>NC_053038.3:69178657-70428657 GCF_002575655.3 Aegilops tauschii subsp. strangulata | reverse complement strand
TTTTACAGCAAGACATCATGTCTGGCCGGTCATAATTCCGAACCATTTTTGTGTTCGACGCCCCACGTCCCGAGACGCGGTTGCCATTGGCACGTCTTGTCAAAGCAGAGATCGTGTCCTCTTATCGCGGAATTCTCATCAATGCGGGCATGGGTAACCCAATCGTGCCATTGATACAGCCCTTGGGAATAGGCGAATCTTAAGGCGAGTGAGGAGGCGTTTAATATTCGCTGCCTTTATAAGGGGATAAGGATTCCCTCTTCCTCTCTCATGCCCTCTCTCTGTCTCCGCCTTTCCAATCTCGAGCTCCAACGCCCAAGTTCTCATCTCCTTTCCACTCAAGCGACCATGTCCGGATCCGGAGGTCAGGGCAAGTGGATGGTCTCCTCCGTCAAGGAGGAGGACATTACTGAGCTTCGGGCGGCCGAATATTTGGCGAAGGAGATCACTCACCACCTGCCGACTGAGGGACAAGTCGTCCCCACGCCGAAGCCCACCGAGAGGGTAGTGTTCATCCCCCATTTCTTCCGCGGGCTAATGTATTATTACGGGATAGATTTCCATGATCTGTCCCCGAATTCCTTCCTCAACATCTCGGCATTTATCGTCGTGTGTGAGGCTCTCCTCCGCATCCAACCCCACTTCGGGCTGTGGCTCAAAGTCTTCAACGTGAAGCCGAAGGTGGTGGATGGCCAGCACGCGGAGTGCGGAAGGGCCATGGTGAGCAAGTTGTCCAACGTCTCCTGGCCCAAAGGTACTTTTGTGGACACGGTAAAGGAGTGGCAGAAGCAGTGGTTCTACATCACAGAACCACACGGCACCACCTGGGCTGCAGCTGACGAATTCCGCTCCGGCGCTCCTGTGCGACTCACCTCCTAGGTCTAGAAGAGTCTGGACTGGTGTTCACCTGACAGGCTGATAGCGCTTTAGACATGCGTTCAAAGCATGGTAACCAAGAACGTCAAGCTTGTTGATGTGATCCAGGTGATGCTAGTTCGCCGGATCCTTCCGTGCCAGCGCCGAAGCTGCCCTCTGTGGGAGTTCAATCCGAAGAAGCACCAGACCCTAGTAAGGCTCTTCGAGACTACACACGAAGGTGCATGGAAGTTGCTCTTTAAGGGCAACGAGAAACCGACTGCCGCAGATTCAGATCGCGGGCACGACGCTAAACACCTCGCTAGCAAGGTATGTCATTTTCAATGCATTCTCCATTTGTTTGTTTCAAGGATAACGCCTGAGCTTTTATTGTTGCTTTTTCAGGACTGGATGAAGTGGGCGAAGCGGATCCAGTGTCCGGCTCCGCTGCCCGAAGAACCGGTCATCTCGCGTCTAGCAAAGATGCTGGTGCCGCCGCCCTATAAGGCACCAGAAAAGAAGGCCAAGAAGAAGGCCAAGGGGGCCAAGAGTGGCCCCTGTCGCAAGGGCACTTCGGACGTGACGTCCGAAGACGACGAAGCTCATTCCTCCGTCCCTGAGGATAATGACGAGGAAGAGGGGGAGGAGGAGGAAAACAACCATTCCCCTGAGGAGAGGAAGAAGAAGAGGGCGGCTTCGGCGCATCTGGAGGCGAAAACGCCCAAGAAGGGGAAGGGCGTCCCAGCGGTCAACACCGCGTGGGACGTTAACAACAGTCCGGAACGACGCCCCCGTACTAAGCCCCAGGCCGCATCGTAAGTGACATGGCTCGCTCATGCGCACATTCGGCCCTTTCTCTTCATTATCTTGACATAGTTAGCTGTACTATTGTAGTCCGGCCCGCGACCTTATCCAACGATCCTCATCTGGAGGTTCGTTGGCTCCGTCGGAGATGGCGAGCATGTCACCACCGCCTTCTTATTCCCCCAGGGCCAGAGACGACACCGAAGTGTTGTCCCGGAGGATCGCTCCGAACCGGGGGGGAGCCCAGGACGCTGTCTAGGAGGAGCCACAAGGCGAGACCTCCACTGCTGGACACATGGGGGAGCCGATCCCCATGGAGACTGGCAAAGAGGGCCGCGTCCAGTTTGGCCCTCAGCCGAATACGACTCCGGAGACTCATATGGCTCCGGAGTCGGGCAAGCAGCCCCCTTTGAAGAAGGGGGGTGCGCCGCTTCCATCGGTGGCCCCTGTCCATCCAGGGATTCCGGATAACTTGATGGAGGCACTACGAGGCGCCTCCGCTGTGGACGAGCACCGTGTCCTTATGGGTGCGGTGATCGAGAAGGTTCAGTCCGCCAAGAGTGGCCTGAACGAAGCCTGCAGCAGCCTGTTTGACAGGTTTTGAGGTAAGAAAGAGGAAAAACCTCGTGTAGACAGTAGCCCCTGAGACGCTGTCCGGTGTTCGGCGAGACGAACGAGACAGCGGATCAATCATTCGTTGTAGGAGACTAACTAAATATGTATCAATGAGCAGGCGTCACTGTTGGCCGCAACCTCACATGCTGCCGAAGTATCTGAACTAAAGCAGAGGCTGGAGCGGGCCGAGAACAAGCTCGACGAGATTAAAATTCGGCTCCAGGAGAAGCAAGGTGAATGACGACTTGCGATGTGTTCGCAAAGAATAAGCGCTGTATATTGACCGCGGTGTCGTAATATGTGCAAGAGCCGCGACCGAGGTCGAGGCCCTGAAGAAAGCCCTGGGCGAAGCCGCTATCCAGCAGCAAGCCGCCCGCAAGAAGCTCAAGGCCCGGGTTGGCGAGGTCCAGAAGGAGCTCCAGGACGTGGTGAAGAAGTGCGAGGACCTGGAGCGTGATGCATCGGTCCGGGAGACCGAGCTCGCCAAGGCTCGTCAGAGCGCCGAGGCCGCACGGAAGGAGGCCCAGGACGCCCTCAAGGAGGTCCAGGAGGCCAAGAAGATCGCGGCGGGTAAGGCATTTAACATGCAAAGCAAGTATGCGAAGAGGAAGTACCTTTTACTAACCCGGATTCGGAGTTGCATAGGGGCTTTTGTTGATCTACCACGCAGCGTGTCCGATGCGATGGAGTTCTTCCGAGCCAAAGAGGGGAGCTCCACGGAGAAGCTGTTCTGGACGCAGTACGCTGTGCCAGAACATCCGGTGCCCTTTACCGATCAGCTGAAACAGCTGGTCGAGCTGCACAGGGTGACCGAACTAGCCATGAAGGATTTAATAATCTGGCTATGGCCGGCCGAGGTGATACCCAGCAGTTATTTTGGCCTTGTGAGGCGGGTGGTGGAGGCTTGTCCTCGGCTAGACATCGTCAAGCGGTCAGTCTGCATCGAAGGTGCCCGCATGGCCTTCGCCCATTACAAGACGTGGTGGGAAAAGATGGACGCCGTCGAGGTGTCCAAGGGGCCGCCATAGGGCAAGGAGCACCGCACACCCAAGCGATATTTTGCGGATGTCCTAGAAGGATCACGACTTGCAGCAACGCAGTGCGGGCATGACATTATTTTCGAATGAATGTATTCATGTTGCCTTTGCCTTGTATTATGAAAACAAAGCCTGTTTGTAATATAATTTTGTTATGCTTTAATTGTTTCCTCCTGTGCGGCCGTGTTGTATATAATCTGAGGGTTGGCCAGTCGTCGGCTTCTGCCCTCACGTAGGTAGTACGGAGGTGTTCGGGATGGAATCTAAACAATCTTGATCCAATTATATGGTCCTTGAAGGAGTTGTTTAGCACAACGAACAAGGCAATCAGACTATGCGGCTTAAACGCCCTCACTTAGCCATAGGAGTTTTATAATAAAGCATGGGCGCAACCCCTGGTGCGAACCAGAGTGCTGTCAGCATCTGATCGGGAATTACCGATCCTTCACGTAACGCGGAAAAAATCTCCAACGATTTGTAACCCTCGAACAGTTGACCGGCTCTCGCCGTATCATGACAGTCAGTTTTCAGCTTTCTCTACTGAGGCGCTCATCTGGTCAAGGCCAGGGCACAATCGCAGTAGTTCTCCCTTTACTACCCTAGCCGATGTAGCGGAACGTAGGGTAGCAAGCACAGGAGCCGGGCAACCCAACTATTGACCAAAGACATGATTCGGAGCCAATGCATATAATGCTAAATTCAGGGTGCCGAACTTATCTATAAGAAGTGTTCGGACTTTGCTACCGTATTATGGGGCGATGGGGAGCCCCTGGCGAATATGAGACGTACCAAAGTGTACGGATGCGGTCGATAAGCAAATCGAAGTAAAATGAAGTAAGAAGCGAAAACCACAGAAACTGGGCCGCAAACCATTTTCATTATAACTGTATGGATATGTCAAGGCGTATCTTGTACAAATAGTGCGATAAGCATCCGGGCTATTTAACATGCCGGAATCAAGAGGGCACAGCGTGCGGGTCCTGAGAAATAAGTAGAAATACCGTCAAGAAGAACGTATAGAGGTTACCCTACACACCTATGCTGCTTGCCGTCTTTGTATGTCGATCTTTCGAAAGGACTGGTGATCAGGCCCGCGAAAAAGGGAACCTGAAACAAATAAAAAGAAAAAGGGGGAAAGTATGTGTGAGTCCGGGGTCGGTCTAGCCGAACTGTAGATCCCGGGCTAGCTTGTGCCTCCGTCGATGCCCATGGAATTTTGAGTGCGTAATTATGTACGCGTGGTACGAATGCCACTACCTCATTGGGGCTAGGACGGAGGCCGAATTGCTAATCCAGCTCTTGATGAGCCGAGCTGTCCTGTTGCAGTGTGGTCCGAACCCTCTTGGTGGTGTCCAGGGGCTCGGCAGCCGGATTATGGTTCTGCTTGAGAAGGCCGCTCTGTACCTCTGCTGCTAGGGCGGCTGTGTGCTCCTCTGTACGGAGGGAGCATTCCGTATTTCCATTGACTGTTATGACGCCGCGTGGACCGGGCATCTTGAGCTTGAGATAAGCATAGTGTGGCACCGCATTGAATCTAGCGAACACGGTTCGTCCGAGCAGTGCATGATAGCCGCTGTGGAAGGGGCGATATCAAAGATTAGTTCTTCGCTTCGGAAGTTATCCGGGGAACCGAATACCACCTCCAGCGTGATTGAGCGCGTACAACGGGCCTCTACGCCTGGTATGACTCCTTTAAAGGTAGTCTTGGTGGGCTTGATTCGTGAGGGATTAATGCCCATTTTGCGCACTGTATCCTGATAGAGCAGGTTGAGGCTGCTACCACCGTCCATTAGGACTCGTGTCAGGTGAAATCCGTCGATGATTGGGTCGAGGACCAATGCGGCCGAACCGCCATGACGGATGCTAGTTGGATGATCTCGTCGATCGAAGGTGATCGGGAATGACGACCATGGATTGAATTTGGGGGCGACTGGCTCTACCGCGTAGACGTCCCTGAGTGCGCGCTTGCGCTCCCTTTTGGGAATGTGTGTAACATATATCATGTTCACCGTTTTGACTTGAGGGGGAAACTTCTTCTGCCCCCAGTGTTCGGTTGCCGGGGATCTTCGTCATCGTCCTCACTTTGTGATCCCTTTTCCTTGTTCTCGGCATTTAACTCGCCGGCCTGCTTAAAAACCCAACAATCTCTGTTGGTATGGTTGGCTTGTTTGTCTGGGGTGGCATGTATCTGGCACGGACGGTTGAGTATGCGGTCCAAGCTGGATGGTCCCTCACTGTTCCTTTTGTAGGGCTTCTTCCGCTGGCCGGACTTGGAACCACTGAATCCGGTGTGAACCGTAGTGTCATCGGTGTTATCGCCATTGCTTCGGCGTTTGTGTCTATTGCGCCGGCGGTGCTGCTTTTGGCCTTAGAGGGGCCAGCCTCGTTGGCCGTGTTTTTACTACGAGCCAGCCAACTATCTTCACCTGCGCAAAAGAGGGTCATGAGTGCCGTAAGGGCTGCCATGGATTTCGGCTTTTCCTGGCCGAGGTGGCGGGCGAGCCATTCGTCACGGATGCTGTGTTTGATGGCCGCTAGGGCTTCAGCATCCGGACAGTCAACGATCTGGTTCTTTTTGGTTAGGAACCTAGTCCAGAATTTTCTGGCTGATTCTCCAGGTTGTTGAACTATATGACTTAGATCATCGGCGTCTGGTGGCCGGACATAAGTGCCTTGGAAGTTGTCAAGAAAAGCTTCTTCCAAGTCCTCCCAGCTGCCGATGGAATTTTCAGGCAGGCTGTCTAACCAGTGTCTGGCTAGCCCTTTAACCTTTAGAGGGAGGTATTTGATGGCGTGGAGATCGTCTCCTCGGGCCATATGGATGTGGAGGATGAAATCCTCGATCCATACTGCGGGATCGGTTGTTCCGTCGTATGATTCAATATTGACGGGTTTGAACCCCTCGGGAAATTCATGATCCAGTACTTCATCTGTGAAGCAGAGGGGGTGTGCGGCACCTCTATATCGGGCCGCATCGCGATGTAGCTCTGATGGAGTCCGCCTGCGGCATTCGGCCTGGGCGTGGTTAGGTTTATCACGTCCAAAAAGGTAGCTATCGTCGTGTCTCGAGGCACGTCCTCGTGATCCGTAGATGGATCTTGTATGTCCTGCTCTACTGTCCAGGGTCTGCCGTAGGTCATACGTGTGACCCCGAATTGTTCCGCTTCTGTTTTGCGTGGTGGAGCAGGTTGTTGTTCGGCCTGAGTTGCCGCTTTATCCCGACCGTGGGGTGGTTGGTCCGCCGCACTATCTCGACCACGTGGTGGTCGTTCCGCATTACGCGAGGGAGATATGTGCTCCGGTGCCTCTTCATCGAACTAAGGTAACAGTCTGCGTTTCGGGTAGCTCTTGGCTGGGCGCTTGAGGCCGTATTCTTCGGCTGTCAAGACATCAGTCCATCTGTCGACGAGCAGATCTTGTTCAGCTTGAAGCTGCTGCTGTTTCTTTTTTAGGCTCCTTGCAGTGGCTATGAGCTGAAGCTTAAAGCGCTCCTACTCCAGAGGATCCTCAGGCACGATGAAGTCTTCATTGCCGAGGCTCGTCTCCTCCTCGGAGGGTGGACGGTAACTATAGTCCTCCGAGTCTTCTTATATGGCCTGTTCGTGAGGGCTGACATGCCCTGATTCCCGATTGCCTTGTTCGGCAGTTTGTTCATCGGGTTCTTCTGTGTCTTCGGCACCATTCGGAGTGTTGTCGTCTCCTGTGTCGGTATTGCTGTCCCTGCTGCAGCGGGACTTAGAGCGGCCCCGCTAACAACGGCACTTTGGTTGTGTTTTAGGAGGGTCCTCCTTAGCCGGATTTTCCTTGTCATCACCGCTGTTGTTTTTCGGCGTGTCTACCATGTAGACGTCATATGAGGAAGTGGCCGTCCATCGTCTAGTGAATGGAGGTTCCTGGCCTGTCTCCTTGTCGGCATCGTCTTCCATACCGTCGATGTCTTCGGAGCCATAATCAAGCACGTCGGTTAAGTCATCGACAGTGGCTATGAAGTGGGTGGCGGGTGGGAAGCTGAATTCTCCATCGTCAGCCCCTAGTTCGAACCGAACATAGTTCGGCTGTGAGTCCCCCACCAAGGACAGGTTCTTAAAAGAGTTTAGCACATCGCCCAAAGGTGAGTGCTGAAAGATATCTGCGGCGCTGAATTCGAAGATCGATAAACAATCAAGTTCGGTGTCTGCGGGTGTACGTAGTTCGGAATTTATAGCCGGAGACGAGTCCGGAGTTCCGTTGACGCAAATATTATAGAGTATCGAGTCTGGCTCCAATGCCGCGGATTCTGTGGCCTTGGATGGCATGATCTGCTCCGGCTCTAAGGCCGTTGCAGCAACAGGAACCATCTCCTGGATGTGGCCCGATGACAGATTTAAGTCATGTTCATCGGAGCGAGGGGGCGCGATCGTCGCGGTCTCGACTCCGTCGAAGATCAAGTCTCTGCGGATGTCCGCGACGTAGTTCAAGCTTCCGAATCTGACCTGATGGCCAGGGGTGCAACTATCGATCTGCTCCAGATGGCCAAGCGAGTTGGCCCGCAGTATGAAGCCGCCGAACACAAAAATCTATCCGGGGAGGAAGGCTTCTCCTTGGGCAGCGTCACTATCAATGATTGAAGGGGCCATCGAACCCTTCTTCGACGGCACAGTGGAACTCTCAATGAAAGCAGCAATGTCGGTGTCAAAACCGGCGGATCTCGGGTAGGGGGTCCCGAACTGTGCGTCTAAGGTCGATGGTAACAGGAGACAGGGGACACGATGTTTACCCAGGTTCGGGCCCTCTCTATGGAGGTAATACCCTACTTCCTGCTTGATTGATCTTGATGAATATGAGTATTACAAGAGTTGATCTACCACGAGATCGTAATGGCTAAACCCTAGAAGTCTAGCCTGTATGACTATGGTAATGAGTATGTCTATCCTATCCGGACTATGCCCTCCGGTTTATATAGACACCGGGGGACCTAGGGTTACATGGAGTCGGTTACATAAAAAGGAATCTTCATAGTTGATCGCCAAGATTGCCTTCCACGCCAAGGAGAGTCCAATCTGGACACGGGTATAGTCTTCGGCCTTCATGTCTTCACAGCTCATCAGTCCGGCCCATAGATAACGGGTCGGACGCCCGAGGACCCCTTAGTCCAGGACTCCCTCAGGCACCTCTTCCCATTGGCCAAACAAAACCCAAATATCGGAGAAGAAATACGAGGCTATAAGAGATCATGCATATAAGAGATCAAAGAAACTCAAATAACTTTCATGGATATAAAAAGATATAACTGATCATAAACTCAAAGTTCATCAGATCCCAACAAACGCACCGCAAAAAGAGTTACATCATATGGATCTCCAAGAGACCATTGTATTGAGAATTTAGCGAGAGAGAGAAAGCCATCTAGCTACTAACTACGGACCCGAAGGTCTACAAAGAACTACTGGCGCATCATCAGAGAGGCGCCAAAGGTGGTGGTGAACCCCATCCGAGATGGTGTCTAGATTGGATCTGGTGGTTCTGGACTCTACGGCAGCTGGATGATATTTCGTCGACTTCCTAGGGTTCTGGTATTTTTGGGGTATTTATAGAGCAAAGAGGCTGTCCGGGGGGCACCCGAGGTGGGCACAACCCACCAGGGTGCGCCTGGGCCTCCTGGCGCGCTCTGGTGGGTTGTCCCCTCCTCGGGACTCCCCCCAGGTGCAACCAGGGCCCAACTTCTTCCTTTTGGTCCATAAAAAATCATCGTGAAGTTTCGTTGCATTTGGACTCCGTCTGATATTGATTTCCTGCGATGTAAAAAACATGGAAAAAACAACAACTGGCACTTGGCACTATGTCAATAGGTTAGTACCAAAAAATGATACAAAATGATTATAAAACGATTATAAAACATCCAAGATTGATAATAAAACAACATGGAACAATAGAAAATTATAGATACGTTGGAGACGTATCAGCTAGCAAATAGATTGAGAAGCAACCAACCAAGAAACGAAAATTCTCATAAACGAGCATTAATCATAACTAACACCGAGTAATGCACCACAAGTAGGATGTAATTTCATTGCATAACTATCGACTTTCGTGCTTGCATGGGGAATCATAAACCTTAACACCAATATTCTTACTAAAGCATAATTACTCACCAACATGACTCACATATTACTATCTTGATATCTCAAAACTATTACAAAGAATCAAGTTTATTTTGTCCAATGATCTTCATGACAGTTTTTATTATATCCCTCTTGAATATCTATCACTTTGGGACGAGTTTCATATGTTGCATTTGCTTTTGACAAGCTCAAACAAATTTAAGTGAAGAACATGAGCACAAAAATTTCGTCTCTCGAAATAATATAAGTGAAGCATGAGAGAATTTCTTCAAAATTTTATGAACTCTCAAATAAATCTAAGTGAAGCAGGAGAGTATTTCTTCAAAAAAATTAAAGTACCACCGTGCTAAAAGAGATATAAGTGAAGCACTAAAGCAATTCCATAGCTCAAAAAATTTAAGTGAAGCACAAAGAGCAATTCTAACAAATCATAGCATAATTTTGGCTCTCTCAAATAGGTGTGTTGCTACTTCTTGAGCTTGCGTTGGTTTTTTCCTTGAAGAGGAAAGGGTGAGGCAGAAAAGTAGAGATAAGTATTTCCCTCAGTTTGAGAACAAAGGTATCAATCCAGTAGGAGGTACAAGCAAGTCTCCAATCTATGCACCTGCACAAACAATAAAACACTTGCACCCAACGCGATAAAGGGGTTGTCAATCCCTTCACGGTCACTTGCAAGGATGAGATTTAATAGATATAGATATAAAAGATTACTAAAACGTAAAACAAATAAAATGCAGCAAGGTATTTTTGGGTTTTTTTGTTTATAGATCTGAAAATATATGATGGAAAATAGACCCGGGGCCATAGGTTTCACTAGAGGCTTCTCTCTTGAAAGAAAAGATACGGTGGGTGAAAAAATAACTGTCGAGCAACTGATAGAAAAGTGCAAAGTTATGACGATATCCAAGGCATTGATTATGAATATAGGCATCACGTCCGTGTCAAGTAGACCGACTCGTGCCTGCATCTACTACTATTACTCCACACATCGACTGCTATCCAGCATGCATATAGAGTATTAAGTTCATAAGAACGGAGTAACGCCTTAAGTAAGATGACATGATGTAGAGGGATAAACTCAAGCAATATGATGAAAACCCCATCTTTTTACCCTTGATGGCAACAATACAATACGTGCCTCGCTACCCCTTCTGTCACTCGGTGAGGACACCGCAAGATTGAACCCAAAACTAAGCACCTCTCCCATTGCAAGAAGAACCAATCTAGTTGGCCAAACCAAACAGATAATTCGAAGAGAAATACAAAGATATTTAATCATGCATAAAAGATTTCATAAAAGACTCAAATAATATTCATAGATAATCTGATCATAAATCCACAATTCATCGGATCTCGGCAAACACACTGCAAAAGAATATTTCATCGGATAGAACTCTAAGAACATCGAGGAGAACATTGTATTGAAGATCAAAGAGAGAGAGAGAGAGAAGATGCCATTGATACGTCTCCAACGTATCTATAATGTATGAAGTATTCATGCTCTTATATTATCATTCTTGGATGTTTTACAAACATTTTATAGCAACTTTATATCATTTCTTGGGACTAACCTATTGACATAGTGCCCAGTGCCAGTTGCTGTTTTTTGCTTCTTTTTTACATCGCAGGAAATCAATATCAAACGGAGTCCAAACACAGCGAATTTTTTTGGAGAATTTTTTTGGACCGAAACACCAAGGATGGGCTAGAGAAGTACCAGAGGGGTGCCCCGACGGGGGCACAACCCACCTGAGCGCGCCTGGGGGCCCAGGTGCGCCCTGGTGGGTTGTGCCCACCTCGGCGGCCTCCCGCACCGCCTCTTCACTCTATAAATCTTCAAATATTCCCCAGGCGTGCCCTGGTGGGTTGTGCCCACCTCGGCGGCCTCCCGCACCGCCTCTTCACTCTATAAATCGTCAAATATTCCAAAAACCATGGGGGTAACCCTAAATAAGAAGTTCCACCGTCGCAAGCCTCTCTTGCCACGAGAAACCAATCTAGACCCCGTTCTGGCACTCCGCCGGAGGGGGAGATCATCACCGGTGTCCATCTTCATCATCCCGGCGGCCACCATGATGAGGAGGGAGTAGTCCACCCTCGGGGCTGAGGGTTTGTACCAGTAGCTATGTGTTTATCTCTCTCTCTCTCTCTCGTGTTCTTGAGATGTCACGATCTTGATGTATCGCGGACTTTGTTAATATAGTCGGATCATATGGTGTTTCCCCTCTCTATCTTGTTGTGAATTCAGTTTTCCCTTTGAGATTTCGTTTTATCGGATTGAATACTTTTATGGATTTGAGAACACTTGATGTATGTCTTGATATGAATACCCGTGGTGACAATGGGGTATCATATTGATTCACTTTATATGTGTTTCGGTACTCAACTCGCGGATTCCTGAGGTGACATTGGGGTAATATATGCATAGGGGTTGAGGCACGTTCTCGTCTTTGTTTCTCCGGTAGAAATCTTGGGGCACTCTTTGAGGTTCTTTGTGTTGGATTGAGTATTATGAATCTGAAATTGTTTGATGCATATCGTATAATCAACTCACGGATACTCGCGGTGACATTGGAGTATCTAGGTGACATTAGAGTTGGTTGATGTGTATCATATGGTGTTATTTTAGTACGAACTCTTGGATAGATCGAACGGAAAGAATAGCTTTGTGTTATTTTAGTACGAACTCTTGAATAGATAGAACGGAAAGAATAGCTTTGAGGTGGTTTCGTACCCTACAAACAATTTCTTCTTATGTTCTCTGCTAGATAAGAACTTTGGAGTGATTCTTCATCGCACGTTGAGGGGTGGCTATATGATCCAATTATATTAGCATTGTTGAGAGATTGGACTAGCGAAAGTACGAACCCTAGGCCTCATTTTCAAGCATTGCAATACTGTTTGTGCTCCATTTTATCAATTGCCACCTTGCTGTTTTTATTGTTCTTACTACAAAAACCAATATCTACTATCCATATTACATATGTATCACCATCTCTTCGTCGAACTAGTGCACCTATACAAATTACCATTGTATTTGGTGTGTTCGGGACACAAGAGACTTTTTATTATTTGGTTGCAGGGTTGTTTGAGAGAGACCATCTTCATCCTACACCTCCCACGGATTGATAAACCTTAGGTCATCCACTTGAGGGAAAATTGCTACTGTCATACAAAACTCTGCGCTTGGAGGCCCAACACGTGTCTACAAGAATAAAGTTGCTTAGTAGACATCAAGATCTTTCCTGGCACCGTTGCCGGGGAGGTGAGTGCTTGAAGGTATATCTTTAGATCTTGCAATTGAATCTTTTAGTTTCTTGTTTTATCACTAGTTTGGTTCATAAAAGAAAACTACAAAAAAAATGGAATTGAGGTGGTCTCATATTATTCGTCTTTATCTTGTCTTTCTTGTAAATGATGGAAAGGAAAATTGTGCTCAATTGGTAGAAGAAGAATTCAATAAAATGTTTGGCATAGAATCTTTGAATGATGAGCATGATTGCAATGTTGTTAGTATGAATTCTTTGAATATCCAAAATGCTAATGATGATAACACAAGTCATGACAAAAATGTTTCTTATAAGCATGTCAATTTTTGTGGAGTGGAAAGACTTTGTGAAGACGGGCCTTATAGGGAAAATAGATTTTTTAAGAAGCATAAGCATGATAGGACCAATTTTTTGCTCAAAGTGATAGATGAATTTGCTATAAAATTATGTTCTCTTTGTCCTATTACTTGTGAACTTTGCAATAAGGATGGTCATGTTAATTTCCAATGCAAACTTTTCATGATCGAATCATGGCCAAATATTGTAATGACTTGATCACACTTGAACTTTATAATGAGCTTTGTCTATTTTTGGGGAGTGAAGAATTGACAGATAAAAATATTTGGTTTCAAGTATTCATTCTCACGGCCGACATTGAAACTAATCTAAAAAATATCTATATGTTTTGCATGGTAAATTGTAATGAGAATGCTTATATTGCCAACTATAGAAGGATGGGAAAACCAATAGAATATAAAAGGAATACTAATGAAAGGGTAAAGATTTCCACTTTCCCTCCTATTGTCTCTCATGATGAAATAGGTGACGAGGAGGAGCTCCCTATTCAACCAATCTCATCAATAAGAAGCTCGAAAAAATTAATTAAACCCACACATGATGTGGTGAAGAAGAAGAAAAGAAGAAAGAATAGAGGTAAAAAGGTATCTCTCCCAAATAATGTTGCTCCTATTATTGTTGTGCCTCATGAAAATGAATCAAAAATAATTGTGGAAGATGATGCACTTGATGATGATATTGCTTCTATGTCTTATGGCACAATGTCCGAGAGCACTATTGATGATGATTTTGTAATGCCTATTGCTTGTTGTGATGATTATGATTGGGAAGATAATGATACTTCTTATAATCTTGGAAATCTTTTTGGCACCAACTTGGGAAATTATGTTGATAGCAATTGTTATACCGTTGGTGCTATTCATACTATTAATGATGAGAGTGATTATGCTTATGATATGCCAAGCCACAAGCTTGGGGATGCTATGTTTGATGAGAATGACATGTTTGAGAATTTATTTGCTGCAATTAATGTTTTTCCCAAGCTTCGGTATGATATTCTTAATGAAGATGATCTTTTTAGTCCCCCTACATGATCAAATTTGCTATGATGATTGCATGCCTCCTATCTATGAAGAGAGCAAAGTTGCTACCTATGATGATTATTGTGATGATACTTATGTTATAAAAAGTAGTGATAATTATTGTCATAATTTTGAATATTCTTTTATTGAACATTACTCTTTTAATGTGGAAGGAATTTTTAGTACTCGAGTTTCGTATGATACTCCCACTATTGTGAATGAGAATAAAATTGCTTATATGGAGAGTAATAAATTTTCTATGCTTTTGGATCATGAAAAGAATGCTTCATGTGATGGTTATATGGATGAATCTATTCATGATGCTACTGAAAAGTATTATGAGAGAGGAACTTATCATTCATGATGCTCTTTTTATGTCTCAATCCTTATCTTTTATGCGAGCATCATTGAACTCATCATGCCTAGCTAAAAGGCATTAAAGGAAAGCACTTGTTGGGAGACAACCCAACACTTTTACCTACTGTTTTTGTGTGTTCACATGATTATGTTACTGTGGTAATGTTGTTTATTGCTTTTGTTTCAATAAAGTGCCAAGTAAAGCCTTTGGGATAGTGTGGATGATAGTTGACTTGAATCTGTGCAAAAACAGAAACGCCGAGTCCAGGAATTTTCCAAATTCATTGGAATGCGATTTTGATCTGAATATTTTACAGGTGATAGATATAAAAATTATCTACGTCGTCCTAATTTTTTAGAATTTTTGGAGTTACAGAAGTATGGTTGGAGTACAGATTACTTCAGACTGTTCTGTTTTTGATAGATTCTGTTTTCAATGCATAGTTCGCTTGTTTCCTAGTTTCTATGGCTTATATTGCTCAATATAAATTGTGAAAATGATAGGCTAGAGTAGGCATTGTGTGAGAACAATTATGAATCTTGTCTTTGACTGTACCAAAGTGAATGGCTTGCTCTTTATCATACTAACCTATCTCACGAAGTTCCGCTAAGTTTTGTGTGATTGAAGTTTTCAAGTTTTGGGCGAGATATCGATATGAGGAGAATAAGGAGTGACAAGACCCTAAGATTGGGGATGCCAAGGCACTCCCAAGGTATTATTCAAGGAAGATCCAAGCAACTAACCTAGGGGATGCCCCGGAAGCAGGGCCGGCCCTGGGGTATGGCCGACGAGGCGACGACCCAGGGCCCAGGCGAGGGGGAGCATGATGGAGTATATATATACTCACCTTGCCCCTTGCCGCGTCACCCTCGCCTCGCCGCCTCAGCCGCCGCTGCCCGTGCCGCCGCACAGCAGTCCGGCAACCACGGCGGCAAGGCGTCACTGCGGCAATACCTGTACAAGTATACATCCGACAGTCTTGAAGCTGCTTGTTTTTCATCCATGTTCCTGTCCATCCCCAAACCCTAATTTGACAATTTTAGTAGTTTATTTATTCTTTATTTAATATGTACGTATTCTAATCCAATCTATCAATTTTTTTCATTCTATGTACATGTCTAGGGTTCCAATATCCGATGTATAAATTCCTAATTCTTTGTATGCTCTTTTGATCTTTTCTTCATGATTTTAGGACATTAGCCTGCCATGCTACCTAAGAAGGAGCAATTGTCGGGTGCTGAAAAAGGGAGGAAAAAGAAAGAAAGTGATCTGAAAATTCTACCACTAAAGGGTTCTTTGAATAAGTTCTTTACATCTTCAAGCAATGTTGATGTCAGTGAAGAACAAGGGGAAGAAACTCCTCCCGAGCATGAAAATTCAGATGTTGAGGTGAATGAAGATGGTGCAAGTACAGGGGAGCAAATAAATTTTGAAGTTGATGCTGACCGTACAATGGAGGAGGAAAATTTGCAGCCTTCCGCTAATGATGAACATGAAGATTCCCTTTCATTTATTTTTGATCCAAGAACATGGGAAATTCTTGACAATAGCAAAAGGGATATTTTAATTGAGAAGGGACCTATTAGAGTACCAGATCTGGAGTTCGAGAAGGACACCATTGATAGACACTTTTCATATGCTTTTTACTCCAGGAAGTTAAGTAATGGTGAGTTTGTTGACAGAAAGTGGTTGGTTTACCACAAAGGTGCAAACAAAGTATATTGTTTTTGTTGCAAGTTGTTCAAATCAAAACTGAGCAAGTCTATGCTAACATCTGATGGATTGAATGACTGGAAGCGTTTGAGTGCGCATCTCAAAGATCACGAGAAAAGTGTTGAGCATTTAACAAACATGAATACATGGAATGAAGTTAGGTTGAGACTAAGCAAAAATCAGACAATTGATGATGATATGCAAAGGGAGATTGCAAAGGAGAAGAAGCGTTGGAGACAAGTTTTGGTAAGAATAGTTTCGGCTGTGAAGTTTCTTGCAAAACATACTTTGGCTTTTCGTGGATCAAATGAGAAGTTGTATCAAGATAATAATGGTAATTTTCTAGGCATAATTGAAATGTTTGCTGAATTTGATCCTGTTATGCAAGAACACATCCCGCGTATTCAAAATAGTGAAATCCATCATCACTATCTTGGCCACAAAATCCAGAATGAGTTGATCTCAGTTCTTGCTGATGCTGTGAGAATATTTTAAAGATCATCAAAGATGCCAAGTATTTTTCAGTTATCTTGGATTGTATCCCGGATGTGAGCCATGAAGAACAAATGACTCTCATTGTGCGTTGTGTTAATATGTCAAGCAACCTTCCAAGAGTGGAGGAGTTTTTCCTAGAGTTCCTAAAGGTTGAGGACACATCGGGATTGGGGCTTTTGAAGGTGTTGATGGATACATTGAGTTCTTCTGATTTGAATGCTGCTGATGTGAGAGGTCAAGGTTATGATTAATGGTTCCAACATGAAAGGACAATACCAAGGTGTTCAGATTCGCTTCCTTAAAGAAAACCCCAAAGCATTGTATATGCCATGTGAATGTCATAGTTTGAATCTCACTCTTTGTGATATGGCAAAATCTTGCAAACAAGCTATTACATTCTTTGGTATTATACAATGGATATACGTGTTATTTTCACATTCTACTAAAAGGTGGAAGATTTTACTTGACAATCTTCCAAAAGGAACAAAACTAACTCTCAAGCCTTTGTCCAATACTCGTTGGGAGAGTCAAATAAAGAGTGTGCAACCTATCAGGTACCAAACTATCCACGTAATTTTAGCTTTGAAGGAATTGGAGGAGACTTCTACTGATGGCCCAGCAGCTTTAAGTGATGCTCAATCTTTGGTCAGTGCACTTGAGAATTTTGAAACTTTAGTTGGCATGGTTATCTGGCATGATGCTCTGTTCTCTGTAAATACGGTGAGCCAAAAGTTGCAGGAAAAGATGGTGTGCATTGATGCTACTATAAAACACATTGACGGGGTCATATTATATTTTAAGAAGTACAGAGATGAAGGCTTTCAAGCAAGTATTGAGGTAGCAAAAGCCATTGCATCTGATATGGACACAGAGCTAGAATTTCCTTCAAAACGTCAATGGAAAAGAAAGAGGCATCATGATGAAATCAATGATCAAGACGAAGAAATACAATTGTCAGCTATGGAATCCTTCAGAGTTAATTACTTTCTAGTCAACGTTGACAATACAATTCTTTCATTGACCACTCGCTTTGATCAGTTGAAGAAATTTGAAAAGGTGTTTGGTTTCTTATTCAATTCAAAAATCTGAAGTCCTTGGATGATGGCAAACTACAAGAATGTTGCACTACTTTGCAAAAGCTTTATATGATGATAAATCATCTAATGTTGCTCCTCATGATTTTGTCTCAGAATTAGAAGTGTTGCAGGTAACTTTGCCAGATGGTTTGATGTCAGCGCTTGAGATTCTTCAGTTTGTTATGGCTGTAGATTGCTATCCAAATGTCTCTGTTGCCTATCGGATCCTCTTAACAGTGCCTGTGACTATAGCCTCAGCTGAAAGAAGTTTCTTTAAACTGAAACTACTGAAAAATTATTTGAGGTCAACTATGTTGCAAGATAGATTGAATGGTCTGGCTATGTGCTGCATTGAGAAGGACATCTTGGACAATGTTGATCTTGATTGTGCCTTTAATGACTTTGCATCAAGAAATGCCCAAAGAAACTTTTTTTTTGAAGCACTCAAGTATTATTGTTGTCGATGGAATCAGTCTAATTTCATTCTATTTGAGGTAATCATGTCATGTTAGTTTTATTTTGCGATCTTTTTAGTATTACTGTTTTTGATGGAATCAGTTCGAATTTGGTTATATTGTTCTCGATGGAGTCATTTGAATTATTATAGTCATATTTTAAACTAAAGATGTGTGATTGAAAGTTACATTTAATAAGTTATAGGACTTAGGACATAGGGGCCCATGTCGTCGAGTTCACCTAGGGCCTCCCAAAACACAGGGCCGGCCCTGCCCGGAAGGCATCCCCTCTTTCGCCTCCAACATTATCGGTAACCTTACTTGAGGATATATTTTTATTCGTCACTGCTTGGAGCATCATTTTATTTTGTTAGATTTGCTTGCTATTATTTATAATAATGTTTTTAATCTTTTATTTCAATAAAAATGTCAAGTATAGCCTTTGCCATGCTTATTTTGCGAGTCTACTTGCGGCTGTTTCAAAACAGAAAGTTTGTTGCTGTTGCAAAAAATTTCTAGAAAATTCAGAATGTGATAAAATATTGAAACTTTTTGCATAGTAAGCTATAGGAAATTTCCTACAGTGAGGTAATTTGCTCAGAACTTTTGGAGTTAGGGAAGTATGATGAATATCGCACTCTTTACAGATTGTTCTGTTTAGACAGATTGCTGTTATGTTTGCATTGTTTGCATATGTTTGCTTGTTTAATGATTCTATTTGAGGATAGGAGTATTAAATATGCAGAGCCATTTAGTATGCAATGTTGAATAATAAGTTTAGTGATTTTCTACAGTAGAGAATGATAAGGTTATTGCATTGATTTATACTAACTTATCTCACGAGTTCTTGTTGAGTTTTGTGTGGATGAAGTTTTTAAGATTTAGGGAAACCGTGATATAAAAGGAATTAAGGAGATACAAAAGCTCAAGCTTGGGGATGCCCAAGGCATCCCAAGATAATATTCCAAGAAGTCTCAAGCATCTAAGCTTGGGGATGCCCCGGTAGGCATCCCACCTTTCTTCTTCAACAATTATCGGTTAGTATCGGTTGAGCCTAAGTTTTGCTTCCTCACATGAGTTGTGCTATTCTTGGAATGCCATTTTATTTTGTTTTGCTTGCTTTTTTTAACAAAATACTTAGATCTGAAAGTTTTTAAATAAGAGAGAGTCCACAATTAGCTACCTATTTAATTAACTACTCGCTTGATCTTCACTTATATCTTTTTGGAGTAGCTTGTCATTTACACTTTGCTTCACTTATATCCTATGAGTAAATTGTTGAATGAGTTGAATATCCTGAAGTTGAAATTATATGTTCATATCATGCCTAGTAGTAGCTTCACATTGGGTTTAGAAAGTGAAATCTTTTGAAGCTTGACAATCACAATATTGGTCATACAAGCAATTCATGGATGATTAGTATAAGGAAGAGAACTTTCACATGCAAATATACTATCTTGGAAATATTCTATGATTGTGAATACCCATTAATTATTTTCAAACTTGAGGCAATTAGTTGAAATTGGACAAGGAAGACAACGTAATGAGTTATGGTTGTGTATATTTGCATAGAAGTTATATTGTCATAGATCCTCCAACATGTGGTGTTTGCCTAGGATCTTTTGCTAGCCAAAAATTCGTACTAAGTAGAGATACTACTTGTGCATCCAAAAACCCTTAAACCCAGTTTATTGCCATGAGTGTCCACCATACCTACCTATGGATTGAATAAGACCCTTCAAATAAAAATTGCTCCTAAATATGTTTGATGTTTTATTGTAAGGGAAAATTGAGCGTTGTACGAACTTGTGATGGCAAAGTAATAAAAGTGACGGACTTCATAATAAAGGTTGCTATCATAAGGGGCAATATAACATGATGTTCCATTGCATTAAGAGCTTGGGCATCCAAATAAAAAGCACATGTCAACCACTGCTTCCCTCTGCGAAGGACCTATCTTTTACTTTTCAGTATTTACTTTTATGCAAAGAGTAAATAGTATGAATTCTCATTTCAACCTCGATTATTCTCTAGTTGGCAAGCATCATGTGGTGGGGAAAAATCTAGGCACATATGACCAGTCAAATATATTTCTTCATGATTTATTATTATTGACAATTATCTCTATGATAAATGAGTTGGGAGGCGAAATATTAAGCCCCTATCTTTCTCTGTGTTCGATGGATGCCATTTGTTCTAAGAATATGCTTTGAGAAGTAGCAATCATGGAAGACTATATGATGATTGAGTATGTGGAGCTCTCACTTAGACTTTGTTGAATAAGTTAAATTTCAATTGCTTGGTGACTGAGAACATAGGTTGTTGAGTTTCAAGAGAATTCATTGTTTGAACCTTTACATGTGGATTGGTTGCTACTTTAACATGAGAGGTTTTATAAGAAAGAATTGCTGTTATGATGCTAGGAAAAGTGATTGAAATTATCATTGATCAAACTTATGCACTTTGCTAGCATCCACACTTCATAAATTATTTCTTTTATCATTTACCTACTCTAGGACGATTAGGAACTAAGCTTGGGGATGCTGATACGTCTCCAATGTATCTATAATTTATGAAGTATTCATGCTCTTATATTATCATTCTTGGAAGTTTTATGATAATTTTATAGCAACTTTATATCATTTTTTGGGACTAACCTATAGGCATGATGCCCAGTGCCAGTTACTGTTTTTTTGCTTGTTTCCTACATCGTAGGAAATCAATATCAAACAGAGTCCAAACGCAGCGAAATTTTTTGGAGATTTTTTTTACAAGAACACCCAGGATGGGCTAGAGAAGTACCAGAGGGGTGCCCCGAGGGGGGCACAACCCACCTGGGCGCGCCTGGGGGCCCAGACGCGCCCTGGTGGGTTGTGCCCTCCTCGGTGGCCTCCCGCACCGCCTCTTCGCTCTATAAATCGTCAAATATTCCAAAAACCCTGGGGTTAACCCTAGATCAGAAGTTCCGCCACCGCAAGCCTCCGTAGCCACAAGAAACCAATCTAGACCCCGTTCCGGCAGTACGCCGGAGGGGGAGATCATCACCGGCGGCCATCTTCATCATCCCGGCAGCCACCATGATGAGGAGGGAGTAGTCCACCCTCGGGGCTGAGGGTATGTACCAGTAGCTATGTGTTTGATCTCTCTCTATCTCTGTCTCGTGTTCTTGAGATGTCACGATCTTGATGTATCACGGGCTTTGTTAATATAGTTGGATCATATGGTGTTTTCCCCTCTCTATCTTGTTGTGAATTGAGTTTTCCTTTTGAGATTTAATTTTATCGGATTGAATACTTTTTTGGATTTGAGAACACTTGATGCATGTCTTGCTATGAATACCCGTGGTGACAATGGGGTATCATATTGATTCACTTGATATGTGTTTCGGTACTCAACTCGCGGATTCCTGAGGTCACATTGGGGTAATCTATGCATAGGGGTTGATGCACATTCTCGTCTTTGTTTATCCGGTAGAAATCTTGGGGCACTCTTTGAGGTTCTTTGTGTTGGATTGAGTATTATGAATCTGAAATTGTTTGATTCATATCGCATAATCAACTCACGGATACACACGGTGACATTGGAGTATCTAGGTGACATTAGAGTTGGTTGATGTGTATCATATGGTGTTATTTTAGTACAAACTCTTGGATAGATCGAACAGAAAGAATAGCTTTGTGTTATTTTAGTACGAACTCTTGAATAGATCAAATGGAAAGAATAGCTTTGAGGTGGTTTCGTACCCTACAAACAATTTCTTCTTATGTTCTCCGCTAGATAAGAACTTTGGAGTGATTCTTCATCGCACGTTGAGGGATGGCTATATGATCCAATTATATTAGCATTGTTGAGAGATTGCACTAGGGAAAGTACGGACCCTAGGCCTCATTTTCAAGCATTGCAATACTGTTTGTGCTCCATTTTATCAATTGCTACCTTGCTGTTTTTTATTGTTCTTACTACAAAAACCAATATCTACTATCCATATTACACTTGTATCACCATCTCTTCGCCGAACTAGTGCACCTGTACAAATTAGCATTGTATTTGGTGTGTTGGGGACACAAGAGACTTTTTATTATTTGGTTGCAGGGTTGTTTGAGAGAGACCATCTTCATCCTACACCTCACACGGGTTGATAAACCTTAGGTCATCCACTTGAGGGAAAATTGCTACTGTCCTACAAAACTCTGCGCTTGGAGGCCCAACACATGTCTACAAGAATAAAGTTGCTGATACGTCTCCAACATATCTATAATTTTTATTGTTCCATGCTATTATATTATCCATCTAGGATGTTTTATATGCATTTATATGATTTTTGGGACTAACCTATTAACCTAGAGTCGTGTGCCAGTTTATGTTTTTTTCTTGTTTTTGAGTTTTACAGAAAAGGAATACCAAACGGATTCCAGCTATTTTTGATGATTTTTTATGGACCAAAAGAAGCCCCCGGAGTAAAAGAGTTGGGCCAGAAGAGTCCCGGGACATCCACGAGGGTGGGGGGCGCGCCCTACCCCCCTGGGCACGTCCCCTGATACGTCTCCATCGTATCTACTTTTCCAAACACGTTTGCCCTTGTTTTGGACTCTAACTTGCATGATTTGAATGGAACTACCCCGAACTGGCGTTGTTTTCAGCAGAATTCCCATGGTGTTATTTTTGTGAAGAAATAAAAGTTCTCGGAATGACCTGAAACTTCACGGAGAATATTTCTGGAATTTATAAAAAATACTGGCGAAAGAATCAAGACCAGGGGGCCCACACCCTGTCCACGAGGGTGGGGGCGCGCCTGCCCCCCTGGGCGCGCCCCCCTGTCTGGTGGGCCTCCTGGTGCTCCACCGACCTCAACTCCAACTCTATATATTCACGTTCGGGGAGAAAAAAATCAGAGAGAAGGACTCATCGCGTTTTGTGATACGGAACCGCCGCCAAGCCCTAATCTCTCTCGGGAGGGCTCATCTGGAGTCCGTTCGGGGATCCGGAGAGGGGAATCCATCGCCGTCGTCATCATCAACCTTCCTCCATCACCAATTTCATGATGCTCACCGCCGTGCGTGAGTAATTCCATCATAGGCTTGCTGGACGGTGATGGGTTGGATGAGATTTATCATGTAATCGAGTTAGTTTTGTTAGGGTTTGATCCCTAGTATCTATTATGTTCTGAGATTGACGTTGCTTTGACTTTGCTATGCTTAATGCTTGTCACTAGGGCCTGAGTGCCATGATTTCAGATCTGAACCTATTATGTTTTCATGAATATATGTGAGTTCTTGATCCTACCTTGCAAGTCATTAGTCACCTACTATGTGTTATGATCTGGTAATCCCGAAGTGACAATAATCGGGACCACTCCCGATGATGACCGTAGTTTGAGGAGTTCATGTATTCACTAAGTGTTAATGCTTTGGTCCGGTACTCTATTAAAAGGAGGCCTTAGTATCCCTTAGTTTCCAATAGGACCCCGCTGCCACGGGAGGGTAGGACAAAAGATGTCATGCAAGTTCTTTTCCATAAGCACGTATGACTATATTCGGAATACATGCCTACATTACATTGATGAACTGGAGCTAGTTCTGTGTCACCCTATGTTATAAATGTTGCATGAAGAATCGCATCCGACATAATTATCCATCACTGATCCAGTGCCTACGAGCTTTTCACATATTGATCTTCGCTTAGTTACTTTTCCGTTGTCACTGTTACAATTACTACAATACTGCTACTGTTACTTTTGCCACTGTTACCGTTACTTCCATATTACTTTGCGACTAAATACTTTGCTGTAGATATTAAGTTATCCAGGTGTGGTTGAATTTACAACTCAACTGCTAATACTTGAGAATATTCTTTGGCTCCCCTTGTGTCGAATCAATAAATTTGGGTTGAATACTCTACCCTCGAAAACTATTGCGATCCCCTATACTTGTGGGTTATCAAGACTATTTTCTGGCGCCGTTGTCGGGGAGCATGGCTCTATTCTTTGATTAACTTGGGATTTATATCTACTGATCACTATGAGGAACTTGAAAGACGAGAAAACCAAGATTTATCCCTCAACTACGAGGGGAGGTAAGGAACTGCCATCTAGCTCTGCACTTGATTCTCCTTCTGTTTTGAGTAAACTTGCGACACCTAAACCTGCTTCTGCTATTAATTCTGATATGTCGCATGTTATTGATGATGCCGCTTCTGCTATGCATGATACTTATGATGAAACTACTTCTATGCTTGATAATACTGTGCCATTAGGTGAATTTCTTGATGAACAACTTGCTAGGGCTAGAGAGAATGAAATTATTGAAACTGATAATATTGATGAAAGTGATGATGAAGATTCTCCCCTAGATATGAATTGCCTGTTGTGCCTGAGGGTTATGTTATGGATGAAGAAACTGCTAGAGACTTTCTTGCTTGCAATGATAGATATGATCTTAAGAAATTATTAGCTAAGCTGAAAGAAAAATCTTGGAATGCTAGAATGAAATATGACCCTGCTTTTGCTACTTCACCTATCTGTATTTCTGATAAGGATTATGATTTCTCTGTTGATCCTGAGATAATTACTTTGGTTGAATCTGATCATTTTTATGGCTATGAATGTGAAACTGTTGTGGCACATCTTACTAAATTAAATGATATAGCCACCCTATTCACTAACGATGAGAAAAGTCGCTACTACTATATCCTTAAATTATTTCCGTTCTCATTAAAGGGTGATGCTAAAACATGGTTTAATACTCTTCATCCTAGTTGTGTGTGTAGTCCCCAGGATATGATTTATTACTTCTCTGCTAAATATTTCCCCGCTCATAAGAAACAAGCTGCCTTAAGGGAAATATATAATTTTGTGCAAATTGAAGAAGAGAGTCTCCCACAAGCTTGGGGGAGGCTTCTCCAATTACTTAATGCTTTGCATGATCATCCTCTCAAGAAAAATGAAATACTTGATATCTTTTATAATGGACTAACCGATGCTTCCAGAGACCACCTGGATAGTTGTGTTGGTTGTGTTTTCAAGGAAAGGACTGTTGATCAAGCTGAATTGCTATTGAATAATATGTTGACTAATGAAAATAATTGGACACTTCCTGAACCAACTCCTAAGCCAACTCCGAAGAAAAGGGGTATTTTATTTCTCAGTCCTGAAAATATGCAAAAGGCAAAGAAATCTATGAAAGAAAAAGGTATTAAAGCTGAAGATGTAAAGAATTTACCACCTATTGAAGAAATACATGGTCTCGATAACCCGACACAGGTAGTAAATGGGCTGTTATTGACTGCAACAAAGGCAATGTCACTTTTGATGTTAATGGTAATGAGCATACGGTACACTCTTCGAGGAAACAACCTCAAGTCCACAGTATCAATTCTATTGGAAAAATTCCATCGATTACTATTGGAGGTTTTGAATTTCCTCTTCCTACTGTCAAGAAGAAATATGATATTCTTATTATTGGGGACGTGCATATCCCCGTTGAGGTAACCTAGTGCTATTCGAAAATTCTCCGGTTTCATGCGATTCGGAATGAGTTTGGTAACAAGACTTGATCAACCTTGTTAGTGGATTCCTTTTGATGAGCATGAGATGGATGAAGTTAGAAAGTACAACCTTCTGTACCCTCCTTTTACATTCTGTTATTTAGATTAAATAAAGCAAAATAGTATTTTCTGTCTGTTTCCTGAATTATCCTTAGCATAAAAATACCCCAAAAACAAAAGTTCTCCAAATGTCCCGAAAATGAAATATGATTTTTTTCTAGAATATTTAAGAATATCTAGCACTGAGAACATAGCAGAGGGGGCCACCACCTGGCCACGAGGGTCCAGGGCGCGCCCACCCCCCTGGGGCACGCCCCCTGCCTCGTGGGCCCCACGTGGCCCCCTCCACTTATTCCAGCACCCACACACTTCGTCTTCCTCCAGAAAAAATCACCACCTAGCTCAAACTCGTGTTCTAGCTCATCTTACTGCGATTTTTGATCTCCTTGCTTAAAGCTCCGCTCACAAAACTGCTTTTGGTTTGTGACTCCTCCAATGGTCCAATTAGTTTTTGTTCTAGTGCTTTATTTATTGCAAATTGCTGCCGAGGTGACCCTGTTCTTGAGCTTGCATGTCAAATTTATTTGGTCCCAAGTAGTTCTAATGCATGATATAGTCTCTAGGCACTTTTGGGAGTAGTTGCTATCAATTTTGTTGAGTTTGGTTCACTTTTATTTTGAGTCACTAAAAATTTCAGAAATTTTTCAGAGGAAGGAATATGTTTAGGAAAATGTACCAAGGTGGTTCCTCAAAGAAGCAAGGACCTAGGCCCGCGATACGTGAGCCGGACTATGAACTACCAAGAGAAGCTCAAGTGCGGCCTTGTGAATGGCCGTCAGAAGGTTTTATGGTCCAAGCAAGAATTAAGGATGAATTTGACGCGTATGTGCATAATGCTGAACTCGAGGGCTTCGTGTTAGATAAGTGCCCCCAACATTACTACCTAACTGACTCCTTTGTGAGAAGGTTTAAATTTACATCATCACACAATTCTCACATGGTCCTGTTTGATCTTTATGATAAATCTTATACCATGGATTTAGAGGATTTTAATACTGCTTGTAAGCTCCCGCGGTGGGGTAGTGCTAGTGAACCTCGCAAATCTGAATATAAAGACTTTCTTGCTAGTATAACTATGGGGGAATCTAGGGAACTCACGCAAACTACCATAGGGAGCATTCATTTTCCTGCCATACATTATTTTGCTCTCTTTATAGGTAGATGCATTCATGGTAAGGACGAGGCATGTCACATGTGCGTTCCCGATCTTAGTGTTCTCAAGAGTGCTATATTAGGAGATAAAAAATATAACTTGGGAGCTATTGTTGCACGAAGGATGCATCATAATAGTGTTAGCGGAGATTTGTTTGGTGGAATTTATGCGACCCGTTTAGCTAATTTTCTCGAGGTACCCATTCGTGAAAATGATATGGAATTTCCTCCTGCTTATCTAGATTTTAATGCTATGGTTTGCCGTTAGTTTATTGAGAGGAATGAACAGTCTCTCGAGTACCAACTAATCTTTAGCAGACATCGCGCTGTCCATATTGCTCTCCCTGCTCCTACTTTCTTTGACTTTCAGGCAAAGGGGAGATATGTTATAACCAGGGAGGAGGAAAACGAGTACGAGAGGAGGACGGAGGCAGCTCACCTCCAAGCTGCAGCTCTTGAGGCAGTAGCCGCTGCATCTCAGTACGAACCCAGTTACAACTTTGGATATCCGCTAGACCATCCGTGGGCATAGACCAACTTAGGCCAAAAGCCTAAGCTTGGGGGAATACGTAATTCTCACCGACATTACATTCACGTTCACACACTCATTCTAGTTGTCGGTGCTCATACTTTTTCAATTGTACTATCCATGCTAGTTTATTTTCTTTTTTAAGTTTTCTTCTTGCGTGTTTGAAAAACCTTAATAAAAAACAAAAAAATTAGTTGTAGCTTTTAGCTAGTTTACTTTCCATGCTGGTAGTAGTAATAATTAAAAGAAAATCCAAAAAGATTTCTCGTTCTTCTTTTGCTTGTTGGGAGCTTTCCCGTGTAAATAGTTTTATTTTATTTCTTTTCTTTGGGGGTCAAGAGGAGAAGACCATAATGAAAATGTTGAAGTGGCTCTTATATGCATTATTGTTGATTTAACAAAGAGCCCATATTACCTTATCTTCTCATGTGTATTAAATGCTTACAAATTCCAGCTTAGTCCAATGCACGTGCATAATTATTATTATCCACACCGTTCGGTCGTGCAAGTGAAAGGCAATAATGACGATATATGATGGACTGATTGAGATGAGAGAAGCCGGTATGAACTCGACCTCTCTTGTTTTTGTAAATATGATTAGTTCATCGTTCCTGATTCAGCCTATTATGAATGAAACATGTTTGCAATGACAATTAGAGATTATAGTTGCTTATGCCATGCTTAATTAGCTAGGAGTTTATAATGGTTTACCTTGCGTGCCAACATGCTATTAAAATGGTTGTGATGTGGTATGATAGGGTGGTATCCTCCTTTGAACGATTCGAGTGGCTTGACTTGGCACATGTTCATGCATGTAGTTGAAACAAAATCAACATAGCCTCCACGATATTTATGTTCATGGTGAATTATATCCTACTCATGCTTGCACTCAGTGTTGATTAATTTTAATGCATGTTCATGACTGTTGTCGCTCTCTAGTTGGTCGCTTCCGAGTCTCTTTCTAGCATTCACTTGTACTAAGTAGGAATACTGCTTGTGCATCCACTTCCATAAACCCCAAAGTTATTCCATATGAGTCCACCATACCTTCCTATATGCGGTATCTACCTGCCGTTGCAAGTAAATTTGTATGTGCCAAACTCTAAACCTTCAAATGAAATTCTGTTTTGTATGCTCGAATAGCTCATGTATCAACTAGGGCTATCTGTATCTTCCATGCTAGGCGGGTTATTCTCAGGAGGAGTGGACTCCGCTCCTCACTCACGAGAAAATGGCTGGTCACCGGGATGCCCAATCCCATGCTCAAACCAAATCAAAATAATTGCAAACAAAACTCCCCCAGGATTGTTGTTAGTTGGAGGCACCTACTGTTTCGGGCAAGCCATGGATTGATGCTTGTTGGTGGTGGGGGAGTATAAACTCTACCATTCTGTTTGGCAACCGCCTATAATGTGTGTAGCATGGAAGACATCGAGATCTCTCGGTTGTTATGTTGACAATGAAAGTATGCCACTCAAAATATTATTTATCTCTATTTCAAAAATCGAGCTCTAGCACCTCTACAAATCCCATGCTTCCCTCTGCGAAGGGCCTATCTATTTAGTTTTATGCCGAGTCATCATCCTCTTATTAAAAAGCACCAGGTGGAGAGCACCGCTATCATTTGCATCCATTACTATTAGTTTACATTGAGTATGACTGGATCTCTTTTACCATGAATTACAATGTTTAGTCAGTCCTTGATCTTTAGAGGTGCTCTGCATTTATGTTTTGCGGTCTCAAAAAGGCTAGCGAGATACCATCTTGTTATATCATATTATGATTGTTTTGAGAAAGTGTTGTCACCCGAGATTTATGTCATTGATATGAGTAAATATGAGACCTAAATGTTATTGTGAATATGGTTAGTTCATAATCTTTGCTGAAAACTTGAATGCTGACTTTACATATTTAAAACAACAAGAGCAAACAGAGTTTGTAAAAGTTTTTCTTTATCACTTTCAGTTTATCAACTGAATTGCTTGAGGACAAGCAAAGGTTTAAGCTTGGGGGAGTTGATACGTCTCCATCGTATCTACTTTTCCAAACACTTTTGCCCTTGTTTTGGACACTAACTTGCATGATTTGAATGGAACTAACCCGGACTGATGCTGTTTTCAGCAGAATTGCCATGGTGTTATTTTTGTGCAGAAATAAAAGTTTTCGGAATTACCTAAAACTTCACGAAGAATATTTTTGGAATTTATAAAAAATACTGGCGAAAGAATCAAGACCAGGGGGCCCACACCCTGTCCACGAGGGTGGGGGGCGTGCCTGCCCCCCTGGGCGCGCCCCCCTGTCTCGTGGGCCTCCTGGTGCCCCACCGACCTCAACTCCAACTCTATATATTCACGTTCGGGGAGAAAAAAAATCAGAGAGAAGGATTCATCGCATTTTACGATACAGAGCCGCCGCCAAGCCCTAATCTCTCTCGGGAGGGCTCATCTGGAGTCCGTTCGGGGCTCCGGAGAGGGGAATCCGTCGTCGTTGTCATCATCAACCTTCCTCCATCACCAATTTCATGATGCTCACCGCCGTGCGTGAGTAATTCCATTGTAGGCTTGCTGGACGGTGATGGGTTGGATGAGATTTATCATGTAATCGAGTTAGTTTTGTTAGGGTTTGATCCCTAGTATCTATTATGTTCTGAGATTGATGTTGCTATGACTTTGCTATGCTTAATGATTGTCACTAGGGCCCGAGTGCCATGATTTTAGATCTGAACCTATTATGTTTTCATGAATATATGTGAGTTTTGATCCTACCTTGCAAGTTATTAGTCACCTACTATGTGTTATGATCCGGTAATCCCGAAGTGACAATAATCGGGACCACTCCCGGTGATGACCGTAGTTTGAGTTCATGTATTCACTAAGTGTTGATGCTTTGGTCCGGTACTCTATTAAAAGGAGGCCTTAATATCCCTTAGTTTCCAATAGGACCCCGCTGCCACGGGAGGGTAGGACAAAAGATGTCATGCAAGTTCTTTTCCATAAGCACGATGACTATATTCGGAATACATGCCTACATTACATTGATGAACTGGAGCTAGTTCTGTGTCACCCTATGTTATAAATGTTGCATGAAGAATCGCATCCGACATAATTATCCATCACTAATCCAATGCCTACGAGCTTTTCACATATTGATCTTCGCTTAGTTACTTTTCCGTTGTCACTGTTACAATTACTACAAAACTGCTACTGTTACTTTTGCCACTGTTACCGTTACTTCCATATTACTTTGCTACTAAATACTTTGTTGCAGATATTAAGTTATCCAGGTGTGGTTGAATTGACAACTCAACTGATAATACTTGAGAATATTCTTTGGCTCCCCTTGTGTCGAATCAATAAATTTGGTTGAATACTCTAACCTCAAAAACTATTGTGATCCCCTATACTTGTGGGTTATCATCCCCCTATCTCGTGGACGACTCGGAGACCCCCCTGACGTGAGACCTACGCCAAAAATTCTTATAAATACAGAAACCTCCAGAAAATAACCTCGATCGGGAGTTCCGCCGCCGCAAGCCTCTGTAGCCACCAAAAACCAATCGGCACCCTATTCTGGCATCCTGCCGGAGGGGGGATCCATCACCGGTGGCCATCTTCATCATCCCGGCGCTCTCCATGACGAGGAGGGAGTAGTTCACCCTCGGGGCTGAGGGTATGTACCAGTAGCTATGTGTTTGATCTCTCTCTCTCGTGTTCTTGATTTGGCACGATCTTGATGTATCGCGAGCTTTGCTATTATAGTTGGATCTTATGATGTTTCTCCCCCTCTACTCTCTTGTAATGGATTGAGTTTTCCCTTCGAAGTTATCTTATCGGATTGAGTCTTTAAGGATTTGTGAATGTCGGTGTCAAAACCGGCGGATCTCGGGTAGGGGTTCCCGAACTATGCGTCTAAGGCGGATGGTAACAGGAGGCGGGGGACACGATGTTTACCCAGGTTCGGGCCCTCTCGATGGAGGTAATACCCTACTTCCTGCTTGATTGATCTTGATGATATGAGTATTACAAGAGTTGATCTACCACGAGATTGTAGAGGCTAAACCCTAGAAGCTAGCCTATGGTATGATTGTTGTTGTCCTATGGACTAAACCCTCCGGTTTATATAGACACCGGAGGGGGCTAGGACGCCCCCGATTTGACCGTACACTAAAGATGCACGCAAATGTGTACAATCAAGATCAGGGACTCACGGGAAGTTACCACAACACAACTCTGAAACATAAATAAGTCATACAAGCATCATAATACAAGCCAGGGGTTTCGAGGGCTCGAATACAAGTGCTCGATCATAGACGAGTCAGCGGAAGCAACAATATCTGAGTACAGACATAAGTTAAACAAGTTTTCCTTAAGAAGGCTAGCACAAAAGTAGCAACGATTGAAGAGGCAAGGCCTCCTGCCTGGGACCTCCTAACTACTCCTCGAAGCCGAACTCCATGTAGAATCATCCTCGGGATCTCTAGCTCCTGGACTCCAGCATCTGGTTGCGACAAACAGGTATAGAAAGGGGAAAAGAGGGAGAAAAGCAACCGTGAGTACTCATCCAAAGTACTCGCAAGCAAGGAGCTACACTACATATGCATGGGTATATGTGTAAAGGGCCATATCGGTGGACTGAACTGCAGAATGCCAGAATAAGAGGGGGATAGCTAGTCCTGTCGAAGACTACGCTTCTGGCAGCCTCCATCTTGCAGCATGTAGAAGAGAGTAGATTGGAGTCCTCCAAGTAGCATCGCATAGCATAATCCTACCCGGCGATCCCCTCCTCGTCGCCCTGTTAGAGAGCGATCGTCGGGTTATATCTGGCACTTGGAAGGGTGTGTTTTATTAAGTATCCAGTTCTAGTTGTCATAAGGTCAAGGTACAACTCCGGGTCGTCCTTTTACCGAGGGCCACGACTATTCGAATAGATAAACTTCCCTGCAGGGGTGCACCACATAACCCAACACGCTCGATCCCATTTGGCTGGACACACTTTTCTAGGTCATGCCCGGCCTCGGAAGATCAACACGTCACAGCCCCACCTAGGCACAATAGAGAGGTCAGCACGCCGGTCTAAATCTTATGGCGCATGGGTCTAGGCCCATCGCCCTTTGCACACCTGCACGTTGCGAACGCGGCCGGAAGTAGATCTAGTCTAGTAGGCGTTCCAGTCCAATCCGGCGCGCGCCACTCAGTCGCTGACGTCACGAAGGCTTCGGCTGATACCACGACATCGAGTGCCCATAACTGTTCCCGCGTAGTTGGTTAGTGCGTATAGACCAAATGGCCAGACTCAGATCAAATACCAAGATCTCGTTAAGCGTGTTAAGTATCCGCGAACGCCAACCAGGGCCAGGCCCACCTCTATCCTAGGTGATCTCAACCTGCCCTGTCGCTCCGCCACAAAATAAAAGTCGGGGGCCGTCAGGAACCCAGGCCCACCTCTACCGGGATGGAGCCACCTGTCCTTTCAGCCCCCCTCATCAGAATCACTTGCGGGTACTCAACGAGCCGACCCGACTTTAGTCACCACATGTGTCATGTATATAAAGTATATAGCATATACCCATGATCACCTCCCGAAGTGATCACGGCCCAGTAGTATAGCAAGGCAGACGGACAAGAGTGTAGGGCCACTGATGGTACACTAGCATCCTATACTAAGCAGTAGGATAGCAGGTAAGGGTAACAATTGTAGCAACAATGACAGGCTATGCATCAGGATAGGATTAACGGAAAGCAGTAACATGCTACACTACTCTAATGCAAGTAGTATAGAAAAGAATAGGCGATATCTGGTGATCAAGGGGGGGCTTGCCTGATCGCTCTGGCAAGGACGGGTCGTCAACACCGTAGTCGTACTGGGTAGCGGCGGCGTCGGTCTCGGTGTCTAATGAGAGAAGAGGGGGAAGAAACAATAAATATAATGCAATCATAAGCATGACGATGGAAGACATGTCAATGCGCGGGGCTTGGTGTGCCCTAACGCGGTAGGAGGTGGTACCGGCGAAGGGGGGAAACATCCGGGAAGTATTCCCGGTGTTTCGCATTTTTGGACAGATGAACCGGAGGGGGGAAGTTGCGTGTTTTCTATGCTAGGGATGTGTGGCGGACGAACGGGCTGCGTATCCAGATTCATCTCGTCGTTCTGAGCAACTTTCATATAGAAAGTATTTTCATCTGAGCTACGGTTAATTTTATATTAATTTTAAAAGATTTAAATCATTTTTAGGATTAATTTAAATATTTTAATTCAACATTATCCAGAACAGTGTCTGCTGACGTCAGCATGACGTCAGCAGTCAACAGAGGTGTTGACTGGTCAAACTGACGTGTGGGCCTAGTGGGACCCACCTGTCATACACTGTTAGGTTAATTAGGGTTTAGGTTAAACTAATTACTGTTTATTTAAACTAACATGTTAATTAGATCAATTAAATAGGATTAATTAACTTAATTAATTAATTAAATTTATTATTATTATTTTCTAAAAAATGTTCTGGGGGGGCCCTTGTCATAGGCCCCAGGGGGGCTAGCGGACAAAAGGGCAGCGGGCGGAGCCCCGTTAGCGCGCGGGCGCTGGCGGGCACCATGCCCGAACGGGCAAAATCGGGGCGCCGGCGAGTGGCCCGCCGGAGCGCGGCCACGACGAGCCGGCCGCGGACGGCGCCGGTGAAGGGCGGCGGGTCGGCGATGCTGGGCAGGGGCGAGGCCGCGAAGTGCAGCGGGCGCACGTGTGGGGAGGCGTGCACGGGCGCGTGTGCAGTGAGGCGGCCGCGGCGAGCAGAGGCGCAGGTAGTCGCAGGCGAGCGCGGGGAGCGGCAGCAGCGGCGAAGCGGGCGGCAGGGCGGAGCAGTGCCGCGCGGTGAGCAGGCGGCAACGGAGGCGCGGGGTCAGCGGGCGAGGCCAACGCGGTGGCGCGAGGAGCGGGACGGTGGGGCGCGCTGCCCAGGCGCGGTGCGGGGAAGGAGGCCGCGGCCACGACGCGTGCACGGGCACGGGACGGCACGGGCGCGCGGTGTGGTAGGCAGCAGGGCGCCGGAACGCGCGAGGGAGAGAGGAGGAGGGGGAGCTCACTGCGGGTGTAGGGGACAAGGCAGCGTGCTCGGGGAGGCTCGGGGTGGTCGACGGGGACGACGCGGCGGAGCGGGAGGCATGCCGGCGGGGTAGACGACGAGGTGGAGGCGGCGGCGGCCTCCTGCTCTCGATCCCGATCCAATCGGGAGAGAGAGGGGGGAAGATATTTTGGGGGGCGCGGGGGTGTCGGTGGGTGAGTGGGGGAGTGGGGGGGTTATGGGGTGCGGGGTGGGCCGGCCAGGTGGGTTGGCCCAATGGCCTGCTGGGCCGGAGCCCCGGGGGTGTTCTTTTCCTTCTTTTTTTTGTTAGTTTTCTTTTCTGTTTTCTTTTCTTTTTATTTATTTTCTTTTCTATTTTAAAACATTTTAAAATATTTAGGCATTTTCTAAAAAGGAGTTCTCTTCACTATAATTACCTATGTAATATTAGGCACTACCCGAACATTTTTGTTTTAACTTTTGATAAGTTTGATGATTGACATTATTTAAATTTTTGAATTTGAAAACTTTTGATCCAACGCGAGATTAGCAACAGTAACCAGGGTGACGTGGCACCATTAGCAGGGTATTACTGTAGCATAATTCTCCGGGCGTCACAATTCTCCTCCACTACAAGAAATCTCGTCCCGAGATTTAAGAGGTAGTGAAAGGGGGAAAGGTTTTGGTTACGAATCTAGCGGTTCTTCTCATCCTGGCTTGTTCTTCGCGAAGAAGTTGACCCCTGTCGTTGATGTCTTCATCTCTCTACTTCAGGTTATCTTGACGAAGTCACATCCTTTCTTCGGGGTCTGTCTCGTACTTACGAATAGGTAAGGGGTAGTTCGAAAATGATAGAATGCTATAAGGGTTAACCATCGGGGGTTGTCCCATGAATGAACACAGGGGTATCTCTCGAGTTGGTCAAATGAAACGCATCGAGAGCCAAGCAAGAAGGTATAGTAAGAAGTATCAAGTGGATAGGCAATCGTTCGATGCCCAATTAGAAGGTGAAAGGGTTTCAGGGCATGAGAATAAGTATTGCGTCTGATACCAGAGTAGATCACTAGGAAGGTGGCTTGCGAATTACATATCAAGTCAAGCGCGAGGAATATCCTTGGCAACAGGGTGTACAGGAGAGTCAGGTTTTGATCCTGTGGAACTTGTGGGTTATGGGCCCACCATGTGGGTTAAAAGTAGGAAGGGTGATGACGTCTTGCACGATCATGTAAGTAAGGCATGTCAGAGGGTAGCCTGTCAGTTATGTTGGCAACAACGTCGGCACCAAGGGCAAGGGACGAAGAGAACCCCTTTCCTGCTCGTTGAATGAGGCGGACCATTAGGCAAAGTTCTCGTCCATCGGTGGATACCGGAATGTCATCAACAATAGTAATAGGTTCTTACTGACAGGGTTGTACACCGAGGTGTTTGCACAAGCAGGGAATTAATACTGCTTAGATCATAATGATCACCAGAAACGTTAAACCAACCAATGGAAAGGAAAATATGATTATCAGATTAAACAGAACAATGGAAAGGAAAATGTGTTTAAACACATATTTCAGGGGTATATCCTTCCCAAGGACAATGGTTAGAAGAGAACCATTTAGGTTAGGGAAGAGGAAGTTCATGACATTACCCAAACAACGATGTTTGAATAATTGATAATGAAAATTTAGCATTGTGCTTCAAATGTTTTTATTGAAGATCCTAGTACCACAGACATGCTTCGAGATAGCATTGACATGGTCATTAGGTAAGATCAGGCTATGGATACACAAAGGATCCATCAGGAACAACTTATAGAGTAAGTCTTACAATTTCCTCATGGAAGAATAGCTAACCTTGCTAAAAAGAAAAACTTATAACAATAGGTCCTCCGGCCAGGTGTGTTAGGCATGACATCACCTTACCGGGTCATAAATAGACCAATGTTATAACTCTTGGAAATATGTTCCAACCATCATATCTGACCGAGATTTAGATCTGATTGGTGTCAGGATAACTCAGACTCGGGATGCCTGAGAAGAAAGGGGCAACACAAATTGTCGAAACGACATCGAAGATTCTCGGGAGATGAACTATGGAAGCGAGTTCCGAACAAGGGTTCATTATTAAATCAAGGAGAGGTGAGGAGGTGACTGATTGACTCAGCGACAATCCATTGAGATTTCCAAAAGATGGATTTCCACAACTATGTGAACAAGGAGATAACATTAGCTAGATTGAATGACTTAATGATGTATGCTCGAGGAAAACATACACAGTTAAACATTGGTTGAAATGTGCACCCGAAATATGGGCTAGGTAGCACGATCAATGTTCGAATGATGATTCAATAAGCAACAGACTTAGAATGAAACTATTGACCATTAACTTCAAAGCAATAAGGTTACTAGAAGTTTTAAATTTACACATCACAGACCATTTGTCGGCATTCTGGTCAGAAACAACACGGACACCAAGAAAAGAACGGTGATGGTAATAAGTATTACTTGTATCAAGAATTCTTAAGGGGTGGTGAAAATTCCCATGACATTCTTGACATAAAAGATGGCAATACTCCAAGGTAAAGAAGAACAGAAGCTATATAGCAAGGGACTCAAAGTATAACACAAAACACGAACAAGTTTGTGTTGGAGGGAGGTCAATAAAGTGGTCGATGATAACACAAATCATCGAGGGCAAGGATCGTATTTCTCATCATGAACTCAATTGATATCCTGGAAGAGCTTGGAATGCTGATGAAGATCACGACACATTTGTCGAGAGATTTCATGAAGATGTAATCAATCAACGATGACATCAAGTCAAAGGAATGATGAAAGCGAAAGGTTATTGGAATCACGGGTAGGACACAAACTCGAAATCAAGTTTGCTGTTCAAGGAGAAGTGATATGACGAGGAAGATCGACGCAAGATTAGCTCACTGTCGAAATTTGTGCGCTGGGAAGGTCCAGGTAGCACAGTTAAAATCGGCACGATAATGACATAGCCGAGCAGGCTAGGAATGACTTGAAGGATTATTAAACTCGTAAGCAACAAAAATTGCTTAGAGTTATTGAATCGGAGTGCGGAATTGATTCACTTATCGGTGTCCTTGAGGGGTTCTAACAACTCAGAACCCGTTGGAAAAATGGAATCGGCAAGAATATTAGTTGATGAAGAACTCATAAGAAGTTAAGTAGTTCCTTGGCATTCTCGAGATACCAGGGGGGTAATACTCGACGACGGACCAAAGTAGAGGTTGGACGGGGGTATTGCTCTGCAAAGGACAAGTGCTTAAACTTGCACGAGAAATGGTATTTAAAGGAGAACATGGTCAGAACCACGATTGAAAAAGGCCAGATCCCAGATATAAATATGAACTTATACCCAGGGAATAATTAATTTAAGAGAAGCTTTAATGATAAGATCTACATCGTGTCCATCGGCATGAACACAAAGTTCAAGGTCGACTCCCACTTCTCCAATGCATAACCTTTCATTCACTTCTCGCATTCGATGAAGTTGTATGGTAGAAAATTATCTGGTAAAATACCAGAAGGGTATGGCTTGTGAAAACCTTCGGGTTCATACGGTTTTTAGGGAAGGTATAGGTTCGATCCATTGGGGCATCTTAGAAACATATACCTCAAACTTCAAGAGTAAAATCACCAGCTCAAAAGTAGAGTATGGTTATCAAGCAGAGGATACAAATTACCAAAGGCATTATATATCCATGGAAATGATCACAAGGTTATTGAATATGAAGGACACTGTCGAATAATAACCCAACAAGGGGTCTTGTGGTCTACAACGAAGCTGATGCGAGTATCGGTACTCTATCAGAGGAAGAAGGAATGAAAGGGCATCGAACTATAAAAACAACTGAGTAATTCAAAGCTCAAATGAAAAGGATTTATCATTTCCAAATCAAGGGATCAGAAGCAATGCTCTGATTAGGGATGGATAAGTTGAATAGCCTTAGGGGTACAATCGACGGCAATTTGATTAGTTGAGAACCAGCTCCTGTTCAAAATGACATCTGAGCCGGAAGGGTGAATTCTAGGATTCGATTCAGGAATGCGAGCATCCTCAACATATTGAATCAACGGACTTAAAATGATAAAGACAAGGGATGCCAATAAGATTACGAGACTCATGGGATTAACCATAATGCAAGCAAGCAAGAATTTCAAGAGCAACAGGCTGCTCAGGATTTTCGAAAGATCGAATGGTATTTTGAACACTTTTGTGAAATACTTGAATCAATTGGGGGTGAGCGGATACTCGGTAAGTGCGAGAATTATCCGTAGGGGTATTCAGGTGACAAAGAACAACAATGCAGTAAGCTCAAAGGATTCTCGGAACAACAGAGAGAATTTCGAGGTATCTTGTAATAACAAGATCAACTGGGAAACATTGTATGAATGGCGAGTATACGTGGTTATCCATAGGATTTTATCAATGGAAGGGAATTGCAAAAGCAAAGGGCACAAGGGTCTCGGGAAAGCATCAGAGAGTGTCTTCAGAATCTTCTGGTGCAGCAGGCGATCATCTGGCCGGAAGGGGCTCTCCGGGAGAAAGTATTTACGAGAACCTACAGTTAGTCTTTTTAGCAAAATCATTTAACCTGAATAGAAGAGAGATCAGAGTCCCGGAGTATAGATAAGGAGTAAAAGATCATAATACCACCCAATGGCGACGTGGGCCCGTAAGCCACACAACCATGTTAGTAAAAGTTTTTCAATGACTAGATTCGACTTCGGCCAAGGAGTTGGAAAGGGGGATTCCTACAGGCAGTCGGCTCTGATACCAACTTGTGACGCCCCCGATTTGACTGTACACTAATCATGCACGCAAATGTGTACGATCAAGATCAGGGACTCACGGGAAGATATCACGACACAACTCTAAAACATAAATAAGTCATACACGCATCATAATACAAGCCAGGGGCCTCGAGGGCTCGAATAGAAGGGCTCGATCATAGACGAGTCAGCGGAAGCAACAATATCTGAGTACAGACATAAGTTAAACAAGTTTGCCTTAAGAAGGCTAGCACAAAAGTAGCAATGATCGAAGAGGCAAGGCCTCCTGCCTGGGACCTTCTAACTACTCCTCGAAGCGGAACTCCATGTAGAATCATCCTCGGGATCTCTAGCTCCTGGACTCCAGCATCTGGTTGCGACAACCAGGTATAGAAAGGGCCGTGAGTACTCATCCAAAGTACTCGCAAGCAAGGAGCTACACTACATATGCATGGGTATATGTGTAAAGGGCCATATCGGTGGACTGAACTGCAGAATGCCAGAATAAGAGGGGGATAGCTAGTCCTGTCGAAGACTACGCTTCTGGCAGCCTCCATCTTGCAGCATGTAGAAGAGAGTAGATTGGAGTCCTCCAAGTAGCATCGCATAGCATAATCCTACCCGGCGATCCCCTCCTCGTCGCCCTGTTAGAGAGCGATCACCGGGTTATATCTGGCACTTGGAAGGGTGTGTTCTATTAAGTATCCAGTTCTAGTTGTCATAAGGTCAAGGTACAACTCTGGGTCGTACTTTTACCGAGGGACACGGCTATTCGAATAGATAAACTTCCCTGCAGGGGTGCACCACATAACCCAACACGCTCAATCCCATTTGGCCGGACACACTTTTCTGGGTCATGCCCGGCCTCGGAAGATCAGCACATCGCAGCCCCACCTAGGCACAACAGAGAGGTCAGCACGCCGGTCTAAATCCTATGGCGCAGGGGTCTGGGCCCATCGCCCATTGCACACCTGCACGTTGCGAACGCGGCCGGAAGCAGACCTAGCCTAGCAGGCGTTCCAGTCCAATCCGGCGCGCGCCACTCAGTCGCTGACGTCACAAAGGCTTCGGCTGGTACCACGACGTCGAGTGCCCATAACTGTTCCCGCGTAGTTGGTTAGTGCGTATAGACCAAATGGCTAGACAAAGATCAAATACCAAGATCTCGTTAAGCGTGTTAAATATCCGCGAACGCCAACCAGGGCCAGGCCCACCTCTATCCTAGGTGATCTCAACCTGCCTGTCGCTCTGCCACAAAGTAACAGTCGGGGGCCGTCAGGAACCTAGGCCCACCTCTACCGGGATGGAGCCACCTGTCCTTTCAGCCCCCCTCATCAGAATCACTTGCGGGTACTCAATGAGCCGACCCGACTTTAGTCACCACATGTGTCATGTATATAAAGTATATAGCATATACCCGTGATCACCTCCCGAAGTGATCACGACCCAGTAGTATAGCAAGGCAGACGGACAAGAGTGTAGGGCCACTGATGGAACACTAGCATCCTATACTAAGCAGTAGGATAGCAGGTAAGGGTAACAACTGAAGCAACAATGACAGGCTATGCATCAGGATAGGATTAACGGAAAGCAGTAACATGCTACACTACTCTAATGCAAGCAGTATAGAGAAGAATAGGCGATATCTGGTGATCAAGGGGGGGGCTTGCCTGATCGCTCTGGCAAGAAGGAGGGGTCCTCAACACCGTAGTCGTACTGGGTTGCGGCGGCATCGGTCTCGGTGTCTAACGAGAATAAATATAATGCAATCATAAGCATGACGATGGAAGACATGTCAATGCGCGGGGCTAGGTGTGCCCTAACGCGGTAGGTGGTACCGGCGAAGGGGGGAAACATCCGGGAAGTATTCCCGATGTTTCGCGTTTTCGGACAAATGAACCGGAGGGGGGAAGTTGCGTGTTTGCTATGCTAGGGATGTGTGGCGGACGAACGGGCTGCGTATCCAGATTCGTCTCGTCGTTCTGAGCAACTTTCATGTAGAAAGTATTTTCATCTGAGCTACGGTTAATTTTATATTAATTTTAAAAGATTTAAATCATTTTTAGGATTAATTTAAATATTTTAATTAAACATTATCTAGAACGGTGTCTGCTGACGTCATCATGACGTCAGCAGTCAACAGAGGTGTTGACTGGTCAAACTGACGTGTGGGCCCAGTGGGACCCACCTGTCCTACACTGTTAGGTTAATTAGGGTTTAGGTTAAACTAATTACTGTTTATTTAAACTAACAGGTTAATTAGATTAATCAAATAGGATTAATTAACTTAATTAATTAATTTAATTAATTAAATTTATTATTATTTTTTCTAAAAAACGTTCTGGGGGGCTTGTCATAGGCCCCAGGGGGGCTAGCGGGCAAAAGGGCAGCGGGCGGAGCCCCGTTAGCGCGCGGGCGCTGGCAGGCACCACGCCCGAACGGGCAAAATCGGGGCGCCGACGAGTGGCTCGCCGAAGCGCGGCCACGACGAGCCGGCCGTGAAGTGCAGCGGGTGCGCGTGTGCAGTGAGGCGGCCGCGGCGAGCAGAGGCGCAGGTATTCGCAGGCGAGCGCGGGGAGCGGCAGCAGCGGCGAAGCGGGCGGCAGGGCGGAGCAGTGCCGCGCGGTGAGCAGGCGGCAACGGAGGCGCGGGGTCAGCGGGCGAGGCCAACGCGGTGGCGCGAGGAGCGGGACGGTGGGGCGTGCTGCCCAAGCGCGGTGCGGGGAAGGAGGCTGCGGCCACGACGCGTGCACAGGCACGGGACGGCGCGGGCGCGCGGTGTGGTAGGCAGCAGGGCGCCAGAACGCGCGAGGGAGAGAGGAGGAGGGGGAGCTCACTGCGGGTGTAGGGGACAAGGCAGCGTGCTCGGGGAGGCTCGGGGTGGTCGACGGGGACGACGCGGCGGAGCGGGAGGCATGCCGGCGGAGTAGACGACAAGGTGGAGGCGGCGGCGTCGCGGCGAGGCGGCACCGGGCGGCGTCGGCGGCCTCCTCCTCTCGATCCCGATCCAATCGGGAGAGAGAGGGGGGAAGATATTTCGGGGGGGCGCGGGGGTGTCGGTGGGTGAGTGGGGGAGTGGGGGAGGGGTTATGGGGTGCGGGGTGGGCCGGCCAGGTGGGTTGGCCCAATGGCCTGCTGGGCCGGAGCCCCGGGGGTGTTCTTTTCCTTCTTCTTTTTTTGTTAGTTTTCTTTTCTGTTTTTGTGTTTTCTTTTCTTTTTATTTATTTTCTTTTCTGTTTTAAAACATTTTAAAATATTTAGGCATTTTCTAAAAAGGAGTTCTCTTCACTATAATTACCTATGTAATATTAGGCACTACCCGAACATTTTTGGTTTAACTTTTGAAAAGTTTGATGATTGACATTATTTAAATTTTTGAATTTGAAAAGTTTTGATCCAACGCGAGATTAGCAACAGTAACCAGGGTGACGTGGCATCATTAGCAGGGTATTACTATAGCATAATTCTCCGGGCGTCACAGTTACACAGAGTCGGTTACAAGGGAGGAGATCTACATATCCGTATTGCCAAGCTTGCCTTCCACGCCAAAGAGAGTCCCATCCGGACACGGGACGAAGTCTTCAATCTTGTATCTCCATAGTCCAACAGTCCGGCTAAAGTATATAGTCCGGCTGTCCGAGGACCCCCTAATCCAGGACTCCCTCAGTAGCCCCCAAACCAGGCTTCAATGGCGATGAGTCCGGCGCGCAGATTGTCTTCGGCATTGCAAGGCGGGTTCTTCTCCAAATTCTGAGTACATGTAGAGTAGTGTCTGGCTTCCCATAAATGTTGCACTCCTTGGCTTCCATGCCTAATAATGGCTATCTTCCACGTGTCGAGCGAATGCGAGAAGCCAGGGCATTTTTACATTTGCCACCTTAGTCATGCGAGTAAATCGTCTATTAAAGAGACGGGGATTCTCATATCCAGATCACACCATCCTCCCACAGCGAGTATCCATCGGAGCGTGCCCGGAAAAAATCCATTCCAACATGGCCGGCCATCGCAGCTCCTCCTCTCGCTCCCGTAGCCCTAAGCCCGGCAATTGGAAGAAGTGTTCCGTCCCCCACAGCCAACTAGTAGAGTTACAGACCCAGGGATTTCTCCCTCCAGCGTATATGGTCCCCATTAGAGCCGGGCTCGCCACCTACAATGGCGGGGAGCAAGCGGAGAGCTTTCCCAACCCATCCATGGGGGAGCGGGTATGCCTTGTCCCTTACTTATTAAGAGGGCTTGGATTTCCAATTCATCCGTTCCTCCGCGGGCTCGTGGAGTTCTACGGCCTCTAGCTGCATATTTCATTCCCGCCTCCATATTACACATCGCTGGCTATGTCGCCCTTTGCGAGCTGTTTCTGGGATGCGAAGCTCATTTCGAGCTATGGAAGAGGCTATTCTGCCTCGTACCCCATACACAGGAGGGGTCAATATACCAAGTGGGCGGAGCCGAAATATGGCGCATCGCCGGGACCGGATACCTGTCCGGTACTCCGAAGAAGACATCCGAGGACTGGCCTTCGGAGTGGTTTTATATGGAGGACGTCCCCCTTCCGGACCCTATTCGGATGGGCCTTCCTGAATTTGACAACGCTCCCTTGAAGAAACGCCGCAGCTGGCGCCCTCGGAGCCCTTAGGAGGAAGATAACGGGGAAGTCCTTTACCTGATGAGTCGGATACAGACGCTGGCCCAGTCAGGATTAACAGTAATTGAGGTTATGTCAATATGTATAATGCGGGGGGTACAGCCACTTCAATATCGGGGGCAACCCATGTGGCACTTCAACGGAGAAGACGATGCCACCCGCTGTGGTCGTAAGGGACTGGACTCAGTCGCTGCTCTAGTGAAAATTCTGTCCGATTTGTACAAAGGAGAGGAAGAGGAGTTCATCCGCATTAAGCCACGGGATGGATTCTCCATGTACAACCCTCCAAGCTGGGTGAGCTGTCACTTTTTACTCCCAACCTTCCCGCATTCTTCGTCATAAGTATTTACCTTGTTGTTTCATAGCAGGAACTGCGAAAAGCTGTAAGGGAGGTCCACAGCCCGCCTCCACAACTGGAGGACCCTGACCGGGCCCTCGATCCCGGACTCGAAGAGGATATGGACACATTTGTGGAGCTGATTGACAGGACATTCTATCAATTGAGCTGCGATGATGCCATGGTGGCCATCATAGCCAATTATCCTGGACTACTCCCTGCATCGCATGTAAGTAAAACCGGAGTCCCAACTTCCGAGAAGGATCCCTTTTTCTGCACTTCACCTACCGCACACATATGGCATCTTACAGGGAAGGCCCTCAGGACGCCATGCCGAACCCGCAGTGACTCACCAACGAGGGGCACCGAAGCCGGCTAGGCTTAAAAGGAAGGCGGTCAGGACTGAGACGCCGTCGCGGAGGTATGAAAAAGAACCCCGTTCTGTGGTTATCGTCTTTTAAAATATAATAACGTCCATGTTTCCTAGTAGGAGAAATGCTCGCCGGAATATGTCCGGAGAGGTTGCCGGCCACGCCTCCACCAGCCGGGCTCCAGAGCCGGACTTAGAGGCGGACGCTAACATGGGGCCAACACCGGATGTTCCTCCTACGGAGGATGCGGATAGGCTGTCCGCTACGAATTCCGAAGTGGAGAGTTCCATGAATCATAGGCGTCGCCGGGCCGTACTCCGCGACGCTTGTTTCTCCCAAGAGGCGTTCGAAGCCTTTAACTCAGGAGACGCGTACATCCGAGCTGCTCAAAATGGTCTTGCCAAAGCCACGGACCAGTATGTAAAGGATATACGGGTAAGAAAATCTAATAATTATGTATATCAGTAACCCCTGAGACTTGAAACAGTTGGCACAACTAATTTAAGGATCATTGTTTGCATAGTTTCTTACGGAGAAGAATACCCGGTTGTCTCAAGAGCTGGAGGAGTGCAAAGCCCAGCTTCAGGCCATAGTTGCCGCTGTAAAGGAGTCCGAGAAGGCCCCATCTGGTAACACTTATTTCTATTGCAAAGAATGACAGGTACCAGGTAGTATGCGGCATGCATGCAAATCTAACAATAGATTCTGCAGATGACTCCGGAGGGAATCTGGAGGTCGTGATAGGGGATGAGCCGCATGCTCAACGACAGCTAAAATCTGGCGAGCGCGTGCTTACCCGGGTTAGACGGGAGAAAAACGATCTCCAAGACGCCAATATCCAGCTGGGCGTGGAACTGAAAGATGTTCGAGCCCAGCTTGCTGACTCTGTAAAGGAGAATAAGAGGCTTCGACGCGGCATTTTTAGTAAGTGCTTGAATGAAATTTTAAAGAGTTCGGCGAAGAAACCGGCTAACAGAGTTATGTCTGCAGGTATGTTGATGGGTCGTCCCGCGGAGGAGATGCCCGGGTCTGTGGGTGATCTTCTGCCAGAGCTCTCACAACTGCACGAACAAGTTCGGCAGGTGATGCAGGGCATTGCCCAAGCCTTGTGGCCATCCGCCTCCCCGCCAGGAGGCATGGGTGAGCTTATAGAAAAGCTCAAGGGAGTGCGGCGGCGCTTCCGATTATGGAAGATATCAGCCTGCCGACAAGGTGCGAGGGAAGCCTGGGCCATGGTGAAGACGCGATATACCAAGGCTGACCCAAACCACATGGCCGAGGTCGGACCTGTGGGGCCCGATGGGAAAGAGATCCCCGTCAGTTTGGTGTATGGCCAAGTAGAATTAGCCGCAAAGTATTCCCAACAGGATTGTAGGCTAGACAGCCTGTTGGATGGTATAGAAGAAGAATTTAGTCAGTCTAAGTGACTATGTACTTCAAGTGACATGTATTGTCCCTAGCCGGATTGTAAATCATTTGTCATGGCAGACCTTTTCGCTTCGACCTCTGGACCCGACAGTCCGGAGTGTATCCGAATACCCGCTCAGTTATGAAAGAACCGGGGTACGCGTGGAAACCAGATGTAGGGGTCATAAGTGCTTGAACAGACAAGTACCCAACTAGCTATGTTATATTACATGGATAGTAAGAAACATCTTCCACGGAGAATAGTTCCGTTAAGGGTTCCTTTCCCTGGGTACGCATGCCCTAATGTGCATGTCCGAACTGCGAAAAGAGACGCAAGATATAAACATCCGGGGGCATGTATTACAATAAATAAAAGTCATCTTTTGTTCACCGAACGAGTATTCCCTTAAGAACGCTAGCTTTTGGCTTCACCCAGTCTGAGGTACACATCCGGCTGACCCGGCAGTAACAATCGCAGAGGTGCTCCCCTTATGCCCTAGCCGAATTAACGGGAACGTAGGGCATAAACACAAGAGCCAGGCAACCCAGCTTGGCCAAAACTTAAGTCATATCGATGCATATAATGGCGAAAAAAGGTACATGTGGAAGAATAACACATTTGTGGGGCATAGAGCCCGAAAAATAGTTATATTAAGCTTTTGTATAAGAAGCCCCCAGGTATAATGAGCGCGGTTAGCGCGTCAAGATTGTGTAGTCAAGACACATTTTAGCCTTTTAAGGCCTTGAAGAAAAAGGGAAAAAAGAAAGAAATAAAAGACAGATAACGGATATGTAAAAAATTGACGGAGGTAAGGAGACGAACATAGAGTCCGGCACTAGGTGTAGAACCTTCGGAGTCTGGCTGCGTTCCATGGGTTTGGCTCGAGTCGATTGTCCGATGCATCCCGCAGACGGTACGCTCCACCGGTCAGAAGTTGGTCAATAATGAAGGGACCTTCCCATTTGGGCTTGAGGTTGTTCTTTTTATTCTCCGGTAGGCGTAGAACGAGTTCACCAACGTTATAAGTTTGGGCCCGTACTTCTCTGCTTTGATACCTTCGAGCCTGTTGCTGATAGAATGCGGAACAGGCTTTTGCCACGTCAGGCTCCTCCTCCAGGGCGTCCAAACTGTCCTGCCGATCAAGCTCGGCTTCTTTCTCTTCATACATGCGCACTCGAGGTGAGTCATGAATTATGTCGGATGGTAGTACCGCCTCTGCGCCGTACACCATAAAAAACGGTCTGTATCCGTTAGTACGATTCAGCGTGGTCCGCAGCCCCCATAGTATGGAGTCCAGCTCCTCTACCCAGTGCGTATCAGATTCCTTCAAGGATCGCACTAATCTGGGTTTAATGCCGCTCATGATAAGACCATTTGCTCGCTCGACTTGACCGTTAGTTTGCGGGTGATAGACAGAAGCATAATCGAGCTTGATGCCCATGTTGCTGCACCAAAGTTTTACCTCGTCGGCTGTAAAGTTCGAGCCGTTATCGGTGATGATGCTGTGGGGGACGCCATAACGGTGTACAACCCCGGATATGAAGTCTATCACTGGTCGGGATTCGGCCGTTTTAACTAGTTTGGCTTCTATCCATTTGGTGAATTTATCCACCATGGCCAATAAGTATTTTTTCTTATGGATTCCCCCTTTGAGGGGTCCGACCATATCAAGCCCCCAGACCGCAAAGGGCCAAGTAATGGGGATTGTTTGGAGAGCGGTAGGCGGCATATGGCTTTGGTTTGCAAAAAGCTGGCAACCAACACAACGTTGGACGAGGTTCTGTGCGTCTGCTCGTGCCATCGGCCAGTAGAAACATGTACGGAAGGCCTTGCTTACAAGGGCCCGAGCTGCGGCGTGGTGGCCGCCGAGTCCAGCATGAATTTCTGCCAAAAGTTGCCATCCTTCCTCTTCGGAGATGCACCTTTGAAGGACTCCGGTAGCGCCTTTCTTATAAAGCTCTCCCTCGTGGACCTTGTAGGCTTTAGACCGCCGCACAATGCAACGTGCCTCGTTTGGGTCCTCAGGTAGTTCCTGCCTAGTTAGGTAGGCCAAGAAGGGTTCTGTCCACGGGGCGATGACAGCCATAATCACGTGGGCGGAAGGTGTTATTTCGGTGGCAGAGCCTCCGATTACGTCAGAGTGTTCGGTATCTGGTGTTGTGGCAAAGTCCGGACTATTGTTGCCGGTCTCTCCTTCCCATACCATGGATGGCTTAAATAGCCTTTCCAAGAAGATATTGGGTGGGACAGGGTCGCGCTTAGCACCGATGCGGGCGAGGATGTCCGCCACTTGATTGTTTTCTCGGACCACATGGTGTAATTCGAGCCCCTCGAACCGAGCTGACATTTTGAGGACGGCGTTGCCGTAAGCCGCCATTTTTGGGTCCTTGGCGTCAAAGTCTCCATTTATTTGAGATATTGCGAGGTTCGAATCCCCACACACCTCTAGGCGTTGAATGCCCATGGAGACTGCCATCCGGAGACCATGCAACAGGGCCTCATATTATGCTGCATTGTTGGAGTCTGTGTATAATATTTGGAGTACGTATTGGACAGTATCTCTGGTGGGGGATGTCAGGACGACGCCTGCCCCCAGACCAGCCAGCGTCTTTGAACCGTCAAAGTGCATGATCCAATTGGAGTACGCGCCGTACTCTTTAGGGAGTTCGGCTTCCGTCCATTCGGCGACGAAATCGGCCAGTACTTGCGACTTAATGGCTCGCCGTGGTTTATATGTTATGTTGAACGGGAGGAGCTCGATAGCCCATTTAGCAATCCGGCCCATGGCATCGCGGTTATTTATTATGTCGTAGAGTGGTACTTCCGAGGCCACCGTAATAGAACACTCTTGAAATTAGTGTCGTAATTTCCGGGATGCCATGAATACCGCGTATGCTATCTTTTGATAATGTGGGTACTGTGATTTGCATGGAGTGAGGATAGTGGATACATAGTATACCGGCTTTTGAAGTGTGAATTTATGTCTGTCCGTCTCTCGTTCGACGATGAGCACTGCGCTTACCACTTGGTGAGTTGCCCCTATATATAACAGCATTGGTTCGCCGACATTTGGCGCGGCCAAGATTGGGTTGGTGGCCAGGATGGCTTTTATTTCTTCCAATCCGGCCGTGGCCGCATCCGTCCACTCGAAGTGTTCGGTGCGCCAAAAAAGGTGATAAATGGGTAGTGCCTTTTCTCCTAATCGGGAGATAAAGCGGCTTAAGGCCGCCATGCATCCAATTAATTTCTGGAGTTGCTTGAGGTCTGTTGGGATAGCCAACTGTGACAAAGCTCGGATTTTAGCCGGATTTGCTTCAATTCCTCTACTGGAGACGATGAAGCCCAGGAGCTTTCCGGCAGGCACGCCGAAAACACATTTTTCTGGATTGAGCTTGATGTCGTATGTTCGGAGATTGTCGAACGTGAGCCTCAAGTCGTCTATTAAGGATTCGACGTGTCTGGTTTTAATGACCACATCGTCTACGTATGCCTCCACTGTTTTGCCGATCTGTGTTTCCAGGCATGTCTGAATCATGCGTTGATAGGTTGCACCGGCGTTCTTAAGCCCGAAAGGCATGGTGTTAAAACAGAAGGGGCCCTATGGGGTGATAAATGCCGTTGCGGCTTGATTGGACTCCGCCATCTTTATTTGATGGTATCCGGAGTATGCGTCGAGGAAACACAATGAGTCATGTCCTGCAGTAGCATCGATAATTTGATCGATGCGGGGGAGGGGGAAGGGATCCTTGGGGCAAGCCTTGTTGAGGTCCTTGAAATCGACACATAGGCGCCAGGATTTATCCTTCTTTGGTACCATCACCAGGTTTGCTAGCCAGTCCGGATGTTTTATTTCTCTAATGAATCTGGCCTCAAGTAACTTGGCTAGCTCCTCTCCCATGGCTTGTCGCTTAGGTTCAGAGAAACGCCGAAGAGTCTGCTTGACCGGCTTGAACCCCTTTAGAATGTTAAGGCTATGCTCGGCCAGCCTGCGTGGGATTCCTGGCATGTCTGAAGGATGCCAGGCGAATATGTCCCAATTCTTGCGCAAGAACTCCCGTAGTGCGGCGTCTACTGTGGGGTTTAACTGTGCCCTGATGGATGCTGTTTTTGTAGGGTCCGTTGGGTGGACTTGGAATTTGACTATTTCATCCGCTGGTTTAAAAGAGGTGGACTTGGATCTTTTGTCAAGTATCACGTCGTCCCTATCCACTGTGGAGCGCAGTGCAGTTAATTCCTCGGCCACGAGGGCTTCGGATAACGCCTCGAGGGCCAGTGCGGCTATTTTATTTTCGGCGCGGAGTGCTATGTCTGGATCACTAGTTAGAGTGATGATTCCATTGGGCCCGGGCATTTTGAGCTTCATGTACCCGTAATGGGGTATAGCTTGGAAGATCGTGAATGCCTCCCGCCCTAGAAGGGCGTGGTATCCTCTATTGAACGGGGCCACTTGGAATGTGATTTCTTCGGACCTATAATTCTCCGGCGTGCCGAATACCACATCTAGTGCGATTTTCCCAGCACATCGTGCCTCCCGACTAGGGATGATTCCTCTGAAGGTCGTGCTTCTTTGCTCAATGCGGCTTCTGTCTATTTCCATTTTTCGAAGAGTCTCCTCATAGATGAGGTTTAATCCGCTGCCGCCGTCCATGAGCACTTTAGTAAGCCGGAAGCCGTCCACAATTGGACTAAGGACCAAGGCGGCTGGTGCTCGGGCTGTTCGGAATTTAGGTTCGTCACTGCCATTGAAGGTGATAGCCGTATCACTCCATGGATTTATTGCTGCCACGTGGCAGACTTCGGCAAGGCTGCGGAGTGCTCGCTTACGCCTATTATTTGAGGCGAAGGTCTCGAAGACTGTCAATACTATATTGTTGTTCTCCACGGGATGGTGCTCTGCGGTATTGTTGATGAGGAGATCCTCACCGCTCTTGGCCACCTGCCGGAGTACCCAACATGCTCTAAGGCTATGTGTTGGCATGGTATCCACTGTACTGTGAATTTTGCATGGCCCATTAAGCCATCCCTCCAATACGGTACCACGCCCTGTAGTGGGCTTTTGCTTCTTTGTAATTGGGTCGGGCGACTTACGAGAGTGCACCCTTTTAGTTCAGATTGGGGGTTTTGTCAGAGCCGGAGGATCCCAAAATTTTGTTTGGGTTTTCTAGGCGCTTTCCATCTCACAGTACTTCCGTACTATGGCCGCCAAGTCAGCAAAGTGTGCTATGTCACGGCGACTTATGGCGTTGAGGATTCCCTTGTCCGTGCATTTATTGCAAAAGAATGAAATTGCGTCTTCCTCGCGACAGTCCTTGACCTTGTTCATTACAAGGAGGAATCTGGCCCAATAGTGGTGTACTGTCTCCTCGGGCTCTTGTCTAATGTGGGAAAGATCGCTTATATCTGGGTGGGTGGGTGGATTTAAGTCCGAACCTTGACCCGATCTGAGACCTAGGGGCGGAGGAATTTCCGATCTTGGAAGTTCGGGCTCCGGGATGTTGCCCAATAGGTCTGGCCCGCTGCCTGATTCTAGGTTCAAGGGTTGGGCCATGTTCTCCCGTAGACGGGTATCCGGCTCGGAGAGCTCGGGAATCTGGACATAGTTTGTCCTCAAGATAGAGGAAGAATCGCCGCATTGCTCCTCCACCACCTCTATCAGATGGGTGACCGGCGGGGAGTTAATCTCCCTTTGGTCGGGTTTAAGCCCGATCTGATCATAGTCCGTAGCGACTCCCAAGGCGGCGATGCGATCCAAGAGCTCGTTCAAGGAAGAGAGCTCCATTGGATCAAACTGCTCGGCGAATTCCGAGCCGACGTGGAGGCTGTTTTCGATGACCCGAGAAGTCACGTCGGCGCAGCGGCCGAACAGGCGGTCACGACGAAACCGCCTAGTCGGAGAGTTTGGCCTACAGCCAGGGCTCCCCTAGAGGTGATGTTGTCCTTGACAACGAGGCGAGCCATCCAGCCTTATGATGACGGCACAGTAGAACTCTCAATGAAAGCACCAATGTCGGTGTCAAAACCGACGGATCTCGGGTAGGGGGTCCCGAACTGTGCGTCTAAGGCGGATGGGAACAGGAGGCGGGGGACACGATGTTTACCCAGGTTCGGGCCGTCTCGATGGAGGTAACACCCTACTTCCTGCTTGATTGACCTTGATGATATGAGTATTACAAGAGTTGATCTACCACGAGATCATAGAGGCTAAACCCTAGAAGCTAGCCTATGGTATGATTATTGTTGTCCTACGGACTAAACCCTCCGGTTTATATAGACACCGGAGGGGGCTAGGGTTACACAGAGTCGGTTACAAGGGAGGAGATCTACATATCCGTATTGCAAAGATTGCCTTCCACGCCAAGGAGAGTCCCATCCGGACACGGGACGAAGTCTTCAATCTTGTATCTCCATAGTCCAACAGTCCGGCTAAAGTATATAGTCCGGCTGTCCGAGGACCCCCTAATCCAGGACTCCCTCAGTGAACACTTGATGTATGTCTTGCATGTGCTTATCTGTGGTGACAATGGGATATTCACGTGATCTACTTGATGTATGTTTTGGTGATCAACTTGCGGGTTCAGTGACCTTGTGAACTTATGCATAGGGGTGGGCACACGTTTTCGTCTTGACTCTCCGGTAGAAACTTTGGGGCACTCTTTGAAGTTCTTTGTGTTGGTTGAATAGATGAATTTGAGATTGTGTGATGCATATCGTATAATCATACCCACGGATACTTGAAGTGACATTGGAGTATCTAGGTGACATTAGGGTTTTGGTTGATATGTGTCTTAAGGTGTTATTCTAGTACGAACTCTAGGATAGATCGAACGAAAAGAATAGCTTCGTGTTATTTTACTACGGACTCTTGAATAGATCGATCAGAAAGGATAACTTTGAGGTGGTTTCGTACCTACAATAATCTCTTCGTTTGTTCTCCGCTATTAGTGACTTTGGAGTGACTCTTTGTTGCATGTTGAGGGATAGTTATATGATCCAATTATGTTATTATTGTTGAGAGAACTTGCACTAGTGAAAGTATGAACCCTAGGCCTTGTTTCAACGCATTGCAATATCGTTTGTGCTCACTTTTATCATTAGTTACCTTGCTGTTTTTATATTTTCAGATTACAAAACCTATATCTACCATCCATATTGCACTTGTATCACCATCTCTTCGCCGAACTAGTGCACCTATACAATTTACCATTGTATTGGGTGTGTTGGGGACATAAGAGACTCTTTGTTATTTGGTTGCAGGGTTGTTTGAGAGAGACCATCTTCATCCTACGCCTCCCACGGATTGATAAACCTTAGGTCATCCACTTGAGGGAAATTTGCTACTGTCCTACAAACCTCTGCACTTGGAGGCCCAACAACGTCTACAAGAAGAAGGTTGTGTAGTAGACATCAAGCAATTTCTGCGGCCGTTGCCGGGGAGGTGAGTGCTTGAAGGTATAACTTTAGATCTTGCAATCGAATCTTTTTGTTTCTTGTTTTATCACTATTTTAGTCTATAAAAGAAAACTACAAAAAATGGAATTAAGGGTGCCTCATATGCTTCATCTTTTTAATGTCTTTCGCGAAAATGATGGGAAGGAAAATTGTGCTCAAGTACTAGAAGAAGAATTACATAGAATGCTTGGCATGAAATATGTGAATGATGAGCATGATTGCAATGTTGTTAGTATGAATTCTTTGAATACCCATGATGCTAATGATATGCAAAGCCACAAGCTTGGGGATGCTATGTTTGATGAAGATGATATGTTTAGTCCCCCAAGTTTTGATGAGCAAATTTATTATGATGAAAGCGTGCCTCCTATTTATGATGATTGTTGTGATGACACGTATGCTATAAAGAATAAAGATAACCATGAAACTTGTCATCATGATTTTAATTTTCAATTGGATTATGCTTCACATGATAGTTATTTTGTTGACTTTGCTCCCACTACTATTGATGAGAATAAATTTGCTTATGTGGAGAGTAGTAAAATTTCTATGTAAGTAGATCATGAAAAGAATGCTTTGTGTGCTGGTTATATGGTTGAATTCATTCATGATCCTACTGAAAATTATTATGAGAGAGGATCATATGCTTCTATATATTGCAATAATATCAAGCTTCCTCTCTATGTGTTGAAAATCTTGAAGATTTGCTTGTTTTACCTTCCTATGCTAGTTGTTTCATGTTCCCATAAGTTGTTTGCTCACAAAATCCCTATGCATAGGAAGTTGGTTAGACTTAAAGGTGTTAGTCATATTCTTCATGATGCTCTCTTTATGTTTCAATTCTTATCTTTTATGCGAGCTTCATTGAAATCATCTTGCCTAGCTAAAAGGCATTAAAGAAAAGCGCTTGTTGGGAGACAACCCAATATTTACCTTTACTGTTTTTGTGTGTTCATATGATTATGCTACTGTAGTAATCTTGTTTTATAGCATTTGTTTCAATAAAGAGCCAAGTGAGACCTTTAGGATAGCTTACGGTGATAGTTGTGTTGATCCTGCTAAAAATCAGAAACTTTTGCGCCCAGTAAATTAGTTTTGATAATTCACAGAAACGTGCTTTTGAGCTGATTCTTTTTTCTCTGGATTGGTACACAAATTTCTCAGGATATCCTTATTTGGTAGGTTTTTGGAGTTACAGAAGTATTCGGGAGTTACATATTACTACAGACTGTTCTGTTTTTGACAGATTCTGTTTTCTATGTGTTGTTTGCTTATTTTGATGAATCTATGAGTAGTATCGGAGGGTATGAACCATAAAGAAGTTGGAATACAGTAGATATTACACCAATATGAATTAAGAATTAGTTCACAACAATACCAAAAGTGGTGATTTATTTTCTTATACTAACGGAGCTTACTAGTTTTCTGTTGAGTTTTCTGTTGTGAAGTTTTCAAGTTTTGGGTAAAGATTCGATGGACTATGGAATAAGGAGCGGCAAGAGCCTAAGATTGGGGATGCCCAAGGCACCCCAAGGTAATATTCAAGGACAACCAAGTGCCTAAGCTTCGGGATGCCCCGGATGGCATCCCCTCTTTCGTCTTCGTTCATCGGTAACTTTACTTGGAGCTATATTTTTATTCACCACATGATATGTGTTTTTCTTGAAGCGTCATTTTATTTTATTTTGTTTTTCTTTCTGTTCGAATAAAGTACCAAGATCTGAAATTCTTAAATGTTAGAGAGTCTTCACATAGTTACATAATTATTCGACTACTCATTGATCTTCACTTATATCTTTTGGAGTAGTTTGTCGTTTGCTCTAGAGCTTCACTTATATTATTTTGAGAGTCTTAAACAGCATGGTAATTTGCTTTGGTTAAGAATTTAGTCCTAATATGATGGGCATCCAAGATGGGTATAATAAAAACTTTTATATAGAGTGCATTAAATACTATGAGAAGTTGGATACTTGATAATTGGTTTGAGATATAAAGATGGTGATATTAGAGTCGTGCTAGTTGAGTAATTGTGAAATTGAGAAATATTTTTGTTGGGGTTTGCAAGTCCTGTAGCATGCACGTATGGTAACCGTTGTGTGAAAAATTTGAAGCATGAGGTGTTCTTTGATTGCTTTCCTTATGAGTGGCGGTCGGGGACGAGCGATGGTCTTTTCCTACCAATCTATCTCCCTAGGAGCAAGCGCGTAGTGATTTGGGTTTGATAACTTGTAGATTTTTGCAATAAGTACGTGAGTTCTTTATGACTAATGTTGAGTCCATGGATTATACGCACTCTCACCCTTCCATCATTGCTAGCCTCTTCGGTACTGTGCATTGCCCTTTCTCACCTCGAGAGTGGGTGCAAACTTCGCCAGTGCATCCAAACCCCGTGATATGATACGCTCTATCACACATAAGCCTCCTTATATCTTCCTCAAAACAGCCACCATACCTACCTATTATGGCATCTCCATAGCCATTCCGAGATATATTGCCATGCAACCTTCCATCGTTCCGTTTATTATGGCACGCTTCATCATTGTCATATTGCCTTGCATGATCATGTAGTTGACATCGTATTTGTGGCAAGGCCACCATGCATAATTTTTCATACATGTCACTCTTGATTCATTGCCCATCCCGATACACCACCGGAGGCACTCATATAGAGTCATATTTTGTTCTAGTATCGAGTTGTAATTCGTGAGTTGTAAGTAAATAAAAGTGTGATGATCTTCATTATTAGAGCATTGTCCCATGTGAGGAAAGGATGATGGAGACTATTGTGACGCCCCCAATTCGACCGTACACTAATCATACACGCAAATGTGTACGATCAAAATCAGGGACTCACGGGAAGATATCACAACACAACTCTAGACACAAATAAAACAATACAAGCTTCATATTACAAGCCAGGGGCCTCGAGGGCTCGAATACAAGCTCGATACACAAGAGTCGGCGGAAGCAACAATATCTGAGTACACACATTAGTTAAACAAGGATGCCTTAAGAAGGCTAGCACAAACATCAATGATCGAAGAGGCAAGGCCTCCTGCCTGGGACCTCCTAACTACTCCTGGTCGTCGGTGGGCTCCACGTAGCAGCATTCGTCGGCGGTGGCATCTGGCTCCAGGGATCCATCATCTGGTTGCATCAACCGGAAAGAAGAAGGAAGGGGGAAAAGGAGTAGCAAACCAACCGTGAGTACTCATCCAAAGTACTCGCAAGCATCAGATCTGTACGAAGTATGCATTAGTATCAAATGGAAGGGCTGTATCTATGGACTGAACTGAAGAATGCCAGAATAGAGGGGAAGGCCTAGCCTATCGAAGACTAGCATCTTCAAGCAGCTCCAAGCATCTTGTAGCATGTAGAAGAGTAAAGAATAGCAGTTTATATTTAACAAACATGTTGTAGCATTAACGCCCAGAGATCCTTCCTAGACTCCCTACGAGAAAGCAATCCAAGAGCCACATATATCAAGTATCCATTTCTAGTTGTAAAAGATCAGGATATAAGTCTGAACGTCCGTTAACGTGGACATGGCTATTAATAGATAATCTTCCCTGCAGGGGTGCACCACGTTTTCCAACACGCTTGATTACTCTGGCCGGACACAATTTTCTGGGTCAATTCCCGGCCTCGGAAGATCAACACGTCGTAGCCCTACCTAGGCTCAGCAGAGAGGTCCCCGCCGGTCTACATCCTAAGCACTCCGGGGTCTGGGCCCATCGCCCGTTGCACTCCGGATCGTTGCGCGCAGGGCGATCCAGGCCACCACCACTGGGGCGCCGACCAGGCCGTGCCGCAATGTTGAACTGGACATCTGACAAAGCTTCGGCTGATACCACGACATCGAGGCCCATAACTATTCTTGCATGGTGGTTAGTGCGTAAAGGCTAAAGGCCAACTCAGAACAAATACCCAAACCATAGTGTATTATTAGCATGCGGAGACGAGCAGAGACTCACGATAATGTGACCCCATCGCCCCGTCTCGAGGAAATACGGCAAGGGCTAGCCCAGCCCACTCGGGGGCGGCCTGCCTGCCCGGCCGTGCCTCGTATCCATCTTACGGGTGCTCTCCGGGCCCGCCCGACTTTCACCAATGCCTCAAGTAAAGTCAAGGTAACCGTGTGTCCAGACATCAAGGGGAAAACCCGAGGAATCACCCCCGGTGGATTCCACTCAATGTAATCATCAAGGTGAACGTAAGAGGTACACCCTCGAGGTTCACAGTTGAGTGTTGCACGACAGAGCCATATCGGGAATGGTGAAAGAGGAAATCACCCTCGATGACCACGACTGAATAGCTACACTACAGAATTATCATCAGGAGTGCGTTATGAGGGATCACCCTCGGCACTCGATAGTAGCTCTGCAGAGTCGAGCAACAAAAGGGGCGTGATGTAATGTGAGGTGTCGGGCTCGGGTCATCGATCACGTTGATCGAGTCGTCGATGATGAAGCAGGGGCAACAAGGACAAGGTGGGGGTCACTGATGGATCTCTAACCAACCTATACTAAGAAGTTTAGGATAAGCAGGTAAGGTACAACAGCAGGTACAAAAGCAGGCTATGCATCAGAATAGGAGCAATCAATAACAGTAGCAAAATCTAATGCAAGCATGAGAGAAAGGAATGGGCGATATCGGGATGATCAAAGGGGGGGCTTGCCTGGAAGCTCCGCTGAAAGGGAAGAAGGGTCGTCGTCGACGTAGTCGATCATAGGGGCAGCAGTAGCAGTCTTGGGGTCTACAGGAGAAGAAGTGGGGGAAGAAATAGTAAATATAAGGCACACAGATGCATGACATGACAATAAGCAGCACTAGGTGTGTCCTAACGTGGTGTCACGCGATATTGGCGAAGGGGGAAAACATCCGGGAAAGCTTTCCCGAAGTTTGGCATTTTCGGACAGATGAAACGAAGGGGGATGGTTGCGGGTTCTCTATGCTAGGGACGTGTGGCAGATGAACAGGCTTCGTATCAGATTCGTCTCGTCATTCTGAGCAACTTTCATGTACAAAGTATTTTCATCCGAGTTACGGTTATTTTTCTATGAATTATTAAATTTTTAACAATATTGTGAAATTAATATTAAATCTAAAATGGGGTTATTGCAACAGCATGATGTCATCATGATGTCATCATGATGTCAGCAGTCAACAGAGTTGACCCAAGTCAACCCTGACGTGTGGGACCGTTCTGTCATAGACTAACAACTAATTAATAGTTTTAATTAACTAATAAAGTTAATTAGGCTAATTAACCTACCTAATTACTTTAATTAAGTTTAATTAATTTACTTATTAATTAATTAAATTATTTATCTAATTTTCTCTAAACATTTTTTAAAAGCCAGGGGCTAGGGCCCATAGGTCAGTGGCACAGGGGCCTTGCGGAGCGGGCGTAACGGGCGGCCGGGCGGGACGGACCCGCCAGGGCTCGCGCACACACGCCCGAGGCGTGGCCGCGGCCAAGGCCCGCCGCCGGTGAGCAAGGCGCGACAAGGCGGGGCCTGCGGCGGCCGGAGGCGGGAGGGGCCGCGGTGGCGCGGCAGAGGAGGCGGCGTCAAGCGTGGCAGGAGGAAGCAGCGGGGCGTGCACGCGCGGGGCAGGCGGCAAGCATGGTGACGGCGGCGCAGGGAGTGTGGGCGCGCGCGGAGTAGCGCTAGGCAAGCGGCACGACGAAGCGGGGACAGAGGTGGGCGGCGTTCGGGCGAGGCACGCGCCGTGAGCGCGAGCACGGCCACCGGGCACGTGCGGGGCAGTGACCGCAGGTGGTGGCCGGAGCGGGGGTGCGGGAGGCGACCTACGGCGACCGGATCACTGGGGAACGGAGCGAAGGCGATCGAGGCCTCACCGGGGCCCTGTAGTTGTGCAAAAGTATGCTCGAGGAGGTGCCGGAGATGCGTTTCCGGCGACGGGGCAGTGTCGGGGCGGCGCGGCGCCAGATTGGGACGAGGCAGCGGCGTCCGAGGCGTCGTGGCGAGGGGGGCTTCGGGAGGAGGGCGAGGCTTCAGGCGGGGGTTCTCCGGGCGGCAGGCGGCGTCGGGACCGCCGCGGGGTGACGACTCGCCGGGGTCGGGGGGGGGGGGGTCGAGCGCCCCCGATCCAGATCGGGTCGTGGGGGGGGAATGGGGATCGTGGGGAGAGGGGTTAGGGTTTCGTAGGGGGGAGCCGGGCCATATAGGCCAGGGAGGGGTGCGGGGAGTGGGCGGCCTGAGTGGTGGCCAGATTGGCCGTGGCCCATTAGGGGGGTTCTTTTCCCTTTTTTGGTTTCTTTTCTTTCAAAAACTTTTCTGTTTTATTTTTTTAGAGCATTTAGCCATTTTGTAAAAAATATGATTTCTCCACTAATATTACCAAATGATTATTTGCAACAACTTGAACATTTTTGTTTGCATGTTTGATAAATTTGAATCCTGACTTTAAATTGGATTTGAAATTTGAAAGATGTTTGAAAGCCAGTGAGGATTAGCAACAGTAAGAGCGATGACATGGCATCATTAGTAGGGGATTACTGTAGCTTAATTACCTGGGTGTTACAAGTCTCCTCCACTACAAGAAATCTCGTCCCGAGATTTAGGAGGTAGAAGGAAACAGTTCGGGGTATTCATCACGTAGGCGATCCGCGCGTTCCCAAGTGGCTTCGTCTTCAGAGTGATGCGACCACTGGACCTTGAGGAACTTGATCGCCTTCTGACGTGTGCGGCGTTCAGTTTGGTCGAGAATGCGGACCGGATGCTCTTTATAGGAGAGGTCCTATTGCAACTCAAGCACTTCATGATCCACTGCTCGGATTGGGTCCTTGAAGCAGTGGCGGAGCTGTGACACGTGGAACACATTGTGAACCTGAGAAAGGTCGGCGGTAGTTCCAACTGGTATTCCACTTTTCCACGCCATTCGAGAATTGTGAATGGACCAATATAGCGAGGAGCTAGCTTGCCCTTGATCCGGAAGCGATGAGCACCCTTCATTGGTGTGACTCGAAAATAAGCCTTTTCGCCAGGTTGATAGACCATGTCTTTGTGATGACGGTCATACTGACTCTTTTGACGTGACTGAGCAATCTTGACATTCTCGCGAATGACGCGGACTTGTTCTTCGGCGTGTTGGATAATATCCGGACCAAAGAGTGGACGTTCCCCAGTTTCTGACCAGTTTGGAGGGGTTCGGCACTTTCGTCCATATAACACTTCGAAGGGAGCCATCTTCAGACTAGCTTGATAGCTATTGTTGTAAGAGAACTCAGCATACGGGAGAGATTCCTCCCATTTCTTGCCGAAGGAAATAACACAAGCTCGAAGCATGTCTTCGAGAACTTGATTGATGCGTTCAACTTGTCCCTGCGACTGAGGGTGAAAAGCAGTGCTAAAAGACAGATGAGTTCCCATAGCTTCTTGGAAACTTGCCCAGAATCTTGAAGTGAATAAGCTACCACGGTCTGAGCTGATTACCAGCGGAATACCGTGAAGTGAAACAATTCTGGACATATAGAGAGTTGCCAACAGACTAGCAGTGATCGTTTCTTTGATGGCCAGAAAGTGTGCAACTTTAGAAAGCCGGTCAATGACGACAAGAATAGCATCATTACCTTTCTACGATTTGGGAAATCCAGTGACGAAGTCCATTTCAACATGGTCCCATTTCCATTCAGGAATAGAGATAGGTTGCAAAGTTCCAGCAGACCTTTGATGTTCTGCTTTGATACGACGGCAAACGTCACATTCAGCAACATAACGAGCAATGTCTTGCTTCATATTTGACCACCAGAATCTCTGACGAATGTCTTGGTACATCTTGGTGCTACCGGGATGAATAGAGAAAAGCGTATCATGAGCTTCTTTCATAACCTCCTTAGTCATATCCAGGTTGTCTTTTGAAGGAACCACTAGGCGACCTTTGAAGAACAAAGCGCCAGCATTATCAACAGTGAAGAATGACGGCCTTCCTTCTGCGAGGTAGCGTTTAATCTTCTCAACTTGAGAGTCATATCCCTGCATTCTCTTGATGGAGTACAAGAGATCTGGTTCGACAGCTAGGGTATTGAGGGAACCCTGGGAAACAACACAGAGGTTCATCTTGCGAAACTCCTTAGGAGGGGGAGCAAGTGCACCCGGAGGAACAATATGGAGGTTCAACTTTCTGAATTCTTCGACAAGCGAAGGCTGAACTTTGCAAACCTCGAGATGGTTGCAATATTACTTGCGGCTCAAGGCATCAGCCATTACATTAGCCTTGCCTGGTGTATAGAAAATACCCAAGTCAAAGTCTGCTACGATCTCCATCCATCTCTGCCGACGGAGGTTCAAATCTGGCTGAGTAAAGAGGTACTTCAGACTTTGGTGGTCGTTGAAGATCTCGCAACGATTACCAAGAAGGTAATGTCGCCACTGTTTCAGTGCATGTATGACAGCAGCAAGCTCGAGGTCATGAACTGGGTAGTTCTCTTCATGAGGGTGCAACTGACGAGAGGCATAAGCAATCACTCTGCACTCTTGTAGGACACAGCCTAATCCTTGTCGTGAAGCGTCACAGTAAATGACAAAATCCTTCTTAGTATCCGGCGGAGCAAGCACTGGGGCAGAAGTCAGCTTGTCTTTGAGTGCTTGGAAACTTTCCTGACACTTTTCTGTCCAATCGAACTTGACGCCTTGTGAAGCAGACCAGTCAGGGGCTTGGCGATCTTCGAGAAGTTCTCGACAAATCGACGGCAATAGCTGGCGAGTCCGAGAAAACTTCTGACTTGTTTGACATTCTTTGGAGGAGTCCAATCGAGAATAGCCTGAACTCGCTCTAGGTTGACGGCAATACCATCCTTGGAAATGACATGCCCAAGGTAGGTCACTTCGGGTAGCCAGAATTCACACTTGGAATACTTAGCATATAGTTGATGTTCTCGAAGCTTTTCCAGAACAAGTCGAAGGTGTTCAGCATGTTCTTCTTTATTCTTGGAATATACAAGGATATCATCCAGATAAATCATGACGAACTTGTCGAGGTATTCCATGAATATATAGTTCATCAGACGAGAGAATGTCGCTGGAGCATTTGTCAAACCAAAGGACATGACGGTGTACTCGTATGAACCATAGCGAGTAACGAATGCAGTCTTGGGGATATCCTCTTCACGAACCCGGATCTGGTGGTAACCCAACCTCAAATCAAGTTTAGAGAATACTGAAGAACCAGCAAGTTGATCATACAGGTTGTTGATTCTGGGAAGCGGATACTTGTTCTGAATTGTTGCCTGGTTGATAGGGCAGTAATCTTGGACCAAACGATTAGTTCCATCCTTCTTCTTGACAAAGAGAGAAGGTGCTCCCCAAGCAGAGGAACTAGGATGAATGAATCCCTTATGAAGAGATTTGTCGATTTCCTCCTTAAGTTCAAGGATTTCATGTGGCGGCATCTTGTAGGGTCGCTTGGCAATAGGAGTTGTGCCCGGTTTCAAGTCTATGATGAATTCGACAGCTCTAGCAGGGGGTATTCCTGGAAGTTCTTCTGGAAAGACATCTTCGAAATCATGAACGACTGGAATGTTCTCTATTCCCTCAAGAGGTGAAGCATTCAATGCATTCAGAACATATATCTCATTCTCGGCATCCTGAGCTGCTCGGGCTGAGTATTGGACTGTCTGGCCAGAAGGGTGAGTGAGCTGGACTGTCTTGGTAGCACATTCAATCAAAGCATTATGGGCTGTCAACCAATCCATACCAAGAATGATGTCTATGTTGGAAGGTCCGAGTACAATGAGAGAAGCCGGAAATAATAGACCTCCAATTTCAATTTGGTTGTGAGGGCTTAACATTGTGGTTTGCCACGTGGATCCCGGAGATTGAACCGCTAAAGTAATGGGCAAGTTTTCCATATCTAACCCATGCAACTGAGCAAATTGTTGGGACACAAAATCATGCGATGCTCCTGAATCAAAGAGAACAGAAGCTGGTACTGAATTAACGCGAAGGGTACCAATCACAATTTTTCGGGACTCAAGAGCTTCTTCGATCTTGACATGGGTGACTTGACCAGCACTCATAGCAGGCGGTCCGGCACTACAACTTCCGGTATGATGGGTTCGACGGCCCTTCTACGACCAACAGGAGGGCGTGAAGCATTTAGCGGCTGACCCGGGCGACAGTTGATAGCAAGGTGCCCTGGCTGTCCACACTTGCGGCATAAACCATCATTATGGAGAGGAGCCACAGCATTGGACTGTCCACCCTGAATATTTAGCTATCTCGGCGGCAGAGGCAGACGAGGTGCAACATAAGACGGCCTTGGTGTTGGAGCAGGTCGGTGATGAGCATTGTGTGGGATCCAGACTCGACGTTTCTGAGCAGGCTAACTCGAGGATGGGCCAACATCTCGAGTACGCTTGAGCGACTCCTGGTACTCAGTCAGACCAGTTTCAGTTTGGAAAGCTTGGCTGACAAGCGTCGCAAAGTCTGCGCAATCATGAGCAACAAGTGTGAGCTTTATATCGAGACGCAGTCCTTCACGGAATTTCTCGTGCTTGCGAGCGTCAATGCAGATGTCATCCCGCAGCATAGCGAGATAATTCAAGGAATTTCCTCTGATATTCATCCACAGTCATTGTGCCCTGTGAGAGTTTGCGGAACTCCTTCTTCTTCTGGTCCATCAGACCTTGAGGAATGTGCCGTGCACGGAAGGCTAACTGAAATTCCTGCCAAGTGGTTACAGTCTCTGCAGGCAGCATACCCCTATGGCTTTCCCACTATTGAGAAGCTGAACCCTTCAAGTGAAATGTCGCAAAGGTGACATAACTGGCAGGGACAACTTTAGCTGACTCCATCTCAAACATGATGTCACGAAGCCAATCATCAACATCCATAGGATTGGTGGAGTTCCGGAAAATGGACGGGTTGAGGCGCACGAATCCTGGCAGTGTTATTGGGGCAGGTTATTGATGAGCAATCTGGTTTGGAAACTGAGCCATTACTCCAGTCATAAACTAACGATTCAGCTCAAACTGCTGCATCATTGTGGCAATATAGGGTGGAGGTGGAGGATCGTCAGCCATCTTGCTAGAAACATCATGGGAGCGGTTTAACAAGGGGAGGAGCAGGTGTATGGAGTCATTCATGATGTAACTAGAACAATGAGCAAAGGCACAGTATGTACAAACCAGTAGTCATTAAAGACATACATATACATATACATATATAGAGCCATTTACACGTTGTTACTATGAGTTCGAACAAGAGAATCATCCTAGACATACTAGGCGACACGCTGGCACGCGATGGAAGGATACAACAATGAGACATAGCAAAGGGTACATCCACGTCGAAGAAAACAACTAGAGCAAGGAATCTGCAGGGGACGACGCAGGGGGCCCTCGATAAAAGGATCCTGCAACCCGTGAACAATGTGAAGCACATCTTGGCTCCCAATTCAAGAAAGGCGTAATACAAATCTCCGGATGGATGTGATCACGAGAACCTACGATAGAGTTAGCAAAATCATTTAACCCTAATAGAGGAGAGATTAGAGTCCTAGAGTATAGACGAGGAATAAAAGATACTAATACCACCCAATTGGCGACGTGGGCCCGTAAGCCACACAGCCATGTTAGTAAATCAGTTTTTCAAAGACTAGACTCAACTTCGGCCAAGGAGTTGGAAAGGGGGTTCCTACAGGCAGTCGGCTCTGATACCAACTTGTGACGCCCCCAATTCGACCGTACACTAATCATACACGCAAATGTGTACGATCAAGATCAGGGACTCACGGGAAGATATCACAACACAACTCTAGACACAAATAAAACAATACAAGCTTCATATTACAAGCCAGGGGCCTCGAGGGCTCGAATACAAGCTCGATACACAAGAGTCAGCGGAAGCAACAATATTTGAGAACGGACATTAGTTAAACAAGGATGCCTTAAGAAGGCTAGCACAAACATCAACGATCGAAGAGGCAAGGCCTCCTGCCTGGGACCTCCTAACTACTCCTGGTCGTCGGTGGGCTCCACGTAGCAGCATTCCTCGGTGGTGGCATCTGGCTCCAGGGATCCATCATCTGGTTGCATCAACCGGAAAGAAGAAAGAAGGGGGGAAAGGGGTAGCAAAGCAACCGTGAGTACTCATCCAAAGTAATCGCAAGCATCAGATCTATACTAAGTATGCATTAGTATCAAATGGAAGGGCTGTATCTGTGGACTGAACTGCAGAATACCAGAATAGAGGGGAAGGCCTAGCCTATCGAAGACTAGCATCTTCAAGCAGCTCCAAGCATCTTGCAGCATGTAGAAGAGTAAAGAATAGCAGTTTATATTTAACAAACATGTTGTAGAATTAACGCCCAGAGATCCTTCCTCGACTCCCTACGAGAAAGTAATCCCGGAGCCACATATATCAAGTATCCATTTCTAGTTGTAAAAGATCAAGATATAAGTCTGAACGTCCGTTACCGTGCACACGGCTATTAATAGATAATCTTCCCTGCAGGGGTGCACCACGTTTTCCAACATGCTTGATTACTCTGGCCGGACACACTTTTCTAGGTCAATGCCCGGCCTCGGAAGATCAACACGTCGTAGCCCTACCTAGGCTCAGCAAAGAGGTCCCCGCCGTTCTACATCCTAAGCACTCCGGGGTCTGGGCCCATCGCCCGTTGCACTCCGGATCGTTGCGCGTAGGACGATCCAGGCCACCTCCACTAGGGCACCGACCAGGCCGTGCCGCAATGCTGAACTGGACATCTGACAAAGCTTCGGCTGATACCACGACGTCGAGGCCCATAAGTATTCTCGCGTGGTGGTTAGTGCGTAAAGGCCAAAGGCCAACTCAGAACAAATACCCAAACCATAGTGTATTATTAGCGTGCGGAGACGAGCAGAGACTCACGATAATGTGACCCCGTCGCCCTGTCTCAAGGAAATACGACAAGGTCTAGCCCAGCCCACTCGGGGGCGGCCTGCCTGCCCGGCCGTGCCTCGTAACCATCTTACGGGTGCTCTCCGGGCCCGCCCGACTTTCACCAATGCCTCAAGTAAAGTCAAGGTAACCGTGTGTCCAGACATCAAGGGGAAAACCCGAGGAATCACCCCCCGTGGATTCCACTCAATGTAATCATCAAGGTGAACATAAGAGGGACCACCCTCGAGGTTCACACTTGAGGTGTTGCACGACAGAGCCGTATCGGGAATGGTGAAAGAGGAAATCACCCTCGATGACCACGACCGAATAGCTACACTACAGAATTATCATCAGGAGCGCGTTATGAGGGATCACCCTCGGCACTCGATAGTAGCTCTGCAGAGTCGAGCAACAAAAGGGGCGTGATGTGATGTGAGGTGTCGGGCTCTGGTCGTCGATCACGTTGATCGAGTCGTCGATGATGAAGCAGGGGCAACAACGACAAGGTGGGGGTCACTGATGGATCTCTTAACCAACCTATACTAAGAAGTTTAGGATAAGCAGGTAAGGTACAACAGCAGGTACAAAAGCAGGCTATGCATCAGAATAGGAGCAATCAATAACAGTAGAAAAATCTAATGCAAGCATGAGAGAAAGGAATGGGCGATATCGGGATGATCAAAGGGGGGCTTGCCTGGAAGCTCCGCTGAAAGGGAAGAAGGGTCGTCATCGACGTAGCCAATCACACGGGCATCAGTAGCGGTCTCGGGGCCTACCGGAGAAGAAGAGGGGGAAGAAACAGTAAATATAAGGCACACAGATGCTTGACATGACAATAAGCAGCACTAGGCGTGTCCTAACGTGGTGTCACGCGATACTGGCGAAGGGGGAAAACATTCGGGAAAGCTTTCCCGAAGTTTGGCATTTTCGGATAGATGAAACGAAGGGGGATGGTTGCAGGTTCGCTATGCTAGGGATGTGTGGCACACGAACGGGCCGCGTATTCAGATTCCTCTCGTCATTCTGAGCAACTTTCATGTACAAAGTATTTTCATCCGAGTTACGGTTATTTTTCTATGAATTATTATAGTTTTAACAATATTGTGAAATTATTATTAAATCTAAAATGGGGTTATTGCAATAGCATGACGTCATCATGACGTCAGCAGTCAACAGAGTTGACCCAAGTCAACCCTGACGTGTGGGACCGTTCTGTCATAGACTAACAACTAATTAATAGTTTTAATTAACTAATCAAGTTAATTAGGCTAATTAACCTACCTAATTACTTTAATTAAGTTTAATTAATTTACTTATTAATTACTTAAATTATTTATCTAATTTTCTTTAAACATTTTTATAAAAGCCAGGACGCTAGGGCCCATAGGTCAGTGGCACAGGGGCCTTGCGGAGCGGGCGTAACGGGCGGCCGGGCGGGATGGACCCGCCAGGGCTCGCGCACACACGCTCGAGGCGTGGCCGCGGCTAAGGTGCGCCGCCGGTGAGCATGGCGCGACGAGGCGGGCCTGCGGCGGCCGGAGGCGGGAGGGGCCGCGGTGGCGCGGCAGAGGAGGCGGCGTCGAGCGCGGCAGGAGGTAGCAGCGGGGCGTGCGCGCGCGGGCAGGCAGCAAGCGCGGTGACGGCGGCGCAGGGCGTGTGGGCGCGGGCGGCATAGTGCTAGGCAAGCGGCACGGCGAAGCGGGGACAGAGGTGGGCGGCGTTCGGGTGAGGCGCGCGCCGTGATCGCGAGCACAGCCACCGGGCGCGTGCGGGGCGGTGACCGCAGGTGGTGGCCGGAGCGGGGGTGCGGTAGGCGACCTACGGTTACCGGATCACTGGGGAACGGAGCAAAGACGGTCGAGGCCTCGCCGGGGCCCTGTAGTTGTGCAAAAGTATGCTCGGGGAGGGCCCGTAGATGCGTTTCCGGCGACGGGGCGGTGGGGCAGTGTCGGGGCGGCGCGGCGCCAGATTGGGACAAGGCAGCGGCGTCCGAGGCATCGCGGCGAGGGGGGCTTCGGGAGGAGGGCGAGGCTTCAGGCAGGGGGTTCTCCGGGCGGCGGGCGGCGTCGGGAGCGCCGCGGGGTGACGGTTCGCCGGGGTCGAGGGGGGGTCGAGTGCCCCCGATCCAGATCGGGTCGTGGGGGGGAATGGGGATCGTGGGGAGAGGGGTTAGGGTTTCGTCGGGGGGAGACAGGCCATATAGGCCAGGGAGGGGTGCGGGGAGTGGGTCGGCCTGACTCGTGGCCAGGTTGGCCGTGGCCCATTAGGGGGGTTCTTTTCCCTTTTTTGGTTTCTTTTCTTTCAAAAACTTTTCTGTTTTATTTATTTTTAGAGCATTTAGCCATTTTGTAAAAAATGATTTCTCCACTAATATTACCAAATGATTATTTGTAACAACTTGAACATTTTGTTTGCATGTTTGATAAATTTGAATCCTGACTTTAAATTGGATTTGAAATTTGAAAGATGTTTGAAAGCTAGTGAGGATTAGCAATAGTAAGAGTGATGACATGGCATCATTAGTAGGGGATTACTGTAGCATAATTACCCGGGTGTTACAACTATGATTCCCCCATAAGTCGGGATGAGACTCCGGACGAAAAAAAAAGAGGCCAAAGAAGCCCAAATAAAAAAAAGAGGCCAAAGAAGCCCAACAAAAAAAATGATGAGAGAAAAAGAGATAAGGGACAATGTTACTATCCTTTTTCCACACTTGTGCTTCAAAGTAGCACCATGATCTTCATGATAGTGAGTCTCTTATGTTGGCACTTTCATATACCACTGGGAATTTTTCATTATAGAACTTGGCTTGTATATTCCAATGATGGGCTTCCTCAAAATGCCCTAGGTCTTCGTGAGCAAGCGAGTTGGATGCACACCCACTTAGTTTCTTTTGTTGAGCTTTCATACATTTATAGCTCTAGTGCATCCGTTGCATGGCAATCCCTACTCCTCGCATTGACATCAATTGATGGGAATCTCCATAGCCCATTGATTAGCCGCGTCGATGTGAGACTTTCTCCTTTTTTGTCTTCTCCACACAACCCCCATCATCATATTCTATTCCACCTATAGTGCTATGTCCATGGCTCGCGCTCATATATTGCGTGAAAGTTGAAAAAGTTTGAGAATACTAAAGTATGAAACAATTGCTTGGCTTGTCATCGGGGTTGTGCATGATGAGAGAATTTTGTGTGACGAAAATGAAGCATGGCCAAACTATATGATTTTGTAGGGATGAGCTTTCTTTGGCTATGTTATTTTGAGAGGACATAATTGCTTGGTTAGTATGATTGAAGTATTATTGTTTTAATGTCAATATTAAACTTTTGTCTTGGATATTTCGGATCTGAATATTCATGCCACAATAAGGAAAATTACATTGAAAATTATGTTAGGTAGCATTCCACATCAAAAATTCTGTTTTTATCATTTACCTACTCGAGGACGAGCAGGAATTAAGCTTGGGGATGCTTGATACGTCTCCAACGTATCTATAATTTTTTATTGTTCCATGCTATTATATTATCCATCTAGGATGTTTTATATGCATTTATATGCTATTTTATATGATTTTTGGGACTAACCTATTAACCTAGAGCCCGGTGCCAGTTTCTGTTTTTTTTCTTGTTTTTGAGTTTTACAGAAAAGGAATACCAAACGGAATCCAATTGACGTGCCAATTTTTGATGATTTTTTCTGGACCAAAAGAAGCCCCCGGAGTCAAAGAGTTGGGCCAGAAGAGTCCCAGGCCGTCCACGAGGGTGGGGGCGCGCCCTACCCCCTGGGCGCGTCACCCTATCTCGTGGTCGACTCGGAGACCCCCCCTAACATGAGACCTACGCCAAAAAATCCTATAAATATAGAAATCTCCAGAAAATAACCTAGATCGGGAGTTCCGCCGCCGCAAGCCTCTGTAGCCACCAAAAACCAATCGGGACCCTGTTCCGGCGTCCTGTCGGAGGGGGGGGTCCATCACCGGTGGCCATCTTCATCATCCCGGCGCTCTCCATGACGAGGAGGGAGTAGTTCACCCTCAGGGCTGAGGGTATGTACCAGTAGCTATGTGTTGGATCTCTCTCTCTCTCGTGTTCTTGATTTGGCACGATCTTGATGTATCGCGAGCTTTGCTATTATAGTTGGATCTTATGATGTTTCTCCCCCTCTACTCTCTTGTAATGGATTGAGTTTTCCCTTCGAAGTTATCTTATCGGATTGAGTCTTTAAGGATTTGAGAGCACTTGATGTATGTCTTGCATGTGCTTATCTATGGTGACAATGGGATATTCACGTGATCTACTTGATGTATGTTTTGGTGATCAACTTGCGGGTTCAGTGACCTTGTGAACTTATGCATAGAGGTTGGCACACATTTTCGTCTTGACTCTCCGGTAGAAACTTTGGGGCAATCTTTGAAGTTCTTTGTGTTGGTTGAATAGATGAATTTTAGATTGTGTGATGCATGTCATATAATCATACCCACAGATACTTGAGGTGACATTGCAGTATCTAGGTGACATTAGGGTTTTGGTTGATATGTGTCTTAAGGTGTTATTCTAGTACGAACTCTAGGATAGATCGAACAGAAAGAATAGCTTCGTGTTATTTTACTACGGACTCTTGAATAGATCGATCAGAAAGGATAACTTTGAGGTGGTTTCGTACCCTACAATAATCTTTTCGTTTGTTCTCCACTATTAGTGACTTTGGAGTGGCTCTTTGTTGCATGTTCAGGGATAGTTATATGATCCAGTTATGTTATTATTGTTGAGAGAACTTGCACTAGTGAAAGTATGAACTCTAGGCCTTGTTTCAACGCATTGGAATATCGTTTGTGCTCACTTTTATCAGTAGTTACCTTGCTGTTTTTATATTTTCAGATTACAAAAACCTATATCTACCATCCATATTGCATTTTTATCACCATCTCTTCACCGAACTAGTGCACCTATACAATTTACCATTGTATTGGGTGTGTTGGGGACACAAGAGACTCTTTGTTATTTGGTTGCAGGGTTGTTTGAGAGAGACCATCTTCATCCTACGCCTCCCACGGATTGATAAACCTTAGGTCATCCACTTGAGGGAAATTTGCTACTGTCCTACAAACCTCTGCACTTGGAGGCCCAACAACGTCTATAAGAAGAAGGTTGTGTAGTAGACATCAGTTGCGTAGTAGACATCAACCATATAGCTACTTGCTATGGACCCATAGGTCTGTTGTAAACTACTCACGCTTCATCAGAAGGGCAATAAGATTGATGTAGAGGCCCTCCGTGATCGAACCCCCCTCGGCAGGGTGCCGGAAAAGGCCCCAAGCTGGGATCTCACGGGAACAGAGGTTGTGGCGGTGGAAAAGTATTTTGGTGGATGCTTCTGTTGGTTTGGGAATATTTGGGAATTTATAGGCCAAGAATCAGGGTTGGAGGACTCCCGGGGGCTCACAAGCCAGGGGCGCCCCCTAGGGCGCGTCCTGAGGGCTTGTGGTGCCCTCGGGACTCTTCTGGCCCCCTCTCCAAGCTCCGTGGTTGTCTTATGATCCAAGAAAAATCATCGCGAAAGTTTTATTCCGTTTGGACTCCGTATGATATTCCTTTTCTGTAAAACTCAAAAGCAAGGAAAAAACAGAAACTAGCACTGGGCTCTATGTTAATAAGTTAGTCCCAAAAATAATATAAAATAGCATATTAATGCATATAAAACATCCAAAACAGATAATATAATAGCATGGAACAATAAAAAATTATAGATACGTTGGATACGTATCATGTGTCTAGCAAGGATACTTGTGACAAAATAAAAAACAAAACAAGCAAAGACATATAGTACAAGATGCTCCAAGCAAAGTTCATGATATGTGACGAATAAAAATATAGCTCCAAGTAATATACCGATGGTCGTTAGAAGAAAGAGGGGATGCCTTCCAGGGCATCCCCAAGCTTAGTTGCTTGATTCTTCTTGAATATTATCTTGGGGTGCCATGGGGCATCCCCAAGCTTAGATTTCTTGACACTCCTTATTCCTTCATCCATTGTGATCTCACCTAAAACTTGAAAACTTCAATCACACAAAACTTAACAAAAACCTTCTTGAGATCCGTTAGTATAATAAAGAAAATCACCACTTTAAGTACTGTTATAAACCCATTCGTATTTTATTACTACATTATACCTACGATATTCCAACTTTACCATGGCTCATACCCCCCGATACAATCCATAGATTCTTCAAAATAAGCACACATTGCAACGAAAACATAACAGTCTGTAGTAATCTGTACTTTGACCATACTTCTGTAACTATAAAACTCTAAAAAAAATTAGAACGATGTAGACAATTTGTATATCAATCTTGTGTAAAAATTTCAGAAACTTTCGTCACTTATGTGATTTTTCAAAATTCTACTACTGGCGCATATGTTTCTGTTTTTCAACAAGATCAAGTCAACTATCACCCAACATAATCCTAAAGGCTTTACTTGGCACAAACACTAATTAAAATAGAAAAAACACAATCATAACAGTAGCATAATTGTGCAAACACACAAGAACAGAAAGAAAAAAGACAAAAATATATTTTATTTGTTGGGTTGCCTCCCAACAAGCGCTATCGTTTTATGCGCCTAGCTAGGCATAATGCATAGATTCAAGTATTTTCATCTTTAGTTTTCAACTCCTTAATCACACAACTAGAATTCTTCAAGAATTTTGCATGCATATTTTCAATGACAATACTTCTAGGAATAAGATTGAAGAATTCATTCTTGTAATTAGGGTCTTTTACCACTTGAACAAAATTGGGATAAACACTAATCATTTTAAGATCTTCCTTGTAGCTATTAGATGTGGCACCTTTGTTCTTAGTGACTTGTGTAGACTTGCAAATTTTTACGGGAGTTTTTTCAATATTTTTAACATAAGAAAAGGCCAAGCTTAAGTTACTAAAAATTTCTTCCAACTTATCAATCCGGGACGGACTTTCTTCTATTCTTTTGTTAACTACGGCTTCTGTTGCCCTTAATAATTTAAGAGCAACCCCCGCTTTTGACCAATTTTTTTAGCAAGATTGTGCATCCTCTTATCCAAATAATATGTTCTTCGGTGATCATTTTGTTTTCAATAGCATCTAACCATTTGTTGACGCTCGAAAATGGCATGATCGCAAAGAGTAACTTGAGGCTATAATGAGATGAGGTTAAAATTATGAGTTCATGTCACCATTTGATGGCTCTCTTCAAGATGATGAAAATAGATATGGAGATGGTCCAAAACGGAGCTCAGATGCGGAAGTTATGACAATCTTAGAGATGCTCGTATTGACACAAGATTAAAGAATGACATGAAACCTAATTAAGATGACCTTGAATGAAAAAACTTTCAACTGAAAGTTCTTCGTCTCGTCGAAACGGACAATTTCGATATAAAAATCGTCCCCATCCGAGGTCATATGCAAAAGTTACAGGCAAAACCATGCGCTGTAGCAATATTTGGCCGGATCATCCAGGAAATTGAATCACCAAGACAACAAAAGGTTTGTGATGAAGCCGAATGATCTGGGTCCAGTCCCGGATGATCCGGGTGGAGGCCGGACAATCCGGGTGGAAGTCCGGACGTCCGGACAACTTTTTCTGCTATAGACTTTAGAAAACGGCCCAAAACACCCTCAAGATGGCCTCAGATCGAAAAGTATTCAACATGAAAGTTGTGCGTCTCGTCGAGGCGGTTGATTTTGACATACAAACCGTCCAAATATGAGCTTGTATGTGGATTCTAGAGCGAAAACAGTGAGGTGCTATCAGAAAACTGGGCTAGGCCGGATCATCCGGGCCGGAGGTCGTGAATAGTCCGTGTTTTGTTAGGTTTTGATGATTTGAACGGCTAAGCAAGTCCTTTTTATTGTACGGGAAGTCCATGTGCCTCTTATATAGACAAGAGGTGATGGGCGATTGAACAACACACAATCGAACAATCATCTACCACTTTTTTATATTTTATCTTCTCCCTTGTTCTTCTTCTTTCTCGTTCTTCGTTTGTTCTTCTTGTTGCAGGGCGGCGAACCTCGAGGTCCTAGGGGCGGTCAGGCCGACCTAGGGCAGCCCATAGCCGCCGTACGCCCTGACGGGGTCCCTCCCGGGCGTGTGGGGTTTCGGGTCTACAAAAGCGCCCGCCGGATTCTCTTGCGTACCGCGCTTCCGGCGGGTCTCCTTCGATGTGAGCTGCGGTGCATCACCCTCGGCATTGGAGGTACACGGTGACATGTTTGTGTGCGAACACACTTTTTGGCGACCCCGCTGGGGACGAAGCTTCGAACGGTCTCTAGCCCGTTCTTGCTACGAAGAGATCGTCATCTAGGGTTTGCAATCTACAAAGGTAATATGAATACCCAATTCACTTATGTAGATGCAAATAATGCATATGTTGTTGCTAGATCGCTTAATGAGCATAATGTCTCGTCTAGCCCTAGTTTTATCAGTTATGCATCTAACTATGCGCAACAGCCTTCAGAATAATCTTCATGCTTCAACTTCATATAATTTTAGCAACATGCAACATATGTAGCCCAACTCCAATGCATCGGCAACCCCACAAATCTATATGCCGATGAACAACATGATGAGTTCGGTTAATCAAGTTGAGACACCCCATGTAGGAACTTCCAATAGTATGCAACAAAGTGTTTCAACTTTTTATTCATCGTCAAATAACTTGCAGTATGTTAATCCAAACGTGCCAGTGGATAGGGGAATTGGCCATGCTACTACTAGTTATTCAGCCAATTACCCTCAAACATCATATGCTACACCTCATGCTACTAATTTTCTGGCACCATACGCAACTGTTGATGTCCATAATTCGGCTCCACACCTTCATGGTCATGGACGAATAACTGAAACTTCTATAGGAGCACAAATGCCTTCACCTACTACCGTGGCATATCATGTCCCCCAACACAACTACTAAATTTCAGCAACATCTCATTCCCGAAAGAGTCTAAAAGCATCGGGGGGCAACCATATCCAGATTGGGTAATTGAGAAAAAACTTACATTCTCTTGGGATTTGTGCAACGCTATTCGCCAGGAACTAATAGATGGCAGGAAGCCTCATTAGTTTGCTGCTGTAAAAGAAAGAGTTGTGCAAATGATGCATTCGCTTAGTTCTGTAACAACCAATGTACCCCCTAAACAATCGCAAAGTTTCGGCACCTCATTGCCAAAAGAGTCTCAAAGCATTGGGGGCAATTTCATGAGGAGCGGATGCAAATTGAGATGAAAAAGTTTAAAGCTCGCCGAACTAAGATGTGGGCTAAAATAAGACAAGAGCGAGAAGCCTTGCAAATTCAAAAACAGAAAAGTATTGATTCAGGTAACAAAGAAAATCCGGTTATTGAAAAAGCCGAATCAAATAGTATGTGTACCGAATCTATCAAAGAAAAATAGGATGCCAAGGCATTGGAGAGTTATTCAAAAGTGGAACATAGTATTATTCAAGTGATACAACCATCATGCTCTCCCAACATGTATGAAGAGGTATGTCTACCAAGTGATTTACCTATTTTCATATTTGGTCAAAACTTTATTGTTGATGCATCTATTAGGAAAAACCTTATAAGTAATTTCAAAAGACCAATGATGAAGGGTAATTTACGTGTTAGCAACAAAATTGTTACGAAGTATATCGGTCAACCTACTGTCCCATTCATAAAGACCGATAGTGACTTATTATTGCAGCCAAAGGCTTCCCCATTGCTTTACTTAAAACTTATCTCTAAGTGGGTAGCTTTGCTTGTTTCATACTTGGCTTGCACTTGGTCTCAATTGAGACACGTGTGTTCTAACTATTTTCGTTTCAGAAATTTAAAGCTAAGAGTAAATTCTTTTGAGAAAACTGATGCTAGTATAATAGCTTATCCAATATCATCAGAAAAAGAATGCAAAAAAATGCGTAGCCGAATGGGGACATTCAAAATCTGAACCATTCGTTTGCTTACCTATAAAGCCGTTCTCACAACAAGATCGCCTAGAAAATAAAAAGTTTACCTTCAATTCAAGCATGTGTGATCAAATATTTGAGTTGTTGGTGAAAAATAATTACATTAGAATTCTTGATCACTGTGTCAAGCCATCAAACCAAGGACGAATGTATTGTAGGTTGCATCATTTGTTCAAACATAATTTTGAGGATTGCAATATGTTTCGTCAAATAGTTAAATCGACCATTGAAAAAGGACGATTGAAATTTGTTGAATCACCAAGAGATGATGAGTCTATTCCAGTTGGTCTGATGGCAAAAGGTTTTTGCATCGGCTACTTCAAGCCGATCCATTTGAAGAGAAGGTAAAAACTACAAGTGATGGGATTGAGCTTTCAAGTAATCAAGTTGTTGAAGAGCACAACGAACATAATCTTGAGGGCAAGAATTCCAACAAAGCTACAATGAAGACGCTAAGGACTGGGGGGCAACAAGAAAATCCAAAGATCGATGCAAGTCAAGACATAGGAGATAAAGGCCGCAATAAGCACAATTGCAAGAAATCCAAAGTCACTTTTGCACAATTATTAGATAAATATCAAAAGAAGAGTGAAGAAAAAGTGCTTATCGGTCAACTAATGCAAAAGCATCAAGATCACCCCTAGGAGCAAATCCAAGGATCATTATTGGCAACGGGTAATAGTGTCAAGAGCGAATCTATACCAAGTGGTAATGCCAACATAAAAACCGCGAAGAAGAACAACAGTAGATTGCTTACGAATAGATCTATTATGAGCATTTCAAATCCTATACCAAGCATCTTTCATATTCTCCCCTCCCCTTTGCTAATTAAGAACTTCATTCTCGGGAGTACACGCAATAGAGGAAGAACTAGCCATAGTGACAAAGTAGGCAAGCAAGATCAAACACAACAAGAGATCTGACAAGAAAAAGGCAACGGAAAGAAGGCAAATATTTTTGTGCTTTTCACAAAAACGTTTTAGAAATGGGGGAGATGAAAACGAGAGGCAAATGGAAAATAATGTAAATTGCGAGGAGATGAGATTTGTGATTAGGAACCTGATAGATGTTGATGATGTCGCCCCGGCAATGGCGCCAGAAATTAATTCCTTTGACGTGGCTTGAATCTGCGTTGGTGTTTCCCCAAAGAGCAGGGGATGATGCAACACATCTACGGCAAGTATTTCCCTCAGTTATGAAACGAAGGTTATCAATCCAGTAGGAGAACCAAGCAACACTATGTAAACAGTACCTGCACACAAAGAACAAATCCTCGCAACCCAACGCGTAAGAGGGGTTGTCAATCCCTCCTCGGTAAAAAGATAGATTAAATGGTAAGAGTTTGGATAATTAGATCACACAAGAACAAAAATAAAAGATGCAAATAAAAAGTGCAGCAAGGTATTTTGGGTTTTGGAATAATAGATCTAAAAACAATATGGTAAAGATAGACCAGGGACCGTAGGTTTCAGTAGTGGCTTCTCTCGAGAAAATAGCATACGGTGGGTAAACAAATTACTGTTGGGCAATTGATAGAAGATCAAATAATCATGACGATATCCAAGGGAATGATCATGTACATAGGCATCATGTCCAAGATTAGTAGACTGAAACAATTCTGCATCTACTACTATTACTCCACACATCGACCGCTATCCAGCATGCATCTAGTGTATTAAGTTCATGGAGAAACCGAGTAATGCAATAAGAACGATGACATGATGTTGACAAGATCTATTCATGTAGGAATAGACCCCATCTTTTTATCCTTAATAACAACAATACATGCGTGCCTCGCTACCCCTTCTGTCACTGGGTGAGGACACCACAAGATCAAACCCATCACAAAGCACTCCTTCCCATTGCAAGAAAAATCAATCTAGTTGGCCTAACTAAAACAAAGATTCGGAGAAGAAATACGAGGCTATAGCAATCATGCGCATAAGATATCAAAGAACTCAAATAATATTCATGGATAGAATTGATCATAAACTCGAACTTCATCGGATCCCACCAAACACACCGCAAAAGTCATTACATCAAATAGATCTCCAAGAGAACATTGTATTGTGAATCAAATAGAGAGAAGAAGCCATCTAGCTACTGCCTACGGACCCGTAGGTCTATGGTGAACTACTCACGCATCATCGCAGGAGCACCAATGAGGGTGATGAACCCCTCCGTGATCGTGTTCCCCTCCGGTGGAGTGCCGGAATAGGTCTCTAGATTGGATCTCGTGGTTCTGGAACTTGCGGCAGCTGGAATTGTTTTTCGTCGAATCCCCTAGGGTTTTTGGAATATTTTGGTATTTATAGAGCTGAGAGGCAGTGGAGGAGACCCCCATGGGCCCCACAACCCATCAGGGCGTGCTTTGGCGCGCCCTGGTGTCTTGTTAGCCCCACAGGCTTCCCCCCAGGTGCTTCCTTGGCTGCCAAGTTGTCTTCTGGTCCAAAAAAAACTCCAAAAAGTTTCGCTGTGTTTGGACTCCATTTGATAGGGATATTCCGCAAAGTAAAAAAAAGCAAAAAAGCAACAACTGGCACGGGGCACTATGTCAATAGGTTAGTCCCAAAAAGTGATATAAAGTTGATATAAAATGATTGTAAAACATCCAAGAATGATAATATAACAGCATGGAACAATCAAAAATTATACATACGTTGGAGACGTATCAGCCATGACCCTCCCCCGTCGCAACACCAGCAGCCGCATTCGAGACCGGCACCTTCCCGACCGCCGACTCTTTAGCTTTGGCAATAGCAGCCTGGGCCTCCTCGTTTAGGCGTATAAAACAAATCAAAGAAGTGGGAGAACCAGCATTGCAATCAACAGAGACGCCATTGTCGGAAAGAATATTAGGAAGATGTGAATCTGGCAGAGAAGGAAGCACCAATCGGATGGGGGAGGAATGGTTAACAGTACCTGGGGGACATAGATCCTTTGCCGCCACTCAACGTTCCTATTATGTTCTACGGTAGGGTGCGTCGACTGCAAATTAAATTTCCTACACACAGAACAACCAGGAACATGCTATGTGAGTGGATCATGGATCGTTACCACTAGACGCGCAATGCCATGCAGCGGAAGCAGAGTTGGGGCAGTGAGTCTTCAGAGTCATCTCCTCATTGTTCGATCTCTCTCGAATAGCCGGTCGTCAGATCCCACATACAGGTTTGCCGGAGCGGTGCAAGCGCACCGCCTCTAATGGTATCCGTGCGTGCAGGAGGAACACCGTGCAGTGGACTGCTAGGTCCGATCACACACCCGGCAGCGAGTGGATGTGGCTATTCGCAACACATGCCTAACCTAGTGTCAGCACCGAAGCGATCAACCAAATGAGTGTGTCGTGCCTCCACTTTATATAGGTGTCTGTCGCGGCCTCAACACTTGGGCCTCGCACGGACCCTAAAGCCCAATGTTTGTTCGACCTAGATCCGAGTCCGAGTAGGATCACATCTAACTCATGGAGTCGGATCGGACCTCACAGGTTCCTTCCCTTAAGTGCCTGACCCCTTAGGTTCTCGTTCATTTGGTCACGAGTTAGATCACATCCTGCTCGGCTAGCCGGAAGCGACCTCTAGCAAAGCGTGCCGACTCCAAGTGTCTGATGAAGCTGGTTAGCCAAACCTGTACATCACACTTCCATTCCCTTTGCCACACGATATATGTTGTCGGGCTCAAGGCGAGTCTGTCATCCTTGTGCTAGCCCGACCTCTTTCTCGTTCCAGTGATGCTGAGCACAAAACGGATTATCTCATAATCGTTGTCCATGGCCATGCTTATCTTGGTTGGATCACAAGAGGGGTGCAGAGTATATCTCTCCTGGTCGGAGGGGCAAATCCCATTTTGCTCGACCATGTCTCGCAGCATGGGTCTGGACAAGCCCGAAACCTACCTTTGTAACTACCCAGTCACGGATATAGCATTTGGTTGGCCGAAAGCAGGTCTGTCACTATCTCGAGTACATGCGCTAGGTCAGGTCTTAGGACATAGAAAAAGTATGTTGTACTAGACACTCACAGATGACATATCGCTTCGTCTCATAGTCGGGTCTGTCCGACTCGGACCTTATCTCGACTCGGATCCGACCAGATCCTTCCGAGTCCATATTATTTGGTTAGCATCCAATGCTCCATGACTAGTGAGACCAAGCCATCGACAGTGTCATACGCTACTAGTCGACTGCGCGCCACACATCCCTTTCGACAAGGGACCTTTTAGGACAGTCATCATAGAATGCATAGTCCCACAAACAAGTCATGTACTTGCTGATACACATCATTGATAATGTCCAAGGACTATCTTTATTCATAAACACATGGGAAATATCATCATACATCATTGCCTCTAGGGCATATCTCCAATAGTTCCGCACGTTACTGAATGGGGACCGCAATGTTCTGGCGACGCGGGCCTTTCCTAGCCATGGACACCGGAGACCACACCGGCACCGCAGAGGAACACGCTATCGGGCAAGCATCCCCAGCCGCAACGGCACCGTGATCCACCTCCAGGCGCCTGCACAGGCCTGTCGCCGAGTCCTTAGCCCCAGACGAGACGCGACTCTTAGTAGATAATTTCTTAACCGACAACTTCTTGAGCTTGCTACACGGGCTGGAAGGCTGCACTATTGTTGCAGGCAGGACATCCACGATACTGGACAATGATGGGGACGGAGGGCAAGCAGACACGTTGGAGCAGGCTCCCGAGAGAGGAGTGCTCCCGTCGCACTCCACAGGCCCGCCCGGAGCCGCCTTACCACCATCATCCGGTGCTGAAGCACCCCCACCAGCAGCCGGTGGCCCAAAGTCAAACATGCCATGAGATTCAGAACCCATGGCTTCCCATTCCGATGGGGTGAAAGGATTGTCATTGCTGCCCGCTGATACGTCTCCAACGTATCTATAATTTTTTTATTGTTCCATGCTATTATATTATCCATCTTGGATGTTTTATATGCATTTATATGCTATTTTATATTATTTCTGGGACTAACCTATTAACCTAGAGCCTAGTGCCAGTTTCTGTTTTTTTCCTTGTTTTTGAGTTTTATAGAAAAGGAATACCAAACGGAGTCCAAACGAGCTAAAAATTTACGATGATTATTTATGGACCAGAAGAAGCCCCTGAAGCAAAAGAGTTGGGCCAGAAGAGTCTCGAGTCATCCACAAGGGTGGAGGGCGCCCCCCTAGGGCATTCCCCCTATATTGTCGTTGACTCGTGGACCCCCTGACGTGAAACCGACGCCAAAAATTCCTATAAATCCAGAAACCCCCAGAAAGAAACGTAGATCGGGAGTTCCACCACCGCAAGCCTCTGTAGCCACGAAAAGCCTCTCGGGACCCCATTCCGGCACCCTGCCGGAGGGGGAAACGATCACCGGTGGCCATCTTCTTGATTTGGCATGATCTTGATGTATCGCGAGCTTTGTTACTATAGTTGGATCATATGGTGTTTCTCCCCCTCTACCTTCTTGTGATGAATTGAGTTTTACCTTTCAGGTTTCACTATTATCGGATTGAATCTTTGGATGTGAGAACACTTGATGTATGTCTTGCGTGGGATACCCGTGGTGACAATGGGGTGTTCTATTGATTCACTTGATGTATGTTTTGGCACTCAACAAGCGGATTCCCGATGTGACATTGGGGTAATCTATGCATAGGGGTTGATGCATGTTTTCGTCCTTGTTTCTCCGATAGGAATCTTGGGGCACTCTTTGAGGTTTTTTGTATTGGATTGAATATTATGAATCTAAAGTTGTTTGATGCATATCGTATAATTGACCCACGAGTACTTGTGGTGACATTGGAGTATCTAGGTGACATTCGGGTTGATTGGTGTGTATCATATGGTGTTATTTTACTATGAACTCTATGGATGTTTGTGACACTTATAGGAATAGCTCAATGGATTGATCGGAAAGAATAACTTTAAGGTGGTTTCGTACCCTACAAGGAATTTCATCTTATGTTCTCCGCGATAGGAACTTTGGAGTGACTTTGTCGCACGTTGAGGGATTGCCATATGATCTAATTATGTTATCATTGTTGAGAGAACTTGTACTAGTGAAAGTATGAACCCTAGGCCTTGTTTCCAAGCATTGCAATACCGTTTTTTTCTCACTTTTGTTACTTGCTACCATGCTGTTTTTATATTTTCGAATTACAAAAACCCATATCTACCATCCATATTATGCTTGTATCACCATCTCTTCGTCGAACTAGTGCACCTATACAATGTACCATTGTATTGGGTGTGTTGGGGACACAAGAGACTCTTTGTTATTTGGTTGCAAGGTTGTTTGAGAGAGACCATCTTCATCCTACATCTCCCACGGATTGATAAACCTTAGGTCATCCACTTGAGAGAAATTTGCTATTTTCCTACAAACTCTGCGCTTGGAGGGCCAACACGAGTCTACAAGAAGAAGGTTGCGTAGTGACATCAAGCTCTTTTCTGGCTCCGTTGCCGGGGAGGTTAGTGCTTGAAGGTATATCTTTAGATCTTGCAATCGAATCTTTTAGTTTCTTGTTTTATCACTAGTTTAGTTTATAAAAGAAAACTACAAAAAATGGAATTGAGGTTGCCTCATATGCTCCATCTTTTTAATGTCTTTCATGAACATGATGGAAAGGAAAATTGTGCTCAAGTGTTAGAAGAAGAAGTTTATAAAATGTTTGGCATAAAATATTTGTATAATGAGCCTGATTCCAATGTTGTTAGTATGAATTCCTTGAATATCCATGATGCTAATGATATGGAAAGCCACAAGCTTGGGGATGCTATGTTTGATGAAGACGATATTTTTTGTCCCCCAAGTTTTGATGAGCAAATTTATTATGATGATAGCGTGCCTCCTATTTATGATGATTATATTGATGAAAGTGGGTTCGGAAGAGTGTCAACTTTAGGAAGTAATGATCCCACTATTTTGGAGGGTGTTGAATCTTACAATAATGATAAAAGTGGATTTGGAGAGGTCATGACTTTATTTAGTGATGAATCCACTATTTCGGAAGAGATCCCAATTGATTATGAGAACGAAGTTGCTATCTATGATGATTATTGTGATGACATGTATGCTATAAATAATAATGATAACCATGAAACTTGTCATCTTGATTTTAATTTTCAATTGGATTATGCCTCACATGATAGTTATTTTGTTGAGCTTGCTCCCACTACTATTCATGACAAGAAATTTCCTTATGTGGAGAGTAATACAATTTCTATACTTGTGCATCATGAAAATAATGCTTTATGTGATGGTTATATTGTTGAATTCATTATTGATGCTACCGAAAATTATTATGAGGGAGGAATATATGCTTGTAGGAATTGCAATAATATCAAGTTTCCTCTCTATGTGTTGAAAGTCTCGAGTCATGCTTGTTTTGCCTTCCTATGCTAGTTGATTCTTGTTCCCATAAGTTGTTTGCTCACAAAATCCCTATGCATAGGAAGTGGGTTAGACTTAAATGTGCTTGCCACATATGTTTCATGATGCTATCTTTGCGTTTCAATTCTTTACTTTTATGTGAGCATCATTGAAATCATCATGCCTAGCTAAAAAGGCATTAAAGAAAAGCGTTTGTTGGGACACAATCCAATATTTACACCCTACTATTTTTATGTGTTCACATGATTAGGCTACTGTAGTAATCATGTTTTATAGCTTTTGTTTCAATAAAGTGCCAAGTAAAGCCTTTGGTATAGTGTGGATGATAGTTGACTTGATTCTGTGCAAAAACAGAAACTTTTGCTCTGAGCCCAGAAATTTTGAAAATTCACTGGAACATGCTTTTGATCTGAATTTTGTACACAAGATTTATATACAAATTGCCTACGTTTTCCTAATTTTTCAGAATTTTTGGAGTTACAGAAGTATTCGAAGTTTCCAGATTGCTACAAACTGTTCGGTTTTAAACAGATTCTATTTTCTATGTGTTGTTTGCTTATTTTGATGAATCTATGAGTAGTATCAGAGGGTATGAACCATGGAGAAGTTGGAATACAATAGATATAACACAAATATGAATTTAGAATGAGTTCACAACAGTACCTAAGTGGTGATTTGCTTTCTTATACTAACGGATCTCATAAGATTTTCTGTTGAGTTTTGTGTTGTGAAGTTTTAAAGTTTTGGGTGAAGTTTCTAAGGAACAAGGAGTGGCAAGAGCCTAAGCTTGGGGATGCCCAAGGCACCCCAAGGTAATATTCAAGTACAACCAAGCAACTAAGCTTGGGGATGCCCCGGATGGCATCCCCTCTTTCGTCTTCGTTCATCGGTAACCTTACTTGAGGCTATATTTTTATTCACCACATGATATGTGTTTTGCTTGGAGCGTCATTTCTTTTGTTTATATTTTCTTGCTGTTATTCAGAGACATGTTTTATATCTTTTAGTTCAATAAAAAGCTCAAGTATAGCCTTTACCATGCTTATTTTACAAGTCTTTATGTTGCTGTTTGAAAACAGAAAGTTTGCTGTTATGTTTTGAATATTGATGAATAGTCAGAACAGGATAAAATCTTGAAATTTTTACATAGTAAGGTACAAAAAAAATTCTACTGTGTGGTAATTTTTCAGAACTTTTGGAGTTAGGGAAGTATGATTCCTCTTGCAATCTTTACATATTGTTCTGTTTAGATAGATTGTTGTTATGTTTGCGTTGTTTTCATATGTTTGCCTATTTAATGATTCTATTGAGGATAGGATTATTAAATACACAGAGGCATTTAGTAGGCAGTATCAAATAATAATTTTAGGGATTTGCTACAGTAGAGAATCATAAGGTTATTGCATTGATTTATACTAACTTATCTCGCGAGTTCTTGTTGAGTTTTGTGTGGATGAAGTTTTTAAGATTTAGGGGAACTATGATATGAGAGGAATTAAGGAAACACAAAAGCTCAAGCTTGGGATGACCAAGTCATCCCTAATTAATATTTCAAGAAGTCTCAAGCATCTAAGCTTGGGGATGCCCCGATTGGCATCCCACCTTTCTTCTTCAACAACTATCGGCCAGTTTTGGTTGAGCCTAAGTTTTTGCTTCTTCACATGATATGTGCTATCCCTGCAATGTCATTTTATTTTGTTTTGCTTGCTGTTTGAATAAAATACATTAGATCTGAAATTTTTAAATGAGAGAGAGTCTTCACATAGGTAAATAATTATTTGACTACTCATTGATCTTCACTTATATCTTTTTGGAGTAGTTTGTCATTTACTCTCGTGCTTCACTTATATCCCATGAGTAAATGGCTGAATGAATTGAATATCATAAATCTGAATTTATATATGTTTCATATGCTTATACCCATGGGGAGTAATGAATTCACATATAAGAAGTAGAGGTGGTAAATTTATTGAAAGATAGCAAACATAGTATTGGTCACTTGAACAATTCATGAAAGAATATTGAAGGAAGAGAGATTTCACATATAAATATACTATCTTGGACATCTTCTATGATTGTGAGCCCCATTAATTATGTTCAAACTTGATCAAATCAGTTGAAGTTGGACAAGGAAGACAACTTAATGAGTTATGTTTGGGGTCTATTTGTATAGAAGTTACATTGTTATGGATCCTCCAAAATGTGGTGCTTGCTTTTTAGAATCGTTTGCTAGCCAAAATTTCTGTACTAAGTAGAGATACTACCTATGCATCCAAAAATCCTTGAACCAAGTTTCTTCCATTAGTGTCCACCATATCTACCTATATGCGGTATTTACCTACCGTTCCAAGTAAATTTGCATGTGCAAAACTCTAAACCTTCAAATAATAATCTGTTTTGTATGCCCGAATCGCTCATGTAGCGACTAGGGACTGTCAGTATCTTCCATGCTAGGTGGGTTATTCTCACGATGAGTGTTTGTTCACTTACCATTCACAAGAGAGTGGCTGGTAATTGGGATGCCCAGTCCTATGATCAAAAGATCAAAAACAAAATCACAAATAATTAAACAAAACTCCCCCAGGGTTGTTGATAGTTGGACGGTACCCGTTGTTTCGGACCAGCCGTGGAATGTGCTTGTTGGTGGTGGGGGAGTAAAAACTTTACCATTCTATTTGGGAACCGCCTATAATGTATCTAGTATGGAAGATATTGGGAACTCTTGGTTGTTATGTTGACAATGAAAGCATACCTCTCAAAATTATTTTCATCTCTGTTTTAAAAGCATCGAGCTCTGGCACCTCTACAAATCCCTGCTTCCCTGTGCGAAGGGCCTATCTTTTCCTTTTATGCAAGAGTCAGTAGTATTCCTTCTCATTCGAATCTACTCTTTAGTTGGCAAGCATCATGTGATGGGCAAAGATCTAAGCATATATGCCCATTCAAATATATTTGATCATGAATTATTATTGTTGAAAATTATCTATATGATAAATAAATTGGGAGGCGAAACATTAAGCCCCTATCTTTCTCTGTATTCAATGGATGCTATTTGTTCTAAAAATATGCTTTGAGTGGAAGCAATCATGGAAGACTATATGATAGTTGAGTATATGGGATTTGCTAAATCAAAGCTCTTACATAGACCCTTCCTAAAAATAAGATGAATTGCAATTGTTTGATGACTGAGAACCTAGTTTGTTAGTTTTCAAGAAATTTTATGATCTATGCTTTAACATGTGAATAGCTTGTTACTTGATCATGAGAAGTTTTATGAGATGAGCTACTGTTAAGATATATAATGATGCTACAAAAAGTGATTGAAATTATCATTGATCAAACTTGTGCACTTGCTAGCATTCCACATCAAAATTTCTGTTTTTATCATTTACCTACTCGAGGACGAGCAGGAATTAAGCTTGGGGAAGCTTGATACGTCTCCAACATATCTATAATTTTTTATTGTTCCATGCTATTATATTATCCATCTTGGATGTTTTATATGCATTTATATGCTATTTTATTTTATTTTTGGGACTAGCCTATTAACCTAGAGCCCAGTGCCAGTTTCTGTTTTTTTCCTTGTTTTTGAGTATAGAAAAGGAATACCAAACAGAGTCCAAACAAGCTGAAAATTTACGGTGATTTTTTATGGACCAGAAGAAGCCCCTGAAGCAAAAGAGTTTGGCCAAAAGAGTCCCGAGTCATCCACAAGGGTGGAGGGCGCACCACCCTAGGGCATGCCCCCCTGTTTTGTCGTTGACTCGTGGACCCCCTAATGTTAAACCGACGCCAAACATTCCTATAAATCCAGAAACCCCCAGAAAGAAACCTAGATCGGGAGTTCCGCTGCCGCAAGCCTCTGTAGCCACGAAAAACCTCTCGGGACCCCGTTCCGGCACCCTGCCGGAGGGGGAAACCATCACCGGTGGCCATCTTCATCATCCCGGCGCTCTCCATGACAAGGAGGGAGTAGTTCACCCTCGGGGCTGAGGGTATGTACCAGTAGCTATGTGTTTGATCTCTGTCTCTCTCTCTCGTGTTCTTGATTTGGCACGATCTTGATGTGTCGCGAGCTTTGTTACTATAGTTGGATCATATGGTGTTTCTCCCCCTCTACCTTCTTGTGATGAATTAAGTTTTACCTTTGAGGTTTCACTATTATCGGATTGAATCTTTGGATGTGAGAACACTTGATGTATGTCTTGCGTGGGATACCCGTGGTGACAATGGGATGTTCTATTGATTGACTTGATGTATGTTCTGGCACTCAACTCACGGATTCCCGAGGTGACATTGGGGTAATCTATGCATAGTGGCTGATGCACGTTTTCGTCCTAGTTTCTCCGGTATGAATCTTGGGGCACTCTTTGAGGTTTTTTGTATTGGATTGAATATTATGAATCTGAAGTTGTTTGATGCATATCGTATAATTGACCCACGAGTACTTGTGGTGACATTGGAGTATCTAGGTGACATTAAGGTTGATTGGTGTGTATCATATGGTGTTATTTTACTATGAACTCTATGGATGTTTGTGACACTTATAGGAATAGCTCAATGGATTGATCGGAAAGAATAACTTTAAGGTGGTTTCGTACCCTACAAGGAATTTCATCTTATGTTCTCCGCGATAGGAACTTTGGAGTGACTTTGTCGCATGTTGAGGGATTGCCATATGATCTAATTATGTTATCATTGTTGAGAGAACTTGTACTAGTGAAAGTATGAACCCTAGGCCTTGTTTCCAAGCATTCCAATACCGTTTTTGCTCACTTTTGTTACTTGCTACCTTGCTGTTTTTATATTTTCAGATTACAAAAACCTATATCTACCATCCATATTACGCTTGTATCACCATCTGTTCGCCGAACTAGTGCACCTATACAATTTACCATTGTATTGGGTGTGTTGGGGACACAAGAGACTCTTTGTTATTTGGTTGCAGGGTTGTTTCAGAGAGACCATCTTCATCCTACGCCTCCCACAGATTGATAAACCTTAGGTCATCCACTTGAGGGAAATTTGCTACTGTCCTACAAAATTCTGAGCTTGGAGGCTCAACACGAGTCTACAAGAAGAAGGTTGCGTAGTAGACATCACCCGCACCAGTGTTTCCCCCACCATCAGACAAACCAGGCTTAGAGGATTTGGGGGGAGGTGGGGGTGCCTGAAGGAAATATGCCCTATAGGCAATAATAAAGTTGTTATATTATATTTCCTTATATCATGATAAATGTTTATTATTCATGCTAGAATTCTATTGATCCGAATCCGTAATACATTTGGGAATACATAGACAAACACTGTGTCCCTAGTGAGCCTCTACTTGACTAGCTCGTTGATCAAAGATGGTTAAGGTTTCCTAACCATGGACATGAGTTGTCATTTGATAACGGGATCACATCATTAGAATGATGTGATGGACATGACCCATCCGTTAGCTTAGCATATTGATCGTTCAGTTTTTATTGCTATTGCTTTCTTCATGTCAAATACATATTCCTTCGACTATGAGATTGTGCAACTCCCGGATACCGGAGGAATACCTTGTGTGCTATCAAACGCGCAATGTAACTGGGTCATTATAAAGATGCTCTACAGGTATCTCCGAAGGTGTTTGTTGGGTTGGCATAGATCGAGATTAGGATTTGTCACTCCGAGTATCGGAGAGGTATCTCTAGGCCCTCTCGGTAATACACATCATAAGAAGCCTTGAAAGCAAAGTGACTAATGAGTTAGTTGCAGGATGATGTATTACGGAACGAATTAAGAGACTTGCCGGTAACGAGATTGAACTAGGTATGAAGATACCGACGATCGAATCTCGGGCAAGTAACATACCGATGACAAAGGGAATAACTTATGTTGTCATAACGGTTCAACCGATAAAGATCTTCGTAGAATATGTAGGAGCCAATATGAGCATCCAGATTCTGCTATTGGTTATTGACCGGAGAGGTGTTTCGGTCATGTCTACATAGTTCTTGAACCCGTAGGGTCCACACGCTTAACATTCGATGATGATTTTGTATTATATGAGTTATGTGATTTGGTGACCGAATGTTGTTCAGAGTCCCAGATGAGATCACGGACATGACGAGGAGTCTCGAGATGGTCGAGGGTAAAGATTGATATATAAAACGATAGTATTCGGATACCGGAAGTGTTCCGGAGGGTACCGGGTACATATCGGGTCACCTGAAGGGGTTCCGGGCACCCCCGGCAAAAGATATGGGCCTAATGGGCCAAGAGGGGGAACACAGCAGCCAAGAGGGGCTGTTGTGGCCCCCATATGGGCCGAACCAGAGGAGAAGGAAAGAGGGGAAGAGAGAAGGAAGGGGAGGGATTCGGCCTCCCCCTTCCTTCCCTCCTCCCTCCTCCTTCCTTCCCCCTCCGGAACTTATGGAAGGGGGAGGCCGAATTGGGGAGGCGCCCAAGTAGGATTCCTCCTACTTGGGGCGCCCCCTTGCTACTCCCCTCCCTCTCCCACCTATATATACATGGGGAGGGGGCGCCTAGAACACACAACAACAACATCTGTAAGCTGTGTGCGGCGCCCCCTCCATAGATTACACCCTCGGCCATATTCTCATGGTGCTTAGGCGAAGCCCTGCGCGGATCACTTCACCATCATCGTCACCACGCCGTCGTGCTGATGGAACTCATCTACTTCCTCGACACTTTGCTGGATCAAGAGTTCGAGGGACGTCATCGAGCTGAACGTGTGCAGAACTTGGAGGTGCCGTACGTTCGGTACTTGATCGGTTGGAATGAGAAGAAGTTCGACTACATCAACAACGTTGTCAAACGCTTCCGCTGTCGGTCTATGATGGTACATAGACACACTCTCCCCTATCGTTGCTATGCATCTCCTAGATAGATCTTGCGTGAGTGTAGGAAAATTTTGAAATTGCATGCTACGTTTCCCAACAGTGGTATCAGAGCCAAGTCTATGTGTAGATGATATGCATGAGTAGAACACAAAGAGTTATGGGCGGTGATTGTCATACTGCTTACCACCAATGTCTTATTTTGATTTGGCGGTATTGTTGGATGAAGCGGCTCGGACCAACCTTACATGACCACGTTCATGAGACCGGTTACACCGACAGACACTACAAAAAAAACACTTCCGTGATGATATGTGTTTGTCACAGTAGCTCACGTTCTCTGTCATGCATGTACATCCATGATAAATTTATGACAGAATCAAGATAGCCATACCTGTGTTGTCGTAGAAGTGTTCCATGACACTACCAAAATTATCATCACGGAAGTGTCCACTTCCATGACGATAAATCGCGCGTCACAGAAGTGCTTTCGTCAAGGGTGACCGACATGTGGCATCCACCGTAACGGAACGCCGTTAAGCTATCGGCTCCGGTTTTGGATCCGATAACCCGTTAACAGTCCCAACCAATGGGGATTTTCCACGTGTAAAATCATCATTGGCTGGAGGGAACACGTGTCGGCTCGCCATTGGGACAGATGTCATCCACTCATTGGACCCAAAGCGCCTATGATACGTCGACACGTGGCACGGCCAAACAGAGGCCCATTCCTGTGAAAAGGTCGGCCCGTTTGACTTGGTCAAAAGGTGGTGGGCCGGCCCACGGCAAGCCTGTTAATAGCATGTTCGCATATAGCCCATTTACAGCCCGCTAACCCAGGGCCCGTTTACGGCCTATCCGAATTAGGCTCAGTAGCGTCATCTGGGCCGTCCAAAATAATTCCAGCGATAACCCACAAGTATAGGGGATCGCAACAGTTTTCGAGGGTAGAGTATTCAACCCAAATTTATTGATTCGACACAAGGGGAGCCAAAGAATATTCTCAAGTATTAGCAGCTGAGTTGTCAATTCAACCACACCTGGATAACTTAATATCTGCAGCAAAGTATTTAGTAGCAAAGTAATATGGAAGTAACGGTAACGGTAGCAAAAGTAATATTTTTGGGTTTTGTAGTGATTGTAACAGTAGCAACGGAAAAGTAAATAAGCGAAGAACAATATGTGAAAAGCTCGTAGGCACTGGATCGGTGATGGAGAATTATGCCGGATGTGATTCATCATGTAACAGTCATAACATAGGGTGACACAGAACTAGCTCCAATTCATCAATGTAATGTAGGCATGTATTCCGAATATAGTCATACGTGCTTATGGAAAAGAATTTGCATGACATCTTTTGTCCTACCCTCCCGTGGCAGCGGGGTCCTAATGGAAACTAAGGGATATTAAGGCCTCCTTTTAATAGAGTACCGGACCAAAGCATTAACACATAGTGAATACATGAACTCCTCAAACTACGGTCATCAACGGGAGTGGTCCCGATTATTGTCACTTCGGGGTTGCCGGATCATAACACATAGTAGGTGACTATAGACTTGCAAGATAGGATCAAGAACTCACATATATTCATGAAAACATAATAGGTTCAGATCTGAAATCATGGCACTCGGGCCCTAATGACAAGCATTAAGCATAGCAAAGTCATAGCAACATCAATCTCAGAACATAGTGGATACTAGGGATCAAACCCTAACAAATCTAACTCGATTACATGATAAATCTCATCCAACCCATCACCGTCCAGCAAGCCTACGACGGAATTACTCACGCACGGCGGTGAGCATCATGAAATTGGTGATGGAGGATGGTTGATGATGACGATGGCGACGGATTCCCCTCTCCGGAGCCCCGAACGGACTCCAGATCAGCCCTCCCGAGAGAGTTTAGGGCTTGGCGGTGGCTCCGTATCTTAAAACTCGATGAATCTTTCTCTCTGATTTTTTTCTCCTCGAACACGAATATATGGAGTTGGAGTTGAGGTCGGTGGAGCTCCAGGGGGCCCACGAGGCAGGGGGAGCGCCCAGGGGGGCAGGCGCGCCCCCACCCTCGTGGAAAGTGTGTGGGCCCCCTGGCCTTGATTCTTTCGCTAGTATTTTTTATTATTTCCAAAAATAATCTCCGTGGAGTTTCAGGTCATTCCGAGAACTTTTGTTTCTTTACATAAATAACACCATGGCAATTCTGCTGAAAACAGCGTCAGTCCGGGTTAGTTCCATTCAAATCATGCAAGTTAGAGTCCAAAACAAGGGTAAAAGTGTTTGGAAAAGTAGATATGACGGAGACGTATCAACTCCCCCAAGCTTAAACCTTTGCTTGTCCTCAAGCAATTCAGTTGACAAACTGAAAGTGATAAAGAAAAACTTTTCAAACTCTGTTTGCTCTTGTTGTTGTAAATATGTAAAGCCAGCATTCAAGTTTTCAGCAAAGATTATGAACTAACCATATTCACAATAACTCTTAGGTCTCATGTTTACTCATATCAATGGCATAATCAACTAGCGAGCAATAATAATAAATCTCGGATGACAACACTTTCTCAAAACAATCATAATATTATATAACAAGATGGTATCTCGCTAGCCCTTTCTGAGACCGCAAAACATAAATGCAGAGCACCTTTAAAGATCAAGGACTGACTAGACATTGTAATTCATGGTAAAAGAGAACCAGTCATACCCAATATAAATTAATAGTAATAAATGCAAATGATAGCGGTGCTCTCCAGCTGGTGCTTTTTAATAAGAGGGTGATGACTCAACATAAAGGTAAATAGATAGGCCCTTCGCAGAGGGAAGCAGGGATTGTAGAGGTGCCAGAGCTCGATTTTAAAGCAGAGATAAATAATATTTTGAGCGGTATACTTTCATTGTCAACATAACAACCAAGAGATGGTGATATATTCCATGCTACACACATTATAGGCGGTTCCCAAACGGAATGGTAAAGTTTATACTCCCCCTCCACCAACAAGCATCAATCCATGGCTTGCTCGAAACAACGAGTGCCTCCAACTAACAACAGTCCCGGGGGAGTTTTGTTTGCAATTATTTTGATTTGATTTGCATAAAGCATGGGACTAGGCATCCCGGTGACCATCCATTTTCTCGTGAGTGAGGAGCGGAGTCCACTCCTCTTGAGAATAACCCGCCTAACATGGAAGATATGGACAACCCTAGTTGATACATGAGCTATTCGAGCATACAAAACAGAATTTCATTTGAAGGTTTGGAGTTTGGCACATACAAATTTACTTGGAATGGCAGGTAGATACCGCATATAGGAAGGTATAGTGGACTCATATGGAATAACTTTGGGGTTTAAGGGATTGGATGCACAAGCAGTATTCCCGCTTAGTACAAGTGAAGGCTAGAAAAAGACTGGGAAGCGACCAACTAGAGAGCGATAACAGTCATGAACATGCATTAAAATTAATAAACATTGAGTGCAAGCCTGAGTAGGATATAATCCACCATGAACATAAATATCATGGAGGCTATGTTGATTTGTTTCAACTACATGCGTGAACATGTGCCAAGTCAAGTCACTTGAATCATTCAAAGGAGGATACCACCCCATCATACCACATCACAACCATTTTAATAGCATGTTGACACACAAGGTAAACCATTATAAACTCCTAGCTAATTAAGCATGGCATAAGCAACTATAATCTCTAATTGTCATTGCAAACATGTTTATTCATAATAGGCTGAATCAGGAACGATGAACTAATCATATTTACAAAAACAAGAGAGGTCGAGTTCATACCAACTTCTCTCATCTCAATCAGTCCATCATATATCGTCATAATTGCCTTTCGCTTGCACGACTGAACGATGTGAATAAAAATAATAGTGCACGTGCATTGGACTAAGCTGGAATCTGCGAGCATTCAATAAACAGGAGAAGACAAGGCAATATGGGCTCTTGGTTAAATCAACAATAATGCATATAAGAGCCACTTCAACATTTTCATCATGGTCTTCTCCTATCGACCCCCAAAGAAAAGAAAAGAAATAAAACTATTTACACGGGAAAGCTCCCAACAAGCAAAAGAAGAACAGAAAATATTTTTGGGTTTTCTTTTGATTATTACTACTACAAGCAAGAAAAGTAAACTAGCTAAAAGCTACTAATAATTTTTTTAGTTTTCCTAAGGTTTTCAAACACACAAGAAGAAAGCATAAAAAGGAAAATAAACTAGCATGGATATTACAGTGAAAGAGTATGAGCACCGACAACTAGCAATGAGTGTGTGAACATGAATGTAATGTCGGTGAGAAATACGTACTCCCCCAAGCTTAGGCTTTTGGCCTAAGTTGGTCTATTGCCACGGCTGGCCTGGCGGATATCCAAAGTTATAGTTGGGGTCGTACTGAGAAGAAGAAGCCTCTGATTGCCACTGGTTGGAAATTACTTCCGGATCCCACTGGTAATTAGACTGTCATGGAGGATCAAATTGTGGTTCCGGCTCTGGCTCTGTGGCTGATGTAGGGTCCCGGTACGCCTGGATGGTCGCTAGCGGAACGAGATACTGGCCTGCAGATAAATCAAACAAGGAAGGAGCAGGCAAGGTAATAGTCTCAGAGTGATGTTTATCAAATAACAGTTTGTATTTAAGCGCCCCTTCCCTATTCTTAACAATAAAGTCATGCGCTACCATACTCTTATAATCTAAATAAACAGTAGGCAGCAATTTTTCTTCTTTCTCATAGTGCCTAATAGGTAGTTATAGTATGCAGCGAGGCGCGAAGCATAGACACCTCCAAAGATGGGGCCCATTGTACGGTTCAGACTTCACCGTTTGGCGATAATAGTGCCCATACTAACAGAGTCATCACGGAATAAAGCATGGAACAAAATAATAATATCAGGAACACTAAGGTTTCCACAGTTTCCGCGACCAATTAAGCAACGACTAGCAAATATTGCGAAGTAGCGTAAAACAGGAAAATGTATGCTAGTGATTCTTGCATCGGAAACCTTCCTAGTTTCCCCTACAGTAATAGTATCAATAAACCCATCCACATCTCTACGATGTGGTTCCTCTAAGCTATCCTCGAAAGGTATTTTGCAAACCCTGCAAAATTCATATAGTGACATCTTCTTAACCACAACATATAAATGAAACTCTACTGAAGGAGGTGATTCTTAGGACAATAGTAGAAGTTTTGCACAAAAGTACTGGTGAGTAAGAGATACTGTTCGATCTGGTCATGGAGGAAGTCGGTGAGGCCCGCATTCTCCGCCAATTCATAAAAATCATCATAAATCCCGGCTGCTCTCAAGAAATCATCACAAGGCCATTCACACGGCCGAACTTCCGCGGTGCGAGGCAGATTATATTTGGGCCTCTCTGCTTCTTCACTTTGCTTTTCCTTCGAGCTTCGGCTCGATGAGCCCCTCAAAAATCTCTTTATCATTTTCTGAAATTTCTAAAAAAAATTAGTAACTTCAAATAAAAGTGAACCAAGCTCAACAAAATTGATAGCAACTACTCATACAAGTGCCTAGAGCTCATATCATGCATTAGAACTACTTGGAACCATGTAAATTTGACATGCAAGCTCAAGAACATGGTCACCTAGGCAGCAGAAATTTGCAATGAATAAAGCACTAGAGCAAAAACTAATTGGACCAATGGAGGAGTCACATACCAAGGAACAATCCCCCAAAGCAGTTTTGTGAGAGGTGCTTTGAGCAAGGAGATCGAAAATCGCAGCAAAATGAGCTAGAACTCGTGCTTGAGCTGGATGGTGATTTTTTTGGGAGGAAGAAGAAGTGTGTGGGTGCAGGAATAAGTGGAGGGGAGCCACCGTGGGCCCACGAGGTAGGGGGCGCCCCCAAGGGGGTGGGCGCGCCCTGGACCCTCGTGGCCAGGTGCCAACTCCCCCTGCTGTGTTCTCAGTGCCAAATATTCTAGAAAAAATCATATTAAATTGGCAGGGCATTTGGAGAACTTTTATTTTCGGGGTATTTTTATATTGCATGGATAATTCAGAAAACAGACAGAAAATACTATTTTTACTTTATTTCAACTAAATAACAGAAAGTAAAAGAAGGGTACAGAAGGTTGTGCCTTCTAACTTCATCCATCTCATGCTCATCAAAAGGAATCCACTAACAAGGTTGATCAGGTCTTATTAACAAACTCATTCCGAATAACATGGAACCAGTGAAATTTCGAATAACACTATGTTACCTCAACGGGGATATGCACATCCCCAATAATAAGAATATCATATCTCTTTTTGACAGTAGGAAGAGGAAATTCAAAACCTCCAAAAATAATCGATGGAATTTTTCCAATAGAATTGATACTGTGGACTTGAGGTTGTTTCCTCGGAAAGTGTACCGTGTGCTCATTACCATTAACATGAAAAGTGACATTGCCTTTGTTGCAATCAATAACAGCCCCTGCAGTATTCAAAAAGGGTCTTCCAAGAATAATAGACATACTATCGTCCTCGGGAATATCGAGAATAACAAAGTCCGTTAAAATAGTAACGTTTGCAACCACAACAGGCACATCCTCACAAATACCGACATGTATAGCAGTTGATTTATTAGCCATTTGCAAAGATATTTCAGTAGGTGTCAACTTATTCAAATCAGGTCTACGATATAAAGAGAGAGACATAACACTAACACCAGCTCCAAGATCACATAAAGCAGTTCTAACATAATTTCTTTTAATGGAGCATGGTATAGTGGGTACTCGTGGATCTCCAAGTTTCTTTGGTATTCCACCCTTAAAAGTATAATTAGCAAGCATGGTGGAAATTTCAGCTTCCGGTATCTTTCTTTCATTTGTAACAATATCCTTCATATACTTAGCATAAGGATTCATTTTGAGCATATCGGTTAATCGCATACGCAAAAAGATAGGTCTAATCATTTTAGCAAAGCGCTCAAAATCCTCATCATCCTTTTTCTTGGATGGTTTGGGAGGAAAAGGCATGGGTTTCTGAACCCATTGTTCTCTTTCTTTACCGTGCTTCCTAGCAACAAAGTCTCTCTTATCATAACGTTGATTCTTTGATTGTGGGTTATCAAGATCAACAGAAGGTTCAATTTCTACATCATTATCATTCCTAGGTTGAGGATGAACATCATCATTAACATTATCACTTGGTTCATGTTCATTACCAGATTGCGTTTCAGCATCAGAAATAGAAATATCATTTGGATTCTCAGGTATTTCAGCAACAGGTTCACTAGAAGCATGCAAAGTCCTATCGTTTTTCTTTTTCTTCTTTTTAGAAGGACTAGGTGCATCTATATTATTTCTCTAAGAATCCTGCTCAATTCTCTTAGGATGGCTTCAGGATACAAAGGTTCCTGAGTCATCTTACCAGTTCTAGTAGCCACTCTAACAGCATAATCATTATTCTTACCATTTAATTCATTGAGCAAATCATTTTGAGCTTTAAGTACTTGTTCTACTTGAGTGGTAACCATAGAAGCATGTTTACTAATGAGTTTAAGTTCACCTTTAACTCTAGACATATAATCACCCAAGTGTTCAATCATATAAGCATTTTGTTTCAATTGTCTACCAACATAAGCATTGAAGTTTTCTTGTTTGACAATAAAATTATCAAACTCATCTAAGCATTGGCTAGCAAACTTATAACGGGGAATATCACCTTCATCAAATCTGTAGAGAGAATTTACCTTTACTACCTGTGTCGGGTTATCAAGACCATGAGTTTCTTCAATAGGTAATGGATTAAGACCATATATTTCTTCAACAGGCGGTAAATTAAGACAATGTATTTCTTCAATAGGAGGGAAATTCTTAACATCTTCAGCTTTAATACCCTTTTCTTTCATAGATTTCTTTGCCTCTTGCATATCTTTAGGACTGAGAAATAGAACACCCCTCTTCTTCGGATTTGGCTTAGGAGTTGGTTCAGGAAGTGTCCAATTATTTTCATTTGTCAACATATTATTCAATAAAATTTCAGCTTCATCCGGTGTTCTTTCCCTGAAAACAGAACCAGCACAACTATCCAGGTGGTCTCTGGAAGCATAGGTTAGTCCATTATAAAAGATATCAAGTATTTCATTTTTCTTGAGAGGATGATCAGGCAAAGCATTAAGTAATTGGAGAAGCCTCCCCCAAGCTTGTGGGAGACTCTCTTCTTCAATTTGCACAAAATTATATATATCCCTTAAAGCAGCTTGTTTCTTATGAGCAGGGAAATATATAGCAGAGAAGTAATAAATCATATCTTTGGGACTACGCACACAACCAGGATCAAGAGAATTAAACCATATCTTAGCATCACCCTTTAATGAGAATGGAAATATTTTAAGGATATAAAAGTAGCAAGTTCTCTCATCATTAGTGAACAGGGTGGCTATATCATTTAATTTAGTAAGATGTGCCACAACAGTTTCAGATTCATAGCCATAAAAAGGATCAGACTCAACCAAAGTAATTATATCAGGATCAATAGAGAATTCATAATCCTTATCAGTAACAAAGATAGGTGAAGTAGCATAAGCAGGATCATATTTCATTCTAGCATTCAGAGATTTTTGTTTAAGCTTAGCTAATAATTTCTTAAGATCACTCCTATCATTGCAAGCAAGAAAGTCTCTAGCAGTTTCTTCATCCATAACATAGACCTCAGGCACAACAGGCAATTCATATTTATTTGGAGAGTCTTCATCATCACTTTCATCAATATTATCAGTTTCAATAATTTCATTCTCTCTAGCCCTAGCAAGTTCTTCATCAAGAAATTCACCAAGTGGCACAGTAGTATCAAGCATAGAAGTAGTTTCATCATAAGTATCATGCATAGCAGAAGTGGCATCATCAATAACATGCAACATATCAGAATTAATAGCAGAAGCAGGTATAGGTGTCGCAAGCTTACTCAAAACAGAAGGTGAATCAAGTGCAGAGCTAGATGGCAGTTCCTTACCTCCCCTCGTAGTTGAGGGATAAATTTTTGTTTTCTCGTCTTTCAAGTTCTTCATAGTGACCAGCAGATATAAATCCCAAGTGACTCAAAGAATAGAGCTATGCTCCCCGACAAGGGCGCCAGAAAATAGCCAGATTGAAACAGTTTTCGAGGGTAGAGTATTCAACCCAAATTTATTGATTCGACGCAAGGGGAGCCAAAGAATATTCTCAAGTATTAGCAGTTGAGTTGTCAATTCAACCACACCTGGATAACTTAATATCTGCAGCAAAGTATTTAGTAGCAAAGTAATATGGAAGTAACGGTAACGGTAGCAAAAGTAATATTTTTGGGTTTTGTAGTGAATGTAATAGTAGCAACCGAAAAGTAAATAAGCGAAGAATAATATGTGAAAAGCTCGTAGGCATTGGATCGGTGATGGAGAATTATGTTAGATGTGGTTCATCATGTAACAGTCATAACATAGGGTGACACAGAACTAGCTTCAATTCATCAATGTAATGTAGGCATGTATTCCGAATATAGTCATACGTGCTTATGGAAAAGAACTTGCATGACGTCTTTTGTCCTACCCTCCCATGGCAGCGGGGTCCTAATGGAAACTATGGGATATTAAGGCCTCCTTTTAATAGAGTACCGGACCAAATCATTAACACCTAGTGAATACATGAACTCCTCAAACTACGGTCATCACTGGGAGTGGTCCCGATTATTGTCACTTCGGGGTTGCCGGATCATAACACATAGTAGGTGACTATAGACTTGCAAGATAGGATCAAGAACTCACATATATTCATGAAAACATAATACGTTCAGATCTGAAATCATGGTACTCGGGCCCTAGTGACAAGCATTAAGCATAGCAAAGTCATAGCAACATCAATCTCAGAACATAGTGGATACTAGGGATCAAACCCTAACAAATCTAACTCGATTACATGATAAATATCATGCAACCCATCACCGTCCAGCAAGCCTACGATGGAATTACTCACGCACGGCGGTGAGCATCATGAAATTGGTGATGGAGGATGGTTGATGATGACGATGGCGACGGATTTCCCTCTCCGGAGCCCCGAACGGACTCCAGATCAGCCCTCCCGAGAGAGTTTAGGGCTTGGCGGCGGCTCCGTATCGTAAAACGCGATGAATCTTTCTCTCTGATTTTTTTCTCCCCGAACACGAATATATGGAGTTGAGGTTGGTGGAGCTCCATGGGGCCCACAAGGCAGGGGGCGTGCCCAGGGGGGCAGGCGCGCCCCCACCCTCGTGGAAAGGGTGTGGGCCCCCTAGCCTTGATTATTTCGCCAGTATTTTTTATTATTTCCAAAAATAATCTCCGTGGAGTTTCAGGTCATTCCGAGAACTTTTGTTTCTGCACATAAATAACACCATGGCAATTCTGCTGAAAACAGCGTCAGTCCGGGTTAGTTCCATTCAAATCATGCAAGTTAGAGTCCAAAACAAGGGCAAAAGTGTTTGGAAAAGTAGATATGACGGAGACGTATCATCCAGCCCATTTTAACTTCCGGACCATGTATGGCCCATGACGTCTTTCGGCCCATATGAGGCCCTTAGTAACCCTCGGCCCATTAACGGCCCATGGTAAAACTGGCCCGTAATGAACAGTGTATCACTTTATACCCATTAACGGCCCATTATTCCGTTGGGCCGTTTCCAGCCCATGTTATCTTTCGGCCTTCTCAGGGCCCATTTATTCTTGGGCTCATTTCCAGCATTCATTTACTTTCGGCCCGTTACTGTCATTTTCTGCTTGTGGGCCAAATTCAGCCCGTGGTTACAGTCGGCCCGTTTGTGGCCTGTTAATACGTTGGGCCGTTTTCATAGCATCATCACATACAGCCGATTATCGACGGCCCGTTAGGGTCGGCCCGTTATGGTCGTCCCATGAACGGACGATTTCAACTCTAGCCCATTTACGGCCATAATGTGGTCTGTTATTGGCCCATGTTTGGCCAACTGATCATACGGCCCGTAGAAGGCCCATTGATGATACGGCCTGTAGAAGGCCCATTGTGTTTACGGCCCGTATAAGGCCCATTGTTTCTACATCCTGTAGAAGGCCCATTGTTTCTACGGCCCATAAGAGGCCCATGTTAACTACAGTAAATATGTAGCCCATGGTTAATGTGGCCTAGTTTTAAAAAATAGGCTATTGCGGCCACTAGCAAACCGCGGAAAAAGAACTGCACTGACTACAAGAAAACAAATAAACAAGACAATAAGGAAATAAATAGGCAAGCAACTTACGCTAGGCTATCACGGCTATTACACATATTACATCCACTGGGCATCAAAGTTCGCCACTAGTGCAAATATAGGGAACAAAGCAGCATATAAACGCCGTAGCAAAACAAGTCCAGAACTGAAACCACTTCAGAATAGCTCAAGAAACAATATCCTGGGTACTCATAATGCTGGCAAGATGCTTAGCAAGCTTATTAACTTTCTCTTGTTTGGCGCTTAAATCCTCCGGCACTTGCTGTTGCACCGAAAGTATGCATCTGAATTCTGCAGGGACTTCCTCAGTCCTTCGGCTTCCTGCGCATAACATCTGATCAACGTCTTTCAACTTGAAGTTGAGACTCAAGAAGCCGAACTGATTCAGGCAGCAAGTTTGAAGAGTTGGTGCCAGCAGTAGTAGCCAGTAACTCGAACACTACATCAAGACAGGACTTTGGGGTTGTCTCAGTGTCTTCAATATAGTTTTTATCAGCTTTCTTGGAGACCAACAGGGATGTCTCACTATCTTGAACCTTATCTGCATTACTTCCTATACCATTGCATAACGGGGTACTCTTCTCCAATATTTTATCCGCATTCTAAAAGAGAAACAAACAAACACATCACAGGTTTACAATGTAGTATATGAAACTCATTTTGGTAAACCAGTTCAGTAGTAAGGTGGACAGGATAACAGCATGAAACAAACATATATCTATGTAGTATGGTCACTGTATGGTCTATATCATTCTAGTTTATGTTGCCAAATCAAGATAGATACAGTTTGAATTATACCTATTTAAGACAAAGCAGCTTAGATAGAATATAAGTGTGGGAAACTAAACAGCAATAACAACACTTGTAAGGTGCATGGCATGAGAATATAACTGTTTATTCAATTGAAACTGAAATCAACATAGAGATGGTTACAATAGCAAACACGTTAAAGAAACAGGTTCAAAACATACCTGTTGCGCCATTGGAGTTTCAATTGCAACCTTCAAATTTAAGATTAGTTGTTATGAGTAAATGCAGTGATGCAAGAGCAAAGTAGTATGAACAATAGCTACGGAACCTGACCTGAGAACAATTCTTCTTCTGCTTTAAGCGTTGCCTTGGGGTTCGGAGTGGTGGTCCTCGTGCTTTGGGCACTGCAGTTGCCTTACTAACTGCTCGTGTTTGGGTGCTCTGTGGTGGAGACAGTGTTGTGTCAACGGGAATTGGGTTACTATCTGCTGGGGTTGGGGTTAGAAGGGGTGTAGCTGGTTCTCTGTCCAACTGGGTGGGGGTACAATCTGCGTGAGTCTGGGTTATGTGTGGTGGGGCTGGTTCTTGGGCAAGTACAACCGTGGTTCTATCTCCATCGACAGGTAGCACGATCTTTTCTGAAGACCGTGTTTTTACTCCCACAGATACTGCCATCACCCCCTCCAATTGAAATGGCTGATAAACAAGAAAAGTAATTGAATGTAGAGACATTGTAAGATAGACAGGTGCAATGGATAGTAGGGAAGAAAACAGGGCATGAAATAATTCACATTTATGTTGTCTAACCAAACAGAATAGCAGGACATAATTTCACATATATGATGGCTAATTAAACAGGATAGCATGGCACAATTTCACATGTATGATGGCTAACTAAACAGGATAGAATGACATACTTCAAAATATGATGACTATGTAAACAGGATGACATGATATAACTATACCATGTGTCTATTAAAGTGGTTGGCATGCCATAAGTCACAAACATGCCGTCGATGGAAACATGATGGCATGATATAATTCACGGATAGAATGACATAATTCAAAATATGATGACTATGTGAACAGGATGAGATGATATAACTATATTATGTCTTTATAAAATGGGTTGGCATGCCATAATTCAGATACATGCTGTCTATGTAAACATCATGGCATGATATAATTCAAATATATGATTTATATACTAAGGAAGTGAGCAGAGGGCAATCGCATATATGATGTGTCAACTAAGGAGATGGCATTCAATATCGTGTATATGATGTAAAAACTAAGCATTGCAATACAACATATGCATGATATGAGTAATATAACCCTGCCAAGTTTGAGCATACACCTCAGGGGGATAATAGGACTGGTCATCTGCCTCTGAATCCTCTTCTGAAGAGCTATCTGTAACCAGCAAGATATCTGCTTCACCAGGTAGCATTGTCTGCTCTGAAGACCTTGTTTTCACTCCAGATTTCTCCATCACCAATTGAAATGGCTGATGCATAGGAAGAGCAGTTGAATATACAAACATTGTCGACAAAAGCAATGAGAAATACAAAAAAAGGGCGGCATGATATAATTCACATATATGACGCTTGGCTAAACAGCAAGGCATTGCATAATTCACATATATAATGCCTTTCAACAAGATAGCATTGCATAATTCACATATATAATGTCTTGCAACAAGATGGCATTGCATAATTCACATATATGGTAATTAGACACTAAACAGGTGGCATTCACAAAAAGCATGTCTAAGCTAAGCAAATGACATAGCAATGCAAGATACCATACACACGATATGAGCATCATAACCCTGCCAAGTTAGAGCATGCACCTCGGGGGGGGGGGAATAGGACTGGTCATCTGTCTCTGAATCCTCCTCTGAGGAGCTATCTGTAACCAGCAAGACATGCGCTTCATCAGATAGCATTGTCTGCTCTGAAGACCTTGTTTCCACTCCAGATTTTTCCATGACTGTGCCGAATGGCTGATGCACAGGAAGAGTAATGGAATGTACTAAAATTGTTGACAAATTTAACACGTAATAAAAAATGATGTCATGATATAATTCACATATAAGATGACTGGCTAACCAGGGTGGCATTGCAAAATTCACATATATGATGCCTGGCTAAACAATATGGCATTGCATGATTCAAATATACGATAAAGAAACTAAACAGATGGCATTGACACAAAGCATGTCTAAACTAAGCAGATGACATCTTCAATCTATACAGTAAAAAATGCAAGGCACCATATGCATGATATTACCAACATCAGCATGCCAAGTTAGAGTGAAGACCTCATGGGGTAAATAGGAGTGGTCTTCTGCTTCTGAATCCCCCTCAGAAAAGTTATCTTCCTCTTGATTATGATCCGAAATGGGTGGAGGGGGGCTGCCTTTGCGCCCACCATGGAGCAACGCCTGCATGAAATTTTATTGCCACGCAAGGCTCGTCTCTTTTGCTCTACATGTTCAGTTCCGTTGTGTACAATAACTGACATGCATAGGAATAAAACATAGTGAGATTATGTAAGGAGTGCATGCACAAATCCAGAGTGATGGTAGCAAACTGTGGATAGACCCAAAACAAATGATAGCAGCAGATAATAGCTTTAGTTAGAAAATACAGATAATGGCTCCTTTAATGTTTGTTTGCACCCAACATGAAACTCATAGTAGACACCCGAGATTAACCAGATAGTAGACATATAGTACTGATTGCTGCCCCAATATGTACCCCACAACCATTTAAAAACTCTAGTTTTAGCATAAGTTTGGACCTGAGTCGGAGTCTAATAGGTGAACACGACGATAAAGTAGCATGTCGTCATATTAAGCGATGCATAACGTAAGCAGACATGGAAGAGTGCGACCTCTCTTGCGGACCCATGTAGTCCTCAAGGTCATCTGCTCAGTTGATGATGGTAACGCAGTTGTCGTGGCTGCCGGCGGCGGGGAAGAAGATCTGAGGCGGCGAAAGATAGTCTGGAGAGCGGATCCCTGTTGTGGTGAACCCTTCCATCGTTGGAGCAGCTGAGCTGGGGTGGAACACAGCACCGCAGGAGCAGGACAAACCACACAAGGTTTTCTTTGACACATATCTGTAACAGAAGTAATTGTGTAAGGGCTTGTTTGAATTTGAGGATTCTAACAATGCAGGGATAGGAAATAGACAGGAATAGGATAGGAATGCACGTGCAAAACAAAGAATTTAAAACACAGGATTTCTGCCAATCTGGGTGTTTGGTTCACAAGAATTGGAAGATCACAGGATGCAAAGAAGCATGGTGAGATTAAGTCAAACCACAAGAAGTGTACAACCTCTTTGGCGAAGCCATGTCGATCTCAGCGTGATTGGGTTGGCCAGTGAGGATGCTCCGGCTGACTTGGCTGTCGGAGGAGGGGAAGAAGATCTTAGGCGTCTGGAGATGGAGCCCGAGGTACTGCTCCGCTGTGATGGAGGGTTTCATTGTTGGAGCAGCTCCGGTGAGTTGTACAACGCCGAGGCTGAAGCGGGACAAGAGAGACAACGTTAACCTGAGTGGAATTCTAATAGCATCTCCAATAGATGACGTAAAATACATAACCACAAAGTGCTAGATGTATACATCAGCCGCTCATCTCTGAACTTAACTGTCGAAACTGAATTGAACTGTCGAAACTGAACTTAAATGTCGAAACTGAATTTTGCTGTCGAAACTGAATTTTACTGTCGAAACTGAACGCATTAGAGGTAAGGCTACACGTCAGTCGACTGACTTTTTCATCTCTGGTCAATCGATTTTGCAGCCGTTGGATACGAAATCAAGGGGCTGCAGTTCATCTTCAACCTCCACCCTCCTGAGCCGCACCCCGCCGCCCGCGGCCGGTGGTGCGCCGCCCCGCCCACCCCGAAAACACTCCCCACCACCAGTCCACCGCTGCCCCGGCCATCCCTCTAGGCCCCCCCGTGCCGAGCTTTTTCTCCAGCGATCCCCACGCCATCGCCCCACCACCGCCGCTGACCACCGCCCCCACCCTGAACCCTAAGATAGATAGTGGGGTACCTCTCCGGCGAGCCCCCCTCCCCGCTACGGCTGGTTCTTCCTTAACTCCGGCGAGCCCCCCACCCCCTGAAAATCGACTGACCCAAAAGTCGATTCAGTCGACTGAAGTGTAGCTAAATTGGAGCAGCATCGCAAGCAAGAGCAAGAGCGAGAGCAGCAGCGCAAGCAAGAGCAAGAGCAAGAGCAGACCGGGCAGGGGACCGAGAGCAAGAGCAGAGCAGCAGCGCGAGCGAGAGCTAAAGTAGCAGGAGCTCCTACTGATGTGGACGTCGCCACCGAGGGAGCGACGCCGTGGAGGAAGTGGCCGGCGACACCGCCGTGGATGGAGCCGCGCCGTGTCGGCTCGGGACCGAGCGTCGGCAGCACCGTGAGATCGGATCAAGAAGAAAATGCGGCGATTAGTGTACAACCTCTTTGGTGGCACCGATTAGGCCGCAGCTTCATCCGAGGAAACGGTGATGCTGATGCTCTTCCGGTGGTGCAGGTGAAGACGGCGGTGTGGGAATGGAGGTGACGCGAAAGACGAGGGGAACGTCAGGGCAGCTCCTTGAAGGTGGAGGACGGGGTGGCTGAACCGGCGGGACGACCAGATCGACGACGGATCCTCATCCGGTACAGTGGATGAGGGACGTCGAGGTGTTGCTGTGGACGACGTCGTCGGGGAAGAGGCTCCGGCTGGGTGGCGGACGGAGGAGGGTGTGGGGCTTCGCGGGTTTTGCCGGCCTCAGTGTACAAATGGGTGGGCGGATGGGATGGGAGTGGGGAACCATGGCTTAGGGACGCGCTTGTCTGAAATGTGGGGTAAGTTACGAAAGTACCCCCACCGATTTGAGGCGGTTCTTTCAGTTCAGGGGTATCACGGGCATTTCACGTGTCGGGATTTCATAGGAGGTGGGAGTTTTCGCGCGCATTGTAATTTTGGAATAGCAAGGCGCGGGTTGAGATGGAGGGAGTTGTCGGAGCACAACGAGACAAAGATATATCTTAAATATTTTGGGCTAACAAAGCACGGGTTGAAATTTCCGGACAAGCCTAACGTGTACTGTACCAAATCAATTCGCACTACAAATGTCATTCAAAACTTTGAATTCATGTTATGTTCAATTAAAATATTTTGCTACGTGCATAATGCATGCAAACTGCATTCCAAACGTATATACTACCGCTTCAATATGAACTAAATTTGAATTCGTTTCTCTATTTGAATAAGATCTACAATAATGATTGTTGTGAAGTCAAAGCATTTGAATTCGTTTCTCTGTTTTAATAATATCTACAATCGTCATTATTGTCAAGTTAAACCATCGTTTGTGTATTATCTTCACAGCACACCACATGATTAGTCTCGAGTTACATAGGAACTATGTGTACTATATGAACTCGAACTCGATTTTTTGAATCCACTTTATGTTGATTTCAAATCATAGTACATTTCAAGCTCTAGCTAGATCTTCACAAGCTAAACCATGTCTCATATGTATAATGTGTTTATCACATTATGTATGGTGCCCCGCCCCCTACGCCTACAAGTATTTAGATGTGAGTTGCAAACACCACACATTACCACAAATTCAAATAAAATGTGAGAATGTTCGATATATAGTATCGTTTAATTGTTCGATATTTACTTGTAAGCTACAAACGCCACACATTATCACAAATTCAAATAAAATGTGATATTGTTCGATGTATAGTATGGTTTAGATTATTCGACATTTAGCTGTGAGTTGCAAACGCCATGGATTATCACATTATGGTATAACATGTGCAAAACCACAACACGCGTATCACCACTATATTCATGCATGCATATGTTTAAAACACTATGATCTCCTATTCAAATATATGAATCCACTTTCATATCAAATTATGATCTTCGTTAGTCTCTTACACCCACGCAATCCTCTAACCTTTGTAGCTACCACTAACTTTCTCTCGTGCATGCACACACCCTCCTCGCCCTCCCCCTCCCTCAGCATTCTATCCATCGCGCACATTCATTTTTTTTTCTTTAGGTCGTTCTCCCACAGTCTCCACAACTCCTTTCCGACACACACCGATCGATAAACCTCTCCAGCGATGTCTGCCTACAACATACACATGCACCTTCAATCTCCTCCTTTATGTGTCCTTGCCTCGTGTCTCTCATACGGTCCCACACACGTGTAAACTCTCGCCCCTCTTTTCATCGATCTCACAACCGCACACTCCTCCCCCTATCTAGCTAGTAGCTGGGCCTCTCGCACCACCTCCTAGCTCCATTCTCTCTGTCTATCCGTCTCGCGGGCCTTATTTGCCTCTAACAAATGGACGTACACCGACCGATCTCCCGCTATACATATAGCTAGCTAGGTCCTTATAACTCGTTTTCCCCATGCGTCGATCGATCTACCTCATTAGTTATGTCTCTCCCTTCCTCCGACAAACAACAATTGATCTACTGATCTAGTTAGGTTTGCTTACCAAACACATGGTTCCCCTTCATCATCCATGCATGTGTCCCGACAGATCTATCATGCACAGGCACACACAGAAACACATCCCCACTCTTATTGATAATATTGCAGTTCCACCCTCAGTTTGTCTAGTAGGCCTCTCCCACCATCTTCGAGAAGCAACTCCATCACCCATCCAGCACTCTACCCCTCTCCCTCCCTCTCTCCTCTCTCTCTCTCTCTCTCTCTCTCTCTCTCTCTGTGTCCCATCCTATTTCCCATCCTTCAGTTATGTATGGATGTCGACCGATCTCCCTCAAGACATAGCTGGGTCTCTCCTTCTCAACACATATACGAGTCGTTCTACCTCTATAGTTAGGCCTCTGCCTACCCCTCCCCCCACCCCCTCCCACACACACACACCGATACATCAAGCGCTCTAGTCATGTGTCCCTGCCACACACAAACTTGACCTGTGCCCTCTGACGTTCCGGTAGCTAGGTCAGTCGCCCTATATCTTTGACTTGCACACACACACAATTTCGATGGCTCTCTTCATCGATCTCGCACCCACCCACTTGATCCTCTCTTCGACTCTATCGATATCTATGACCCCTCCCTCTCTTCTCGTGGATTGCCCGACCCTCTATATATGATATGGATAGGCCTCCATTTCACACACATTGCATGCAAAATTTTGTTTGAGATGTCATCGACACATATTCCCACAAAATACATTCACGAAATCAACCTCCCCCCCCCCAAAACAAAAAACACTCACGAATGCACAAGCCATTTGTCTAGGTTTGTATCTCTCACACACACCCACGTAGGTGGGGGACGTGCACGAAGAGAAGAGGTGCACGCACGGCGCACGTACTCCCGTCTCTTTCCCAACCACACACGCGCGGGTACATGGTGGAGCTCATTTCTATACGAAAAAGGCAGCCCACGTGGTAACTTGACACGTTTACTGGTTGTCCACTAGATGGAGGGAGGATCGTCTACCACGGGTGAACAAACAAATTGCGACTTGACGCGTTATGTTAAAAAAGAGGCAAACTATGTGGGGCCTACCATAGAGGCAAGGCTCTATACACTGGACTACTTTTGATGTGTCCCGTCAACTCGCAGAACGAGGAGAATCTTGCTTAGTACGCCGTCTCCCCCGCCAAAGGGCGCGGTGGCTCGCAGGATGAGGTGAAGCTTGCTTACTATGCCTTATGCCCGCTCCCTCGCCCACGCGTGCGGTGGCTCGCAGGACGAGGAGAAAATTTTACTAGTACTCCCTCTGTTTACTCCTCGTCCCTACCTTGGTTAGAGAGATTATCATATTGTTTGGAATATATGTCCTTTAGTAGATTTCAATATGAACTACTAGTACATACTCCAAACACTGATGTATATAGACGTATTTTAGAGTGTAGATTCATTCATTTTGCTCCGTATGTAGTCCATATTGAAACGGACGTAATAGTACGCACTCTCCCTCGCCCCTCGACCCTCGCCACGTGGTGGACATGCAGCAATTCATTCGGTCTCATATAGCCAGAACGATATATACTGCAGTACCATTATTGCTCGACTTCCCGAAGAGGCGAAGAGCCAATCGCAAGGTTAATAGTTTGGAGATGCCAAGCGCAAGGTTTATAGGAGAACGAGTAGTAGGTGCCGCGTCATTTATAAATAAAGTTTTTTTCTTCAGTGGCATGTACGCAATATAAATAGGTTCATATGGAGAGAAAAGGAAACCGCTCCACTATATACATAGGCAGGACGAGCCTACACGGTTGCTTGCTGGGGTTGCTCTCTTCTGTTTTCACACTCTCTCGCACAAAACCACAGTGGCCACATCTCTAACATCCCGGCGGATCACGTCCGCCGGGGGAAGGGGTGGATGCTTAGTGTAGATGCGACCGCCCCCGACGGCGAAAACCCACTGTCGGCACGTCCCGATCAGGGGTCCCCGCCATTCTCTCTCACAAAGCCGGTGAGGTTGCCTTCGTCCATTGCTCACTGCCGCGACGTGGGTAGTTGCCTCCTCCCGTCGCCCTCCTCTAGGTTGAGCTACGTCCCGACATCCCTCAGGTACAACTCCCTTTACAGCCGGCTTGCACCACTGCTCCAGCTGCCCACATCACTCCATGTGGATATTTCTCTACTTCTTTGCCCCACACATACCTCTACTGGCTTCTACGTACTGTATTTGTGATGAGTTTATGTCTCATCAACTAGTTCCAGTAATCTTATTCTAATCACGCTTCTTCAATTTCTTTGCCACAGGGATGCTCATCTCGATTTTGGTGAAACTGCACAAAATTATCCGATGGTCAAAGGGTTGCAAACTTCATTTCTTAGGAAGCGCCGACGTTGCCAGCAAATTAAAGCCTGGTTAGGGTTTACGGTTCAAGGGCTAGGGACTGCATGGATCATTTTTTTCTTTAGCTGTCTTTGTTTCAATGGCTAGGGACTGCATGAGTAGTAGTAGTACTGTACGCCTTACGCCCGCTCCCTCGCCCACGCGCGCGGTGGCTCGCAGGACGAGGAGAAAATTTTACTAGTCCCTCCGTTTACTCCTCGTCCCTACTACCTTGGTTAGAGAGATTATCATATTGTTTGGAATATATATGTCCTTTAGTAGATTTCAATATGAACTGCTAGTACATACTCCAAACACTGATGTATATAGACGTATTTTAGAGTGTAGATTCACTCATTTTGCTCCGTATGTAGCATAAAGTTGAGACACTTATTTTGGAACGGAGGGAGTACATATTTGCTATGATCTTTCAATCATTGAGATGCAATAGCATGCATGTTAGTCTCCTTTGTATTTGATGAAATGTTGCAACAGGCAACCTTGGACGCAAGATACATGTACAGAAGCTGGAAGCTTCATAGCATTGTACTATCTCGCTGATAAATTACAGTACATACTATACAAGTACTTCCTCCGTTCCTAAGTATAAGTCTTTGTAGAGATTTCACCATGAACCATATACGGATGTATATAGATGCATTTTAAGTGTAGATTCATTCATTTTGTTCCATATGTAGTCCACCTAGTGGAATCTCTACAAAGACTTATATTTAGGAACGGAAGGAGTACTATGTAAAGAGTTAGGTGTCGCATGGTGTCCAGAAAATATGGTGATAGTGTGAGGTGGGCCATGTAATCACTGAGCCTGCGTGTTTTCACTGCTCTTGCACTCCTCTGCCGTAAGAATGGAGAAAATTGTAATCTAGTAGTACCTCCTTTCACCGAAAGCGTGGGACATCCAGCAGTCCTACCACCTCAGTAATAATGACCAATGAGCCGTCAAATCACATAGACCCAGCAGTAAGTTGGACGGACGAAGCAACCATCACTCTTGAATCCGCTTCTCCCTTCAACACAGGCGCCAGTGAGAGGTCGCGTCCGCTCTGCCCGGGCATGAATGCGGCACCAATTCTTTGGAGCGGCGCTGACCATTTCGGGCGGGAAGCGTGCGCGGGCGATGGAGGGGCTTTGAGTGGGCCAGGCTGGTCAGGAGCGGGCGTGGCAGTTGTCCGTCTGTCCCTACCGGACGCCCGGAAACGAGAGGATGCATCGACTCTCGCGGCTAAAATCGTACACTACACACCATCTCTCTGTAGGAGTAGGTCGATCTATCACTCTCTCTAACACACACATGCTATTAAACACACACACACACACGCACACGCACACACAGGTTCATAGAATAGGAAAATCGTGCGAGTGCGAAGCCACAGGAAGTGAGATACAAATGGAGTACGTACAAGAAGAGAAGAGGTGACGAATATTCTATCAAACCTGGACTGAGGAGTAGTACTCCCTCCGTCTAGGTGTTAAGTCATCCTACGGAAATCAGATATTCCCAAAATGTTTAGGCGTCGTCCATTAACGATTATGATTTAAATCCCAATGACTCCCACACACACAAAAATTACGGCATGCTTGTCACACAAATGCAGGAATGTATAAAAGGTTATTTTCCTCTCGTTGAACATAACGGGAGGGTTGTGTAGCTGGTTAGCCTGTTCGCTCATCAAACTTGAGGTCTCGGGTTCGATAACTACACTTGAGCATAATTCGTGCCAGGAGGATTCTTTGACTGGTCAAAATGGATGGATACGGAGCTATACGATCTCGTAGTGACTATATAATCACCTCATCACGTATAAGCTGCAGCCTCGGCGCTTGTTTTCTAGGATTTGCACTCTTCACACTCTCTCCAGTATATATATACACGCTGGAGCCTCGGCGCTTGTAGTTGCTCTCTTCACACTCTCTCACCCTCTCCAGATCTAAACAAGACTTCGCTGGCCTCTCTCTCTCTCTCCCCTCACTGCTGGTCTGCTTGTAGTTGCTCTCTTCACACTCTCTCACCCTCTCCAGATCTAAACAAGACTTCGTTGGCCTCTCTCTCTCCCCTCACTGCTGGTTTGCTTGTAGTTGCTCCCTTCACACTCTCTCAAACTCTCCAAATCTAAACAAGACTTCGTTGGCCTCTCTCTACCCCTCACTGCTGGTCAAAGAGCTGGCAGGATCCGTCCGCCGGGAAGGGAAGGAGGCTTAACGTTGTCGCCGTCGGCGAGGGAGGGAATCCACTACCGGTGCAGCTGTTCACTTTCACCCAGCGGCGGCGCGGGAGGGCCTCCGACCCCTTCTTCTTCGCTGCCGTACATAGTGTGGGTCGAACGGCCTCCGGTCACCCACCGAACCACACCCCAAGAACATTAAGGTATAATTTACTTATTCCACATGCATTACTCTAGCTGCATGTGGGCTTTTTCCGCTTCTGCACTCGAATCTAGGTGTTGGATCAAACAGGAAAGTAGTGGGGAAAGTTGTATACCATGAATCTAGGACGTGTTTCAAAGAGGAAAGGAATGGGGGAAAGTAGTGGGAAAGTTGTATAGCATGAATCTAGGACGTGGTTCAAAAAGGAAAGGAAGGGGGAAAGTTGTATCGCATGAATCTAAGACGTGGTTCAAAGAGGACAGGAATGGGGGAAAGTTGTGGGGAAAGTTGTATAGCATAAATCTAGGATGTGGTTCACAGAGGAAAGGAAGTGGGGAAAGTACTAGTACAGACTGGCTATCCAGCACCTACGTTGGTCGAAAAGGGAAAACAATGACAAACGCAGTACGCACATCTGTAACAAACTGATCTTTTGTGTTGGGGGACAAGGATGTAGAGTTTGAGCAGGACTAGATTTGCTGCGCTCACATAGGGAAAGGTGTCTAAAGATAACAAAACTGGGACCAACACAAATATGCTCCTTGGTTGTTTGTTCTTTGTTGCAACAGACTATGCATCACCCCAGTACATCGGTAGATGCACATGGTGCTGGTGCGTCCACTGTCCCGTGCAACTCTTTAGCTGTTGTTAATCTAAGGCCATGTTTGGTTAAAAACTCCCTAGTCCCTACCTGCTTGGTTCCAGGGACTAAACATGGACTAGAGGTTATTAAATGACATGCTAAAAGACCATGTTACCCCTAGTAATGAACTAATAGAGACAAGGTGCGATGCGTGGCGGGGGCAACTGTTGGAAAAAGTCCCAAAAAGACTCCCTCGGGGTCTTCTTTCTTTAAAAACAAATTACATGTTTAACGAATTTTATTGTTAATATAATCTCTCTATTAATATTAATCAATGCCACCGTTTGAGAAATGCTACTGTCTTGCTTTCTTTCCCATATAGATAAGGTAGATGCTTCTTTTTGTTGGCTTCTGTGTCATCCACCGTTATTGACCACTAGTTGTTTCCTTTGCACCTCTGTGTAAACAGGGTTATCTACTTCACCTCGTTGCCATTGTGACCTTTTGTTTCACTGCACAAAACACTTTTGTTTTAAGAGTGTTTTGTGCAGTTCAACCAAAATGTCACACCGACAACGTTGCTTGATTGCTTGATTTTAGTGGAACTGCACAAGAGGAGATCTTACTTCCTATCCGTGTTGGCAAATTTGGTTCAGCTCTTCTTCTTGTGAGTTGTTTGAATTCCGCGTCATGAGAGGTCAGTACTAGCCTTCTTTCACATGATTCTGCAGTGTGCTTTCATATGTTGTGCTACTTGTACGGTAATGTTGCTTGATTTTAGTGAACTGCACAAATGGAGACAAGACTTCCAATCTAGATGTGCACCGCAATATCCCATTGAGGTAAGATAAGGATATTTCACAACTGTTGGCCTGTATTTTTCCACTTTCATCAGAAAATTAATGTCATTGTTTAGTGCTATACTTGTGCAACCTAATTGACATGCCAAATCTTACATTGAAGGCGAAGCTTGTCTGTTATTGAACCAAGTGATGAAGGGGGAGAACAAGCGGAAGAAAAACAAAAATCAACTCCTGGTGCTGTAAAGAAGCACTGGAACTGTGATGACACAAGTAATGATATAGTTTTGCATCTTAATTTATTGCTGTGGCTGGAACGACCAATTGTTTTGCCACTGATTTGATGCCACTCTTAATGTAACACGTAATTATCTCTACTTGTGCAAACAGGGATCTTGTTTGAAGATACCATATATTTTAGTGGAACTGCACAAGAAGATGTTGGAACACATTAATCTAATCGAGGAGTATATAGTAACTTAGTAAGCATGGCCACCACAGTAGATAGCAACAGATGGTTCCGGAGAAGTGCTTCATCTGTATGCTCTACACAATAAGCCTCCTGACAAAGGTTGGTACTCGCCCACTAATTTCATCCATATGATTGAGCTTTGTCATCTCTATTGGTGTTGTGCTACTGTTTAGATACTGTCATCAAAAAGTGGTATTGTCCTTGAGAAGTGCTTCATCTGTGCTGTTTTAAATATTTCCTTTCCTTTTCTCGAGCAAACAGGGGTGCTAGCATTTAGTTATCCTCTTGTCTTTGCACAACAGGATTATCCTCCTCTGAAGAAGAATATGGAGTACGTGAAGTGACTAGTTCCGATTATGCCAGGATGAAGAAGCCCTATCTATCTTCTCATCAGAAGTAGCAGTTAAAGGATGGTTACATTACCCCCCACAAGACCAAACTAACTTCAGCTCAGAAGGACAGACAAATCTCCATTTTCTTGTTGTGATGCGCGAGTACGATGTTGTTCTAGGATTCTTTCCGGTGAGTTCCATTTTTCTAAAAGTGTGCTCTACATGGACCATGTAGGTGCCTGTTTAAACTGTCAATTCATAGTACAGTTTGCTTTATACTAATCACTTTTTTTGTATTTGTGCAAACAGGGGTGCTCAGCTTGATTTCAATGGGAACTACACAAAATGTTCATGAATACATCGAACCATTCATTTCCACCACAAGAAAGGAGGTGCCGATAAGTTCAAGGCGTTGCAACATATAAGGGCGAAATCATACAAGCTACGCGCGAATTTGGTTGATTTTGGTGGAACTGCACAAAAAGAACAGCTGGTTTATTTAGCACGAGGTGCCATGTCAATGTTCGAACTGATGGCAAACCCTGCCCATTCCACAATCGTAGGCATTTGATATTTTGGAATGGTAAAACCTTGTCAAATTTTGCTCATTGATTTTAGCAAGAAGACATGTGTTTGATATTTTCGAATGGGACGCCCTTTGCATTCAGCAGCGTCCATCCATTTTTTGTTTATTCTTTAGTTGTGAAGTAAATATTGTCTCTGACATGTGAATCGCTGAGATGCATAATCATCGATTGTTTTGAATGTTCTCTATGAATTGCCAGGCCTGTGTGTTTGATTGCAATGTACAGGAACGCTAAAAAGCTGCTCAAACTCTTTGTACTCCTTCTGTTCCTTTTTACTTCGCACATTGTGAAAGTGCATACTTTTTTCTATAAGATTGGTCAAAGTAGAGATACTTTGACTGCAGACAAAACTTGTATGCAAACTAGAAAGGACTGGAGGGAGTACATGTGAAACTGCTGCGAACGAGGTGATCACCCTGGGAATAATGCTAGTACGTATTGTTTTGCATGTTCATCCAATGCCAGTGATACAAGAATTCGAACTAATCGAAATAAATTCATTCATACACGGTCGGATTTCATATAAACATGCTGGATTTCATTACATTTCATACATTCTTCAACTAAAAAGGGGTGCGCTGGAGGTATAACTAATTAACCAAAGCTACCCACCTGTGTCCGGCTGAGCCGAACAGAAGCTTCAGTGACTTAACTGCAGGTGCAGTTGTGTAACTGACATGTGGCCCAGATGCCTGTTGGGCCCACGTGTCAGTCAGCCAACTGCGCGGCGTCCTTCTCCAACATAGCTCTCCGACTCCACGTCACCGCCAAGAAGCTAACCGGCCGTCAGTGGTCAACCCGCCTAGCTTGTCATAGCGATTAGGGCAACTAGGAGCCCAATGATCAGGATCCCCACATGACAAACACCTTTCTTCTTGTCATTCTTCTTCTTGAAGTTCGTGTGTTGCACAGCCTTGTTCTTCCCATCAAACTTTGCTTTACCATCAAACTTGCCCTTGTTCTTGAACTTGTGGGGCTGGAAGTTCTTCTTCTGTACCAGATTGGCACTAGATCCTCCCTCAATTCCTCGAGCACGTGTGTCCTTTGCTCTCGCCTTTTCTTCCACATCAAGAGTGCCAATGAGATCCACGAAGGAGGAAGCTTAGTGATGATACCTCCGGCAACAAACTTGTCCGGTAGCATACAACTGAAGTGCTCAAGTTCTCTAGCAAATGATTGTATCTCATGAGCTTGCTCAACCACGGAGCGCTCTTCAATCATCCTGTAATCATAGAATTGCTCCATGATGTACAGCTCAGTGCCAGCAACCGGAGGGTAGCAGCGGTGGCCTTACTAGGACCCGAGCGGCGGCGACCTACCGTGTTCTACTTTTCCTCGTTTTCTGTGTGGCGCGGCCTCGTTGGCAGCGGGGCGGGGCCTTGGCGGAGCCGGCGATGTCCTCTGTCTCGTTGCCAGCGGGCGGCGCCTCGGCGGAGCAGGGGAAATTCTCCCCCTCGTTGCCGGCAGGGTGGGGCCTCGGCGAAGCCGGCGGTGTCCTCTGCCTCGTTGTTGGCACCGCGGGGCCTCGACGGAGCAGGGCCTTGTCGACGCCAGCGGAGCGGGGACTCGTCGGAGCCGGCATTGTCCTCTGCCTCGTCCTCGGTCTCGCCAAACAGCGCCTCGCCCACTTCATCGCCCTCTTTGTAGGCGGTCGCAGCCTCCGCCACCCGCATGCGGTACGGCCAGCGCTCGAGGCGGCCCTCGCGGGCGGAGCGGTACGAGTCGAGCAGCGCCTCCTGCTCTGCCCGCTCCGCGGCGATCTGCTCCTCCGCCTGCAGGTGCTCCTGGAGGAGATGGTGGTTGTAGGCGGCGTCCGCCTGCGCCTCCCGGAACTGCTCCGCACGCTTCTGCCATACCGTGTCCATATATTGGGCACGGGAATCGCCGATGGTCATGGTGCAATGCACCGGCGAGGATGGCGCGGAGGAGGGGGTTGGCGCCGGATCATCGACTACCATGTTCTCCATTGGGACGTCGTCGTCCTCCGGCTGCCTGTCTGCCAGCCAGTCGGCAGCAATGGCTGCCATCTCCTTGTGGTCCGTCGTTCGCCCGTCCAGAAGAGCGCTGGAGCGCGAGGAAGCCATGGTGGACAGTAATGGTGTGGACAGGAGAATAGGAACGGATGCGGATGACTGCGGCTATGGCCGACGCAGCAGTTTATATAGCAATGGTGGGCGGCGGAGGGACGGACGTGTGGCACCGGAGTAGCTGCCTCGGCAACCGCGTATCATTAATGTGGGCGGCAGAAGGACGGACGGATAGCACTTGTGTCGTTTGAAGGCGGAGTAATCGCATGCACCGGGAAGCGGGGCGGGCGGTGCTGACCATTTCGGGCGGAAAGCGCATGCTGGCGAGGGAGGTGGTCTAGGTGGGCCAGGGCAGTCAGACTCGTGCTTGGCAACGGGTCGGTCCAGCAGCCGGACATGCTGGCTTGCCAGCTACCTCGCCGAGCTGAGCGACAACAATCAAACGGTTGACGTAGATTCCGACCAGGAGCCAGCGCCACTGTCCCAGCCGGTTCATGCCGTGTTCACCATAGAGCAGGTGCGGCCACACTTCGACGCCCTAATGGCGGAAGAGCTACCAGCACGGGAGGACCTGTGCTGCAACCTCCGTCTCCTCAATGAGCACCGGTGAACAAGCGAACGACAATGACGTCGCGGACATGTGTCCCTATGATCCTGGCTTCCCGAATGAGCAGCGGGCGCTGTATCAGACCATCCATAGGGCCCGCGAGGCCCTCTCTATCGTCCTTCGAGTTGTTGCGCTCGCCGTGGCGCCGCTCTCTCGCGTTGTCAACATGGTCAATGGACATGAGGATGAGGAGATGACTTTACTTGGACAGGATGATAGTGGGGACCCACCAAGGCCATAGCCGCACGTACGCAAGTGCCTCCTTATTAGTATATAAAACTATAATTTTTTTGCTTCCTCCTGGTTTCCTGACATCACGGTCCCACACCATTGTCAACCTATGTAGTCAATAAACGAGAGAATTGCAGAAGAAGCGTCCGACAGCTGGGACCAAGCAGCTCGAGCAGTATTTGTGTTTTTGAGGTGTGAGCACTGCAGAGTTTTTTCTTGAGCAATGTTTAGCCTAGATATTAATTTTTCTCCTCTGAACAACAACGAAAACATCGCTGCAGCTATTAACTGGGCGGTTTGTGGCCCGTCTAGCCCAGGCCAGATATCCAGCCCAGATATTAATTTTTTTCAAGCTAAAAATGGCTAGCCCAGCTATACTTTTTTTAGGAATACCCAGGCAAGGTCAAGTTGTTATTCTCCGCCCCGCTGGGCTGCAAATCTTTCCTAGGAGGGATGCACTAGGCTTAACAAGAAAATGGGCTTTAAGAAATAATAAATGGGATGTAATTATAAAAACTCGGCAGTAACTATAAAAAATGCACCAAACACGTAATTACTTTATAAAATATTATTTTTGGATATTGAAAATTTTAATTTCATTAATTGTTGCGAGCGCAATGTTTTGTTGGATTTTTACGTAATATAAATTTATATTGAAATTGTATTTAATCTGACTAGAAATTTCGGGATAAAAATATTTCGGATCCCATCAAAATGTGGGAAATTTTATTGAATTCTGTTTTAAACAGTTGGTTGAAATGGGTTGTACTTTTAACAAACTGTAAATGGGTTGTAGTAAATTCCATTAGAACTCAAAAATTGGCTGCACATTCTTGCAAATCTCAAATGGGCTATAAGTTCTCTGCCACACACTTGTGGCCTTACTAAGTTGACGCGTCCCCTAAAAAAAGAGAGTTGACGCGTATGCAAGGCTTTGTCAACTTATAGTCAACACACGGTTCTAGCAGCAGTGGCCGTTGGATGTCCATCCAACGGATGCCGTGCTTCTTCTTCAATCTCGGATATTCTAGCTTCACCCGCCCAAAAAATGATTCCTCCCCCTGACATCTGGGGTGCACCGTTTCGGAAGCTGACCTGTGGGCCTACTAAGTTGACGTGTACCAAGGGCTTTGTCAACTTAGTCAATATAAACGATTCTAGCTGCAGTGACCGTACGATGTCCATCCAACGGTTGTCGTGCTTCTTCAACCTCTGGTCTTCTTGCTCCAGCTGCCCAAAGCAGCGCCGATCGTGCCGCCTGCTCCTGCCTCCCATGGCCGGCTGTGCTGCCGCGCAGGCCTCACCGCCCCCTACTACTCCCACCGCTGGCCAGGCCATCCCTCTACTCACCCACACCCCCTGTTATTCCGCGGCGACGGCAGCCTCACACCGCAGCCAAACCAGTGAACCCTCGTACTCCTCTCCGCGCGGGCTTCCACTGTCGCGTCTTCCCCGGCTCCGCGTCGTTCCCTTCCTAGGCCTCGCCGTTGTCCACCGCCCTGGTACTCTCGGCGCGGCGTGGTCAACGTGGTCAACGAACGGCTTCCATCGGACGTGGACTGTACGTGGAGAGGCTAACAGCTGGGTCCACGATGGCAGCAAGGAAGTGCCTCCTTATTACGCGGAAAATAATGATTCCTCCACCTGACAGCAGGGACCCATCGGACGGGTCACCGTATTTCGCGAAAAAACATTTCACCCCTGACTGCTGGGACCCACCGGACGGGCCACCGTATTGCGTGAAAAAATGTTCCCCCCGCTGTCAGCTCGGACCCACCGGAAGTGCCTCCTTATTACGCACAAAAAATGAATACTCCCCCTGCTGGTTGGGACCCACCCTGGTGGGAGGCTGACTTGTAGGCCTACTAAATTGACGGGGACGGAGTGCTTTGTCAACTTAGTCAATATGAACGATTCTAGCTCTAGTGACCGTACGATGTCCATCCAACGGCCGTAGTGCTTCTTCAACCTCTGGTCTTGTTGCTCCAGACGCCCAAAGCAGCACCGGTCGTCCCGCATGCTCCTGCCTCCCGTGGCCGGCTGTGCTGCCGCGGAGGCCTCACCGCCCCCTACTATTCCCACCGCTGGCCAGGCCCTGCGGCGACGGCAGCCTCACACCGCAGCCGAACCAGTGAACCCTCGTACTCCTCTCCACGCGGGCTTCCACTGTCGCATCTTCCCCGGCTCCGCGTCACCCCCTTCCTAGGCCTCGCCGTCGTCCACCGCCCTAGTGCTCTCGGCGCGGCGTGGCAACGTGATCAAGGAATGACTTCCATCGGAAGAGTACTGTACGTGGAGAGGCTGACAGCTGGGTCCACGGCCGCCGCAAGGAAGTGCCTCCTTATTACGCGCAAAATAATTATTCCTCCACCTGACAGCGGGGACCCACCGGACGGGCCACCGTATTTTGCAAAAAAAACATTTCCCCCTGACTACTGCGACCCACCAGCTACATCTTCGCACGCAAGGAAGTGCGTCCAGGCAAAAAAAAACGATTCGCCCCCTGACTACTGGGACCCACCAGCCACATCTTCGCAGGCAAGGAAGTGCTTGACAGTCGGGACCCACCTGGTCGAAGCGTACGTAGCGTTGTCATTCTGGTCGCGAACGTGTACGTACATACTGGTCGATGTAGAGGCGCACACGTGTCGTAGTAGAGGCGCGCACGTAGCATGTACACGTACGTACAACGGCCAGTGTGCAAGAAAGAAAATACGGCCACGTACGTACATACGGGCAGGGTCTCGAATGCCTACTCGCGCATACGTACGGCCAGGGCTCGTGTACATGGCTGGGTCGGGACGGAGAAACTGCGTCGTCCTCATGTTCATGGGGAGCCAACCGGCTGGGTCGGAACGGAATGCGTCGTCGTGTTCATCGGGACGGCTTGGACGGAACAGCCGATGCAAACGAGGCCTGGTGTACCGCAGAACGGAGGAAACGGCCTTGTGTTCGACCGGCCACGTTCGAAACGGGATCATGTTCATCGGGTGGGGTCTGGCGTACCGCAAAACGGAGGAAACGAACCCTCTACGGTCGAAACGGGGGTCCTGTTGATCGGGAGGGGTGTGGTGTACCGCAAAACGGAGGAAACAGACTTGTGTTGGAGCGCTACGGTCGAAACGGGGGTCCTGTTCATCGGGAGGGGTGTGGCGTACCGCAAAACGGGACTCGACAGGATACTGTTCATCTCCACCGTCGACCCCCTCCAGCCTCCACGGGCTACTGTTCATCCACCGTCGACCTCCTCCAGCCTCCACCTGCGACTGTTCATCCACGGGCTCCTGTTCATCCAGCCTCCACCGCACGCTACTCCACCGGCTACTGTTCAACCAGCCCTCTCCACGGGCTCCTGTTCAACCACCCCTCCACGGGCTACTGTTCATCCAGCCCTCCACCGTCTATTGTTCATCCTGCCCTCCACGGGGTGGTCCTGTTCATCCTGCCCTCCACGGGGTCCTGTTCATCTAGCCCCAACCGGCTTGATCGATCGGGCTCCTGTTCATCCAGAGGCAACACCACGGGGTCCTGTTCATCCACCCTCACTAGGAACTGTTCATCCAAACCCCCTAGCAACGCTCACTGTTCATCCAGAGGCAGCATCGATCGGCTTCAGTTAGCAGCAGTAGCAAAGGAATCGCTCGATCGGGTTCAGTTAACAGCCATCGATCGATCGCTCGGGTTCAGTAACGCGTAGCCTGCAGTGCAATCGCTCGGGTTCAGTTAGAGCCCAACGCCTCGCTCGGGTTCAGTTAGAGCCCAACGCCTCGCACCCACGCGTGTGCGTGTACGAGAGAAACACGCATCGCTCGGCCCCGACCACCCACCGTAACCGGGAACACCCTGATATTTTCCTCGCCCTCGCTTCTACCATGGTTTTTTTCGTCATGGACGGCCCAAAGAATGTCATGCGGCTGAGTCTCCGGCCCGCCCAGGACGAAAAGCCCATTTTCTGTCATGATTTTTTGTCATAGAAGTAGGACCCGACCACATCTATGATGATATCAGGTTTTGTCACAATTATCGTCATAAGTATGACAGAAAGAAATTTCGTTCGGCCCAAAATGTCACGGATGTGTCTTTTTTGTAGTGAGACATCCAACTAGTTTTGCATAAAGGTGGTTGGCGGGTGTTTGTTTCTCCAATTTTAGTTGAATCGAATTTGACTGCGGCCGGTCCTTGTTGAAGATTAAAACAACAAACTTGATAAAACACCGTTGTGGTTTTGTGCGTACGTAAGAACGGTTCTTGCTAGAAGCCCGTAGCAACCACGTAAAACTTGCAACAACAAAGTAGAGGATGTCTAACTTGTTTTTGCAGGGCATGCTATGATGTGATATGGTCAAGACATGATGTGATATACGTTGTTGTATGAGATGATCATGTTTTGTAAGTTATCGACAACTGGCAGGAGCCTTATGGTTGTCGCTTTATTGTATGAAATGCAAATGCCATGTAATTGCTTTACTTTATCACTATGCGTTAGCGATAGTTGTAGAAGCAATAGTTGGTGAGACGACCACGACGCTATGATGGAGATCAAGGTGTGGATCTGGTGACGATGGAGATCATGACAATGCTTTGGAGATGGAGATCAAAAGCACAAGATGATGATGGCCACATCGTGTCACATATTTTGATTGCATGTGATGTTTATCTTTTATATGCACCTTATTTTGCTTAGTACGACGGTAGCATTATAAGATGATCCCTTAACTAAATTTCAAGGTACAAGTGTTCTCCCTGAGTATGCACCGTTGCGACAGTTCATCATGTTGAGACACCATGTGATGATCGGGTGTGATAGACTCTACGTTCACATACAAAGGGTGCAAGACAGTTTTGCACATGCGTAATACTTGGGTTAAACTTGACGAGCCTAGCATGTACAGACATGGCCTCGGAACACTAGAGACCGAAAGGTCGAACATGAATCATATAGTAGATATGATCAACATAGAGATGTTCACCATTGATGACTACTCCATCTCACGTGATGATCGGACATGGTTTAGTTGATTTGGATCACGTATCATTTAGGTGAATTGAGGGATGTCAATCTAAGTGGGAGTTCTTAAGTAATTTGATTAATTGAACTTAAATTTATCATGTACTTAGTCCTGGTAGTATTTGCAAATTATGTTGTAGATCAATAGCTCGCGTTGTAGCTCCACTATTTTTGATATGTTCCTAGAGAAAAATAAGTTGAAAGATGTTAGTAGCAATGATGCAAACTGGGTCCGTGATCTGAGGATTACCCTCATTGCTGCACAGAAGAATTATGGCCTTGATGCACCGCTCGGTGACAGACCGATTGCAGGAGCAGATGCTGACGTTATGAACATTTGACAAGCTCGATATGATGACTACTAGATTGTTTAGTGTGCCATGCTTTACGGCTTAGAACTGGGACTTCAAAAACATTTTGAACGCCACGGAGCATATGAGATGTTCCAAGAGCTGAAATTAGTATTTCAGACCCATGCCCATGTCGAGAGGTATTAGACCTCTGACAAGTACTTTGCCTACCAGACGGAGGAGAATAGCTCAGCCAGCGAGCATGTGCTCAGAATGTCTGGGTACCACAATCACTTGAATTAAGTGGGAGTTAATCTTCCAGATAAGATAGTGATTGACAGAGTTCTCTAGTCACTATCACCAAGCTACTAGAACTTCGTGATGGACTATAATGTGCAAGTGATAACAAAAAAGATTCCCGAGCTCTTCGCGATGCTGAAATCGGCGAAGGTAGAAATCAAGAAAGAGCATCAAGTGTTGATGATTAACAAGACCACTAGTTTCAAGAAAAAGGGCAAAGGAAAAGAAAGGGAACTTCAAGAAGAATGACAAGCAAATTGCCACTCCTGTGAAGAAGCCCAAAGCTAGACCTAAGCCTGAAACTGTGTGCTTCTACTGCAAAGGGAATGGTCACTGGAAGCGGAACTACCCCAAATACTTGGCGGATAAGAAGGATGGCAAAGTGACCAGAGGTATATTTGATATAAATGTTATTAATGTGTACCTTAATAGTGTTCGTAGTAACCCCTGGGTATTTGATACCAGTTCAGTTGCTAAGATTAGTAACTCAAAACATGAGTTGTAGAATGAACAGAGACTAGTTAAGGGGGAGGTGACAATGTGTGTTGGAAGTGATTCCAAAGTTCATACAATCACCGTTACACACTTGATCTACCTTTGGGATTAGTGTTGAACCTATATCAATGTTATTTGGTGTTTGCGTTGAGCATGAATATGATTATATCATGTTTATTGCAATACAGTTATTCATTTAAGTCAGAGAATAATTGTTGTTCTGTTTACATGAATAAAACCTTCTATGGTCATACACCCAATTTAACTGGTTTACTGAATCTCGATCGTAGTGATACACATATTCATAATATTGATGCCAAAAGATGCAAAGTTGATAATGATAGTGCAACATATTTGTGGCACTGCCGTTTAGGACATATTGGTGTAAAGCGCATGAAGAAACTCCATGCCGATGGACTTTTGGAATCACTTGATTATGAATTAATTGATACTTGCGAACCATGCCTCATGGGCAAGATGACTAAAACTCCGTTCTCCGGAACAATGGAGCGAGCCAGTGACTTATTGGAAATAATACATACCGATGTATACGGTCCGATGAGTGTTGAGGCACGCGGTGGGTATCGTTATTTTCTGACCTTCATAAATGATTTGAGCAGATATGGGTATATCTACTTAATGAAACACAAGTCTGGAACATTTGAAAAGTTCGAAGAATTTCAGAGTAAAGTGGAGAATCATCGTAACAAGAAAATAAAGTTTCTATGATCTGATCGCGGAGGCGAATATTTGAGTTACGAGTTTTGCCTTCATTTGAAACAATGTGGAATAGTTTCACAACTCAAGCCACCTGGAACACCACAGCATAATGGTGTGTCCGAACATCGTAATCGTACTTTATTAGATATGGTGCGTTCTATGATGTCTCTTACCGATTTACCACTATCATTTTGGGGTTATGCATTAGAGACAGCTGCATTCACGATAAATAGGACACCCTCTAAATCCGTTGAGACGACACCGTATGAACTGTGGTTTGGCAAGAAATCTAAGCTGTCGTTTCTTAAAGTTTGGGGTTGTGACACTTATGTCAAAAGGCTTCAGCCTGATAAGCTCGAACCCAAATCAGAGATGTGCGTCTTCATAAGATACCCTAAGGAAACAATTGGGTACACCTTCTACCACAGATCCGAAGGCAAGATCTTTGTTGCCATGAATGGAACCTTTCTAGAGAAGGAGTTTCTCTTGAAAGAAGTGAGTGGGAGGAAAGTAGAACTTGATGAGGTCACTGTACCTAGCTTCTCTTAAATTGGAAAGTAGCACATCAGTGAAATTCGTTCCCGTGATGCCTACACCAACTAGAGAGGAAGCTAATGATGATGATCATGAAACTTCGGATCAAGTTACTACTGGACCTCGTAGGTCGAACAGAGCACGTTCCACACCAGAGTGGTACGGTAATCCTGTCCTGGAAGTCATGTTATTAGACCATGGTGAACCAACGAACCATGAATAAGCTATGATGAACCCAGATTCCGACAGATGGCTTGAGGCCATGAAATCTATGATAGGATCCATGTATGATAACAAAGTGTGTACTTGGGTGGACTTGCCTGATTATCGGCAAGCCATTGAGAATAAATGGATCTTCAAGAGGAAGATGGACGCGGATGGTAGTGTTACTATCTACAAAGCTTGACTTGTCGCAAAAGGTTTTTGACAAGTTCAAGGTGTTGACTATGATGAGATTTTATATGGACTGGTGCAAGCATCTCGGAGTTGGAATATACGCTTTGATGATGTGATCAAGGAAATGGCAAATCAAGTTAGCAATTGTCGTATTTTATGAAATCTGGCAAATGGATGACAAAACTGCATTCCTTAATGGATATCTCAAAGAAGAGTTGTATATGATGCAACCAGAAGGTTTTGTCGATCCTAAAGGTGCTAACAAAATATGCAAGCTCTAGCGATCCATCTATGGACTGGTGCAAGCATCTCGGAGTTGGAATATACACTTTGATGAGGTGATCAAAGCATATGGTTTTATACAGACTTACGGTGAAGCTTGTATTTACAAAAGGTGAGTGGGAGCTCTGTAGCATTTCCACTAATATTATATGTGGATGACATATTGTTGATTGGAAATGATGTAGAATTTCTGGATAGCATAAAAGGATACTTGAATAAGAGTTTTTCAATGAAAGACCTCGATGAAGCTGCTTATATATTGGGCATCAAGATCTATAGAGAGAGATCAAGACGCTTAATAGGACTTTCAATGAGTACATACCTTGACAAGATTTTGAAGGAGTTCAAAATGGATCAGTCAAAGAAGCAGTTCTAGCCTGTATTGTAAGGTGAGAAGTTGAGTAAGACTCAAAGCCTGACCACGGCAGAAGATAGAGAGAGAATGAAAGTCATTCCCTATGCCTCAGGCATAGGTTCCATAAAGTACGCTATGCTGTGTGCCAGACCTATTGTGTACCTTTGTTGGGGAACGTAGTAATTTCAAAAAAATTCCTACGAACACGCAAGATCATGGTGATGCATAGCAATGAGAGGGGAGAGTGTGTCCACGTACCCTCGTAGACCGAAAGCGGAAGCGTTAGAACAACGTGGTTGATGTAGTCGTACGTCTTCACGATCCGAACGATCCAAGTACCGAACACACGGCACCTTCGAGTTCAGCACACGTTCAGCTCGATGACGCCCCACGAACTCCGATCCAGCAGAGCTTCAAGGGAGAGTTCCGTTAGCACGACGGCGTGATGACGGTGATGATGATGCTACCGACGCAGGGCTTTGCCTAAGCACCGCTATGATATGACCGAGGTGGATTATGGTGGAGGGGGGCACCGCACATGGCTAAAAGATCAATGATCAATTGTTGTGTCTATGGGGTGCCCCCTGGCCACGTATATAAAGATGGAGGGAGGAGGAGGCCGGCCCTCATAGGGCGCGCCCAAGTGTGGAGTCCTACTAGGACTCCCTAGTCCTAGTAGGATTCCACCTCCCACATGGAATAGGAAAAAGGGAAGGGAGAAGGAGAAGGAAGGAAGGGGCGCCCCCCTCCCTAGTCCAATCCGGACCAGTCCATGGGGAGGGGTGCGGCCACCCTTTGGGGCCTTTCTCTCCTTTCCCGTATGGCCCATTAAGGCCCAATACGAATTCCCGTAACTCTCTGGTACTCCGAAAAATACCTGAATCACTCGGAACCTTTCCGATGTCCGAATATAGTCGTCCAATATATCGACCTTTACGTCTCGACCATTTCGAGACTCCTCGTCATGTCCCCGATCTCATCCGGGACTCTGAACTACCTTCGGTACATCAAAACACATAAACTCATAATACAAATCGTCACCGAACGTTAAGCGTGCGGACCCTACGGGTTCGAGAACTATGTAGACATGACCGAGACATGTCTCCGGTCTATAACCAATAGCGGAACCTGGATGCTCATATTGGCTCCCACATATTCTACGAAGATCTTTATCGGTCAAACCGCATAACAACATACGTTGTTCCCTTTGTCATCGGTATGTTACTTGCCCGAGATTCGATCGTCGGTATCTCAATACCTAGTTCAATCTCGTTACCGGCAAGTCTCTTTACTCGTTATGTAATGCATCATCCCGCAACTAACTCATTAGTCACATTGCTTGCAAGGCTTATAGTGATGTGCATTACCAAGAGGGCCCAGAGATACCTCTCCGACAATCGGAGTGACAAATCCTAATCTCGAAATACGCTAACTCAACAAGTACCTTCGGAGGCACCTGTAGAGCACCTTTATAATCACCCAGTTACGTTGTGACGTTTGGTAGCACACAAAGTGTTCCTCCGGTAAACGGGAGTTGCATAATCTCATAGTCATAGGAACATGTATAAGTCATGAAGAAAGCAATAGCAACATACTAAACGATCAAGTGCTAAGCTAACGGAATGGGTCAAGTCAATCACATCATTCTCCTAATGATGTGATACCGTTAATCAAATGACAACTCATGTCTATGGTTAGGAAACTTAACCATCTTTGATTAACGAGCTAGTCAAGTAGAGGCATACTAGTGACACTATGTTTGTCTATGTATTCACACATGTATTATGTTTCCGGTTAATACAATTCTAGCATGAATTAGAAACATTTATCATGATATGAGGAAATAAATAATAACTTTATTGTTGCCTCTAGGGCATATTTCCTTCAGTATCCCACTTGCACTAGAGTCAATAATCTAGATTACACAGTAATGATTTTAACACCCATGGAGTTTTGGTGTTGATCATGTTTTGCTCGTGGAAGAGGCTTAGTCAACGGGTCTGCAACATTCAGATCCGTCTGTATCTTGCAAATCTCTATGTCTCCCACCTGGACTTGGTCCCGGATGGAATTGAAGCGTCTCTTGATGTGCTTGGTTCTCTTGTGAAATCTGGATTCCTTTGCCAAGGCAATTGCACCAGTATTGTCACAAAAAAAATTCATTGGACCCGATGCACTAGGTATGACACCTAGATCAGATATGAACACCTATCCAGACTCCTTCATTTGCTGCTTCCGAAGCAGCTATGTACTCCGCTTCACACGTATATCCCGCCACAACGCTTTGTATAGAACTACACCAACTGACAGCTCCACCGTTCAATGTAAACATGTATCCGGTTTGCGATTTAGAATCGTCCGGACCAGTGTCAAAGCTTGCATCAACGTAACCATTTACGACTAGCTCTTTGTCACCTACATAAACAAGAAACATATCCTTAGTCCTTTTCAGGTATTTCAGGATGTTCTTGACCGCTGTCCAGTGATCCACTCCTGGATTACTTTGGTACCTCCCTGCCAAGCTAATAGCAAGGCACACATCAGATCTGGTACACAGCATTGCATACATGATAGAGCCTATGGCTGAAGCATAGGGAACATCTTCCATTTTCTCTCTATCTTCTGAAGTGGTCGGGCATTGAGTCTGACTCAACTTCACACCTTGTAACATTGGCAAGAACCCTTTCTTTGCTTGATCCATTTTGAACTTTTTCAAAACTTTGTTAAGGTACGTGCTTTGTGAAAGTCCTATCAAGCGTCTTGATCTATCTCTATAGATCTTGATGCCCAATATGTAAGCAGCTTCACCGAGGTCTTTCATTGAAAAACTCTTATTCAAGTATCCTTTTATGCTATCCAGAAATTCTATATCATTTCCAATCAGTAATATGTCATCCACATATAGTATTCGAAATGCTACAGAGCTCCCACTCACTTTCTTGTAAATACAGGCTTCTCCAAAAGTCTGTATAAAACCATATGCTTTGATCACACTATCAAAACGTTTATTCCAACTCCGAGAGGCTTGCACCAGTCCATAAATAGATCGCTGGAGCTTGCACACTCTTTTAGCTCCCTTTGGATCGACAAAACCTTCCGGTTGCATCATATACAACTCTTCTTCCAGAAATCCATTCAGGAATGAAGTTTTGACATCCATTTGCCAAATTTCATAATCATAAAATGCGGCAATTGCTAACATGATTCGGACAGACTTAAGCATCGCTACGGGTGAGAAAGTCTCATCGTAGTCAACTCCTTGAACCTTGTCGAAAACCTTTTGCAACAAGTCGAGCTTTGTAGACAGTAACATTACCGTCAGCATCGGTCTTCTTCTTGAAGATCCATTTATTCTCTATGGCTTGCCGATCATTGGGCAAGTCAACCAAAGTCCACACTTTGTTCTCATACATGGATCCCATCTCAGATTTCATGTCCTCGAGCCATTTTGCGGAGTTTGGGCTCACCATCGCTTCTTCATAGTTCGTAGGTTCACCTTGGTCAAGTAACATGACCTCCAGAATAGGATTACCATACCACTCTGGTGCGGATCTTACTCTAGTTGACCTACGAGGTTCGGTAGTAACTTGATCTGAAGTTATATGATCATCATCATTAGCTTCCTCACTAATTGGTGTAGGAGTCACAGAAACAGATTTCTGTGATGAACTACTTTCCAATAAGGGAGCAGGTACAGTTACCTCATCAAGTTCTACTTTCCTCCCACTCACTTCTTTCGAGAGAAACTCCTTCTCTAGAAAGGATCCATTCTTAGCAACGAATGTCTTGCCTTTGGATCTGTGACAGAAGGTGTACCCAACAGTTTCCTTTGGGTATCCTATGAAGACACATTTCTCCGATTTGGGTTCGAGCTTATCAGGTTGAAGCTTTTTCACATAAGCATCGCAGCCCCAAACTTTAAGAAACGACAACTTTGGTTTCTTGCCAAACCATACTTCATAAGGCGTCGTCTCAACGGATTTTGATGGTGCCCTATTTAACATGAATGCAGCCGTCTCTAAAGCATAACCCCAAAACGATAGCGGTAAATCAGTAAGAGACATCATAGATCATACCATATCTAGTAAAGTATGATTACGACGTTCGGACACACCATTACGCTGTGGTGTTCCAGGTGGCGTGAGTTGCGAAACTATTCCGCATTGTTTCAAATGAAGACCAAACTCGTAACTCAAATATTCTCCTCCACGATCAGATCGTAGAAACATTATTTTCTTGTTACGATGATTTTCCACTTCACTCTGAAATTCTTTGAACTTTTCAAATGTTTCAGACTTATGTTTCATTAAGTAGATATACCCATATCTTCTTAAATCATCCGTGAAGGTGAGAAAATAATGATACCCGCCGCGAGCCTCAATATTCATCGGACCACATACATCAGTATGTATGATCTCCAACAAATTTGTTGCTCGCTCCATTGTTCCGGAGAACGGTGTTTTAGTCATCTTGCCCATAAGGCATGGTTCGCAAGTACCAAGTGATTCATAATCAAGTGATTCCAAAAGTCCATCAATATGGAGTTTCTTCATGCGCTTTACACCAATATGACCCAAACGGCAGTGCCACAAATAAGTTGCACCATCATTATCAACTCTGCATCTTTTGGCTTCAACATTATGAATATGTGTATCACTACTATCGAGATTCAATAAAAATAGACCACTCTTCAAGGGTGCATGACCATAAAAGATATTACTCATATAAATAGAACAACCATTATTCTTAGATTTAAATGAATAACCGTCTCGCATCAAACAAGATCCAGATATAATGTTCATGCTCAACGCTGGCACCAAATAACAATTATTTAGGTCTAAAACTAATCCCGAAGGTAGATGTAGAGGTAGTGTGCCGACGGCGATCACATCGACTTTGGAACCATTTCCCACGCGCATCGTCACCTCGTCCTTAGCCAGTCTTCGCTTAATCCGTAGTCCCTGTTTCGAGTTGCAAATATTAGCAACAGAACCAGTATCAAATACCCGGGTGCTACTGCAAGCACTAGTAAGGTACACATCAATAACATTTATATCACATATACCTTTGTTCACCTTGCCATCCTTCTTATCCGCCAAATACTTGGGGCAGTTCCGCTTCCAGTGACCAGTCTGCTTGTAGTAGAAGCACTCAGTCTCAGGCTTAGGTCCAGACATGGGTTTCTTCTCTTGAGCAGCAACTTGTTTGCCGTTCTTCTTGAAGTTCCCTTTCTTCTTCCCTTTACACTTTTTCTTGAAACTGGTGGTCTTGTTGACCATCAACACTTGATGCTCCTTCTTGATTTCTACCTCTGCAGCCTTTAGCATTGCGAAGAGCTCAGGAATTGTATTATCCATCCCTTGCATATTAGAGTTCATCACGAAGGTCTTGTAGCTTGGTGGCAGTGATTGAAGAATTCTGTCAATGACACTATCATCCGGAAGATTAACTCCCAGTTGAATCAAGTGATTGTTATACAGAGACATTTTGAGTATATGTTCACTGACAGAACTATTCTCCTCCATCTTGCAGCTGTAGAACTTATTGGAGACTTCATATCTCTCAATCCGGGCATTTGCTTGAAATATTAACTTCAACTCCACGAACATCTCATATGCTCCATGACGTTCAAAACGTCGTTGAAGTCCCGGTTCTAAGCCGTAAAGCATGGCACACTGAACTATCGAGTAGTCATTAGTTTTGCTCTGCCAGACGTTCTTAACGTCGTCAGTTGCCTCTGCAGCAGGCCTGGCACCCAGCGATGCTTCCAGGATGTAATTCTTCTATGCAGCAATGAGGATAATCCTCAAGTTACGGACCCAGTCCGTGTAATTGCTACCATCATCTTTCAACTTTTCTTTCTCAAGGAACGCATTAAAATTCAACGGAACAACAGCACGGGCCATCTATCTACAACAACATAGACAAGCAAAATACTATTGGGTACTAAGTTCATGGTAAATTTAAGTTCAATTAATCATATTACTTAAGAACTCCTGCTTAGATAGACATCCCTCTAATCATCTAAGTGATCACGTGATCCAAATCAACTAAACCATGTCCGATCATCATGTGAGATGGAGTAGTTTTCAATGGTGAACATCACTATGTTGATCATATCTACTATATGATCCACGCTCGACCTTTCGGTCTTAGTGTTCCGAGGCCATCTCTGCATATGCTAGGCTCGTCAAGTTTAACCCGAGTATTCTGCGTGTGCAAAACTGGCTTGCACCCGTTGTAGATGAACGTAGAGCTCATCACACCCGATCATCACGTGGTATCCTGCCACAACACTTTTATCTTGAAATTTAGTGAGAGATCATCTTATAATGCTACCGTCAATCAAAGCAAAATAAGATGCATAAAGGATAAACATCACATGCAATCAATATAAGTGATATGATATGGCCATCATCATCTTATGCTTGTGATCTCCATCTCCGAAGCACCGTCAGGATCACCATCGTCACCGGCGCGACACCTTGATCTCCATCATAGCATCGTTGTCGTCTCGCCAACTATTGCTTCTACGACTATCGCTACCGCTTAGTGATAAAGTAAAGCAATTACAGGGCGATTGCATTGCATACAATAAAGCGACAACCATATGGCTCCTGCCAGTTGCCGATAACTCGGTTACAAAACATAATCATCTCATACAATAAAATATAGCATCATGCCTTGACCATATCACATCACAACATGCCCTGCAAAAACAAGTTAGACGTCCTCTACTTTGTTGTTGCAAGTTTTACGTGGCTGCTACGGGCTGAGCAAGAACCGTTCTTACCTACGCATCAAAACCATAATTATAGTTCATCAAGTTAGTGATGTTTTAACCTTCTCAAGGACCGGGCGTAGTCACACTCGGTTCAACTAAAGTTGGAGAAACTGACACCCGCCAGCCACCTGTGTGCAAAGCACGTCGGTAGAACCAGTCACGCGTAAGCGTACGCGTAATGTCGGTCCGGGCCGCTTCATCCAACAATACCGCCGAATCAAAGTATGACATGCTGGTAAGCAGTATGACTATTATCGCCCATAACTCATTGTGTTCTACTCGTGCATATAACATCTACGCATAAACCTGGCTCTGATACCACTATTGGGGAACATAGTAATTTCAAAAAAATTCCTACGAACACGCAAGATCATGGTGATGCATAGCAACAAGAGGGGAGAGTGTGTCCATGTACCCTCGTAGACCGAAAGCGGAAGCGTTAGAACCACGCGGTTGATGTAGTCATACGTCTTCACGATCCGACCGATCCAAGTACCGTACGCACGGCACCTCTGAGTTCAACACACGTTCAGCTCGATGACGTCCCACGAACTCTGATCCAGCAGAGCTTCGAGGGAGAGTTCCGTCAGCACGACGGTGTGATGACGGTGATGATGATGCTACCGACGCAGGGCTTCGCCTAAGCACCGCTACGATATGACCGAGGTGGATTATGGTGGAGGGGGGCACCGCACATGGCTAAAAGATCAATGATCAATTGTTGTGTCTATGGGGTGCCCCCTGGCCACGTATATAAAGGATGGAGGGAGGAGGAGGCCGGCCCTTATAGGGCGCACCCAAGTGTGGAGTCCTACTAGGACTCCCTAGTCCTAGTAGGATTCCACCTCCCACATGGAATAGGAAAAAGGGAAGGGAGAAGGAGAAGGAAGGAAGGGGGCGCCCCCTACCAATTCCAATTCGGACCAGTCCATGGGGAGGGGTGCGGCCACCCTTTGGGGCCTTTCTCTCCTTTCCCGTATGGCCCATTAAGGCCCAATACGAATTCCCGTAACTCTCTGGTACTCCGAAAAATACCCGAATCACTCGGAACCTTTCCGATGTCCGAATATAGTCGTCCAACATATTGATCTTTACGTCTCAACCATTTCGAGACTCCTCGTCATGTCCCCGATCTCATTCGGGACTCCGAACTACCTTCGGTACATCAAAACACATAAACTCATAATACAAATTGTCACCGAACGTTAAGCGTGCGGACCATACGGGTTCGAGAACTATGTAGACATGACCAAGACACGTCTCCGGTCAATAACCAATAGCGGAACATGGATGCTCATATTGGCTCCCACATATTCTACGAAGATCTTTATCGGTCAAACCGCATAACAACATACGTTGTTCCCTTTGTCATCGGTATGTTACTTGCCCGAGATTCGATCGTCGGTATCTCAATACCTAGTTCAATCTCGTTACCGGCAAGTCTCTTTACTCGTTAGGTAATGCATCATCCCGCAACTAACTCATTAGTCACATTGCTTGCAAGGCTTATAGTGATGTGCATTACCAAGAGGGCCCAGAGATACGTCTCTGACAATCGAAGTGACAAATCCTAATCTCGAATTACGCCAACTCAACAAGTACCTTCGGAGGCACCTGTAGAGCACCTTTATAATCACCCAGTTACGTTGTGACGTTTGGTAGCACACAAAGTGTACCTCCGGTAAACGGGAGTTGCATAATCTCATAGTCATAGGAACATGTATAAGTCATGAAGAAAGCAATAGCAACATACTAAACGATCAAGTGCTAAGCCAACGGAATGGGTCAAGTCAATCACATCATTCTCCTAATGATGTGATCCCATTAATCAAATGACAACTCATGTCTATGGTTAGGAAACTTAACCATCTTTGATTAACGAGCTAGTCAAGTAGAGGCATACTAGTGACACTATGTTTGTCTATGTATTCACACATGTATTATGTTTCCGGTTAATACAATTCTAGTATGAAAAATAAACATTTATCATGATATGAGGAAATAAATAATAACTTTATTATTGCCTTTAGGGCATATTTCCTTCAACCTTACCATGAGTTTGGCAAGAGGGTACAATAGTAATCCAGGAGTAGATCGCTGGACAGCGGACAAAATTTATCCTTAGTTACCTAAGAGGACTAAGGAAATATTTCTCGGTTATGGAGGTGATAAAGAGTTCGTCGTAAAGGGTTACGCCGATGCAAGCTTTGACACCAATTCGGATGACTCTGAGTCTCAATCTGGATACATATTGAAAGTGGGAGCAATTAGCTAAAGTACCTCAATGCAGAGTATTGTAGACATAGAAATTTGCAAAATACATACGGATCTAAATGTGGTAGACCCGTTGACTAAACCTCTCTCACAAGCAAAACATGTCACACCTTAGTACTCTTTGGGTGTTAATCACATAGTGATGTGAACTAGATTATTGACTCTAGTATACTCTTTGGGTATTTGTCACAAGGCGATGTGAACTATTAGTGTTAATCACATGACGATGTGAACTAGATTATATACTCTGGTGCAAGTGGGAGACTGAAGGTAATATGCCCTAGAGGCAATAATAAAGTTGTTATTTTATATTTCCTTATATCATGATAAATGTTTATTATTCATGCTAGAATTGTATTGATCGGAAACCTTAATACATGTGTGAATACATAGACAAACACTGTGTCCCTAGTGAGCCTCTACTTGACTAGCTCATTGATCAAAGATGGTTAAGGTTTCCTAACCATGGAAATGAGTTGTCATTTGATAACGGGATCACATCATTAGGAGAATGATGTGATGGACATGACCCATCCGTTAGCTTAGCATATTGATCGTTCAATTTTTATTGCTATTGCTTTTTTCATGTCAAATACATATTCCTTCGACTATGAGATTGTGCAACTCCCGGACACCGGAGGAATACCTTGTGTGCTATCTAACGTCACAACGTAACGGGTTGATTATAAAGATGCTCTACAGGTATCTCCGAAGGTGTTTGTTGTGTTGGCATAGATTGAGATTAGGATTTGTCACTCCGAGTATGAGAGAGGTATCTCTGGGCCCTCTCGGTAATACACATCATCAGAAGCCTTGCAAGCAAAGTGACTAATGAGTTAGTTGCAAGATTATGTATTACGGAACGAGTAAAGAGACTTGCCGGTAACGAGATTGAACTAGGTATGAAGATAACGACGATCGAATCTCGGGCAAGTAACATACCGATGACAAAGGGAATAACGCATGTTGTCATAACGGTTCGACCAATAAAGATCTTCGTAGAATGTGTAGGAGCCAATATGATCATCCAGGTTCTGCTATTGATTATTGACTGGAGATGTGTCTCGGTCATGTCTACATAGTTCTCAAACCCGTAGGGTCCGCACGCTTAACATTCAATGACGATTTTGTATTATATGAGTTATGTGATTTGGTGACCGAATATTGTGCAGAGTCCCGGATGAGATCACGGACATGACGAGGAGTCTCGAAATGGTCAATAGGTAAAGATTGATATATAGGACGATAGTATTCGGACACCGAAAGTGTTCCGGAGGGTATCGGGTACATATCGGGTCACCGGAAGGGGTTCCGGGCACCCCTGGCAAAAGATATGGGCCTAATGGGCCAAGAGGGGAAACGCAGCAGCCAGCAGGGGCTGCTGCGCCCCCCATATGGGCCGAACTAGAGGAGAAGGAAAGAGGGGAAGAGAGAAGGAAGGGGAGGGATTCGGCCTCCCCCTTCCTTCCCTCCTCCCTCCTCCTTCCTTCCCCCTCCGAAACTTATGGAAGGGGGGAGGTCGAATTGGGGAGGTGCCCAAGTAGGATTCCTCCTACTTGGGGCGCCCCCTTGCTGCTCCCCTCCCTCTCCCACCTATATATACATGGGGAGGGGGTGCCTAGAACACACAACAACAACATCTGTTAGCCGTGTGCGGCGCCCCCCTCCACAGATTACACCCTCGGTCATATTCTCGCGGTGCTTAGGCGAAGCTCTGCACAGATCACTTCACCATCACCGTCACCACGCCATCGTGCTGACGGAACTCATCTACTTCCTCGACACTTTGCTGGATCAAGAGTTCGAGGGACGTCATTGAGCTGAACGTGTGCAGAACTCGGAGGTGCCGTACGTTCGGTACTTGATCGGTCGGAACGAGAAGAAGTTCAACTACATCAACCGCGTTGTCAAACGCTTCAACTTTCGGTCTATGAGGGTACGTAGACACACTCTTCCCCTCTCGTTGCTATGCATCTCCTAGATAGATCTTGCGTGAGCATAGGAAAATTTTGAAATTGCATGCTACGTTTCCCAACAGCGCCTGCTGAGCAGCTAGATTCTCAGCATGAATACGAATCTGAAAAGCTTCATTTTGAGGGAATATGTTGATCACACCATGGACACGAGATGGATCAACACACCATATCTTCATACGAACATGGCCATGAAGCTCCAGAGAAGACGCATCAACTTCAGATGGTTTACCAATCAGATCCCCAAAGGACATCAAGAAGCGGGAATTGCGGAGCCCGGAAGGGACACCATCGAGGAGAACCCACACCTCGGACAGTGAAGCGATAGGCCTAGCCTCGTCCGCTGCAGCCTTGACAGAAACAACAATTTGATTAAGCGGGAGGGTGAAACTAGTACAAGAGGCCATCATCTTCAAACTCTCCTTGGTAGGAAAGGTAACCGCAAACTCTAAACCAGAGACCTGATGTATCTGCCAATCCTAGCCTTCCAACCCCCACTCTCTGAGCTCATCAGAAATCACTTGGGTCGAAATAGGTTGGGAGGTGACCGAAATAACAGCAGCATTGGACTGGCATATCAAGAACTCCATCCAGCGAGAAGAAGGAACAACCAGGCAGCCCAAGACCAAATTGTTTGAAAGAAAGGAACTTGTAGCGATCAACACAATCAACCGTGAGGTGGCTCTCCACGCGACAGATCAGACAGAAGGGAGGGAACTTGCAACATGACTGAAAGTGCCTCGAACGGTGGCACACAAAGCAGGTGAGGGTAGCAGGACCAGAAGCAGAGCCAGTACCAAAGGACGGTCCAGTGCCACGAGAAGGAGTGAAACCCTGGGGTAGGGGTGGAGGGGGGAGGATACCATCACCAAACTTGGCCGAGGAGAAACCCGGATCCTGCGGCGAGACATGACGGGCCTTGGAGGGGAACGAGGATGGACCATACCCGCCCCCAAATGCACCCGACCGCCCTCCGAACCACGGCCGCCGCCGCCCATGTCGCCCTGTCGCACTCCACCTGCCCGCGAGACGAGCGCTCCGCCACCAGCTTTGCCCTCAATGCCGCCTCATACTCCAGATCTAGGAACGGCCAGCCTTCGATGACTCCTCGCGGTCGCGCTTGCTACCAGACAGGGCCTCAGAGGAAGAAGCCCTAGACTTATCCATGGAGAGAGCCGCAACAAAGGAAATCGAGAGAGGAGAGGTGGTTGAGATCTCACAAGACGACAGATGCGGAAGGGGTAGCGGTGCACATCAGAATAGGGAGCCGGAAACCCTAGGTTGAGGTCGAGGGATCCCTTCCTGAGCCATATAAACCCCGCTACCCATGGGCCACCAGGCCGAACCGGTATGGGCTGACAGACAGGCCCAACACAATAGGCACATGAGAACCAAGCGGAGGGAAGTCAGACGCTAAGAACAAAGCCACGGGCGGCCCAGAATCAGGCCAAGAGGAACAAGGGCCTCGATCCGTCCCACCCCTCATCCGGCACCACCAAGGAAGACTCCCCTAGGATTTCACCAACCACGGACCGCGCCGCCACCGACAAGCCACCACCGCCCGATGACGGCGCCACAACAGCCGGAGCCCCAGGTTGCTACCCCAACGGCAGATTCGGGGAGGAAGATGAACCAGAGACAAGGGCGAGGTTCACCGGACCCAGCATAGGAGAACCAGGGCCAGCCACGACAGGAAAGGACACGGGAAACCTACCAAACTTGCTAGATTTGTGGCCACGACGCCTCACCACATGCCAGCCAAGCTCCGACGTAGGCGACGACGACGCCCGCCCGCGGCCACCCGAAGCGAACTCCTCACCCAGACCGACGACGAGGGCGGGGATGGCCGACGCACCACCGAGGAGACGGCGACACCAACATCGTCCTCGGACCCCGAATCCTCCCCATCGAGCGCCCAAAGCCTATTGGCAGAGGGAGCAACGCCCGATCACTTGAGGAAGGAGGGCCCGGACGCAGCGGGGGCGAGGGGGAGGCGGGAGAGGGTGGGTCGACCAGGAGGGAAGGGACAGGAAGGGGGAGGAAGGGAGGTCGACGCCGGCCACCGCCGCGGCCACCAGGGGGGAGGAGGGGAGAGGAGAGGAGAGCCATCGTTTCATGAACAGGGTTTCCTTGGCCTCAAGAGCAAGTATAATAAGGTGACGTAGGCGGGCTGTAAGACTTAAAATAGTATATATTTGCTGAGTTGGAAGAGAGATAAGAGGAGAGAGAAGACAAGCGGGCTACAAACTAACCGCCGGCAACACGTGCTCTAGAGACTTTGTGAGAGAGAAAAGTGGGTCATGTATTAATGAAGTAGTACTTTTTTATATCTAACTATTATACTTGCCGGCTATAAGCTTGGTTATAGTTGACATGACAACATCATATAGCCAGCAGCTGGTTGTACTCTTTACCATGCTCTAAGTTACTCCCCACTATGGCTAGTCTTAGGGATGATAGAGTGTTTATTCCACATGGCAAGTTATAGTCGGCTTGACAGAGAACTACGTGTATTGAGGATCTCTTGCATCTCGATTGTAACTCTACCATTATGAAATATAAACGACTATTGATTCTAAAAAAACGCGTTTAATGGTGTGGAGATAAAGTGTGATATGGAAGACGTGACAGATGGGATTTGGAATTTATTAACGTGCAACGCAAAGGTGATATATTAGATGACGTTAACAAATGGGGTGTCGCCTAAATTAAGCAAAGGCGATAGAAGGCTTGTACAGATGCCAAGACAAGTGAACGACTGATCTGGATTCGACGTCACGCCAAAACTATCACACACTCGGAAAAAAAACTAAAATAGTCTATAGCACTTCAAAAAAGTTAGCACTTGACATTCTGCGGTTTTTATTTTCCGCCATCTGCAACTTGAAAATGAGAAACGTGTTCCATGGGATTAAATCGATCCCTTTTCTCCCAAAGTCTGGACTCACCTAAAGCGCAGCTTAGTAGTCTGGATCAAGTGGGGTACATTTGGTAATTAACATACCACGTGGTGCTTAAGAGCGACACACTGGCACCTCTGACAACCGCCAGCAGACAATGAAGGAGCGTTCGTTGCACCGAAATTGGCCATTTGTCAATGTAGCATTTTCTAGACTGTTTTTCAATGTAGTACAGAGTTTTAAATAGGTGGGAAAAAACCAGAACAAAATGCTACTCCAAATAGAAATGCATACAAATTGTACTTTTTTTGTGTGTGTGGTTACCCATGAAGTTTCCCCCCCCCCCCCCCCCCTTCTCTCAGCAGTTAGGGCAAACTCTTTCCTCCGAGCTTCGCCGGCGAGCTCGTGGATTTGCCTCCCCTCTGCCTGTCGCTCCAGCGGCCGATGGTGGGGAGGGGAATCCTGGTGCCTCTGCTTTGGCTAGTAGTTTAGGTTACGGTTTTTTACTCACACAAGTGTGGCGCTTCTTCTTTGAATTTTTCTTCCGGGTTCTGATCCTCATTTAGTTCATCCGGCTGGACGTAGTCGATTGAGCTCTGGTGTAGATTCATGTCTTCTCCTTGGGGCGGCGAGGCAAGAGTTTCTCGTCATGCATGTGCGAGACGAGATTTGGTGTTAGATACTTCAGATCTATTCAAGTGTTCAATGGCGAGAACTGCAGCTTCAGGGTGATGGTTCTTAGGGGTACATGCATGAACACTTCATTGTTGTCATTGACAATGTGAAAGCCGGCTCTGATTATTGAGTGACGATAGCAGCACGCTAGCGGTTTGTTCTGCTGCAGTAGTGACCGTTTGTTGGTCTAGGAGCCTCGGTGTATTTTTTATATGTTTGGAGTGCTTTGTGCTTTCGGTGAACTTTTATAACAAATTCAAATTATTTTTGCAAAAGAAAAATGTTCTTCTTTTTTAAAGCAAGGAACACTCTTAATGCTTATTCGTCTCCAAGTATGTACAATGATGTAATATCAGTTGAATATTTCCCTGCCATATAGGATATTTGATATAGTTTTTTTTTTTTTTGCGGGGAGGATATTTGATATAGTTGGTGTTGCGCGTGGGAGTTTGAAAGGTCCGGTCTATTGGATTGAGTTGTATCTTTTCTCAGGGGTTTTATGTAGATTTTCGTTGTTCCTCGCTTTCGCCCATTCAGTAGTTGTGCTAGTGCATGCAATAAAGTATCCATGACAACGCATCTTTGATGTTGGCGGCACCATCGTTTGGCGAATCAGGTCTCCTCGAGGCACCCCATCTTTGTCGTCTGTGGCTTGGTCACGTATTTTTCTGCTGGTTATCTGCGGGTTTTGCCGACGCGGCGATGATGGCCCTTCCTAGCTTGGTCCTCCGGCCTCAACATGTCAATGTGGCCTCCGGTGCCATCGTGAGGTCCATGCAAAATAATGGAGGTTTGGCACTTGAATTTGTGGCTCTTTCCATAGTGACGACTTCTTCTTCAGGGTGCTGGCCCGGCAGGCTATGGTATTAATGACTTCTCATCTGCAAATAAACATCGACATGTTGGCTTCACCTTTGGAGAAGCATGCGGCCGCGCACCATCCCCTCATTCGAGAGGATGAAGATGGTCGGTCCCAGGGATTTTTATGCAAACAATTTAGTGATGTTTATACTACTAGTATGAACGTTTTTTTTTTCAAAAAAGATATCATTACATCTTAAGTTGCACCTTACACATCAAATGTGCGTTTGGACACAACTCGTACAATTGCTTTTATATTAGGTTATACTCTCAAGTCATTTAGTACATTCTTGAGACAAAACAGTGCAATTTACCTAGAGACTCACAAAAGGCCCTTCCTAGCGCTCCATCTTGTACAAATGCTAAAAATGCTACGGCAAACTAATTAAGGAGGAGCGAGTTTGCTGGCACTAATTAACAAGTGCTTAACATGCTAAAAATGCTACGCTAACAAGTTCCTACGGCAAACTAATTAACAAGTGCTCCTAGTGTAGGTTTAGTTTAAGAGACATAAAGTAGTCAAACAACAATTTTTTTTAAGAATTACCTATGGGAGGAGGGGGGAGTCTCCTCACCTGAATATATTACTCAAAAGTGGTCAATGTGTCCCAGTTTATAAGAAAAACCGGATCGAAAACCTTAACGATTTGACCCTGTTTATGAGGGAAGCCGGGCTGAAAACCAAACAACAATAATTGATTTCAGCTTTGTACATTCTTCACCACGAGGCCCTATGTCATCCTAAAAACTACATGCCTTACTCAATATATACACAGATACTAATCGAATATAACATATAATATATTTTTATAAGACGGTACACATACATGCACATACACTCACCCCTATCAATAGATGCATGCACAATCTATCCCTACGAGCATCTTCGAGAAACTGAGCTGGCAGATTTTATGATCGACGAGCTCACTACAGGGGGTACAACCATCCAAGTACATGTTGGTTCACAATTCAACATATAATGATTAACTACTTAGACTCAATTTACGGTTGTTATACCATGTTGTCTTGCACTTACTGTTATAATGTGTTGTACCAGGCAAAAAAATTGACACAATATTTATTTTAATAAGAAAATTAGTAACAACGAGTACAGCATAAGCACATGTTCATACACATTATCACCCAACCATATCAGATCATAGAATCACTAGTGGCGCCTTGTGTTGGACAGTCCTACAGTATTGAAGAACATGTTGAACAACATCTTTTTGGAAAGCCACTCAATTTAATTTGTACAAATTTTATGAAATCATATGCGATGTCTCTAATCCGTAGTACATCCTATTTTTGATAGGACCAGTTAATAATTGAATCTAATTTTTCTCGTTATTTAACTATATATAATGGAGACAGAAACCTCGGTGAAAAAGTGGCCATGAGTTTCTCCTCATTTCGCCTTAGGATTTGTTCATTATCTTTTTCGACGAGGCGGAGAAGGCTTGTACAGTATAACTGTTGAACATGCATATACGTATATAGGTCTGGTATTGTACATTGCACCTGTCGCGTCTCTCTCCCCTCTGCAACTTGTTGTATTTTGGGAGACAAGACACCAGGCGCACCCCTTGTATCTATATATGTGTCTAGTGCGCGATTAATGAGAATTATCGATGCACACAATCCCTTTCTCCCTAACTTACATGGTATAGTATCAGATACCGTATCGATTCCTGCCTAAACACCTTCCGCAACCCTAGCAGCTGCCGCCCCGGACCGCCGCCGCCGCCACCTCCCGCCGCCGCCGCCACCCTCCCACGCCGCTGCTTCTCCCTCTCGCAGCCGCTCCACCCACCACAGTCCCCGCGCCACCCCTCTTCCCCCGCTGCGCCGCCACTCCTCCCTCCCATCTACAACCCTAGCCGCCGCCTCTTTCCTCCCTGCCACCGCGCGCCGCCACCTCTCCCTCACCATGTCCGTCCACTCATCCATCTCCGGTGCCACCAACCCCTTCGCCGGTCCGGACCCCGCCGACATCCGCGACATCAACATCCATGACCGCGTTCCCGTGATCCTCAATGCAACCAACTCCACATACTGCGCGTGGAAGACCTACTTCTCGCTCCTCTTCCACGAGAACAATCTCGTGGATCACGTCGACGGCTCCGTAGATTCTCACGCCATGGTGGACGATTCCAAGTGGACCGCGATCGACGCTACGCTCATCCGGTGGTTCTTCACCACCATCTCGAAGGACATGTTTCACACGGTCGTAAGCGATGGTGATGATGCACGCGCCGTGTGGGTCAAACTCAATGGCTTCTTCCCCGACAACAAGCTTCGGCGTCGCGTTTTTCTGCAGCAGGAATTTTTTTACTGTCGTCTGGATGATCAATCCATCGATGACTACTGCCGCCTCAAGACGTTGTCTGACGAGCTCCGTGACATCGGCGCCAAGATTGATGATGATCTCCTCCTCAACATGCTCACCGCCGGCCTCAACGAGGACTTTGGCAACGCCGCCGCCAACCTCACCTTGATGCCGAAGCCCTCCTTCCCCAAGTTTGTGGCGTACTTGCGGTTGGAGGAGCGCCGGATGAAGTAGGTGAAGAAGCGTGTGCAGCACACCGCCCTCGCCGCCAACACCTCTCGTGGCGCCCCGCCGCCGCCCGCCCCACCCGCGCTGTAGCAACTGCCGCCTCTCGCACTCTCGGGGTATTACCCCTCCCACCCGCGGCACCCGCACCTTCCGCTGCACCCCAGCAGCAGCCGCAAGGCGGTGGCCGGCGCGGCAGCAGCCGCAAGGCGGTGGCCGGCGCGGCAACCGCCGTGGGGGCGGGCGCCCCAAGCAGCAGTAGCAGGCGCACGGGGGGGGGGGGGGGAGGGCAGGCGCACGGGGGGCCCTCGACAGCAGTAGCCCATGCCGCCATGGACATACGACACCAACCCGTGGACTGGTGTCGTCCACGCGTACTCGATGTTGGTCCCACGGCCTCCTGCACCGGGCATCCTCGGGCCTCGTCCGGCGAGCCACCGGGCGTACCTTGCCACGCCCGGCGCCGCCCCCTACTCGGCCCTTCCTGCACTGCCGGTAGCCGGTGGATATGGCGCCGCCCCGACGCCCTCTTATGGTGGGTTCTACCCGCCCCAGGTTCCGCCGCCGTGGGATCCTGCCCTCCTGGCTACCTTGCACTCGGCTGTGTCACCAGTAACTACGGTGGAGGTGGCGACTGGTACATGGACTCAGGCGCCACCGCTCATATGACATCTCATCCAGTAACCTCACATCTTCCACTCCCGTTCATACTCCCACCCGTATCACCGTTGGTAACGGTTCCTCATTACCCATTACACATGTTGGTCATATGTCGTTTCCACCTACTTCTACTCCTATCACCATGTCTAATGTCCTTGTCTCTCCTGACTTAGTCATGAACCTTGTGTCCGTTCGTCGCCTTGCTTGTGAGAATCCTATTAATGCTGAGTTTGACGATGTTGGCTTTTTTGTGAAGGACACCCGTATCCGGATGGTCCTCCATCGATGTGATAGCCCGGACGAGCTTTACCCGGTGCACCCCTCCGCCACCACCGCCACCCACCCAGCCGCCCTCGCCGCCAGTGTCGATCTTTGGCATGCTCGTCTCGGTCATCCCAACTCCACCATTTTGCGTCAGATTCTTGAGAGTTTTTCTTTCTCATGTAATAAGGTTGACAACCATACATTGTGAGGCTTGTCGTCTTGGCAAGCACGTTCGTCTTCCCTTTAGCGCGTCTACAACTATTTCTGCTTTTCCGTTTTAGTTATTGCATAGTGATGTTTGGACGTCCCCGGTTGCAAGCAACACGGGCTATCTATACTATTTGGTGATTTTAGATGATTTCTCTCATTACGTGTGGACATTTCCTCTTCGTCGCAAGTCCGATGCTCTTGCCACACTTACCGCCTTTTACTCCTACGTCACCACACAGTTCAGCCGTCCTATTCTCACATTACAAATTGCCAACGGAAAAGAGTTTGACAACGTCGCTGTCCGTAACCTCCTAGCCTCCCACGGCACCATTTTTCGCCTCACTTGTCCCTATACGTCCCAACAAAATGGCAGCGCCGAGCGTGTCATTCGCACTCTTGATGACTGCGTCCGCACATTACTCTTTCACTCTAACGTGCCCCCTCGGTATTGGCCGGATGCTCTCGCCACTGCCGGCCTCCTTATCAACATCCGCCCGTGTCGCCCTCGCTAGAACTACGCTCCTCACCAGCTCCTCTTCGGTGCGCCCCCATCTTACGATGGCCTCCGCATCTTCGGGTGTCTCTGTTATCCTAGCACCGTGTCCACCACTCCCCACAAACTCGCTCCACGGTCGGTTCCTTGCATCTTTCTCGGCTACCCTCCCAACACCAAAGGTTACCGGTGCTATGATCCAGTGTCCCATCGTGTTTATACATCGCGACACATGTACTTTGATGAGACGGTGTTCCCTTTTCAGCAGGTACCACCCTCCGCCGAGCAGCCTCTGGCTCCTCTCGCGGTGCCCCTGCCGTGGCGCGGCACCCAGCCGCGGCTCGCCCCTGCCACCACACCTGGCGGGCAACCCCCTTCGCCGAGTCCCGCCCCGGCCCCGCCCTCGATCCCGGCGCCCTCTGGCACGGCTCCCTCCTCCAGCAGCGCCCCATCGGATCCGCCCTCGGCCGTATCGGGCGCGGTCGTCTCCTCTAGCGGTGCCCCCTCGGGTGCCCCCACGACCGCCGCGGGCGCGGTCTCCAGCTCAGTCCCGACAGGCGCCGCCTCTTATGGCTCGGCGGCTGCGGGCTCTTCGGCTGCCTCACCTGTCGTGGGAGTAAGTCTGACAATAGAATAGGGGGTATGAATGGAGAGGCAAGATCCTAACTACGATGAGGTTGTGCATGCAAGGTTTACGAGTTCAGGTCCTTCGCGGAGGAAGTAACAGCCCTACGTCTCGGTGCCCGGAGGCTTGGTCGATTGGATTATGCGTGAAGTTACACGGGGTGTGAACCCTTGTCCCAGCGGAGGGGGGTGGCTTATATAGAGTGCGCCAGGACCCCATCCCTCCTCCGTTACATAGGGTTCAATGTACATAAAGAGGGGACGTTACTGGTAACGTCAGTATTAAAGTCATATAAATGACCATTAAGTCTACGGAGTGAACGCCTGACCGTTGTCATCTAGAGTGACCTTAGATCTTCTGTATTCCGAGTGGTTTCTGATATGGTAAAATTATTATATCCTGGTCGAATGGAATTGGGTTATCCGAGTGGAACCCACGGTCGAGTGGGTTGCATCCTGTGGTGATTTCAGTCGGTAGAATTTGCTGTCCTTAGAATGTCCTTGACTGTAAGGCAGTGTCCTTGGGAAGGGTGCTTAGATCAGGTCTATTGTCCTACCCTGGGTACATGTCATCGTCAGTAGCCCCCGAATGGTTCTGGGTCCGAGTGGAGATGGAGTTGAAGATGGTTCCGACCCAATTTTCATGCTTCGGAAGCATTTTACTTGGATTGGTGAACCATGCAAAAAAATTGACCTCATTTTCAGTCGCCTTGAGCCATTCAGAGGTTGTCGAGTGAACTTTGCTGATAAGCTTCGACTGCTGGTATGGCATAAAATCTTTGGCATGATCGACTGCGCTGCCGTCTCCGGGTCTCACGGGATTCAAAATTTGGGGAAGCGCGCGGGACGGAGAGAGCCACAGTAAGCGGAGCGGATTAGGCAGGGGCGCCTCAATTCTCGCGCCACCTTTTTCGCCACGTATCGTGCGCGCGACTGTTGCGGGATTTGATAGGATTGCCTAGGCCCACAAGTCAGTCACTCGGGGAATAGGACCATATAAGGCATCTGGGCCGGTGTTTTTGCACAGTGCGTCCCATTTTCTTCCTTCCTCCTCTGCTTCTCCAGTACATCCGCCTCCACCCTCGGCGCTGCCGCCCAGCCCGAGCTCAACCGCCGTGATGGGGAAGGACAAGACGGCGGCTCTGGAGCACGCGAAGAAGGTGACGGCGAAGGCGAAGGGGAAGAAGACGAGCCGGGGAGGGTCATCGTCGAGAACTGGCCTGCCGCCCGGCTGGATCTAGGGCGACTAGATTCGATCGATGATCCAGCAGGAAGATCTGGAGGATCTGGTTGAGGGGGGATTGATTCCCCATGGTTCTTGGCGGCTTCCGGAGGACGAGACCGAGCCGCGGCCGCAGGAGGGTGAGTGTGTTCTTCTTGCGACTCACGTCGACCGTGGTTTCTCTTTGCCCCCCCCCCCCATCCTTTCTTCCGGGGTTTTCTGAACTTTTTTGGAGCCCAACTTCATCACTTTTCTCCCAACACCATCACATACCTCACTGCATTCGTGTCCATGTGTGAGAACTTTCTGGGCTGTCGACCGCACTGGGGTCTCTTCAAACACATTTTCACTTGTCGTTCTCAGTCTGTAAAAAAGGCCAATCCGAGTGATGAGAGGACACACGTGATCCAGATGTGTGGAGGTTTAGGGATCCAGATGAGGGGTAAAAGCACTTTCCCATCTATGATTCTTCCCGAGTCAGTCAGAGGTTGGCAGTCGACCTGGTTCTATTGCAAGGACCAACCGACCCCTGGTCAGTCGACTGGCCTCCCTCCATTTTCCATGGACCGAGTTGATAAGCCCTCTTCTTTGAAACTGACTCCAGCTGAGAAACTGGAGATGAATATGTTGGTTGAGCGAGTAGTCCAACTTGTCCGCGACGGTGTGACTGGCATGGATTTGCTGGAGGTTTTTCTCAGTCGACGCATCCAACCACTTCAAGCTCGCGGCCACCCGATGTGGATGTACTCGGGAATTGACGACACCACTCGGATCCACCCGGAGGAAGTTGACGAGGAGATGGTGGCGCAGTGGTTGCAGGGCATCACGGGCAACAAGGACAGCCCCAGGGGGTCCAGGAGAATTCCTCCACTCGACAACACCAACGAGCCTGACAAGGTCTGACCTTATATTCCAAGCATCCATTTGTTCTGATACATAACAGTTCTCAAAACCGACTGATATCTGTTCAATCCCGTGCCTTGCAGATTTATACCGAGATGTACTCGATGCCCAACGGAGAGCAGGAGCAGGAGGGAGAGGTGAGCGGAGGCGAGAGCGGCGACTGGCAATCTGATGGGGGAGAAGACGAGGAGAGTGAAGACTCAATCAATGGCGAGGAAGTCGAGTCTCCACCTCGCTTGTAAAGACGCTCCAAGCAGAGGTAAGACCCAGCGAGTGTTCGTGGCAAGGTGACTGCTCCGACTGGTCAGACCTCAAAGCGCACTCGAACATCTTCTCCTGTGCCGACTGAGAAAGCTCCGAAGCAGCCCAAAGTCGCACCATCAAAGCCCCGGAAGGCCTTGCCCAAGATCAAAGTGGCCATCCCCATCGCTTCTGGGTAATCCTTGAGCTCGACCTCTTAGTTTGGCATGACTTGATCTTTGGTCGACTCACTTTCCTGTTTTGACCGAGTGAATTTTGAAATTTGCAGTGCTGCTACCTCTAGGACTTCTATTTATAAAGATGATGATGAGGAGGAGATGGAAGACGCAGTCACCTCTAACGCGGGTATAACTCTTGTCACCTTGTCTTTACTTTATCAGCCATTTTGACGGTCGACTAAACTCTTGCAATTGATTTCTTTGCAGCTCCGCCCAATGTTATTGAACTTCCAGACGACGACGAAGATGTGCCACTGAGGCCCACGGGAAGGAGGAGCGGGACTTCGGGCAGGAAAGCATCAACTAGCAAGACGCCCAATCGACGCCGGCGACGGAACCAGTGATTCAGCCGTCTGGAGACCTCAACCCGGCTTCTATTACCTTTGTCGTTCCATTGTCGAGTGCACAGCCTTGAGCGTCGACTGCACAGGTTCCTGTTTCGTCTGTGCAACCCCATGTCTCAGATTCTCGAGCTGCTGCAGCTGATCCGCCGTCTTCACTTTTCACCGCCCATCACGTCCCAGAGGACCAAGTGAGTGCTGCCAAGGAAGCCATACGCCAGGCAGGCATTATGATGGAGCAGATGAAAGTGGTTCGCGAGGCCAGTAAAGCTGCTTATGACGCCAGCTCAGCACTCCAGGCCAACGTCCAAGTTAGTTTATTTCCGACTGATCTTCTAGCTTGACGCTTGTTCTGTTAGGATATGGTACCTGAAAACCTTTATTGTGCATCCATTTGTCCGTCTGCACTTCGCATCTGTACACCCACTAGGTGTTTCAATCTGTGTTGAGTAGTTTTTCCAATTGAGTTGACTAGGTTCTGTCGATTGTATCTTTCGACTAGTGGGGGCACGCAGAGTGCACCCACTGGGTGTAGTCCCTGAGGCCGCCGTCGAATGTGTGATTCGGCGGGGGTCTTGATAAAAATATCTTGTTCTTCAGTTCTTCCACTTGGTCTGGACGGACCATGTCGAGTGGAACCTGGACCAGTGGGGGCAAGCTGAGTGCACCCACTGGGTGTAGTCCCCGAGACCACGGTCGACTGCGGGCAGTCGGTTGTGGTCTAGGAATAACTGTTGCTTCTTTCTCTCTCTTTTTTGACATTCTTCCACTCGGTCTGGACGGACCATGTCGAGTGGAACCAGGACCAGTGGGGGCACGCTAAGTGCACCCACTGGGTGTAGTCCCCGAGACTACTGTTGAATGTTTGATTCGGCAGTAGTCTTAGAACTTTTTGAATTTGAACTTTATTGCCTGATAAGCAACCAAACTTTGTATTTGTCGATTGACTGTCTTCTGACCGCAGAGATCTTGTGAACTTGGAGCTCGGTTTGCTGACTTGGAGCAGAAGCAGATCCAGCTCAATCTTGATCTGGAGTTGGCCAAGGAGAACTTGCAGAAGGCTAAGGATGATGCTGCTGGTATGGAAAACTTGTCGACTGACTCTTTTCTGAACCGAATATTATTTCCTTCCTCTGAACTGAGCGTTATTTCTTTCAGAAAAAATGACTCAGGCTTTGGAGAAGAAGGATCTTGACCTTGCGGCCGCACAAAAATCGGCCGAAGAGAAAACAGCACTTGCTGACCAGAAGCTGGCTTCAGTCGGAAAATCAGAAACAGAAAATGCCAAGCTGAAGACTGCTCTTGATGAGGCCAATAAAGAGGTGACTCGACTGAAGAAGGACAAGGAAGCTTTGACTGACAAGGTTGGTGATCTCAGTCGGAGGAGAGACAAGCTGGAGAATTATCTGGGAGGACTCGCCAAGAAGTTATTCCTTATGCTTGAAGGTATCTTTCCTTGCCCGACTGTTTTCTTATTGTCGATTCATCATAAAGTCGTCGACTCATTATTTCTTTGTGAGTGCAGAGTTCTGCCAAAACTTTGAGGAAGAAACTAGGCGGATCGAGACAAGTTTGGATCCCATCAACTCCCATGTTAAGGATGAAGCTGCCATGAACGTGCTCCGACTGGAATCCCGACTTGCCAGTGTCATAGACTACCTCGCGCGACTGAAGGTTGCGGTGTCGCGGATCGACACGGCACTCTGGCCAAGGGAGACGCTCCAAAATGACCTCGATTCTTTGATGACTCAACTCAATGAGATCCCCGGTCGAGTGCAGGAATGGAAGAAATCCTCTGCTTGGTGCGGCGCTGACGTAGCTCTGTCCCTTGTTCGTGTCCATTGCAAGGAGGCCAAAGAAGAGAAGTTAGCAGCGATCAAGGTTGCTAACACTAAGAGACTTGACTTCCAGTCTTTCATGGAGACCTTCATTGCTGCTGCTACTCGTATTGCAGACACAATCGACCTGGATGAGTTCGTCGAGCCTGCCAGCCCTCCCTCTATGGAGTGAACAAACTTTTATGATCCGATTAAATTTGCCTCGGTATGCCGAGTGGTTTTGTAATCGTTAGAATCCTTCGGGCCTGATGCCCGAGTACTTTAATCCATGGTCCGGAACCTCATGGGATTTATCTGAACTTGGTTTTTCCTTAAATATGTTCGTCTTTATTTCCGAATGGAACTTGACCCTCTCACTCGGAGCAAACTTTTGTTCTTGTGATGTAACTCTGAGGAGGGGGTCGCGGACGACCTGCACCTCGTCGTTCTTGCGGATCGAGATGGAGCGTACATTGTATTTGTGGCGCAGCTCCGAGGAGAGGGTCGCAGACGACCTGCACCTCGTCGTCCTTGCGGATCGAGATGGGGCGTACATTGTATTTGTGGCGCAGCTCCGATGAGAGGGTCGCTAACGACCTGCACCTCGTCATCCTTGCGGATCGAGATGGAGCGTGTGGCTATGTCTCCGAGGGAGAGGATCGCTCTTCACTCGGAGGTTTAAAAACTTAGGCGAGTACAAGACTGCAGCTAAGCCCCCGAGTGAGAGGATTGCTCATCACTCGGTAGGATTTTTATAACTTGGCGAGTACGAGACTGCAGCTAAGCCCCCGAGTGAGAGGGTTGCTCATCACTCGGTAGGATTTTTAAACTTAGGCGAGTACGGGACTGCAGCTAAGTCCCCGAGTGAGAGGTTGCTCTTCACTCGGTAGGATTTTTGAAACTTAGGCGAATCAGGTTCGCGGCTAAGCCCCCGAGTGAGAAGGTTGCTCTTCACTCGGAGTTTATTTTTGAAACTTAGGTGAATCGGGTTCGCGGCTAAGCCACCCACTGGGGTTTTTTTGAACACATGCTTATGAAACAACAATCATTTAGGAGACTGTAAAACGGTATCTTTGATAAACAAACTGAAAGGTACTTCTTATTACAACTTGTCGACTCGACTGTCTAAGTGTAAAAATGGCGGAGCATCTCCGCATTCCAAGCGTGTGGCTCGTCTTTCTTGTGTTCCACATTGTAGAGGTGATATGCTCCGTTGTGGAGCACCTTGGTGATGATGAAGGGACCTTCCCAAGAAGGAGCAAGCTTGTGGGGCCGTTGTTGATCCACTCGGAGCACAAGGTCTCCTTCCTGAAATGCTCAACCTCTCACGTTTCTGGCATGGAATCGACGGAGGTCTTGCTGATAAATGGTCGACCAGATCAGGGCCATCTCCCTTTCTTCTTCCAGAAGATCAACAGCATCCTGTCGATCTTGTTCTGCTTCAGCTTCTGAGAAGAGTTCTACTCAGGGTGCATTGTGAAGTAGATCACTCGGCAGCACGGCTTCAGCCCCATAGACCATGAAGAAAGGAGTCCGATTAGTCGACCGGTTTGGTGTTCTTCTCAATCCCCAAAGGACTGATGGTAACCCGTCCACCCAAGCACCAGCCGCATGCTTGAGGTCCCGCATCAATCGGGGTTTCAGCCCTGGGAGGATCAATCCATTTGCTCTTTCTGCCTGCCCATTTGATTGTGGATGCGCGACAGACGCGTAGTCGACCCGGGTTCCTTGGGAGGCGCAAAATGCTCTGAACTCATCAGAATCAAAGTTGGAGCCATTATCCGTGATAATGCTTGCTACCTCTTGAACACTGCGTTGGTTTTCCCTTGATCAGTTTTGGGTTCTCTTTCGCCTAGCTATGGGGGGTTCATCTCGAACTATCATATGCACGGCATGGATAAGAAGCTCACTGAATTGCATGGGATGCTCAAAGTGGCAGAGCAGGATATTAAGAAAGGCACGCATCAAGTGTTGATGGTGCAGAAATCGGCTAAGTTCAAGAAGAGTTGGTCCAAGAAAAAGGCTAAGGGAAAGGGCACGGAGACGATAACCTCCGCCGCTGCGCCAAAGTCTGGACCGGACTCGAAGACCATTTGCTATCATTGCAAGGAGACTGGTCACTAGAAGAGGAACTGTAGCAAGTGGCTTGCAGAGCATGGAAAGAAGGCCGGGAATGCTGCTTCAGGCAAAGGTACACTTGTTGCATATGTTATAGACATTTACCTTGCTGACATACCTAGTAGCTGTTGGGTATTTGATACCGGATCGGTTGTTCATATTTGCAACTCGATGCAGGGGCTGGTAAGAACTAGGCGTGTGTCACAAGGGGAGATTGACATCAGGGTCGGTAACAAAGCAAGATTTGCTGCGTTGGAGGTCGGCACGATGTAGCTCCAGCTTCCTTCTGGATTTATTTTGGAATTGAATAATTGTTGTTACATTCCTGCACTTAGTCGGAACATTATTTCTGCCTCATGCTTGATGAGTCAGGGTTATGAATTCAATTTAAAGGACAATGGTTGTTCATTTTATTTGAATGGTATGTTCCACGGCTATGCACCCGTTGTTGATGGGCTATTTATATTGAATCTAGAACAGGAACCGGTCTATAACGTGAATGTCAAGAGGCATAAGCCTAATGAGATAAATTTGACATACTTCTGGCATTGCCGGCTTGGACACATTAGTCTGAAACGATGAAGAAGCTCCATGATGATGGGCTCCTAACTTCGTCCGACTTCGGATCGTTCGAGACATGTGAATCATGCTTGCTCGGCAAGATGACTAAGTCTCCTTTCGCAAAGAGCTGCGAGAGGGCATCTGAGCTGTTGGAGCTTATACATAGTGATGTAGGTGGTCCCATGAGCACAACTGCCAGAGGTGGCTATCAGTACTTCATGACTTTCACCGACGACTTGAGTAGATATGGATATATCTATTTGATGAGGCACAAGTCGGAAACTTTTGAAAAGTTCAAAGAGTTTCAAAACGAGGTTGAGAATCAGCTCGGCAAGACTATAAAACTTCTACGATCAGATCATGGAGGTGAGTACATGAGCCATGAGTTTGATGATCATCTGAAAAGCCGAGGTATTGTACCTCAGCTCACACCTCCGTGTACGCCACAGAGAAACGGCGTGTCGGAACGGAGGAATAGGACCTTGTTGGACATGGTCCGGTCTATGATGAGCAAATCGGATTTACCCTTGTCATTCTGGGGATACGCTCTAGAAACTACAGCTTTCACACTTAACAGGGTACCATCAAAATCCGTAGACAAGACACCACATGAGATGTGGACCGGGAAGAGTCCCAGTTTGTCTTTTCTAAAGATTTGGGGTTGTGAAGCATTTGTCAAGCGACTTATGTCAGACAAGCTTACACCCAAGTCGGGTAAATGCATATTCGTGGGATATCCGAGAGAAACCTTGGGATATAGCTTCTACAACCGGGAAGAGAACAAAGTGTTTGTTGCTCGGAACGGGGTTTTCCTTGAGAAAGAGTTTCTCAGTCGGGAGGCCAGTGGGAGGACGGTCCGACTCGAAGAAATTCGAGGACCACTCGGGGACGGCTTGGCTGGTGATGAGATCATACCGGAGTCAGTCGGGGAACCCGTAGTGGAAGCGGCACCGGAACCACGGAGGTCGGAGAGATTGCGCAGAGTGCGCGATGTATTGTTGCTAGAAAGCAACGAGCCGACTACATATGCGGAAGCGATGGTGAGCCCAGATTCTGAGGCATGGCTGGAGGCCATGAGATCCGAGTTAAAGTCCATGGATGAGAATCAAGTCTAGGACTTGGTTGATCCGCCGCCTGGCGTAACAGCCATTGGTTGCAAATGGGTCTTTAAGAAGAAAACCGATGTGGATGGAAATGTTCAGATCCACAAAGCTCAGCTTGTCGCTAAGGGTTATGGACAAGTTCAAGGAATTGACTACGACGAGACTTACTCGCCGGTAGCGACGCTGAAGTCGGTGAGGATCGTACTAGCTATAGCTGCATATTTCGATTACGAGATATGGCAGATGGATGTCAAGACGGCTTTCCTTCACGGAAATTTAACCGAGGACGTGTATATGATACAGCCTGAGGGTTTTGTCGATCCGACTAGCACTAGTAAGGTATGCAAGCTCAAGAGATCCATTTATGGGTTGAGGCAAGCATCTCGGAGCTGGAACATTCGTTTTGATGAGGTCGTCACTGGTTTCGGCTTCATCAAAAGCGAAGAGGAGTTTTGTTTATACAAGAAGTTAAGTGGGAGCTCAATAGTGTTTTTGATCTTGTATGTGGATGACATACTACTGATCGGAAATGATGTTTCGATGCTGAAATCGGTCAAGGAGTCATTGAATGGCAAGTTTTCGATGAAGGACCTTGGTGAGGCAATGTACATTTTAGGCATTAAGATCTATAGAGATAGATCGAGGAGGCTGCTCGGCTTAAGCCAGATCACGTAGATAGATAAATTGTTGAAGCGGTTCAACATGAGTGAGGCGAAGAAAGGGTTCTTGCCACTCTCACATGGTATAAGGCTAAGCAAGACTCAGAGTCCTTCGACATCGGATGAGTGAAGCAGGATGAGTAGGATTCCGTATGCCTCGGCAATCGGATCCATCATGTATGCCATGATATGTACAAGGCCAGATGTTGCTTTTGCAATAAGCCTAACAAGCAGATACCAAGCCAACCCAGGTGAGAGTCACTTGGCAGTGGTAAAGACTATTTTGAAGTACCTGAAAAGGACTAAAGAGATGTTCCTAGTTTATGGACATGAGGAAGAGCTCGTCGTAAGGGGTTACGCCGATGCTAGTTTCCAAACCGACAGAGATGATTGTCGATCACAGTCCGGATTCGTGTACGTCATGAACGGAGGAGCAGTGAGCTGGATGAGTTCCAAGCAAGATACGGTGGCCGATTCTACCACAGAAGCCGAATACATTGCGGCTTGTGAAGCTGCAAAGGAAGGTGTTTCGATCCAAAACTTTCTGGATGATCTTGGTATTTTCCCAGCCTCGGTAAAACCGTTGGACCTTTATTGTGATAATTCTGGTGCCATCGCACAAGCCAAGGAGCCGAGGAATCACCACAAGACCAGACACATAGATCGGAAATATCACCTAATACGAAAGATCATAAAGAACAGTGATGTAGAGTTATGCAAGATTCACACGGATGCAAATGTTGCAGATCCATTGACTAAGCCGCTTCCACAACCCAAGCATGAGGGGCACGTTAGAGCTATGGGCATTCGATGTCTATTTGATTGACTCTGGTGCAAGTGGGAGACTGTTGGAGATATGCCCTAGAGGCAATCATGTATGATGATATTTCCTATGTGTTTATGACTAAAGATAGTCCTTGGACATTATCAATGATGTGTATCAGCAAGTACGTGACTTGTTTGTGGGACTATGCATTGTATGATGGCTGTCCTAAAAGGTCCCTAGTCGAAAGGGCTATGTGGACGCGCAGCCGACTAGACTAGCATATGACACGGTCGATGGCTTGGTCTCACTAGCCATGGAGCATTGGATGCTAACCGGATAAGATGGGCTTGGAAAGGTCTGGTCGGATTCGACGAAGTCGGATCCGAGTCGAGATAAGGTCCGAGTCGGACAGACCCAACTATGAGACACAGTGATATGTCATCTGTGAGTCTCTAGTACAACATACGTTCTATGTCCTAAGACCTGAGCTGGCACATGTACTTGGGATGGTGACAGACCTGCTTTGGGCTGACCAAACGCTACTCTGTGACTGGGTAGTTACAAAGGTAGGTTTCGGGCTTGTCCAGACCCATGCTGCGAGACATGGTCGAGCAAGATGGGATTTGCCCCTCTGATCAGGACAGATATACTCTGGGCCCCTCGTGTGATCCGACCAGGATAAGCATGGCCATGCGACAAGGATTATGAGATAATCCGGATAGTGGTCGGCATCACTGAAACGAGAATGAGGTCGGGCTAGCACAAGGATGACAGACTCGCCTTGAGCTCGACAACATATATCGTGTGGCAAAAGGAATGGAAGTGTGATGTAAAGGTTTGCCTAACCAGCTTCATAGTCTGCTTGGTGTTCGGCATGCCTTGCTAGAGGCCGCTACCAACTGTGCAGTTCGGAGGTGATCCAAACTGCGACCAAGCCGACTTGAACCTAAGGGGTCGCGCGCTTAAGGGAAGGAACCTACGAGGTCGGATCCGAGGACACTGGTCGGATGTGATCCCAGCTGTATTCGGATTGTGGCCGAGTAGACTTATGGGCTTTAGGGTCCGTGCGAGGCCCAAGTGTTGAGCCCGCGACGGACGCCTATATAAAGTGGAGGTGCGGCACACTCACGCAATTGATCGCTTCGGCGCTGTCACTAGGGTTTGCATGTGTTGCGAATAGCCACCTCCACTCGCCGCCGACTGTGTGATCGGACCTAGCAATCCGCCGCACGGTGTTCCTCCTCGCGCGGATACCGTTAGAGGCGGTGCACCTGCGCTGCTCCGGCGAACTTGTACGTGGGATCGGACGCCGGCTGTTCGAGGGAGATCGCACGAGGAGAAGACGATCCACGCAGACGCCCTACCCCAACTCTTCTTGTTGCACGGCACTGCGCGTCTAGTGGTAACGATCTGTGATCCATCTCCCGTAGCATGTTCCGGGTTGTTCTGCGCGTAGGAAAATTTTAATTTGCAGTCGACGCACCCTACCGTAGAACCCAACAGAACTCACATACTTATTGCAAAAATCTATTAGTTATCGAAACAAAGTACTACGTGCATGCTCCTAGGGGGATAGATTGGTAGGAAAAGACCATTGCTCGTCCCCGACCGCCACTCATATGGAAGACAATCAATAAATAAATCATGCTCCGACTTCATCACATAACGGTTCACCATACGTGCATGCTACGGGAATCACAAACTTTAGAACAAGTATTTCTCAAATTCACAACTACTCAACTAGCATGACTCTAATATCACCATCTTCATATCTCAAAACAATCATCACGTATCAAACTTCTCATAGTATTCAATGCACTTTTTACGAAAGTTTTTATTATACCCATCTTGGATGCCTATCATATTAGGACTAATTTTATAGCCAAAGCAAATTACCATGCTGTTCTAAAGGACTCCCAAAATAATATAAGTGAAGCATGAATATCAATAATTTCTATAAAATAAAACCACCACCGTGCTCTAAAAAGATATAAGTGAAGTACTAGAGCAAAAAAATTCTAGCTCAAAAGATATAAGTGAAGCACATAGAGTATTCTAATAAATTCCGATTCATGTGTGTCTCTCCAAAAGGTGTGTACAGCAAGTATGATTGTGGTAAACTAAAAAACAAATACTCAAATCATACAAGACACTCCAAGCAAAACACATATCATGTGGTGAATAAAAATATAGCATCAAGTAAAGTTGCCGATGGACGAAGACGAAAGAGGGGATGCCTTCCGGGGCATCCCTAAGCTTAGGCTTTTGGTTGTCCTTGAATTTTACCTTGGGGCGCCTTGGGCATCCCCAAGCTTAGGCTCTTGCCACTCCTTATTCCATAATCCATCAAATCTTTACCCAAAACTTGAAAACTTCACAACACAAAACTCAACAGAAAATCTCATGAGCTCCGTTAGTGCAAGAAAACAAACCACCACTTTAAGGTACCGTAATGAAATCATTATTTATTTATATTGGTGTTAAACCTACTGTATTCCAACTTCTCTATGGTTCATACCCCCCGATACTAGCCATAGATTCATCAAAATAAGCAAACAACACACGAAAAACAGAATCTGTCAAAAACAGAACAGTCTGTAGTAATCTATATCTAACGCAAACTTATGTAACTCAGAAAAATCTACCAAAATAGGACAACCTAGATAATTTTTTTATTGATCTACTGCAATTGGAATCAGTATTTTATCACTTTCTGGAGATTTTTAACAATTGTTTTCGTGAGCAGAAAGTTTCTGACTTTTTCAGCAAGATCAAATAACTATCATCCAAGAAGATCCTATAGGTTTTACTTGGAACAAACACTAATTAAAACATAAAACCACATATAACCAGAGGCTAGATCAATTATTTATTACTAAACAGGAACAAGAAAACAAGTAACAAAAATATAATTGGGTTGCCTCCGAACAAGCGCTATCGTTTAACGCCCCTAGCTAGGCATTGATAATTTTAATGATGCTCACATGAAAGACAAGAATTGAAGCGCAAAGAGAGCATCATAAAACACGTGACAAATGCATCTAAGTCTAACATACTTCCTATGCATAGGCATTTTATAAGCAAACAAATTATCAAGGCAAGCAGAAACTAGCATATGCATGGAAGAAGAAAGAAACATTAGCAATCTCAACATAACGAGAGGTAATTTAGTGACATGAAAATTTCTACAACCATATTTTCCTCTTTCTCACAATAATTACATGTAGGATCATAATCAAATTCAACAATATAGCTATCACATAAAATTTTCTCTTCATGATCCACAAGCATGCAAAGTTGACACTCTTCCAAAATAGTGGGATTAACATTAACTAAAGTCATGACCTCTCCAAACCCACTTTTATCAAAAAATACCATAAGATTGAACATTCTACAAATATGTGGGATCTAAAGTTGACACTCTTCCAAACCCACTTTCAATATTATTGCAAACACTATTATCAATCTCATATTCATCATGGGGCTTAAATAAATTTTCAAGATCATAAGAAGAATCACCCCAATCATGATCATTGCAACAAGTAGTAGACATAGAAAAACTAGCATCCCCAAGCTTAGGGTTTTGCATATTATTAGCACAATTGACATCAAATGAATTTATAATAAAATCATTGCAATCATGCTTTTTATTCAAGGAGCTATCGTGAATCTCTTCATAAATTTCTTCATCACAATTTTCAGATTCACGAATTTCAAGCAAAACCTCATAAAGATAATCTAGTGCACTCAAATCACTAGAAATGGGTTCATCATAATTGGATCTCTTAAAAAGATTAGCAAGGGGATGAGGATCCATAAACTTTTAGCAAGCGAAGATGCAAGCAAAAAGAAGGCACATGGTAACACGAGATCGAACGGAAGGAGGGCGAAGAAAAGGCAAAGGTGAAGTGGGGGAGAGGAAAACGAGAGGCAAATGGCAAATAATGTAATGTGAGGGATAAGAGTTTGTGATGGGTACTTGTTATGTCTTGACTTGTGCGTAGATCTCCCCGGCAACGGCGCTAGAAATGGCTAGTTGTTGGGACATCAAATCTTGACTTGACTTGGCGTAAGCCTCCCCGGCAACGGCGCCAGAAATCCTTCTTGCTACCTCTTGAGCACTGCGTTGGTTTTCCCTTGAAGAGGAAAGGGTAATGCAGCAAAGTAGCGTAAGTATTTCCCTCAGTTTAAGAACCAAGGTATCAATCCAGTAGGAGACTACACGCAAGTCGCCTTGTACCTACACAAACAAATAAGAACCTTGCAACCAACGCGATCAAGGGGTTGTCAATCCCTTCATGGCCACTTGCAAAAGTGAGATCTGATAGAGATAATAAGATAAATATTTTTGGTATTTTTTTGTATAGATTGGAAAGTAAAGATTGCAAAATAAAATAGATTGAAAACTTATATGATGGAAGATAGACCCGGGGGCCATAGGTTTCACTAGTGGCTTCTCTCAAGATAGCATAATCTACGGTGGGTGAACGAATTACTGTCGAGCAATTGATAGAAGACTGCATAGTTATGAGAATATCTAGGCATGATCATGAATATAGGCATCATGTCCGTGACACGTAGACCGAAACGATTCTGCATCTACTACTATTACTCCACACATCGACCGCTATCCAGCATGCATCTAGAGTATTAAGTTCATAAGAACAGAGTAACACATTAGGCAAGATGACATGATGTAGAGGGATAAACTCAAGCAATATGATATAAACCCCATATTTTTATCCTCGATGGCAACAATACAATACGTGCCTTGCTGCCCCTGCTGTCACTGGGAAAGGACACCGCAAGATTGAACCCAAAGCTAAGCACTTCTCCCATTGCAAGAAAGATCAATCTAGTAGGCCAAACCAAACTGATAATTCGAAGAGACTTGCAAAGATATCAAATCATACATAAAAGAATTCAGAGGAGATTCAAATATTGTTCATAGATAATCTTGATCATAAACCCACAATTCATCGGATCTCGATAAACACACCACAAAAAGAATTACATCGAATAGATCTCCAAGAGAATCAAGGAGAACTTTGTATTGAGATCCAAAGAGAGAGAAGAAGCCATCTAGCTAATAACTATGGACCCGAAGGTCTGTGGTAAACTACTCACACATCATCGGAGAGGCTATGGTGTTGATGTAGAAGCCCTCCGTGATCGATTCCCCCTCCGGCGGAGCGCCGGAAAAGGGCCCAAGATGGGATCTCACGGGTACAGAAGGTTGCGGCGGTGGAAATAGGGTTTCGTGATGCTCCTGGATGTTTTCGGGGTATATGAATATATATAGGCGGAAGAAGTCAGTTGGGGGAGCCACGAGGGGCCCACGAGGGTGGGGGCGCGCCTCCCTGCCTCGTGGCCACATCGTCGCTTCCTTGACGTCCACTCCAAGTCTCCTGAATTGCGTTCGTTCCAAAAATCACTCTCCCGAAGGTTTCATTCCGTTTGGATTCCTTTTGATATTCCTTTTCTGCGAAACACTGAAATAGGCAAAAAAACAGCAATTTGCACTGGGCCTTTGGTTAGTAGGTTAGTCCCAAAAATAACATAAAAGTGTATAATAAAGCCCATTAAACATCCAAAACAGATAATATAATAGCATGGAACAATCAAAAATTATAGATACGTTGGAGACGTATCAATGCTGTGAGGGACTCCATATCTAAATGTCAGCTCTCTGATGAAACTGATGGCAGTGCCTGAATCGAGATTCTTGATGGGTTTGGCTTCGATCCATTTAGTGAACTTGTCGACTGATACAAGCAAATGAGTGAAACCACTTCTGCCAATTCTCAAAGGCCCAACCATATCCAATCCCCAAACAGCAAATGGCCAGACGAGTGGAATGGTCTTCAAGGTTGATGCAGGCTTGTGGGACATGTCGGAGTAGAACTGACAACCTTCACATTTGTCGACTATATCTTTTGCCATCTCATTTGCTCGTCGCCAATAAAATCCCGCTCGGTATGCTTTGGCCACGATGGTCCGAGAGGACGCATGGTGTACCACAGGTCCTCGAGTGGATGTCATTGAGGATCATTCGACCTTCTTCGGGTGTGATGCATCGCTGGGCAACTCCAGTAACACTCTCTTTGAAAAGTCGTCCACCTATCACGGTGAAAGCTTTGGATCGACGGACAATCTGATGGGCCTCATCTTCATCTTCTGGAAGTTCTTTCTTGAGCAGATACGCAATATATGGCACTGTCCAATCAGGGATGACGACCAAAACCTCCATGATCAGGTCGACCACAGCTGGAATCTCGACTTCAGTCGGACCGGTAGAGCTTTTTGGTTGCGGGGGCTCTTCTGTGAAAGGATCCTCTTGAACTAACGGTGTGTGAATATGCTCTAGGAACACATTGCTGGGAATGGGCTCCCGCTTAGAACCTATCTTTGCCAAGTCATCAGCTGCTTGATTCTTCAGTCGGGGTATATGGTGGAGCTCTAACCCTTCAAACTTCTTTTCTAACTTCCTCACCGCATTGCAATAGCCAGTCATGCTGGGTTCCTGATGTCCCACTCTTTCATCACTTGATTGACCACTAAGTCTGAGTCGCCATAAACCATTAGGCGACGGACGCCGATTGAAATGGCCATACGCAACCCATACAGAAGTGCCTCATATTCAGCTTCATTGTTGGAGGAATCAAAGTGAGTCTGGAGAACGTAACTGAGCTTGTTACCTCGGGGGGGGGGGGGGGGGGGTACCAGTACTACCCCAGTACCAGAACCATTCTGCATCTTGGATCCATCAAAGAACATAGTCCAATGTTCTGAGTGAATCTGAGTCGGTTGTTGCTGCTCAACCCACTCTGCGAGGAAATCTGCTATTGCCTGGGACTTGATTGCTTTCTTTGCCTCAAACTTGATATCCAACGGAAGGAGTTCAATCGCCCATTTTGCCACTCGGCCAATTGCATCTCTGTTGTTCAGAATTTCTGATAATGGAGCGTCGCTGACGACTGTAATCGAATGATTTGAGAAATAATGTGCAACCTTCTTCATGGTCAAGTAAATTCCATAAACAAGCTTCTGATAATGCGGATATCTCTGCTTGGATGGAGTCAAGACTTCAGAAATATAGTACACTGGGCGCTGAACCTTGTAGGCTTTACCTTCTTCTTCCCACTCGACCGTGAGTACTGTACTGACAACTTGTCCAGTGGTTGCAATATAAAGCAGTAAAGGCTCTTTGCTGATTGGGGCAGCGAGCACCGGCTAGGTGGAAAGCAGGGCTTTGAGCTCTGCAAACGCTGCATCAGCTTCAGGAGTCCACTCGAACTTATCAGATTTCTTCATCAGTCTGTAAAGAGGCAATGCCTTTTCACCGAGACGAGAGATGAATCGACTCAAAGCGGCCAAACAACCAGTGAGCTTCTAAACGTCATGCACACGCGCAGGGCGCTTCATTCGGAGGATTGCGCCAACTTTCTCGTTTGCATCGATCCCTCGTTCGGAAACGAGGAAACCGAGTAACTTTCCACCCGGGACTCCGAATATGCACTTCAACAGATTAAGCTTGATATCATATCTCCTCAGATTGGCAAAGGTTTCAGCAAGGTCAGTTAGCAGGTCGGAACCTTTATGCGACTTAACCACGATGTCATCCATATATGCTTCCACATTCCGACTGATTTGAGTGAGCAGGCACTTCTGAATCATCCTCATAAATGTGGCACCAGCATTCTTGAGACCGAATGGCATGGTAACATAGCAAAAGCACCCGAATGGGGTGATAAAAGCTATTTTTATTTTGTCGGGTCCATACAGTCGGATCTAATGATACCCGGAATATGCATCTAGAAAAGACAAACGCTCACACCCCGCAGTTGAGTCGACAATCTGGTCGATGCGGGGGAGAGGGAAATGATCTTTCGGGCAGGCCTGATTGATATGCTTGAAATCAAAGCACATACGAAGTGAATCATCTTTCTTGGGGACCATGAAAACATTGGCGAGCTACTCGGAGTGGTAAATTTCGCGGATGAACTCAGCTGCCAGAAGCCGAGCCACCTCCTCGCCGATTGCCTTTCTCTTCTCCATGGCAGACCGACGGAGATGTTCTTTAACGGGTTTTGCTTTTGGATCGACTCGCAAACGGTGCTCAGCTAGTCCCCTGGGTACACCCGGCATGTCAGATGGCTTCCATGCGAAGATGTCCCAGTTCTCACGGAGGAACTGGATGAGCGCTTCTTCCTATTTGTTGTTGAGTGTTGTTGAGATATGAGTCGGAGCAGCATTGGGGTCGGTCGGGTGAATGTGAATTGGCTTTGTTTCACCGGACGACTGAAATGAAGAATCTGAGGCAGGCTTCTGGGCTCGCAATAAATCACTCGGATCTGCATTCTTCTGGTATTCTTGCATTTCAACTGCTGCCATTTGTTCATCGGCAATTTTCGAGCCCTTCTGGAGGCACTCTTCTGCTCTCTGCCGATTACCAGTAACTGTGATCACTGTTGAAATACGCGGTACGCTACGCTAGCGCCAAATAAAAATTTCTACCGCGCACCCAAGATCATGCTGCTGGAAATAGATCACGGGATCGGGTTTACCACTAGACGCGCAGTCACCACAGCGGAAGTAGAGTTGGTGATGCGTGTAGCCGATCTCCCGGGCCGTCTCCTCCTCGCGTTGCCGATCTCCCGCGAACAGCGAAGACCCGTGAACGGTGATCTCCCGCGAACGGCACCTCGCGGTTCCCTCGAATGGTTCGTCCAAGCACCGCAGACGCGATGCCTCCAAGGTATCCACACGTACGGGGAGCAGCGTCGAGCAGCGGACTGCTAGGCCCGGTCGCGTGGCATGGGCATGGGGAGTGGCGGTGGCTAACCAGGGTTCAATCCGATCAACCCTAAGTGGTGTGCCCACTCCCCTTTATATAGACCTCCGAGGTGGGCCCAACACTTGAGCCCACTAGGATTCCACATCCATTTTCCACTCAGATCCAATCCGAATGGGCTGCAGCCCCTTAAGTGTGCGACCCCATAGGTTCACGTACACATGGACACGACCAGAGTCGATAGTTGGTAGCGGCTCCTAGCAGAACGTGCCAACTCCCATGTGGGCGTAAAGTCGTTTGACGAACCTCAACAATGTGGCATATGCAACATTCCTTTTGCCTCACGATATTTGTTGTCGAGCTCAAGGCGAGTACTTGTCACCCTTGTGTTAGCTCGACCTCTCTTCTCGAAACCATGATACAGATTCCCGAACTGGGTTAACACTTAACCCAAGTCGCATGGCCATGCTTTCCGAATCTGATCACTCGAGAGGGCCCAGAGAATATCTCTCCAAATAGGAGGGGCAAATTCCATCTTGGTCAACCATGTCTCGCGGCATGTCTCACGACTCACCTGAAAGCTACCTTTATAACTACCCAGTTACGGAGTAGCGTTTGATAGACCCTAAGTGAGTCGATCCTCATCCCGAGAACATGCGAGGACCTCAGGTCTAGGACATGGCATAGACATTGCACTTGAGACTAATAGATGACTATATCTCGCTGCGTCCCAAAGTGGGTCTGTCCGGCTCGGTGATCTCCATCCACGAGCCCATACTATCGGTTTAGCATCTCCATGCACATGACTTGTGAAACATAGTCATCAACCGAGTCGTATACTAGTCAAGGATATGTGTCCGCATAACCTTATCAACTAGGGACCATTAAAACAATCATCATACAATACATAGTTCCACGAACAAGTCACATACTTATTGATACATATCATTGATGATGTTCAAGGACAATACAAAGGACTCATGAATACATATGGAAATATCATCACCACATGATTGCCTCTAGGGCATATCTCCAACAGTCTCCCACTTGCACGAGAGTCAATCATTTAGGCATCGTATGCCCATGGAGCTCATGTGCGCCTCATGCTTCGGACATGGGAGAGGCTTCGTCAATGGATCAGCAACATTTGCTTCCGTGTGTACCTTGCATATGTTTACATCACCTCTTTCGACAATGTCGCGAATAAGGTTAAAACGCCTGAGTATGTGTTGGGTTTTATGATGGTTCCGTGGTTCCTTGACTTGCGCAATGGCACCACTATTATCACAATAGAGGTCCAATGGATTAGACGCGCCCTCAACCACACCAAGATCAGAAATAAAATTCTTCACCCAAACACCTTCTTTTGCAGCTTCAGAAGCCGCAATGTACTTGGCCTCTGTTGTAGAATCAGCTACCGTATCTTGCTTGGAGCTCCTCCGGCTCACTGCTCCTCCGTTCAGAATGAACACAAACCCAAATTGTGATCGACTATCATCCCTATCTGTTTGGAAACTAGCATCGGTGTAACTTTTTACAACGAGCTCATCCTCACCTCCATAAACCAGGAACATATCCTTAGTCCTTCTCAAGTACTTAAGGATATTCTTAACCGTTGTCCAGTGACTCTCCCCTGGATCAGCCTGGTATCTGCCCACCACGCTAAGAGCAAAACTAACATCGGGATGAGTACATAACATAGCATACATGATGGACCCAACAGCCGAAGCATACGGAATCCCATCCATGCGTCTTCGCTCATCAGGAGTCGTAGGACTCTGAGTCTTGCTAAGAGTAATGCCATGTGACATGGGCAAGAAACCTTTCTTGGCATCTTGCATGTTGAACCGCTTCAACACCTTGTCAATATACGCACTCTGGCTTAATCCAATAAGCCTTCTCGATCTATCTCTATAGATCTTGATTCCCAAAATGTAAGCTGCTTCTCCCAAGTCCTTCATAGAAAAACTATTTTTCAACGAGTCCTTGACAGATTCAAGCATTGAACATCATTTCCAATCAATAATATGTCATCCACATATAAGATCAGAAATGCAACTGAGCTCCCACTGACCTTCTTGAATACACAATGATCACAGTCATTCTTGATGAAGCCAAACTCTTTGACAGCTTCATTAAAACGAATGTTCCAATTCTGAGATGCTTGCCTTAATCCATAAATGGATCTCTGAAGCTTGCATACCATGCTAGACTTCTTTGGATCGACAAAACCATCGGGTTGTGTCATATACACATCCTCGGTTAAATTTCCATTAAGGAAAGCCGTTTTGACATCCATCTGCCATATTTCATAGTCGAAATATGCCGCTATAGCAAGAATGATCCGAATTGATTTAGGCATCGCTACCGGTGAGTAAGTCTCATCGTAGTCAACTCCTTGAACTTGTCGATAACCTTTAGCAACAAGTTGAGCCTTATGGACTGTGACATTTCCGTCCATATCAGTTTTCTTCTTAAAGATCCACTTGCACTCAATGGCTCGAACGCCATCTGGCAGATCAACCAAGTTCCAAACTTGATTGTCATCCATGGACTTTAATTCGGATCTCATGGCCTCAAGCCATAACTCGGAATCAGGGCTCTCCATCGCTTCCGCATACGTAGTCGGCTTGTTGTTCTCCAAGAACAACACATTGCAGTCATGCAAATTGCGTAACCTTTCCGACCTCCGTGGAACCGGTGTCGACTCCAATACGGGTTCCCTGACTAACTCCGGTGTGACAGTATCACCAACCGGAACGTCCCCGTGTGGTTCTCGAATTTCTTCTAGTTGGACCGTCCTCCCACTAGCCTTCCGATTGAGAAACTCTTTCTCAAGGAAAACTCAATGTCGAGCGACAAAAACTTTGCCCTCTTCACGGTTGTAGAAGTAATATCCCAAGGTTTCCCTTGGATATCCCACGAATATGCACTTGTCCGATTTGGGTGTGAGCTTATCCGACTGGAGTCACTTGACATATGCTTCACATCCCCAAATTTTCAGAAAAGACAAATTATGACTCTTCGCAGTCCATATCTCATATGGTGTCTCATCTACGGACTTAGATGGTACCCTGTTTAGTGTGGAAGTTGCAGTTTCTAGAGCGTATCCCCAAAATGACAAGGGTAAATCCGACTGACTCATCATCGATCGGACCATGTCCAACAGGGTCCGATTCCTCCGTTTTGACACACCATTTCTCTGTGGCGTACCCGGAGGAGTCAGTTGTGGAACTATTCCACGATTCTTTAGATGATCATCAAACTCCTGGCTCATATACTCACCGCCACGATCAGATCGTAGAAGTTTGATTTTCTTGCCGAGTTGATTTTCCACTTCGTTCTGAAACTCCTTGAACTTCTCAAAAGTTTCTGACTTGTGCCTCATCAAGTAGACATATCCATATCTACTCAAGTCGTCGATGAAAGTCACGAAGTATTGGAAACCACCTCTGGCTGCCGTGCTCATTGGTCCACATACATCACTATGTATAAGTTCCAACAACTCGGACGCCCTCTCGCAACTCTTTGCAAAAGGAGTCTTAGTCATCTTACCGAGTAGGCAAGACTCGCATGTCTCGAATGATTCAAACTCAAACGAAGTTAGAATTCCATCATCATGGAGCTTCTTCATGCACTTTTGACTAATGTGTCCTAGTCGACAATGCCAGATGTAAGTTGGATTTATCTCATTAGGCTTATGCCTCTTGACATTTATGTTATAGACTGATTCACCTTCAAGATCTAGGATAAATAACCCATTTACAACGGGTGCAAAGCCATGAAACATATTATTCAAGTAAATAGAACAACCATTGTCCTTAATACTGAATTCATAACCTTGTCTCATCAAACATGAGGCAGAAATAATGTTTCGACTCAAAGCAGGAACATAATAACAATTATCAAGTTCCATTACAAATCCTGAAGGTAAATTAAGTTGCATAGTGCCGACGGCCAATGCAGCAACTCTTGCTTTATTCCCGACGCGAATGTCAACTTCTCCTCTTGCGACATTCCTAGTTCTGCTTAGCCCCTGCATCGAGTTGCATATGTGAACAACCGATCCGGTATCATATACCCAAGAGCTACTAGAAACATCAGCAAGATAAATGTCTATAACATATAGAACAAGTGTACCTGAAGAAGAAGTCATACTTCCAGTCTTCTTGCCCTTCTCGGCAAGCCACTTGCTACAGTTCCTTTTCCAGTGTCCGGGTTCCTTGCAATGAAAGCACATACTCCCCGAAGCCGTCCCTGACTTAGGCGCAGCGGCTGTAGTTGGAGTTGCCTCCTTATCTTTGCCCTTTGCCTTAGCCTTTTTCTTGGACCAGCTCTTCTTGAACTTAGCCGAGTTTTGCACCATCAACACTTGACGATGTGTACCTTTCTTGGTATCCTGCTCTGCCACTTTGAGCATCCCATGCAATTCAGTGAGCTTCTTTTCCATCCCATGCATATGGTAGTTCGAGATGAACGGCCCATAGCTGTCCGGAAGAGAACCCAGAATTGTATCTGTGGACAACTCATCCCCAAGTGGGAAGCCCAGCCTATCCAGAGCTTGCATGTACCCGATCATCTTGATCACACGCGGGCTTGGTGGATCACCCTCTTTCAGCTTACAATCCATCAAGGATCGCCAGACGTTGAACCTTTCGGTCCTAGCCTGCATTTGAAACATGCTCTTAAGGTTCTCGATCATATCGAAAGCCTCAATATTTTCGAACTGCTGCTGCAGATTGGGCTCCATAGAAGCCAGCATGAGACAGCTGATCTCGTTTGATTCATCAACGAGTTTCTGGTAGGCATTTCTGGCTGTGACATTAGCATTATCGGCAGGTTCCTCTGGAAGCGGATTATCTAGAACTTGTTCCTTTTTCTCATGCCTAAGAACAATTCTCAGGTTTCTATACCAGGTGGTAAAGTTTGTTCCATTCAATTTATCTTTTTTCAGGATTGATTTCAACGCAAAAGGTGTAACTTGAGCAGGTGGTGCCATTGATCTACAACAGAAATATGTAAAACACTAAGACATGTATTCATGAAGAGTAATTCATATTAAACATTTTAATAAGATCATTACTCCCACTAAAATAAACATCCCTCGGTCGATACTTAGTGATTCAAGATCCAAGATCAACATGTCAACTAGTGAGCTTTTGCATCACCGCTAGAGGACAAGATCACTCGGTAAGCAACTCTTGCTAATCGTATCTCCATACGACTCTTGTTGTTGGGGACATCTCATGCCTCGCCAACTCCTATGCCTCCTAGCCCAAAACTGTTTTGATAGCCACGACAAGTCAACCAATGCTCCGCGTGTAAGTGTCCGACATAAACCCATCACTTCAAGGAGATCTAGTGGCACCCTAATTTCATAGGCCCGCCACTAAATATACTTGACATGTGAAGGTGCAGCAATTGGGGAGGCATTTGTACTTGACATTCTTTGAGGGATCACCCTACTTAAAACATCTACCATGCAAAAGGAAGGGTGCGTAAAAGGGATAAACTTTCACAGGCAGTTTATGTATGTGTGATATGGTATAGCCCCTTTTCACAGCGCGTGGTGATCTCCATCTCCACGTGCGCAGTCTGCCCATGCATGGTTGTCCTCGTAGTGATCTCCATCTCCACGCCATGGTGTCAACCGCCAAGTGTTACATAAGATACTATGCTATTAAAAACTAATAGCTACTGAAAGTAAATTACATTACATGGCTTCTAATGTTGACACGCAGGTCATTAATACAATAATGGGACAACCATATGGCTCCTGCCGGTTGCCTCACTCATGACTCGCAGGTCATGAAACAATAATATACAAGCAACATACATGGGCTATACCAAATCACAGTCATTCCCTCCAAAACGAGTCAGACGTTCTACCGCCGAAGATAAAACCTTCTGAAACTCTATCTTCCAAGCGGATTTTGGCCTAGCCAGAAGCGCCGAAATTATGTTCTAGAATTTCGCCGCTAATCCAACTTTTCGTTAGCTTCAGTTTGACAGGTCGTGGAGCAATATCGAAGTTCGTATGCAAAAGTTACAGCCGTTTTACCGAGACCGCTCCAACAGATTTCACCACCGCGGAAATCACATTTCCAAGGTGTTGATCTATGTTCCGATTCGATCAATCTCATTGATCTTCGCGTGCTGCATCCGGATTTACGTTCCACTGTCTACCCCGATGGTGTACAACCGACCGGTAGGGGTAAGTCGTGTCACGACCTCTGCATCATGATCACGGAAACAAGATCACGAAACCAACCTTCAACACTGACATGCGCGACCGATCTCATCGACCCGCACCTGAACCGATCTACATATCTCATATGCATATCATCGAATCTATTGCCACACAGCAGAGGCTCTGATACCCCTGTTGGAACACGCGGTACGCTACGCTAGCGCCAAATAAAATTTTCTACCGCGCACCCAAGATCATGCTGCTGGAAATAGATCACGGGATCGGGTTTACCACTAGACGCGCAGTCACCACAGCGGAAGTAGAGTTGGTGATGCGTGTAGCCGATCTCCCGGGCCGTCTCCTCCTTGCGTTGCCGATCTCCCGCGAACAGCGAAGACCCGTGAACGATGATCTCCCGCGAACGGCACCTCGCGGTTCCCTCGAACGGTTCGTCCAAGCACCGCAGATGCGATGCCTCCAAGGTATCCACACGTACGGGGAGCAGCGTCGAGCGGCGGACTGCTAGGTCCGGTCGCGCGGCATGGGCATGGGGAGTGGCGGTGGCTAACCAGGGTTCAATCCGATCAACCCTAAGTGGTGTGCCCACTCCCCTTTATATAGACCTCCGAGGTGGGCTCAACACATGAGCCCACTAGGAGTCCACATCCATTTTCCACTCAGATCCAATCCGAATGGGCTGCAGCCCCTTAAGTGTGCGACGCCATAGGTTCACGTACACATGGACACGACCAGAGTCGATAGTTGGTAGCGGCTCCTAGCAGAACGTGCCAACTCCCATGTGGCATATGCAACATTCCTTTTGCCTCACGATATTTGTTGTCGAGCTCAAGGCGAGTACTTGTCACCCTTGTGTTAGCTCGACCTCTCTTCTCGAAACCATGATACAAATTCCCGAACTGGGTTAACACTTAACCCAAGTTGCATGGCCATGCTTTCCGAATCTGATCACTCAAGAGGGCCCAGAGAATATCTCTCCAAATAGGAGGGGCAAATTCCATCTTGGTCAACCATGTCTCGCGGCATGTCTCACGACTCACCTGAAAGCTACCTTTATAACTACCCAGTTATGGAGTAGCTTGATAGACCCTAAGTGAGTCGGTCCTCATCCCGAGAACATGCGAGGACCTCGGGTCTAGGACATGGCATAGACATTGCACTTGAGACTAACAGATGACTATATCTCGCTGCGTCTCAAAGTGGGTCTGTCCGGCTCGGTGATCTCCATCCCTGAGCCCATACTATCGGTTTAGCATCTCCATGCACATGACTTGTGAAACATAGTCATCAACCGAGTCGTATACTAGTCAAGGATATGTGTCCGCATAACCTTATCAACTAGGGACCATTTAAACAATCATCATACAATACATAGTTCCACGAACAAGTCACATACTTATTGATACATATCACTGATGATGTTCAAGGACAATACAAAGGACTCATGAATACATATGGAAATATCATCATCACATGATTGCCTCTAGGGCATATCTCCAACAACCACACCTCTGGGACCAGGCATCTTCAGCTTATGGTACACGTAGCACGGTCGAGCCATGAAACGAGCATATGCAGGTCTGCCCAGAATAGCATGATAGGCACTTTGAAAATCCACAACTTCATATGTCAACTTTTCCTTACGGTAATTCTTTTAATCACCGAAAACCATGTCAAGAGTGATCTGGCTGAGTGAATCAGCTTTCTTTCCAGGGATGACTCCGTGGAACCTCATGTTGCTCTCACTAAGCTTGGACATCGGAATGCCCATCCCTCTCAGGGTCTCAGCGTAGAGAATATTCAGACCACTGCCACCATCCATCAATACTTTGGTCAGTCGAGTGCCTCCAACAACTGGGTCGACTACCAACGCTTGCCACCCTGGAGTGGCAACGCGTGCTGGGTGATCGGACTGGTCGAATGTGAATGCAGTTTGTGACCACTTCAAATATGTCATTGTTGCTGGGGCAACCATGTTCACTTCTCTGTTTATGACTTTCAGTCGACTTTTGCTCTCGATGTCAGCAAAAATCACTAAGGTGGAATTGACATTAGGGAAACCATCATCCTCCTCCTTGTCTTCATCCTTATCAGATTCCTTCTCTTTCTCACTGGGTTGTTTTTCTCGGAACTGCTGGATAAGGAGTCGACATTGTCGAGTGGTATGCTTGGGGTAAATCAGGTTTCCCTCTTCATCCTTCTTGGTGTGAATATGACAGGGCAAATCTAGCACATCATTTCCTGCTTGATCTTTTACCTTCTTGGGGGTCCAGGGCCCCTTAGGTTTTCCCTTGAATTTTCCTTGGACCACGGCTGCAGTCTCACCAGGTCCTACGGGTTTAGCTTTGCGTTTCTGCTTCCGACTGGAATTCCCTCCTCCGGTGTCCTGGCCGACTGGTTTGCTCTTGCCACTGCGGAGTCGGTCTTGTTTTTCGCCGTTAGCGTACCGAGTGGCTATTTCCATCATTCGGGTCAGGGTCATGTCTCCTGTCCGACCGAATTTCAGGTTAAGCTCACTGTACCGAACGCCTTCCTTGAAGGCGCACACTGCTTGGTGCTGAGACACATTTTCCACTGTGTGATGCAAAGTGGTCCACCTCTGGATGTAATCCCTCAAAGTTTCATTTGGTTTTTGTACGCAATGCTGTAATTCTTCTAACCCTGCAGGTCGTTTGCATGTGCCCTCAAATGTCCTGACAAACACAAGAGTCAATTCTTCCCAACTGAATATACTGCCTGGAGTTTCATCCATGCTCTGGCCGAACCCTCTAACATCAAAGGAAGATGCTTCATTGCCACCTCATCATTACCACCACCGATCTGTACAGCCACTCCGTAATCCTCCAGCCAAGTGTCAGGCTTCGATTCACCAGTAAACTTGCTCACTCCTGTTGCCAACCTGAAGTTGGGGGGAATCTCAGCAGCTCAGATGGCTCTGTTGAAACACTCTGGCCTGGAGACATGAACTCTACTGCCAGTCGGACGATCTCTGTCGAGTCCTTCTCTGTGTGCTCTGTTCCTGTCGACCAGACCTTGAACGAGGATTGACCTTGCATCAAACCCTGGCTCTCTCGGGTCGACTGGGACCCTCCGCTCACCGATGCGCGGGTGCCTGTCATCATATTGCCGGGGCACATATGATCCGCTCCTCGGAGGGGGCGTAGGCACTCGACGGAGATCATCGCGGCCGAGTCGGTGATCTTACTGCTTGTGATTCCGACCCCAATACTGCTCTTGGCGATGCCCACGTCCCTCACGCCGCAGGGGCGATCTTGGGCTGTGAGCCAGCTGAACTGTGTCAGCCACCACAGATCTGTTGTGGATCCTGTTGCGAGACTGAGAAACAGCTGTGTTTTGCTCTCCTGCGGCCCGGAGCAGCGCCCTGATCTGCATCAAACCTCTTCCAGCCTCTGATTGAGACGGCTGGATCGACTCCGCTATTCGGGCCACAACTGTAAGATTCTGAATCGGAGTGCGGTATACCTAAGGTTCAGGCGGAAACAACTGCCGCCGTCGACTGGACTCAGGAATTTGCTGCCAAGCACGCTCGTCGAGTGAATGTTGAAGGTTCTCCAGTCGTGTGCACTCAGCCAAAGTGGCCAGGCGCGCAGCCTCCAAGTCTCGGGCCTCGACGGTCTCCCGGGTGATGGGAGTGTGGAGCGCCTCCACGTTGCGACGATGCAACTCCTCCCTCTGCTGCGAAGTGAGGGCTTCGGGATGATATTCCTCATGAACACGCAATGGATCACCGCCGCCATCGCCGCCGTCGCCGTGACGGAAACCAGGCGGGCTATGCGGCGTGTTAACCACCAAGACTTCTGCCGCAGGCTCACTGCTGTCACACTCGGACACGGTCTCGACGGAGCCATTCGACAGGTCAAACAACCCGTAGAGCGATTCGTCGGGCTCGATTGCCGCGACCTAAGGGGTGGCCGATTGACGGGCCACCGCATGCTTCACCCACCACTGGAGTCGCGATCGACCGGACCGCTTGCGGCGACGAACGGCGGGGAGTGAAGATGTCACGGGAGCCGACCGATACTGGGTTGACGGCTACCGTAGAAGGACGCCGCGGACGCACGCGCGAAAGTGAGTAGCCCCGCGGACGGGGAGCGTCTCGACGTCGAGGGGGGCCTCCTGGAGCCAAGCGGAGTCGTCGGCGACGAAAACGAGCGCGCCGAGACGGATCTCGCGGCCCTCGGCCAATCCACCGCCGGAAACCATGATGATGGGAATCGGAAAAATCGCAACCTCATCGAAAAGTCGCTAAGACACCTGCCCCACGGTGGGCGCCAACTGTCGTGGGAGTAAGTCTGACAATAGAATAGGGGGTATGAATGGAGAGGCAAGATCCTAACTACGATGAGGTTGTGCACGCAAGGTTTACGAGTTCAGGCCCTTCGCAGAGGAAGTAACAGCCCTACGTCTCGGTGCCCGGAGGCTTGGTCGATTGGATTATGTGTGAAGTTATAGGGGGTGCGAACCCTTGTCCGAGAGGAGGGGGTGGCTTATATAGAGTGCGCCAGGACCCCAGCCCTCCTTCGTTACATAGGGTTCAATGTACATAAAGAGGGGACGTTACTGGTAACGTCAGTATTAAAGTCATATAAATGACCATTAAGTCTACGGAGTGAACGCCTGACCGTTGTCATCCAGAGTGACCTTAGATCTTCTGTATTCCGAGTGGTTTCTGATATGGCCGAATGATTATATCCTGGTCGAATGGAATTGGGTTATCCGAGTGGAACCCACGGTCAAGTGGGTTGCATCCTGTGGTGATTTCAGTCGGTAGAATTTGCTGTCCTTTGAATGTCCTTGACTGTAAGGCAGTGTCCTTGGGAAGGGTGCTTAGATCAGGTCTATTGTCCTACCTTGGGTGCATGTCATCGTCATCACCTTCGGAGTCCTCTGAGACTGGCTCGACCTCCACATCGCCTGTCTCCCCTCCGGCTCCTCCGGCGGGTGCTACACCCTCCACCGGTGTGGTCACTCGGACTCGTATCGGGACATTCCGTCCTAGCACAAGCTACACCTCCAACGAGTACGCGTGTGCTGCATCTACCTTGGCACCGTCTCCGCTACCTTCCTCCGCTCGCGCAGCCCTTCGGGATCCGAACTGGCTTGCTGCAATGCGTGAGGAATTCGACGCCCTGCAACACAACCATAAGTGGCAGCTTGTTCCGCGGCCTCCCCACGCTAATGTCATCACTGGCAAGTGGGTACTCCGCCACAAGACTTGCCCCGACGGTTCTCTCGAGCGCTATAAGGCATGATGGGTGGTGCGAGGTTTTCGACAGCGCGCTGGCGTGGACTTCACCGACACCTTCGCCCCGGTTGTCAAACCGGGCACGATCCGCATTGTTCTCCAACTGGCTGTTTCTCGAGCCTGGCCTGTTCACCAGCTCGACGTGTCCAATGATTTCTTGCATGGTCACCTCGATGAGCAGGTGTTCTGTCAGCAGCCCACCGGTTTCATTGACACCACCTACCCGGACCATGTGTGCTTGCTTTCCCGTTCACTTTACGGGTTGAAGCAGGCACCTCGGGCTTGGTATCAGCGTATCACGGCCTTCCTTCAGCAGCAGGGGTTCTGGTCCACACGGTCCGATGCCTCCCTGTTTGTTTATCATCAGGGTGCCGCTTCTGCGTACCTCCTCTTGTACGTCGATGACATCATCCTGACTACGTCCTCGCTAGCGCTCCTTCAGCAGATCACAGCTCGTCTCAACACCGAGTTCGCCCTCAAGGACTTGGGGGCTTTCCACTACTCCCTCGGCATCGAGGTCGTTCGCCGTGCCACTAGCTTCTTTCTGCATCAGGAGAAGTACGCCTACGAGCTTCTGGAGCGAGCAGGCATGCTTAATTGCAAGCCTGCTTCCACGCTTGTCGATACGAAGGCTAAGGTGTCCGCCGTCGAGGGTTCTCCGGCGTCCGACGCTCCCTTCCACCGCTCCATCATCCGACGTTCCCCTCTACAGTACCTCCGGCGTCCGACAATCCGATCAGCAGTTCGCCGATGTCATGACGAAGGGACTACCTACCTCGACTTCGAGGGCTTTCGGTCCAGTCTTTGCGTCTCCGACGACGCTTCAACTGCGGGGGGTGTTGAACATGCATATACGTATATAGGTCTGGGTATTGTACATTGCACCTGTCGCGTCTCTCTCCCCTCTCTAACTTGTTGTATCTTGGGAGACAAGACACCAGGCGCCCCCCTTGTATCTATATATGTGCCTAGTGCACGATCAATGAGAATTATCAATGCACACAATCCCTTTCTCCCTAACTTACAATAACTTACAAAAAAGATGTATATGGTAATCTCATCAATCTCAAGATTTGTCAGCGTAGCCTTTCGATGTGCTCTTAGAGGCGGAGAAGGCATGTACAATATAACTTAAAAAGTGATGCAGGTGGTGATCTCATCGATCTCAAGATTTGTCAATCTAGTTTTTCTTTGTGCTCTTAGAGGTAAGCACATGCGTGTATATAAATGAGTATGTGTGTATGAGCGTCTATGTCTGTACTGTGTTTCATAAAAAAACACTTGGTAACATAAGCATGAGGTCTTTTATTTTTAACACAGATAAGCATGAGGTCAAACATTGCCATTTTGAGCCGTGCTGAGCTGGGGATATAACCATGTCTACCAACTATAGAGGACTCAAGCTAAGTGCCTGATTATTTATGCTAAACAAAATTAATACCGTGATGGCTAACCGGGCCTGCCGCCCGGCCGGTGGCAAGCCTATCCTCTTTCAACTCGTTGGTTGCCTTTTGTCTTGGTCAAATCAGGTAGCAGCCATCTGCCCCACACTCTGCCTCTCCTTTTTCATTTCTGAAGCGTGAATGATGCGATACTGCAGTCATCACTCATCAGCCACACTACTTTACCACGTCGGACTTCTTGCTCGTAGCAGACTAGCCGCCGCCCTCCACCGGCGGGGCCTTTAATCTAATTGGCTGTGAATAAATACAATTAGGCGAGTTTCATGTGGATCTTAAAAGTATCATCTGAAAAATCGAGGAAATTTCAGGCGGCCGTCACTTTTGGACGTAGTACCCCATACAGTTTTGGTCACGCAATAATTACTCCGAACTTGGAAGATGTACAATATTGATAGTTTAAGACACACAAAAAAACCCGTTAAGATAAAAAAAATCTCAAGAACAGAACCATAATGTTTTTTTTTGCAAGTAGAAACCATAATGCTTCACTAGCAATCTTGCACATGTAACCTTGGGCCATGCCAAGTAGTGTACTAACAGACGGAAATGAAATAAGGGACAAGGAGAAGAGGTTAAATTCGAGATAATAATAGCGTTTTTTTTAAGAGGGGAAGACCATAGTAGTATCTGCATTAAGTGGTGCACACAAACATATAAAACAATAAATATGTCGACTTGCATAGAGGGAAAAAACCTTGAGTTCATGCACATATGACATGCCTCGCAACAACATCCACAAATCGACTTGCCAAACCTGTGACGACAGATTTAGCAGATAAATGGTGCAACCTATGTGATGCACCCTTGGTCTTTTTATGTGGCACTGGGATCTGTGTTATAATGACTTTCCTTATGAAAGCTTCCGATAATTATTATTACCAATTTATTGTGTGGGGTGGTCCTTGATATTGGAAAGATATTATATTTCTATCATTAATAACAATAGAACATGAAATATTAGAGGGCTTAATGCATAGGAAAAATGGGATGCTTTAGACTTGAGACAGAGGAAAGTGCATCTTCTATTGTTTGCTTACAAGAGACGAGAAGAGATAATTTTTATTTGGCCTATATTAGAAACTTGTGCCCAAATAGATTTAACAAGTTTGCTTCTCTTCCTTCTGTGGGAGCCTTGGAGTTTACAGATTGCATGAATTGATTATTATTTGAGGGGACATTATCTTCTGAAACACTTTTCCCTCTCTATTCAATTCACTAGTCCCATTTCAAATCAAACTTGGATCCTGACTAAAATCTGGGCCATGTACTCCAGAAGGTGAAATGCAATTCCTAGACCGGTTCAGTTACACACAAAAAATGCCTATCGAGGTAGATTGGATTATCATGGGTGACTTCAACTTTATTAGGTCCCCTAATGACAGATATAGGCCTGGAAGTGATGTTAATGGTATGATGCTATTCAATGAAGCTATAAGCAATTTGGGACTTGAAAGGAAGGTAGTTTAGCTGGAGTAATATGCAAGCTAATCCACTTATAGAATAATGGAACTGGTTCTTTACCTTTGCCTCCTGGATGACCACCTTCCCTGACACTGTAACCCTCCCTTTGGCTAGACCAATCTCTAATCACTTGCCTTGCATGATAATAATTGGAACTTGTATTCTAAAGTTGTTTTTAGGTTTGAAAATTATTGGCTGGAGCATTCTTCTTTGAAGGATGTGGTTAAATCAGCTTGGTCAATGCCTGTTGGATTTCATGACTTTGCCAAGAGGATAAATTCTAAATTCAAGAATTTAAGAAGAAGTTGGAAACTTTGGGATAAAGGTTTATCTTGCTTGAAAGTAAAAATTGCTAGTCAATGATTATATCTTGTTATGGGACTTTATTGAGGAATTAGGCCTCTCACTATTTTTGAATGGAACTGCAAAAGTATTTTAAAAGATCACCTTTTTCTCCTACTCAATAATCGGAGAAACTATAGGAAGCTGAGAGGAAAACTAAAAGGTGTCAAGTTTTGGGATGAAACCGCAAAGTTTTTCCATACAAAAGCTTCTATCAACCACAGATACAATTACATGGCAATGTTGCAAAATGTTGATCATGCTAACATTTATGATCATGCTGGCAAAGCTACCATTTTTTGGGATGCCTTCAAGAACATATTGGGGTGATCTGACGGAAAAGAGATGTATTTTAACCTTCCTAGCTTGTTTACTCAACATCATGACCCCAAGATTTTTTAAGAGCTTGAGAAGCCTTTTACTGGTGATGAGATTAATAAAGTTATTGTTGAGCTTCCCATAGATAAATCTCCATGGCCAGATGGGTTTAACAATGAATTCTTTATAACTCTTTGGTATATTATTGGGACTGATATAAGAACATTGATACATGATATTTATGAGGGGAACATTTTTCTTTAGAGCGCCAACGCTTCTTTCATTACTTTAATTCTAAAGATTGATGTCTCAACCACTCCCAATGGCTTCTGGCTAATTTCACTTCATAAATGCACACTGTACATTATCACCAAACTCCTAGCAAATAGACTGCAACAAGTGATTCTTCAATTAATTCAGATTAACTAGGGTTATCCAGGATTGCCTAGGATGGGCTATGAATATTTACATCAATGCCATAAATCCAAGGATGACATGTTGGTTCTAAAGTTGGACTATGAGAAAGCTTGGTACCATTGAACACGGAGCCATTAATGGCATTATCAAAGGCAAAGTTTTGGTGATAGGTGGATTTCCTGGATGCAATCCTTGTTCACTTCCACTTCATCTTCTGTCCTACTTAATGGGGTTCCTGGGAAGAAGTTTTATTGTAAGAGAGGGGTGAGATAAGGAGTCCCATTGCCACCCTTATTATTTGTCCTTGGTGCCATTCTCCTTCAATCTATTATCAACAAAGTAATTGCACAAGGTCTTTTTAAACTACCCATGAGGTTAGTTCCTGCCCCGATTTTCCCATCATACAATATGCTGATGACACAGTAGTGGCGATGCAAGCTAATATTAAGCAATTAATGTGTCTCGAAGCCCTTCATAATAGATTTGCCTCAACAACAAACTTAAAATTCAATTACCATAATTCCAATCCTATTCCAGTTAATATTGCTGAGCAAAGGGTGGAACTGTTTACACGCACAATAAATTGCATATGCAGATACTTCCCTATCACATACCTTGGCCTACCTCGTGGTTTGATCAAACCTACTGTTGAGCAGGGCTTGCCCATGGCTAACAGAGATTCAAAGAGACTAGCTGGAGTTGCCACTTTCATGACCTATGCAGGGAGGCTTTTGATGGTGAAATATGTCCTTTATTCTCAAGTAATTTTTAGAGTTGTCTGGACTTGCCTGAAAGGTTGAAACCATTAAGAAACAAGTTGTCAAGTACCTAAGGCACTGCCATTAGAGAGGGACAGACATGAAAGACCACTCCCCTGCCTTAGTTGCTTGGACCACAGTTTATAGGCCTAAGAGCTAAGGTGGCCTTGGTGTGTTGAACATCAACATCCAGAACAGAGCCTCCTTCTCAAGAACCTGCATAAATTCTTTAACATGCAAAATATCCCTTGGGTAAACCTCATCTAGGAACACATATTATAACAATGGTGGTCCCCCTAGGGCCTAGATGGTTGGATCCTTTTGGTGGAAAACTTACCTGGGATTACTTGAACAGTACAAATCGATGGCAAGGTGTAATTGGGGAGATGGCAAAAGTGCACTATTCTAAGAAAACCTTTGCACAATAACTATCTAAACCTACACTTTCCACACCTTTTTCTCCTTTGCAAGAAACCAATTTATAAATGCAGAGCAACTAATCAACTATGAATACCTGGAAGATCTCTTTCATTTACCTTTATCAGTTGAGGCTGATGATGATTTTTTACAAATGAAGATAACTATATCACCGTGAGACAATGTGAATTTAGAGACACACTGATACATGGAGCTACATTCGGAGCAATGAGTTGTTTTCTACCTCTAATGGTTATAAAGTTATGATAGGGACTAAAATTATCCCTCCACATTTTCAATGGATTTGGAACAACTCTTGTCAGCCTAAGCATAAAGTATTCTTTTGGATGGTACTATAGAATTAACACATGAAACCTTCAAAGAAGAAAGTCCTTCATAATTGACACTTACAACTATACAACTCTCAACTGCTAGCATGAAGAAACACTTCATGCTCTTTTTGGAGCTGCCCTTTTGCTAAGAGATCTTGGGAATTTTTCGCCCCACTAGAACTGCCAATCTCTTTGTGTTTGAAGCTTTTGAGGACATTGAAGTCAAATTGAGATTACCTTTCTCCATGGACATAATTATCCTGGCAGCTTCGGCTATATGAATCACAAGAAACAATAAAATTTTCTAGGCGATTGCCCCATCATTTCAGAGGTGGAAGGATACATTTTTTCCTAAGCAAAACTTGTTGAGATATAGGATAAAGAGGAAGTACGTTGTTGTGTACTCTTCTTGGCTGGAATCTTTGGTGTAATTTTAGCTTTCATAGTTTCCTTTTTCTTGTTTTCCTCTCTCTCTTTCTTTCTCCGTCTTATCTCAAGCCCTGTAATCACGTTTTTTTATTGAATTTTTATTTATGAAAAATATAGTGGTTTTTCTACATATCAATAAATAAATGGCGCAAACCTCCAAGTCAACGTCTTCAAGAAGAGAATGCCGCTTACGCGACGACGTTGACTGGTCCAACCAGATGTCAGACCAAGGGTTGTGAACCTAAGCATATATTCAAACCAACACCTTCAATATGGTAACGACGCATGGACGTCGACGTTGCTTGATCAAGCCATAAGGCTAGATCCTGAGTTTTCACCTGGAGATAATGCATCCTAATGTCTACCGTCATAGTCACCACCCCGCCATTCTATCGATCTGCTCACACAGAACTAGCCGGTAAAAGGAGAAAACATTGGAAGTGAAGACACCATCATGCCTCTTTTGACCACTCTCGCATCGTCGTCTCACCGATGGTTGTCATGCGCACCATGGCCAACCTAGTAGTCGTCGCCGCCAGATGCATTGTCTAAACGATATCCGCCAGCGCCCACATAACCTGTCAATGCGGACAATCAACTGCACTTGCATACATTCATACGCTTGTAATGTGCACGAGCACGCAAGTGTAGCTACGCGCCACATAGAATAAGATCAAAAAAGATCAAAAAGAAAAAAGAAAGAAAAATGAAAATAATAAACCCGCGCGTAATATCTTTAAAATAAAATGCGCGTGAAATTAACAAAATCCGAAAACATGTGATGTACCAGGAGATTTCGTGGGGTCCGTTGCATTACGACTCTCTCTCCAAATCCGTTTTAGACATTGGTTTCCTTGTACTATCTCATCGTACAGAGCAACTCATTTTTGGTAAGCATATCAACAATCATTTGCATCCGAGCACACGGCGTGCCGTTTGGTAACCACATCCCACATGGATATCGAAATGGCACATTCCTATTGTTTTTACCACGTTGAAAACCCTCTTCACCCGCCACGCGCGTCACACGTCACCACCCGGAAACAAATCGAGAAGAAAATACAAAACATTCCATTTGCAACACAGAAATGGTTTTTTGAAAGGAAGGAGAAGACAAAAGGCGAAGCAACAAGGCAGGAGTATGATCGGCCGCAGCCGAGGGAGATTTTCGAACACCGGCAGCATCGAGGAAGGAAGACGCCCATTTGGCGCGCGCCCCTATAAATACACCCGCCTCCGGCTCAACATGCCGCCTCCTCCCCGCGCCCGCGCACTACACCCCCACCCCCCCGCCGCCTCCGTCTGCTCCGCCGCCTGCCCGGTCCGGCGCGGCGACGACGACCCCCCGGCACGGTGCGTCCTTCTCTCTCGCCGATCCCCCGGCTCTCATCTTCCTTGGCCTCTGCCCCCGCGATCGGTTCCGTGCTGCTCTGGTGCACGGATCTGGTTCGGTAGGAGTTTGATCGATGTGGTTGACTGCCGTTTCCGTCCAGCCTTGGATCTGCCTCGCCGCCCCAGTGGGCTGGGTTTCGGTTTTTGATGCCGCACGAAATCGGTAGTGAGCCGTCGTTGGAGCACACAGCTGATGAGTCGATTCCGCTCTGCTCTGCTGCGGCTTCCGTCGCAGCAGAGCAAAATCCGGTGAACTTTCCTGAAATAATACAGCCTTCCTAGTCACGCAAATACTATACTGGATTATGACTTATGAGAGGGGGGATGTATATTTCTCAGCAATTACTGAGCTTTCCAAATCGCACCTGTCGTTGCCATGGAGGGACGGTGACAGAATTGATTTTTTACATGTTATTGAGCTTTCCAGCTGACGGGGCCATCATTTATTTTATAAAGTGAAAGAAGGTTATGAGCTCTTCACCCCTCTAGTCTAGTCTAGATTCAGATCCGGCATTGTGGTTGGCTCTGTCGGTCGCCCTAGTTGGTTGCGTCAGCGCTGCCCTCTGCAGGCTCTGATTTCATCGAAGTCTTGTGGCTGTTGGTGCCGTTCCGTAGTTTATAATAATAACTATGCTGCTGCGTACTTCTCTATGCACCAGCACCGATTCTTGCTTTCCGTTGGCCAGTGTAGATACGCACCCCCTTAATCGTTGGAGCGCCGATTTCTGCCAATAGTATACATTGCTTGACTAGTACTCCAGTTTAGTTGCTTCGTGTAATTCTAATATTTACCAGTATTATTAGTCCACTTTGTTCTATGAGAACAAAGTGTTTATTCACCGTAAATCTGTTTGTGAACTGGCTTTCACCTTTCTATGATAATTTGTACTGCAATGGAATAACTCTCTGCACCTTAATCATCCTCGCAATAACATGGGATTGAACCTGAATTGATATTTCATTTCCCTTGCAGGAGCCCATCTGAATAGTAGTTGACCAGAGCAGGGTATAATGAAGAGAGTGTCATCGCATGTCTCCATTGCCTCAGAGGCAGAGATCAATCTTGACCTCTCACGGTTACTAATTGACAAGCCAAGGTTCACACTGGAGCGCAAGAGGTCATTTGATGAACAGTCATGGAGTGACCTCTCGCATCGGCACAATGACGGCTTTGATAGTGTGGCGCATTCGCCTGCATTCCGCACCGGTTTTGAGTCACCATTCTCAACGGGCTCACACTTCGGTGAGCCAAGTGGACCACACCCCCTTGTGAATGAGGCATGGGAGGCACTCAGGAAATCTGTTGTGTATTTTCGTGGCCAACCTGTGGGTACCGTTGCTGCGGTAGATCACGCATCAGAGGAGGTGCTCAATTATGATCAGGTAAAATCCATCGTCTCATATCTGGAAACAGGTTATCATTTTTCTTAGGTTCTGATATTTAGACATCTAATAAATTAGTAGTAAAATTGTCCGGTTGCCTAGTACTCTCTGCATTCCAAAATAATTGAAGTTCTAGGTTTGTCTAACTCAAACTTATTTAAGTTTGACCAAGTAAATAGGAAAATATATTCACATCTGGAACACCAAATTACTCTCATGATATTCTTTATATAAAATATATTTTTGAACTATGTATATGCGGTGTTGTAGCCCTTTGCATGTTTTTCTATGGAGTTGGTCAAACTTAAATAAGTTTAACTATTTTAGGATAAATCTACAACTTCAATTATTTTGAAATGGAGGTAGTGATAAACATTTTTTTGCGATCGAGGGAGTGATAATGATGCTACATTATTATATGCCCTGTTGAGGATACTCTCAGTTATGAACTGATGAACTACAAAGTGTTCACTTGCATCCTGTATTATCTGAAACTAATTGATGCAATTTTCCATTGTAATTTAATTTTCATTTGCACTATGGCTTTGGGTACTCTGTTTGCTTCACATTCATCGTTCTCTTGCATTTTTTTATTACTTTCCTAAAATAATTAATATCTGATGCTGTACTGTTGTTCATTTTATCCTTACAACGGCAGGTTTTTGTGCGGGATTTTGTTCCTAGTGCATTGGCTTTCCTAATGAACAACGAACCTGAAATAGTGAAGAACTTCCTCTTGAGAACTGTCCACTTGCAAAGCTCGGAAAAAATGGTAGACCGGTTCAAGCTTGGAGCAGGAGCAATGCCTGCAAGTTTCAAGGTGGACCGTAATGTGAACAGGAACACTGAAACATTAGTTGCAGATTTTGGTGAGAGCGCAATTGGCAGGGTGGCACCAGTGGACTCTGGATTTTGGTGGATTATTCTCCTCCGGGCGTATACAAAATATACTGGAGATGCTAGTTTATCAGAATCACCTGATTGTCAGAAGTGCATGCGGCTTATACTGAATCTTTGCTTATCTGAGGGATTCGATACTTTCCCAACTCTGCTCTGCACTGATGGTTGCTCAATGATTGATCGTCGAATGGTACAGGCACTTAACCTTTATTTGCTTTAAATTCAGAACCTACTCTACATAGTAGCACAATTCAATTGAGGTGGCAACAGGAACAGGACTGGCAGCTAAAAAGGACTTTTTTTCCTAAACAGTAAACTTTAATAGAAGGGACACCTACAGATAGCAACGCACTTTGACTTGTTGGTATTGCATGTTATTAATCTGTTGCAGATTTTAAATATTGGGTTTTCATTATTTTGGCATATGACCATTAATTTACCAAGACCATGCAAGAGGGACACATATAAAGATAATATACTCGACACTTATTTTGAGATGGAGGGAGTATGTGTTAATTTATTTATGTGTGATAGGGCATGGAGGATTCATCTTTCTTTAAGTAGGAAGTGTATGATTATTTTTAGCACAAGAAAATCTGTATTCTGAAAATACAATCCTAAAGTTTTTCGTGCTGCTTGTTCGACTTTTGAGTTAAAGTAATATTACAGTACTTAAAAAGGCAATCTGTATTCTGAAATGTAATCCTAAATTTTCCTGATTCCTTGTTCAACTATCTGAGTTACAATTTCAGTTGGAGCTAAATATCCTTGTTACATGATTGTAATGCTACAAATTTAATAAATATTTTCAGGGTATATACGGTTATCCTATTGAGATCCAAGCTCTCTTCTACATGGCATTAAGATGTGCCCTCCAAATGCTTAAGCCGGATGGTGAAGGGAAGGACTTCATAGAGAAGATAGGGCAACGACTGCATGCATTAACCTACCACATGAGAAATTACTTCTGGCTTGATTTTCCACATCTAAATAACATATATAGATACAAAACAGAAGAATACTCCCACACCGCTGTGAACAAATTCAATGTCATTCCGGATTCAATCCCTGATTGGGTGTTTGATTTCATGCCTTGTCGGGGAGGCTACTTCCTTGGCAACGTCAGCCCTGCTATGATGGACTTCAGGTGGTTTGCTCTTGGAAACTGTATTGCCATTATATCATCTCTAGCTACTCCGGAGCAGTCATCGGCAATAATGGATCTCATCGAGGAGAGATGGGATGAGCTAGTGGGCGAGGTGCCTCTGAAGATAGTATATCCTGCACTTGAGAACCATGAATGGAGAATAATTACTGGCTGCGACCCCAAGAATACTAGGTGGAGTTATCATAATGGAGGATCTTGGCCAGGTAATTTACTATATGCCAGCGTCATTATTTCAGTGAGCATTCTTTGCTGCCCAATATTCTTCGTTTGTAAAACTGTTATTATCTGAAGTGAAACTATTTTTTCCTGATTGAAGAGTACAACTATAATAATTATAAAACAATAATAAATGGTTAGAATAAACTTCATTCTGAAATTACCATTTGGCAACATCTTTTTAGCTGTAAATAATATTACAGCTATAAATGGCAACATAGTTTGTCAGGAAAAAAATGATTTTGAATCTCTGGGAACCCTTGATCTGCTTTCTTCTGATTGCTTGGGGGAAGTTCTGTCATGCTTCCTATCACTTGAGGAGTGGAGACGTGGCTTTGTATGCTCAATCGTTTGTTCTGCTTCTGGTTATGCACGAAGCAAAGCCACAAGCCCACAACCCAATCTTGGGATGCAAAGCCTACGAATTTTAACATTCTCACACGTTTCATCTGCAGTTCTTCTATGGCTGCTGACAGCAGCCTGCATCAAGACTGGGCGGCCACAAATGGCGAAGCGTGCCATCGAGCTCTCCGAGGCAAGGCTCCTCAAGGACGGCTGGCCCGAGTACTACGACGGCAAGCTGGGGAAGTTCGTCGGCAAGCAGGCCAGGAAGTTCCAGACATGGTCCATCGCTGGCTACCTAGTCGCGAGGATGATGCTGGAGGACCCATCCACGCTCATGATGATCTCCATGGAGGAGGACCGGCCTGTGAAGCCGACAATGAGGCGGTCGGCGTCATGGAATGCTTGAAGGAAGGTTGAGTTTCTTGAAAAAAGAATTTACTTGCCAAAGGGTTCAACAGAAAAAGGAGTCCAGAGTTGGTTGTAATTGTACTCTGTCAGTTTGGACAGAAGTGTATACCGTAGATGCATCTAGAGGTCGCACTACGTTTTCTTCCTTTTTGTCAAAAACAGCAAGTGAAGCTTGTGCTTTGGTGATACCTCAGTCTCGGAATAATATGTTTGTTTTGTACCAGTGACACCTTGGATAGTTGTGCAAGCTTTAGCACACAATTATGAAGAAAAACTTGTTTTAACCAAGTACCCGACACAAAATCATTTGTTTCTAAATCAATCAAGATGAGATCTTGACTTAATTTTTATTATGTTTGACTTTTTTGCTAAAGCGCATCTAAGTATTGCACGTCTAAGTCCTGTGTCATTGATCTTACGTCGAGATTCATGTGGATATTTTCTTTTTTTGAGATGCTTACTTCTATAGTATATGAATCTTTTTTGCAAGAAAAGACCAAACCAGATTAATGATGCAAATATTCCAGCTTTGACTGTTGCAGTAAAACAAGGGCACGCTTTACTTTTTTTCCGACTGTAATTGCTTGAAGTGTTCCCTGCACCGCAAGTCGAAAACACGCACGTGTTCTGGTCTTCTGGATCACCGCGTTAAGGCGGTACGGTTAGATGTCTGATACTTCTGAAGAAAGTTTGTTTTAGCTTACTTGGTTGATTGAAGGGGCATCAAATTGCATCGACCACATGCTGAAAACACGCATGCACGCAATCTGGACTGAGGCATTAAGGCGGCATCATCATAAACAACAAGCACTTGTTTCAAAAAAATAAATAAAGAACAAGCACATTTCGTCAAGTCGGTTAGAATGTGAAGAAGGAGCACTTCGTAAGTCGGCTTTTTTTTGGGGGGGAGTAACTTAAGTCGGCTTGCTCAACGATAAAAGGCAGAGTAGTTTTCAACCAGAGTACAAAATCAGAGGTAGAGTCCGGTCCGGGCCCAATTCTTACGTCCTCTCCTTATATATAAAAAAATTCTTCTAAAAAAATATATATAAAAAAGGTGCAGATTGCGATCGGAAAAAGCAAGGCAGCCATGGAGGCCCGACCCAGCAAAACCTTGGATGATCCCACGGCCGTCGTGCCCCGCCCTCCCTGGGTGCTGCTCGATCGGCTCGGCCACCGCGAGGACCAGGCCGACGCCGACGCGGCCACCGTGGCGTCGTCCCGCACCTCCACCGGCACGGTCATCAGCGTGTCGTTCCGGTTCGCCGCGCCACCGGCGACCTCCCGCCTCTACCTCCGTTGGCCGTCTGGACCGAGCAGGGAGGACTCGTCTTTCGCGTACCCCCGCGTCGTCGCCGCGCACGACGACTCCGTTCTCCTCCAGCTCACCGTTTCCTCCCGCAGCATCGATTACTTCCTCTACAAGGCGAGGGGCGCCCGGCCGCCGTCTCTGTCGCTGCTTCCCCGGTCCGCGCTCACCAGGAAGGGCATCGGCATCCTGCGCCGCCGCGGCGAGGGCGCGTTCGCCGTGGCCGAGCTCCGCACGGCTGGCGGCGACGGCACGCCGGTGGCGTTCGACCTCTGCGTGCTGCTCTCGCCGGGCCCCGGGCCGTCCGAGTCCGACAAGTGGGAGGTGAGGCGCGTGAAGGTCCTCGACGGCAGGGGCAAGGACCTGGCGCTGCAGTGCTGGGAAACCGACGCCGTCGTGCCCGTCGGCGGCCGGTTCCTGTGCTGGGTCGACTACTACCGTGGCATCCTGGTCGGCCGCGTGTTCGCCGACGGCGGCTCCGCGCTCACGTACGTGCCGCTGCCCGTCGACACCCCATGGGCGAAGCCCGACCACGGCCAGGAGTGCCCCGAGGCGTCCCGGAGCGTCTGCGTCACCGCCGGGGACACGGTGAAGTTCGTCAGCGTCGACCGCGGCCTGCTCTTCGTCTTCACCGTCACCATCTGGACCCTGGGCAAGGCGCGGGACGGCAGCATGGAGTGGGAGAAGGACGGCGAGTTCCGTGCCGCCGAGCTCTGGGCCTTCTCCGGCTACGAGCACCTCCCGCGTGTCCCGCCGGAGTACCCCGTCGTGAGCATGGCCGACCCCGACGCGCTCTGCTTCATGGTGAGCGAGGGACGCCACGGCCACGCTGGTGTCGAAGCCGGGGGAGACGACACGGTGTGGCTGGTCGAGGTCGACACGAGGCGCAGAGCGGTGCGGTCAGTGTCCCGCTTCTCCAAAGAAGAGACGAGGGACATGTCAGGGCGTGCCTCCCTAAACATGTTTCATGGCCATGCCTTCCTTCCCAGCGAGGTCACCACGTACGTACACGAGCAGTAGTCAAATGTGCTCGTCCTTCTTCCAGATCCAGGCTACTAGGCATCAGTCTCACACTTGCAAACTCAAGTTTCAGGGACCGTCTAAGGCTTAAGCCAACTGAAACTTGCGTTTCATTTTACCTTTTTTTGGTCGGACAACGCTCTTTATTTATTTATTCAGTAACGTTTATAAAGGGATAGAAAGATTACTAGGAGGATTTGGGAGAAGGCTAAGCCAACTGAAACTTGCGTTTTATTTTAACTTTTTAAACCGAACAATGCTCTTTATTTACCAGAATCAGTTGAAAATCTAATGTCCGATTTTAGGCCAACTCCAACGCACGCAAATTGCGGCCCAACATGTGAGAGCAAACAGACAAACATCTGTTTTTCGTCCGCCTTCGACCCATTCACAACCCAAATTTAGGCCGCCGCCACACCATCGCTCGATTTGGAGAATCTTTATTCCCGCTGCCACGCTGCACAGCTTCCGTGACTCCGCCGATCGTCTCCCCGCGACTCTAACGCCCGATTCCAAGCCACACCCCCGCCACCGCCGAAGGTCTCGAAGAGCAAGACCGGCTTCTTCACGGTGCAGGAGAAGCCGTTCCGGAACTTCGGTCTCGAGTTTCAGTGCGACGGCTATGACTACTGCTTGACACCTTCAAGTAACCAGAGGTGTCCGTGCGTGCGTACGACGTTGCCGCTTGGTGTTTCGGCTTTCGGCCGATCGAGGCACGAGTCCCGATAGGTAGTGGCAGAGATTTGATGGGACCAAGATGGGCGAGCGGATCGACACCAGCCTAAGTTCAGTACAAAGAGGGTTTTCCTCCGATTTTCATTAGAGAAACCAGCATGAGTTCAGTACAAGAGGCACCGGGCATATATTTGTGACTCCAAATCGTATTTCTGTCGTCGGTATGCACGGAGAATGATTTCATTCCAAACTTTGTGTCCCTACTCTCCTGAAGATAGAAGGAAATTAGTGCAAGGATTCCGTCGGAGATGATTAGTTGATTGCTTACCGAATAATCTCACGGCCTTAATTAATTTCGTTGAGATAAAAAATAGTACGGAGTACTTGGTAAGAAACCACAAATCATCACGGAATTTTGGCACGAGAGAGAGCATTCATGGAAGGAGATTATATAAACGGAAGCACCAAACTCATGATGGACGTACATCCGATGGGTAGTCCGTATGCATGAGCCAGCAGGCCTATATAATAGCTGGCCAAGCAATCTTGATAACATCAAAGCTTATTTCTTAGCTCTTCAGCCATGACGTCCAAGGCCTGCATCTTCGTCCTGCTCTTCGCTGCAGCTCTTCTCCATACAGGTACGCAAGGACAATACAGTATAATACTTCGCCGTCGCAGTTTAGTCACATCGATCGATCCTTGGATCTTACGTAGTACCGTTGACGTGTCCGCAGGGCATGCCGGTGGGGACCCCGGGCCGTGCGAGCTGGAGGACATCCGCGTGTCGTCGGTGCTGACGGGGCGGCGGGTCCTGAACGTGCCGCAGCACGAGGTGACGGTGGAGAACCTGTGCTCGTGCCCGCAGAGCCGCGTGGTGATGTCGTGCAACCTCGGCGAGGTGAAGGCGGTGATCCTGGACACGACCAAGATCCGGCTGCTGAACCGGGAGGAAGGGCTGTGCCTCATCAACAGCGGCTGGCCCATCTTCAACGGCAAGCCCATCACCTTCACCTACGCCGCCAAGACGCCGCTCGACTTCACCCTCTACAACGCCTCGCCGGAATGCCGGGCGTGAGACACGGTCCAGGCCAGTATTTTGGTTTTTGCGTTGGAGTGCCTTCTTTTATCGAATGCCCGCAGTTGGAATGGCAACACCAAAATGCGTCTGTTCCTTTCTGTGTATCATGTCTCATTGCCTCCATTCTTCATGTCCTTCCTACGCACCCAAGCAATTATTCTGTAGTCCTATCCATCCCAATAAACTGGTATTGTGGTCGCCATGACATCACTTACAGAATACAGGATGAAATGCTTCTATACGATGTTTTTTATGCACGCAAAAGCGTACCTTTTTTTTCAACGATTTGAAGACGCTAGCCACATTTGCCATGTCTTGTTTTTTTTGGGTTTCGTTTGTCATGATGATGATCGGATGGTATTAATGCGTTCTTAAAATTTTGGGAATGAGTGTAAGTTTTGCATCAGTGAAACTGTGAAAGTAGACGAGAATATATCAAAAATACCACAGATGTGAAATTTTACAAAAAATAATATAAAGATTTGCCCAAAATATTAGTATAGGCAGGAGCCGCGGGCGGCACCATATTGATACGAATTTTTTTCTTTATACTATCTCTGTATGGAAATACTTGTAGCTGGGGGAAACTAGTACAAGTTCCCAACTAAAAATATTTCGATATAGCCGTGACGTCAGATCGTTTTCTCTCTCTTCCTGGCGGCTGGAACCCTAGCCGCCGCCAGGAGGCCAATCTTCTAGCGTCGTCCTCCGGCGGCTCCCTCGGTCGTCAGTGGTGAGGGGGTCGCTGGATTCACGCACGTGGATCGTTTTTACTCTCTCGTAGTCTAGATTTTTAGGCTGTTCATCGTTTTGGCTTCGGCAGCGACGATGACATCGCTGAATAAAGATTCTTCAGATCCTTCCCTGACGAGGCCATCGGTCTTATGGTTGGGGATGAATTTGGAAACCAGACTGTTCAAATAAGGATGGCGTGGTGGCGGCCGCATCCTCGGGGTGCGCAGAGCTTGGGAGGTAGTCCAGGAGCGGATGCAGATTGTGGTCTGCATCGACGACATCTGGAAGACGGAACGTGTGCTGGGTTCGTGGTTCATGGATGACAGGTATGGTTTCCTCCTTCGGCGTCTTAGTCGTCGTGGGGTGCCAGATCTTGAGTTTGATGGCGTGTCCAGGGTGTTGCCCCGGTCTGATTCGTTTAACGGCAAGGGCTTCACTTTTGGTGAGCCACCTTGGAGGTCCGCAAAGCTGCATATCAGCAATGGAGCCGCGTCAAGTTCGGGTGAGGAGGTGATCCGTCATTCTTTTCTTCGGTGGCTGCTGTGGTGGTGCTGGAGGCAGGTGACGGGCGTTGGTGTCAAGCTCAGAGATGTTCTGCTTGAAGGAAATATGCCCTAGAGGCAATAATAAAGTTGTTACTTATATTTCCTTATATCATGATAAATGTTTATTATTCATGCTAGAATTGTATTAACCGAAAACTTAGTACATGTGTGAATACATAAACAAACAGAGTGTCACTAGTATGCCTCTACTTGACTAGCTCGTTGAATCAAAGATGGTTAAGTTTCCTAGCCATAGACATGAGTTGTCATTTGATTAACGGGATCACATCATTAGAGAATGATGTGATTGACTTACACATTCCGTTAGCTTAGCACTTGATCGTTTAGTATATTGCTATTGCTTTCTTCATGACTTATACATGTTCCTATGACTATGAGATTATGCAACTCCTGAATACTGGAGGAACACTTTGTGTGCTACCAAACGTCACAACGTAACTGGGTGATTATAAAGGTGCTCTACAGGTGTCTCCGATGGTACTTGTTGAGTTGGCATAGATCAAGATTAGGATTTGTCACTCCGATTGTCGGAGAGGTATCTCTGGGCCCTCTTGGTAATGCACATCACAAGCCTTGCAAGCAATGTGACTAATGAGTTAGTTGCGGGATGATGCATTACGGAATGAGTAAAGAGACTTGCCGGTAACGAGATTAAATTAGGTATTGAGATACCGACGATCGAATCTCGGGCAAGTAACATACCGATGACAAAGGGAACAACGTATGTTGTTATGCGGTTTGACCGATAAAGATCTTCGTACAATATGTGGGAGCCAATATGAACATCCAGGTTCCGCTATTGGTTATTGACCGGAAACGTGTCTCGGTCATGTCTACATAGTTCTCGAACCCGTAGGGTCCGCACGCTTAACGTTCGGTGACGATCGGTATTATGAGTTTATGTGTTTTGATGTACCGAAGGTTGTTTGGAGTCCCGGATGTGATCACGGACATGACGAGGAGTCTCGAAATGGTTGAGACATAAAGATCGATATATTGGATGGCTATGTTTGGACATCAGAATGGTTCCGGGTGAGTTCGGGCATTTACCGGAGTACCGGGAGGTTACCGGAACCCCCCAGGGAGTATATGGGCCTTATTTGGCCTTAGTGGAATATAGGAGAGGAAGAACAAAGTGGAGGGCGCGCTCCCCTAGCCCAATCCGAATTGGGTGGGGGCCGGCCCCCCCTTTCCTTCCCTCTCTCTCCCCCTTCCTTCTCTCCTACTCCAACAAGGGAAAAGGGGAATCCTACTCCCACCGGGAGTAGGACTCCCCCCTTGGGCGCGCCTAGGAGGCCGGCCCTCTCCCCCTCCTCCACTCCTTTATATACGGGGGAGGGGGGCACCCCATAGACACACAAATTGATCATTGATCTCTTAGCCGTGTGCGGTGCCCCCCTCCACCATAATCCACCTCGGTCATATCGTTGCAGTGCTTCATCATCACTGTCATCACGCCGTCGTGCTGACGAAGCTCTCCCTCGACACTATGCTGGATCGTGAGTTCGTGGGACGTCACCGAGCCGAACGTGTGCAGATCGCGGAGGTGCCGTACATTCGGTACTAGGATCTGTCGATCGTGAAAACGTACGACTACATCAACCGCGTTGTCATAACGCTTCCGCTTACGGTCTACGAGGGTACGTGGACAACACTCTCCCCTCTCGTTGCTATACATCACCATGATCTTGCGTGTGCGTAGGAATTTTTTAAAATTACTACGTTACCCAACAGTGGCATCAGAACCAGGTTTATGCGTAGATGTTATATGCACGAGTAGAACACAAGTGAGTTGTGGGCAATAATAGTCATACTGCTTACCAGCATGTCATACTTTGATTCGGTGGTATTGTTGGATGAAGCGGCCCGGACCGACAGTACGCGTACGCTTACGCGAGACTGGTTCTACCGACGTCTTCACACACAGGTGGCTGGCGGGTGTCAGTTTCTCCAACTTTAGTTGAATCGAGTGTGGCTATGCCCGGTCCTTGTTGAAGGTTAAAACAGCACATACTTGACGAAAAATTGTTGTGATTTTGATGCGTAGGTAAGAACGGTTCTTGCTCAGCCCATAGCAGCCACGTAAAACTTGCAACAACAAAGTAGAGGACGTCTAACTTGTTTTTGCAGGGCATGTTGTGATGTGATATGGTCAAGACATGATGCTAAATTTTATTGTATGAGATGATCATGTTTTGTAACAGAGTTATCGGCAACTGGCAGGAGCCATATGGTTGTCGCTTTATTGTATGAAATGCAATCGTCATGTAATTGCTTTACTTTATCACTAAGCGGTAGTGATAGTCGTAGAAGCAATAGTTGGCGAGACGACAACGATGCTACGATGGAGATAAAGGTGTCGCGCCAGTGACAATGGTGATCATGACGGTGCTTTGGAGATGGAAATCAAAGGCACAAGATGATGATGGCCATATCATATCACTTATATTGATTGCATGTGATGTTTATATTTTATGCATCTTATTTTGCTTAGTTCGACGGTAGCTTTATAAGATGACCCCTTACTAAAATTTCAAGGTATAAGTGTTCTCACTGAGTATGCACCGTTGCGAAAGTTCGTCATGCCGAGACACCACGTGATGATCGGGTGTGATAAGCTCTACGTTCACATACAACGGGTGCAAGCCAGTTTTGCACACGCAAAATACTCGGGTTAAACTTGACGAGCCTAGCATATGTAGACATGGCCTCGGAGCACTAAGACCGAAAGGTCGAGCGTGAATCATATAGTAGATATGATCAACATAGTGATGTTCACCATTGAAAACTACTCCATCTCACGTGATGATCGGACATGATTTAGTTGATATGGATCACGTGATCATTTAGATGACTAGAGGGATGTCTATCTAAGTGGGAGTTCTTAAGTAATATGATTAATTGAACTTTAATTTATCATGAACTTAGTCCTGATAGTATTTGCATAACTATGTTGTAGATCAATAGCTCGCGATGTAGCTCGCAATGATGCGGACTTGGTCTGTAATCTGAGGATTATACTCATTGCTGCACAGAAGAATTATGTCCTTAATGCACCGCTAGGTGACAGACCTATTGCAGGAGCAGATGCAGACGTTATGAACGTTTGACAAAGCTCGGTATGATGACTACTTGATAGTTTAAGTGCACCATGCTTTACGGCTTAGAACCGGGACATAAAAAATGTTTTGAACGCCACGGAGCATATAAGATGTTCCAAGAGTTAAAATTGGTATTTAATACTCATGCCCCTGTCGAGAGGTATGAGACCTCTGACAGTACTTTGCCTACAAGATGGGGGAGAATAGCTCAACCAGTGAGCATGTGCTCAGATTGTCTGGGTAGTACAATTGCTTGAATCAAGTGGGAGTTAATCTTCCAGATAAGATAGTAATTGACAAAGTTCTCTAGTCACTATCACCAAGTTACTAGAACTTCGTGATGAACTATAATATGCAAGGGATGACAAAAGTAATTCCCGAGCTCTTCGCGATGCTCAAATCGACGAAGGTAGAAATCAGGAAAGAGCATCAAATATTGATGGTTTACAAGACCACTAGTTTCAAGAAAAGGGCAAAGGAATAGAAAGGGAACTTCAAGAAAGAATAAAAACAAGTTGTCACTCCCGTGAAGAAACCCAAATCTAGACTCAAGCCTGAAACTGAGTGCTTCTACTGCAAAGGAAATGGTCACTGGAAGTGGAACTGCCCCTAGATACTTGGCGGATAAGAAGGATGGCAAAGTGAACAAAGGTATATTTGATATACATGTTATTGATGTGTACTTTACTAGGGTTTATAGCAACCCCTCGGTATTTGATACTAGTTCAATTGCTAAGAGTAGTAACTCGAAACAAGAGTTGCAAAATAAACAAAGACTAGTTAAGGGCGAGGTGACGACGTGTGTTGAAAATGATTTCAAGGATGATAAGATCACCATCGCGCACTCCCTTTACCTTTGGGATTAGTGTTGAACCTAAAATAAATGTTATTTGATGTTTGCGTTGAGAATGAATATGATTAGATCATGTTTATTGCAATACGGTTATTCATTTAAGTCAAAGAATAATTGTTGTTCTGTTTACATGAATAAAACCTTCTATGGTCATACGCTAAAAATAAATGGTTTATTGAATCTCGATCGTGTTGATACACATATTCATAATATTGATGCCAAAAGATGCAAAGTTGATAATGATAGTACAACATATTTGTGGTAATGCCGTTTAGGTCATATTGGTGTAAAGCGCATGAAGAAACTCCATGCTGATGGGCTTTTGGAATCACTTGATGCTTGCGAGCATGCCTCATGGGCAAGATGACTAAGACTCCGTTCTCCGGAACAATGGAGCGAGCCACTGACTTATTGAAAATAATACATACCGATGTATGCGGTCCAATGAATGTTGAGGCTCACGGCGGGTATCATTGTTTTCTGACCTTCACAGATGATTTGAGCAGATATGTGTATATCTACTTGATGAAACACAAGTCTGAAACACTTGAAAAGTTCAAAGATTTTCAGAGTGAAGTAGAGAATCATCGTAACAAGAAAATAAAGTTTTTACGATCTGATCGCAGAGGCAAATATTTGAGTTATGAGTTTGGCCTTCAATTAAAACAATGTGGAATAGTTTCACAAACTTATGCCACCTGGTACACCACAGAATAATGGTGTGTCCGAACGTCATAACCGTACTTTATTGGATATAGTGCAATCTATGATGGCTCTTACTGATTTACCATTATCATTTTGGGGTTATGCATTAGCGACAGCTACATTCGCGTTAAATAGGGCACCGTCTAAATCTGTTGAGACGACACCATATGAACTATGGTTTGGCAAGAAACCTAAGCTGTCATTTCTTAAAGTTTGAGGTTGCAATGCTTATGTGAAAAAGTTTTAACCTGATAAGCTCAAACCCAAATTGGAGAAGTGTGTCTTCATAGGATACCCAAAAGAAAATGTTGGGTACACCTTCTACCACAGATCCGAAGGCAAGATCTTTGTTGCTAAGAATGGATCCTTTCTAGAGAAGGAGTTTCTCTCGAAAGAAGTGAGTGGGAGGAAAGTAGAACTTGATGAGGTAACTGTACCTGCTCCCGAATTGGAAAATAGTTCATCACAGAAATCAGTTCCAGTGATGCCTACACCAATTAGTGAGGAAGATTAATGATGATGATCATGAAACTTCAAATCAAGTTACTACCGAACCTCGTAGGTCAACCAGAGTACGGTCCGCACCAGAGTGGTACGGTAATCCTGTTCTGGAGGTCATGTTACTTGACCATGACGAACCTACGAACTATGAGGAAGCGATGATGAGCCCAGATTTCGCGAAATGGCTTGAGGCCATGAGATCTGAGATGGGATCCATGTATGAGAACGAAGTGTGGACTTTGGTTGACTTGCCCGATGATCGGCAAGCCATAGAAAATAAATGGATCTTCAAGAGGAAGACGGACGCTAATAGTAGTGTTACAATCTACAAAGCTAGACTTGTCAAAAAAGGTTTTTGAAAAAGTTCAAGGTGTTGACTACGATGAGATTTTCTCACTCGTAGCAATGCTTAAGTCTGTCCGAATCATGTTAGCAATTGCCACATTTTATGAAATCTGGCAAATGGATGTCAAAACTACATTCCTTAATGGATTTCTTAAAGAAGAGTTGTATGATGCAACCAGAAAGTTTTGTCGATCCTAAAAGTGCTAAAAATGTGCAAGCTCCAGCGATCCATCTATGGATTGGTGCAAGCATCTCGGAGTTGGAATATACGCTTTGATGAGTTGATCAAAGCATATAGTTTTATACAGGCTTGCGATAAAGCCTGTATTTACAAGAAAGTGAGTGGGAGCACTACAGCCTTTCTGATAAGTATATGTGAATGACATATTGTTGATCGGAAATGATGTAGAATTTTCTGGAAAGCATAAAGGAGTGTTTGAAAGGAGTTTTTCATTGAAAGACCTAGATGAAGCTGCTTACATATTGAGCATCAAGATCTATATAGATAGATCAAGACGCTTGATAAGTTTTTTCCATGAGTACATACCTTGACAAATTTTTGAAGTAGTTCAAAATGGAACAGTCAAAGAAGGAGCACATGCCTGTGCTCCTTCTTTGACTGTTCCATTTTGAACTACTGCTCCTTCTTTGACTGTTCCATTTTGAACTACTTCAAAAATTTGTCAAGGTATGTACTCATGGAAAAAACTTATCAAGCGTCTTGATCTATCTATATAGATCTTGATGCTCAATATGTAAGCAGCTTCATCTAGGTCTTTCAATGAAAAACTCCTTTCAAACACTCCTTTATGCTTTCCAGAAAATTCTACATCATTTCCGATCAACAATATGTCATTCACATATACTTATCAGAAAGGCTGTAGTGCTCCCACTCACTTTCTTGTAAATACAGGCTTTATCGCAAGCCTGTATAAAACTATATGCTTTGATCAACTCATCAAAGCGTATATTCCAACTCCGAGATGCTTGCACCAGTCCATATATGGATCGCTGGAGCTTTGCACACTTTGTTAGCACCTTTAGGATCGACAAAACCTTCTGGTTGCATCACATACAACTCTTCTTTAAGAAATCTATTAAGGAAAGAAGGTTTGACATCCATTTGCCAAATTTCATAAAATGCGGCATCTGCTAACATGATTCGGACAGGCTTTTAAGCATCGATACAAGTGAGAAAATCTCATCATAGTCAACACCTTGAACTTGTCGAAAAACATTTTTGCGACAATTCGAGCTTTGTAGATAGTAACACTGAAAGTGCAACTATCCCTGGGTGGTTTTGGTAATGATTAACAACATATAGCTCATTGAACTAATGGCCATTACAAGATAAATATTTCAGGAAAGTTCAATGATTGGCATGGATAAGGAATGTGGACCCCTCAAAATGCTAAGGACAAAAGATTGGCTCAAGCTTCAAAGTCCAAGACTCTACATTTTACTTTTAGTGATCCAAGATCACATTGAGTCCATAGGAAAAGCCAATACTATTAAAAGGGGGTGAGGTGTTGCTTAATGGCTTGCTTGCTCAAAGTGCTTAGTGATATGCTCCAAAGCCCTCAGCCACTTTCTCATATCCACATATGTCCCAAACCAAAAGTCAAACTCGGCCCCACCGATTTGATCCATCCGGCGCCACCGAGTTCATTTGACATAGCCACTACCAGAAACCCAGTCTTTTCGGTCTCACCGATAGGGATCTCGGTCTCACCGAGATGGGATTGCAAACTCTCTGTTTCCCATCATAACGTTTCGGTCTAACCGAGATGAGCGAACGGTCCAACCGAGTCTGCAATGCAAACTCTCTATTTCCTTTTCATAACGCTTCGGTCCCACTGAGACGAGCGAATCGGTCCCACCGAGTTTGCCTGACCAACTCTCTATTTGTCTATTACCAAAGTTGGTCCAACCGAGTTTGAGTAATCGGTCCAACCGAGATTATGTTATGCCCTAACCCTAATGATATCGGTCCCACCGAGTTGACATGTCGGTCCCACCGAAAATCCTAACGTTCATATTTTGAACTAAATCGGTCTGACAGAGTTTTATAATTCGGTCCCACCGAGTTTGGTGATTTGTGTGTAACGGTTAGATTTTGTGTGGAGGCTATATATACCCCTCCACCCACTCTTCATTCATGGAGAGAGCCATCAGAACGTGCCTACATTTCCATTACCCATTTTCTGAGAGAGAGCCACCTACTTATGTGTTGAGACCAAGATATTCCAATCCAACCATATGAATCTTGATCTCTAGCCTTCCCCAAGTTGCTTTCCACTCAAATCATCTTTCCACCAAATCCAATCCTATGAGAGTGAGTTGAGTGTTGGGGAGACTATCATTTGAAGCACAAGAGCAAGGAGTTCATCATCAACACACCATCTATTACCTTTTGGAGAATGGTGTCTCCTAGATTGGTTAGGTGTCACTTGGGAGCCTCCGACAAGATTGTGGAGTTGAACCAAGGAGTTTGTAAGGGCAAGGAGATCGCCTACTTCGTGAAGATCTACCCTAATGAGGCAAGTCCTTCGTGGGTGATGGCCATGGTGGGATAGACAAGGTTGCTTCTTCGTGGACCCTTCGTGGGTGGAGCCCTCCGTGGACTCGCGCAGCCGTTACCCTTCGTGGGTTGAAGTCTCCATCAACGTGGATGTACGATAGCACCACCTATCGGAACCACGACAAAAACATCCGTGTCTCCTATTGCGTTTGCACTCTCCAAACCCTTCCCTTTACATTCTTGCAAGTTGCATGCTTTACTTTCCGCTGCTCATATACTCTTTGCATGCTTGCTTGAATTGTGATAAGATTGCTTGACTTGTGCTAAGTTCTTAAAATCTGCCAAGAACTAAAATTGGGAAAAGGTTAAGTTTTTATTTGGTCAAGTAGTCTAATCACCCCCCAAGACATACTTTCGATCCTACAAACACTACTATCAGCGTCTGTTTTCCTCTTGAAGATCCATTTATTCTCTATTGCTTTCTGATCATCGGGCAAGTCAACCAAAGTCCATACTTTGTTCTTATACATGGACCCCATCTCAGATTTTATGGCCTCAAGCCATTTCGCGGAATCTGGGCTCATCATCGCTTCCTCATAGTTCGTAGGTTCATCATGGTCAAGTAACATGACCTCCAGAACAGGATTACCGTACCATTCTGGTGCGGATCTTATTCTGGTTGACCTACGAGGTTCGGTAGTAACTTGATCTGAAGTTTCATGATCATCATCATTAGCTTCCTCACTAATTGGTATAGGAATCACTGGAACTGATTTCTGTGATGAACTACTTTCCAATTCGGGAGAAGGTACAATTACCTCATCAAGTTCTACTTTCCTTCCACTCACTTCTTTCGAGAGAAACTCCTTCTCTAGAAAGGATCCACTTTTAGCAACAAAGACCTTGCCTTCGGATCTGTGATAGAAGTTGTACCCAACAGTGTCTTTTGGGTATCCTATGAAGACGCATTTCTCCGATTTGGGTTCGAACTTATCAGGTTGAAGCTTTTTCACATAAGCATCGCAGCCCCAAACTTTAAGAAACGACAGCTTAGGTTTATTGCTAAACCACAGTTCATACGGTGTCGTCTCAACGGATTTAGATGGTGCCCTATTTAACGTGAATGCAGCTGTCTCTAATGCATAATCCCAAAACGATAGTGGTAAATCGGTAAGAGACATCATAGATCGCACCATATCCAATAAAGTACGGTTATGACGTTCGGACAAACCATTACGCTGTGGTGTTCCAGGTGGCGTGAGTTGTGAAACTATTCCACATTGTTTTAAATGAAGACCAAACTCATAACTCAAATATTCGTCTCCGCGATCAGATCGTAGAAACTTTATTTTTTTGTTACGATGATTTTCTACCTCACTCTGAAATTCTTTGAACTTTTCAAATGTTTCAGACTTATGTTTCATCGAGTAGATATACCCATATCTGCTCAAATCATCTGTGAAGGTCAGAAAATAACGATACCTGCCGCGAGCCTTAACACTCATCAGACCGCATACATCAGTATGTATTGTTTTCAACAAGTCAGTTGCTCGCTCCATTGTTCCGGAGAACGGAGTCTTAGTCATCTTCCCCATGAGGCATGGTTCGCAAGCATCAAGTGATTCCAAAAGCCCATCACCATGGAGTTTCTTCATGTGCTTTACACCAATATGACCTAAACGGCAGTGCCACAAATAAGTTGCACTATCATTATTAACTTTGCATCTTTTGTCTTCAATATTATGAATATGTGTATCACTACGATCGAGATCCAACAAACCATTTTCATTGGGTGTATGACCATAGAAGGTTTTATTCATGTAAACAGAACAACAATTATTCTCTAACTTAAACGAATAACCGTATTGCAATAAACATGATCAAATCATATTCATACTCAACGCAAACACCAAATAACATTTATTTAGGTTCAACACTAATCCCGAAAGTATAGGGAGTGTGCGATGATGATCTTATCAACCTTGGAATCATTTCCAACACACATCGTCACCTCGCCCTTAACTAGTCTCTGTTTATTTTGCAACTCCCGTTTCGAGTTACTACTCTTAGCAACTGAACTAGTATCAAATACCGAGGGGTTGCTATAAACACTAGGAAAGTACACATCAATTATACCCTTGTTCATTTTGCCATCCTTCTTATCCGCCAAGTATCTAGGGGTAGTTTCACTTCCAGTGACCATTTCCTTTGAAGTAGAAGCACTTAGTTTCAGGCTTGAGTCTAGCTTTAGGTTTCTTCACGGGAGTGACAACTTGTTTGTCATTCTTTCTTGAAGTTCTCTTTCTATTCTTTTGCCCTTTTTCTTGAAACTAGTGGTCTTGTAAACCATCAACACTTGATGCTCTTTCTTGATTTCCACCTTCGCCAATTTCAACATCGCGAAGAGCTCAGGAATTACTTTCGTCACCCCTTGCATATTATAGTTCATCACGAAGTTCTAGTAACTTGGTGATAGATACTAGAGAACTTTGTCAATTACTATCTTATCTGGAAGATTAACTCCCACTTGATTCAAGCAATTGTAGTACCCAGACAATCTAAGCACATACTCATTGGTTGAGCCATTCTCCCCCATTTTGTAGGCAAAGTACTGTCAGAGATCTCATACCTCTCGACACGAGCATGAGTATGAAATACCAATTTCAACTGTTGGAACATCTTATATGCTCCGTGGCGTTCAAAACATTTTTGAATCCCCGATTCTAAGCCGTAAAGCATGGTGCACTTAAACTATCAAGTAGTTATCATACCGAGCTTTGTCAAATGTTCATAACGTCTGCATCTGCTCCTGCAATAGGTCTGTCACCTAGCGGTGCATTAAGGACATAATTCTTCTGTGCAGCAATGAGGATAATCCTTAGATCACGGACCAAGTCCGCATCATTGCTACTAACATCTTTCAACATAGTTTTTCTCTAGGAACATATCAAAAATAAATGGGGAGCTACATCGCAAGCTATTGATCTACAACATAGTTATGCAAATACTATCAGGACTAAGTTCATGATAAATTAAGTTCAATTAATCATATTACTTAAGAACTCCCACTTAGATAGACATCCCTCAAGTCATCTAAATGATCATGTGATCCAAATCAACTAAACCATGTCCGATCATCACATGAGATGGAGTAGTTTTCAATGGTGAACATCACTATGTTGATCATATCTACTATATGATTCACGCTCGACCTTTCGGTCTCAAGTGTTCCGAGGCCATATCTGCATATGCTAGGCTCGTCAAGTTTAACCCGAGTATTCTACGTGTGCAAAACTGGCTTGCACCCGTTGTATGTGAACGTAGAGCTTATCACACCCGGTCATCATGTGGTGTCTCAGCACGAAGAACTGTCGCAACAGTGCATACTCAGGGAGAACACTTATACCTTGAAATTTTAGTAAGGGGTCATCTTATAAAGCTACCGTCGAACTAAGCAAAATAAGATGTATAAAAGATAAACATCATATGCAATCAAAATATGTGACATGATATGGTCATCATCATCTTGTGCCTTTGATCTCCATCTCCAAAGTACCGTCATGATCTCCATCGTCATCGGCATGACACCATGATCTCCATCATCTTGATCTCTATCAACGTGTCGTCATATGGTCGTCTCGCCAACTATTGCTTTTGCAACTATTGCTATCGCATAGCGATAAAGTAAAACAATTACATGGCGCTTGCATCTTATGCAATAAAGAGACAACCATAAGGCTCCTGCCAGTTGCCGATAACTTCAACAAAACATGATCATCTCATACAACAATTTATATCTCATCACGTTTTGACCATATCACATCACAACATGCCCTGCAAAAACAAGTTAGACGTCCTCTACTTTGTTGTTGCAAGTTTTATGTGGCTGCTACGGGCTGAGCAAGAACCGTTCTTACCTACGCATCAAAACCATAATGATTTTTCGTCAAGTATGTGCTGTTTTAACCTTCAACAAGGACCGGGCGTAGCCACACTCGATTCAACTAAAGTTGGAGCAACTGACACCCGCCAGCCACCTGTGTGCGAAGCACGTCGGTAGAACCAGTCTCGCGTAAGCGTACGCATAATGTCGGTCCGGGTCGCTTCATCTAACAATACCGCCGAATCAAAGTATGACATGCTGGTAAGCAGTATGACTATTATCGCCCACAACTCACTTGTGTTCTAATCGTGCATATAACATCTACGCATAGACCTGGCTCGGATGCCACTGTTGGGGAACGTAGTAATTTCAAAAATTTACCTACGCACACGCAAGATCATGGTGATGCATAGCAACGAGAGGGGAGAGTGTTGTCCACGTACCCTCGTAGACCGAAAGCGGAAGCGTTTAGTAACGCGGTTGATGTAGTCGTACGTCTTCACGATCGACCGATCCTAGTACCGAACGTACGGCACCTCCGTGGTCTGCACACGTTCAGCTCGGTGACGTCCCATGAACTCACGATACAACAGTGTCGAGGGAGAGCTTCGTCAGCACGACGGCGTGATGACGGTGATGATGAAGCTACCGACGCAAGGCTTCTCCTAAGCACTACGACGATATGACCGAGGTGGATTATGGTGGAGGGGGGCACCGCACACGGCTAAGAGATCAATGATCAACTTGTGTGTCTATGGGGTGCCCCCTTGCCACGTATATAAAGGATGGAGGGAGGAGGAGGCCGGCCCTCATAGGGCGCGCCCAAAGTGTGGAGTCCTACTAGGACTCCCTAGTCCTAGTAGGATTCCACCTCCCACATGGAATAGGAAAAAGGGAAGGGAGAAGGAGAAGGAAGGAAGGGGCGCCCCCCCTCCCTAGTCCAATTCGGACCAGTCCATGGGGAGGGGTGCGGCCACCCTTTGGGGCCTTTCTCTCCTTTCCCGTATGGCCCATTAAGGCCCAATACGAATTCCCGTAACTCTCTGGTACTCCGAAAAATACCTGAATCACTCGGAACCTTTCCGATGTCCGAATATAGTCGTCCAATATATCGACCTTTATGTCTCGACCATTTCGAGACTCCTCGTCATGTCCCCGATCTCATCCGGGACTCTGAACTACCTTCGGTACATCAAAACACATAAACTCATAATACAAATCGTCACCGAACGTTAAGCGTGCGGACCCTACGGGTTCGAGAACTATGTAGACATGACCGAGACATGTCTCCGGTCAATAACCAATAGCGGAACCTGGATGCTCATATTGGCTCCCACATATTCTACGAAGATCTTTATCGGTCAAACCGCATAACAACATACGTTGTTCCCTTTGTCATCGGTATGTTACTTGCCCGAGATTCGATCGTCGGTATCTCAATACCTAGTTCAATCTCGTTACCGGCAAGTCTCTTTACTCGTTATGTAATGCATCATCCCGCAACTAACTCATTAGTCACATTGCTTGCAAGGCTTATAGTGATGTGCATTACCAAGAGGGCCCAGAGATACCTCTCCGACAATCGGAGTGACAAATCCTAATCTCGAAATACGCTAACTCAACAAGTACCTTCGGAGGCACCTGTAGAGCACCTTTATAATCACCCAGTTACGTTGTGACGTTTGGTAGTACACAAAGTGTTCCTCAGGTATTCAGGAGTTGCATAATCTCATAGTCATAGGAACATGTATAAGTCATGATGAAAGCAATAGCAACATACTAAACGATCAAGTGCTAAGCTAACGGAATGGGTCAAGTCAATCACATCATTCTCTAATGATGTGATCCCGTTAATCAAATGACAACTCATGTCTATGGCTAGGAAACATAACCATTTTTGATTCAACGAGCTAGTCAAGTAGAGGCATACTAGTGACTCTGTTTGTCTATGTATTCACACATGTACTAAGTTTCTGGTTAATACAATTCTAGCATGAATAATAAACATTTATCATGATATATGGAAATATAAATAACAACTTTATTATTGCCTCTAGGGCATATTTCCTTCACCGATGACAAAGGGAACAACGTATGTTGTTATGCGGTTTGACCGATAAAGATCTTCGTAGAATATGTGGGAGCCAATATGAACATCCAGGTTCCGCTATTGGTTATTGACCGGAAATGTGTCTCGGTCATGTCTACATAGTTCTCGAACCCGTAGGGTCCGCACGCTTAACGTTCGGTGACGATCGGTATTATGAGTTTATGTGTTTTTATGTACCAAAGGTTGTTCAGAGTCCCGGATGTGATCACGGACATGACGAGGAGTCTCGAAATGGTCGAGACATAAAGATCGATATATTGGATGGCTATGTTTGGACATCGGAATGGTTTCGGGTGAGTTCGGGCATTTACCGGAGTACCGGGAGGTTACCGGAACCCCCCCCAGGGAGTATACAGGCCTTATTGGGCCTGATACGTCTCCAACGTATCTATAATTTATGAAGTATTCGTGCTATTATATTATCCATCTTATTTGTCTTATATGCATTTATATGCTATTTTATATGATTTTTGGGACTAACCTATTAACCTAGAGCCCAGTGCCAATTTCTGTTTTCTCCTTGTTTTTGAGTTTTGCAGAAAAGGAATACCAAACGGAGTCCAATTGACGTGCCAATTTTTGATGATTTTTATGGACCAAAAGAAGACCACAGAGCATCGGAGTTGGGCCAGAAGAGTCCCGAGCTGCCCACGAGGGTGGGGGCGCGCCCACCCCCTGGGCGCGTGGGCCTGCCTCGTGGACAGCTCGGGCACCTCCTTGACGTGAGACCGACGCCAAAAATTTCTATAAATACAGAAACCTCGAAAAATTAACCTAGATCGGAAGTTCCGCCGCCGCAAGCCTCTGTAGCCACGAGAAATCAATCTAGGCCCTCTCTGGCACCCTGCCGAAGGGGGCCATCATCACCGGAGGCCATGGAGGAGGATCCCGGAGGGGCCATCATCGCCATGAAGGCCAAGGATCAGAGGGAGAACCTTTCCCCATCTAGGGGGGAGGCCATGGAGGAGGAAGCACAAGGGGGAGAACCTCTCCTCCTCTCTCTCTTGGTGGCACCAGTGTGCCATCAGGAGGGGAATCATCGCCGCGGTGATCGTCTTCATCAACATCACCATCATCATCACCATCCTCATCTCTTTTACGCGGTCCACTCTCCCGCACCCCGCTGTAATCCCTACTTGAACATGGTGCTTTATGCCACATATTATGATCCAATGATGTGTTGCCATCCTATGATGTTTTGAGTAGATATCCTTTGTCTTTGGGTTGATTGATGATCTAGATTGGTACGAGTTGTATGTTTTATTTTGGTGCTGTCCTATGGTGCCCTCCATGTCATGCAAGCGTGAGGGATTCCCGCTGTAGGGTGTTGCAATACGTTCATGATTCACTTATAGTGGGTTGCTTGAGTGACAGAAGCATAAACCCGAGTAAGGGGGTTGTTGCGTATGGGATAAAGGGGACTTGATATGTTAATGCTATGGTTGGGTTTTACCTTAATGATATTTAGTAGTTGCGGATGCTTGCTAGAGTTCCAATCATAAGTGCATATGATCCAAGTAGAGAAAGTATGTTAGCTTATGCCTCTCCCTCATATGAAATTGCAATGACGACTACCGGTCTTGTTAACAATTGCCTAGGACAATTCCGCACACCGATCCACCATTATTCCACACTCGCTATTTATAATATTTAGTAATATATTCTAACTTTATGATAACAGCACCTACTTTTATATTTTAGCTCTCCGATATCATACAAAGTTATCCTCTTCATACCCACAATGTAGTTTTATTTCTCGTTTCTAGTTGGAAGCAAACGTTCGGTGTACGTAGAGTCGTATCAGTGGCAGATAGGGCTTGAGAGAATATTGATCTTACCTTTAGCTCCTTGTGGGTTCGACACTCCATACTTATCACTTCCACCTTTGGAAATTGCTACGATGATTCCCTGCACTTGGGGATTATCAAGCTCTTTTCTAGCGCCGTTGCCGGGGAGCAATAGCGTGGGGCTGATATTCTCGTGTGTGCTTGTTTGCTTTCTTCACTAAGTAGATTTTGTTTTTCCTTTTTGTTTCTGTTTAGTTGTGGGTGAAACATATAATTTTTTTTAAAAGAATGAAAATACAAAAAAATTACTTGCCTCTCATGCCTAAAAAGTTTTTCAAAAAGAGAAGTGATTGGAAAGTTTTGCATTGAAGAAGTGAGGGTCGACCTTGAGCACTTGTGTTCATGCTCATGGAAACAATGTATAATTTTTCATGGAAGTTTCTCGGTAAATAATTATCCCCTTGTATATATCCATTGTATTATAAAAATAATGTGCCAAGCTTTGGTTTTAGGATGATTAGATTGCTTGTTTACTATGTGCAGAACAAAAACAGAAACTTTGGCTGTAGTGCATGAATTTACATTTTTTACTGGAAGGTCAAATGGGTCTGAAACTTTTTGCACATTACTTCTGTACAAAATTTTCAAATTGTCAAATTTATTTCATAATTTTAGGAGTTACAGAAGTTTACCAAACTTCCATATTACTACAGACTGTTCTGTTTTTAACAGATTCTGTTTTTCGCGTGTTGTTTGCTTATTTTGATGAATCTATGGCTAGTATAGGGGGTATGAACCATAGAGAAGTTGGAATACAGTAGGTTTAACACCAATTTAAATAAATAATGAGTTCATTACAGTACCCTAAAGGTAGTGATTTGCTTTATTACACTAACGGATCTCACAAGTTTTTGTTAAAGTTTTGTGTGGATGAAGTGTCCGAAGGTCGAGGAGCTATCAATATGAGAAGAATAAAGAGAGGCAAGAGTTCAAGCTTGGGGATGCCCAAGGCACCCCAAGTAAATATTTCAAAGGATACTCAAGCATCTAAGCTTGGGGATGCCCCGGTTGGCATCCCATCTTTCTTCTTCAACAAATATCGGTATCCTCGGTTTTTGCTTTGTTCACATGATTTGTATCTTTTGTGTTTTTGTTTTTCCTTTAAGAACCATGCTAGCATGAGATAGCCCTTCATTTATTTATAGAATACTTCATGTGCTTCACTTAAATCTTTTAAGTATGATCTTATAGAATTGCTCTTTGTGCTTCACTTAAATCTTTTGAGTATGGTTTTATAGAATGCTTCGTGTGCTTCACTTACATATTTTGAGATTGGATATTGGTTGGTCTATATTAATTGTAGAATGCTCCATGAACTTCACTTATATCTTTTGGAGTATGAATAATACTATAATTTAAAGTGGGTTTGGAAGAGTGTCAACTTTAGGAATTAGTGATCCCACTATTTTGGAGGGTGTTGAATCTTAGTGTGATATTTATGAAAGTGGATTTGGAAGAGTGTCAACTTTAGCTAATAATGATTACACTATTTCGGAAGAGGTTCCAATTGAGTATGAGAACAAAGTTGCTATCCATGATGCTACTGAAAATTATTATGAGGTAGGAATACATGCTTGTAGGAGTTGCAATAATATCAAGTGTTCTCTCTATGTGCTTACAATTTGAAGTTATACTTGTTTTGCCTTCCTATACTAGTTGATTCTTGTTCCATAAGTTGTGTGCTCACAAAATCCCTAGGCATAGGAAGTTGGTTAGAATCAATTGTGCCAGTCATATTCTTCATGATGCTCTCTTTATGTTTCAATTCTTATCTTTTATGTGAGCATCATTGAAATCATCATGCCTAGCTAAAAGGCATTAAAGAAAAGCGCTTGTTGGGAGACAACCCAATATTTACCCTTACTGTTTTTGTGTGTCTACATGATTAATCTACTGTAGTAATCATGTTTTATAGCTTTTGTTTCAATAAAGTGCCAAGTAAGACCTTTGGGAAGACTTGGGTGAAAGTTAATGTGATCTTGCTGTAAAAAACAGAAACTTTGCGCTCACGAGATTAGCTGTCATTTTTTTTACAGAAGAGTGCTTTTGAGTTGATTCTTTTTGCAGAAGATTAATAGACAAATTCCTCGCGTCCACCAATTTATTTCATAATTTTTGGAGTAGCAGAAGTATGGTTTATGTTCAGATCATTACAGACTATTATGTTTCTGACAGATTCTGTTTTCATTGCATAGTTTGTTTCTTTTCTAGTTTCTATGACTTATATTTCTCCATATAAATTGTAGAAATGATATGGTACAGTAGGCATTGTGTGAGAACAATTATGAAACTTGTCCTTGACAGTACCAAAGTGAATGGTTTACTCTTTATCATACTAACCTATCTCACGAAGTTTTGTTAAGTTTTGTGTGATTGAAGTTTTCAAGCTTTGGGTGAGATATCGATGTGAGGAGAATAAGGAGTGGAAAGAACCTAGGCTTGGGGATGCCCAAGGCACCCCAAGGTAATATTCAAGGAAGACTCAAGCGCCTAAGCTTGGGGATGCCCCGGAAGGCATCCCCTCTTTCGTCTTCAAAACTATCGGTATACCTTACTCGGAGCTATATTTTTATTCGTCACATGATATGTGTTTTGCTTGGAGCGTATTTTCAATTTTACTTGCTGATTGAATAAAATCATTGGATCTGAAATATTGAATGAAAAAGAATTCTCCCATGGCTAGTTAATTATTTGACTATTCAGTGTTCTTCACTCATATTTTTGGAGTAGTTTGTTATTTACTCATGTGCTTCACGTATATCCCATGAGTAAATGGTTGAATAAATAAAATATCATAAACCTAAATTTATATATGTTTCATATGCTTATAACATGGGGAGTAATGACTTTACACATAATAAGTATAGGTAGTAAACTTATTAAAAGTTAGCAAACGTAGAATTGGTCACTTGAACAATTCATGAAAGAATATTGAAGGAAGAGGGATTTCACATATAAATATACTATCTTGGACATCTTTTGTAATTGTGAGCACTCATTAAAATATGACATGCTAAAAGGTTGATGTTGGACAAGGAAGACAACGTAATGGGTTACGTTTTCTTATTTTATCTGAAATAAAGTATATTGTCATGGATCGTCCAACACGTTGAGCTTGCCTTTCCCCCTCATGCTAGCCAAATTCTTTGCACTAAATAGATATACTACTTGTGCTTTCAAATACCCTTAAACCCGGTTTTGCCATGAGAGTCCACCATACCTACCTATGGATTGAGTAAGATCCTTCAAGTAAGTTGTCATCGGTGCAAGCAATAAAAATTGCTCTCTAAATATGTATGATTGATTAGTGTGAAGGAAATAAGCTTTATACGATCTTGTGATATGAAAGAAATAAAAGCGACGGGCTGCATAATAAAGGTCCATATCACAAGTGGCAATATAAAGTGACGTTCTTTCGCATTAGGATTTTGTGCATCCAACCCTGAAAGCGCATGGCAACCTCTGCTTCCCTCTGCGAAGGGCCTATCTTTTACTTTTATCTCTTACCCTTATACAAGAGTCATGGTGATTTTTCACCTTTTCTTTTTACATTTTTTCTTTGGCAAGCACATTGTGTTGGAAAGATTCTGATATATATATCCAATTGAATGTAAGGCATCATGAACTATTATTGTTGACATTACCCTTGAGGTAAAAGATTGAGAGGCGAATCTATAAGCCCCTATCTTTCTCTGTGTCTAATTAAAACTTTGAACCCATAAATATCGCGTGAGTGTTAGCAATTGTGAAAGACTAAAGGACAGTTGAGTATGTGAAGTTTGCTAAATCAAAGCTCTGACATAGACTCTTCCTAAAAATAAGATGATTTGTAATTGTTTGATGACTGATAACACGGTTTGTTAGTTTTCAAGAAAGTTTATAATCTATACTTTAACATTTGAATAGCTTATTACTTGATCATGAAAAGTTTTATGAAGATGAGCTACTGATATGACATATAATGATGCTAGAAAAGGTGATTGAAATTATCATTGATCAAACTTGTGCACCTGCTAGCATTCACACTTCATAAATTATTTAGCCAGGGCCAGCTGCATGGCTGCCATTGAGGTCAAGATTGCTGCTGCCTTGCTACACCCCAGCGGTCGACCCCAATAAGACCTGGAAGGGGACAACCCATCCGGACGAGGTGACAGTGGCGGAGCTAGGAAAAAAAAACTGGGCAGGCCTTCCTAGAGGAGAACACAAAAAGGAAAAAAAGTCTGAACCATACTAATACAGCAGGCATTAGTTAGTTACATTGCATGTGCCAATGCTGGTTGCTAGCGTAATAATTCGTGATATTTAGCTGATAACACAGTCCTCCAGCTGCATGTCGAAGTGAGCTTGTTCGGGGCTGGCTAGCTAGCTACTAGCCTATCTGACAGACCAGTGCTTTTCGATAAAGGCTGTATTTTACTGACTAAGTGTAGCATCAGGCGATGCAATCATCATGAGTACACACCCGGCCTCTGCATAACCAGGATGCACACAGCCAACACAACACACACAAACGATCACGCCGACAAAGAGCAAAGTCATACAAGACCAAAGCGATGCCTAGACTGAGGAAGAAGAAAAAAACCAAAGCAATGAAAAGATCAATTGACAAAATACAACCATTGTTTATAAAGCGTCTGAAGCAGGACCCTAGCAGCGCCTTAGAAATATGCCTGCTTTAGGCACTCAGGCGTTAAGCGTCAAAGCGGGTGGTGCTCACTTTAGGTCGCTTTACCGCCTTTTAAACCATGAATACAACAGTGACCATCGGCGCCAACCATCTCTGGAAATTCAGACCAGAGCCGGAGACGAAGGAAATTCAGTGTTGCATGGGAAGACACCAGCGACCCAGTGATGTATGCCTGCGATGCAGCGTTGGACGGCACATATGTATATTTTTTTTCCTGGAGGGCTGGGCGGGCCACTGCCTGTTTTTGCCCTCGCGTAGCTCTGCCGGTGGAGGTGAGCAAATGGCTGATTGCCGGTACGCCCAACGCCCTCATCGTGCCCCTCTACATACATGTGAAGAGGATCATATTTTTTTATTAAAAGGAGGATATACCCCCGGCCTCTGCATCTGCATCTGGGCGATGCATGCAGCCATTTTATTAATTATTCACAATGATCTTACAAAGTAATACATCAATAAGCCTGAAGCCACCATCTTGACGACACCCGTCGCTACTCCTATCCTCTTGATGAAGGGGTGCCGAATGTCCGAGCCTAATACCAAACAGACATCGCACAACCTAACATCTAAAGCCGGATGCCCCAGCCCAGCCATATACCGTGACTAGGTCACACACCGGTCCAGCGCACTCTCTGAGGTCACCGCCGCCGTCTTCCATTGATCCATCTCCAGAGCAAATACTGACGCACCGACCTTGCCAGGCCTGTCGTCGACGCCACCACGGCGCCAGACAACGCCACCATCCTGCACGTATCCATCCACACGCGCCCGTCACCGAAACTCTGCAGCGCCATGCCGCCGGGATCCATCGTCGGCCTTGCGGTAGATGTAACACCGCTCCTCCTCTTGTCCCCTCCAGCCAGCTCCTGCTCCAAAACGATGCCCCCAGGAGGAAGAACGACACCGAAGGCGCCATCATCGTTCGATCCGGTAGACCCAAATCTAGGGTTTTCCCCGGACATCCCGATCATGTTGACGCAGCTTGCAACGACGATGCCTCAACAAGGAGATGGCGTCAGAGACGCCATCATCGCCCGCCATGACCGAAGTCGGCGCGATTTTCATCGAAAGTAGTGCCACCACGGTCTCGCCGCTGACTAGATCCGAGCACACCCTTGCCATAAAGACGCACGGTGTCGTCGGAAAGTCGGTTGAGGACCTCCAGCCGCCCCACCCCGGCCACATCACGCGTCGCTGGCCGGCCAAAGCTGAACCACGGCAGATCTGGCCGGGACGCCAGATCCACGACCACCGCCCATCGCATAGCAGATGATCCCACCAGAGCACCACGCCATCCATGGCTTCACCGGTTGCCGCCACACAGCCAGGACGCCGCCATGGCTGCCGCGCGAGGAAACCCCCCACGAGGCGTCCCAGCCGCCTCATGGGAGATCCGACGCAACTCTCCTGCCCTAGGCCTAAAGGCGTCGGGTGCCGCCACCACCGCGGCCAGAGCCGGCGGCAGGGATCTGCCCCGTGGGAGGTCGGGTGCGTGGAGGAGATGGTGCCCCTGGCGTCGCCCTGGGGGGAAGAGGATCACATGGTGGCTCAGTTTAAAAAAATCATGGTATGAGCCCAGGGCGCGGTGCCAGCAGCCTGGTCAGAGAGCTGGAAGGCAGCTGTGTGGCCAAACGTGATGGCAACATGAAAAACTCGCCGTACTCGATGCCGCCCCTTCCCCTCTGGGGCTACAACCTCCTTCCCCTTCTCCAGCCACCTCGCTGCCGCCTTTGCTGTAGACAAGGGAACGCTAAAGCTTTTCCTTGGCTCATGTTGCTGCCGTGCCTCTCCTCCTACTCTGTCACCTCATCTCTTCTACCTCCATCTTGTCCCTCCGTTAACCGTCGTGCCATCTTGCTCCAGCCGCTCCGTCCGCCACGCTCGCTCAATCTCATTCCAAATGGCACCGTGCCTTTTAACTTCTTTGCTTCGCTGGGATGGAATGGGATCGGAGGAGAGACTGGCAGAACCATGCTTAGGATGGGGAAACAGGGCAGGCGGCATGGTCGCTCGAGGATTCGAGAAGGAATGCAGAGGCGTTGAGGCGAGCAGTTGAGCTACCAAGCAGACGAGTGGAAGAGGCCCTCAGATGAGGTGTCCTTATGGTGGGGGTACCTGATGATGTGTCAGACAGAATTGTTACAAAATAGTTTGTGGGGCCCAACTAACAATGAATTTGGGATGAGAGATCGCACTTGGAGAAATATTCTGCTGCAGGAACCAGAATATCGTTAAGTGGTGTTTCCCCAACGCCAGACTACTGAAACCAATAAGTAGAGGGCTTGCAGTCTGCAGATTCAGAACTTTCTACCATGCTGCAGAGCCATGTAATGTCAGCTACGTTGCAGATTCAAGGCCTCTTATATGCCTATTTTTTTGCAAACAACATATGTCCACGGGTTTTAGCCTTTAGGTGGCGTTCGACTTGCTAAAAAGCAACAGTGTGAGTTATTGTTAGGTATTTTGAAAACAATATGGGGTTCTTTGGTTCAGGACTTACTCAAGTTCTCTCTGTCTGCACTGTGGAGAGTTCATACCCAATCTTCAGACACTTAGAAATTCCGGAGATAATATTTAGAAGTGAAACCATAAGTTCAGTTGTAAATATTCTTTGAATATGGGTTATTGCTAGCACAATAACCGAGGATTTGCAAAAAGTTATAGATATCTTCTGTTGTACTGCTTTCTCTATGCATTGAACAAATATATTTTGTGGTCCGGGACTCTGGGTGTTATTGGTTTGTACATTTTGTTGATGACTCAGAGGATTTGTATGAAATTTGACGTCTACTGAAATCCTACTGAAATGTTACAATGGAACCATCCTAGGATGCAGAGTGTAGATCCCAATGCTGGCATGCTTAAGAACCGGGATTGGAGACAAAACCTGAATTTCTAGGGGGGAAATAAGGTGTGACTACCTGGACTGGTTGCAGAGTTAACTGTGAAACTAATGATTCGGAAGACCTGGCATCATTTCCTCCACTGGCAATAAAAGACGAAGGTATATTAGGATCAGCAAAAGAAAATTGAATAATTGAACCACTCTACTTGACTTGACAATAAATGAAACCAAGCTGCTCACCTAGTTGTAGTTTTCCTTGTCAAGGATGGGTCACAGCTTGCTCGAATGACTTCCTCACAGCCTGCAATAATGACTTCTTGAACATGCTTGCTGTAATGACTTGAATTCCTGATAAACGGATGGGTCAACAACTCCCTTGCGCTTGGCCTTGCTGCTGGATTCCTCTTGAAACAGCATTTCAGAAAATCCTTTGCCTCATGTGATAAATTGTCAGGAAGTGGTGGGTCCTTATTCAAAACCTTGAACATTGCAGCAGGCTGTAGTAGAAAAAAGTTTTCTTAGAAGTAGCTTTTTTGTACAACTTTATTGTGTTGATAACCAGACTATAAGTTACCAATGACCAATAACTTGTGACAACGCTTTCGGTTACCTTCCACGCCTATTTATGTGCGCATATGAACATAGGTCCATATTAGACTTCCCCTGACAATTCATTAATTAAACTTGAACGCGAATCGCCCCATTAGCTCAGGCGGGGGCGCCCGCGGGCGTCGTTACCTCGTTGGAGGCGTTGTGGGGCAATTCGCGTTCCCTGTGTGCCCAGGGGAAACCCCAGGCTCGGGCTTTCCGGATCGGATGATGGCGAGGTTCCTGCATCATCAACCCCATGGGGGCATCATCTTTGGGGTTGTAGGAGGGACAAGTGTTTTGCTTGGTGGCTGGGCGCAGGTCTCCGTATGCTTCTCGTGCGGTGACCAAGGTGGAGCGGCGTGCCATCTATAGTATCGACGACGGCGAGTCTTGGCAGCAAGGTGCAGCGGGGTGTCTCGGCGCTGGATACCGTTTGATGGGCGCGCACAGGAGGCTGGCACTGTCCGGTGTCATGGTGGCGTCGACGGCAGAAGGGTCTGGCAAGATCAGTGCATTGCTTGCTCCTTATGATGGGACTGTGGAAGAAGGCGGCGACGGATTCTACAGCGTGAGCATGCAGTGCACGCTAGGGGTCTGCTAGACCGGTTGGTGCTCCCGGCTAGCCGGCGGGCGGCTTGGTGAGGCCATCGGATTTCTTGGTGTACGTGGCATGAGGTCAGGGCACATCATCAATCTTCTAGGTAGGGCGACAGTTTTCCCGTGGAAGGTGGCTTTGGGTTGATCTATGTATTTATTTTGTAGGGCCTTATTGAATAATGCAATAAAGATGGCTGTGTGCATCTGTGTGCATCGCTCGATGCAGAGGCCAGGGGTAATCCTCCTTTTCGGAAAAAATGGCAGGAGCATTTGAACTCGGGATTAGAATGGGACAGTGCTGATTCTGATGGTCATCAGGTGCACCCAAACAAACGATTTGATTAGCTTAAGCACTTTATTTTATATTATTTTCTCCATGCTACGCAGACTAGTCATGAAATGCATGCTGATAAGCTTACTGTAAATCAAAAAGCTCCAAGTTATTACCCCTTCAAGACCGCTCCAAGGAGGTTTTCCATTGAACATCTCGATAATGGTGCAACCAAGACTCCAGATATCAACAGCAAGATCATAGCCTACGTCTTTAACAAGTGTAGCCCGAATCATCTGCAAAAGAAGAAACAAGCTAAACTTCAATAAGCATAAAGGTGCAGCCAAGAGAATTTATAGACCCAAGCATGCAACTCAAATATGAATAAGAAAAAAATGATATTGCTGGATAATATAATGTCTTGTTTGTAACATCAAAATTGGAGATCCATTAGGTACCTAAACTAAAGACAATGCCATTAAAGTTGTTCGGATCATACATATGTCATACTAAACCCGACTAATTCCCAAAAAGTAGTCACTTCAACTGTTCTTATTAAGAAATAACAACTCCTAGTCCCATCAAGTTAAAAACAGATCTTGTCTCTTTTGTTACACTAACTGTGTTGGACACTGTAACAGCCACATGCTTTGTAAAATGTACCTTTTCTTTGCGAGGCATTAAATATTACAAGACCGCAAAGCATGAAGTCGGATATTTGCAATCCACATGAAGATAAAGTGAGCCTGACCACCCATGTGCGGAAAAGTATGATGTTTACAAAGAGTGGAAAAATTGCACCCGCATGGACTTCAACTTTAAAGCTCTAAGGCGTAATATGATATTTAAAGTTGATAACACGAGAACTTAGTAGTAATACAAGGAATATATGTGCGCACCTCTGGGGCCATCCAATATGGTGTTCCCTTCAATGAAAGATTAGGGGCTGCAGTACTTAACTGATAACAAGTGGCAATAGTATCAACACTACATAAGAGGATATATAGAAAATGTTTCCAACTATTTTAACTTTAAGCTTGCCTAGCAACAATTGGAGTGCCCATTCTCTTACAAAAGTTACTTTGGATGACATAATAGCACTAAAAAAGAAAACATACACAGTTCAGTTACTAGCAACACATAAAATATTCTCATAAAAGACACTGCACAAAACAGAGACAACCCAATTAAGATTTCAGTAATAAACAGCACACAGCAGATTAGAGATATGGGCGGGATACAGAGAACTGAGCCGTAGCTGTCGTGGATATTTTTCAGACAATACTGTAGGGGTATGATAGTAGGGGCGTCATGTCCACTGTAGGTGTAAATGCGAGTACGCACAAGTGTTTATACATGTTTGGGCCCTCATTGGATGAGGTAATACCAACGTTGGGTAACAGCAGCATTCAATGCGTCGTAGTGATCGTGGGTGTCTCTTGGCGTAGCCGACTGTAGGACATCGGCTGCTACCAGCCTGGGGGACGACTGACTGACGGTGCCTGCTCAATTGGAGGGGTGGAATTCGACTGTAGACACATAGTTCGTTGGCGAAAAACCCCTTGGTTGATGACGGGCTGTAATCTTGATGGGCCTGGGCCTTTGGCTGGGACATTCGTATACATGGGCCTACCCCGTAGGTATTCCCGTGCCAGTAGCCCCCGAATCCGTCAGGGTCTCGCTGCAGAATCCGACTGCCACTGCGCCCCGACGGAGAAGATTCCAACTGGTCGCCGAACTCGAAGCACCACTTGTTTGCTGGCTGAGAGACCATGGCGGACTCAAGTGATCATACCTTCGGAAAGTGAAGATTGAGCAAATAATTGAAAAAACTTGATGATACCCGATTCTCTTCAGGAGAGGACGGCTCGTGGCCTGACTGTAGGTGTATCATCAAATTCCGAATGGTGGGCTGAGACGTCTGGGCTTGAGCGGATCAAGCAACACCAATTAATATCCTTTCCATGGAACGTCGGTCACATCCCCTCCTCAAGAACCAAGTTTGTGCAAACGGATATTTGGCTTTCCTGAGAAATCCAACCAATGCCACGGACAATACCGTGGGCGCCCCTCGCTCAGAATTGATCTGTAACAAGTGTCACTTCGCTCGGGGTTTTTTCGAGTGTGGTGTACTCGGTTTTTCATCATGCCGTGTGCACGGGTTTTCTGGCTCGGGACTGACCCCGACAACCGAGTCGACATGCCCCTTCATTCAACCAACTGGTCAATTCGACCGACTAGCATGCAAAACGGCAGGTGACATCATTGCAAATCTTGTCCAGTTGTCACGTCGAATCTTTTGCGTGGTGTCACACGCCCTTTGACTGATCTGTGAGAGGGGTCTCCTCGGCTTCTGCGGCCCGACTAACAGGAATCCGGCTGACGTAGTGTGTTTGAGTGGGTTTTAAATGCTGATAATCTGGATTCCCAAACGCGTGATTGATGTCTTGGCTTCCAGTAAGGTAGTAACGGCGCATGTCGCGCGGGCGGTTTCGGCAGGGTGGTTTCCAGTCCCCCTCACTAAAAGTAGAGGTGGTGGGAGAGAGATTAGCCCATTTCCTTCACTTCTCCTTTCCCACGACGCTTCGAGAGCAACCGCTCGTGAGCAGTTCCATCGCCTCGATCTCCAAGTCTCTAGTTGCAGCGCCCCATGTAGACGTCCACAACGAAGAAGCTTGAGCGGGCGAAGGCTGCCAACTCCTCCGGCGCTGTCAAGGCACACGCTGCCACACTAAATGACAAGCGAGAGCGCCACGATTGGTTGTCCTCGATGGTGACCGAGCAAGTCATGCAACTGTACACCAGCGACGGGAAAGTTCCCGCCGACAGCTAGCGGTTGCCAGACCCCAAAGAGCCGAAGCCTGCTCCTCAAGCAAACGAGCGGATGATCCTCACCCAATTTGTCAAGCAAGGTATGTCTTTGCCTATCTAGCCCTTTCTCCGTGAGGTTTGTCTTACTTCCGCGTCCAGCTCCATGTTACGCCCAATGGGGTGGCGCATCTCTCGTGCTTCACGCTGTGCGAGGATTTTCTTGGCATCTGACCAAATTTGGTGCTCAAGCATATCTTTTATGCCAAGCCCCAAATGGTGGAGAAGAACGTCATAAAGATCTGCGATGGACTAGGGATCCAGGTGAAGAAGAGCTCGAGCTACTTCAACATGAAGTGGCCCGACACAGTAAAGAACTGGCAGTCGGCCTGGTTCTACTGTGTTGAGACTTCCACCATGGCAGGACCGGCTGCACTACCGCCGTACACGAACTCCGCCGTGAAATGGCATTCCGAGTAGTCCGTCAAGCTCACGAAGGGGTAGCAGGCTGAGGCAACACTAGTAGAAAAAGGGCCTTTAGTCCCGGTTCATAAGGGCCTTTAGTCCCGGTTCTGGACCCGGGACTAAAGGGTCGTTACTAAAGCCTCCCCCTTTAGTCCCGGTTCTTACACGAACCGGGACTAAAGGCCCTCCACGTGGCCGCTGCCTGGAGGTCCACCTTTAGTCCCGGTTGGTAACACCAACCGGTACTAAAGGAAATTTTTTGAATTTTTTTTTGAATTTTTTTGATTTTTTTTATTTTCAAATTTCTGAATTATTTTAACCTCTAATCTCTAATCACCCCTCATCACTGCTCAATTTAACCTCTAATCTCTAATCACCCATCATCATTCCAAATCATCTAACTTCCCGGACGGTCACCCATCCTCTCACTACTCCAGCCCGAGCATGCTTAACTTTCGGGTTCTATTCTCCCTCGTTTCCAAGTCTGCATTTGTTGTTTTCCTGACAATAGTAAGATGTCAATCCTATTAACCCTCAGGAATTTAGCTTGTGCATGAAGTCACACATTTCACTGTTTGAGTTTGAAACTATTGTTCTAAAAAACAATAATTATTTAGTAACACTAATATTTCTTGAATAAGTAGTTTGACCAAAATTCAAAAAAAAACTGAAATAATTATTTAGTAACACTAATATTTCTTGAATAATTAGTTTGACCATTGTTTGACCACAGTTTGACCAGATTTGACCAAAATTCAAAAAAACTGAAATAATTATTTAGTAACACTAATATTCTTGAATAATTATTTAGTAACACTAATACTTCTTGAATAAGTAGTTTGACCAGATTTAACAAAAATTCAAAAAAAACAGAAATTTGAGCATAACTTTTTTTCCTTTTAGAATTTGAGGATTCTAAAAATTTGCAAACAGCCGTAGGCTGTCAAAATCGGATGCGAATTTTCGTGCTGAACATTTTGATATATTATACATTTTTTTCTGGCATCGTATGCAAAAGTTATAGCCGTTTTACATTTTCCCTACACTTTTTGCAAAACATGTCCAAATTTAAGTTTTAAAATTTTCCTAACTAGTACATGTAGTAACATAACTACATCTGGAAGGATTTTAATTTTTGAAGTTTTTATCATTTTCTTTTGCTTTTTACAAAACTGAAAAGGCGATCCACGGGGGGGGGGGGGGGGGGGGTAGAGTTTGAAAATGGGACCTTTAGTACCGGTTCGTGCCATGAACCGGTACTAATGCCTCAAACCCCATTAGTACCGGTTGGTGGCTCGAACCGGGACTAAAGGTCTAGCCTTTAGTACCGGTTGGTGCGACGAACCGGTACTAATGGGCATCGCACCATTTGAACCGGGACTAATGCCTGTACGTTGCCCTAGCCGCTCACATTAGTCCCGGTTCGTAATGCTCACATTAGTCCCGGTTCGTAATGCAACTGGGATTAATGCTCTTTTCTGGCCGAACCAAAGCCCTGTTTTCTACTAGTGCAAAGATCATGATGGCACAGATCGGCGCGCTCTCGGATCATGGTTTGACCAACAACAACCTCGTGGCCACCTGGGTCAGTCGGAGGATTTTTCAGCCGCTCCAAGCTCGTGTGAGGGGCATGTGGCTGTAGTCGGGCTCTAACGAACCGACGAGGGCCACGCCGCTCCGACTGTCTGGCGAAGGCTTCGAGACCCGGATGAAGCGGCTCACCCAGGTTCGCAGCAACCTCTGCCGAGACGGCCCAATCAAGCCCCTTGGTGCCGGCCAGTTCCCCATGGGGGTAAGATTTATTCACTTGGTTTCGATCGCAGCCGGATATATGCGTTGGTAACAATAATCTTCTGTCGGTTTTCCAGCTGAGGAAGCAGTCAGATCCTTCTATCTCTTCTCAGGATGAATCTTCTGTGTTACGAGGGAGGAAGAGAATGGGATTCAACACACTTGGATTATGCTCGAGGCTGCAAAGTTATACAGGGTGCTGGCTGTAGCCGAGCGAGATCGTGGGTGTGCCACTACCGAGCGACGTGCAGCACTACTCAACAAAACTGCTGCACGGTCAAAGTTACCTGAACCATATACAATACAAGGGTACATACCGAAGGAAATATGCCCTAGAGGCAATAATTAAGTTGTTATTATATATTTCCTTATATCATGATAAATGTTTTTTATTCATGCTAGAATTGTATTAACCGGAAACTTGATACATGTGTGGATACATAGACAAAACACCGTGTCCCTAGTAAGCCTCTACTAGACTAGCTCGTTAATCAAAGATGGTTAAATTTCCTAACCATAGACATGTGTTGTCATTTGATGAACGGGATCACATCATTACGAGAATGATGTGATGGACAAGACCCATCCGTTAGCGTAGCATATTGATCGTTCAGTTTTATTGCTATTGCTTTCTTCATGTCAAATACATATTCCTTCGACTATGAGATTATGCAACTCCCGGATACCGGAGGAATGCCTTGTGTGCTATCAAACGTCACAACGTAACTGGGTGATTATAAAGATGCTCTACAAGTATCTCTGAAGGTGTTTGTTGGGTTGGCATAGATCGAGATTAGGATTTGTCACTCCGAGTATCGGAGAGGTATCTCTGGGCCTTCTCGGTAATGCACATCATAATAAGCCTTGCAAGCAGTGTGACTAATGAGTTAGTTACGGGATGATGCATTACGAAACGAGTAAAGAGATTTGTCGGTAACGAGATTGAACTAGGTATGAAGATACCGACGATCGAATCTCGGGCAAGTAACATACCAATGACAAAGGAAATAACGTATGTTGTCATTACGGTACGACCGATAAAGATCTTCGTAGAATATGTGGGAACCAATATGAGCATCCAGGTTCCGCTGTTGGTTATTGACCGGAGAGGTGTCTCGGTCATGTCTACATAGTTCTCAAACCCGTAGGGTCCGCACGCTTAACGTTCGATGACGATTTTCTATTATATGAGTTATGTGATTTGATGACCGAATGTTGTTCGGAGTCCCGGATGAGATCACGGACATGACAAGGAGTCTCGAAATGGTCGAGAGATGAAGATTCATATATAGGACGATAGTATTTGGACACCGAAAGTGTTCTGGGGGTACCAGGTACTTATCGGGTCACCGGAAGGGGTTCCGGGCACCCCCGGCAAAAGATATAGGCCTTATGGGCCAAGAGGGGAAACACACCAGCCACAAAGGTGCTGGTGCCCCCCCCCCATATGGGCTGGCCAAATTGGAGAAGGAAAGTGGAAGGAGGAAAGGAAAAAGGGAATAGGATTCCCCCTTCCCCCTCTTCCCTTCCTACTCCGAATAGGAAAGGGGGGAGGCCGAATTGGGAGGTGCCCAAGTAGGATTCCTCCTACTTGGGGCGCCCCCTTGGCTGCCTCTCCTCCCCTCCAACCTATATATATGAGGGGGGGGGGCACCGCTAGAACACACACCAACAATTGTTAGCTGTGTGCGGCGCCCCCCTCCATAGTTTACGCCTCCGGTCATATCTTCGTAGTGCTTAGGCGAAGCTCTGCGCGGATCACTTCACCATCACCGTCACCACGCCGTCGTGCTGACGGAACTCTCCCTCGACACTTTGCTGGATCAAGAGTTCGAGGGACGTCATCGAGCTGAACGTGTGCAGAACACGAAGGTGTCGTACGTTCGGTACTTGATCGGTCGGAACAAGAAGAAGTTCGACTACATCAACCGCGTTGTCAAACGCTTCCGCTTTCGGTCTACGAGGGTATGTGGACACTCTCCCCCTCTCGTTGCTATGCATCTCCTAGATAGATCTTGCGTGAGCGTAGGAAAACTTTTGAAATTGCATGCTACGTTTCCCAAGGAGAGGGGAGGTAGCTCAGGCGTTCAAGGAGAAGGTAATTAAGGAGGGCCCTTGGGAGGAAGGAGGGGATGCGGACAATGTGTGGATGAAGATGGTGACTTGCATTCGCAAGGTGACCTCGGAGGAGTTTGGAGTGTCCAAGGGGAGGAGAAGCGAAGATAAGGATACCTGGTGGTGGAATGATGTTGTCCAGAAGGCGATTAAAGAGAAGAAAGATTGCTTCAGACGCCTATACCTGGATAGGAGTGCGGACAACATAGAGAAGTACAAGATGGCGAAGAAGGCCGCAAAGCGAGCTGTTAGTGAAGCGAGGGGTCGGGCATATGAGGACCTCTACCAACGATTAGGGACGAAGGAAGGCGAAAGGGACATCTATAAGATGGCCAAGATCCGAGAGAGGAAGACGAGGGGTATTGGCCAAGTCAAATGCATCAAGGACGGAGCAGACCAACTCTTAGTGAAGGACGAGGAGATTAAGCATAGATGGCGGGAGTACTTCGACAAGCTGTTCAATGGGGAGAATGAGAGTTCTACCATTGAACTGGACGACTCCTTTGATGAGACCAGCATGCGTTTTGTGCGGCGTATCCAGGAGTCTGAGGTCAAGGAGGCTTTAAAAAGGATGAAAGGAGGCAAGGTGATGGGCCCTGATTGTATCCCCATTGAGGTGTGGAAAGGCCTCGGGGACATAGCGATAGTATGGCTAACCAAGCTTTTCAACCTCATTTTTCGGGCAAACAAGATGCCTGAAGAATGGAGACGGAGTATATTAGTATCAATCTTCAAGAACAAGGGGGATGTTCAGAATTGTACTAATTACCGTGGAATTAAGCTGATGAGCCATACAATGAAGCTATGGGAGAGAGTCATTGAACACCGCTTAAGAAGAATGACAAGCGTGACCAAAAATCAGTTTGGTTTCATGCCTGGGAGGTCGACCATCGAAGCCATTTTCTTGGTACGACAACTTATGGAGAGATACAGGGAGCAAAAGAAGGACTTGCATATGGTGTTCCTTGACTTGGAGAAGGCCTATGATAAGATACCGCGGAATGTCATGTGGTGGGCCTTGGAGAAACACGAAGTCCCGGCAAAGTACATTACCCTCATCAAGGACATGTACAATAATGTTGTGACAAGTGTTCGAACAAGTGATGTCGACACTGATGACTTCCCGATTAAGATAGGGCTGCGCCAGGGGTCAGCTTTGAGCCCTTATCTTTTTGCCTTGATGATGGATGAGGTCACAAGGGATATACAAAGAGATATCCCATGGTGTATGCTCTTTGCGGATGATGTGGTGCTAGTTGACGATAGTCGGACGGGGGTAAATAGGAAGTTAGAGTTATGGAGAAAAACCTTCGAATCAAAAGGGTTTAGGCTTAGTAGGACTAAAACCGAGTACATGATGTGCGGTTTCGGTACTACTAGGTGTGAGGAGGAGGAGGTTAGCCTCGATGGGCAGGTGGTACCTCAAAAGGACACCTTTCGATATTTGGGGTCAATGCTGCAGGAGGATGGGGGTATTGATGAAGATGTGAACCATCGAATCAAAGCCGGATGGATGAAGTGGCGCCAAGCTTCTGGCATTCTCTGTGACAAGAGAGTGCCACAAAAGCTAAAAGGCCAGTTCTACAGGACGGCTGTTCGACCCGCAATGTTGTATGGCGCTGAGTGTTGGCCGACTAAAAGGCGACATGTTCAACAGTTAGGTGTGGCGGAGATGCGTATGTTGAGATGGATGTGTGGCCACACGAGGAAGGATAGAGTCCGGAATGATGATATACGAGATAGAGTTGGGGTAGCACCAATTGAAGAGAAGCTTGTCCAACATCGTCTGAGATGGTTTGGGCATATTTAGCGCAGGCCTCCAGAAGCTCCAGTGCACAGCGGACGGCTAAAGCGTGCGGAGAATGTCAAGAGAGGTCGGGGTAGACCGAATCTGACATGGGAGGAGTCCGTTAAGAGAGACATGAAGGATTGGAGTATCACCAGAGAGCTAGCTATGGACAGGGGGTGCGTGGAAGCTTGCTATCCATGTGCCAGAGACATGAGTGGTCGCGAGATCTTATGGGTTTCACCTCTAGCCTACCCCAACTTGTTTGGGACTAAAGGCTTTGTTGTTGTTGCATGCTACGTTTCCCAACACATACTGTATAACTACCTAGTCTAACACCCCCCCCCCCCCCCGCAGTCATGACGTCGGGGGCAGCGACGCAAAGACTGGACCGGAAGTCTGAGAAGACCTCTGACGGCAGCCCTTTCATCATAATATCCGCGAGCTGCTGTTGTGTGGGGATGTGAAGTACCCGGAATTCGCCAAGCGCCACCCGCTCGCGAACAAAGAGAATATCCAGCTCCACGTGCTTCGCCCGGCTATGATGTACTGGGTTGGCCAACAGATAGACGGCGGATACGTTGTCGCAATACACCAACGTGGCCTTGTCGACGGGAGAGAACAGCTCACCAAGCAGCTGTCGGAGCCAAACGCACTTGGCGATAGCGTTCGCGACGCCACGATACTCGGCCTCGGCGCTGGAGCGCGAGACGATGGCCTGATGCTTCGAGGACCAAGAGACGAGGGCGTCGCCGAGGTAGACACAGAAGCCGAAGGTGGAGCGCCGGGTGTCGGGGAACCAGCCCAGTCGACGTCCGTGAACGCTCGCAGGTCCAGCACGCGTGAGGCGCGAAGATGAAGACCGAGGGCGGGCGTGCCGCGCACGTACCGGAGCACACGCTTGATCAACCCGAGATGGCACTCGCGGGGATCGTGCATGTGTAGGCAGATTTGCTGGACGACGTACGGGATCTCCGGACGCGTGATCGTCAGGTACTGGAGAGCGCCGGCGATGCTGCGGTAGGCAAATGGATCAGCGACACGCGGTCCGTCCGCGGTCGGCAACTTGCCCTTGGTGTCGATCGGCGTGGGAGACGGGCGACAGGTGTCCATGCCGGTGCGATCCAGAATGTCAGCAGCATACTGCTCCTGGCAGAAGAAGCCCGCCGGCGTGCGCGTGACGCTGATGCCGAGGAAGAAGTGCAGAGGACCGAGGTCCTTCATGGTAAACTCCCCGGTGAGCTGAGCAACAACGTGGCGGAGCGCCGCAGGCGAGGACGCGGTGAGGATGATATCGTCGACATAGAGCAGTAGGAGCGCAGTGTCGCTCCCATGGCGGCGTGTGAAGAGCGACGAGTCGAAGCGCATCGCGGAGAAGCCGATGGACTGAAGAAAGCCGGCGAAGCGGAGAAACCACGCGCGCGGCGCCTGCTTCAAGCCATAGAGAGACTTGGAGAGGCGGCAGACGTGGTGAGGCTTGGTGGCATCGACGAAGCCCGCTGGTTGGAGGCAGTACATCTCTTCTTCCAGTGTGTCGTGCAGGAATGCGTTGGACACATCGAGCTGATGGACAGGCCAGTTGTGCGACGCAGCAAGAGGCGGCACCGTGCGGACAGTGGCGGGCTTGACGACCTGCGAGAAGGTCTCGCCGTAATCAACACCAGCGCGTTGTCGGAACCCGCGGACTACCCAGCGGGCCTTGTAACGCTCGAGAGCACTGTCGGCCTTGATCTTGTGTTTGAACACCCATTTGCCGGTGATCAGATTAGCGCCAGGAGGACGAGGCACCAGCTCGCATGTGCGGTTGCGCACAAGAGCTTCAAACTCGTCGCGCATGGCGGCAAGCCAGTGCGGATCGCGAACAGCGGCGCGGACTGACGAGGGAACTGGCGAGACCGCGTCAGATGTAGTGGCGACGAGGTTGGTGTCATGGTAGCGCGGATTCGGACGAAGAACGCCAGTCTGGGCGCGCGTCACCATGCACCGTGGCGCAGGCGGTGGAGCAGCTGGGGATGATGGTGTGGAGGAGCTGCACGACACCGAGCACGTGCGCGTGGAAGGCGAGGAGCCATCAACGGAGGGGCGCGCGCCCGGGCCGTCGATCGCCTCATCAGCTGGCGCAAGCCGTTGCATGGCGGGCGCGCTGGGCGGTGAAGACGCCGAGCCGCTGGATGGAGATCAGGCGGCGGAGTTTAAACGCGCCGATCTCGCACGCTACATGCGGGCGTCAGGGCTGTCCAGCGGCGATCCAGTGACCACAGGCGAAGGCGCACATGGGGCACGATCGCGAGCCCACTCTTCGAGCACGGGCACCTGCAAAATGGGTGGTGCAAACGCAGGCGACGGCGGAACGGCGGTGTTAGAGGGTGATGGAGTGGCGAAAGGGAAGACCGTCTCGTGGAAGTAGACATGGTGAGAGGTAATGGCACGACGTGAAATGAGATCGAAACAACGGTATCCACGGTGGTCGGATGGATATCCAAGGAAGACGCACGCAAGTGACCGATGATCGAGTTTATGTTTGGCCGTGGAAGCTAGGTTGGGGTAACACAGGCACCCAAAGACTCGAAGGAGGGAGTAGTCGGGAGCAACCCCAAGGAGTTCATGCGGGGTGCAAGGTGTGGTAGCATGACATGGCCGTCGGTTGATTAAGTATGTGGCAGTGCTAAGGGCTTCAGCCCAGAACCGAGCAGGCATGGACGCATGGAACGGAAGGGCGCGAATGATGTCGTTGAGCGTACGCAAGATGCGCTCCGCTTTTCCGTTTTGCTGACTTGTGTAAGGGCAGGAGAGGCGTAGGTGTGTGCCATGATGAGCTAGGAGAGAGCGAACAGCAACGCTATCGAACTCACGCCCATTACCTGTCTGTAGGGAGAAAACAGGGAGTTGGAACTGCGTCTTACATAGGCATAGAAGTCTAGCAGGACCGGGAGCACATCAGATTTTCGCTTGAGTGGGAAGGTCCACACATAATGGGTATAATCATCTAGCACAACCAAGTAGAATTCATAACCAGATATGCTTACAACCGGAGAGGTCCATACATCAAGGTGCAAAACATGAAAGGGAAACATGCTAATGCTGGAAGAACGGCTAAAAGGTAGACGGGCATGTTTGCCCAAACGACAAGCGTGGCACGAGTGAGGCGCAAACTTGCTGAACCCAACAGAGAAGTGGTCGGCGATGGTACGAAGCGAGGCATGTCCAAGACGCTGGTGCCACAGGTTGGAGTCGGCGAGGCCGGCAAAAGCATGGCGAGGAGCAGGCGAGGGACGCCGAACGGGATAGAGATCACCATCCGAGTCACATCGGAGAATCACCTCCTTGGTTCGAAGATCCTTGACAGAGAAACCAAACTTGTCAAACTCGACAGACAGGGTTATCGCGACAAATTTGACGAACAGAAAGCAAGTTCGTGATAAGAGAAGGTGAGACGAGAACATTGCATAGTTGGACAGGAGAGGTACCCTCGATGAGGGCACCGTCGGCGATGTGGGTGACAGGGAAGTGAGCGCCGCTACCCACAATGATTTGGGGACGAGTGAAAGGGACGAAGAGAGTGAAGGTTACCAGGGTTTGAAGACATGTGGGCGGAGGCGCCGGAATCGAGATACCACTCGCTTGAAGTGCCCGACGAAGAAGGCCCCGCCGTGGCGCTATGGAGCGCCGCCTGCAGTGACTGCATGTCCCACGCCTATGGTGGCACGGTGGACGAACTGGCGCCTGGAGACCCGTAGGAGGGAGGCGGTCCGTAGACAGGTGGAGGCCCGCCGGGAGCGCCATAGCCAGGAGGCGAGCCACCCGGAGCACCGTAGCCATAGGGAGCGGCGAACATGGCCTGTTGGTGCGGTGTGCCCGGCCGGGGTCCGAGGACACGGGTGCCTGGGGCGCGCCACTGCATCGGCCAAGCTTGGACGAGGCCCGTCCAGGAGTTGGCACCCAGCACTGGAGCAGGGCAGACGGGCGCGCGAGGCGCCGGAGCGACTGGTGAAGCAGGAGCGGCGCCGTTGCCACGGCCAGGGCCGCGGCCATGACCGCGTCCGCGCGCGCTGTTGTCGTTGCCGGGAGGTGGGTGAGCCGGAGCCGGAGTTGGGGCCGGCGACGTGGAAGAGCCACGACCAGCCAAGAGGGCGTGGGCGGACTGCAGATGAGCGGTCTGCGCAGCGCGGTGTTCCTCCAAGAGAAGGAACGAGCACACTTGGAGAAACGATGGCAGCGGATCCTGGGAGGTGATATGGGGGATCACGGAGTGATACTGGCGGTTGAGACCGCGGAGGAGGTGAAAAACCGCTGGCCGAGGTCGCGGAGCTGATCGGCGAAGCTCTTGAGCCGGGTGCAGTATTGCATCACAGTCATGTTACCCTGGACGACAGCGTGATACTCGGCGTCGATGTACACGGCGCGCGACAGATGATTGTTGCGGAAGATGTCGTCGATGGCGCGCCACACGTCCAAGGCGGTGTCCTCTGGCTGCATGACCGCCTCCTGGAGCTCCGACGAGATCTTGGAGTACAGCCAGTGGACGACGGTGTGGTCGGCCATCTGCCACTCAGGATCACGGGGGCGAGGGACCGCCGCCGCGGCGGCGACGTGCGCGCCGAGCCCGAACATGCCGAGCACCGTATCAAAGTGGCGCCTCCACTGAGAGTAGTTGTCGGCGAGGAGATCCAGGGCAACGGGAACATGACGTCGAATATCGACGGTTTTGGAGGAGGGAGGAGGGAACAGACGGGGGAGGTGGGAGGACAGGTGGGGCGACGGGATCAGCCTGCTGAAGCGGTTCGGCGTTGACGACGCCAGCGGCCGCATCAAGAACACCAGCGGCGCCGTCGACAGAGGAGCGGGGAGAGAGGACAGGGTTGTCATCCATGGTGGAAGCGGAAGCGGGATCGGGAGCCTGCGAGAAGGGGTTGAGCAGGTCCGAGGCGTCTGATACCATGTTGCGAGGGAGGAAGAGAATGGGATTCAACACACTTGGATTATGCTCGAGGCTGCAAAGTTATACAGGGCGCTGGCCGCAGCCGAGCGAGATCGTGGGTGTGCCACTACCGAGCGACGTGCAGCACTACTCAACAAAACTGCTGCATGGTCAAAGCTACCTGAACCATATACAATACAAGGGTACATACTGTATAACTACCTAGTCTATCATTCTGAACACGAGAGAGGAGGAAAGCTGGCTGGACGGCGGAAGGCGAGCAGCCTGGTGAACTCCGATGAGGAGGAGGAAGACCCGGAGGTGGAGGAGATCGCTTCATTCCCTTCGTCCGCTCAGCCTCGGAGGCGGCGCCGGAGGCAGGATGATGGCGCCACCAGCATCGATGTGGAGGAAAGCTCCAAGCGCTCTCGCCTGGCTCCAGCCTAGGATCCACCAGAAGTCCCCATGAGTCCCACTACCGTTCGTTGCGCACCCCGATTGAAGAACATTCCAAAGTCTGACTGGTAGGCTTTAGTGCATATGTTGTTCCTTTCTATCTTGTTGAATTTATTTGAAGTCTTGATTGTCATCTCTCCGTTGATGCAGTAAGGAAAAGTCCAGCTTTGCTGGCCAGAAGAAGAAGACCATCGGAAAGAGACCAATGTCCACTCAACCGACATTAGAGGCTGAGTCGACTAAGGAAGATGTACCCCCCCCCCCTCCCCGCTCCCAGGCTTGCCGACCCCGGTGCTCCCGTGGACGCAGGCACCCAGAAAAAGGATGACCAGCCCCATCCCATAGACCCAGCCAATGGAGAGCTGCCCCCGTGGAGAAGTTGCCGACTGTGGTACCAACTGCCCCACCGACTGTTGCACCACCCGCTCCACCAACTGCCCCCATGGAGGGGGCTACTGATATCCCTGCAACCGTCCCTATCGGCCCGATCGCTTCCCGGGGGCGACTGCACTGACTGGCCCAACTCCTGCCATGGTGATACTCGTACCAGGTTCCTCCTAAGGAGATGTAGGAGACGAGGCCGGCACCACGCAATTCCCCCTCGCGAGCCTGAGCCCCGAGGATAGGGCCATTGTGACGTTGCAGCGGACTGTGCCGGGAGCCATTGAGCTAGAGGAGGGACTGAAGAAACACCTAATGGATACCATAAAGTTAGTGAGTGGAGCCATTGCCATCCGCCAGAATGCTGAAGTAAGTACAGTCGATCACTCTTTTTGTAGTTCAAATTTTGATCCTTCAACACCAGGCGCATGATTAATGCACTCGGTGGGGACCCGGCTGCTCAAACCTAGTTCCAGGCGACCTGCGGCCGATGGCGTTTGAATCTCCTCCCGCCCCTGGCGATCCCGAGGGTGACTCGGCCGCCTGCTCGCCGCCGTGGCGGAAGGGGTATATCCAACGCTCTTCAGGAAGGCACGGCGGCGCCAATGGGCATCACCGCGTCAGTGCCGGACAAGCCGACAAGGATTTCTCCCAACCGCCAACCAACCACGACCCCGGACGATCCATCGCGCTCCACCATACTTGCCGTCCACCAATATGCGCCACCACAGGCTTGTAGTCACCATCGCCGTTTCACCGTGACAAGTGAAGCGAGACCGGCGGGATCGAGAGGAAGCAGCTGGAAACGGGAGCAGCAGGGTCAGCAGCCACGCGGGAGGGGACAACCTCCACCACCCTCTGCGGAAACCGACCGGACACAGCTCAGGAGCAAACCAGGCACCCCTGCCCGGCCGAGCCCGAAGCGGGCTCATGAAGCTCCCGTCGCTCACACCTCCGCCCGCCGGAGATGACGTCGGAAAGCCCACGCCAGGCCCGCCTAGACCAATATGGGGCCCAAAAGGGCCCAGATCTAGGCCGGAAGAGCGCCGCCCCTCAGCCAAGCAGCCGCGCCACCGCCACCTCGCCACCCGGAGTTGCGCCGCCGCCGGATCCGTCGCCGGCCTGGGTGCACCGCCACCGGCCGCCACCACCCGAGCCGCAGCGCTGCGTGGGAGGAAAGAACGGGGCCGCCGCCACCACGCGAGCAAGGCCCAGTGGCCTACGCGGGCGGCGGCGGGAGGGCATTAGGAGGAGGGGGGCGCTGGGAGGAGGGAAGGGGAGCCCCCGGTCGCCTCGCTTGGGGAGGCGACGCGGGGGTCGGGGAAGGGGAGGTCGCAATATCTTAGAGTTGCTTTTGTAGATGATATCATGTGGCCATCCTTGAACTTCATGGACTTAGCACCATGTACTCATTGACTAGCTGACTAGATGATATCAAGTAGCCATCCTTGAACTTCATGGACTTGGCTTGATGTACTTGACTGGCTGACCAGATGATATCATGTAGCCATCCTTGAACTTCATGGACTCGACTTTTGCAGCCGGTGAACTGTGTTTTGGACATCCCTGGTGGGAGCTCATATGCTTACTATTCTCTACTGCCAGTATACATGTGCTTGTCAACAGCATCCCCAGTGAGGAAATCTATCATTAGTTTAATTACCGAAGAGTTAGCCAGGGTGACCCTTGTCTCCGATGAAGTGTGTCATCTTGATGGAGGTCCTTCATCGTTTAGTCGAAGCGGCGGCGATGCAAGGTTTGCTTGCTGCGTCGCTTTATGCTGATGATGCGGTAGTCTTCCTGAAGCCAACTCGCAAAGATCGTGAGCTGATGCTTTAACTGCTTCATACTTTCGGCTATGCCTCTGGACTCCACACCAATACTATTCAGATTCTCACACACCACCTTGCCTGCCCTCTCAAGGAATTTCAAATTCAATATGTTCCACTTTCAATTTGGAAGCTCTTACACACTGATTATCAACCTCTCCTTGATAAAATGGACAATAAGCTTGCCGACTGGAAAACTGGTATGACCACTAAAAGCGGACGACTAGTGATGGTTAAATATGTCGCTCTGCAGTCGCAGTTCACACCATGCTACCTACAGATATACCCAACTGGGTGAAGACTGAACAACAGTTGATAAGAAACATCGAAGCTTCTTCTGGAAAGGGTGTTGAGAGACAAACCGTGGCCACTGCACCGTAGCATGGAGAGATGGTTGCAGATAAATCAAGCTCGGGGAGATCAAAGATATTAAGAGAATGAACTGGGCATTGCAGGCAAGATGGTTGTGGCTGCAGCGCACTGATGAATCTCGGTCGTAGACCAGATTTCCAATCGAAGTTAACAAGCACATAGCTGGCCTGGTTCATGCGGCTACAAAGGTGGACATGGGCGATGGGAAGCGCACAAGATTTTGATCAGACCAATAGATTTACTAATAGTTGATTGCTGATATTGCCCCTACAGTGGTCGCAGCAGTTGTGTCGAGGGTTATCTATAGCAGAACCATATGCAAGGAGCTGGGCGGCAGAGGTTGGATCGGTGAATCTCAGAAGCCCTAAACGTGCAAGGGTCCGTTGAATTTACCACACTTGGCTGGGTGGTTGACGTCCAATCCTTGTCCCTTGGAATTGAAGATCAATTCACCTGGAAGCTCTCGGCGTGCAATACACTGCAAAATACGGATGAAAATGGAGCGGAAACGGACGGAACTGAATGATGTCACATTTGTTTCCATATTTTTTAGTAGAAGCAGAAGCGGATACAAAAATTTCATGAAAGAATATGGCAACGGATAGTGTGGACACAGATATAAAGTGAAAGTTTGCTGGAACTCAAAAACCTCTTGAAACATAAGAGAAAAACACAACAATGCCAACAAATTCAATTGCTAACGACTACAAATATTATGATATTATCATCGAAATATAATACTCCCTCCGTTCACTTTTATAAGTCGTTTCAGACAACTGAAATTGACCTGTTTTGCATGCTGTCTGAAATGTGTACAAGGCCTTATAAAAGTGAACAGAGGGAGTAATGTATATGTGTAAATTTTTAATTTCGCAACATAATAAGGTATACTAGTTGAGAAGAACAGGATGACAGGGAGGATCAGGGGAAGGATTATGTTTTTTAGTGGTAGATTTAATTGTGCCAAAAGTCTATATGGGTTGGATTGGAGTGGGCTACATAGACAATAGATAAACGGAAACTTCCGCATGTGTGGATACGGAAATTCCTAATTCACTGGTGCTCCACTAGAAAACACTGTCCGTTTCCATTTCCACAAGAAACTTACCAGTTCCGCTTCCATTTTGTAAATTTCCTTTTCTATTCCCATAGTTTCTCTCTGTTTTCATATTTTTGCGGAACGGACAGAAAGTTTCCGCTCAGCTTTCATCCCTGCTCCTCTAAAGTGCAATATTTTCGCATGATTGACGTCGGCAAGCTGAGGCCTGCATCATCCGGATGCTAGCGCCCTCTGTGACCAGGCAGATGAAACAATCTTGCACCTACACACCAGATGCACATTCTTGAGACAAGTGCTGGCATCCTGCTCCCTAAAAGTTATCTGCCCCCATCCAACAGAGTGACTTCAACTCTTGGTTCGAGCAGGCTGCGCAACGAGCTGGTGCAGAAAAGCTGAAGGGAGCGAGGTTGCTGACCTAAGTCACCATTCAGATGTTATGGCGGCTTTGCAACGACTGTGTTTTCAGTGGGGCTTTGACAAACTGTTCAGCGCTGGTTGACTCAATTGTTTTTTTGAGCTGAAGTCGATGTGAGGCAAAACTATGGTTGCCAGCCGGAGCTAAAGCTCTGTGACGGCTCCCATGGCATACAAACTACAAAGCCTCCTGAGCTCACTGTTTAGACTATCACCCGAGTGCAGCACAGTTTGAAATTTTTGCTTTCTTAGATTTATTTCTTAGTTCTTTTTTTTTCGGTTCTTGTGGTTCTTGTGGGGTGGAGTTGTAGGGTTTTGCATCATCTTGACGCTCTTCTAATACAAAACGGAAAATAAAAGGTACCCTTAAAAAGGAGACACAATACAGTACAATATGAAGATGCTACCAAACATTGTAAGGATGCACTCACATGCTTAGCCGTTCCAAAGTCAGCCAATTTAACAACACCGTTACCATCAATTAGCATATTTGCTCCTTTGATATCCCTGTAAGAGTACATTCATATGCATAAAAGTGTTATATTGATGCAGAAGTGAATACCAGCATAAAATACAATTCCAGAAGTTATTTTAGTTGCAAGAAAACTGTAAGGGAAGCCGTAGAAATAGGAACTCAAATTCGTGTTCGCGAAACTTGAACACAGGTGGTCGGATTGTAAATCCACTCTCCCAGCTAAGTGAGCTACACTCTTCCTAACTATTCTGGTAGTTGTCCATTGAGACATGTGAGATTAGGCCTTGACATCTGAGCCCTCCACCAGTGTATGTGCGTCTAGAATAACAACAAAAGCAGATAAGCATCTATGTCCCTTTTCAACCTGCCTTCATTTACCACATTCATATACATGTCTGACGGAAAAATAAACAAAAATAATTGCACAGAGGCAGCTTCGAAGTCCTTGCTTTTCGTAGCAGTAGCAACTGGCAAGGATGGACATAAAATGGTACTCCCTCCGTCCCGAATTACTTATCTTAGATTTGTCGTGTCTAGATACATCCATATCTAGACATATCGAAGACAAGTAATTTGGGACGAAGGTAATATATGATTATGGACGCAACATGCTATAGACTCAAGATAATAAGAGTTAACAGAGAACAATGGACAAGATTAGACCTGCAGACCAGGGATATGAGAATATTATATTGACAGGTCCAAGTACAACTTCAAAACCTTTTGACTATATCAACCTAGCTAAGATGAAACATGCTTGAAATGTTGTTGTGTGGACAAGGCATGTTGGCTTGACAATTATTTTTATTTTAGTGATCTCTTAAACATCTTCTACCAAGTTTTAGCTTTTTGTGATCGAGACGAAGAGGGAGAGAGATGGACGAGTTGCGGCAGCCTAAATAAAACTAAACCTGGGCTCTTGTACCATGTTAAAGGCGCAACTTATCTAATATTGCAAACCCCAAGGGGCAAATACTTAACTATGCCCCGCTGACCTAGTTAGCAGGAACTATGTAAATAAGGATACATATTTGCACATACCTATGCATAATATTTTGGCCATGCAAAAACGCTAAACCCCTAAGAATATGGTGAGTGAAGTTGCCGACAATCGATTCTGTTATTGCTCCACAATGTTGTTGGATATACTTATTAATTGAACCAAGATGAACATACTCCATGTAAATGTAGAGGTGGCCTTCTATCTGCAAGATCCTCCAAGAAATAAGATTACATTATGGAAACATGTGGAATTACTTAGCTCAGATTGGAAGGGAAACTTACAGTTTCGCTACCATAATACTGGACTATGTTCTCATGCTTAAATTGGCTTAGAAGCTTTATTTCCTGAAAAGAATGAAAGTAAGTCAGCAAAGGTATCTTGAAAACCTGCTATACATCATCACAGAGGAGAAAAGCCAAGTACGAGTGATTGTCACATGATGATAACTTAAATGAATCCTCAGGAAGGTGGTACAACTAGGGTGCTTTAAGAGACTTAAGTTCCTTTTTGGTTGACGAAGATTGTAAGTATCTCTATGAGCAAATGAAATTATGTTCTAAGTTTCGGCTGCTAGGGTTGGAGTATAATCTACTTTTCTTGTTCTATTGGCAAATTTGATGTTACATTGGTAGTTCCTCTCTATAAATAGAGAATTGAGATAAATTGGAAGCCAAGGCAAGAACTAACAAGCATGGAAACTAATTAAATAGATTGATATGGAAATCCCTGAGCTGACTTGAAGATCAAACTGCCATCGACTGGCTGCCCTATCCTTGGCACGTCAGCCGTGCATCCGCTCTCACGTGACAGTAGGTTATACTTAGAAAATCATAATCATAAACAAAATAAGCTAGAAACTTATTTCTCAGAATGAGGAACCTTCAAAAAGAACAATAACAAAGAAAAGTATTCAGACAGAACTCATGTAACTGATAAAAAAAATAGATTCTAAGTTTGCAAAAGAACAGCTTGTAATTATTTAAGAATGCATAGCCAGATTTAATAACCTGATCTAATTGCTTCAAGGACTCAGCAGATCTAGAATCATTAGGAATACTGATCGCTTTCACTGCACAAAGAGCTCCAGTATGCCTACATTTAAATGGAAGTAAACCAACATTCAGAATTTAACATGAATAGCCACAATGATATATGGATTACACTTCCATACCTGTTGGTAGCTTCATATACATCACCAAATGTACCACTGCCTATAAGTTTTCTCTTTTCCCATTGACCAGCTACTAAGGACATTTCAACTTTTGGAGCAGGTTGGTTGCTGAGAGTTGCTTTCACTTGGCTTATAGCACTGGGAGGAAGTGGTAAGGGGTGAAAATAGGCAGTACTCCAGGTGCCTTCAGCGCGTGAAATATGATCTTCTGGGGATAACATCGGATGCATAGCTGATTGAGGGGCACTGGTATTCCTTGGCGTAGGAGGACTCAATGCCCTTGACCAAGGAGATCCCTCCGGATCCCATGTATATGTTTCAGGTAAAGAGTGATGAGATGATGGAGCTGACGACGATTTTGGACTTGAACCAGATGATGTAGTACATGAAAAGCTCACTGCTTCAGCTGCAATATTATCATGTAACTTTTCAGGAAATGACATTCTGTTATTACTAGGCATAGTCAGCTTTGTATCGGCTGCGCATAAATCCATATGCTGAGGAGACATCTGCATGATCTGATTTGTCACCCTGTGTAACCATCAGACATGTAAGCATCAGGAAGTAAATGTGAGTAATACATAAAGGTTTGCTGGCGAAATACAGTGTGCACATTTTACTTGTGAGAAAATGTCGTAAATAACATAATATTTGCTTTTAGCGCGGGGGTGGGGGTGTTGGTAAATAACCTACCCGCTATCAGCAAACTGCTTTGTATCTTCCTCGGTCTCATTTACCCCACGCTGTTCTTGTAGAATTTCATGACATTTACTTGATGAGCTGTTAACTTCGGTCCTTGGCTCGTTCTCTTCCTCAACCCAATCTACCCTTTTTACGTTGACGTAACTAGGAAACCTTGAATGCTTGTGAATGGTATCCTTGAACGCAGACTCTGCAGCACTTCTGTCGGGTTCCTCAGCACCCTCGGCTGCCCCAATTATTCCATCAATCTTCTTCAGGTTTACCAAGTGCTGAATGCCGGCAAGCAAAACATCATACTGCTGTCCTTTGCGGGCATTGAAACCTAGTTTGAGCCTATGAACATTGGGCAATGCTCCTTCCTGGAAGGCCAGGCACAGTACACCGCACATGTATTTGAAATACTTGAGAGCAGGGAACGCCCCATTGTTGAAGATGATGCTTTCTGCAGGGGGTTGCCGGACATACAATGAAAGAACAGTTAGGGCAGGCAATCCTGTGATGCTGTCAATATCATTCCTTCGTAGTTCACGGACCACAAGATTCAAATAGCAAAGTTTGCGAACTGCTCCAATATCCTTGGGAAAACTGGAAAACATGCAAATTGGGGGCAACAAATCAAGTTTCTGAAGACCCTGAAGAAAAACAGGAGGAGAATAAACGCTGCTCAGGACATCATGGTAAATGGCTGTGCTTAAAGCTCCAGGAGCCAGAATGACAGATTTGAGGTTAACAAGCTTGATAACAGAAGAGGCCAGAGCAACCATGTTTCTCTTCAGATGCTCATCAGACTGCACTGTGGAATAGGTGAGATGAAGATACTGCAGGTTCATCAGGCCACCCAGGCTCAGTACATTGTCTTCAGTGTTATTGCCAAGGTCAAAATACTGTAGTGTACGCAGAGACCTGATGCGGCCAATCCCATCAGGTAGATTTGTCTCATCTCGAAGAGAGAGATGCAATAAGCTCGGGAGATGAATAATATCCAATGGAACAGCAGATAATCTTGCATTTATTTCCAGTGTTTCCATGTATTGTAGTCCTCGCATCTGGGCTGGCAGTTCTACAATGATATCGCATGAAATCTTCAAATATCTGAGGTGAACCAAACTGCAAATTCTTGTGAGGTTGAGACTCGTATGCCCATATTGGTTGCCCCAAAAGTCAAGGATTAATACTCGCAGCAACTTAAATTCCACATCAGAAGGCAAACATCTGAGAAGTCCAAAAAAGAAAAGTGATCGCGATTGCGACAGTATTACACCTGATGGTTTGGTCGCATATTTGGCACTGCTAAAGTGGAGAGAAAGTCGACGAACCATATTAGAATTTCCTGTGATGGCTTTTGAGTAATCTATGGAAGTGATAAAATTCTCTTCTTTGGACTTGTACATAATAAGATCACGTACAGTGTGGTGCAATGTACAGGATAACACCTCATCATTGTGGTTAATTTGCTCAGGTTGGATCATTCCCTTGTTGACAAGCTCATAAAAATAGCTATCTGCAATTTCCTCCACCTCTTTTTCTTCCTTTGCAGTAATGAAACCTTCAGATATCCATTGCTTCAACAAATCAACCTTCCACATCGTGAACCCCTCTGGATACATAGCAAGATACAGCAAGCATGTCTTCAAATAATGAGGAAGACAACTGTAGCTAAGGTTTAGTACTTCTTTCAGCATCTCTTCCAAAGTAGGACTTGTACTTAAATTGGAGCATAAACATTTCTGCAGATGATGCCATAGCTCAGAGTTGTCCGTCTGACTGGCTAAGAGACCAGCAATACAAATGGTTGCTAGTGGCAAACCACCACACTTTCCAATGAATCTATATGAAACTTCCTTCAATTGATCAGGACACCGATGTTCAGAGCCACAAACAATACTGAAGAACAATTCTGCAGAGGCATGGCTGCCAAGGGGTTTCATCTTCAAAATATTATCAGACTGAGAACCACAGCATTCCAGAGCTACACCGTCTGTTTCTGCTGTTGTTATTATTCTGCTGTAATTATTACCATCTGGAAAAGCGCTTTTAACAATATCCCATGTTGTTTCCCACAGATCATCAATGACTATAAAGTATCTGCAAAATAAATGTATATATAACTATATATTTTCTGAAATATACTAATGTACAGAATGGTTGGTTAGCATTTTTATTTCTATCACTAAGTAGAAGCAAGAAATACAATTAAACAATTATTTTTTTAGTTTCTCCAAACGTTCAAAGAGTTATACCATACATTTGGTCCATCGACTGTGCACATTCACGAAACTCCACTGTGCACAATCATGAGCACTGGGTTTTATATCCGAGTCTTAGGATAGCTAAATCAATTGATTGCACACACCTCCACGGGACAAAAAAAGGTAAATAAGGTACCTCTTATCTTGGAGATATTTTGTGAGATTGTCAATGAGATTTTGCACCTCGCAAGAATAAGAGGGTAGTCGACAATGCTGAACTTGAGAGAGGATGTCCCCAAGTAGTCTCTTTGTGTCTGACGTTCGCGATGCCCGCACAAAAGCCCAGCAGTCGAACTGCTCTCCAAGCTCACAGTACAGCTGTTTAGCCAGCGTGGTCTTGCCAACCCCTGCAGGTCCATCTATACACATCACTTTCAGTTGTTGATCAGCATCCTCAGTAAGCCACTTGGTAAGCTTAATCTTCAGGTCATCGATACCAACAAGGAAATCCGTGGCCTGTCCATATAGGCCTGGAACCGGATTGTGCCTAGTGAACACAGGGCTAGAACGTGAAGCACAGTCATCAAGATGATACCTCTCACGTCGTTCACTCGCCTCCAGCACCAGGGTCCTGAGCTCTGTGATCTTGGAAACCCTTGTGCTCGGCTTCAGTGATTTGAAAAGCCGATACACCTTGACACGACTGACCCTGTGGCTGCGGACGGCTCTGGTCTTGACCCCGTCGCCGGCGTGCCTCAGCATCATGTCGTCGATGCAGTCCTCTACTTCATAGGAAAGTTCACGCACCTCATCCATCCAGTATACCGCCTTGTGGTTGGGGGTATCCGCCATTGACTGCTCCAACAGGTCGGCGCTTAATTCTTCGAGATCTTCCTTGAGGAGCTCGATTCCGTGCTTCAGTGGCTTGGGCAGCCGGTGGTCGGGGGCCAGCAGCGAATGCAGCTTCCTGAGAAGGGGGCCCATGGCACCCAGGGAAGAGCTCATCGGAGCCTCCATGGCGCTCGTGGTTAACAGAGAAGAACTCATCTCTACCTGAAAAATCAAAGCATGGAGAATAATGACATGTAAGGGCAAGAGCAATGTGAAAAGAGAAAAACTGGACACACAAAACCAGTTCTGCTCCATCTTAGAAAACTGCGTTTTACTTTCAGTTCTCCTTTTACTGAACCGCTCCTCTCAGTGAGCTGATGTATGAGGCAGAGACCATTCTGGTAATCGAACCAGGGAGGAGCCTCCCTGTTCATCTAAAAAAAAATGTTTAGCATCGATTGCGGGGCCCACCGGTCAGAATAGCCTTTTCCCCGCCCGGCACTATCGCCACCGAAATCCCCTCTTCCTCCTCACTCCAATTCAGAAATCCCCAAATCGATGTAGCCGGGAGCGAGATAGGGACTGCAGCCGGCGCGGGCCTCGTCGACGGCTTCTGCGGCAGCGCTGCCGCGCGGGGAGGACCGGCGAGGGCGAGGTTGCTGCTCTGGAAGGGTGGAGATGGTGCGCGGCGGCCGGACCAAGAGCAGCCGCTGGCATCGGTTTGGAGCTAAGCTAGCTTGCTTGCTTGGGTTGATGCGGTCGCCGGACAGAGGAGGAGGCACCGCCGCAGCGGTAGAAGACGACGGAGGAGGAGGAGGAGAACCTCCGCCCACGGTGACGGAACGAGTCCACGATAGAAAGGTTGGGAGATATTTTGGGCTGTCGAGAAACCGGCGGGGCCCACCTCCCTAAGTCTAGTCCTCTTTTCTCCATTATTAAATTTGCAGGATAATCTCCCCACAGTTCGGCTGCTCTTCCCTCCCCACCTTCTCGGCCAGGGTGCTGGGTGGAGCGAGCGTGGCTCGGAGACGGCGATGGAGGCGGCTCTTCTGGGCGGATTCATCAAGGTCATCCTGCCGAGGCTCTTCTCTCTCATCGACGACAAGTACAAGCTGCACAGGGGCGTCAAGAGCGACGTCAGGTTCCTCGTGAAGGAGCTCCGCATGATCGTCGGCGCCATCGACGACGACGAGCTCTCGGCGACCTCCTCCGCCGCCGCGCGCCTCTCGATCCAGGACCTGCGCGAGCTGGCCCACGGCATAGAGGACTGCATCGACGGCCTCATGTATCGCGCCACCTGGGAGCACCAGGCGTCCTTCCTCCGCCGGAGCGTTCGGCTTCGGCCCCCCAGGGCGCTCAAGACCGGCGCGCAGCTCGCTCGGGAGATGCAGCGGCTCAGGCGGATGGCGAAGGAAGCGCACGAGCGGAAGCGGAGGTACGCGGCCGACTTCCCCGCCGGCGGCCAGCCCTCCTCTGCCACGCAGCTGGTGGACGAGTCGCCCTCCTCCCCGTCCGATCCGCGCATCCTTGACGCGGATCTGGTCGGCGTCGAGGGGCCCCTCGCGGAGCTGCTGGAGCAGCTGGCTGAGGGGCGACCCAGCCAGCTGAAGGTGATCGCCGTCGTCGGGTTTTGCGGCTTGGGGAAGACCGCCCTCGCCGCGGAAGTGTACAACCGAGAAACCCGCAGCGAGAGATTTGAGAGGCACGCGTGGGTTTATGCGGCGCTGAAGAGCCCACGGGAGGTGCTAGCGGACCTGCTCCGGAAACTTAGCTCCGACGCCCCTTCTTGCCAGGGGAAAAGTGTACTGGAGACCTCCGATGTCGGCCAACTCTGCACAGAACTGAAACAACATTTGGTGATGAGGAGGTAATCGACTTCGGGCTTTGCCTGATTCATTTCGCCTTTGCACCTATAATTTCAAGAAACATCTCTGTTTTATCTGCCATAGATGCACCAGTATGGTAGTATTTTCTTGCTAGTTAGCTTTGTTAGACAGATTAGGGTTTGGAACAATGCTCGATACCCTTGGTGGGTACGGCTGTCATATATTTATAAGAGGGAACCGTACAAATACAAGTTGTGTTACAACACGTATATCTAATATATACTTAGTCTAACACCCTCCCTCAATCTTAACTATGTCCTGAAACACTCAGAAGGTTAAGATTGCAACGACATCCTTCAAAAGAAGGCAAGGGCAAGGGTTTAGTGAAAATATCAGCAAGCTGATCCTTCGAAGAAACAAACTTAATCTGAAGGAGCTTCTGAGCAACACGTTCCCTCACAAAATGATAGTCAACTTCGATGTGCTTCGTTCGGGCATGAAATACTGGATTGGATGAAAGGTATGTTGCATCGATGTTATCACACCAAAGAACAGGCGGCTGAGTTGGGGAGACCTTCAACTCTCGAAGCAATGACTGCACCCACATGATCTCAGCTGTGGCATTAGCAACAGCTTTGTACTCAGCTTCGGTACTACTCCGAGACACCGTAGCTTGCTTGCGAGCTTGCCAGGCGATCAAGTTAGGCCCAAAGAACACAGCATGTCCCCCCGTGGATCGCCGATCATCAGGACAACCAGCCCAGTCGGCATCAGAGAATGCTGAGATCAGTCCAGAACGCGCAGGCTGAAGATGGAGACCATATGAACCAGTGTGACGAACATAGCGCAAGATGCGCTTAACAGCTGACCAGTGAGAATCACGTGGTGCATGAAGATACTGGCACACACGGTTAACTGCAAATGATATGTCTGGTCGAGTAATGAGCAAGTATTGCAGTCCACCCACAATGCTGCGGTACTCTGTGGCATCCTCAGGAGCAAGCAAGTCACCAGCAAGAGCTGTCAGTTTGTCTGTAGCAGACATGGGAGTCGTAGCAGACTTGCACTGCAACATACCTGCACGACGCAGGAGATCCTGAGAGTACTTCTGAGTAAGAGTCAAGCCACCATCAGAATGAAGAACCTCTAGGCCCAGAAAATAATGCAGTCTCCCAAGATCCTTAACAGCAAACTCAGCACCAAGAGAGGACACAAGCCGGTCTGTAGCAGAAGCAGACGAACTGACAAGGATGATGTCATCAACATATACCAGAATGTACATAGTCACCTCAGGTCACTGTAGAATAAACAGAGACGTGTCTGCTGTAGAAGGAACAAACCCATGCGCACGAAGAGCAGCGCCAAGACGGGCATGCCATGCACGCGGGGCCTGCTTCAAACCGTAGAGAGCTTTGACAAGACGACATAAATGATGTGGCTGAGCAGGGTCAACAAAACCTGGCGGCTGACGCATATAAACCTCTTCTTCCAGAACTCCATGGAGAAAGGCATTCTGAACATCAAGCTGTCGAAGCGACCATCCGCGAGTAACAGCCAAAGAGAGAAGAACACGAATAGTAGTTGGTTTAATAACAGGACTGAATGTGTCTTCATAATCAATGCCATACCATTGTTTGAACCCCTTGGCAACCAGGCGTGCCTTGTACCTCTCAATGGAGCCATCAGCATGTTTCTTCACCTTGAATACCCATTTAGAGTCAATGATATTAACACCAGATGGAGGTGGAACAAGACGCCAAGTGTTGTTTCTTTGAAGGGCATGAATCTCCTGCTCCATCGCAGCACGCCAATGCGGGATGCCAAGCGCCGCTCGAAAATGTCGTGGTTCAGTCGTAGGGTCAGCCTCAGCATGTGCCACACAGGCCGCAAGCCACGCGACAGTGCCGTCAGTGCGCTTCTTCGGTTGGAAGATGCCACTTTTGCTGCGAGTATGGGGACGCAGGACGACAGGCGGAGGTGGCGGTGGAGCTGCCATACCAGAGGAGCCACTATCCATCAGCGGCGAGGAGGACGCACCGGCGGGCGAGTCAACAGGCGCATCCGGTGGCACGGTCAGGGTCGGCGAAGACAGACCGGGTGTGATCGGCGTCGACGGACCAGGCGATGAAGACTCGGTGACCTGCGAGGCCTCCGGCTCAGGGGAGAGCGCCGCGGGTCCAGCCGGCCCGGCCGACAGCTCTGCAGGTTCGGCCGGCCCAGGCGACAGCGAGGCCGCTGACCCCGGCGACTTGGTCACCCCATCGGATCCTCGTGCATGGGGCATGCACGCGTGATCGACGTCGGGGTCAAGCGGGGTAGTGGCGGAGGCAGCCTCGTCGAGCGCCTCATCCGGCATGGCAGCAACTGGCGCAGTTGTGGCCATATCATCATCCAGAAGCTCAAGTCGAGCGCCTCGTCCAGTCCCTGCACCATGGTTAGGCAACAACAGAGGAGAATATGCAGCATCCACAAATTGATCAGGCAAAACTGGAAAAGAGTGCAACTCAGTGACGGGAGTATCGGTGGGTGATGTGAGCGTGGAAAACGGGAAGACAGTCTCATCGAACACAACATCACGAGAAATGTAAACACGATTTGACGGGATGTGAAGACACTTGTAACCTTTGTGGAGAGGACTGTACCCAAGAAACACACATTGTTTAGATCGATACTCAAGTTTATGCTTATTGTACGGACGAAGATGCGGCCAACACGCACAGCCGAACACTTTGAGGAGGGAGTAATCTGGAGTTTCATTAAGCAACACTTCGAGTGGAGACTTCATGTGAAGGCGTCGTGTGGGAATCCTGTTTATCAAAAAACAGGCAGTAACAAAAGCATCGCTCCAGAACCGAAACGGGACAAAGGCATGTGCAAGAAGTGTCAGGCCAGTTTCAACTATGTGACGGTGTTTGCGCTCAGCTGCACCGTTCTGCTGATGTGTATGAGGACAAGACACATGGTGTGAGATGCCAAGCTTCTGAAAGAAGGTGTTAAGGTTACGATACTCACCCCCCCCCCCCAGTCTGACTGAACATGGATAATTTTGTGCTTAAGCAATCGTTCAACATGTGCTTGAAATTGCATAAAGACATGAAACACATCAGATTTGCGCTTAATAAGATAAATCCAAGTAAAGCGACTGAAAGCATCGATGAAACTGACATAATAGTTGTGACCACTAACAGAAGTTTGGGCATAGCCCCACACGTCTGAAAACACAAGCTCAAGAGGAGCCGTGACAACACGACTTGATACAGAAAAAGGCAACTGATGACTCTTGCCTTGTTGACAAGCATCACACACTAGAAACTCCTTATTACTCGACTCAACAGGAAGATGATGGCGATGAAGCACATGGCGCACAATGGGAGTAGCGGGGTGGCCAAGGCGAGAGTGCCACTGCGACGACGACACCCGAACACCACTGAAAACTTGAGAGACTCGTGGCACATCAAGTGCGTATAAGCCGTCGCGAGCTCGACCACTAAGAAGAACGTCCCTCGTGTCCCGGTCCTTAACAAAAAAATGGAAAGGGTGAAACTCAACAAACACATTGTTGTCACGAGTTAATTTAGGAACCGAGAGTAAACTACGTGTGACTGAGGGAACACGAAGGACATCAAGCAGATGCAAGGTTTTAGTGGTACGTGAAAGAAGAGATGCCTGACCAACATGTGAGATGGGCGTACCTGATCCATTGGCCGTGCGGACCTGATCGTGACCGGTGTAGGGCTGGCGAGTGACCAGCTTGTCAAGCTGACTCGTCAAATGGTCCGTAGCGCCCGTATCCATGTACCAGGCAGGATCCACCGAGTATGAAGGAGTGAACCCGGGATCCGGTGTAGCGAGAGCAGCTTGCTTCTCATTGCCCTTCCCATTGTTCCCAATGCCAAGAAAATCTCGTTTAAAGCGACGATGGCAGCGAGACGCCAAGTGCCCCTCGATGCCGCAGAGTTGACACTCAACCCCACCACCACATGCCTCGCAGTGGAGCCGCTTGCGGCCAGCCGTCGGAGGTGGAGCGGGCGGACGGGGCTGGTTGCCTGAGGTCGGCGACGCCTTCTGCTTGGCACCGCGGGCGCCCCCGCGGAGAGCAGCCGTCGGTAGTGTTGGTGATGACCGTAGGAGGTACGCCGTAGGGCTGCAGCGACGCGACGTGCGGCACAGAGAAAGCGTAGGGCGCGCCATACGGCGCCTCGTAGGGCACCGCGGAGGACGAAGCATACGGTGCCGGCGCGACATACGGCGACGACGGCGCGACGTACGGCGCTGGGTACGGCCCACCGTACGGCATCTGGACGGGAGTGCCACGAGGGCCTGAGGCCGGCGGCGCCGTAAGGTAGCTGCGCGGGATCAAACGCGTGCGACGCCAGGGCGGCATCACGGACGATCGAAGGCGCGGGCGATCGGGGCGCTGGAGGACGCGACCCCGATGCAGACGGACGGGCCCAGGCGAGCGGGGTAGACGCCATGAACGGCGATTCCGTCGCCAGGGTTGACGGAGGCGGCGCGGCGGCGGCAGAGGAAGCGGAAGCACGGCGCGGACCGAACGCGTCGTCTGATACCATGTTAGACAGATTAGGGTTTGGAACAATGCTCGATACCCTTGGTGGGTACGGCTGTCATATATTTATAAGAGGGAACCGTACAAATACAAGTTGTGTTGAAGTTGTGTTACAACACGTATATCTAATATATACTTAGTCTAACAAGCTTGAGTGAAAACTAAACATAATGCGATCCAAATCTTAATGATCAGCAGCCTAATTTCTCATAGTACAAATGACAAAAACATTCACAATTTGTTGCTCCAAACCCCAAAAATCTGTAGATGGAGACAAATTCTACCAATGGGTGTGTTATAGATGGAAGTTCATATTTTTGCTCAAAAAAAGATCTGTATTACTTATTTTTCTTCATGATCTGTCTTTCAGATATTTCATTGTGATTGATGACATTCGAACAGAAGATCAGTGGAAAACCATCAAATCTGCCTTGCCAGCAGATAAGGATATTAGCAGCAGAATACTGGTGACGACGACTATTCAGTCAGTAGCTAATGCCTGCAGTTCTAGTAATGGCTATGTTCACAAAATGAGCAGACTTGATAAAATGTGCTCGAAACAATTGTTCACCAAGAAAGCTTGTCCGGACAAATATTCATGTTACAAGCAGCCTGATCCAGCGGAAGTTTTGAAGAAATGTGACGGCCAGCCACTTGCGCTGGTGACAATAGGTGAATTCTTGCAAGCAAAGGGTTGGCCAACAGGACCTAGCTGTGAAGACATCTGCACCCAGATAGGTTATCACCTGGAGAATGACAAGAGCTTCGAAAAAATGCGACGTGTGCTGATTCATAACTACTCCACTCTGCCTAGCCATGCTCTCAAAGCCTGCTTGCTATATTTTGGTATGTTCCCAAGTAATCGTCCCATCAGGAAGAAAAGTCTTTTGAGACGATGGCTTGCTGAGGGATTTGTAGAACCGCAACCTTCGCCGAGCTCCCCGGATCCCATAGCTGCTTTCAATTCCCTCATGGATCGAAACATCATTGAGCCAATCAATTTGAGCAACAATGATAATGTGAAGACTTGTCAAACATATGGCATGATGCGTGAGTTCATTTTGCACATGTCCATCTCTCAGAACTTCGTTACTTTGTTTTGCAATGACAAGATAGAGCCCAAATACGTTCGTCGGCTTTCTCTCCATGAGAGCTCTGCTACAGTTGTTGACAGTTTTAGCACTGTTGATTTATCACTTGTCCGGTCTCTAGCAATCTTCGGGAAGGCAAGTCAAACTGTATTGGACCTCAGCAAGTACCATCTTCTGCGAGTATTGGATCTTGAAAAATGTGAGGAGTTGAAGGATGATCATGTCAAAGACATATGCAACCTGCTGCTTCTAAAATATCTGAGCCTTGGGGGTGGTGTTACCACAATTCCAAGAGATATTGTTAAACTGAAACATTTGGTATCACTTGATGTAAGGAGAACAAAGGTACAGATACTGCATGTAGAAGTCTTCCAGTTGCCGTCTTTAATTCACTTATTTGGGAAGTTTAAGCTTACAGATATTGTCAAGCCAAAAAGTGAAGTACATGAGTTTCTCTCCAAAGGAAAAAGTAACTTAGAAACGCTAGCAGGATTTGTTACCGATGGTAGTGGAGGGTTCCTGCATCTTATGGGCTATATGAATAAACTGAGTAAGGTGAAGATTTTGTGTGAGTTGCCTGCAGGCTGTGCTGACCGAACTGATCTTAAGGAGGCCATTCAACAGTTCATTGAGGATGAAAAGCAGGCAAATATTGGTTCTCGCTCTTTATCGCTTCATTTCGGCAAATGCTGTGAAGAGCTCCTGAATTCCTTAAAAGGACCCTGCTACCTCAGCTCACTGAAATTGCATGGTGACTTGGCTGCACTTCCTCAGTTTGTTGTGTCACTTCGGGGCCTCAGGGAGCTGTGCCTTTGGTCTACTAGATTGACAGCGGGTGTTCTTGAAGCTTTGAGTAATTTGAGCTACCTGCAGTACTTGAAACTGGTTGCTGATGACCTTGACAAGTTCGTCGTAAGAGACCAGGCGTTCTGCAGGCTTCTACGCCTTTCTTTGGAGCTGCAATGTCCAACTTTCCCCACAATAGAAGAAGGGGCTCTGCCATTCCTTGTCACACTCCAGCTGCTCTGTAAAGATCTGCACGGCCTTTCTGACCTCAAAATAGAACATCTCAAACACCTCAAGGAGGTCACTCTTGACCCTAGAGTCACTCCAACAACAAGAGGAACATGGGAGAAGGCTGCTAGGGAGCATCCGAACAGGCCAAAGGTTTTGCTGCTCAAATCTGTTGATGCAGCACAAAGTGAGCTTGCAGACTACACTATAGCGTCAGAGCCAGCTGAAAGTGCCATTCAAGAAACTAGTATTCCAGCACTACTTAACCAGGGGCTGGTGGCATCATCCTCTGTGATGAGGGAACAGAGCACTTCTGTTTTGAGCAATATGGGGCTCTCAGAGGTTTCTTCTGCTTTAACATGATTTGGCGACCTCTGACGATCGGTAGCTTTTCCGATAAATGGCTCTTTTATTATCTTAAATGTCGCATCAAGCGGATATAAATCATTACTAGAAGGGTTGGGCGCGCTTTGCTGCGCCGTTGGTGTTGTTGGATTTCTTAAAAAAAACTCACTCTGTTTTAAAATATATTGTGTATAATTTTTTTGAAAAGTCAAAATTTTAAAATTCGATCAAATTTGTAGAAAGATATAACAAAATCCATAATATCAAATCGGTATGATAGATTCATCATGAAATGGGTTTCCATACTTTTTTGTTTAATATTGTGGATGTTGATATTTTTGCTCGGAACTTGATAAAAGTTAAAGAAGTTTGATTTTCCAAAAAACTAATACCCTTATATTTTGTAGCTTATGATATATTTTGTTTGGCGGGAGTGTGTTTATTTTTATTTATAATGCAGCGATTTGATGTGACTTTTGTACTGTGGTCTGTGTTATCTGCTAACCAACATATACTTATGTGGGGAAATTCCACATTGATGGCCGCATGTACTATAATTGTGTTACATTATCACATGATGGCTTTTTTCTCTAGGTGGTGCGAGGGTGCACGGTATTAATATGTTTTTATATGTTGTTTGCTGTTGATTGATTTGAAAAATCATTAGCCGATCAAATCATAAACCAAATCCAAAATTGAATACCTCAACTAAATAAAAAAGATTCAAAATTAGAGAAGATATGGGATTTAAAGAATTGGATGGGAGAGCTTCTTAAGCAATTGTTGACCCAGTCAAAATCGGGTCCCAATTCTAAATTGAAGACCTAAATTAATTGTGAGCTTAAAAATTATGAAGCATAGTGTATAGTATAAAAGAACTGAATGAGAGAATTTTGAGAAATTGTTAACCTGGTAAAAATCGGATGACCAAATTCTAAATTGAAGACCTAAATTAATTGTGAGGGCTTAAATATTGTGAAGCATATGGTATAGTATAAAAGAATGAAATGAGAGTACTTTGAGAAATTATTGACCCGATCAAAATCGGGCGACCAAATTCCAGTTGGAGATCTCAATTGAATGTTTATTTATAATGCAGCGATTTGATGGGACTTTCGTAGTGTGATCCGGGTTATCAGCTAACCAAGGTATATTTATGTGGGAAAATTCCACATTGATGGCGGCATGTACTATAATTGTGCTACATTATCACATGATGGCTTTCTTTTTTCTAGGTGATGGGAGGGTGCATGGTATTAATATGTTTTTATATGCTGTTTGCCGCTGATTGATTTGAAAAATCATTGGCTGATCAAATCGTAAGACAAATCCAAAATTGAATACCTCAACTAAATAAAAAATATTCAAAATTAGAGAACATATGGGATTTAAAGAATTGGATGGGAGAGCTTCTTAAGAAATTGTTGACCCGGTTAAAATCCGGTGACCCCAATTCTAGATTGAAGACCTAGATTAATAGTGAGCTTAAAATTATGAAGCATGGTGTATGGTATAAAATGAATGAATGAGAGAACTTGGAGAAATTGTTGACCCGGTCAAAATCAAACGGCCAATTCTAAATTGAAGAACTAAATTAATTGTGAGGACTTAAAAATTATGAAGCATATGGTATAGTATAAAAGAATGAAATGAGAGAACTTTGAGAAAGTTGTTGACCCGGTCAAAATTAGGTGATCAAATTCGAATTGGAGACCTCAATTGAATGTTTATTACTTTATTTATAATGCAGCGGTTTGATGGGACTTTCGTAGTGTGATTCGTGTTATCTGCTAATCAAGGTATATTTATGTGGGGAAATTCCGCATTGATGGCGATATGTACTATAATTGTGCTACATTATCACATGATGGCTTTCTTTTTTCTAGGTGGTGGGAGGGTGCACCGTATTAATATGTTTTTATATGTTGTTTGCTGTTGATTGATTTGAAAAATCATTGGCCGATCAAATCATAAACCAAATTCAAAATTGAATATCTCAACTAAATAAAAAAAGATTCAAAATTAGGGAACATATGGGATTTAAAGAATTGGATGGGAGAGCTTCTTAAGAAATTGTTGACCTGGTTAAAATCGGGTGACCCCAATTCTAAATTGAAGACCTAGATTAATAGTGAGCTTAAAAAATTTGAAGCATGATATAGTATAAAAGAATTGAATGAGTGAACTTTGAGAAACCCGGTCAAAATTGGTTGGCCAATTCTAAATTGAAGACTTAAATTAATTGTGAGGCCTTAAAAATTATGAAGCATAGGGTATAGTATAAAAGAATTGAATGAAAGAACTTTGAGAAATTGTTGACCCAATCAAAATCGGACGAACAAATTCTAATTGGAGACCTCAATTGAATGTGGGCTATCCAATACTAGGGAGCTTAGTGTTAAAGAGGATGAGTGACACCCGACCTTTGCATAACTAAGTTGCACGCAGCCAATCCCAGAAAGTCTGGTACAAAGAAATGAAAAAACCAACAAAACGGCAACAATAGTGTCCTATAGACCTTCGCTATGCCTATGTCAAAACTGTTGTTGGATCAATCAGGAGGTTATGCTATCACCCATGTTAGGAAAAAAAACCTCCGCACCCACCTGCTACAGACTGCCTTGAATAGCGTTTGGTACTCCACTCGTTGTAGCGCAGGCCATATACGAAGCGAATACGTATGTTGAAAATAACTTGTAGAGGAGAAGCGTTTTTGTTATTAAAAACAAAATCATTTTTACATAACCAAAGCGACGACAGTTAGCTGGCCGCTAATGAGGATGGCCGATAAGCTTTTGCCGGGCCTTAGATGAAAGGTTGAACAGAGCGTGACTATTAGGTCAGATGACCTGAATAAAGTTAGATAAATCCTGCAATAAACCAATTTTATCAGAAGATAGTTAGCATTTAACCAATGTTCTAAGAGCATCTACAGGCTGACTAGTTAAATTTGACCCCATCCGAAGACAGTGATCGGTCACACCTCATTTCTCTGCTTCCACAACCGTCCCTCTCATATTCGACCTCTTAAATCCATATAGCTCATGCAACTTGATCAACATTTACGTAGATAAAACTTCAACATAGTAATAGCAAACATATAGATCGGGGATATCAAGTTTTTAGCCTTCAAAAAAACTAGATAGTTAGCTAGTTGAGGAGAGGGGGCGCCGGATTTCACCATTTCCTCGCCGGGCTCTTCCCCTTGGAGTCTCCAAAGCACCATCAGTACTTAGTAGTCTTCGGCGTACGCGTTGGCGGTCAGAGGTGAGTCGTCACTAGTCGCGCCACTTTCCAACAAGAGGAGAGGATCCTGGCCCTTGGCGAGGATGTCGGCTCTTGTCGCGACCGCTACCTTCTCCTTCGCAAGGCGCTCCCACTCCTCGATGCCAGCCGAAGTGCCTGGCATTTTTGTGGCGGCGCCTGGTGGATGACATCGCGAAGGAGGTCATCCTCGGGCTCAACGGTCACAGATATGTACCACCGCAGTCAAAGCAACTAGGACTGGCTTTCGTCGCCTTCTACGCGGCTCGTTGCCTCGCCCTGCAAGAAGCATGTTTCTCCGATTTGCGTGTGCTTTGCCACGGGCTCGGTGGTGCGGGGACGAGAACCCATCACCGTTCGAGAGGAGCAGGGACTGGTAGGAACGGGTGCCGAGCGCGGGCTAGGGTGGATCACCCCGCTGGTAACCAAGGACAAAGCACAAGCTCAAGCTCCCGCGCATGTCCATACGCATGTGGCATAAGGGTGATGCAGAGCGTGAGCTCCTCATCGCTCGGAGCATCGCTTGAATCCTCCCTAAGAAGCACACGTTCCAGTCGACAAGGTCTGCCATGCTACCAGGTTCGCTGCCTGAGCCGGCCATGGTGGCGTGGGAGAGGAAGGGACGAGGAGGGGACAAGACGGGTGTGAGGTGGGAGCGGAGAGGGTGAGTGTGTGAGCTAGGGTTTGGGTTCGAGTGGGGATGGGGTGGGATTTTTATGAGGACTCGGTGAGGACGGGGTATGCTAGTGTGGGCCAGTCCTACATGACGGCCGTGTCTAATCCTTCTCATATCCGCCTCATATATGGGCTGGGTTTGAGAGGTATCGAACAGTTCGGACATTTGGACTGGACATAGGGAGGCTAGTTGGATGATAATTTTTTAATTGAACGATGAACAGGCTGTCCATCCCAATATTCAGAGAGGGTTTAAGGGGTCTAAATGGATCTGATCGAATGTAGATGCTCTAAATGGATCTGGTCGGCGGGCATACAGTTGCACATGAAGGGGTGGCACAACTGTGGTTGCACGCTACCGGTTGACATGCGCTCATAAATGTGCCTGTATGCAATTGCAATTGCACGCAACCGGTGGACATCCAGTTGAGCCATGTCGGTTGTGCGAAACTGTAATTGCACGTGGGCGACGTACATGTATTTGCACAAAGGCGTGCAATGTATTACCATGAAAAAAAACGTCCGGATATTTTTTGTTTAGAATCGGGTGTGCATGTTCGATGGAAAGTACAAAAGTAAAAGAAAAAATCATTAAAAAGGAAAATGAAAAAAAAATTGCACGAACCCCCACATAAAACCAAATTGCTTAGGAGCCAGATGATCCTTTGGTAATTCTCATATCTAAATGAGAATTGGCAAATCCGAGGAAAATATAATAATAATAAATCAAAAACTAGTCTAGTCTAGAGATTGTCAAGTGCGTACTGGATCAATTTGATCAAAACCATTTGTATCCAAACCAGAATACGATTGTAATCTAGTGACCGATTACAATTGTGTGTCAATCAGTTGCTCGCGTATCACACCGTGTGTTCCCTATTAGACCCCACAAATTGCCTAACCCTTCTCCTTATATCCACACAAGGCCTCTCGTCCACTCATTTTCTTCTCCTGAAAGTACCCCCCCCCCCTCTCTCTCCCTCCCTCCCTCCCTCCCCCCCCCCTCTCTCTCTCTCTCTAAGCAATCCCCTCCATGCTCTTATCTCTTACACAACCACTCGTTTCTTCCTTGAGCATTTATCGAAGCACATGCCGGTTGCGGCGGTGCTTTCATCGGCTATGGCGATGCTAGCTATGACCGCGGTTGGCCGGTGTCGCAACATGGCGCCGCCACTGAAGATGGTGTAGGAGTAGACGGCCACTGTTACTGCAACAGTGACCACCTGATGCCGCGACAACTACCATTGGTGCTGCAAGCAACATCTAGTGATGCTGGAGACGACATCCACTAGATGTTGCGTGCTATAAGTGGAAACCGTTGGTGCTGGAGACGGCAACCACCGGTGCTTCAACGGGCTACGCCGATGACTAGCTTCTTTGTTGCAGGCAACACTCCTGCTGCAAGCACGCACCGCGATGCTTTGAGCGAGGACGACCACTGCTCCAAGCAGCAACTGGCGTAACCTCTGACCGTTGTGACCGACACGGTGGTGCTGCAAAACAAAGTGGGGGTGGGGTGTGCTGCCGCGTGACTGAGAAACGAAAATGAGGGAGCCATCGGGGGAGGGGGGGGGGGAGGAGCAGTGGAGAGGAGGCTTAGCGGTGCTATAACGCGATAACACCATAGCAAGTAAATTTTCCTAAACGTGGCGTACCTCTTTCGGATACGCTATAGCGATGCTAAAATGGCGAAATAACATGTTTTTTTAGTTGAAAAATAATGAAAAAGGCTATGTATAGATGTGCTATTGGGCTTAGACGCTTAGTTATGATGGATTTCATACTTCCGGTTAATTCGGGGAACTCGGAAACTTGATGCAATGACCGAACTCATAGTATCCGGCCACCCGTTACGCGTGCTCTGTTCGGGACAAAGGGACTTAAAATATAGGACTTTGTGAAAATGTAGGAATGAAAAAGGAAGACTAGAGCAAACCATAGGATCTAGAAAACAAAAAGGAAGCCTGAAAAGATGTGTTCGGGTGACCGCACGAAAAACACAAGAAGCTAGGGCTTCTTTGATTCGAAGGATTCTCAAAGGAATTTTGGAGGATTTGGAGGATTCTAATCCTTAGGAATTTTTCCTATCTTGATTGTTTGATTCGTAAGATTGTAAACCATAGGAATTTTTTCATAGGATTCATTTGCACTAGATTTTATAGAAAACATTTCATCCACTCAAACCTCTTTAAAAGAATCCTACGTTTTTTAACCGCTAGTACAAACAGTAGTATGAACATTAGCTGCCTTTGCCTCCAACCGCTAGTACGAACAGTAGTAATTTTTTAACCTGGATATGCAGCGCAAGTGCCAGGCTCCTCACGTTCTTAACAGGGCTTGCCTCGGTCTTCGCCGAAAACATGAGTTTGGGGTGGATTTTTACTTTCTTCTCGAATCAGTGCTAGCTAGAGGACAAATATTCCTTTGGTTCACTATGCAGGTTTCCTCTATCCCGAATGCAACCTAGCAAAATTTTCCATAGGAATTGGTTCCTTTGAAGTTTCCTGTGAAAATCCTTTGTACCGAACACGCCCTGAAAAGGCGGGGAACCCAGGGATCGATCCCTGGTCTCTAGCATGATGCACAACACTCCTAGCCACTCGGCTCACGTCGGTTTTTTTTTGACCTGGCTCACGTTGGTTTTGTGCTAAGGTAGTTGGACGTGTCCCACTTAAGGTGAAAATATATGGTTTTTCACTGGGTTTTCCTGGTTTTTTCTGTTTTTATTTTCTCTTTTGTTTTTCACGGTTTTTTCTCCATTTTTTACATACAGACACAAGCGCTCATATATACGCATATACACCCATTCCTATGAACACACACACGTACACCTTATCCCTACGAGCACCTCCGAGAGACTGGGCTGGCATATCATCTTGAGATTCTACGAAGTCACCTCCATTTTTCTAGGTTTTTATTCATGTTTTTTCCTTTCATTCTTTTTTCGTTGTCATTCTTTGGTCTTCTTCATATCTTTCTTAGTTTTTTCTTTTTTTATTCTTCTTCATTTTTCTTTGGTTTCGTTTCTTTTTTCTACACATTGAACATTTTCCAAATGCTTGATTAATATTTTTTAGATACTTGTTAAACATTTTCTCAAATACTTGATTAATATTTTTTAAATACTTGTTCAACATTTTTTTCAAATGCTTGATAAACATTTCTATATACATGATTAAAATATTTCATCTTTTTTTAATACATGGTCAACATTTTTCTATACACATTTTAACATTTCCAAATGCTTGATTAACTTTTTTCCAATATCTGTTCAAAAAAATGCTTGATTAACATTTTTGTATAAATGGTAAACAAATTTCATTTTTTAGTACATGATCAACATTTTTTATATACACATTTAACATTTTCCAAATGCTTGATTAACATATTTTAGATACTCTTTCAACATTTTTTGAAATGCTTGATTAACTCTTTTTTTTATACATGATAAAAAAGTTAATCATTTTTCTAATACATGGTCAATATTTTTCTATGCATATTTAATTTTTTTTCAAATGCTTAATTAAAGTTTTTCAAATACTTGTTCAAATGATTTTCAAGTGCTTGATTAACATATTTTGAATATGTTCAATTTTTTACATATTTCTCGTATATGTGATAAATATTTTCACTATACACATTTAACATTTTCCGAATGTTTGTATAGAGTTTTTTAAATATGTGTTTAGAATATTTTAAAGTGTAAACAAAATTATAATATGATAAAGCAAAAAAGCGCAAATAGAAAACGTAAAAAAATAGAGAAAGGAGGCTGTAGCATCCCGCGCGGCTGGGCCGGCCTATAGAGCTCCCCTACACGAGGCTTTCCCTAGCGAGACATCGGGGCACCCAGTTTTTTCTGCCCACCCCGAGGCGCGACTAAGATCCAACGACCGGGAGGCGACCGATCGAGGCTCCCGATCGGCCGACACACGTCCAGCATCGTCCATCCAAACCGTTGTCCAATGTGCGTCTATATATACGAGGCGTGAGTTTCATCGAGAAACCTACTTGTTTTTCTGGAGGAAGAGAATCGATCTGTGTTTTGTGCGCAGGTTGCGATGACGGGAGGACTCGAAGCCCGGCCAAGCAAGAAGCGGCGGCAGTCCGGCGCCGGCCTGGCGGAATTTGCCACGCGAATCACCAAGCACCTCGCCGACGCGAGCCCTCGCGGCAACATGGTCTTCTCGCCGCTGTCCATCTACGCCGCGGTCGCGCTGCTGGCGCCCGGCGCCCGAGAGGACACCCTGGACGAGATCCTCCGCCTCCTCGGCGTCCGTTCCCGCGACGAGCTCGAGGATCTCATCTCGCGCGTGGCGGCGGACGCGCTCAAGGACCAGTCGGGGTCTGGCGGGCCGAGCGTGGCGTTCGCGTGCGGCGTGTGGAACGACAAGGCGCGGCCGCTCAAGACGGCGTACCGCGAGACCCTCGTCGGCACATACAAGGCGAAGTCACGCGCCGTCGACTTTCGGGGAAACGCGGGGAAAGCGGCTCAGCAGATCAACGCCTGGGTCGCGCGGGTCACCGGAAACCTTATCACCGCCGTCGTCTCGCCGAAATCCTTCTGCCCGGCGACGGACGTCGTGCTATTTTGCTGAAAACACCCTCAAGCTTTTGGTAATAAACCCGCAGTACATATTAATCGATTTTTTTAAAATCCATAACTTTTTAACCCTAACTCCTTATATATGAAATTTGATTAGAAAAAAAATGTAGAATCTGAATATGATATTATTTTTAACTGTTAACCATTTAAAAATGATATTTATGATGAAACCTTAATCAATAGCGCATGATCAATCTTTCCTTCATTATCGGTGCCGCTCCGAATTGAAAATGAACACTTTGGCAAAACCAGGATGGTGAAAAAAAAGATATCTAAAAACTTCACAGAAGAAAATAGATTTATCATTCTATGCCGAAAGGGAGACTTCTTAAGATTGACAACATTCAAACATGTTGTGATGGTGTGAACAATGAGGCCAGTATCGACGAGAATGGGAAGAAGAAAAAATAGAAACACAGATGAGATGCCATGTGTTGAAATAAAGGACATGGATATACAAATTCATGGTTATTAGATTAGTGAGTGTTTTTCACCTGTTGCAACACACGGGCTCATTTGCATCATATGCCGAGAGAGAGACGCCTTAAGATTGACAACATTCAAACGTGTTGTGTTGATGTCAACACCGAGGCCAGCATCGACGAGAGTGGGAAGAAAGGTAATAGAAACACAGATGAGATGCCATGTGTTGAAATAAAGGACATGGACCTACTGAAGTTTGGACTCATGGTTATTAGATTAGGAAATGTTTTTTTTTTCACCCGTTGCAACGTACGGGCTCATTTGCTAGTATACTTCAAAGGAAAATGGGTCATGCCGTTCTACGAGAGGATGACCAAGGACAGGCAGTTCCACAGGCTCGACGGCACCACCGTTGACGCCCCCTTCATGCGCAACTCCGGCCGTCACTTCATCGCCGTGTACGATGGGTTCAAGGTCCTCAAGCTGCGGTACGAGATGCCACGAGCCAAACCGTTGCGCTGGACGACCAACTTCAAAAAAACCACGCCACGGTACTCGATGTGCATCTTCCTCCCTGATGCGTACGACGGCCTCCAGGGCCTCGTTGAGGAGATAACCTCCCGCCCGACCTTCTTGCATGATCACCTGCCGACGAGCCAGGTCAAGGTCGGCGAATTCGGGGTTCCCAAGTTCAAGCTTTCTTTCCAGAGCAGTGTCACGCAAACTCTCAAACACCTAGGGCTACTGTTGCCGTTCGGCATGGGTGCTGACCTGTCAGACATGGTGGAGGACGACGGCTCCGGCACACCTCTGGTTGTGAATGACGTTTTTCATAAGGCTGTCATTGAGGTAAACGAGCAAGGGACTGAAGCTGCAGCTGTCACCACGACGAAAATATATGGATCAGCGATGCCGCGGCCGACGCCAACGACGGATTTCGTCGCCGATCATCCCTTCGCGTATTTCATACTCGAAGAGGCGTCAGGTGCAATCATCTTCGCAGGGCATGTCGTCGACCCTAGCAGTGGCGGAGACAGCCATGTGCGGATTGGACGACCGAGAAAGGGGTGAAAACGGATGAGCGGCGGCAGCCTCCTGCTGATGGCACAACTAAAGGAGACGAGTTGCGAGGGACCACTCTTCTGGAACCAGCATCGACAAGAGTAACAACAAGATGGTTATTCTTACAAAAAGTTTATCTTCTACTCCCTCCGTTCCTAAATATAAGTCTTTGTAGAGATTTCATTATGAACCACATACGAAGTAAAATGAGTGAACCTATACTCTAAAATGCATCTACATACATCTGTATGTGGTCCATAGTGAAATGTCTACAAAGACTTATATTTAGGAACGGAGGGAGTACCCGCTTTATTAGCAGTTGCATATTCTGAAGACATGCATTCTACTCCCTCCGTTCCTAAATATAAGTCTTTTTAGCGATTTCAAAATGAACTACATAGGGATGTATGATAGACATAGTTTAGAGCGTAGATTCACTCGTTTTGCTCCGTATGTAGTCCATATTGTGGAATCTCTAAAAAGACTTATATTTAGGAACGGAAGGAGTAGCTCATTTTGAGAGCTTTCTTATATAATGAATAATTTTTAATATCTTCTACGCTTTATTAATTGTGGATCTACTATCATTATTGTGAACAAGTATATAGTTTCTTGGGACTTCACTGAAATTTTGGTATTTACCATGGTCCGTAAAGTTTGGTTCCAACCCCCCCCCCCCCCCCCCCCCCCACCTCCTTCGTTTGGAATAATCCAAACCAAATTGGTACTTTGCTTGGAAACCATATTCTGCAAATCATGTCTTGCATTAATCCAATGAAATGAAATAAAACCTTGGTAAAATATCAACTAAATTAAAACTTTCCTTCTCTTCCCATACCCAAATCAAATCTTATCAAATCTCAACTAAATCAAAATATTCCTTGCCTTTCCTACCCATACTCAAATCAAATTAAATCTTACCAAAATCTAGAATATGGTAGGTGCAATGTATATGTCGGAAACCATTTTTGTACTAGAATATGTATGTCCCGTTGCAACACACGAACAATCTGACTAGTGCTGCTAACATATTGGATGTTATTATTCACCGTCCCATCTGTTTTGCTTGACCTGACCAGGGTAGTGACTAGGCTTAGATCTGCTCGTGATAAATTTATATGACTTCAAATGCATAGTTTGGTAATCTAAAATGTTTAATAGCCTAAGTCGTAATTTTCATTTCTCAATTTGTTTCACCGTTGACTTCGTATCGACGAGAGCTTTGAAACTAGATTCCACACTTACATGATTTGGCGAACGTTTTCAAAGAAGTTTAAAGCTTCAAATCGTTTTGAAAGCTTCAAATCGACAGAACAATGGGATGACTTCACCGTCTGCAGCCATCGTGCTGACATCCAAACGCGTGCACGTTCACGTTATATGTATACGTCCAAAAAAGTACATTGGATGATCAGTGATAAATACAAATTCAAATGATAAAATGGATACACATTTATGTTCTTTTTCCAAACGCATAAACAACCACTCATATATATGAAACATCGGCGGTGCACATGCCTCGACCCTTGGTTTGTCCTGAATAACATGTGTGACATTGTAACGTAAAGCACGTAGTTATTTATTTTGTACTACGATTTTAATTTTTTTTTAAATGGAGATCTGCTGGGCCCAAATCGGCATACTGAAACCGTCCATGCAATATACTCCTATATATGCAAATCAAGTATATAAGGCTTTATCAGTTCAAACAAAAAAGGCTTAGCTAGCTTGGGTCGAGAAACCTTCTAGTTTTCAAGGGAAAAAAGGGAGGAGACTTGCCTGCTCCCCACGCGTGTGCACATCCGTGCTCCCTCGTACGTGGCTTGATTTGATTGGAACAAAATAAGGCCCGACCCCACCCCCTTAAAATCAGGGGGGAGATGATTGGATTAGAAAGGAAAAAAAAGACAATCGTAGGATGAAGTGGGAGCACGGATGGGAGCATGGGAAGGGAGCAGGCAAGCCGGATCCGGGAAAAAGAGGATCGATCTTTGTTTTCTGCGGGGGCTGCGATGACGGGGGGATTCCAAGCCGGGTCGTCAAGCAAGAAGCCGCGGCCGCCCGGCTCCGGCCTGGCGGAACTTGCCGCGCGACTCACCAAGCGCCTCACCGGCGCGAGCCCGTGCATCAACCTGGTCTTCTCGCCCCTTTCCATCTATGCCGCGGTCGCGCTGCTGGCGCCGAGCGCCCGAGGGAAAACCCTAGATGAGATCCTCCGCCTCATTGGCGCCCGTTCCCGCGACGAGCTCGAGGATCACATCTCACACGTGGCTGAGGACGCGCTAGAGGACCTGTCGGACTATGGCGGGCCGAGAGTGGCCTCCGCGTGCGGCGTGTGGAATGACATGGCGCGGCCGCTGAGGACGGCGTACCATGAGACCGTCGTCAGCAAGTACAAGGCGGAGTCACACGCCCTGGACTTCCGGGGAAACGCGGGGAAAGCAGCCAAGGAGATCAACGCCTGGGTCGCGCGGGTCACTAAGGGCGTGTTTGGTTGCCCGCATTAGGCCCAGCCTGACCCGGGCGGGAAGAATTTGGCCCGTTTGGTTTCCTGCATTCACTGTGCGGCCCGCATCGCACAAAACTTAAAGCACGTCCAGGCCAGGCCCAGGGGAAACGCACGAATCGGCAGTAGCTCGCGAGCCTGGCTCGGGAGAGGCAGGGGAGGGCGACGCGCTTCTCCCCTCGTGCGAGCAGGGGAGATGGCGCGAGCTCGCCCGCGTCGCCGAAAAATCGGCGGGAGGATTTCGGCTCACCTCCCGCCGCTCCACCCCTATTTAGCCCCTCCCTCACCGCCCCAACTCCCGCCACCATTCTTCCTCCGTTCGCGCTTTCCCGCCGACGCGCATCGGCACCGACAAGCAGGTAAGCGGCGCATCTTCATCGGCCGGCGGTCCACGGCGTCGGAGCTCCTTCACCGGCCGGCATTCATATTCCACCACCGTCCCCCCTCGTCCTCAAGCTGCAGCCATGGCCTCTGTGAGTTCAACCCCCCTTTCTCTCTGTTCCTTCTAGCTAGATCTGAGCTGCAGCTAGGGTTTGATCTAGATGCATGGTTGATTAGTGGTCTGATCTGTGAGCTGATATGGTGGGTTGCTATGCTGTGGTTGCAATTTGTGGTAGGGGTAGATGTTCAAGCATGTGGTAGGCTAGATTAGTAGTAGAGTTTGAAGTTGAACCTTGTGCTTGTGTTGAATCATGCTTAGATCTATGATTTGTAGCTATTGGTGGTCCATTTGTAGCATGTTGTTTGTTGTAGATGTATGTTCCTGCTCATAGATTGTCTGATATGCTTAGTATGGTAGTGATGAAGCATGTGCTTGCTATGATAGTGATGAACTATGTACATGTATGCTCCTGCTTTCATGGATTGTCCGGTATGTTGTGTGCTATGCTCACTGTCAATGCGTGCTACGATTGTAGGACATGACCACGCAGACGCAAGATCTTAGTCAGGCCCTTGTCGTGTCCGACAGGCAGTTTGCTCCATCGTTTGTCGAGGACTCGCAGCCTATGGCCCAGATGGCACCTGATTCAGAGGTGTTCGAGTCCGATTCCCTCTATGTGCCAGTAGTGCTCGTTGAGCTAACTCCTGCTGCTGCCGCTGCAATCAAGCTAGCAGCAGCAAAGGCAAAGAATGATGGTAGGTCGAACAACATGAAGTGGCAGCCGTTCATGTCCACGTTCGTGCTGAACAAGATGTGTGAGCTCATCTCTAGTGGGGTTAGGACTGACAAGGGCTTCAAGGAGGTGCACTTGAACACCGTTGCGAAGCAGGTGTTCGAATTCTGTGAGCAAGAGGTGTCTGCCACCCAGGTGTACAACCACCTGAGGAAGTGGAGAAGTCGGTGGATCCAAGTGTCCAAGCTGAGAGACCTTAGCGGCGCCTCATGGGATGAGAACACTTGCTCCATAGTTCTGGAGGCAGAGCACTATGCCGCCATGTCGCGGTTAGCTCATAGCCCTCTTCCTTTTCATACTGTCCACCATTGCCTACTCCTAATCGCAACTAACAACACTTGTGTTTCATTCTTAGGACCACCCAAGGGACGCTGAGTTCCTCAACACACCCATCCAGAACTACAACCAGATGCAGCACATCTTCTCCTTCGGGCTGGCAACTGGGAAGCATGCCATGGGCTCGGGTGAGCCTCTTGGTTCTCCCATGCCAGACTTCCCTGGGACACCGGACGTCGAGGATATTGATGGCCCTGACAAGCCCGCTGCGAAGCCCTTCAACAAGCCATTTGACCCCGTCCATGATAGGAAGAGGAAGAAAGGAGGCTTGATGGAGGAGCAGATCAATGTCTTTTGCAGCATGACTGAGGCGGTGAAGGAGGTGGCAACAGCCATCAGGGAGTGCAAGCCCCTCGACGTCCACCCTGACCTGTATGGCGCTGTCATGACCCAGGGTGGATTCAGTGACGAGGCTCTCATGGCAGCTCTCAGCCACCTGCTTGACAACAAGGCCCAGGGTGTTGGGTTCGTTGCCATGGCCGACGCTCACAGGGTGCTGTGGCTCAGGAGCTGGCTGAGCAAGCACTACTACTAGAGTAGTGCTGCCTGTGAGCGTGCATGATCCCCGACGGCGATGGCGGTGGCGACGACGACGGCGATGACGATGACGACGTACATTTTGTGTAGCTAGGGCTCAAGAACTATTTGATGGTCTGTACATTTTGGTGAGGTGGTATATACTAACCCCTCACACTGATGGTGAACGTGCGGTGGTAGGACGACACCCTCTTTTGGATGTGGTGGTAGGTTAACACCAAGGTAGTGCTAGGTTGAACTTGCTATGCCGTATGATCATGCATGCTTTACTTCTCTTCTGCTCCATTGTTCGTTGTGTGCTACTTGTGCTCCATTGATTTGCTGCTTCAACTCTTGCTCTTGTGCATTGCTGGGGCAAGTGGTATGCCGTGTTCATCGGTGAGCTTCCAGGGGTTTATAGTTCATGGGAAGAAGCAAATGCACAAATGGCATCGTATAGCAACAACAACTATAGAGGGTTCAAGACTAGGCAGACAGCAGAACAAGCTTACTCTGCCTGGGTGTGAAAGCACGGAGGCAGCAGTGTCGACAGTGCCAAGGTTGGAGCTGTCAAAGTGGAAGCTACTAAGGTGGATCGTCAGTTCAGCCTGAAGCTGAAGAACTTCATCATCTTCGCCCAGTTCATCACCATTGCTGTGCTGTGGCGTTGGTGTGCTAGGTGTGGGTAAGCTCACCAACAAGGGTACAAGGTAAGCACAACATGTACGCCGTATGCAACCAAACGCCGTGTTCATGTCCCGCTAGGGCCAATGCAGCCAACCAAACAAAGTACACTTACGTATTACCTAATGCAGGGACTAGGGATGCAGGCAACCAAACAAGTTGCATATGGCGTATTAGGGCCTGTTTTTCCTCAACCAGGCTAGGTTGAGAAGGGTATGCAATACGACTACTGTTACAAACTGGAACCAAACACGTCCTAAAAACCGTATCAGGGACGTCGTTACGCCGGGATTCTTTGGCCCGGAGACATACGTCGTGCTCGCAAACGCCATATACTTCAAAGGCAAATGGGTGCACCCGTTCAACAAGAGGAAGACCATGAAAAGGCCGTTCCAAAGGCTCAATGAAACCACCGTCGATAAGCACTTCATGTGCAACTCCACCCGTCACTTCATCGGCGTGTACGACGGGTTCAAGGTCCTCAGGCTGCCGTACAAGATGCCACGATACCATGTGCCGGCCAACGCAGAAACACCCACGCCTCAGTGCTCGATGTGCATCTTCCTTCCGGATGCGTACGATGGCCTCCAAGGCCTCGTTGAGGAGATAACCTCCTGCCCGACCTTCCTGCACGAGCACTTGCCGACGAGACAGGTCAGGGTCGGCGAATTCGGGGTTCCCAAGTTCAAGCTTTCTTCCCAGATCGATGTCACCCAAACTCTCAAACACCTGGGGCTCCTGTTGCCATTCGACATGGGTGCTGACCTGTTGGACATGGTGGAAGACCACGGCTCCGGCTTGCCTCTGCTCGTGAATGACATTTTCCATAAGGCTACCATTGAGGTAAACGAGCAAGGGACCGAAGCTGCTGCTGCCACCAGGAACCGCGGGCTTCTTGGATGTCCGATGCTGCTGCCGAAGGTCGACTTCCTCGCCGACCATCCTTTCGCTTATTTCATAGTCGAAGAGGCTTCAGGTGCAATCATCTCCGCAGGGCATGTCGTGGACCCTAGCAGTGGCAGAGAAAGCCAGGTGCGGATTGGACAACCCTATAGGATGAAAATTAGTGAGCCGTGATTGCCTCATGTTGGTACCTCGGCTAGAGGAGACTAGTTGTCGGGAACCACTGTTGAACCAGCATCGACAACAGAGGAATAGGCTAACAGCATGATGACTGTTCTTCCAAAATACCGATTTATCTTCCACCCCGTCAACTAGCAGTTCCATGTTTTGAAGGCTTATGCATCTTTAATTTCTATATATAAATAGCTATAACTCATTATCTATTTTTACTAGACATGCAACCATGCCACATAAACAAGGCGTGCATGCAAGTCATAAATTACACAGTTTTTGCATTTCTGTGCATGCAGTGCGCCACATCATTAATTCATGCATGTTAGTCATAAGTTATTCTTTGCATTATATTTTTGTATTATTAGTATAAGTGGTGGGCGATTGCAACATACATATGTAGTACACCCTTTATATTTTTATTATAAATGACATTCATTTAAATGCAATTTTTTTTCTCTTTTATGTCCTTGGTATTTTTTATTCTTTTTAAGCTTACATTTTCTACCCATTAGTTTTAGATGTTTTTTGGTAACTTTTATTCATATCTTTTAGCAAAGATTCGGCAGCAACGCGTGGGGCATTATCTGTTTTTAGCTCAGGATGAGAACTTACTTGTATCATGAATAATTCGTAATATCTTATACATTTTGTTACTTGTGGATCTACTATCGTAATGTTGAACAAGTATATAATTTCTCGGGAATTTTGCACAATCTTGGTATTTGCCATGATCTATTTCAAAAGTATAGGGAAATTTTGTAAAATATGGTTCAAGTTTGCCTATCAAATGTAATCCCGGTCCCAAGCTGGTCACCTTAAGGGGGTGGCTAACCAGCTGGTTCCGGGAGGGGTTTCCCACCTACAGTATGCAGACGATACGCTGCTACAGCTCGAGCCTGACAGACATAGCATCGGTACGGTCAAGGCTATCCTGCTGAGCTTCGAACTCATGTCCGGCCTAAAAATCAACTTCCACAAATGTGAAGTGGTTTCCATGGGGATGGGGCCAGACGAGAGTCAAGACGTGGCAGAGTTGCTCAACTGCAAATTGGGCAGTCTTCCATTTCTGTACCTGGGGCTTCCGATTGGGGATCGGGCTCCCACCATCCTGGACTGGGCCCCCCTCTGCAACACGGTGGCCGGACGGGTGGGGCCGTGGAGAGGGAGATTTATGTCGCAAGGCTTATTCTCACAAACTCTAGTCTCTCCTCGCTCCCCATGTTTTCCATGGGTTTGTTTCTGCTTGCAGAAGGAGTGCATTCCAAGTTAGACACTCCGTGGTCTCGCTTCTTCTGGGAAGGAGCTAGCCCCAAATGGAAGTACCACCTAGTCAAGTGGACGGCCGTGTGCCGTCCCAAGTCCCAGGGGGGCTGGCAGTGATGAATTCCAGGCTGATGAACGTTGCATTAATGTGCAAATGGATTTGGAAGCTGTCCCAGGGAGAAACTGGGCTTTGGGTGGACCTTCTCAAAGCCAAATACTTCCCGTCCGGCAACTTCTTTGCAGCTTCTGGTCGGGGATCTCCATTTTGGAACTCCATCCAAGAGCTTAAACCAATCTTCGCCATGGGGGCTAAGTTTCAGGTTATGGATGGATGCTCAACGTGATTCTGGACAGACATATGGATTGGCGACCAACCTCTCTGGTCCAGATTTAGGCAGTTGTTTAGTATTGCGCTTGATCCCCGCATCTTCATGGCTCAAGTTTTGGCCGAGTCCCCGCCAGTGCTTCGGTTTCGTCGGGAACTCACTGGCCCGGAGACGGCAAGTTTTGGAAACTTGTTGTCTATCCTTGAGGGCGTCGTGCTAACCCAGGGCCCGGACGTGGTGTCGTGGCGCCTCAACGCCTCTGGCAAGTTCTCTGTAAACTCCCTTTACCGAGCCCTAGCTAGGGGCACTCACCAGCAAGTTGCGTCTGGGCTTTGGAAGGCAAGGCTTCCCCTCAAAATCAAGGTCTTCTTCTGGCAACTGTGTTGTGACAAGCTGCCCACTTCGGTGAACATCGCCAAACGCAACGGGCCGTCCAACGGGTCGTGCGCGGTGTGCGGGGCGCCCGAAACCGCTAACCACGTGTTCTTCCAATGTCACTTGGCCCGATTTGCGTGGAGTGCTGTTCGTGAGGTCGCTGGCCGGGATTGGGATCCTAGGACATGTGCTGAGCTGTGCACTATCCTGTCGTCGGTCTCGGGTACCGCTAGACGTGTCCTGTGGTGCTGTGTGGGGGCATTACTTTGGGCACTTTGGCGCATTAGGAACAAACTTACCATAGAGGGCGTTTTCCCCTTCCCATCCCGCTGATGTTATATACAAATGTGTTATCTTTTTGCTGCAGTGGGCGCCGCAGGGAAGGCGCCAAGACGCTGATCCTCTGCAGCTCGCTCTGGCCCGTCTACGTCAAGTCTACACTTTGGCAAGAGCTCCTACGCCGCAACCGTAGGTTATGGTGGCACCTTTTGGAACCGTTACTGCGAGCCTGCGTGCTCTGGTTTAGCCGTTAGCGGCGTGTAATCCTAAACCTACTGCCCTTGCCCCGCTTGTCCTTTTGAGGGTCCTGGACGTGCTGTAAGACTTTATTCGTGTGTACTCTGCCTGTTGTGGGCTTTATTAAGTTAAAGCCGGACGCGTCGAGCTTCTTCGTTCTAAAACCCCACCACCACACACACAGGTACCACAAAAAAACATTAATCCTATGTGTTGCCGAGACTTGGACAACAATTAATTCAAATACATTAGTTGGTATAAGATCACAATAACAAGTGCTTCGAATGTGAAGCAAAACGTGTGTCTTATATGCCGCTCCTCGCGGCGGCCCTGGAGCTTAATCTAGCCATTGCCAACTACCTTCTTCAATCCCCTCTCTTCCCTCGAAGGGTATTGTCGGGGATAACCAATGCAGCGTCGGCGATGGCAGGGCCATTCAACTTCCTAATGCTCCTCATGAGCGGGCGGCTCGGCTTCGCAAAGGAATGGTACTCCCGGCACAACGGTGCTGGGCTGCGAGGTGGCTGGCGGCAGAGGTGGAGGTGGAACCTTAATCTAATGATAATTCATGTGGTGTAACTTGAAACACCTCCTCCACATGATAATTCATGTGGAGCCGCAATCGCTTTTGGGCGTTATCGGCGGCGGAATTTGAAGATGAAGAAGATGGGGAAGATCTCGTGGTGCAGATGCATGTGGTGCCGGCGGGTCCGTCGATCGGCGACTTTGTGGCCTTCGCGGCGGACGCGCGTGGCCTGGGCACGGATCGAGGGCGGCGCTTTGCGCCGGGAGGGCGCGGCTCCAGGGCCACGGCTCTGCGCATTTGGCAACCTTCGACGGTGCGGTGCGTGGCCGCAAGCGAGGTGGAAGCGTCAGCCGCGGCTCGGCACAACAGATCCATGGCGGCGGCGAGCCTGGTGGTGGACAGGGCAGTGCCGTCCAGGGAGGACTGGCCGTGCCTGCCGGCCCCTTCGTCCCCCACGCCGGCGGCGGCGGCGGGTGGTCGGACAAGACCGCGGTCCCCACTGGTGCCTAGGGCTGGTTCGGTCGGGCCGTGTTCTATTGGGCCTGGGCCGGTTGGCTCCTCTGGGCTTGGGTCGGGCGTGTCTGTCGGGACAGGGCCGAGGTTGGACCTGGTTGCGTTACCTCATGGGCCCCCAAGGCCCAGGACGCCACGACCTGCCTCGTGCCCGGTCTCTGGCTATATATGGTTGAGACGCGGCTGTCTGGACCCTAGTTTAGGGTTTCCAGCCACTGCAAGTGAGGTGCGGCACCTCGCTCACTCCGCCCGCACCCTCCAGATCTCACTCCCTCCTCCCCCTCTCCACAAATCCTTCGCGACGGTGGTGATGGGAGATCGGTGCGCGGACAAGCGCCCCATGGAGGTCTCAGATCCGGAGGCGGAGCGGCGCAGAGAGCGCGAGCTGCGCGACAAGGCAAAGCGTGCGATGCGGGAGCGTGCGGATGGTCGGGAGGTCAGGGCCGAGTGCGGCGGATCCCGTGACCAGGGCGGGCGCGAGGGGGATTGGGGTCCTCCTCCCCCGTGGTGGAATCAGCAGCAGGAAAGAAAGAAAGAAGAAGAAGGTCAACTAGCGACGGCGTGAGCTCGAGAGGAAGCCGGAGGCGCATCCATACTGTGGTGGGGGCCATGGTGACCCGATGGCCAAGAAGCCGCGGGCGGATGCAGATCCATTAGCGGTAGCTTTTCCCTCCTCCTCCAAGGGCACGGCGGAGGAATCCATTCCGGTGGAAGAGGTGCCCGACGTGGAGTGCTTCAATTGCGGACGCCTCGGGCACTACCAGTCTAAGTGCAAGTTCCCACCCCTTTGTGTGCTGTGTAAGGAGGAGGGCCATGCGTCTGCGCACTGCCCGACGAGGGGTCGACAGCTGCAATTACAGATCATGGGGAGCGCCATCTCCGGCGAGGGTTTCTTCTGCTTGGAGTTTGACGAGGAGGCCGAGGGCGAGCTGCCAGTGGACGCTCGGATTGAGAATGCGGCCATCCTATCTGCTGAGCCAGGGAGGCTCAATCTCCGCATCCTCAAGCAGGAGCTGCAACACATGGTGACCGGATCTTGGGATTGTCAAGTGACTCAGGTGGGCGACAATGATTTCTTGGTGGTCTTTCCTTCAACAGATCTTCTTCACATGGCAAAAACTAGTGGCAAACTTTTTCTGTCGATCAACGACATCACGGCCTCGGTCCGGGATATGCTACACGAGGAGGTGCAGCCGATGGTCATGCCAGAGTCTTGGGTTCGGTTGCACGGCATTCCAAAGAAACACAGGCGTGAGGACCGCATCAAGGAAGGGTTCCGGATGCTAGGTCGCCTGATTGTGGTGGATGAAATGTCCCTCATCAGGTTGGGGCCTGTGAGGATGAAGTTAGCTTGCAAGGCTCCGGAGAAACTGAATGGATTTGTGGAAGTGTGGTTCAATCATGAAGGTTACCAGATCAAGGTGGAGCGTGAGGTTCTGCCCAAGCGTGGGGGAGACCGTGCGATGAACGTCTCTGATCCTCCCAACCCCCCCCCCCCCCCGCCAAAAGACCCTGCTGGCAATGGTGGCGCGCGGCCCTCGGGTAGCGCTCCGCCCAATGGGGCGGCCCCTGGTCCTGAACCTCAGGGCGAGGCTCGGGCGCCCGCCAAGGCTTCTGACGGCGACACCAAGATGCAGGACACGGGCGAAGAAGGGGATGACAGCCAACAGGATTATTCTATAGACACGGAGACTTGGGACAAGCTGGGTGCGATTTCCACTGATTCGGGTGCCATGGGAGTGGCGACCCAAGACACGGCGGTGAGTGTTCCACCACTGGCCAGATCCCTGGCGCTGTCCTTTGATGAGTATGGATCCAACATCCCGGCCCTGGAGCTGGCGCAGACGGAGAATCAGGAGGTGGTTGGGCCATTGTGGTTGCGGACCCGCTGTCAACTCTTGCTGTGGCACCGGGGGCCGATTCTGGATGCGTCGTTGACTCCGACCTGACCCCTGCCAACAAGCGTGGTTCCAATAGTGCGGGGCGTCAGGCTAAGAAGACGGCTGGGAGGAAGCCAGTCTCCAAGAACGTGGCGTCGGTGGCGGTGGCGACTCTGGGTGGCGAGCTGGGGGTGGCATTGGGCACGGCAGAAGTGGGCAGCAAGGCCAGGCGCTCCAAGGCTACTCCGGTGACGCAGCGGGCTCCCAGCATCCGCGCCAAGGCCAAGCTGGGAGAGCTGACGTCGATGGAAAGCGCCAAGCTGCGGCTCACTGGCAAGAACCTGGAGGCTTCAGGTAACCCCTTACCCTCTTACCGTATCTTGAATGCTTTTACGGATGATCAGCTTGCTAGCATTTTGGACGATAGTGGCGTGGTGATTAGTGCCCCTTGTAGCGAGATTATTTCGCTGGTTTGTGCACGGGAGGAAGCACGGGCCATGCTTGCGGCTACGGCTGCACACTGTGTCGACCCGAACCAATGTGCCATCGTATCGGTCACGGCTGGTAGCGAGGCAGAGCCCGATGAGGAGACAGAGGCTAGGGAGGCCTCTGTTCTTCCTTCTTCCAGCCGGATTCCGGTGCAGAAGCGAGTGGCGAAAGCGGTGACATCCAGGGGGTGCGCCTTCGCAATCATATCATTTAGATGCGTTACCTTTTCTGGAACATTCGTGGTTGTGGCCACGGGGGGAGGCGTACACAACTCAAGGAATATATTGCCAAAGAGAGGATAGATGTGGTAGCGTTACAGGAAACGATCAAAGCTGACTTCTCGTTCCGTGATCTTCTGGCTTTCGACCCTTTGCAGCGTTTCTCTTGGCACTGGGTGCCCTCGACGGGACACTCGGGTGGTATCTTAATGGGCTGTAATAATGATATATGTGATGTATTGCAATGGGATGTTGGTGTATTTTTTCTTTCTGCTACCATTAGACACCGTGTCTCGGGCCTTTCGTGGGTGGTGGTGTGCGTTTACGGGCCTGCAGACCATTCGCGCTCTGCAGAGTTCTTACATGAATTAGCTAATTTGGTAGGGGCCAAACACGCTATCAGTTTGCCCCTTGTAGTAGGTGGGGACTTCGATCTAATTTGCTCGAGTGCGGACAAAAGCAACGCCAACATTGACTGGACTCGGGTGTCCATGTTCAATGCTGCCATCGCGGCATCGGCGCTGCGTGAGGCAGCTCGGACCGGTGCGAGATATACCTGGACAAACAAGCAGTTGTGTCCGGTCCGGAGTGTGTTGGATAGGGTATTTTTTACCCCCGAATGGGAGGTTTTATTTCCCCTATGCACACTGGTTGCTGAAACTAGAATTGGCTCGAACCATGTTCCGTTGATATTTTCCTCTGGGGAGGAATATATTAGACGTAGCCCTCGATTCTACTTCGAAACGGCATGGTTTGAGTCCGAGGGGTTTGCACAGATGGTGTCGGACCGTTGGGATATGATTTGCAACCAGCTAGGGCCGCAACGGGGACCGGCAGAGTGCTGGAACACAGCGGCTAGCAAACTCCGGGCTTTTCTGCGTGGTTGGGGGGCTAACCATGGCAGTGAATCCAAGAGGGAGCGGGCTCAGTTTGTCGAGGCAATTGCTGCGCTTGACTTCGAGGCCGACCTGCGCCCCTTCTCGGAGGGAGAATGGGCCTTACGTTACGACTTGGAACGCCAAGTCCTTGCCATCCTCCGGGCTGAAGAGGAATATTGGCGACGCAGGGGCGAGATCAAGTGGGTCACCAAAGGAGACGCTAATACCGGCTATTTTCATGCTTACACTAACGGTAGGAAACGCAAAAGTACGATCCTTAGATTACAATCCGAACATGGGCTCTTACTTACCAACGAGCTCATTGTGGCCCACATTTATGAGTTCTTCATCGGTCTGTTGGGAACGGCCGAGGAGAAAGCTCTTGGCCTCCGGGATCACCTTTGGGACCCTGCCGAACGGGTCTCACAGGAGGAGAACGATGGGCTTGTCCTCTCTTTCCTTCCGGAGGAAATCGATAGCGCCTTACACGATATGAAAACGGGCACGGCGCCCGGTCCGGATGGGTGGCCGGTGGAATTTTTCAAAAAATTCTTGCCTATGCTCAAACACCTTTTCTACGACATCGTGAACGGCTTCGCGTTAGGTACCGTCGACCTGTCGAGACTAAACTACGGGGCTATTAGTCTGATCCCCAAGGTTAAAGGGGCCGACGACATAAAGATGTTTCGGCCTATCACTCTGATAAATGACCCTTTCAAGATCTGTGCAAAAGCCTACGCCTCCCGCTTGGCGCCCGTAAATCCGGTTTCCTCAAGCAGCGTAACATTCTTGAAGGGCCTTTAGCGCTGCTCGAAATCGTACATGAGCTAAAACGTACCAAGTCTAGAGGCGTTCTCCTTAAGTTAGATTTCGAGAAGTCATACGATCGCGTGAACTGGTAGTTCGTGCGTGAGGTCCTCATCAAAAAGGGTTTTGATGTGGGTTTTGTCCATCGTATCATGCACCTCGTGAGTAGTGGACACACGGCGGTGACTATCAATGGTGAAATGGGCAACTTCTTTCGCAACAAACGCGGCCTTAGGCAGGGAGATCCTAGCTCTCCTTTGATCTTTAATTTTGTTGCGGATGCTTTAGCAGCTTTGATTAGCAAAGCCAGGGCTGCGAGGCATATCAAAGGGTTAATCACTCACCTCATCCCCGGCGGCGTGACTCATCTGCAATACGCGGATGACACGATGTTGTTATTCGAGCCAGACGACCATAGCATTGCCACGATTAAGTTACTTATGATTGCTTTTGAGATACTATCGGGTCTTAAGATTAATTTTCTCAAAAGCGAAGTGATCACCATAGGGATGGATGACCACGAAGGCTGGAGAGTCGCAAACTTGCTCAATTGTAAGATTGGGAAACTACCGATCAAATACTTAGGGCTCCCGATAAACCACAAGAACTTGACAATTGCCGAATGGGCGCCACTTTACGGCAAAGTGGTGAATCGGGTTAGTCCGTGGAGAGGGAGGTTCATGTCTTCCGCAGCTAGGTTAATTTTGACCAATTCTAGCTTATCCTCCTTGCCTATCTTTACTATGGGCATGTTCCTCCTAGCCGATGGAGTGCATGCCAAGCTTGACACGCCGCGCACCCGGTTCTTTTGGGAAGGAACCGAGACGAAACACAAATACCACTTGGTAAAGTGGGCTGCGGTGTGCAGACCAAAGAAGTTTGGTGGTTTGGGGATCACGAATTCGAAGCTTATGAACGTTGCACTACTCACCAAATGGTGGTGGCGCCTTGCCCAAAATGAGAAGGGTCTCTGGGCAGATATTCTCCGGGCTAAGTACTTCCCGGACGGCAACCTTTTTAAGGCCAAGCCCAAGGGATCGTCCTTTTGGAATGGCATTCAAGCGGTAAGGCCAGCATTTGCGGTTGGGGCCCAGTTTGCAGTCAACAACGGCAAGTCCACGCGCTTTTGGCTGGACTGGTGGAGGGGGCAAACCCCGCTGTGGCAATCACACCCGGAGTTGTATCAGCTTGCCACGGACACGCACATTATGGTCGCTGACGCCCTTAGAGTGCACCCCCCGGTGATCTCCTTCTTCAGACCTCTGGAAGTGGGAGAGGCGACGGCTTGGGATGCACTGGTGACTGAGCTCGAGGGGTGGAGTCTCAGCCAGGATCATGATCAGATTGCTTGGAGGCTTACGGCTTCTCGTAAATTCTCGGTGAAATCCTTATACGAGAAGCTTACGGAGGGGAATGGGCTAGATATGGCTAGGGGGCTGTGGAAGGCTGGCATTCCCCTCAAGATCAAGATCTTTATGTGGCAAATGTTCCGCAATCGCCTACCTACCTCGGATAATGTGGCCAAACGCAACGGGCCGGCGAACGGGACATGCACCATCTGCGGTCTTGGGGAGGACGCTAATCACGTCTTCTTCAAGTGCTGTCTAGCTAGATTCGCGTGGAGCGCGGTCAGGGATACTTTCAATCAGAATTGGAACCCGCAAAATAGCTCGGACCTACTTACAATGTTAACCACACAGAGGGGTGCGAATGCGCGAGTGGTGTGGCGCAGCGTTAGGGCAATGTTTTGGTCCATTTGGACCGTGAGGAACAAAATTACTATCGAACACAAGTTCCCTGCTCACCCCGCTGAGATTCTTTTCAAATGTCATATTTTCTTACAGGCTTGGGCGCCATTGGGGAAGCAGCGTGACGAGGGACGCATGCACGAGATTATGGAGCAGATCAAGTTGTGCACGTCGAGATCAAGACTTCAAGATCCGCACGCTTGAGCATTTTGCGTCTAGTTTCTACTTTGTTATGATCTATCGTCGCCTAGGTGAACTATTAGTATCTACTTTGCTGGGACTGCGAGCCCGCTGAACTTATGATGTTATGTCTGTGAGGATTATTCCTGGTTGGATGCTGCCTTGTGGCTTTATTAATTTAAAGCCGGACGCTTCGTGCGTCTTCGTTCCAAAAACATTCACTCACAGGAACGAGGGCTTCCAAGCGCGGGCTTCTTTATGGGAAAGGATTAGTAGCAGGCACGCGTGGGGCACGCAGATTTTGGGCCGCCGATTAGCGTTAAGATTCTTTTTTGCATGATAGTGTCTCATTTATACCATAAATATCATAATACAAGCCACGTAAACAGACCTGACAAGACTGAAAAGACAGCAGAACGCTAGCTTTTACATAAAGGAATAACAACCAAGAAGAAAAAATACAATGAAGACCGAAGAATACTCTAAGCTTGACACCAACGTCCGTCAGCTGCCTCTAGCACAAATGCAACAACCACCAAAGGAAAAAAATGACGAATCACCTCTTCACCCGAGCTTGACGTGGCGCCATCACTAATATGCAGCTTTGCGGACCTCCAAGGTGGCTCACCAAAGGCGAAACCATTGCCATTGGACGGATCAGAATGGAGCAACACCCTGGACACACCATCGAACTCCAAATCTGATAGCCCCGCACGACAAAGACATCGAATGAGGAAACCATACCTGCCATCCACGAACCACAAACCCAGCACACGATCCACCATCTTGCAGATGCCGCCTATGCAGACCATAATCTGCATCCGCTCCTGGACTACCTCCCAAGCTCCGCGCCGACACTGGAGCAAACGACATCACAACGACGGAGCTCGAGGACACAAGTCCACCACGAGGATGTCGCCGCCGTCAGACCATCCTTATTTGAACAGACTGGTTTCCAAATCCATCTCTAGTCATAGGGTTTATCGCCTCGTCGGGGAAGGATCTGAAGATTCTTTATTCGGCATCATCATCGCCGCCGCCGAAGGCAAGACGATGAATAGCCTAAAACTAGGCTACTAGGGCCTAAAACGAGCCACGTGTGTGGATCCGATGACCCCTCTCACCACCGACGACCGAGGTCGGCGGCAGAGGGGAGCCGCCGGAGAACGACAACGAAGACTCTGGTGGCAGCTTGGCGTGATCGCCTTTTCCTTCTTTGAGAGGAAGAAAGGAACGTGATACATCAGTGCCAAGATTCGAAAAGTCGTTTGTGTATTTCATGTATTCGTGGTCATATATCGGTGCACAAATATATAATCACATCATAAATGGAAAGCATTGTGTTACCTGTTTATGTGGGACCGATTTATAAGGTACAAATATTTTGATGAGCAGTTTTTTTTTGACGATATTTTGATGAGCAGTCGATGCACCACATGTGTAGTAAAACCGTAGCGCCGCGGTGAAACCTTTCAGTCTATTCTTCTTCTTGCCTATGTGTTCTTGAAGTACCATGTTCCTTTCTTCTTAGAATTCTTGTGCTTTAGGAGCAGTGGTGTATATGAAAAGGCCCGAAGATATTCAGTTGCGAGCCACTCAGAGACGTCAACGATAGTAATAAGAGTAGGAGAGCTGGAGAGAGATATCGAAAGTGTTAGAAGGGAGAGAGGGATATGGTGGAATAGTTTGTTGTATTGCTTGAGCCTCTTGGGCATATGTATAGGAGTACATGATCTACTTGGAGTACAAGGTAAGCCAGAATATTTCCTAGTCTAACCTATGTTTCCTAATACAATCATGTTACTCAACATCCCCCCGCAGTCACAACGGTAGCGACGCAGACGGTGAGACTGGAGAAGAATCCGAAGGCAAGCCGACGGACACCCCCCCACAGTCGTAACGGTCGACGCATCGCGGAGTCGTGGCTGGAGTGGAAACCAACGAGGTTGCTCAAGCAGGCGGTAGCCCTTTGTGCCGTTTGTCAATGTAGCCAAGAGCGGGGGGTGGTGGAGCCGTGGTCGAGGTAGCTGTGCGAAGAATGCCGTGGTCGATGTCGAGTCGGGGTGGCCGGTGTCAAGGAAGTCGCCATGGAGCCGCGGGCGCAAGAGGGCGCCGAGTTAGCATGGGCGTAGTGGTGTCGAAGTAGGGGTGTGCCGGGAAGAAAATGTTGTTGACGACGCGTTGCGACGGGTTTGCCAAGCACGAGGACACATCGTGGACGAAGGCACGCACCGGTGTTGCCAGCACCGGGCATGTGTAGACGGACGAAGACGAAGTTGACGAAGCACCGACCAGACTTGCCAGGCCCGGGGACACGTCGTGGATGAAGGCACGCATCGGTGTTGCCAGCACCGGGCATGCCTAAACGAGGGACCTGCACGAGCTGTATGCCATGTCGGAGAAGTCAGAGAGGCCGGCAGAGAAGAACTCGACGACGATTGCGGCGTCCATCGGCGCGGGACCGATGTCACCAATGGTGGTCGGAGTAGACGAAGTGGTCGGAGTAGATGACGGTGACGCTGGCGACGGGCTGGTGCTTGGACAAAGACGAAGGGGGTGGACGGGCGGTGGCGGCTACGAAGGTAGCGACGGCGGCGGCCAAAGAAGAGCGGCGGCGGCGGCTAGGTTAGGAGTGCGGCGGCGGTGCTCGAAGTAGGCGAAGAACCCTGACAGCGTGACGAAGACCGGCACGGACGGTGGCGTTCCCGCGCCAAGGGAGACGGCGCGACGCATACCACGGGAGGTCGACGCGCGGTGACGGCGGAGTGGACCGCGGGCCGCGGCGCTACAGCCCGCAGGGGCGACGCAGCGGCGGCAGGCGGGTCGGGGTGACGGCGGGAAGACCTCGGGGCGGCGGCGGGGACCGCGGGCCGCGACGCTGCGGCCCGAAGGGGCGACGCAACGGCGGTTCGCGAATCGGTGCAGCCGCGGGGACGGCCTCGGGGCGACGGCGGGGACCGCGTATCGCGGCACTACGGCCCGAAGGGGCGACGCAACGGCGACGCACGAGTCGATGCAGCCGCGAGGAGAACCACGGGGCGGCGCCGCTGCGGCCCGACGGGGCGACGCAGCGGCAGCCCGATGCTCGATCGGCGGAGAGGCGCGCGGTACTCGGGACGATCTTCACGGGACCTGCGGAGGCGCGCGGCACCAACAGGCCGGGTCGGTCGCGTGGTGTAGAGGAGGCGGATCGCGGCGGCGAGCGGGTGATCAAGCAGATCGCGCGAGAGATCGGGAACGCCGCTCGGTGGAGGAGTGGTGGCGACGGAGTCCGGGATGAGGCCGGCGACGACGGACGGTGTGGGATGTCATGCGGACGAGCTTGTCAGCACCGGCACCCGGGCTGCCAAAGCAGCCGGCGCCCGGGCAGCGAGGCCCGAGCGACCAACGTAGCAGCGGGGCCCGAGCTGAGGTAGCCAACGAGTCTGACGCAGTCAGCCCGACGCAGTCGACGACGAGGCCGGTGAGGTAGACCGCCGGGCCGCCGTGCAGACACGACGGAGGCGGGTGACGTGGATCGATGGGCGGGCCCGCGCGCGAGCGGCGGCTATGATTGGCCGTCGCATGGCGCGAGGCCGCCGGGTCGGGGCGATGCAGGTGTCCCGGTCGGAGCAGGGCGGTGACGGCCGGCGCATAGCGACGTGCGGACGGCGGCTGGCCCGGACGGGCCGCCTCGGCGCGCGTGGCTGCTAGGTCGGAGGAGAGGTCGGCTGGTCGCGCCGGGGTCGGAGTAGAGGTGTACGGGGGTCGACGGCGGCGACTGGCGACGCAAACCGATCAAGATTAGATCGGAAAACCAAAAAGAAACGCCGATCAAAACGACTGGCGAGAGAGCGAAAAAACCCAGAGCAAGGGCTCGGGAAAAAGACTCTCTAGGGCAGCCGGCCAACACGGCCGGCGGACGAACCATAGGTACGGGCGGCGCGGCCCCTGGCGGCGGTCATGGAAGCCGGACGCCCCGGGGACGGCGCGCGGGTGCGGAAGCGGCGGCGGCTAGGGTTTGGATCGTGATTAGGCTGATACCGTGTTAGAAGGGAGAGAGGGAAATGGTGGAATAGTTTTTGTATTGCTTGAGCCTTTTGGGCATATATATAAAAGTACATGATCTACTTTAAGTACAAGACAAGCCAGAATATTTCCTAGTCTAACCTATGTTTCCTAATACAATCACGTTACTCAACAGAAAGCTAATCCGGCACAGAGTTGGGAGGTGCTTAAGGAGACGCTTACAAAAATAAATTAGTTTTTTTTAAACATCAATGTCTATTTCTACAGGAGAGACGCTTAATCGAGCGTCTACTCTCTACAAATAAGCATCGGTGATTAAAAAACCACTGATTTATTTCTTTAAAAACCTCTTTTAAACGCCTTGCATTGTACTCCCTCTGTTTTTAAATATAAATCGTTTTAAAGATTTCACTACAGATGACATACGGAGCAAAATAAGTGAACCTACACTTTAACATATATCTATGTACATCCATATGTAATTTGTATTGAAATCTTAGAAAGACTTGTATTTAAAAAGGGTGGGAATACAAAGCCTTGGAGCATCTCTAGCAGACCCCTTAAAACTGCGACCCATATAAGTGTTTTACGGGCTGAGAAAACCGCATTATAAGGACCGATTTTAGCTGCGGTCGAACAGAGCCCGTATAATTAACTTGTAAAAAGAAATATTCTCTGAATATACCCACAACTAACTTTTTTTGGTCTTCATCTTCCTCAAGCCAACTTGAAATTGACCAGCGCGGCAGCCGGCGGGCAAGCGGACGAGAAAGACACGGGGCGGCCGGGGCGCGCAGGCGGAGGCCAGGGCGGCCGGGGCGGCGGCGGGACTCCGGGGACCGGCGGCTGGCGGGCGCGGCCGCCGTCGAGGGACACACGTCGAGCTAGCTAGCTAGCCGTGTGAATCGATTGAGCTAGCTAGCTCCGTGCGAATTGATTGAGCTCCGTTCGAGAGCCGGGCGAGCGCGGCGGCCGGGGCGGAGGGCTGGTGGGCCACACGGATGGCCGGCGGACGCGCGGCCGGCGTCCAGGGACCAGCGGCGGGCGGCCGGCGTCAGGGCCGAGCGGACGGGAGCGACCATGAAGTTTCCGATGGCAGTTAAACTTCCGCCAACGGTCGTTCGTGTATACGGGGCCTCTTCGGTTTGGCTCCGAAATCCTTATATTCACAGTTTCGGCCGGGATGTTTTCCGCGTCCCTTAAAACTTTTTACGGGTCGAAGCCGTTCACAGTTTCGGCCGGGATGTTTTCCTGAGAGCTAGGCGCCACACTACACTAGTGCAGCGCCTAGCTCCTGGGCGTTGCACTAGTGCAGTGCCTGAGAGTTAGGCGCCAAGGGTCACCCGCGTGAAATAGTTTCACGGACAGTTCATTCTGTGAAATGATTTCGACTATAGGTCAAATTTGTCAAATTTGCCGACGGATTCAAGGTGCTGAAGCTGCCGTACAAGGATGCTGATGACAACTCGTCGGAGTACGGGCTACACAACTATAAGATGCGGATGAGCCTCCCAAGTTTCTCCATGTGTGTGTTCCTCCCCGACGCCCGTGACGGCCTAACGAGCCTGGTCGACTGCCTGACCTCCCGGCCAGGGTTCCTTCACGAGCACCTCCCTAGGGCGTTTGTTCCCGTTGGCGACTTTCGGCTGCCCAAGTTCAAGCTGAGCTTCCGGAGCAGCTTGGTTGGCATCCTTCAGAGCCTGGGCCTGCGCCTTCCATTTGAACCTTCCACGAAGGGCTTGACCGAGAAGATGGAGGACGGCGATGGGGAGGGCGTGCAGTTGTACGTTAACGACGTCGTACACAAGGCGGTCATCGAGGTGAACGAGGAGGGGAGCGAAGCTGCGGCCTTCACCGAGTCGGATGACGAGATGGGGTTTTCGTTGTTCGGTGATGAACCGCCGGCACCCAAGCTTGTGGACTTTGTCGCCGATCATCCTTTTGCCTTCTTCATCGTTGAGGAGACCACTGGCACCATTGTTTTCTCGGGGCTTGTGCTCGACCCTTCCAAGGAAGGGTAGATTATGGACATCAAACATATGGGCAGGGGTCCAAAACTTGACACCGACAGACAAACGTATGATTTTTGTCTCTTGAGCTTCCTGGTACTTGTCTTATTTTGGCTGAATTGCTTCTAACAGTTCTGTACATGTACGGTTCAATCAATTTTGGGATTATTTCACACAGATTTTATAGAAAATTCAATTATTTCAGCTACATTTTAAAAGGGTGTGGCTATGACTCAGTCGACCGAGACTTAATGGCTTACGTAATTTTTTTCTTTTTGATGCGTGTCTTTGTCTCAGCTCGATTTCTGCTCGTGTGCGTGCCGTTTCGATGCCAGGGCAACGGCCCCAGACATGAGATCGGAGCTCGTGCCAGTGAGGTGTTTGCGGTCGGCCGTCGCAGCGTGATGTGTTGTCGTTTGGCGTTGCGGGGTGATGTGTGCTCCGGAAATCTGTGTGGAGGAGCTTCAGGGGTGAAAGTGTTGCCCGACCGTTCGTACTGATGTCATTTTTCTTCTTGGAGGTGTTGCTGTGAAGCTCTTCCCCATCCCTCTTGGGGTGGGCTCTTCGGGAGAAATCCCTAGCTTCGGCAGTCGGAGTGGGCGACGACGGCGCCTACCTCATTTACTCCTTGCAGACGTCGTCTTGGAGAGTTTGCACACACCTACTTGCACAATCCCCTCCTGTCGTCGTGAGCCGGGGATGTCGGGGCGGCGGCCCCGGGTTGTTGTTGGTGCGTCGAGCCGGTGGCCTCGGGAACCATTGCGGGCACCCGTAACCCGTTTTATGAGGCAGGGAGGCGTGATAATCATGTGCCGCCGATGTAGTAGGGGTTGTCGGCTCGGTTGACGCACCTCAGAGTGGGTGGTCAACTTTATGTCGTGGAGGGGGGGGGGGGGGGGGGGGGCAACCCCAGATGAGTTGGTGTGATGGCCATGGTCGTGCGGCGTTGCAACTCGAAGGCGAGCAGCGGTATGTCGGGTGTAGCGGCCCGGAAGGTGGTGTTGGTTGATCGCGCAGGACACGATAGAGTGGTGCATGTCGGGAGGTGGCCCTGAGAGTTTCTGCAACTTTGAGGGCTTTGGCCTTGTGTCATGCAGGCGACAAGGTTACAATCAAAGTTGTTCATTGGCATGGCAAGCAAGGAACCTGGAACATGGTTCGGGATGATGCTTGCTTTGCCATCTCTGTAGGAGAGTTCCGGTCTACACCTCCCATAGCAATATTGACTTCTTCTCTTCGACAGTAATGGGAGGCCAGCTAGTTACGGTGATTGGTTTTTCGTTTGTTTCTGTTTTTTGGGGTTGGTGTGTTTTTGTTGGGTTTGTTGTGCCTTCGGACGCTTCTGTAATTAACTGGCAAATTTGAGTGAGGTGTCCGGAATGATGATATATGAGATATAGTTTGGTAGCACCGATTGAAGAGAAACTTGTCCAACATCGTTTGAGATGGTTTGGGCATATTCAGCGCATGCCTTCAGAAGCTCTAGTGCATAGCGGACGGCTAAAGCGTGCCGATAATGTCAAGAGAGGCCAGGGTAGACCGAAGTGGACATGGGAGGAGTCCGTAAAGGGAGATCTGAAGGATTAGAGTATCACCAGAGAATTAGCCATGAACAAGGATGAGTGAAAGCTTGTTATCCATGCGTCAGAACCATGAGTTGGTTGCGAGATTCTCATGGGTTTCAGCTCTAGTCTATCCTAACTTGTTTAGGACTAACGGTTTTGTTGTTATTGTTCTTGCCTCTCGGCCCTATGGAGGCCGAATTTCAGGATGGAACATCCTTGAAATGCGATCTATAAAAAAGAAGTCATCGCCTGAGTGGATGAACAATATCGTGTGTTAAAAAGCCTCAGGTTTGTTCTTTTGCACAACCCTCACTTCAGCGTATTTCGTCTTGAAAATTTACACATTTGTGCATTATGCCTCCATGTATGTCTATTTATTTTCAGATTTTTTTTAAAATGTAAAAATATGAATTTTGAATTTTTTAAAACTGGCCCATGAAGCTCGGCCTCCAAAAGGGATTTTCAGACAATTTTTCCTTTAATAATTAATAGAAGAGGCAAAGTTTTTGCTTCAAAAGAAAGCCTTGCCCCTGACACCGCGTACTGACAGAGACACGCTAACTTGTGGCCCGCACCTCGCGAGCCACGCGGACTCGCCGTCGATGAAAGCCACAGTGTGGAAAGAGCTACAGTGTGAGGATATTTAAAGCAGCGATGCTGACATGATTTTATATTCTTATTAGTGGGCGCATCATTTTTTCTTCTTCACGGAAAGACATCAGCGAGTGAGCATCATAGGCTAGACCGCTTGGAGTCAAGTCAACACATTCTTGCCCACGCGCTCGATCCAGATCTCACTGGATTGGTTCATATAAATCCACCCGAAGCAAGCAACCAGCAAGGAAGCGATTCTTCTCACAAGCCTCATCCACGTTTTGTTGTCCTCTTCGCAGCTGCTCGAGAGAATCACCCCCAAGTGTTGGATCTTCTTCAGGTCAGTCCTTTTTAATCGCGAAGCTGCATATTTTCAGATGTTCTTGCAATAACCATGTATGCTGCTTAGTTTCCAATAGATCCATGTATGCCTAGTCTTGCATACTTAGATCTGTCCTTCTATAAGGTGCATATGAATTTCTGACGATGCATAGATTGAAGCAGCTCGCCTGAAAGCTTGTTCAACCATCAGAAATGGCGACTAGCGCTGGCTTAGGCCAGCCGAGCGTTCTGAGCACATTACCGAAGAATCTGCCCTTAGACTTTCTGAAAACCATCACCGACCAGTTCTCAGAGGCGCGTAAAATCGGTACAGGCGCATTTGGAACTGTTTATATGGTATATGGTCATTCCTCTGCCTTTATATTTTTCACCTTCGCATGAGTTTCTGAAAGCACTTCTGAAAAAAGATGCCAATGTTTGCTGAAAAAGTATCTTTGAGGTTGAACAGGGACATATGCCGGATGGCCAAATAATTACCGTGAAGAAACTCGCGGAAAATTCGCCAATCGCACGCGACAAAGCGTTTGCTAACGAGGTTCAGAACATTATGGCTCTCCACCATGAAAATGTACTGAAGTTGGTCGGCTACTGTCACGAAGGTCAAAAGAAAGTGGTGCTGAACAACGGAAGATATATTGTGGCTGACATTGTTGAAAGTTTACTTTGCCATGAGTACTTACCACTGGGAAGCCTTCAGAAACATCTTTTTGGTATATAATACTACCCGACTCAAATTGCTTTCATGTTAATGTTCCAATATGTTTACATTATGAATTGGAGTTTGGCATCAATATATTCCTTTAACTTTTCAATGCTCAATAATGGGGAAAAACTGCAACAGTTGGTATTATCCAAAGAACTTGCTATTGTACTGAAAGGTTGTCTTTTGTGAACATATTTTTGCTGTCGGCATTCTAATAAATAAATGTTTACGTTATTGTAATTCTTTATATTTGAGTAATTCAATAATTCAGTGTTTCACTTCCTCAGAAGTACATACAAAAATGGACTGGAACATACGCTTCAACATAATTAAGGGGATTTGCAATGGTTTGCACTTTGTACACAGCATTCCTATTGTCCATATGGATCTCAAGCCGGAAAACATACTGTTGGATGATAACATGGTGCCGAAAATCGCCGATTTCGGTCTCTCCAGACTCTTTGGTCAAGAACAAACACGGATGAACACACAGAATGTTGTTGGGTCATAGTAAGTAGACCACAAACTGCGATAATGTTTTGGTCCTTTGTCTTAAAGTAAACTGCATTCTAATCTCTCTGATAATACTTATAAAAATCTTAATGATATGCAGTGGATACATAGCTCCGGAATATCTATACAGAGGTGAAATCTCCACGAAGTCAGACATATACAGTTTAGGCCTACTAATCATGGAGACTACCACGGGAGAGAAGAATTGTCCAGGCAAAGAACCGTCTGCAGTGCAATTCATAAAAAATGTAAGAGAAATTTTGCTTCATGATATGGAAACTAAACTTTAAAAGCTCATGTTATTGATTTTTGTGTTATCTTGAGGATCATGATTCCAATCGTATACGTAGGTACGTGAAAACTGGAAAGAGCAGCGCATCGCATCCGAGTACCCATTGTTAGATGCAGATGGTCTCCAACAAGTAAAAAAATGCATCGAAATAGGACTGGAATGTGTTGAGATTGATCGGCTGAAGAGACCATCCATAGAAACAATTCTTGACAAGCTAAACGGACGATGTGCATCCATAAGAAACTAAAATGCCATGCCAGGTATGCAATTTTCGCTCCGTTATAAACCGACTTATTATGCATTTCAGATGCTGATAACCTACTATATGAAGTTTCAGGTCTCCAATCTCCATCGAGCATGAAATTTGGGTTTTGTTCAGCAGACACGTGCAACATGGAATGGACGCTCTCTATTATTAGCTATAATGAATTATTTTTTAAATATTACGATATGATATGTACTATGTACGTCATTGTGAAGTCTATTAAATTGTATTTCTCCTTGTAACTGCTACGTACTCCACATATCTCTTGGTGGTAATGGATATTTTTATTCTCCAGATACAATGATGTTGTCTGTTCAATTTCAGTTAAGAAAAAGGGTTTCCCCCTACTTTATATTATAAAGCATACCACCAAGCATCCAACGTAACAATGTCAAGTACAATAAGTCATAGAATCATGCTGGGGCACAGCAAGACAAGCCCCAAATAAACTAAGAGGAGAAGCTAATCCGGCTCGGGAGGGGGAGGAGGGGGCGGTGCAGGAGGAGCAAAAGACGCTGCGGTGGCACGAAGACCCGCCATGGTGTTGTCGATGACGCCTCGGTCGCTCCGTTTACTAAGCGGTCTCCAGAGCTGCAAGAAGCCACACATTTTGTAGATCACATCAGTCACACGAGACGGAATCACTCGTTCGATGACTAATTTATTGCGGGTACACCAAAGGGACCAGACAAGGGTACCTAGCGCGACCCAAATAGGGGCGCGCCTAGGCCCGGGGAGCCTAAATACCTCCCCGAACAAATCCGGAAGGTTGTCATGGCACCACGTGCCCCCAACCACTTCCCGGAAGCAACTCCATAAGAACTGGGCTGCCGGGCACCGGAAGAAGATGTGGTTGCAATCTTCCGGTACCAAACAAATGGGGCAGAGACCATCCCCAGGTCCATTACGCTTACGGACCTCAGTGCCTAAGGGGAGGCGACCTCTAACCCATTGCCATAGAAATATACGGATCTTCAGGGGGAGTTTGATCTCCCAAAGCACCGCGAGCTCCGCTGGACCAGGAGTAGGAACAATCGCCTGGTATAGAGATCTGGTCGAAAATCTACCGCTTGGCTCGAGGTGCCAAGAGAGCGTATCCGGTTCCAGAGAAGGAGAGTGAAGGGCAATACACTCAAGTAACTCATCCCATTGCGCGAGTTCAACCGCCCCGAAGGTGCGGCGGAAAGCAATCGCGCCTAGGTTCTCTAGGGCCGCCGCCACAGAGATCTGTGGGTGAACACAGATAGAAAATAGCGCAAAAAAACGATCTGCAAAGGGGCGGGAACCCACCCATCTATCCAGCCAAAAAAGTGTGGCAGCACCAGAGCCTATCTGGATGGAAGTCCCAATGCGCAGAACCGTTAACAGAGGGATCAACGATTGCCAGAATTGGGAACCTCCAGACCTAGAGGCAAACGCTAACGGTTGCCCGCGAAGGTACTTCCCACGGATAATCTGAAGCCACAGGCCACCCTCCTCAGTCTGGATCCGCCAAAGCCATTTGGACAGGAGGGCAATATTCATTCGCTTTGGAAGAAATAACCCCCAAGCTCCCCTGGTCCTTAGGTTTACAGATCTCAGACCATTTGACCATATGGTACTTCTGTTTATTGTTCTCGCCCGCCCAAAAGAATCTGGAGAGCAGTTTGGTAACTTCATGATGGAGGGATTCGTGTAGACTATAGAATCCCATGATATACATCAATAAGCTAATAAGGGAGGAGTTCATTAGAATCACTCGAGCGGCTTTGGAAAGCCATCTCCCTTGCCAAGGCTTCATTCTAGGTTGGAGCTTGGCGATTATTGGACGGAAATCCTTCTCCAGGAGCCGCACGTCACTAAGGGGCCTGCCAAGATAGGTCATCGGGAAGGACCCCAAGCGGCAGTTCAAACGGTTGGCAATCCGCTGGGCTCCCCTTAGGAATATCCCAAGACCATTACCTCGCTCTTGGCAAAGTTTATTTTGAGGCCCGACATTTCCTGGAAGCAGAGGAGGAGGAATTTGAGGTTCTGAATATCTTCATCCGACCCTTCCACCATCATAATGGTGTCATCCGCATATTGGAGGTGGGTCAAACCCCCAGGGGTCACCAAATGGGGGCAAATCCCCCTAATGTGACCCGCGCGCTTGGCCAAGTCCAGAATCGAGGCGAGCGCATCAACCACAAGGTTGAAGAGAAATGGGGAGATCGGGTCACCCTGTCAGACCCCTTGGCCAGTCGCGAAGTAAGGTCCAACCTCCCCATTGATGTTAACAGCCGTCCGACCACTCGTAACTAATTGCATCACCCGAGCCACCCAGTGGGGGTCAAAGCCACGTTTCAGCAACACTTCCCGAAGGAAGGACCAGTGAACAGTATCATAGGCTTTGTGGAAATCGATCTTGAAGAACACCGCACGGAGGTGTTTGCTCTTAACCTCATGGATAATCTCATGGAGGGCAAGTATCCCATCTAAGATATATCCCATGCAAGGATCCCATCTCAATTTCAGTTTGAAATACAAATTTTATCTGATAGAATGTAGCAAGGGAAAAATGCAAAAACTTTGTGGCTCGATGCTTTGTGGCTCAATCAACGGGATCCAAGTTAGTCTAGTTTACAATTAACTTCAACTATTTGGGGATTAAACCAAACATCTTGCTATACCGTAACCCAAAGACAACGGCAGCTGGGATGACACCAACCGTAGTCAGCAATAAACAAGAGATGATCGATTCAACAATCTTCTTTCCAAATGCCTACTTGCCCGAGTTGCTTGACAATTTGCTCAATTGACTTTTAGCATTGCTACCCGCTGCTCTCGGTAGCACATGCCCCGCACGAATAATAAGAAGGTGGCGTCTCTTCCCGCGTCGCCTCCTCTGAGGCGACCCGGGGGCCAACCATAGCGCCGCTGCCGCGTTTCCCCCTCTCCTCCCCTCCCTCCGCCGCCGCCTGAGGGCCTCCGAGGCGCGGGTGCTCGGCCCCAATGATGGTGGCGGCGGGATCTGGCGCCTCCTTTCCGTTGGAGGGCCTTGGCTCCCCGGGGCGGCGGCCCCGACCGGTGGGCGCGGTGCAACCGGCGGGCTGCGCTGGTGGGCAGCCTCCCACGGCCGCGCGGGCGGCGTGGGGGCTGCGGACGCTGGCGCAGTGGCGGCTCCTCGCAATCCGTCATGGCTCCATGTAGAAGATCCGCCCCTGCTCCGATTTGTCCCGATCCGTGCTGGCGCCGGTCCTTACGGCTGTGCCGGCCTGGCGGATCTGGCGTGCGGGTGAGGTTCCGGGGGAAACCCCTGGCTGGCGCGGCGGCCTCCCCAAAGTCGACGCCTTTGGCGCCGATCCCCTTCCTGGAGGCTTTGGGGTGGATCCTCTTCCTTCCGCCTCCTCCTCGAGCTATGGCGAAAGCTTTTGTTCCCCTGTTCTGGGCGTCGACGGCACCCTGATGTCGTGTTCCTTCTTGAAGGCGGCGGCTGGGAACAGCTCTTGGTGGCGGGGCTGTTGGTGGTGTGGTGGCGGTGCGACTTCGGCCTTCTACTTGGTGCTGCGCCTTGCTTCGCGGGACCAGCGGACGGTTTCTTTGGTGGAGCGGTGCTTCATCCATACATTGATGGCGACGGATCTTGACGGCGTGGCGCAGTGCAGATTCGGAGTTCGATGTGGGAGGATGGACTCGCGCAGGTGGATGACGCTGTCTGGCGTCATGATGGCGTCGATGGCAGAGAGACCTGGCACGATAGATGCAACAGTACAACTCTGAAGATGGACTCGTGGCAGGTGGCTGCGGCGGCCTCATACCCGGCAGGCGTCCTGGTTGAGGAGTGCGCCGGACTGGTAGGTGCCCCATACCAGGCAGGCGTCCTGGTTGGGACCTCAGGTCTTAGATGTTTAGGTTTGGCTGCGATGTCTATTTGGTATTAGGCCCAGGCTATCAGCGCCCCTCCATCAATTGGATAGGTGTAGCGACCGTTGTGCTTAGACGGTAGCTTTAGCCTTGCTATTGTATGACTTTGTAAGGTCATAAAGTGGCCGTATGCATCACCCAGATGCAGAGGCCGGGGGTCATCCTCCTTTTAAGAAAACACGCCCCACACATTTTTGGGTTGCAGGCGATTAGGCGACGACGGACTTCATATCATATATGCCATAATTTCCTTGTTTGCTCTCGTAAGTTGTTTCAGATGTTTACGATGTCGTCTAAACATCGTAATAACTGAATATTTAGGCTGTGCTTGCATACAAAAATCGTCAGTTTCAGTTGTTTTTCTTAGCAAGACGAATTGTCCACCGACGCGCACAATCTATTCCGGCAGCCAGAGTCACCCTACACCCAAGTGGCCCAGTCCGGCGACATAGGTAGAATCATCCAACCTGTCAGACTCACAGTGTCACAAATGGCGAAGTGTTGCAAGTGTTGCTGCTGCCCGTATGGACCACCACGAAACTGTAGGCGGTGGTTCGCCGGCTTGGGCATCGGCCTCGCGGTGGCCGCCGTCCTCGCGGCTATCACCGTCGTCGTCTTACGCTTCGGCGTCGTCCCCCAAGTCAAGGCCAAGGTCTACGACGCCCGTCTCAACAGCTTCGCCTTCGCCAACAGAACGGCCGGCGCGGCGGCGCCTACGCCCGTCTTCGCCTTCGACATCTCGGTGGCTCTCGCCGTCCGCAATCCCAGCGGGGCGGTCATGAAGCACACCAGGCCCCTCGTGGCCACCTTCGTCTTCCACGACCGGCGCCTGTACAACGCCACCGTCGCCGGCGAGGGGCACAAGCACAAGATGCTCAAGACGAAGGTGCACGTCGTCCACGCCGTCGGGGACGTCCCGGCGTACGTGCTGGACGCGGCGGCGGAGGAGGATTTCAAGAAGCAGAACGCGACGGGCGTGTTCGGTGTCGAGATGCGCCTCTCCGGGGAGGTCACCTACGTGGGGCTCGACGGCCTCGGCAACAAGCGCAAGCTGGGCTTCAGCTGCCCGCTCGCTCTGCCGCTGGCGCCGCCGGGCCCCGAGGTCGTCGTGTTCGCTGAGGTCACCTGTAAGGCTCAGGAGCCCGACAAGATCTACTTTTGATGAACCAATTCTTCAGTGTGTTAGTATCGAAAAAGGAATTCCCGAATGCACTTCATGTTTTTCTTGTTATTATTTGCTGCATTTCTGTGAACATTTTCAGTTCCGGGGATTCGATTCAGTGCGGAATTAAAGGCTGCCATTGTCTTGCTTCCAAACGAGTAAGGCACAACCACCGGTTTTTTTTTTTTTGTGAATACCCAAAGCTTGCGTATCATTTCATTGATAGAAGAAGTTAAGAGTGAGTACATGGGATACAACATATGATATGAACGCAGAAGGCATGACATGGCAACCGGAGCAGAGGGACACGGGATGCTCAGCCCAAACACGGCTAAACTCGCCAACCTGGGACGCAGCCCGAACCAAACCATCATGACAACCACCAGCTTTGGTCACCATTAATTAGACAGGACCAGGACTCCAGGAGGAGAATGGAGACGATGGTGGCCCTCAGCCGGGGCCAGCTCCCCTCCACCCAAATAAACGTTATCGAGGATTAACACGTACTGTACGTAAAAAAACACGTACTGTACGTAGGAGCATCTACACCAAATTTGACCCCTCAAATTCTGTGGACATGATGCAAACGCGTTCACGGAGAGTGATTGCTCAGACCTCAAACTATTGTTTCCACAACCGCATACCTCAATTACGAATTCTCAAATCCATATAATCACATGCACGTGAAACCTAATTTTAAGCGAAACTTGTTCGGCTCCGCCGGGTCTATGTCCGACGGCTGGTTGCGCCCCATGGAATATTGGTGCGGGCACAGTCGAGGTAGAGTAGGAAATGGGACACACACCAGCTCACGGGACTCAAGACGCCGTCGTCTCCCATGCCCTACTCTTCCTCGTCTGAGCCCGTCGCATGTACGTCGCTGGTTGATGTGAGGTCAATGATGGATTCGTCGTGGTCAGAGGTCAACATGCCCATGAGGACACGGTTGCGGCGTTCGTGTTTGCCGGCCACCTGTATCGGCGCCGAGAGTGCGACTCCACCTCGGTTAAGAACTAAGGTTATCAATCCAGTAGAAGAACTACGCAAGACCTCGTGAACACCACCTACACACAAAATAACAAATACTTGCATCCAACGCGATCAAGAGGGTTGTCAATCCCCTTGGCGGTTACTTGCAATGATCAAGTCTGATAACGGTAGATAGGTAAACAAAAACACAAAATAAAAGAACGGTAAATGAATTGCAGAAAGGTATTTTTGGATTTAATATATGATAAAGATAGACCCCGGGGGCATAGTTTTCATTAGAGGCTTCTTTCTCGAACAAAAACATATGATGGGTAAACAAATTACTATTGGGCAATTGATAGAAAAGCGCATAGTTATGACAATATTCAAGGCAATAATCATGTATATAGGCATCACGTCCGAGACAAGTAGACCGACTCATGCCTTCATCTACTACTATTACTCCACACATCGACCGCTATCCAGCATGCATCTAGAGTATTAAGTTCATAAAGAACCGAGTAACACCTTAAGCAAGATGACATGATGTAGACAAAGTAAATCTAAGCAATATGAATAAACCCCATTGCTTTCCCTTTAATGACAACAATACAAATACGTGTCTTGTCCCTTTCTGTCACTGGGATATAGATCACTTCAAGATTGAACCCATTACAAAGCACATCTCCGTTTGCAACATAAATCAATCTAGTTGGCCAAGCCAAACAGATACTCTGTTAAGAAATACAAAGCTATAACAATCATGCATATAATAATTCAGAAAAAACTCAAATAATATTCATGGATAATCTGATCATAAAGCCACAATTCATCAAATCCCAACAAACACATCGCAAAAGAAGATTACATCGAATAGATCTCCAAAAACATCGAGGAGAACATTGTATTGAAGATCAAAGAGAGAGAAGAAGCCATCAAGCTACTAGCAATGGACTCGTAGGTCTGTGGTAAACTACTCACACATCATCGGAAGGGCAGCAAGGTTGATGTATGATACTCCATTTTGCATCATGCTTTTATATTAATATTTATTGCATTATGGGCTGTTATTACCTATTTTGGTACAATACTTATGCCTTTTCTCTCTTCTTTTACAAGGTTTACATGAAGAGGGAGAATGCTGGCAGCTAGAATTCTGGACTGGAAAAGGAGCAAATATGAGAAGCCTATTCTGCACAACTCCAAAAGTCCTGAAAATTTACGGAGAATTATTTTGAAATATATAAAAATATTGGGCGAAGGAAATATCAGAGGGGACCTACCAGGAGGCACAAGCCTGGGGGGCGCGCCCTACCCCCCTGGGTGCGCCCCTGTGGCTTGTGGGCCACCTAGCAGGCCTCCGGTGCCCATCTTCTGCTATATGGAGGGTTTTGACCTGGAAAAAAATAAATCAAGAGAGAGCTTTCGGGACGAAGCGCCGCCGTCTGAAGGCGGAACCTGTGCAGAAGCAATCTAGGGCTCCGGCGGAGCTGTTCTGCCGGGGAAACTTCCCTCCCGGAGGGGGAAATCGAAGCCATCGTCATCACAACGATCCTCTCATCGAGAGGGGGTCAATCTCCATCAACATCTTCACCAGCACCATCTCCTCTCAAACCCTAGTTCAGCTCTTGTATCCGATCTTTGTCTCAAAACCTCAGATTGGTATCTGTGGGTTGCTAGTAGTGTTGATGACCCCTTGTAGTTGATGTTAGTTGGTTTATTCGGTGGAAAATCATATGTTCAGATTCTTAATCATATTTATTACTCCTCTGATTATGAACATGAATATGCTTTGTGAGTAGTTACTTTTGTTCCTGAGGACATGAGAGAAGTCTTGTTATAAGTAATCATGTGAATTTGGTATTCGTTCGATATTTTGATGAGATGTATGTTTTCTTTCCTCTAGTGGTGTTATGTGAACGTTGACTACATGACACTTCACCATTGTTTGGGCCTAGGGGAAGGCATTGGGAAGTAATAAGTAGATGATGGGTTGCTAGAGTGACAGAAGTTTGAACCCTAGTTTATGTGTTGCTTCGTAAGGGGCTGATTTGGATCCACATGTTTCATGCTATGGTTAGATTTATCTTAATTATCCTTTCGTAGTTGCGGATGCTTGCGAGAGGGGTTAATCATAAGTGGGAGGCTTGTCCATGTAAGGGCAGCACCCAAGCACCGGTCCACCCACATATCAAATTATCAAAGTAACGAACGCAAATCATATGAACATGATGACTAGCTTGACAATAATTCCCATGTGTCCTCGGGAGCGCTTTGCTTTATATAAGAGTTCGTCCAGGCTTGTCCGCTGCTACAAAAAGGATTGGGCCACCTTGCTACACCTTTGTTACACTTGTTACTTGTTACCCGTTACGAATTATCTTATCACAAAACTATATGTTGCCAGTAATTTCAGTGCTTGCAGAGAATACTGCTACTTCTTGAGCTTGCGTTGGTTAAAGGGTGATGCAGCAAAGTAGAGATAAGTATTTCCCTCAGTTCGAGAACCAAGGTATCAATCCAGTAGGAGACAACGCACAAGTCACCGAAAACCTGCACAAACAATCAAACAACTTGCACCCACCGCGATAAAGGGGTTGTCAGTCCCTTCACGGTTACTTGCAAAAGTGAGATCTGATAGAGACAGATAAATGGTAAAGTAAATATTTTTGGTATTTTGGGTTTATAGATCGAAAAGTAAAAGATTGCAAGAATAGTAAATCGGAAACTAATATTGTAGATCGGAAACTTATATGATGGAAAATAGACCCGGGGGCCATAGGTTTCACTAGAGGCTTCTCCCAAGATAGAAAATAATACGGTGGGTGAACAAATTACTGTCGAGTAATTGATAGAAAAGCGCAAAGTTATGACCATATCTAAGGCAATGATTATGAATATAGGCATCACCTCCGTGTCAAGTAGACCGAAATGATTCTGCATCTACTACTATTACTCCACACATAAACCGCTATCCAGCATGCATCTAGAGTATTAAGTTCATAAAGAAAGGAGTAACACATTAAGCAAGATGACATGATGTAGAGGAATTAACTCAAGCAGTATGATGAAAACCCCATCTTTTTATCCTCGATGGCAACAATACAATACGTGCCTTGCTGCCCCTACTGTCACTGGGAAAGGACACCGCAAGGTTGAACCCAAAGCTAAGCACTTCTCCCATTGCAAGAAAAACCAATCTAGTTGGCCAAACCAAACCGATAGTTCGAAGAGAATTACAAAGATATCAAATCATGCATATAAGAATTCAGAGAAGATTCAAATAATATTCATAGATAAGCTGATCATAAATCCACAATATTCATCGGATCTCAGCAAACACACCGCAAAAAAGTATTACATCGAATAGATCTCCAAGAACATCGAGGAGAACATGGTATTGAGAATCAAAGAGAGAGAAGAAGCCATCTAGCTACTAGCTATGGACCCATAGGTCTATGGTAAACTACTCACGCTTCATCAGAAGGGCAATAGAGTTGATGTAGAAGCCCTCCGTGATCGAATCCCCCTCCGGTAGGGTGCCGAAAAAGGTCCCTAGATGGGATCTCACGGGTACAGAAGGTTGCGACGGTGGAAAAGTGTTTTCGTGGATGCACTACAAAAAAAAGACACATCCGTGACATTTTGGGCCGAACGAATTTTTGTGTGTCATGCTTATGACACTTCTATGACGATAATTGTGACAAAACCCGGTATCATCATAGATGTGGCGGGCTCCTACTTCTATGACAAAAAATCATGACAGAAATGGGTTTTTCGTCCTGGGCGGGCCGGAGACGTAGATGCATGACATTCTTTGGGCCGTCCATGACGGAAAAACCGTGGTAGAAGCAAGGGCGAGGAAAATATCGGGGAGTTCCCGGTTACGGTGGGTGGTCGGGGCCGAGCGATGCGCGTTTCTCTCATACACGTACGCGCGTGGGTGCGAGGCGTTGGGCTCTAACTGAACCCGAGCGAGGCGTTCGCCTGGTGTACCCAAGCAATTGCACTGCAGGCTACGCGTTACTGAACCCGAGCGATCGATCGATCTGGCTGTTAACTAAACCCGATCGAGCGATTCCTTCGCTACTGCTGCTAACTGAAGCTGATCGAACCTGCTGCCTCTTGATGAACAGTGAGTGTTGTTGGGGGTTGGATGAACAGTTCCCAGTGGGGGTTGGATGAACAGGACCCCGTGGTAGTAGAGGCCGTTGCCACTGGATGAACAGGACCCCGATCGAGCCGGTTGAGGGTGGATGAATAGGACCCCGTGGAGGGCTGGATGAACAGTAGCAGGTGGATGGCTGGTTGAACAGTAGCCGGTGTAGGGCTGGATGAATAGTAGACCGTGGAGGCGTGGTTGAACAGGACCCCGTGGAGAGGGCTGGTAGAACAGTAGCCGGTGGAGGAGCGGTGGAGGCTGGATGAACAGGAGCCCGTGGATGAACAGTAGCTGGTGGAGGCAGGAGGGAGATGCCGTGGATGAACAGTCACAGGTGGAGGCTGGAGGAGGTCGACGGTGGATGAACAGTAGCCCGTGGAGGCTGGAGCGAGGCAGTAGACGGTTGACGAACAGTAGCACGTGGAGTCCTGTTTTGCGGTATGCCACACCCCTCCAGATGAACAGGACCCCATTTCGACCGTAGGAGGTAGAAGAGAAGTCTGTTTCCTCCGTTTTGCGGTACGCCACACCCCTCCTGATCAACAGGACCCTGTTTAGACCGTAGGAGGTCGAAGAGAAGTCCGTTTCCTCCGTTTTACGGTATGCCACACCCCTTCCGGTGAACAGGATCCAGTTTCGACCGTAGGCGGTCGAACACAAGGCCGTTTCCTCCATTCCGCGGTACGCCAGGCCTCGTTTCGGCTGTTCCGTCCAAGCCGGTTGGCTCCCGATGAACACGACGCATTCCGTTGCTTCCCGACGAACATGACGACGCAGTTTCTTCGTTCCGGCCCAGCCGGTTGGCTTCCGATGAACAGGACGCCGTTGCTGCCGTCCGTTGCCTCTCCATGTACATGAGCCCTGGCTGTACATATGCGTGAGTACGCGTTCGAGACCCCGCCCGTATGTACGTACGTGGAGGAATATTTTGGCATCTGGCTGTACGTACGTGTACACGGTTTTTACTGGACTGCCTGAACTGCTACGCCGGGGGCTCTACTACTACACGTGCCGCTGCTTGCTCGGCCACGGTTCATCGTTGCAGAGAGACCGATCGACCAGTATGTACATATACGTTCGCGACCAGAATGACAACGCTACGTACGCTTTGACCAGGTGCGCCCCGGCTGTCAGGGATGATAAGGAGGCACTTCCTTGCGTGCGAAGTTATTGATGGTGGGTCCGAGCTGTCAGGGGGAGGATTCATTTTTTCGCGCCTAATATGGAGGCACTTCCTTGCGTGGGAAGATGAAGTTGGTAGGTCCAAACTGTCAGGGGGAAACATTTTTTTCGCAAAATACAGAGTCCCTTCCGGTGGGCCCCCGCTGTCAGGTGGAGGAATAATTATTGTACGCGTAATAAGGTTGCACTTCCTTGCTGCGGCCGTGGACCTAGCTATCAACCTCTCCACGTTCAGTCCTCTTCTGATGGAAGTCATTCCTTGACCACGCCGCGCCCAGAGCACCAAGGCGGTGGACGATGGCGAGGCCTGGAAGGGGACGACGTGGAGCCGGGGACGACGCAGAGCCGGGGAAGACGCGGCAGTTGATGCCCACGCGGAGAGGAGTACGAGGGTTGACTGGTTCGGCTGCGGTGTGAGGCTGCCGTCGCTGCAGAATAACACGGGTTGTGGGTGAGTAGACAGTAGAGGGATGGCCTGGCCAGCAGTGGGAGTAGGGTGGGGTGGTGAGGCCTGTGTGGCAGCACAGCTGGCCACTGGAGGCAGGAGCAGGCGGTCTCGCCGGCGCTGGTTGGGCCGGCTGGTGCAAGAAGAGCAGCGATTGAAGAAGTAGCAGGACCGTTCGGTTAAAATTCAACGGTCACTACTGCTAGAATCGTTTGTTGACTAAGTTAACAAAGCCCTGCGTATGCGTCAACTTAGTAGGCCCATAGGAGAGCCGCCGAACCGGTGCGCCCCAGATGGCAGTGGGAGCCATCATTTTTTTTCGCGTAATAAGGAGGCAGTTGATTGAGTGCGGCCATGGACCATGGGGGTCCCTACTGTCAGCCTCTCCACGTACATCCCTATTCCAATGGCTGTCGTTTGTTGAATGTTGAGCACGTCGCGCCTAGAGCACCAACGCGGTGGACGACTGTGAGGCCTAGGAATGGAACGACTTGGAGCCGGTGAAGACACAACAGTGGATGCCCACACTGAGGAGAGTATGACGGTTGACTGGTTCGGCTGCGGCGTGAGGCTGCCGTCACCGGAGAATAACAGGAGGTGCGGGTGGGTAGAGGGATGCCAGGCCAGCGGAGGGAGTAGGGTGGGCTGGTGAAGCCTGCGCGGCATCACAGCCGGCCACAAGAGGAGGGAGCAGGCAGTCCCGCCGATGCTGGTTTAAGCGGCTGGAGCAGGAAGATCAGAGATTGAAAAAGCACGTCGGCCGTTGGATGGACATCCAACAGTCACTGCTGCTAGAATCGTGTGTTGACTGACAAAGCCTTGCGTAAACAAGGCAGCCTCGAAATATGTGGCCTGTACAGCCCATTTGCTATTATTTTTATAATTTTTACTCATTTGCTAATTCATATGGAATTTATTGCAGCCCATTTTCCATTTTTAGAATTGCTGCCCATTTTCTGGTCAGTGCGAGGGTTAAAAAATTGAACTAAAAAATGTGCGAAATTTAATTTTTTTGCATATTTTTGTTGGGAACAAAATATTCTTAATCCAAAAATTAGTAGCTATACTAAAACAAATTTAAAAATAAATTAGAACTATGTCATGTTAAAATCCAATGAAATATAAAATACCAGTGAAGAACAAAAACAAAAAATGAAACTAATTGCCCATTTGCTATAATTTTTTTGGAATTTGCAACCCCTTTGATATTACTTTAAAGATATACTGACCATACTCTTTGCCCCGGTCGGAATGCATCCCTCCTTGTCTTGAAAGATTTGCAGGCCAGTAAGTCGGGGAAAACAAATAGGCCTAGCTTGGGTATTCTTCAAAAAGAAATAGTGGACTACCTTTTTCCCAAAGAAAAAACTGCTGGGCTGGTCATGTTGTTAGACGGGCCACAAAGACCGCACAACCCAGTTTATAGCCTGCTCCTCCGAACAAATCCTCAAAAAGTTTTTGCAATTCTGTCGCTAATTGACTATACGTTGACAATGATGTGGGTCCCAGATATCAGCAGGGTGGATTAGAGTAAGAAAACGAGGGATGCATTTGAGTAGTAAAAGAGGCGCTTGCTTGTGTTCGAGAGTGGACCTGGTGGGTCCGTACTGTCATACTCACAACTACAGTCCTCTCCCGATTCACTATGTTGACAGGGCCGGACGACGGCGCCGTGGCGAGCGCACCAAGGCGGAGGATAAAGTGGTGTCGCCAATGTGTTGGGCTGGGTTGGGCATTCCTATCAAAAAATAAAAATGGACGGAAACTATTTACGATGTTGACTATGATTTGCATGGGTCCGCTGTTTGTAGGAAGAAAATGGTGGGAGAAAGAAGACTGGTCGCTATCTTTGCCTAAGAATAATATCGACTGAATGTAACGACACTATCATAGGAAATAATATCCTCCTGTTAAAATTTGACTTTTCAAATTGTGAATTTAAAGAACTAGTGCATGAGCATTTAGCTTTATTTATTTATTTATTTATTTATGTTTAGGGGACCATGAGCATGTACCTGTGCCAGATTCATGTGAGAGCCTCCCTTCCAGTAATTATGGGCTCCTCTATTGGGCATTCATCAGTGGGCTGCATGTTATGGACAAGTGGAAAATGTGTTCCGTACCAAAAATAATATGCGCTACGTACGGTATGGGCACTAAAGGATTGGACCGTGCAACGACTTCCAAAACATTGTGTTTGTCATTCTAACAACACATTTATTCAACCAACAGACGAAATATACTACTGATTGTACATTGAAAACAGCAGCAGCAACCAGGGCTGGGGATGCAACAGAAGCAGTAAGCAGGCCAGAAGAGTAAAGACACAACTCTCTCTTCCAAACCAAACATCAACCATCATTACAAAAGGGCTACCAAAAAAGAACAAGTGTATGCATCAAACTAAATAAAGATCCTACTACACCAAGTGTACGCATCTAACTAACTGGCCCAGTTAGACGTTACTATTTATTAAGCTGTGGAGATTGGCTGACAGCTTGAACCAGATGGGTGCCTGACGGGGAAAACTCCAGCCAGCAGGTCGAAGTCTGATACTTGCGACCCTCTCTCCTACTTTGGGCTGCAGAGCGTGGCGGCACATATCAGGGTATGGTGCATGGAGAGACGCATGCTGGTACGCTGTGTACACACAGTTTTGCCTGATGAACGAAACTGCGCTGCCATCACGATCCTTGCCGTCGGTTATCTCCTGGTTAATCGGATAATTCAGTCCGAGAAACAGAGAGCGTGTACCAAGGCTACTTACCAGCCTCCTGTCAAAAATTCCTGAAGGCCCAGAGAAGCTGGGATCCTGCTCAAAGACCTTGCAGTGACTGTGATTGTATTCCGTGAAACAACACGTCCGGTACGTGCGAACAATCATCAATCGTTCATCTCGTCTAATCGAGGCAGGAACCACCTGCAAATGCCATGCCACTTTTCTTTGAAAGGTTCTGGGATTAGGAAGGGTAGGGACACCAGGCGGCCTACAACATCATATCAAGTTGGAGTCTAATAAAAAAGGGCTCTTACTGTAGTCAGTCTTAAGAACAACATGTTATGAGCATGAATATTTTTTCAGTAAATGTTGACAGTAATATAAGCAAGCCATCATGATATCATAGGAAAGTAACCTACTACTGTAATAGCTGTTTGTAGCGATGACTGGAGTAGGCCAGCAATATGTCCAGCCATAGAAGGAGTCGACAGCGTAAATGAAGCCCTTGTGTTCAATGGCATCAGAGAACCATGGAGGATGTATGATCCTGCGATGGATGTGCAGATTTATCCACTTATCGCAGTGACATGTCAGATAGGTGAGACTGCGGTTGAAGAACACAATTAGCCTGAAGTCTTTATAATTCACAAACCTTGTGGGCACTTGGCAGATTGCAACCTTGAGCAAATCAAACATGGTATCATGTTGGCTACTGTAAGATTCCGAGTATTCTGGGACGCGGTGCCAAAGCAGTGCAATGTTAATCGAAGGAAGGGGGATCAATCGCCGTGTGTAGACCTCCACGAGCATCCAGCTGCCGCGACCGTTGACGAGTACCATCCAAGACGTGTTCATGCCGACCCAGTACATACCGTTAATGTAGTTGAGAGTGACGGAGATCGGATCGCAGTCAAGGGGGTTGATGCTCGCCACCCTACAATCGTTATGCTGCATGACACGCCGTTTCTGAAGATCAGGCGGCATCAGCAAGCAAGGAGCTGGCTTAAAAAGCTCCGGCTTGAGGGCTTTGGGTAAACGGTACAACCCCGACGAGCACGCGGCGAGCGGCATGGTACTGAGATTGTCCACAGGCGAAACAATGAGCTTGATTACCTCTGTGGGAGCAAATTCCAGCCACTCTTTCGGCGGACGCTGCTCGGTTCTGCCATTGTTAGTGCTTGGGTTTCGTAAGAGGGGGAGGCGCCTTAGCGGGGATGTTAGATTGGACGATTATGTGTGGACAAAGATGGAGAAGCGAACATGTGCTGCCAGAAGTGGACAGGTGATGATGACTACAACACGCCGCTTGACTTACGAGACACATACCAGCAGCATAGGGTCATATCGATGCCATACAACTTGCTTGAGTGATCACAGTAATAGTACTCCCTATAGTACCTACTACTATGCCCTAGTTTGCATATAGTGGAGTAGGACTCTGCTCTACTACTAGCACATGAGGAGTAGTATATTCTAATCTAAAATAGTTACAAACTTCAATGCCCGAGCGTGGAACGACTACGAACCGCCATCGGTGCTAACTCCAATCCCCAGCAAACGTTCGCTGGGAGACACGGCAGTTGCAAATGCCCGCGTCGCAGTTACAGTACGTATGTAAGGGTGGTGGTTTTGTCAAATACTATGGCTTAAAAACAGGCCACCGTCGGATGGAAATCTGATGGTTATGTGGGATTCGCCAGGATTGAGCTCGTGGTGAACAATCGCCAGATATCATTACTAAAAAAAAGGTTAAAACACCCGGGGCTATAACTTGCACCGGCTGACCACTAACAATGATACTAGCATAGTTGTAAAATGGTCAAAGACCGTGTCTACGTGGTGTTTGGAATTATATGCAAACTAGCAAGATGCCCGTGCATTGCACGGAACATCAAGATGCATTTTTTTACAAAACACCTGTTGTGATTGACCCATGCAGGAGTAATCCCACGTGTAAAAACTAATGATATCTCGAGAATTTTTATCGGAAAAATGGTATTTCGAGAATTTCATCAAAAAATGATATCTCGAGAAAGATGAGAGATAAGGTAAGGAGGAGTGGGGCGTGGTGGTGACTGGTGGTCGAACTGGGCGAAGGCATGGGGATGGACGGCGCCGGCAGCGGCCACCATGCCAGATTGTTCCAAAGACTTGCTTTTTTAATTGCTCAGAAATGAGGTTGTGGGAGATAAGGATGAACGAGGCAAGGCCTTATCTGTAAATATGGAGAGAGGTATGGGTATATTTTGTAAAGTTGTCATAGTTTGCTTTCTATCCGTCAGATATAGATCGGACAGTCTATATTACAAGATGGCAGCCACACCATCATCACCAACTCGGTTTTTTATAAGAGTAGAGATAAGAGTAGAGATAGAGACTAGGGAGGAGCACCATCTACTGCTTCATGTGCTACTCCTGCGCTCCATTCAGCGGCCGCAACGTCCCCTGCAGCCACTCCCTCCTGCGCTCCATTCGGCGGGCGCTGTTGGAATTTGGGGAGCACACTCGCGCGACTGCTGGCAGCAACGACTTCAACGACGATGACTTCTTCCCCGACCTCGGCAACATCTTCCTCAACAACATGGGCGACAACCTCAACGCCAACGGTGCTGCTCCCGTTGCACCGTATGTGTTTCTACCCTTCCTGTTCGAAATCGTGGTAGAATTCATGTTTCTAGTCTGTGTCCTAGATTCGATCTGTTCATCTACTATGCTAGTCCACATGATTAGTTTAATCTTTGTTATAGCCGTCATGATTTATTTTGTGCTTGTTCGGATTAAATCTCGTAGTAACTTGCTCATTCATTCAACAGGCGCAATTTCCCCTATAGCCACTCCCATTTCATGGAAGGACTGGTCGATGCCTCCAAGGTGCCCTGCGTCTACAAGAGTTTCAGCTGCGAGAGGTACGTCGACCAGCACTTGCTGGCAGAGCATAGTTCCAGATGCGCGGACGCGCCCTGCTACTGCTATGAGTGCACGCTGCCGTTTGAGGGCTCGCCAACGAGCCACGTGCATCACCTCACGGCATCGTCCATCGATCACTACTGGCCCGCGACGATGAACATCAAGTACGAGATGTGCTACTCGTTCACCGTGCCAGAGTCGCTGGAGGATCACCGCCGCCTGCTAGTCGCGGAGGAGGACGAAAGCGTCTTCCTCTTGGCTGTGGGCACCGGCAAGTCCCGCGCAGGCCACCGCCCCGTCTCTGTAGTGTGCATCACGGGCAACGCCGCTGACGCTGACACGAGGCCGGTGTACGGGTGCGTCCTCATTGTTACTACCCCTCAGAGGTACGTGGGCGCTCACACCGCCTCCATCACGCTGACTGGGACTGTGCCGAGCTGCTCCGTTCCCGGCGATGTGGACATGGAAGACGCATGGTATGATTTTCACCCCAAGATGGTGCACGGGGACTCCAAGGAGGTTCACCTCGACATATGCATTACCAAGTTAAATGTTGATCATTAGTCTTCGCTCAATGTAATCCGCTGTCTAAGCATGTGGAGACTTCTTATTTATATAGTATAGAACCTTCCATGCATGATCTTGCTCTATTAGAGTATCGCGCTTGAATAAAAGTGTATCCATTTATGGTTTAGTCTAGAATCTTCCATCTATGCTTTTGCTCCATTAGAGTTCTTGCTTGCCATTTATGAGATTAATTGAGAATTTTTACTACAGTACTGGTGAAAGACTTATGATGAACCATTTCTTACATCTCCTCTGCCCCCTTCCAAGTCATCCTAATTTAATCCCTCCGTCTAGGTGTATAAGAGCATGGTTAGTACTTAATAGTATAGCCAACTGTTGACTATGAGAAAGTGACATGTCATCTGTAGCCAACGTGTATAACAATTAGCTATAAGTATGTGCTACTTTATTAATACATGGCCCACTTTCCACTCTCACATAGTGCCTAGGAGCACGTGCTGCAGCTGGCTCTTGCATGGAGCCCGCTTAACATTCTCTCTCCTATCCTCTCTGCTCCAACTAAGCATTAGAAATATTACTTTACTTCTTACAGCCTGCTGACTGTACCTTATTGTACTCGCTCTAAGTCACCTTATAAAAACCAAATAATCCCAAAACACTTAGGCGCAGTGCATTAACTCCCACCTCGTTTCTTGTTTCTTGACATATCTACCAATAAGAGATGTGGGGCGTGCATGTTTTCAATGACTCAAGACTACCAAACACGACATGCAGTGGTTTCATTGCACGCAATGCTATTAATTAGCAAATAAACATTAAGTTCTCTCGTTTTCCCCTCATTCTTGGTCACGGTGCACAACTTAAGATGACCTATTCACCTAGACGGAGGGAGTACATTCATGGCGGTCTAGAAAAAATAAACAAAATCGATACTCAAAAACTAATTCTTAAAGACCATTTCCTGCAAAGCACAATTAGTGTTATTTCTTCACAAGTTTTGGATGCAGGTTGAACAATTGAACGCTTTTGTTTGCAAAAGATATTTTTTATCTATTTCACCCGGATGTTTGTGAGCTCTAGAGAAGAAATAATATCCGAAGAAACCTATCGATACTCGTTACACATGAGATGACCCCCACATACTTTGTCAAAATAAACAACTCCCCGATCAATGCATTTCACTGTTCCGTGCAACGCACGGGCACCTTACTATATATTAGTACGACCATAAATTTAACTAACATTATATATAGTACGATAAATGCTCATGCATGTCACCAAAAATTATATAGTTGAAAACTATGTTCAAATACGAATCCAACGATATAGTTTTTGTTGACATGCACTAACATTTTGTCAGTTAAATCTTCAATAAAATTCAATGGGGGACTAATAAACCACGACCGAGGTAGTACTAGTGTAGAGGGCGGCGCTGCACGGGAGTCTCACCCCGCTCGTGGCACAGCAGTAAAGCCGTCATATCACAAAACCCACCACTCCCAGTAATAAGTGGCCTGGTAAAATAAACGGACAAGCAACCATCACATCCCTCCGTCTTTTTTGCATTTCATCTCTCCGCATTTACTTTGTTCGGTTCATCTCGCACACTCGATCCCTAGCTACTACTCCTAGTATCCCTACCTACTACTCCTAGGGCCAGTTCTTTTGGCGGCTTAAAAAATAAGCCGTCTCTTCCCCAGCTTTTCCCATAAGACTAGTCACAGTGGAGTGTAACATAAGGCGCCTCACTCATTTATTTGGGCTTCTAAACTACTACCTCCGTCCTGGTTTATTAGTCACCATTGTAATTTGTGCTAAATTTTGACCAAAGATTTAACTGATAAAATGTTAGTGCATGTGACATGCATAAACATTTCATTAGTTAAATTTATGGTCAAAATTTGACACAGATTACAATGGGGACCAATAAACCAGGTCGGAGGTAGTAGTTATGGGATTACTAATCTAGAAGCCTAAAAGAACTGGCCCTTAGTACTCCTAGTAGCAGTACTCAAGTTGGAATTCCAATTGCACGACACAACTTGTTAGGAAAAAAATTCGATACAGGGTGTAGGAAGCGGTTTGGGAATTTACATGCCTTCCCGACCAGTGAGATACTCCGTACAATGTACGATAGAGAAATAACCACATAGAAGGAAGCTAAAAGTAAACAATCAAACGAGCACTTTTGCATTTCTTTTGCATTGAATCATTTCACAAGCTTGACTAGTGTTGTTTTTCTACTTTTACAAAAACCGCATCGTAATGTTAAAACATGCATTTGCACGTACATAAGTAATAGTAGTAGCACAGTCTGCAAGCATATATAGAGAGATGTGTAGTGCGATATATAATAAAGTTTGTGTTGTATGCACGTACTTACAAAATGCGTATGGATACACAAGGTTTTCAAACTTTTCCTTTTACATACTTAATTAAGGACGCTAATAACTGCCGAACGTTCGGGATTTATGATTTGCATCCCAAAACTAATGAGATTGCCTTATGAAACTAAATTATTCCTAATAAAAGCCACGACGCTCGCAGGAGCGCTTGCGGCGCACCACGAGTGCCCTGGTGCGTGGCCGTTTCCCAGCGCGCCGACATAACACCTCTTCCTCAGCCTCACAACTCGCGAGGTGCTGATTGGCGGCTTGCCGGCGGGTGAGCGCGGTCTCACCGGTGTAGTGATCCGGCGCCAACAGGTACTCCTCCTCGCTGGAAGCATGCACCCTGTCCATGTACCGCCAAGCGTAGATGTGGCGCTTGGGCCCGACTGCACTCAGGGCTTTGGCACGGGCGTCCTCCGCCACCCTCACGGCCCTTGCACGAGCCTTCTGCCAAAGAGCCAATTGCCTGACTCTCTCAGATCCGACATAGGCCTGCCAGGCAGCATGCCTCGCGGCGCGGTTCTCTTCCTCGACCTTCTTCTCAGCCTCTATTTTGGCATGCTCTGCCGGAGGCAAAGCCTCCTACAAGGCGACATCCATTTCTTTCCAAAGCTCCTCAAGGCTGGGGGGGAGGGGGGGCTTGGCGGGCGACGCGACATTCTCCTCGTAGCGAGGAGCCGATGCATCCTCCGACGCGCGTGCTGGCGAGACTGGGAACGCCGACACGTCCTCCTCGACTAGTGGCGGAGAGTAACGGAATGGCGATGCGTGACCGTCCGCACGGTGCAACGAGGGGCACCTAGGGCTTGGGAGGGGCGATTCCATGGTGGTCGATGTGAGAGGGAGGGGGAGGATATAGCGATGACCATGAGCGCTCTTCCGAATGCCGTGGGAGGTGTAGTATTTGTAGTGAGCAATGGCACACCTACGTCAGATATGGACTAAGCTTCAGTGACTTAACTGCAGGTGTAGTTGCATCACTAACATGTGGGCCAGATGCCTGTTGGGCCCACATGTCAGTGACCCAATGCACCTGCAGTTAAGTAACTGAAGCGGCGTCCCATAAGATATGTTGCGTGATTAACGTAACAACTACGTGGGCATATTTGTTGGAGTAGATTACGGGGGAGGGAAGGGGTGGAAATGTTGCTGGTCACAACGGATTGGACGAGCGCGGGGGAAGGAGAGTCATGCATGCATATTTTTTCCACATGGGGTGGAGTGGTGGGATTGCCAGAGGGAGAAGGAGAGTCAAGCAGGCAGTTTGTTTTCACACATGGAGAGGAAAAGATTTGGAGACGAACGTGCTTCCGGCAGGTATGGGGAACAGTGCATAATAAGTCATCTTGCATGCCGGGCTAGGTATAGTCTCAAGTCATTAAAAACATACAGGGCCCACACATGTTCTGATTTCAAGGTGCACTAGATTATTGCATGCGATGATTAAGGCTGGCCATAGTGGTGGTACAATGTGGTATCTTAGCTGGTATCATGCACACGGGAATAGCAAACATGCTGATGTGGCGAAGAATTAAACAAGAGAGGGGGGGGGGGGGTTAGAGTAACATAGATAGATACCGTATCATGTTAAAATACTATTCTACTTTGTGTCATGCATGGCACTATAAACATAGTTCCGTATCATACACTAGTATCATGCACATGATACTAGTATATGATACTTTCCACTATGAGTAGCCTAAAGAGAATATTAACTAATCTCTGCTCTCTACTCTTATAAAAAGAAGAGGTTGTGATGATGGTGTGCCTGCCATCCTACAATATAGGTCGTCCGAAACTATGACAATTTACCCGCACTCCTCTCCACATTTGCAGATAAGGCCTTCCCTCATTCATCCTTTTCTCCCACAAGATAAACTACTCATACAAATGCATCTTGATGTTCCGTGCAACGCACGGGCATCTTGCTAGTGCATGTAAAAGTCGTTGTCATTTACTAGTGTTCATTCATGCATGCAATGCGATAATGCATTAGTGAATACATTTGTTTGTGAAGAACGAGAGCATTGATTGAGTACTTTTGCAGACTACAAAAACTATTCCACCGCCTCTATCTTGGTAAGAGTAGGTGAAAATTTTGAATCGAGCCCTTTAAACTAGAAGGGAGGTAGTAGTAGTACTCTAATAGCTAACCTTGTTGTGATGACTATTTAGGACATGGCACGCACCTGGACGAAGGAACTAGTCTGCATCATGCATATACGTTTTGTCTGAAGTCAATGTACCTCTACTTTGACCAAACTTATAGAAAAATGTATCAACATTCACAATGTCAAATCAATATTTTTATACTCATTATGAAATGTAGTTTCATAAAATATATACTTGGTATTGTAGATATTGATATTTTTAGTATAAATTTTGTCAAAAACTTTGCAAACTTTGACTTGACACAAATCTTACGCGGAGTAAAAAGGACCTGAGGGAGTATCATGCATGCGGAGTAGGCAAAAAAGTTGCTCACTTATAGTTGTCCGAAGTCTCAAAGGGCGCGACCGCGCGAGGGAGGGGAAGGTCGTGGGAGGCGTGAAGGTTGACGGAATTAAGTGAAGTTACATCCACGCGCCGGCATGGCGTGCAAACACGCAGAAGCTATACCGTTAGGCCTATGATATGGGTCTAATAGACATGACATCTAGTGGGTCCCGCATAGTACTCGAGAACTCTTTGGGGCATGCAGCCGTTTATCCACCAGGCAAGCCAACCACCCCACGCCCTTCGAACGCCCTACTCGTCCCCGTCTTCTACCTTACAATAGTTCGTTCCCAGTCGTCCTGTCCTTTCACATTACACCAGTTCAACTTCTCCTAATCCGCCTCCAAAATCCATGGCCTCCCAAATCTCCATGATCGCCGCTAAGTACCAGGTTAGAACCATCACCGGCAATGAGTTCATCATCATCTACACCCGTAGATCCGCGATGGTGAAAGCATGCCTTGCTCGCTTCCTACGCATGTTCCAAAGTTCAAAGGATGAGTGGGTCGCTGGGCTAGATGTTGAGTACACCGCAGTCCTGGAAAGCGAGAAGCTTCTAAAGGAGGCAGAGAAGAAGAAGCCCGCCGTGATCCAGGTTTGCGTACATAACGTGTGCTTGGCCTACCACATATGCCATGCCGACGTTAGGTGCCAGGAATTTGAGTTCTTCCTCAAGGACAAAAGAGTGAAATTCATTACTGTAGACTTCATGAACGACATGATAGTCCTGGGTCGGATAGGCCTCATTGTAGGCTAACCCTTCGATCTCCAGAAGGAAAGCCTGGTGTCCTCCTCTCAGCCTTCAATGCTGACCCTGGCAGTAGCCATGATTGATCCTTCATACGCTCAACTGAAGAAACCTCACCACGAGTTTCATCGTGCATGGGAGTCAAAGACAATAGATGAAGATCACATCCTGTACGCAGCAACGGATGCCTACCTTTGTTTAAATATCTACAAGGGTTGGATGAAGAAGCAGAGCCCAGTGTCCGGTTCAAGCAAAGAAGTGTCGGCGAAGAGGAAGAGGGACGAGGACAAAGTCGAGGATGTGGACTCGGACTCCGAGTAAGGTGGCAGTGCCGTCGCTCATGCTGGTTCTACTGCAGTGTCAAGCGGACTAGTTTCTTAGTTTTATTTCAGGGGCGTGTTGTGCTGAGCCCCCAGCAGAACTATGTTTATGTTCTTTCTTGTTATTGGAACTCTTCAGTACGTACAGTAGTACTAGTATGTCTTACTACTGTTCTTCTTGTAGTTGGTACTACTGCTCGTATCTTCGCGTTCCTATTGTACTTAATACGTACTAGTAGTATAATTTGTGTCAGTCGATTTGTGAAAGAAGTTCGACGGAGCAAAGGAAGAAGACGACAGAGAAGCTACCCAGTATCTATATTAGGGTGGCAGGGTGCCCATGATCTATCTGATGAGTGTTGGGTGTGGAATGCAGTTCACCGGAAAAATGGATAGTGCCCGGGGTTAAACGGATGGCGGGGGTTGGGGGGAAGTATGGCGGTGTCAGACGGTTCAGGCGAGGGTGGGGTGGCGGCGGCAGGCGGTTAGGCATGTGGTGGGCTGGCGGCTCGATGCCTGAGAGAGAAGATGAATAGTGCATCAATTACGGAGGTTGAAGAAGCCCTTCTGGTCGTCCATGTTGCATCCAACGGCTCACAAGAATCGACTGACCCAAATTATTCCGTCAGATTGCAGGATCCATTTGGCATTCAAGGTCTCGAAGGTAGATTCCGCTGTCGGATTTCGGGTTCCAGCAAAAACCCTTGAGGTTTTAACTCTGGGGTGCGCACAAAGATCTCTCCTCCCCCTAGCTCACGCCCTCACTGCAATCTCAAAGCTCGGCACGTTGAACTCGCAGAACAATGGACACGGGGTTTATACTAGTTCGGGCCACCGATGTGGTGTAATACCCTACTCCAGTGTGGTGTGGTGGATTGCCTCTTGGGCTGAGGATGAACAGGTACAAGGGAAGAACAGCCTCCTGAGGAGAGGTGTCCTTGAGCTCGGTGAGCTTGTGTGGTTGAGGGTGATCTCAATGGTCCGAGATCAGTTGCCTCCTACTGTGGTGGCTAGTCCTATTTATAGAGGCCCTGGTCCTCTTCCCAAATGTAGGCGGGAAGGGATCCAACAACGGCCAAATTTGAAGGGAGACAACCAGTACAAGTTATCCTGACTAAAGGTGGTCTTCGCCTGCCAAAGGCTCTGGTGGTGACGCCATCCTGGGCTCCACGGTGACCTCCATCCTGCCGTCCTGCTGGTCTTGGTCTTGTTGCACCGATATGGAAACCTTTGCCTGATGCCTCGGGACTCCTCGCCTGCGCTTGCCTCTTTAGCACCAAAGAGGAAACGAGTACACTGCGCGCGCTGGCACCCGCCTGGCCTTGGTCGTCATGGCTTGCGTCACAGGGACCTCACAAGGTGCCCCTGGCCTTGATCTCTTCGCCCCTCGCGAGCCAGCCTGGTGAGGCCGCCCCCGAGGAGGTCTTGTGTCGTTTGCCTCGCGTGGCTTGGCCCCTCGCGAGGGTCTTGAGTGTTCGCTGATGAAGATGGGCTGTATAAGGCCGCTGGTGGAGCCATGCCGTGGGCCGCAGGCAGGCAAGTCTGGGGACCCCCGTTCCCAGGACGCTGACAGTAGCCCCCGGGCCCAAGGCGTGCTCGGACTTGGCTTCGAGGCGAAGCCAAGGGGCAAGTGCGAAGCGCCATGGGCCCCAACTTCCTACGGCCTCGGTTGACGCGTGGCGATTGATGGGACGTGGGCGGCCCCGCTTCCCCACGCAGCCTTGATATCCACCTGGCTAGGCGGCCACAGCGTCCTACACAGTTATTCTCTCATTGCTGGCGACGCACTCCCCCAACTCCTCCGCCTTCTCAAAACACAACTTCTTCTCCCAATCCGACCCTAGCTCGGCCCTCCCCGTCGCCATGGCGCCGAACCGAACGGAGAAGGGGAAGAAGAAGTCCCAGTCCTCAGCCAGACCACCTCCGGCCATTGAGCCTGCCGTCGGTCAATCGTTGGTGCTCAACCAGGAAGCCATGGACAAGGTACGCCCGGCGCTCGCCACCGGCTTCAACGAATGCAGGGGGGACGGTGGCCTGGCCTGCATCCCGAGCTTCTGTTGATAGGATAGCCACCGAGGTCCAATTCTTCATTGATGCCATGTGGGCCAGCCTGGTTCCTCCTTTCTCCACCTTCTTCAACACCGTGCTTTCCCACTATCAGATCCATATGCTGCACCTAGATCCCCAATCCGTCGCCCTTCTTGCCGTCTTTGCCTTCGTCTGCGAGGCCATGGTGGGCATTGCTCCTTCCGTGGCCCTCCTACGCCATTTCTTCTCCCTGCACCTGACCGATCCTCGGCAATGCTCGGGGTGCCTGAGCTTCCAGGCCGTGGCAGCGACGGCCGGCTCGGGGATTGACTTTGAGTTCCCGCCGTCTGCAAGCGGGTTTCGGACACGGTGGGTGTTTGTGGACGTTGGCGTGCTCAGGCCCCTGCTCTCGCCTCCATCGGCGCCCGCCGTCCCCAGCTCCGGCTGGGGCCACGAGAGGCTCGCTGACCCACGCCTTGCCTTCACCTGGCTCCGGTTGAAGAGGCTGAAGGATCTTGGCATAACCGCGCCCATGGTGATGAAGGAGTTCATCCGGCGCCGCGTCGCTCCACTCCAACGCCATTCCCGACCGATGTGGGCCTTGTCCGGTAGTACGGACCGTATGAGGCTCCATGAGCCCGGGCTTCCCCTTGAGGCACGACGAACGGTGCTCGAGGTCCTGACAAGCGACCCTTCACTAGCCGACATGCCGTAGGAAGGTTGTCTTTTGTACTGCTGCTCAAACAGGGTGGAGTTCTCGAAGCAGATGCGCCCTTTCGATGAGTGGGGGCTGCGTCCGGCCGGCCTTGATGGGCCTCACGAGAACCCTGTCTCCGTGTTTCCCCTCCCCACCACCAGCGCCGAGCTCACCCCAAGAGTGGGCGCAGGGGGGGCAAGCGCTGCCCAGGGTTGGAGATGCGGCTGCTGCGGCGCCAACACCGCTCGAGGCTCCCGAGGCGCCATCCCCTGGGGCTCACGACCCCTGCCCTGAGGTGACGGTTGAGGGGGCGACTCGATCCACTGCTCCTAAGGCCGAAGCCCCCGAGGCCCCGACAGGTCACCATGAGGCGGAGCCCGAGGGCTCCCCTCAGCCCAACACTCCCGAGGTCGTCCCCTCAGGAGCCTCACCAGCCGCGCCAAGCGCTGGTGGCCGCGTCCAAGGGTTCAGCCAGCTCCGCCTGGACTTCGATGCGCTCCGCAAGAGGAAGGGGTCTCCAAGCTGCAGTGGTGATGCCCTCCGGCCATTGAAGCAGAGGAAGTATATTGCCGTGGACGAGTGAGTACCTTATCCTTGTAGTCTCTTGGGTGCCATCTTCCCCCCTAATCATGGTTTCTCAGGCCCCCTTTCGGCAGGATGACGAAATCTTCCGAAGAGCAACCTCCTCCTACCCCGCACCATCCGTTGACTCTGAGTGCCTCACGCCAGCCTGCCGCGCTCGGCGCGAGACCGGTGGGAGAGGTGGGCGTGCCGGCCTGGCGCCTTGATCCTGTGCTCCTGCTGCCCTTCCTCCACGGCCCGGTCTGGGGCACGGGAGGTGTGCCAAGGGCTCCACCCCTGGTCATGGACGGCGGCTGGATGACCTCGATCCTGGCTTCTTCTTCAAGCAACGAGCCCCCACCCATCCGGGCCCCCGCCGAGGCCCGGACGGCGACTGGGGAAGCGCCAGCCCCCTGCTGGGAGGGAACGAGCTGCTTCAGATTCCTTCGGCAACCCCTGTCTCGGAGGATGGACCTGGTCGCGTGCTCAAGTTCGCGCACGAGCGGGGTGTCGTCCGCCATGAGCTCTTCCAGGAGGCGATGGGCGCGCTAAGCTGACTCGGCGGAGAACTCGTGGATGTTGGCGCTCGCCTTGAAGCCGAGGGTCTCTGGCTGGTGGAGGAGTGGCATCAACTGAAGGTGGCCATCAACCTCGGACGCCTCCAGCGTGAGCACACCAATGCGAAGGCCGAGGCATCCCTGGCAACCTCGCGCGAGGCCAGCGCCCGAGCCTTGGAGGAGGCCAGGGAGGCAGACCATCACCGCGCGGCCGCCGAGGAGCACAGGCGGGAGCTCCAGGCCTTGAACGCCTCCTTGGAGCAGCAGGTGGAGGTGCAAAGCCGCGTTGGCATTGATGAGGGTGCACCGTCCGACGAGGAGGAGATCTCGAGGCGCGAGGAGGCACTGTTGCTGGAGGCCATGGAGCGCAGCCTCGAGCTCGAGCGGTTGGAGACGAGGGAGCACCAAGTTGCCCAAGCAAAGGATGTTGTCGGCGCGCGTGAGGTCAGGGCTCAGGAGGAGTTCGACCACAAGGTAGCCGAGGCTCGCACGGACCTGGCTGGCAGGCATGACCTGAAGCTGAAGCTCGTGGAAGCCGAAGCTGTGGGCAGGACCGCTGCCCTCAAGTCAGGGCTGGCTGAGGCGGAACAGCGCGAGAGAGCTGCCGCAGCCGCCCTGATCTCAGTGCAGGCCTAGCTGGCCTCCGCCCGTGCCGAGATGCTCTCGCTCTAGCAGCGGGTTGCCAGTGTCGAGTCCTTCGCGCAGCAGAGCAGGGAAGAGGCGCTTCGCCGGCAGATGCTATTGCGCGAGCATGTTCCCATGCTTTGGGCCCTTAGGACGAGGGCCAATCAGGCGCTTGGTACCATCTGCGATGAGCACGCTCCCCACCCGCACGCCGAGGACTATGTCGGCCATCTTCGCTTCTTCACCGACATCGGGACGCGCCTGGAGGACCGAGCTGAGAGGGCCCGCGAGCTTGTGGACGAAAAGAGCCGGGGCCTCCTCGGGCGCGCATTCTCCCGCGTCTTCAGCTATCTTCTGAACACTAATCCTGACTTTGATTTTGACGCCGCCATTGCCCCAGTGCCTGAGGTCATCCGGGACAACCTAGCGTGCTGGGTGGACGACAACGTGGATGCTCTGGTTAGGGCCTTTGCTTCCGATGACGACGCGGTGGTGGTCACAGCGGATGAGGGCGACGTGGTTGATGGCGGTGAAGACAGTGCCAGCGACGGCACCGGCAGTCTGTCCGGAAGCGACTCGGGAGACGAGGCGAGCAACATGTCCGACTGAGCCCGTGCTCCTTTGTTTTGAATCTGCACGCAACAGCTTGGGCACGACCCCTCACAATGTAAGAGCATTTTGGGGAGGGGGAGCCCCTCATGTAAATAGACTACCACTCTATTCCCTAGGCTGGGCTTAAAGCGCGATTTTGTGTGCTTGCGAGCCCCCTTACAGGCTGGCTGCCGTAACTTACTTTGGTTCAGTCGGGCTTCAAACTGATTTGGCAGTTGCAGATGTGCATTCCTTCTGAGGGGAGCCCCTCACGAGATCGCGAGGTTTTGGTTTCCTGAGGGGTCCGTCGGTCCACCCGAGAGGGCCTCGCTAGGAGCGAGCGCCAGTAATGGCGAGGTGCGCGCGTAGCGCGTGTGCGCCGCTGCCGTCCCCCGCTCGCGAGGTGCTCGGAAGGGGGGATATAGCAGACGCAAATCTCAAACAAAACGTGAATCGAGAAACTCACGAAATCAATACGAACGAGAAAGGATCCACCCACGATTGCCAATGGAAAATACAACTTCAAATTCAAGATCAAAGGCTGCAGATATGAGCTAGAAAAGAGGTCAAAAGCAAATGGCCACGTCCGGCACCTAGCTAGTCTTCTTGTCTTCCCACCAGCGCGGAGCTAAGTGCTTTCACTAACTGTGAGCATAGTCATTGGGGGACAGTGTCGACGGCCAGCGCGGAGCATGATGCTTCCACTAGGACGTGGGCGGGAGCCCCCGAGGCTCGAGGGCGGCACTCCGGAGACTCCGGGGCGTGTACAGCCCCACTCATTATTACATGAGAGTGTCACGAGCGGAGACCTTCACAGGCGTGAGCCTTTCTTCATATCGCCAGACGAGGGCCCCGCCTTGCGCCACCCTTGACCACCGTTGGGGCGTCCGGAAACCAGGACGATGCCAAGGGGAAAGGGACGCTAGCGGCGCCCTCGGCGACCACGGGCCCTCTGCCGGGGGGAAGGCTCGCCAGTGCCTCCCCGGCAGAGGACCTACCTCCGGGCGACGCCTTGCTCCGCGCGGTGCGGGAAGGGACCCTGCTCCCGGTTCCTCCCATGCTGCCCCCAGTGCGCTTCCCCTGGTGGAAGGGGGTTGCCGTGATGGGGCCGTCGTCCACCGCTGCGACCTGATTCACTTGCGACTCATGGTTAGAGTAAGCCTGCTCCTGAGAGTTTAGTGGCACCCTGCAACTGTTGTCACCGGCGGGGTCGGCGAGGCTCCCAAGTGGCTCCTGGAAGGCCTCAACTTCCAGCGTCTCCTCTTCCCAACCGGGCTCGAAGAACGAGCCGGGGTCATCTTCTGGCGTGTACTCCTAGTCCCCCACGCGGGGCACATAGGCCTCCGGAGCCGTTGCCCCAGAAACCCCGCCGAAGTGCCCCGCGCCCCACGTCAACGGGCCCAGCACGCCGCCTTGAGGATGGAAGGGCGGCACCCAGCTAGGGCCGTAGGGTGCAACACTCACGACCGCACCCATCGGGGGAGGCATATGTGCGGCTGGGTGCTGATGTCTACTACGCAACCTTCTTCTTGTAGACGTTGTTGGGCCTCCAAGTGCAGAGGTTTGTAGGACAGTAGCAAATTTCCCTCAAGTGGATGACCTAAGGTTTATCAATCCGTGGGAGGCGTAGGATGAAGATGGTCTCTCTCAAACAACCCTGCAACCAAATAACAAAGAGTCTCTTGTGTCCCCAACACACCCAATACAATGGTAAATTGTATAGGTGCACTAGTTTGGCGAAGAGATGGTGATACAAGTGCAATATGGATGGTAGATATAGGTTTTTGTAATATGAAAATATAAAAACAGCAAGGTAACTAATGATAAAAGTGAGCACAAACGGTATTGCAATGCTAGGAAACAAGGCCTAGGGTTCATACTTTCACTAGTGCAAGTTCTCTCAACAATAATAACATAATTGGATCATATAACTATCCCTCAACATGCCCTAAAGTTGACGTGGACTCCAAGTCTCCCGGGTTGCTTTCCTTCCAAGAATAACTTCTCCAGAAGGTTTCATTCCGTTTCGACTCCGTTTGATATTCCTTTTCTTCGAAACACTGAAACAAGGGAAAAAACAGGAACTGGCACTGGGCTCTGGGTCAATAGGTTAGTCCCAAAAATAATATAAAAGTGCATAGTAAAGCCCATAAACATCCAAGATGGATAATATAATAGCATGGAACAATCAAAAATTATAGATACGTTGGAGACGTATCAGCATCCTCAAGCTTAATTCCTGCTCGTCCTCGAGTAGGTAAATGATAAACACAAATTTTTTGATGTGGAATGCTACTTGGCATAATTTCAATGTAATCTTCTTAATTGTGGTATGAATATTCAGATCCAAAAGATTCAAGACAAAAGTTCATATTGACATAAAAATAATAATACTTCAAGCATACTAACAAAGCAATTATGTCTTCTCAAAATAACATAGCCAAAGAAAGTTATTCCTACAAAATCATATAGTCTGGCTATGCTCTAGCTTCACCACACAAAGTATTTAAATCATGCACAACCCCGATGACAAGCCAAGCAATTGTTTCATACTTTTGACGTTCTCAAACTTTTTCAATATTCACGCAATACATGAGCGTGAGCCATGGACATAGCTTTATATGTGGAATAGAATGGTGGTTGTGGAGAAGATAAAAAGGAGAAGATAGTCTCACATCAACTAGGCGTATCAACGGGCTATCGAGATGCCCATCAATAGATATCAATGTGAGTGAGTAGGGATTGCCATGCAACGGATGCACTAGACCTATAAGTATATGAAAGCTCAACAAAAGAAACTAAGTGGGTGTGCATCCAACTCGCTTGCTCACGAAGACCTAGGGCATTTTGAGGAAGCCCATCATTGGAATATACAAGCCAAGTTCTATAATGAAAAATTCCCACTAGTATATGAAAGTGACAAAATGAGAGACTCTCTATCATGAAGATCATGGTGCTACTTTGAAGCACAAGTGTGGTAAAAGGATAGTAACATTGTCCCTTCTCTCTTTTTCTCTCATTTTATTATTAATTTTTTATTCTTTTTTGGGCCTTTTCTCTTTTTTATGGCCTATTTTTTTTCTTTTTATTCTTTTCGTCCGGAGTCTCATCCCGACTTGTGGGGGAATCATAGTCTCCATCATCCTTTCCTCACTTGGGACAATGCTCTAAAAATGATGATCATCACACTTTTATTTTCTTACAACTCAACAATTACAACTCGATACTTAGAACAAAATATGACTCTATATGAAGGCCTCCGGCGGTGTACCGGGATATGCAATGACTCATGAGTGACATGTATGAAAGAATTATGAACGGTGGCTTTGCCACAAATACGATGTCAACTACATGATCATGCAAAGCAATATGACAATGATGGAGCGTGTCATAATAAACGGAACGGTGGAAAGTTGCATGGCAATATATCTCGGAATGGCTATGGAAATGCCATAATAGGTAGGTATGGTGGCTGTTTTGAGGAAGATATATGGTGGGTGTATGATACCGGCGAAAGGTGCGCGGTATTAGAGAGGCTAGCAATGGGTGAAGGGTGAGAGTGCGTATAATCCATGGACTCAACATTAGTCATAAAGAACTCACATACTTATTGCAAAAATCTATTAGTTATTGAAACAAAGTACTACGCGCATGCTCCTAGGGGGATAGATTGGTAGGAAAAGACCATCGCTCGTCCCCGACCGCCACTCATAAGGAAGACAATCAATAAATAAATCATGCTCCGACTTCATCACATAACGGTTCACCATACGTGCATGCTACGGGAATCACAAACTTTAGAACAAGTATTTCTCAAATTCACAACTACTCAACTAGCATCACTCTAATATCACCATCTTCATATCTCAAAACAATTATCAAGTATCAAACTTCTCATAGTATTCAATGCACTTTATATGAAAGTTTTTATTATACCCATCTTGGATGCCCATCATATTAGGACTAAATTCATAACCAAAGAAAATTACCATGCTGTTTAGGACTCTCAAATTAATATAAGTGAAGCACGATATTTCATCTATTTCTTCAAAATAAAACCACCATTGTGCTCTAAAAGATATAAGTGAAGCACTAGAGCAAACGACAAACTACTCCGAAAGATATAAGTGAAGATCAATGAGTAGTTGAATAATTATGTAACTATGTGAAGGCTCTCTAACATTTAAGGATTTCAGATCTTGGTGTTTTATTCAAACAGCAAGCAAAACAAAAGAAAAATAAAATGACGGTCAAGCAAAACACATATCATGTGGTGAATAAAAATATAGCTCCAAGTAAAGTTACTGATGAATGAAGACGAAAGAGGGGATGCCTTCCGGGGCATCCCCAAGCTTAGGCTCTTGGTTATCCTTGAATATTACCTTGGGGTTCCTTGGGCATCCCCAAGCTTAGGCTCTTGCCACTCCTTATTCCATAGTCCATCGAATCTTTACCCAAAACTTGAAAACTTCACAACACAAAACTTAACAGAAAATCTCGTGAGCTCCGTTAGCGAAAGAAAACAAAACACCACTTCATGGTACTGTAATGAACTCATTATTTATTTATATTGGTGTTAAAACTACTGTATTCCAACTTCTCTATGGTTTATAAACTATTTTACTAGCCATAGAGTCATCAAAATAAGCAAACAACACACGAAAAACAGAATCTGTCAAAAACAGAACAGTCTGTAGTAATCTGTATCAAACGTATACTTCTGGAACTCCAAAAATTCTAAAATAAATGGGTGGACCTGAGGAATTTGTCTAGTAATCATCTGCAAAAATAATCAACTAAATAGCACTCTCCAGTAAAAAGTTTTAGCTAATCTCGTGAGCGCTAAAGTTTCTGTTTTTTACAGCATGATCATAAAGACTTCACCCAAGTCTTCCCAAAGGTTCTACTTGGCACAAACACTAATTAAAACACAAAACCACATCTAAACAGAAGATAGATGGATTATTTATTCCTAAACAGAACCAAAAAGCAATAAAGTAAAATAAAATTGGGTTGCCTCCCAACAAGCGCTAACGTTTAACGCCCTTAGCTAGGCATGATGATTTCAATGATGCTCGCATAAAAGATAAGAATTGAAACATAAAGAGAGCATCATGAAGAATATGACTAGCACATTTAAGTATAACCCACTTCCTATGCATAGGGATTTTGTGAGCAAACAACTTATGGGAACAAGAATCAACTTGCATAGGAAGGTAAAACAAGCATAACTTCAAGAATTTAAGCACATAGAGAGGAAACTTGATATTATTGCAATTCCTACAAGCATACATTCCTCCCTCATAATAATTTTCAGTAGCATCATGAATGAATTCAACAATATAACCAGCACCTAAAGCATTCTTTTCATGATCTACTTGCATAGAAAATTTACTACTCTCCACATAAGCAAAATTCTTCTCATTCGGAATAGTGGGAGTATCATAAGAGACTCGAATACTATAAATTGTTTCCACATTAAAAGAGTAATGTTTAGAAAAAGGGTAATAATAATCATGACAAGTTTTATAAATATAATCATCACTACTTTTTATAGCATAAGTTTCATCACAATAATCATCATAAGTAGCAACTTTGTTCTCATCATAATCGATTGAAACCTCTTCCGAAATAGTGGATACATCACTAAATAAAGTCATGACCTCTCCAAATCCACTTTCATAATTATTACAATAAGATTCAACATCCTCCAATATTGTGGGATCACTACTTCCTAAAGTTGAAACTCTTCCAAACCCACTTTCATCAATATAATCATCATAAGTAGGAGGCATGCTATCATTATTATAAATTTGCATATCAAAACTTGGGAGACTAAAAATATCATATTCATTAAACGTAGCATCCCCAAGCTTGGGACAAACATTAATTGCAGCAAATATATTCTCAAAAACATCATCTTCATCAAACATAGCATCCCCAAGCTTGGGCCTTTTCATATCATAAGCATAATCACTCTCATCATTAATAGTATGGATAGCACCAATAGTATAGCAAACATTATTATCATATTGTTCCAAGCAAGTGCCAAAAATATTTTCAAGATCATAAGGAGTATCATTATATTCCCAATCATAATCATCACAACAAGCAATAGGCATAACGAGATCATCATCAAGTGCATCATCTTCCACAATTATTTTTGATTCATTGGCATGAGGCACAACAATAATAGGAGCAACATTATTTGGGAGAGATATCTTTTTACCTCTCTTCCTTTTTCTTTTCTTCTTCTTCACCACATCATGTGTGGGTTCAATCCTCTTTTTGGAGCTCCTTATTAATGAGATTGGTTGAATAGAAGGCTCCTCCTCGTTACCTGATTCATCATAAGAAATAATAGGAGGATATTGGGAAGTCTCTTCCCTTTCATTAGTATTCTCTTAGTCTTCTATTTGTTTTCTTTTCTTTATGTAATTGGCAATATAAGGATTTTCAATGCAATTCACCGCACAATACATATAAATTTCCTCTAGATCAAATCCAAGAAGTTTATCAAGGGCAAATTATGGAATGTCCTTAGTTATACGTTTCATTTCTTCATAACCCGAGAGCAAACTAAGTTCATTATGATGTGCAAGGGAAATCAAGTCATCACAATTTTTGGACACGATACGATCATGAAACAATTTGCATTGGGTACTGAAATGATCACGTTCATTACAAAGTTCACAAGTATGGCTAAGAAATTTCAAATTTTCAGCACACGCATCTAGCCTTTCTTGCAACCATTTAGTTTCTAAATGCTTATGCCTCTTGCAATATCTATCTTCCCTATTTGGTGTGTACTTGCAAACCCAATGCACTCCACAAAAATTGACATGTTTATAGGAGACATTTTCATCATAACTAGTGCAATCATCATTAGTACTATGGATATTCAAGGAGTTCATACTAACAACATTGCAATCATGCTCATCATTCAAATATTTAGTGCCAAACATTTTATAGACTTCTTCTTCTAGCACTTGAGCACAATTTTCCTTTCCATCATTTTCACGAAAGATATTAAAAAGATGGAGCATATGAGGCACCCTTAATTCCTTTTTTGTAGTTTTCTTTTATAGAATAAACTAGTGATAAAACAAGAAACAAAAAGATTCGATTGCAAGATCTAAAGATATACCTTCAAGCACTAACCTCCCCGGCAACGGCGCCAGAAAAGAGCTTGATGTCTACTACGCAACCTTCTTCTTGTAGACGTTGTTGGGCCTCCAAGTGCAGAGGTTTGTAGGACAGTAGCAAATTTCCCTCAAGTGGATGACCTAAGGTTTATCAATCCGTGGGAGGCATAGGATGAAGATGGTCTCTCTCAAACAACCCTGCAACCAAATAACAAAGAGTCTCTTGTGTCCCCAACACACCCAATACAATGGTAAATTGTATAGGTGCACTAGTTCGGCGAAGAGATGGTGATACAAGTGCAATATGGATGGTAGATATAGGTTTTTGTAATCTGAACATATAAAAACAGCAAGGTAATTAATGATAAAAGTGAGCACAAACGGTATTGCAATGCTAGGAAACAAGGCCTAGGGTTCATACTTTCACTAGTGCAAGTTCTCTCAAAAATAATAACATAATTGGATCATATAACTATCCCTCAACATGCAACAAAGAGTCACTCCAAAGTAACTAATAGCGGAGAACAAACGAAGAGATTATGGTAGGGTACGAAACCACCTCAAAGTTATTCTTTCCAATCAATCCGTTGGGCTATTCCTATAAGTGTCACAAACAGGCCTAGAGTTCCTACTAGAATAACACCTTAAGACACAAATCAAGCAAAACCCTAATGTCACCTAGATACTCCAATGTCACCTCAAGTATCCGTGGGTATGATTATACGATATGCATCACACAATCTCAGATTCATCTATTCAACGAACACATAGAACCTCAAAGAGTGCCCCAAAGTTTCTACCGGAGAATCAAGACGAAAACATGTGCCAACCCCTATGCATAGGTTCATGGGCGGAACCCGCAAGTTGATCACCAAAACATACATCAAGTGAATCACGTGATATCCCATTGTCACCACAGATACGCACGGCAAGACATACATCAAGTGTTCTCAAATCATTAAAGACTCAATCCAATAAGATTACTTCAAAGTGAAAACTCAATCCATTACAAGATAGTAGAGGGGGAGAAGCAACATAAGATCCAACTATAATAGCAAAGCTCGCGATACATCAAGATCGTGCCAAATCAAGAACACGAGAGAGAGAGATCAAACACATAGCTACTGGTACATACCCTCAGCCCCGAGGGTGAACTACTCCCTCCTCGTCATGGAGAGCATCGGGATGATGAAGATGCCCACCGGTGAGGGTTCCCCCCCTCCGGCAGGGTGCCGGAACAGGGTCCCGATTGGTTTTTGGTGGCTACAAAGGCTTGCGGCGGCGGAACTCCCGATCTATTCAGTTCCCTGATTGTTTTAGGGTATATGGGTATATATAGGTGAAAGAAGTACGTCAGGGGAGCCACGAGGGGCCCACGAGGGTGGAGGGCGCGCCCAGGGGGGTGCGCGCGCCCCCTGCCTCGTGCCTCCCTTGTTGCTTTCTTGACGTGGACTCCAAGTCTCCCGGGTTGCTTTCCTTCCAAAAATAACTTCTCCAGAAGGTTTCATTCCGTTTCGACTCCGTTTGATATTCCTTTTCTTCGAAACACTGAAACAAGGGAAAAAACAGGAACTGGCACTGGGCTCTGGGTCAATAGGTTAGTCCCAAAAATAATATAAAAGTGCATAGTAAAGCCCATAAACATCCAAGATGGATAATATAATAGCATGGAACAATCAAAAATTATAGATACGTTGGAGACGTATCAGGTGCCTGGCTCCACTTGTTGTTGTTGGGGAACGTAGTAATTTCAAAAATTTCCTATCGATCTTTACGTCTCGACCATTTCCATTGTCCGAATATAGTCGTCCAATATATCAATCTTTACGTCTTGACCATTTCGAGACTCCTCGTCATGTCCCCGATCTCATCCGGGACTCCGAACTACCTTCGGTACATCAAAACACATAAACTCATAATACAAATCGTCACTGAACGTTAAGCGTGCGGACCCTACGGGTTCGAGAACTATGTAGACATGACCGAGACACGTCTCCGGTCAATAACCAATAGCGGAACCTGGATGCTCATATTGGCTCCTACATATTCTACGAAGATCTTTATCGGTCAAACCGCATAACAACATACGTTGTTCCCTTTGTCATCGGTATGTTACTTGCCCGAGATTCGATCGTCGGTATCTCAATACCTAGTTCAATCTCGTTACCGGCAAGTCTCTTTACTCGTTCTGTAATACATCATCCCGCAACTAACTCATTAGTTACAATGCTTGCAAGGCTTACAGTGATGTGTATTACCGAGTGGGCCCAGAGATACCTCTTCGACAATCGGAGTGACAAATCCTAATCTTGAAATACGCCAACTCAACAAGTACCTTCGGAGACACCTGTAGAGCACCTTTATAATCACCCAGTTACGTTGTGACGTTTGGTAGCACACAAAGTGTTCCTTCGGTAAACGGGAGTTGCATAATCTCATAGTCATAGGAACATGTATAAGTCATGAAGAAAGCAATAGCAACATACTAAATGATCAAGTGCTAAGCTAACGGAATGGGTCAAGTCAATCACATCATTCTCCTAATGATGTGACCCCGTTAATCAAATGACAACTCATGTCTATGGCTAGGAAACATAACCATCTTTGATCAACGAGCTAGTCAAGTAGAGGCATACTAGTGACACTCTGTTTGTCTATGTACTCACACATGTATTATGTTTCCGGTTAATACAATTCTAGCATGAATAATAAACATTTATCATGAAATAAGGAAATAAATAATAACTTTATTATTGACTCTAGGGCATATTTCCTTCAGTCTCCGACTTGCACTAGAGTCAATAATCTAGATCACGTCGCCATGTGATTTAACATCAATAGTTCACATCACCATGTGATTAGCGCCCATAGTTCACATCGTCATGTGACCAACACCCAAAGGGTTTACTAGAGTCAATAATCTAGTTCACATCGCTATGTGATTAACACCCAAAGAGTACTAAGGTGTGATCATGTTTTGCTTGTGAGAGAAGTTTAGTCAACGGGTCTGCCATATTCAGATCCGTATGTATTTTGCAAATTTCTATGTCTACAATGCTCTGCACGGAGCTACTTTAGCTAATTGCGCCCACTTGCAATATGTATCCAGATTAAGACTTAGAGTCATCCGGGCCAGTGCCAAAACTTGTATCGACGTAACCCTTTACGACGAACCTTTTTGTCACCTCCATAATCGAGAAACATATCCTTATTCCACTAAGGATAATTTTGACCGCTGTTCAGTGATATACTCCTTGATCACTATTGTACTCCCTTGCTAAAATCAGTGTAGGGTATACAATAGATCTGGTACACAGCATGGCATACTTTATAGAACCTATGGCTGAAGCATAGGGAATAACTTTCATTCTGTTTCTATCTTCTGCCGTGGTCGGGCTTTGAGTCTTACTCAATTTCACACCTTGTAACACAGGCAGAACTCTTTCTTTGACTGTTCTATTTTGAACTACTTCAAAATCTTGTCAAGGTATGTACTCATTGAAAAAACCTATCAATCGTCTTGATCTATCTCTATAGATCTTGATGCTCAATATGTAAGCAGCTTCACCGAGGTCTTTCTTTGAAAAAACTCCTTTCAAACACTCCTTTATGCTTCGCAGAATAATTCTACATTATTTCCGATCAACAATATGTCATTCACATATACTTTCCAGAAATGTTGTAGTGCTCCCACTCACTTTCTTGTAAATACAGGCTTCACCTCAAGTCTGTATAAAACTATATGCTTTGATCAATTTATCAAAGCGTATATTCCACCTCCAAGATGCTTGCCCTAGTCCATAGATGGATCGCCGGAGCTTGCATATTTTGTTAGCACCTTTAGGATTGACAAAACCTTCTTGTTGCATCATATGCAACTCTTCTTTAATAAATCCATTAAGGAATGCAGTTTTGTTTATCCATTTGCCAGATTTCATAAAATGCGGCAATTGCTAACATGATTCGGACAGACTTAAGCATAGATACGAATGAGAAACTCTCATCATAGTCAACACCTTGAACTTGTCGAAAATCTTTTTGCGACAATTCTAGCTTTGTAGATAGTAACACCACTAGCAGCATCCGTCTTCCTCTTGAGGATCCATTTAATCTCAATGGCTCACCAATCATCGGGCAAGTCAATCAAAGTCCATACTTTGTTCTCATACATGGATCCCATCTCAGATTTCATGGCCGCAAGCCATTTTGCGGAATCTGGGCTCATCATCGCTTCCTCATAGTTCGTAGGTTCATCATGGTCAAGTAACATGACCTCCAGAACAGGATTACCGTACCACTCTGGTTCGGATCTTACTCTGGTTGACCTACGAGGTTCGGTATTAACTTGATCTGAAGTTTCATGATCATTATCATTAGCTTCCTCACTAATTGGCGTAGGTGTCACAGGAACCGGTTTTTGTGATGAACTACTTTCCAATAAGGGAGCAGGTACAGTTACCTCATCAAGTTCTACTTTCCTCCCACTCACTTCTTTCGAGAGAAACTCCTTCTCTAGAAAGGATCCATTCTTAGCAACGAATTTGCCTTCGGATCTGTGATAGAAGATATACCCAATAGTATCCTTTGGGTATCCTATGAAGACGCATTTCTCCGATTTGGGTTCAAGCTTATCATGTTGAAACTTTTTCACCTAAGCATCGCAACCCCAAACTTTAAGAAACGACAACTTTGGTTTCTTGCCAAACCACAGTTCATAAGGTGTCATCTCAACGGATTTAGATGGTGCCCTTTTTAACGTGAATGCAGCTGTCTCTAATGCATAACCCCAAAACGATAGTGGTAGATTGGTAAGAAACATCATAGATCGCACCATATCTAATAAAGTACGGGTATGACGTCCGGACACACCATTACGCTGTGGTGTTCCAGGTGGCGTGAGTTGCGAAACTATTCCGCATTGTTTCAAATAAGATCAAACTAGTAACTCAAATATTCTCCTCCACGATCAGATCGTAGAAACTTTATTTTCTTGTTACGATGATTTTCCACTTCACTCTGAAATTATATGAACTTTTCAAATGTTTCAGACTTTATGTTTCATCAAGTATATATACCCATATCTGCTCAAATCATCTGTGAAGGTCAGAAAATAACGATACCTGCCGCGAGCCTCAATATTCATCGGACCACATACATCAGTATGTATGATTTCCAACAAGTTTGTTGCTCGCTCCATTGTTCTGGAGAACGGCGTTTTAGTCATCTTGCCCAAGAGGCATGGTTTGCAAGCATCAAGTGATTCGTAATCAAGTGATTCCAAAAGCCCATCAACATGGAGTTTCTTCATGCGCTTTACACCAATATGACCTAAACGGCAGTGCCACAAATAAGTTACACTATCATTATTAACTTTGCATCTTTTGGCTTCAATATTATGAATATGTGTATCATTACGATCGAGATCCAACGAACCATTTTCATTGGGTGTGTAACCATATAAGGTTTTATTCATGTAAACAGAACAACAATTATTCTCTAACTTAAATGAATAACCGTATTGCAATAAACATGATCAAATCATATTCATGCTCAACGCAAACACCAAATAACACTTATTTAGGTTCAACACTAATCCCGAAAGTATAGGGAGTGTGCGATGATGATCATATCAATCTTGGAACCACTTCCAATACACATCGTCACTTCATCCTTAACTAGTTTCTGTTCATTATGCAACTCCCGTTTCGAGTTACTACTCTTTAGCAAATGAACCAGTATCAAGTACCGAGGGGTTGCTATAAACACTAGTAAAGTACACATCAATAACATGTATACCAAATATACTTTTGTTCACTTTGCCATCCTTATTATCCGCCAATTATTTGGGGTAGTTCCGCTTCCAGTGACCAGTCCTTTTTGTAGTAGAAGCACTCAGTATCAGGCTTAGGTCCAAACTTGGGTTTCTTCACTTGAGCAACAACTTGCTTGACGTTCTTCTTGAAGTTCCCCTTCTTTCCCTTGCCATTTTCTTGAAACTAGTGATCTTGTTAACCATCAACACTTGATGCTCTTTTCTTGATTTCTACCTTCGCGGATCTCAGCATCGCGAAGAGCTCGGGAATTACTTTCGTCATCCCTTGCATATTATAGTTCATCACGAAGTTCTATTAACTTGGTGATAGTGACTAGAGAACTTTGTTAATTACTATCTTATCTGGAAGATTAACTCCCACTTGATTCGAGTAATTGTAGTACTCAGACAATCTGAGCACATGCTCACTGCTTGAGCTATTCTCCTCCATCTTTTAGCTATAGAACTTGTTGGAGACTTCATATCTCTCAACTCGGGTATTTGCTTGAAATTTAACTTCAACTCCTGGAACATCTCATATGGTCCATGACGTTCAAAACGTCTTTGAAGTCCCAATTCTAAGCCGTAAAGTATGGTGCACTAAACTATCAAGTAGTCATCATACCGAGCTTTGCCAAACGTTCATAACGTCTGCATATGCTCCTGCAATAGGTCCGTCACCTAGCGGTGCATCAAGGACTTAATTCTTCTGTGCAGCAATGAGGATAATCCTCAGATCACGGACCAAACCCGCATCATTGCTACTAACATCTTTCAACATAGTTTTTTCTCTAGGAACATATCAAAATAAACGGGGAGCAACATCGCGAGCTATTGATCTACAAGATAGTTATGCAAATACTATCAGGACTAAGTTCATGATAAATTAATGTTCAATTTAATCATATTATTCAAGAACTCCCACATAGATAGACATCCCTCTAATCATCTAAGTGATCACGTGACCCAAATCAACTAAACCATGTCCGATCATCACGTGAGATGGAGTAGTTTCAATGGTGAACATCACTATGTTGATCATATCTACTATATGATTCACGCTCGACCTTTCGGTCTCAGTGTTCCGAGGCCATATCTGCATATGCTAGGCTTGTCAAGTTTAACCTGAGTATTCCGCGTGTGCAACTGTTTTGCACCCGTTGTATTTGAACGTACCTGATCATCACGTGGTGTCTCAACACGAAGAACTTTCGCAACGGTGCATACTCAGGGAGAACACTTATACCTTGAAATTTAGTGAGAGATCATCTTATAATGCTACCGTCAATCAAAGCAAGATAAGATGCATAAAAGATAAACATCACATGCAATCAATATGAGTGATATGATATGGCCATCATCATCTTGTGCTTGTGATCTCCATCTCCGAAGCACCGTCATGATCACCATCGTCACCGGCGCGACACCTTGATCTCCATCGTAGCATCGTTGTCGTCTCACCAACTTATGCTTCTACGACTATCGCTACCGCTTAGTGATAAAGTAAATCATTACAGGGCGATTGCATTGCGTACAATAAAGCGACAACCATATGGCTCCTGCCAGTTGCCGATAACTCGGTTACAAAACATGATCATCTCATACAATAAAATTTAGCATCATGCCTTGACCATATCACATCACAACATGCCCTGCAAAAACAAGTTAGACGTCCTCTACTTTGTTGTTGCAAGTTTTACGTGGCTGCTACGGGCTGAGCAAGAACCGTTCTTACCTACGCATCAAAACCACAACGATAGTTCGTCAAGTTAGTGCTGCTTTAACCTTCTCAAGGACCGGGCGTAGCCACACTCGGTTCAACTAAAGTTGGAGAAACTAACACCCGCCAGCCACCTGTGTGCAAAGCACGTCGGTAAAACCAGTCTCGCGTAAGCGTACGCGTAATGTCGGTCAGGGCCGCTTCATCCAACAATACCGCCGAACCAAAGTATGACATGCCGGTAAGCAGTATGACTTGTATCGCCCACAACTCACTTGTGTTCTACTCGTGCATATAACATCTACGCATAAAACCAGGCTCAGATGCCACTGTTGGGGAACGTAGTAATTTCAAAAATTTCCTACGCACACGCAAGATCACGGTGATGCATAGCAACGAGAGGGGAGAGTGTTGTCCACGTACCCTCGTAGACCGAAAGCGGAAGCGTTTTGACAACGCGGTTGATGTAGTCATACGTCTTCACGATCCGACCGATCCAAGTACCGAACGCACGGCACCTCCGAGTTCTGCACACGTTCAGCTCGATGACGTCCCACGAACTCCGATCCAGCAGAGCTTTGCAGGAGAGTTCCATCAGCACGACGGCGTGATGACGGTGTTGATGATGCTACCGACGCAGGGCTTCGCCTAAGCACCGCTATGATATTACCGAGGTGGAATATGGTGGAGGGGGGCACCGCACATGGCTAAGAGATCAATGATCAATTGTTGTCTCTATGGGGTGCCCCCTAGCCACGTATATAAAGGAGTGGAGGAGGGGGGAGAGGGCCGGCCCCTATGGCGCGCCCTGGAGGAGTCCTACTCCCACCGGGAGTAGGATTCCCCCCTTCCAAGTAGTAGGAGTAGGAGTCAAGGAAAGGGAAGAGAGAAGAGAAGGAAGGAGGGGGCGCAGCCCCTCCCCCTAGTCCAATTCGGACTAGGCCTTGGGGGGGGGGCGCAGCCTCTCCTCTCTCTTTCCCCTAAAGCCCAATAAGGCTCATATACTCCCCGGCGAATTCCCGTAACTCTGCGGTACTCCGAAAAATACCCGAATCACTTGGAAGCTTTCCATTGTCCGAATATAGTCGTCCAATATATCGATCTTTACATCTCGACCATTTCGAGACTCCTCGTCATGTCCCCGATCTCATCCGGGACTCAGAACTACCTTCGGTACATCAAAACACATAAACTCATAATACAAATCGTCACCGAACGTTAAGCGTACGGACCCTAGGGGTTCGAGAACTATGTAGACATGACCGAGACACGTCTCCGATCAATAAATAATAGCGGAACCTGGATGCTCATATTGGCTCCTACATATTCTACGAAGATATTTATCGGTCAAACCGCATAACAACATACGTTGTCCCCTTTGTCATCGGTATGTTACTTGCCCGAGATTCGATCGTCGGTATCTCAATACGTAGTTCAATCTCGTTACCGGCAAGTCTCTTTACTCGTTCCGTAATACATCATCCGGCAACTAACTCATTAGTTACAATGCTTGCAAGGCTTACAGTGATGTGTATTACCGAGTGGGCCCAGAGATACCCCTCCGACAATCGGAGTGACAAATCCTAATCTCGAAATACGCCAACTCAACAAGTACCTTCGGAGACACCTGTAGAGCACCTTTGTAATCACCCAGTTACGTTGTGACGTTTGGTAGCACACAAAGTGTTCCTCCGATAAACGGGAGTTGCATAATCTCATAGTCATAGGAACATGTATAAGTCATGAAGAAAGCAATAGCAACATACTAAACGATCAAGTGCTAAGCTAACGGAATGGGTCAAGTCAATCACATCATTCTTGTAATGATGTGACCCCGTTAATCAAATGACAACTCATGTCTATGGCTAGGAAACATAACCATCTTTGATCAACGAGCTAGTCAAGTAGAGGCATACTAGTGACACTCTGTTTGTCTATGTACTCACACATGTATTATGTTTCCGGTTAATACAATTCTAGCATGAATAATAAACATTTATCATGAAATAAGGAAATAAATAATAACTTTATTATTGCCTCTAGGGCATATTTCCTTCAGCTGCGTCACTGCTGACGAGCCCTCCTGGTGCGCGTGGGAGCGCGCGGGCGCGGCGAGGCCCACAGTGTGATCTGACCACAGCTTGAGGTGTAGGTAAGGAGCAGAAAGGCGGCGTACCCCTGGTCGCAGCGTCCAGCAGCTCGGCGACGCGTTACAGCAACGCATCGCGGCCGCTCTTTGCTAGCCGGCACCGCAGCAGCTCCCGTGGCACTATGAGCGCGGCCCTCATGTTTTCTTGCTCCCGCCGGGTGTGCAACGCCGTCGCCGCGGCGTAGCTCGAGGCCCTCGTGGCGGCCCACGCGCCCCGCGGGGTACGGGTAGAAGGCGTCGGACCACGCCGCCCGCGCCCCGCGACGCTTGGCGGTGCGCGTGATGAAGGAAATATGCCCTAGAGGCAATAATAAAGCTATTATTTATTTCCTCATATCATGATAAATGTTTATTATTCATGCTAGAATTATGTTAACCGGAAACATAATACTTGTGTGAATACATAGACAAACATAGTGTCACTAGTATGCCTCTACTTGATTAGCTCGTTAATCAAAGATGGTTAAGTTTCCTAACCATTGACATGAGTTGTCATTTGATTAATGGGATCACATCATTAGGAGAATGATGTGATTGACTTGACGCATTCCGTTAGCTTAGCACTTGATTGTTTAGTATGTTGCTATTGCTTTCTTAATGACTTATACATGTTCCTATGACTATGAGATTATGCAACTCCCGTCTACCGGAAGAACACTTTGTGTGCTACCAAACGTCACAACGTAACTGGGTGATTATAAAGGTGCTCTATAGGTGTCTCCGAAGGTAGTTGTTGAGTTGGCGTATTTCGAGATTAGGATTTGTCACGTCGATTGTTGGAGAGGTATCTCTGGGCCCTCTCGGTAATGCACATCACTATAAGCCTTGCAAGCAATGTGACTAATGAGTTAGTTGCGGGATGATGCATTACAGAACGAGTAAAGGGACTTGCCGGTAACGAGATTGAACTAGGTATTGAGATACCGACGATCGAATCTCGGGCAAGTAACATACCGATGACAAAGGGAACAATGTATGTTGTTGTGCGGTTTGACCGATAAAGATCTTCATAGAATATGTGGGAGCCATTATGAGCATCTATGTTCCGCTATTGGTTATTGACCGGAGACGTGTCTCGGTCATGTCTACATAGTTCTCGAACCCGTAGGGTCCGCACGCTTAAAGTTCGGTGACGATCGGTATTATGAGTTTTGTGTTTTGATGTACCGAAGGTAGTTCGGAGTCCCGGATATGATCACGGACATGACGAGGAGTCTCGAAATGGTCGAGACGTAAAGATCGATATATTGGATGACTATATTCAGACACCGGAAGTGTTCCGGGTGATTTCGGAGAAAACCGGAGTGCCGGAGGGGTTACCGGAACCCCCGGGGAAGTATTGGGCCTTAGTGGGCCTGAGGGGAGAGAGAGGGCAGCAGCCCAGGAGGTGGCGCGCCCCCTCCCATGAGGAGTCCGAATTGGACTAGGGGAGGGGGGCGCGGCCCCTCTTTCCCTCTCCCTCTCCCTCTCTTTCCTTCCCCCTTCCCTCTTCCTAGTTGGACTAGGAAAGGGGAGTCCTACTCCTACTAGGAGGAGGACTCCCCCCTCCTTGGCGCGCCCCAAGGGCCGGCCGGCCTCCCCCTTGCTCCTTTATATACGGGGGCAGGGGCACCTCTGGACACACAAGTTGATCTGTTGATCTCTCCCAGCCGTCGATCATATCGTAGCGGTGCTTAGGCAAAGCCCTGCGTCGGTAGCAACATCATCACCATCATCACGCCGTCGTGCTGACGGAACTCGTGGAGCTCTGCTGGATCGGAGTTCGCGGGACGTCATCGAGCTAAACGTGTGCTGAACTCGGAGGTGCCGTACGTTCGGTACTTGGATCGGTCGGATCGTGAAGACGTACGACTACATCAACCGCATTGTGCTAAAGCTTCCGCTTTCGGTCTATGAGGGTATGTGGACACACTCTCTCCTCTCGTTGCTATGCATCACCATGATCCTGCGTGTGCGTAGGAATTTTTTTGAAATTACTACGTTCCCCAACAGTGGCATCCGAGCCAGGTTTTATGCGTAGATGTTATATGCACGAGTAGAACACAAGTGAGTTGTGGGCGATACAAGTCATACTGCTTACCAGCATGTCATACTTTGGTTCAGCGGTATTGTTGGATGAAGCGGCCCGGACCGACATTACGCGTACGCTTACGCGATACAGGTTCTACCGACGTGCTTTGCACACAGCTGGCTGGCGAGTGTCAGTTTCACCAACTTTAGTTGAACCGAGTTTGGCTACGCCCGGTCCTTGAGAAGGTTAAAACATCACTAACTTGACGAACTATCGTTGTGGTTTTGATGTGTAGGTAAGAACGGTTCTTGCTCAGCCCATAGCAGCCACGTAAAACTTGCAACAACAAAGTAGAGGACGTCTAACTTGTTTTTGCAGGGCATGTTGTGATGTGATATGGTCAAGACATGATGCTATATTTACTGTATGAGATGATCATGTTTTGTAACCGAGTTATCGGCAACTGGCAGGATCCATATGGTTGTCGCTTTATTGTATGCAATGCAAACGCCCTGTAATTGGTTTACTTTATCACTAAGCGGTAGCGATAGTCGTGGAAGCAATAGTTGGTGAGACGACAATGATGCTACGATGGAGATCAAGGTGTCGCGTCGGTGACAATGATGATCATGACGGTGCTTCGGAGATGGAGATCACAAGCACAAGATGATGATGGCCATATCATATCACTTATATTGATTGCATGTGATGTTTATCTTTTATGCATCTTTTTTTGCTTTGATTGACGGTAGCATTATAAGATGACCTCTCACTAAATTTCAAGGTAAAAGTGTTCTCCCTGAGTATGCACCGTTGCCAAAGTTCGTCGTGCCGAGACACCACGTGATGATCGGGTGTGATAAGCTCAACGTTCATCTACAATGGGTGCAAGCCAGTTTTGCACACGCAGAATACCCGGGTAAACTTGACGAGCCTAGCATATGCAGATATGGCCTCGGAACACTGAGACCAAAAGGTCGAGCGTGAATCATATAGTAGGTATGATCAACATAGTGATGTTCACCATTGAAAACTACTCCATTTCACGTGATGATCGGTTATGGTTTAGTTGATATGGATCACGTGATCACTTAGATGATTAGAGGGATGTCCATCTAAGTGGGAGTTCTTAAGTAATATGATTAATTGAACTTAAATTTATCATGAACTTAGTGCCTGATAGTATTTTTCTTGTCTATGTTGTTGTAGATAGATGGCCCGTGCTGTTGTTCCGTTGAATTTTAATGCATTCCTTGAGAAAGCAAAGTTGAAAGATGATGGTAGCAATTACACGGACTGGGTCCGTAACATGAGGATTATCCTCATTGCTGCACAGAAGAATTACGTCCTGGAAGCACCGCTAGGTGCCAGACCTCCTGCAGGAGCAACACCAGATGTTATGAACATCTGGTAGAGCAAAGCTGATGACTACTCGATAGTTCAGTGTGCCATGCTTTACGGCTTAGAACCGGGACTTCAACGACGTTTTGAACGTCATGGAGCATATGTGATGTTCCAAGAGTTGAAGTTAATATTTCAAGCAAATGCCCAGATTGAGAGATATGAAGTCTCCAATAAGTTCTACAGCTGCAAGATGGAGGAGAACAGTTCTGTCAGTGAGCATATACTCAGAATGTCTGGGTATAACAATCACTTGATTCAACTGGGAGTTAATCTTCCGGATTATAGTGTCGTTGACAGAGTTCTTCAATCACTGCCACCAAGCTACAAGAGCTTCGTGATGAACTATAATATGCAAGGGATGGATAAGACAATTCCTGAGCTCTTCGCAATGCTAAAGGCTGCGGAGGTAGAAATCAAGAAAGCACATCAAGTGTTGATGGTCAACAAGACCACCAGTTTCAAGAAAAAGGGTAAAGGGAAGAAGAAGGGGAACTTCAAGAAGAACAGCAAACAAGTTGCTGCTCAAGAGAAGAAACCCAAGTCTGGACCTAAACCTGAGACTGAGTGCTTCTACTGCAAACAGACTGGTCATTGGAAGCGGAACTGCCCCAAGTATTTGGCGGATAAGAAGGATGGCATGGTGAACAAAGGTATATGTGATATACATGTTATTGATGTGTACCTTACTAGAGCTCGCAGTAGCACCTGGGTATTTGATACTGGTTCTGTCGCTAATATTTGCAACTCGAAACAGGGACTACGGATTAAGCGAAGACTGGCTAAGGACGAGGTGACGATGCGCGTGGGAAATGGTTCCAAAGTCGATGTGATCGCCGTGTGCACGCTACCTCTACATCTACCTTTGGGATTAGTTTTAGACCTAAATAATTGTTATTTTGTGCCAGCGTTAGGCATGAACATTATATCTGGATCTTGTTTGATGCGAGACGGTTATTAATTTAAATCTGATAATAATGGTTGTTCTATTTATATGAGTAATATCTTTTATGGTCATGCACCCTTGAGGAGTGGTCTATTTGTGTTGAATCTCGATAGTAGTGATACCCATATTCATAATGTTGAAGCCAAAAGATGCAGAGTTGATAATGATAGTGCAACTTATTTGTGGCACTGTCGTTTGGGTCATATTGGTGTAAAGCGCATGAAGAAACTCCATACTGATGGACTTTTGGAATCACTTGATTATGAATCACTTGGTACTTGCGAACCATGCCTCATGGGAAATATGACTAAAATGCCGTTCTCCGGAACAATGGAGCGAGCAACAGATTTGTTGGAAATCATACATACTGATGTATGTGGTCCGATGAATATTGAGGCTCGCGGCGGGTATCGTTATTTTCTCACCTTCACAAATGCTTTGAGCAGATATGGATATATCTACTTAAAGAAGCATAAGTCTGAAACATTTGAAAAGTTCAAAGAATTTTAGAGTGAAGTGGAAAATCATCGTAACAAGAAAATAAAGTTTCTACGATCTGATCATGGAGGAGAATATTTGAGTTACGAGTTTGGTCTACATTTGAAACAATGCGGAATAGTTTCGCAACTCATGCCACCCAGAACACCACAGCGTAATGGTGTGTCCGGACGTCGTAATCATACTTTACTAGATATGGTGCGATCTATGATGTCTCTTACTGATTTACCGCTATCGTTTTGGGGTTATGCTTTAGAGACGGCTGCATTCACATTAAATAGGGCACTATCAAAATCCGTTGAGACGACGCCTTATGAACTGTGGTTTGGCAAGAAACCAAAGTTGTCGTTTCTTAAAGTTTGGGGCTGCGATGCTTATGTGAAAAAGCTTCCACCTGATAAGCTCGAACCCAAATCGGAGAAATGTGTCTTCATATGATACCCAGAGGAGACAGTTGGGTACACCTTCTATCACAGATCCGAAGGCAAGACATTCGTTGCTAAGAATGGATCCTTTCTAGAGAAGGAGTTTCTCCCGAAAGAAGTGAGTGGGAGGAAAGTAGAACTTGATGAGGTAACTGTACCTGCTCCCTTATTGGAAAGTAGTTCATCACAGAAACCGGTTCCTGTGACACCTACACCAATTAGTGAGGAAGCTAATGATATTGATCATGAAAATTCAGATCAAGTTACTACCAAACCTCATAGGTCAACTAGAGTAAGATCCGCACCAGAGTGGTACGGTAATCCTATTCTGGAGGTCATGTTACTTGACCAAGGCAAACCTACGAACTATGAAGAAGCGATGGTGAGCCCAGATTCCGCAAAATGGCTTGAGGCCATGAAATCTGAGATGGGATCCATGTATGAGAACAAAGTGTGGACTTTGGTTGACTTGCCCGATGATCGGCAAGCCATAGAGAATAAATGGATCTTCAAGAAGAAGACTGACGCTGACGGTAATGTTACTGTCTACAAAGCTCGACTTGTTGCAAAAGGTTTTCGACAAGTTCAAGGAGTTGACTACGATGAGACTTTCTCACCCGTAGCGATGCTTAAGTCTGTCCGAATCATGTTAGCAATAGCCGCATTTTATGATTATGAAATTTGGCAAATGGATGTCAAAACTGCATTCCTGAATGGATTTCTGGAAGAAGAGTTGTATATGATGCAACCGGAAGGTTATGTTGATCCAAAGGGAGCTAACAAAGTGTGCAAGCTCCAGCGATCCATTTATGGACTGGTGCAAGCCTCTTGGAGTTGGAATAAACGTTTTGATAGTGTGATCAAAGCATATGGTTTTATACATACTTTTGGAGAAGCCTGTATTTACAAGAAAGTGAGTGGGAGCTCTGTAGCATTTCTAATATTATATGTGGATGACATATTGTTGATTGGAAATGATATAGAATTTCTAGATAGCATAAAAGGATATTTGAATAAGAGTTTTTCAATGAAGGACCTCGGTGAAGCTGCTTACATATTGGGCATCAAGATCTATAGAGATAGATCAAGACGCTTAATTCGACTTTCACAAAGCACATACCTTGACAAAGTGTTGAATAAGTTCAAAATGGATCAGGCAAAGAAAGGGTTCTTGCCTGTGTTACAAGGTGTGAAGTTGAGTCAGACTCAATGCCCGACCACTGCAGAAGATAGAGAGAAAATGAAAGATGTTCCCTATGCTTCATCCATAGGCTCTATCATGTATGCAATGCTGTGTACCAGACCTGATGTGTGCCTTGCTATTAGCTTAGCAGGGAGGTACCAAAGTAATCCAGGAGTGGACCACTGGACATCGGTCAAGAACATCCTGAAAAGGACTAAGGATATGTTTCTCATTTATGGAGGTGACAAAGAGCTAGTCGTAAATGGTTACGTCGATGCAAGCTTTGACACTGATCCGGACGATTCTAAATCGCAAACCGGATACATATTTACATTGAACGGTGGAACTGTCAGTTGATGCAGTTCTAAACAAAGCGTCGTTGCGGGATCTACGTGTGAAGCGGAGTACGTAGCTGCTTCGGAAGCAGCAAATGAAGGAGTCTGGATGAAGGAGTTCATATCCGATCTAGGTGTCATACCTAGTGCATCGGGACCAATGAAAATCTTTTGTGACAATACTAGTGCAATTGCCTTGGCAAAGGAATCTAGATTTCACAAGAGAACCAAGCACAACAAGAGGCGCTTCAATTCCATCCGGGATCAAGTCCAGGTGGGAGACATACAGATTTGCAAGATACATACAGATCTGAATGTTGCAGACCCGTTGACTAAGCCTCTTCCACGATCAAAACATGATTAGCACCAAGACTCCATGGGTGTTAGAATTATTACTATGTAATCTAGATTATTGACTCTAGTGCAAGTGGGATACTGAAGGAAATATGCCCTAGAGGAAATAATAAAGTTATTATTTACTTCCTCATATCATGATAAATGTTTATCATTCATGCTAGAATTGTATTAACCGGAAACATAATACATGTGTGAATACATAGACAAACATAGTGTCACTAGTATGCCTCTACTTGACTAGCTCGTTAATCAAAGATGGTTAAGTTTCCTAACCATTTTCATGAGTTGTCATTTGATTAACGGGATCACATCATTAGGAGAATGATGTGATTGACTTGACCCATTCCGTTAGCTTAGCACTTGATCGTTTAGTATGTTGCTATTGCTTTCTTCATGACTTATACATGTTCCTATGACTATGAGATTATGCAACTCCCGTTTACCGGAGGAACACTTTGTGTGCTACCAAACGTCACAACGTAACTGGGTGATTATAAAGGTGCTCTACAGGTGTCTCCGAAGGTACTTGTTGGGTTGGCGTATTTCGAGATTAGGATTTGTCACTCTGATTGTCGGAGAGGTATCTCTGGGCCCTCTTAGTAATGCACATCACTATAAACCTTGCAAGCAATGTGACTAATGAGTTAGTTGCGGGATGATGCATTACAGAACAAGTAAAGAGACTTGCCGGTAACGATATTGAACTAGGTATTGAGATACCGACGATCGAATCTTGGGCAAGTAACATACCGATGACAAAGGGGACAACGTATGTTGTTGTGTGGTTTGACCGATAAAGATCTTCGTAGAATATGTGGGAGCCAATATGAGCATCCAGGTTCCGTTATTGGTTATTGACCGGAGACGTGTCTCGGTCATGTCTACATAGTTCTCGAACCCGTAGGGTCCGCACACTTAAAGTTCGGTGACGATCGGTATTATGAGTTTTGTGTTTTGATGTACCGAAGGTAGTTCGTAGTCCCGGATATGATCACAGACATGAAGATGAGTCTCTAAATGGCCGAGACGTAAAGATCGGTATATTGGACGACTATATTCGGACACCGGAAGTGTTCCGGGTGATTTCGGAGAAAACCGGAGTGCCGGAGGGGTTACCGGAAGCCCCCGGGGAAGTATTGGGCCTTAGTGGGCCTGAGGGGAGAGAGAGGGCAGCAGCCCAGGAGGTGGCGCACCCCCTCCCATGAGGAGTCCGAATTGGACTAGGGGAGGGGGGCGCGGCCCCTCTTTCCCTCTCCCTCTCCCTCTCTTTCCTTCCCCCTTCCGTCTTCCTAGTTGGACTAGGAAAGGGGAGTCCTACTCCAACTAGGAGGAGGACTCCCCCTCCTTGGCGCGCCCCAAGGGCCGGCCAGCCTCCCCCTTGCTCCTTTATATACAGGGGCAGGGGTCACCTCTAGACACACAAGTTGATCTGTTGATCTCTCCCAGCCGTGTGCGGTGCCCCCTCCACCATATTCAACCTCGATCATAGCGTAGCGGTGCTTAGGCGAAGCCCTGCGTCGGTAGCAACATCATCACCGTCATCACGCCGTCGTGCTGACGGAACTCTCCTGTGAAGCTCTACTAGATCGGAGTTCGCGGGACGTCATCGAGCTGAACGTGTGCTGAACTCGGAGGTGCCGTACGTTCGGTACTTGGATTGGTCGGATCGTGAAGACGTACGAATACATCAACCGCGTTGTGCTAACGCTTCTGCTTTCGGTCTACGAGGGTACGTGGAAACACTCTCCCCTCTCGTTGCTATGCATCACTATGATCCTGCGTGTGCGTAGGATTTTTTTTGAAATTACTATGTTTCCCAACACGTGATAACCCACAAGTATAGGGGATCGCAACAGTTTTCGAGGGTAGAGTATTCAACCCAAATTTATTGATTTGACACAAGGGGAGCCAAAGAATATTCTCAAGTATTAGCAGCTGAGTTGTCAATTCAACCACACCTGGATAACTTAATATTTGCAGCAAAGTATTTAGTAGCAAAGTAGCATGGAAGTAATGGTAACGGTGGCAAAAGTAACAGTAGGAGTTTTGTAGTAATTGTAACAGTGGCAATGGAAAAGTAACTAAGCGAAGATCAGTATGTGAAAAGCTCGTAGGCATTGGATCAGTGATGGATAATTATGTCGGATGCAATTCCTCATGCAACAGTTATAACATAGGGTGACACAGAACTAGCTCCAATTCATCAATGTAACGTAGGCATGTATTCCAAATATAGTCATACGTGCTTATGGAAAAGAACTTGCATGACATCTTTTGTCCTACCTTACCATGGCAGCGGGGTCCTATTGGAAACTAAGGGATATTAAGGCCTCCTTTTAATAGAGTAACGGACCAAAGCATTAACACTTAGTGAATACATGAACTCCTCAAACTACGGTCATCACCAGGAGTGGTCCCGATTATTGTCACTTCGGGGTTACCGGATCATAACACATAGTAGGTGACTAATGACTTGCAAGATAAGATCCAGAACTCACATATATTCATGAAAACATAATAGGTTCAGATCTGAAATCATGGCACTCGGGCCCTAGTGACAAGCATTAAGCATAGCAAAGTCGTAGCAATATCAATCTCAGAACATAATGGATACTAGGGATCAAACCCTAACAAAACTAACTCGATTACATGATAAATCTCATCCAACCCATCACCGTCCAGCAAGCCTACGATGGAATTACTCACGCACGGCGGTGAGCATCATGTAATTGGTGATGGAGGAAGGTTGATGATGACGACAGCAACGGATTCCCCTCTCCGGAGCCCCGAACGAACTCCAGACCAGCCCTCCCGAGAGAGATTAGGGCTTGGCGGCAGCTCCGTATCGTAAAACGTGATGAATCCTTCTCTCTGATTTTTTTCTCCCCGAACGTGAATATATAGAGTTGGAGTTGAGGTCGGTGGAGCCTCAGGGGGCCCACGAGGTAGGGGCGCGCCCCAGGGGGTGGGCGCGCCCTCCACTGTCGGTGTTCTGGGAACAGGGGTCCCCAGACTTGCCTGCCTGCGGCCCACGGCGTGGCCAAGCCAGCAGGCCGTACGACCCATGTTCATCACAAGGCATCCAAGACCCTCGCGAAGGGCTGAGTCTCGCGAGGCGGACGACGCAAGACCTCCTCAGGAGTGGCCTAGCCAGGCAGGCTCACGAGGAGCGGAGATATCAAGGCGGGTCAAACCTCACGAGACTCTCGTGACGTGAGCCATGACGATCGACACCAGGCGGGCGCCAGCGCGCGCAGCATCCTTGTTTCCTCTTTAGTGCTAAGGAGGCCAGCGCAGGCGAGGAGTACCGAGGCATCCGGCAAAGGTTGCCTTACCGGTGCAACAAGACCAAGACCAGGAGGACGGCAAGACGGAGGTCATCATGGAGCCCAAGACGACGTCACCACCAGAGCCTTTTGCAGGCGAAGACCGCTTTTGTCAGGATAGCTTGTACTAGCGGTCCCCCTTCAAATTTGCCCGCCGTTGTTGGCTCCCTTCCTGCTCAATATTTGGGGAGAGGACCAGGGCCTATATAAGTAGAGCTAGCCACCACAGTAGGGGGATGGAGCAGTTCACCCAGCTCTCACCCACGAGTTCACCAAGCACAAGAACACCTCAACCTCAGGAGGCTGTTCTTCCCGTTGTACTATTCTTCATCAGCCCAAGAGGCAATCCACCACCACCACACTGGAGTAGGGTATTACACCACAATGGTGGCCCGAACCAGTATAAACCTCGTGTCTTTCCGTGTTGCGAGTTCGTTGAGTTCGTCCGTGAGATCTTAGTGAGCTAGGTCGTGGATCGGTAGGAGAGAAAGACTTCGCGCGCACCCCATAGTTTGAACCTTAAGGGTTTGCCGGAACCCCACATCCGACATTTGGCGCGCCAGGTAGGGGTGCGCCGTAGCTTCTCCCTCGTTGATCCGACGATCCGTCGCTCCGTCGTCTCCATGGCCGACGCTCGCCGCGCTCGAGCTGAGCGCCGGGCTACCCTCACCGCCCGCGTTGCTCAGACGGCTCCCGTCGGCGGGCCACCTCGTCGTTCTTCGTCTCTCGCCGCCAACGCTGCCACCGGCCCGGCGGGGAACAAGCAGCAGACATCCTCGCTACATCCATCGGTGCGACAGGACGGCCGCACCGCCACTCCGTCGCTGACCCCGGCCGGTTCTTCGTCTCATGCACGCCGTGCTCCCATGGAGGCGCGGGCCACGCTCCTCGCGGCGAACGACATCCTGCGCGACCGCCCAGTCGACGACCTCTACGAGGAGTGGCTCGATCACGTCGCCAAGCTCGTCCGCGCCGCAGGGGGCTCCGCGGCGCCATCCATCTCTCTGCCTCACCCTCAGCCGGCCACGGGCAACGAGGCTCATGGTGCGCCTCCAGCACCTCTGCCCCAAGACAGTGCCTTGGCACCAAGGCGCGCGGCCCCGCGGCGTGATCCACCATGCCCGGTGCCCGCGCGCGAAGAGAGAAGCTGCCAAGAAATCCCACGGCCGCGGGAAGCTGCACCCGCGCTCCCCGCGCCGCCTTGTCAAGACCGCGCACCGCTCGCAGCGGCGCCGCGTGGATCTCATCAAGACCAAGCTCCACCTCCGAGGCGGTCCCCGGCAACCACGGCCGGCTGCCGCGCCTTCACCCCTGAGCTACGTAGCGTCGCCTGGCCAGGCAAGTTCAAGCCGGATCTGCCTCCCCGCTACGACGGCACCGCCGATCCCGCGGAGTTCCTGCAGCTCTACGAGCTGAGCATCGAAGCAGCCAACGGTGATGAGAAAGTCATGGCGAACTGGTTTCCCATGGCTCTCAAGGATGGTGCCCGCTCCTGGGTCCTGAACCTGCAGCACGGCTCGATCTCCTCCTAGGACGAGATGTGCGAGCGCTTCATCGCCAACTTCCAGGGCACCCGTGACCGCCCGCCGGCCGCGGGTGACTTGCGCCGCATTAAGCAACAGCCAGGGGAGACCCTCTAGAAGTACATCCAGCGCTTCAACAACACTCGCCTCAAGATCCCCAAGGTCACGGACGAGGCCATCATCTCCGCGTTCTCCGACGGCGTCCGTGACGTCAAGATGAAGGAAGAGCTCGCTATGCACGAGGAGCTTTGCATGTCTCAGGAGCTGTTCAACCTGGCGACTAAGTGCGCAAGAGCTAAGGAGGGGCGCCTCTCCCTCCTCGAGCTGCCAGCTACAGGAGCAAAGGAGAAGAAAGCCAAGGCCAGGGACGTGAAGCACAAGGAAGCAGTAGTGCTCGCAGCGGAGCCCGACACCAAGTGGTGCAGAGATCAGCCGGAGTCATCCAAGAACAGCCGACCGTTCTACGCCTTCCACAACCTAAACACCCACAACACCAGTGACTGTCAAGAGCTCAGAGCCATACGAGAAGGACGCTTCGGTGGACGCCCCGAGCGCAGCGATCGGGGCTACGGCCGTGGAGGAGGACGTGGAGGCGGACGCTGGGACGACCGTGGCCCGCGCCAGGAATGGCGCGACAGGCCTCGTGAGGACCGCTGGCAGGACCATCCTCGCGAGGATCGCCCTCAGGGTAATGCCGGTCTTCCCCCGATGCCGCCACCACCCAGAAGGAACGACGATCACCACCAGGACGAGGGGGCTGGGGGCTTCCAGGAGCCGCGTGCAATCGCCTGCATGGGCGGCGTGCAGGCCCCAGCCTCCCAACACATCTTCAAACAGTTCGCCTGAGAAGTAAACGCGGTGCTCCCCAAGCTCGAGGCCACGCGCCCGCTCAAGTGGTCCTAATGCGCCGTCACTTTCAACTCGGCAGATCAGCTCAAGTGCGCGGCCACCGCTGGCGCCCTCCCGATGCTGTGCTCCCCAGTCATCAACAATGTGCAGGTTACCAAGACCCTCATCGACGGTGGCGGAGGGATCAACTTCCTGTCCGTCGACACGTTCGACAACCTCCAAGTGCCATACGAGCAGCTCCAGCCTACCAAGCCTTTCTCGGGAGTGACCGATGGTTCCACCACACCGATAGGGTAGGTCCGCCTGCCAGTCACCTTCGGAGAGCGCAAGAACTACCACACCGAGCTCATCGACTTCGACGTCGCGCACATCAGCCTGCCGTACAACGCCATCCTCGGGTATCCGGCCCTGGCCAAGTTCATGGCAGTCACCCATCACGGCTACAACGTCCTCAAGATGCCGGGAAGCGGCGGAATCATCACGGTCCCATGTGAAGAAAGAGATGCGGTGTGCTCCCTTGAGCGCCTTCCAAGCTGCAGCAATCAACGACCCCAACGGCAGGAGTGAGGGCCCTCCGGAGGCCATCCCCAAGAAGAAGCAGCTGCGCCGTGCAGGACCTCAGGAGGATGGCGTCGCGGCTGGAGCCTCATTAGGATCAGCGTCCGTCCCAGGGGCGCCTTCCTTCATCGCATAGGAAGGCGCGCCCGGCGCCCTCCTCGGGCAGGTCTCGGGGGCTCTCTTCTGGAGGGCCTCAGACCTTGTCAACCTCACGAGGGAGGCGCTTGGGCATCACTTGGGGGCGTGCTTCGCGGCACGTTTCCTTCAGGAGAACACAGGGCAAGGAGTGCCCACCACTCAGGAGTTCATCACCAAGACCACTCAGGAACTGCAAGACGCAAGGGCCATGCGCGGCGACAGCCGCTCATGAGGCGCAGCTCCCCATCCAGGTGAGGACGCCGGGCTGCGTGTCTGCCTCGACGTGCCATGGCTCAACAGGGCCGCTTCTCAGGAGCGTTTCTGGCCTTCTTGTGTGGGCCGTTGCGAGGGTCCGCCACACAGCTACGTTCGCATGCCCTTCGGCCTGCCGAGCGTGGCGTCAGCCTATCAGCGCAACATGCGGTGCGTCCTGGCGGCTCAGGAGGCCAGGTACCCCACCGTCTTGGAGGAAATGGAGACGGTCTTCAAGGAACCTCCCGAGCCCCTAGAGCCTCCCGAGGCTCAGGGCCCTGGTGGTTCGTGAGGAGCCACTCCTTCGACGCACGCCTTCAGCTGCACCAACTCTACTTCGTCTACAGAACCAGGTGACATCTTCCAAGCTCGTTTAGCTGGGAGCGCCCCTCGGGCTGCATTATTCCCAGGCCGCGTGGGTCCGTCCCTGTGGCATGTATCCCTTTTGCTTATGTCTTTAGCTTACCTTGCTAGGGGCACCCCTCGGGCTGCATCATCCCCATGCCGCTCGCGCCGGACCCAGTGGCATGTATCTTCCTGCATTTACCCAAGCTGATTTGCCTTCCGTGCTTAACCTGCCTACGGCTATCGCCTGCTCGATCATCGCCTCCCACAGGGCCTCCTCACAGGCATGGCGCTGGTGCATGGGTCCGTCCCTGCCACGTCGACAAATCTGAGCGGTCGAGCTCTGGCTCGCGGCACGCCCCGCGCACGTCACCTCACCAGGCCCTTAGTGCCTTCACCTCATCTCAGAGCAACCAGTGGCAGGTTGGCAGTTGTAATGGCAAACCATGTTTCTTCTTGTGCCTGTTCACAGGGATCCCATGGGGAGGATAGCAGGCGGCGCTGCGGGTGTCCTTTTCTGTCGTGCAATTCGCTTGCGCGTTAAAGGGGGGCTCCTGAGCATCGCGACTCAGGAGCTCTTACTGGCTCTCCAGCCCTCACCCCCTGGCCTTGACCACGGCATCACGACCTGGCATACCAGCAGCGGCTGAGCTCGCTCGAGGGCCGGGACCTAAGGACGTAGAGCACTAAGGAGAGCATCAGAGGAGGGAAACTCGTATGGGCCGGCCTAGCTATACTGCACCAGCTGGCACACAGGCCTAGCGCACCACCAGGAATCGGGACGAAGTCAACAATATAAGTCCCGTTCTCGGATTGGCTAAATGTTGGGCCTAAGGGTCACCCTCGCCGCAGCCCCGTTGCGGCCACGTCGACTCTCTTTCTTGCCTTACCATGGCTGCTTGAGCGCTAAGGGGGACCTCCTGAGCATCGCGCCTCAGGGGCTCTTACTGGACCTCGGGCCGCACACCTCCTGGCCTTGACCACGGCACGCGACCTGGCATACCAGCGACGGCTGTAGCCTGCCTGGGGACCGGGACCTGTCAGCGTAGAGCAACAAGCTATCACGAGGGAAGAAAGGGGGGACCGAGCCTTGACGGGACATGCATTCACCAAATTTTCATAACGGGGAAGACGAGCGCAAAAGACATTACAGACTCTTTACACGCCCCCACGGGGTGCTTCATGATTCTTCGCAGGGAACAAAAGCTAGAACTAAGAGGGATCCTATCTACACCCTCCAGTGGCGGACGCCATCATCAACGGTGCGCCACGGGAGGCTGGCGCCAACCCCATCCAGATCAGCGGTGGTGACGGCCGGACGCCGCGGCTCTGCTCCGAGCGCGGCGAGAGCTCAGTGGCACGTAGCTGTCGTCGCTCGTCTCCGGAGTCTCGTAGAGCTCATGAGAGCTACTGGACTCCAAAGGGCTGCTGCTGCTGGAGTGGCCGCGAGCGGAGCGTGCATCAGCCTGCCGCTCCTCTCCGGAGCAGCATTCCAGGCGGCGGCCCTCAGCATCAAAGACCTTGAAGAAGAGCGTGAATGTGCCGTCGTACGCGAAGTGGATCACGAGGGCGCCCCTCGCGCGGCAGACCCGCGCGACCTCGCCCCAGCCGTGAGTCATGAAGATCTTGCTGGTGGGGACCGCCTCGATCTCTGCTCCGGTCGCCGGAGTGTCGCAGTCGGCGTGCTGCAACCAGAGCTCGAGAGGCCCCCTTGGCGGCGTCACATCGGAGAAGAACCGCGGGAAGCAGATCCAAGAGCTTGGAGGCATTAGCGCCCAAAGCACCAGCTCGTGCGAGGAGTCTGCGGCGTGGATTCCAGGGGCGACGACGCGTGTCGCCGTGGCGCGGCGACCCCGAGCGCGGCACGGATGACGCAGCTCATTGCTCCGTCCTCCTGAGCCCTCGGCTCGGGCATACAAGGATAGTGGATACCCTGGAGGAGGCCGCTCGCACCAAGGCCTTGTCACCACCTGCATCACCGCTTCATCACGGCGGTGGACCGACCTCTTCTTCGGCGGAAGTGGTCCCGGATCATCGCGGGAAGCCTTCCCCTTCTCTTCAGCGGAGAACCTTCTAATAGGTGCCATTGTCGTTAGCAGTGGAGCAAGGAGGAAGGAGCAAGCAAGCAAGGAAGAGATGGGCGACGGGGGCTCAGCCCCCCTCTCCATTTATAGCGAAAGAAGGCCAACCGGCGCCTCCCACGATCGCAGGTAATGATGGTTTTCCTTGCATGTCGCAGGGACTTGTCAAGTCGAGCAGTTGCCGAGGCAGCGTGGGGAAGCGGAGACGCCCACGTGCAATCAACCGCCACACGTCAACCGAGGCCATAGGCTTTGGGGGCCCGCGGCGCTCCGTACTTGACCCTTGGCTTCGCCGCGAAGCCAAGCCCGAGCGCACCTTGGGCCCGGGGCCTACTATCGGCGTTCTGGGAACGTGGGTCCCCAGACTTGCCTACCTGCGGCCCACGGCGTGGCCAAGCCAGCAGGCCGTACGACCCATGTTCATCACAAGGCATCCAAGACCCTCGCGAGGGGTCGAGTCTCGCGAGGCGGACGACGCAAGACCTCCTCGGGAGTGCCCTAGCCAGGCAGGCTCACAAGGAGCGGAGATATCAAGGCGGGGCAAACCTCACGAGGCTCTCGTGACGTGAGCCATGACGATCGACACCAGGCGGGCGCCAGCGCGCGTAGCGTCCTTGTTTCCTCTTTAGTGCTAAGGAGGCCAGCACAGGCGAGGAGTACCAAGGCATCATGCAAAGGTTGCCTTATCAGTGCAACGAGACCAAGACCAGGAGGACGACAAGATGGAGGTCATCGTGGAGCCCAAGACGACATCTCCACCAGAGCCTTTTGCAGGCAAAGACCGCTTTTGTCAGGATAGCTTGTACTAGCTGCCCCCTTCAAATTTGCCCACCGTTGTTGGCTCCCTTCCCGCTCAATATTTGGGGAGAGGACCAGGGCCTATATAAGTAGAGCTAGCGACCACAGTAGGGGGATGGAGCAGTTCACCCAGCTCTCACCCACGAGTTCACCAAGCACAAGAACACCTCAACCTCAGGAGGCTGTTCTTCCCCTTGTACTGTTCTTCATCAGCCCAAGAGGCAATCCACCACCACCACACTGGAGTAGGGTATTACACCACAACGGTGGCCCGAACCAGTATAAACCTCGTGTCTTTTCGTGTTGCGAGTTCGTCAAGTTCGTCCGCGAGATCTTAGTGAGCTAGGTCGTGGATCGGTAGGAGAGAAAGACTTCGCGCGCACCCTAGAGTTTGAACCTTAAGGGTTTGCCGGAACCCCACATCCGACATCCACCCTCGTGGACAGGGTGTGGGCCCCCTGGTGTTGATTCTTTCACCAGTATTTTTATTTATTCCAAAAATATTCTCCGTGAAGTTTCAGGTCATTCCGAGAACTTCTATTTCTGCACAAAAATAACACCATGGCAATTCTGCTGAAAACTGCGTCAGTCCGGGTTAGTTCCATTGAAATCATGCAAGTCAGAGTCCAAAACAAGGGCAAAAGTGTTTGGAAAAGTAGATACGTTGGAGACGTATCAACTCCCCCAAGCTTAAACATTTGCTTGTCCTCAAGCAATTCAGTTGACAAACTGAAAGTGATAAAGAAAAACTTTTGCAAACTCTGTTTGCTCTTGTTGTTGCAAATATGTAAAGCCAGCATTCAAGTTTTCAGCAAAGATTATGAACTAACCATATTCACAATAACACTTAGGTCTCATGTTTACTCATACCCAATGACATAATCAACTAGCGAGCAATAATAATAAATCTCGGATGACAACACTTTCTCAAAACAATCATAATATGATATAACAAGATGGTATCTCGCTAGCCCTTTCTGAGACCGCAAAACATAAATGCAGAGCACCTTTGAAGATCAAGGACTGACTTGACATCGTAATTCATGGTAAAAGAGATCCAGTCATAGTTATACTCAATATAAATTAATAGTAATGGATGCAAATGACAGCGGTACTCTCCAACTGGTGCTTTTTAATAAGAGGATGATGACTCAGCATAAAAGTAAATAGATAGGCCCTTCGCAAAGGGAAGCAGGGACTTGTAGAGGCGCCAGAGCTCGATTTTTGAAATAGAGATAAATAATATTTTGAGTGGCGTACTTTCATTGTCAACATAACAACCGAGAGATCTCGATATCTTCCATGCTACACACATTATAGGCGTTTCCCAAATAGAATGGTAAAGTTTATACTCCCCCACCACCAACAAGCATCAATCCATGGCTTGCCCGAAATAACGGGTGCCTCTAACTAACAACAATCCTGGGGGAGTTTTGTTTGCAATTATTTTGATTTCGTTTGAGCATGGGATTGGGCATCCCGATGACCAGCCATTTTCTCGTGAGTGAGGAGCGGAGTCCACTCCTCTTGAGAATAACCCGCCTAGCATGGAAGATACATACAGCCCTAGTTGATACATGAGCTATTCGAGCATACAAAACAGAATTTCATTTGAAGGTTTAGAGTTTGGCACATACAAATTTACTTGGAACGGCAGGTAGATACCGCATATAGGAAGGTATGGTGGACTCATAAGGAATAACTTTGGGGTTTATGGAAGTGGATGCACAAGCAGTATTCCCGCTTAGTACAAGTGAAGGCTAGAAAGACAGTGGGAAGCGACCAACTAGAGAGCGACAACAGTCATGAACATGCATTAAAATTAATCAACACTGAGTGCAAGCATGAGTAGGATATAATTCACCATGAACATAAATATCGTGGAGGCTATGTTGATTTTGTTTCAACTACATGTGTGAACATGTGCCAAGTCAAGCCACTCGAATCGTTCAAAGGAGGATACCATCCTATCATACCACTTCACAACCATTTTAATAGCATGTTGGCACGCAAGGTAAACCATTATAAACTCCTAGCTAATTAAGCATGGCATAAGCAACTATAATCTCTAATTGTCATTGCAAACATGTTTCATTCATAATAGGCTGAATCAGGAACGATGAACTAATCATATTTACAAAAACAAGATAGGTCGAGTTCATACCAGCTTCTCTCATCTCAATCAGTCACATCATATATTGTCATTATTGCCTTTCACTTGCACGACCGAATGGTGTGGATAATGATAATAGTGCACATGCATTTGGACTAAGCTGGAATCTGCAAGCATTTAATTCAAGGGAGAAGACAAGGTAATATGGGCTCTTGGTTAAATCAATCAATAATGCATATGAGAGCCACTCAACAATTTTCATCATGGTCTTCTCCTCTCGACCCCCAAAGAAAAGAAAATAAATAAAACTATTTACACGGGAAAGCTCCCAACAAGCAAAAGAAGAACGAGAAATCTTTTTGGGTTTTCTTTTAATTACTACTACATGCATGAAAAGTAAACTAGCTAAAAGCTACAACTAATTTTTTTGTTTTTTCTTAAAGTTTTTCAGACACACAAGAAGAAGGCTTAGAAAAGAAAATAAACTAGCATGGATAGTACAATGAAAAAGTATGAGCACCGACAACTAGAATGAGTGTGTGAATATGAATGTAATATCGGTGATAAATACGTACTCTCCCAAGCTTAGGCTTTTGGCCTAAGTTGGTCTATGCCCATGGATCAAAGTGGTCCTCTCTAGAGGAGTGTCCTCTGGGTGCCACTGGTTGGTGATCTCCTCTGGATCCTACTGATAAATAGACTGTCGATAAGGATCCAGGGGTGGCTCCGGCTCTGGAACTGGTGTCAGACTCCAGTATGCATAAACAGCCTCCGGCAAGATTAGGTACGTGCCTGAAAATATGTTAAACAAAGAGGGCGCAGGCAAGGTAATAACCTCATAGTGAGTTTTGCCAAAAATCAAATTATACTTAAGCAGTTTCTTCTTATTTTTAACAATAAAGTCATGTGCTACCATAATCTTATAATCTAGAAAAACAGGAGGCAACAACTTTTCTTCTTTCTCATAATGCCTAATAGGTATCTCAAAGTGTGCAGCAAGATGAGCTAGAACACGGGTTTGAGCTATGGGAGGATTTTTTCTGGAGGAAGACGAAGTGTGTGGGTGTAGGAATAAGTGGAGGGGGTTCACGTGGGGCCCACGAGGCAGGGGGCGCCCCCGGGGGTGGGCGCGCCCTGGACCCTCATGGCCATATGGTGGGTCCCCCTGGTGTGTTCTCAGTGCCAGATATTCTTAAATATTCTACAAAAAATCATATTTCAATTTCAGGACATTTGGAGAATTTTTATTTTCGGGGTATTTTTTATTACAAGGATAATTTAGAAAACAGACAGAAAATACTATTTTTGCTTTATTTAATCTAAATCACAGAAAGTAAAAGGAGGGTACACAGAGTTGTGCTTTCTAACTTCATCCATCTCATGCTCATCAAAAGGAATCCACTAACAAGGTTGATCAAGTCTTGTTAACAAACTCTTTCCGAATTGCATGAAACCGGAGAATTTTTGAATAACACTAAGTTACCTCAACGGGGATATGCACATCCCCAACAATAAGAATATCATATTTCTTCTTGACAGTAGGAAGAGGGAATTCAAAACCTCCAATAGTAATCGTTGAAGTTTTTCCAATAGAATTGGTACTGTGGACTTGAGGTTGTTTCCTCGGAAAGTGTACCGTATGCTCATTACCATTAACATGAAAAGTGACATTGCCTTGGTTGCAGTCAATAACAGCCCCTGCAGTATTCAAAAAGGGTCTTCCAAGAATAATAGACATACTATCATCCTCGGGAATATCAAGAATAACAAAGTCTGTTAAAATAGTAACGTGTGCAACCACAACAGGCACATCCTCACAAATACCGACAGGTATATCCGTTGATTTATCGGCCATTTGCAAAGATATTTCAGTAGGTGTCAACTTATTCAAATCAAGTCTACGATATAAAGAGAGAGGCATAACACTAACACCGGCTCCAAGATCACATAAAGCAGTTTTAACATAGTTTCTTTTAATGGAGCATGGTATAGTTGGTACTCCGGGATCTCCTAGTTTCTTTGGTATTCCACCTTTAAAAGTATAATTAGCAAGCATGGTGGAAATTTCAGCTTCCGGTATCTTTCTTTTATTTGTAACAATGTCCTTCATGTACTTAGCATAAGGATTCATTTTAAGCATATCAGTCAAACGCATACGCAAAAAGATAGGTCTAATCATTTCAGAAAAACACTCAAAATCCTCATCATCCTTTTTCTTGGATGGTTTAGGAGGAAAAGGCATGGGTTTCTGAACCCATGGTTCTCTTTCTTTACCGTGCTTCCTAGAAACAAAGTCTCTCTTATCATAACGTCGATTCTTTGATTGTGGGTTATCAAGATCAACAGCAGGTTCAATCTCTATATCATTATTATTGGTAGGTTGAGCATCAACATGAACATCATCATTAACATTATAACTAGGTTCATGTTCATTACCAGATTTTGTTTCAGCATCAGAAATAGAAATATCATTAGGATTCTCAAGTGTGTCAACAACAGGTTCACTAGAAGCATGCAAGGTCCTATCATTTTTCTTTTTCTTCTTCTTAGAAGGACTAGGTGCGTCAACATTAGTTCTCTGAGAATCTTGCTCAATTCTCTTAGGGTGGCCTTCAGGATACAAAGGTTCCTGAGTCATTCTACCCCCTCTAGTCACAACTCTAATAGCATTATCATTTTTCTTATTATTTAATTCATTGAGCAAATCATTTTGAGCTTTAAGCACTTGTTCTACTTGAGTGGTAACCATATAAGCATGTTTACTAATAAGTTTAAGTTCACCTTTAACTCTGGACATATAATCACTCAAGTGTTCAATCATATAAGCATTACGTTTCAATTGTCTACCAACATATGCATTGAAGTTTTCTTGTTTAACCATAAAGTCATCAAACTCATCCAAGCATTGGCTAGCAAACTTAGTAGACGGGATTTCAGCTTTATCATATCTATAGAGAGAATTTACCTTTACTACCTGTGTCGGGTTATCAAGACCATGTATTTCTTCAATAGGTGGTAAATTCTTAAAATCTTCAGCTTTAATAACCTTTTCTTTCATAGATTTCTCTGCCTCTTGCATATCTTTGGGACTAAGAAATAGAATACCCCTTTTCTTCTGAGTTGGCTTAGGAGTTGGTTCAGGAAGTGTCCAATTATTTTCATTACTCAACATATTATTCAATAGCAATTCAACTTGATCAACAGTTCTTTCCCTGAAAACACAACCAACACATCTTTTTATCCTCGATGGCAACAATACAATACGTGCCTTGCTGCCCCTGCTGTCACTGGGAAAGGACACCGCAAGATTGAACCCAAAGCTAAGCACTTCTCCCATTGCAAGAAAGATCAATCTAGTAGGCCAAACCAAACTGATAATTCGAAGAGACTTGCGAAGATAACAAATCATACATAAAAGAATTCAGAGGAGATTCAAATATTGTTCATAGATAATCTTGATCATAAACCCACAATTCATTGGATCTCGACAAACACACCGCAAAAAGAATTACATCGAATAGATCTCCAAGAAGATCGAGGAGAACATTGTATCGAGATCCAAAGAGAGAGAAGAAGCCATCTAGCTAATAACTATGGACCCGAAGGTCTATGGTAAACTACTCACACATCATCGGAGAGGCTATGGTGTTGATGTAGAAGCCCTCCGTTATCGATTCCCCATCCGGCGGAGGGCCGGAAAAGGCCCCAAGATGGGATCTCACGGGTACAGAAGGTTGCGGCGGTGGAAATAGGGTTTCGTGGTGCTCTCAGATGTTTTCGGGGTATATGAGTATATATAGGCAAAAGAAGTCGGACAGGGGAGCCACGAGGAGCCCACGAGGGTGGGGGCGTGCCCTCCTGCCTCGTGGCCTCGTCGTTTCTTTCTTGACGTCCACTCCAAGTCTCCTGGATTGCGTTTGTTCCAAAAATCACTCTCCCGAAGGTTTCATTCCGTTTGGATTCCATTTGATATTCCTTTTCTGCGAAACACTGAAATAGGCAAAAAAAAAACAGCAATTTGCACTGGGCCTTTGGTTAGTAGGTTAGTCCCAAAAATAATATAAAAGTGTATGATAAAGCCCAACATCCAAAACAGGTAATATAATAGCATGGAACAATAAAAAATTATAGATACGTTGGAGACGTATCAAGCATCCCCAAGCTTAATTCCTGCTCGTCCTCAAGTAGGTAAATGATAAAAACAGAATTTTTGATGTGGAATGCTACCTAGCATAATTCTCAATGTAATTTTCTTTATTGTGGCATGAATGTTCAGATCCGAAAGATTCAAGATAAGAGTTTAATGTTGACATAAAAATAATAATACTTCAAGCATACTAACTAAGCAATTATGTCTTCTCAAAATAACATGGCCAAAGAAAGTTCATCCCTACAAAATCATATAGTTTGGTCATGCTCCATTTTCGTCACACAAGAATGCTCTCATCATGTACAACCCCGATGACAAGCCAAGCAATTGTTTCATACTTTAGTAATCTCAAACTTTTTCAACCTTCACGCAATACATGAGCGTGAGCCATGGATATAGCACTGTGGGTGGAATAGAGTATAATGATGGGGGTTATGTGGAGAAGACAAAAAAGGAGAAAGTCTCACATTGACGCGGCTAATCAACGGGCTAGATAGATGCCCATCAATTGATGTCAATGCAAGGAGTAGGGATTGCCATGCAACGGATGCACTAGAGCTATAAATGTATGAAAGCTCAACAAAAGAAACTAAGTGGGTGTGCATCCAACTTGCTTGCTCACGAAGACCTAGGGCATTTGAGGAAGCCCATTCTTGGAATATACAAGCCAAGTTCTATAATGAAAAATTCCCACTAGTATATGAAAGTGACAAAACAAGAGACTCTCTATCATAAAGATCATGGTGCTACTTTGAAGCACAAGTGTGGAAAGAAAGGATAGTAGCATTGTCCCTTTTTATTTATTTTCTCTTTTTTGGGCCTTTCTTTTTTTATTTGGTACAACAATCTATTAATGATGATCATCACACTTCTAATTATTTACAACTCAATGATTACAACTCGATACTAGAACAAAATATGACTCTATATGAATGCCTCCGGCGGTGTACCGGGATGGGCAATGAATCAAGAGTGACATGTATGATAAATTATGCATGGTGGCTTTGCCACAAATACGATGTCAACTACATGATCATGCAAGGCAATATGACGATGATGAAGTGTGTCGTAATAAATGAAACGGTGGAATGTTGCATGGCAATATATCTCGGAATGGCTATGGAAATGCCATAATAGGTAGGTATGGTGGCTGTTTTGAGGAGGATATAAGGAGGTTTATGTGTGCAGAGTGTATCATATCACGGGGGTTGGATGCACCGGCGAAGTTTGCACCAACTCTCAAGGTGAGAAAGGGCAATGCACGGTACCGAAGAGGCTAGCAATGATGGAAGGGTGAGAGTGCGTATGATCCATGGACTCAACATTAGTCATAAAGAACTCGCATACTTATTGCAAAAATCTACAAGTCATCAAAAACCAAGCACTATGCGCATGCTCCTGGGGGGATAGATTGGTAGGAAAAGACCATCGCTCGTCCCCGCTCGCCACTCATAAGGATGACAATCAAAGAACACATCATGTTTCAAATTTGTTACACAACGGTTACCATACGTGCATGCTACGAGACTTGCAAACTTCAACACGAGTATTTCTCGAATTCACAACTAATCAACTAGCACAACTCTAATATCACCATCTTCATATCTCAAAACAATCATCAAGTATCAAACTTCTCATAGTATTCAATGCACTTTTTATGAAAGTTTTTATTATACGAATCTTGGATGCCTATCATATTAGGACTAATGTTATAGCCAAAGCAAATTACCATGCTTTTCTAAAGGACTCTCAAAATAATATAAGTGAGGTATGAGAGATCAACAATTTCTATAAAATAAAACCATCACCGTGCTCTAAAATATATAAGTGAAGCACTAGAGCAAAATTATCTAGCTCAAAAGATATAAGTGAAGCACTAGAGCAAAATTATCTAGCTCAAAAGATATAAGTGAAGCACATAGAGTATTCTAATAAATTCCGATTCTTGTGTGTCTCTCCCAAAAGGTGTGTACAACAAGGATGATTTTGGTAAAGTAAAACTCAAAGATTCAAATCACACAAGACGCTCCAAGCAAAACACATATCATGTGGTGAATAAAAATATAGCATCGAGTAAAGTTACCAATGGACGAAGACGAAAGAGGGGATGCCTTCCGGGGCATCCCCAAGCTTAGGATTTTGTTTGTCCTTTAATTTTACCTTGGGGTGCCTTGGGCATCCCCAAGCTTAGTCTCTTGCCACTCCTTATTCCATAATCCATCAAATCTTTACCTAAAACTTGAAAACTTCACAACACAGAACTCAACAGAAAATCTCATGAGCTCCATTAGCGAAAGAAAACAAACCACCACTTCAAGGTAATGTAATGAACTCATTATTTATTTATATTGGTTTTAAACCTACTATATTACAACTTCTCTATGGTTCATACCCCCCGATACTAGCCATAGATTCATCAAAATAAGCAAACAACACACGAAAAACAGAATCTGTCAAAAACAGAACAGTCTGTAGTATTCTGAATCAAACGTATACTTCTGCAACTCACAAAAATCTACCAAAATAGGAAGAACTAGATAATGTGTTTATTGATCTACTGCAATTGGAATCAGTATTTTATCACGTTCTGGTGATTTTTAATAATTGTTTTCGTGAGCAGAAAGTTTCTGACTTTTTCAGCAAGATCAAATAACTATCATCCAAGAAGATCCTATAGGTTTTACTTGGCACAAACACTAATAAAAACATAAAACCACATCTAACCAGAGGCTAGATCAATTATTTATTACTAAACATAACCAAAAAGCAAGAAACAAAAATAAAATTGGGTTGCCTCCCAACAAGCGCTATCGTTTAATGCCCCTAGCTAGGCATAAAGGCAAGAATAGATCTAGGTATTACCATCTTTGGTATGCAATCCGTAAGTGGCTCTCATAACAGATTCATAAGGTAATTTTATTTTATTTCTAGGGAAGTGTTCCATGCCTTTCCTTAACGGAAATTGGAATCTAATATTTCCTTCTTTCATATCAATAATTGCACCAATCATTCTAAGGAAAGGTCTACCAAGAATAATAGGACATGTAGGATTGCAATCTATGTCAAGAACAATGAAATCTACGGGCACATAATTCCTATTTGCAATAATAAGAACATCATTAATCCTTCCCATAGGTTTCTTAATGGTGGAATCCGCAAGGTGCAAGTTTAAAGAACAATCATCAAATTCACGGAAACCTAACACATCACACAAAGGTTTTGGAATCGTGGAAACACTAGCACCCAAATCACACAAAGCATAGCATTCATGATCTTTAATTTTAATTTTAATAGTAGGTTCCCACTTATCATAAAGTTTTCTAGGGATAGAAACTTCTAATTCAAGTTTTTCTTCATAGGATTGCATTAAAGCATCAACGATATGTTTGGTAAAAGCTTTATTTTGATTATAAGCATGAGGAGAATTTAACACGGATTGCAACAAGGAAATACAATCTATTAAAGAACAATTATCATAATTAAATTCCTTGAAATCCAAAATAGTGGGTTCATTGCTATGTAAAGTTTTGACCTCTTCAATCCCACTTTTACCAATTTTTGCATCTAGATCTAAAAACTCCGAATCAATGGGACGCCTTTTAACTAAAGTTGACTCATCTCCAGTCCCATCATTATCAAGATTCATTTTGCAAAACAAAGATTTGATAGGAGACACATCAATCACTTTTAGATCTTCATCCCTATTATCATGAAAACTAGAAGAACACACTTTTACAAAGCAATCTTTCTTAGCACGCATCCTAGCGGTTGTTTCCTTGCACTCATCTATAGAAATTCTCATAGATTTGAGAGACTCATTGATATCATTCTTAGGTGGAATAGGTCTAAGTTTCAAAGAATCAACATCAAGAGAAATTCTATCCATGTTCCTAGCCAACTCATCAACCTTAGGCAATTTTTCTTCAAGCAAAGTATTGAAATTCTTTTGAGAAATCATAAATTCTTTAACGCTAGTCTCAAAATCAGAGGGCATCTTATTAAAATTTCCATAAGAGTTGTTGTAGGAATTACCATAATTATTAGAGGAATTACTAGGAAACAGCCTAGGATTAAAGTTTCCTCTATAAGCGTTGTTACCAAAATTGTTCCTACCAACAAAATTCACATCCATAGATTCGTTATTATTCTCAATCAAAGTAGACAAAGGCATTGTAACATCCCAAATTTTCAATTTGGAATGTTATACATAGATCATCATTGCATATCATATTTTTTTATTGCATTTGACAAATCCTCGATAAATCCTAAGCAACTCAAGGACCCTCGGAGAGAGTTGGGGATTTTCTCGATTTTTCATATTTGATTTTCATCAAATAATAAAACGAGGATTTTGGTTTTAATTATTTTCTCTCCGGAAAAATATTTCATTTAAAAATAAATGAGAGGAGAAAATATGACTTCTCCAAAACAATGGAAATATCGGAGGAAAAATATTAAAATCATATATTGGATTTTATTTGGATTTTATTTTCAATTTTAATTGCATTAAAAATATTGCACATTTTCAAAACTGCATTTTGTATCAAAAAAATGTTCACCCTGCTCTAATTATTTTAACTAGACGGGGAAATTTTGTTTTATCTTTTTTGGATTTTTATTTATTTTTCTATGAATTTTTCAGCGGAATGTTTTTTAAAAAAAAGAGCCGCGCCCGACCGGGCCGAGGCCCCGCCGAGCGGCCGGCCCAGCCGCGCGTCTTCTCCGCGAGCGCGCCGCCCGCCGCCGCCGTGTCCGGCTCGGACTCCGCCGAAGCCCCGCCGCCTTGCCCCCTCCTCCAAGCAGGCCCCCCTCCTTATATACCGCCGCCGCCCCCCCTTCACCGCACCCGCACCCGCCCCGAGCCGAGCCCCGCCGGAGCCGGAGCCCGCCGCCGTTCGCCGCCCCCTCGCCGCCCGAAGGCCCGCCGCCCTCGCCACCCCTCGCCGGAGCCCAGCCGAGCCCCGCCGGAGCCCCGTCCCGACGAGGTACCACCTCGCCGTCGTTTGCCGGTTTATTTAAAAAAACGTTCATTTAAAAAAAAACCCTAGATCGGTTTATTTTCTTCGGTTTTATTATATAGTGAACGTTCACCGACCCATTCGTTTTCGAACGTGTTCGTCGGATTTTCTCTGTTAACGAACGTCCGTTCTTTAACCGTTCGTCAGTTTTTCTTTTTTGTCGGATTTTTCCCGATTATTTCAGATCTCGATTTCTGATCGGATCTTCGTTTTCGTTTAACTTTTCGCTCGTTTATCGGAATCAGGCGATTCAAGCGCCTAGAGTTTCGTCTCGAAATTCTCTTTCCGTTTAACCTACTCAAACAAGTTTTTGCTACAGTAAAATTTGACCTAGATCCAGATTAGTAAACAAAGTTTGTTTCTTTCGCAGTTTGACTTTCGTTGCTTCGTTCGAGTTGATTCTTTTTGCAAACCGGAGTTCTTAAGTTGAACTTTCTGGTTGGATCTTTCATTCGAGTTTTGCATGTGCATTAGATGAGTACTTATTGTTTGCTTGTTTGTTTGCGATAGAGTACCCGGAGTGCGCCGCTTGTTACTTTGAATCTCTAGGTTTCGCGGATCATTAGCAAGGCAAGTAACACTTTGATCATACCTTCCATACCCAGTTTTTATTGCATTAGATCAGCCCTCCAACAATTGCATGATTAGGATCTAATTAAATTGTGGGTATTGGGAAGTAGTTGAGGTAGTACCTATTACCTGTTTTATTTATCAAACCCTTGGGAGTTACTTCTACGTTGCTATTATAATGCCATGCTATGCTCGTAGACGTGGATTGGGTTTGAGTGAAATTCATGACAGATGTGAGATTGTTAATAATGGTTTACTTAAGGTGGCAACTAAAACTCACATCTGGGTGGATTGAGGCACCTGGAGAACCCAGTGTTGCGTGTTTGTATAAGGACCGCCGCCCAGGCTCAAAGGGATCATAAGATTATTCATGCTAGAAACTTCCGTGTGCAGCCACAAGCTATTATGGGCTCTAGCATAGTTGAGTAGGTTACATGATCTCTTGAAGAGGTGGGCTAGCAGATGTAGGGGAAAGTAGGTGTAACTGTCCATCCGGAGTAAAGAGTGATTGTTTCTGAAAGACTGTGTCTCGGTCATCCGTTTCTCAAACATCATGTAGTGCGAGAATCTAGCGGAGGTGATCGAGTCTTGTGGGGAAAAGTGCGCAAACCTCTGCAGAGTGTACAAACTAATCATGGTTAGCCGTGTCCCCGGTTATGGACAACTTGAGTATCTAGTACCTGGATTATCGTGTGAATCTCATCACCATGTTACTTTACTTAATTTTGTTGGGTTAATGATGATAATTAATTGGGATTGAGATGCTGTCAACCATCTCAATGTTCAACAACCACCATGATAGTTAAATAAAATTTATTCCTTTGCAGTAGGCAAAAATTGGCTTTTCGCAAAACTGTAACCATAGAGCTTTCCACCAGCCATATATGCATGTAGTATAGTATCATTATGTTCATTATTCTCTATGTGTTATTTTGCCAGCATATTCCATGTGCTGACCCGTTTTCGGGCTGCAACGTTTCATGTTGCAGACTTTTCAGACGACGAGTAAGGTGCCTTAGGTCGTGGTCTTATACTCAGTGATGCCGTTGGAGTTGATGGACTCACTTATCTTCCAAGTCTTCCGCTGTTATCGTATTTAGATGGCCTTAAGCCATATTTATCATACTTATTCTCTTTGGAGATATTCGATGTAATAAGTGTGTGATTGCTACTCTGTTATAAATCCTCCATTTGTACTGTGCGTGTCAGCATTACTGATCCAGGGATGACACTGGTGCACAGCAGCACAGACTATTTGAGGTCTGGTCGCTACAAAGGTGGTATCAGAGCACACGTTGACTGTAGGACACGACCACTAAGCTTAAGCCCTAGAACACTTCTCTTCTCATTTCTGACCCCTCTCCACCTTCTACTCTTTTAGGAATGGCGGATGCAAGGAGCAAGTTCATGCAACCAGATGAAGACACGCCTTTTGGACGACACTTGAAGGAAGTCACTAAGTACTTGAACATAGGAATACCAAGCATCACCGGAACCTACAACGCCACATTACCCGAAGAGGAGAGCTGGAAGATTCAAGTTCACATTCTAGGAAGGACGTTTGTGCCCGTTACTGAACCCGTAAGATTGGTTTTCGAAGCACCAACTTGGAGTTTAGGGAAGAGCATGGCAGCCCACATCGCTATGGGACGCATTGGAGAAGTCTACCACCGGGAGCTTAAGGATACTATTTACCAGATTTGTGGACGCCGAGACGAGCAATGGGAGATGATCAGAACCAAGAAGGATGGATCAATTGCAGCTTTCATCCAGGAGCAAAACCAACATATTCGTCGTCAGGAGAACCAGATGTGCTCAGACAAGGAAGAACTGAAGAAGGCATTGACGAAGATCAAGGAGCTGGAGGAAGAACTCAAAGCTACGCGCGAGGATTATTTGGTGGAAATCGTCGCACTAGTAGGGAAGAATGACGACCTGGAGAAGAAGATCGGAGTATTCATGGTAAATCCAGTGCCAAAAGCAGAAGATGACGAATGCACTTGCCCGGATAACGACATCATCGTCGACGACACCGACTCGGAACCAAGTGAAGATGACTTTGTCGATGAAGCTGGAGCAGACATCATGGAGTCTTCAACTGATCAGAATTTCTAGTAGACCACCATATCAGTAGTAGTCTGTCCCCATTTAATAGTATAGTTCAAGCACTTTGTAACGTTAGTTAGATCGATTGTATGCCTTGTTTGAATTGATTGAGTGATATTGATTGTATTTGACTCATGAGCATATGGGTAGTGCTTTCCCTCTAGACCTCATTCTATTCTTAACTCTCATCTTTTCTAACCCATCAGATGCCTCCGAGACGCAACACCGGATTTGTTTTTCCACCGGAGATCACCCAGTTGATTCAGCAACAGAATGCCCTGATGCAAGTGTTAGTACAGAACCAAGGCAACAACATCAACAACCCACCACCACCACCACCACCTGTTGATCACTTAGCCCGTTTCTTGAGGCTAAACCCGCCGGTGTTTTCCAGCAGCACCGAGCCGATTGTTGCAGATGATTGGCTCCGCAAAGTTGGAAGGGAGTTGGCCACTGCAGGATGCACAGATGCGGAAAGAGTACGTTTTGCCGCACATCAACTTGATGGACCCGCAGCATCACGGTGGGAGAATTGCACAGCCACACACCCTATTGACACTGTCACATGGGACCAGTTTCAGCAAGCTTTCCGTACAGCTCATGTTTCAGCAGGAGCTATGGCTATGAAGAAGCGTGAGTTTCGCAACCTATGCCAAGGAGGACGCACCGTAGGCCAGTATGTGGAGGATTTCAGTAAGTTAGCACGTTATGCACCCGATGACGTTGCTACAGATGCAGCCAAGCAGGAGAAATTTTTGGAAGGACTGAATGATGAACTGAGCATGCAGTTGATGGTAGCAACCTTCAACAACTACCAGGAGTTGGTAGATAGAGCTCTCATGATTGAAGGGAAGCAACAGCAGATTGAAAACCGTAAGAGGAAGTATGGACAAGGGAAGTATAATTCTGGAGCTCAACAGAAACCACGATTTGCCCCAAAACCGGGAGGACAGTTTCAGCATACCCATGGAGGAGGTAGTTCACACAACCATAATGGCTCCAAGAATGGTAATGGGAATGGAGGAAGCAACGGACAGAACCGCACCAACCCATCTACCCCAGCCAAGAGGGATCTAAGTCACGTTACTTGTTTCAAGTGCCAGAAGACTGGACATTATGCAACTGATTGTCCTGAAGCCCAAAATGGAAATGGCAATGGAAGCTCTGGGAAGAAGCCGAACCCGTTCAACAAAGGACATGTGAACCACGTGAGCGTGGAAGAGGTTGAAGCACAACCTGATGCAGTAATAGGTAAGTTTTTGGTTAAGTCATTTACTGCAATCGTTCTTTTTGATACTGGTGCATCGCATTCATACATATCAAGGGGATTTGTGGATAAGTTTAAGTTGCCCACCAAAGTTCTCAGAACACCTATGTTAGTAACATCGCCAGGAGTAGAGTATATGGCAAGCCAAGGATGTTTTCAGATGCCATTGGCCATTGGTAGGCATGTTTTCCCCTCAGACCTAATAGTTTTGGAGTCGCAAGGTTTGGATGTGATTTTGGGAATGGATTGGCTATCGATGTATAGAGGAAACATCGATTGCGCCAGTAAGTCGATTTTGCTTACCACCCCAGAAGGAAGAAGGATCAAGTATGTATCCCGGCATATGCCGAAGAGGACTGAAGTGAATTCCTTATCAGGAGTTGTAGAGGAGGAAGTACCAGTGGTGAAGGATTACCCGGATGTATTTCCAGAAGAGTTGCCAGGCATGCCACCAGATAGAGACATTGAGTTCTTGATCGAACTTTTGCCAGGCACCGGGCCAATATCTAAGAGACCGTACAGGATGCCCGCAAAAGATTTGGAGGAAATTAAGAAGCAGATCAAGGAGTTACTGGATAAAGGCTATATTCGCCCAAGTTCGTCACCTTGGGGATCACCAGTACTTCTAGTGGAGAAGAAAGATGGATCGTTGCGGATGGTTGTTGATTACCATGGATTAAATGAAGTGACCATCAAAAACAAGTACCCACTGCCGATGATCAATGATTTGTTTGACCGCCTACAAGGAGCTAAAGTATTTTCCAAGATCGATCTACGATCAGGATACCATCAGTTAAAAATTCGAGAGCAGGATATACCTAAGACGGCTTTTACCACCAGATATGGACTGTATGAGTATACCGTTCTGTCATTTGGTCTGACTAACGCACCTGCCTATTTCATGAACCTGATGAACAAAGTGTTTATGGAGTTTTTGGACAAGTTTGTCGTGGTGTTCATTGACGATATTTTAGTCTTTTCCAAGAATGAGGAAGAGCATGAGGAGCATTTGCGTTTGGTACTTGAGAAGCTCAGAGAACATCAGTTATATGCCAAGTTCAGCAAATGTGAATTTTGGCTGAAGGAAGTTGGATTCCTCGGACATGTTATTTCTGGAGAAGGAATAGCAGTAGACCCTGCCAAAGTTGACACAGTGACAAGTTGGGAATCACCCACGTCAGTTGGAGAGATCCGGAGTTTCCTTGGACTTGCAGGATACTACCGAAGGTTTATCGAGAATTTCTCGAAGATTGCAAAGCCCATGACCGAGCTATTAAAGAAGGACACCAAGTTCAATTGGACTGAGGATTGTGAAGCCAGTTTCCAAGAGTTGAAGAAACGATTGGTCACATCACCAGTGTTGATTCTACCAGATCAACGCAAGGATTATGAAGTTTATTGCGACGCTTCTCATCGAGGACTTGGAGCAGTGCTTATGCAGGAAAGAAGAGTTGTGTCATATGCTTCACGACAACTGAAACCCCATGAGAAGAATTACGCTACGCATGATTTGGAGTTAGCAGCCGTGGTGCATGCGTTGAAGACATGGAGACATTTTCTCATCGGAAACCATTGTGAAGTGTACACGGATCACAAGAGTTTGAAGTATATTTTCACGCAGAAGGAGTTAAATCTCAGACAGAGGAGATGGTTGGAGCTCATTAAGGACTATGATATGAGATTGCATTATCACCCAGGGAAGGCTAACGTAGTAGCAGATGCGTTGAGCCGCAAGAGTCATGTCACCACCCTCATGACAGGAGAGTTACCTCAGGAGTTAGCCGAGGACCTTCGCGAGCTATGCTTGGAGATAGTCCCAAGAGGCTACTTAGCGACATTGGAGATTCAGTCTACCTTGATGGGAAAGATCGGAGAAGCTCAGAAGACAGACAAGGAGATTGACGAGATAAAGGAAAGATGAGCAAAGGAAAAGCCAAGGGATTTCGTGAGGATGAGCACGATACCTTATGGTTTGAGGACCGCGTTTATGTGCCAAATGATCCGGAGATCAGGAAGTTGATTTTGCAAGAGGCCCATGATTCACCGTATTCGATTCACCCAGGAAATACCAAGATGTATTTGGATTTTAAGAATACTTTCTGGTGGACCGGAATGAAGAAGGATATTGCGGAGTACGTAGCAGTTTGTGATGTATGTCAGAGAGTGAAGGCAGAACATCAGAAGCCAGCAGGATTACTACAACCATTGCCGATACCCGAATGGAAGTGGGATAAAATAGGCATGGATTTTATCACGGGATTACCCAGGACTCGTTCAGGCTATGACTCAATATGGGTTGTAGTCGACCGTTTGACGAAAGTAGCTCATTTCATTCCAGTGAAGACCACTTACACCAGTGCTAAGTTGGCGAAGATATACATGACCAGGATCGTATGTTTGCATGGAGTTCCGAGGACCATTGTATCAGATAGAGGAACCCAGTTTACCTCGAAGTTTTGGAAGCAGTTACATGAAACATTGGGAACCAGGCTAGAATTTAGTACGGCCTTTCACCCACAGACAGATGGACAGACCGAGAGAGTCAATCAAATTTTGGAGGACATGTTGAGAGCTTGTGCACTAGATTATGGATCTAGTTGGGATGACAATTTGCCATATGCAGAGTTTTCTTACAACAACAGTTATCAAACCAGTTTGAAGATGGCCCCTTTCGAAGCTTTGTACGAAAGAAGGTGTAGAACACCGTTGTTATGGGACGAAGTTGGGGACCGTCAGTTGTTTGGACCAGATTTGATTAAGGAGTCTGAAACAAAAGTGAGGTTGATTCGGGATAGGCTCAAGGTAGCCCAGTCCAGGCAGAAGAGTTATGCTGATTCTAAACGAAAGGAGACAGTTCACGAAGTCGGAGACAGAGTGTATCTTCGAGTATCACCACTTCGAGGAGTGAAGCGCTTTGGAGTTAAGGGAAATTTAGCGCCCTGTTTTATCGGACCATACAGAGTTTTGGAACGTATGGGAGAAGTTGCCTACAAGCTGGAATTGCCCGAAGGATTGTCAGGAGTTCATGATGTATTTCACGTTTCCCAGTTGAAGAAGTGCCACGCAGAGATGGCTGAGATACCGCTGAGAGATACCGTGCCGCTGGAAGCGATTCAGCTAGACAGTGATTTGACCTATGAGGAGAAACCAGTTAAGATTCTCGAGTATGCCAGCCGAGTCACCCGCAGTAAGGTCATCAAGTTTTGCAAAGTCCAGTGGAGTCACCACACGGAAGATGAAGCCACCTGGGAGCGAGAGGAAGTTCTACGGAAGGACCACTCCCACCTGTTTTCTAGCCAACCCAAATCTCGAGGGCGAGATTCATCTTAAGGGGGGTAGGTTTGTAACATCCCAAATTTTCAATTTGGAATGTTATACATAGATCATCATTGCATATCATATTTTTTTATTGCATTTCACAAATCCTCGATAAATCCTAAGCAACTCAAGGACCCTCGGAGAGAGTTGGGGATTTTCTCGATTTTTCATATTTGATTTTCATCAAATAATAAAACGAGGATTTTGGTTTTAATTATTTTCTCTCCGGAAAAATATTTCATTTAAAAATAAATGAGAGGAGAAAATATGACTTCTCCAAAACAATGGAAATATCGGAGGAAAAATATTAAAATCATATACTGGATTTTATTCGGATTTTATTTTCAATTTTAATTGCATTAAAAATATTGCACATTTTCAAAACTGCATTTTGTATCAAAAAAATGTTCACCCTGCTCTAATTATTTTAACTAGACGGGGAAAATTTGCTTTATCTTTTTTGGATTTTTATTTATTTTTCTATGAATTTTTCGGCGGAATGTTAAAAAAAACGCGCCGCGCCCGACCGGGCCGAGGCCCAGCCGAGCGGCCGGCCCAGCCGCGCGTCTCCTCCGCGAGCACGCCGCCCGCCGCCGCCGTGTCCGGCTCGGACTCCGCCGGAGCCCCGCCGCCTTGCCCCCTCCTCCAAGCAGGCCCCCCTCCTTATATACCGCCGCCGCCCCCCCCCCTTCACAGCACCCGCACCTGCCCCGAGCCGAGCCCCGCCGGAGCCGGAGCCCGCCGCCGGAAGCCCGCTGCCGTTCGCCGCCGTTCGCCGCCCCCTCGTCACCCGAAGCCCCGCCGCACCCCGCCGCCCTCGCCACCCCTCGCCGGAGCCCAGCCGAGCCCCGCCGGAGCCCCGTCCCAACGAGGTACCACCTCGCCGTCGTTTGCCGGTTTATTTAAAAAAACGTTCATTTTTAAAAAAAACCCTAGATCGGTTTATTTTCTTCGGTTTTATTATATAATGAACGTTCACCGACCCGTTCGTTTTAACGAACGTGTTCGTCGGATTTTCTCTGTTAACGAACGTCCGTTCTTTAACCGTTTGTCAGTTTTTCTTTTTCGTCGGATTTTTCCCGATTATTTCAGATCTCGATTTCTGATCGGATCTTCGTTTTCGTTTAACTTTTCGCTCGTTTATCGGAATCAGGCGATTCAAGCGCCTAGAGTTTCGTCTCGAAATTCTCTTTCCATTTAACCTACTCAAACAAGTTTTTGCTACAGTAAAATTTGACCTAGATCCAGATTAGTAAACGAAGTTTGTTTCTTTCGCCGTTTGACTTTCGTTGCTTCGTTCGAGTTGATTCTTTTTGCAAACCGGAGTTCTTAAGTTGAACTTTCTGGTTGGATCTTTCATTCGAGTTTTGCATGTGCATTAGATGAGTACTTATTGTTTGCTTGTTTTTTTGCGATAGAGTACCCGGAGTGCGCCGCTTGTTACTTTGAATCGCTAGGTTTCGCGGATCATTAGCAAGGCAAGTAACACTTTGATCATACCTTCCATACCCAGTTTTTATTGCATTAGATCAGCCCTCCAACAATTGCATGATTAGGATCTAATTAAATTGTGGGTATTGGGAAGTAGTTGAGGTAGTACCTATTACCTGTTTTATTTGTCAAACCCTTGGGAGTTACTTCTACGTTGCTATTATAATGCCATGCTATGCTCGTAGACGTGGATTGGGTTTGAGTGAAATTCATGACAGATGTGAGATTGTTAATAATGGTTTACTTAAGGTGGCAACTAAAACTCACATCTGGGTGGATTGAGGCACCTGGAGAACCCAGTGTTGCCTGTTTGTATAAGGACCGCCGCCCAGGCTCAAAGGGATCATAAGATTATTCATGCTAGAAACTTCCGTGTGCAGCCACAAGCTATTATGGGCTCTAGCATAGTTGAGTAGGTTACATGATCTCTTGAAGAGGTGGGCTAGCAGATGTAGGGGAAAGTAGGTGTAACTGTCCATCCGGAGTAAAGAGTGATTGTTTCTGAAAGACTGTGTCTCGGTCATCCGTTTCTCAAACATCATGTAGTGCGAGAATCTAGCGGAGGCTATCGAGTCTTGTGGGGAAAAGTGCGCAAACCTCTGCAGAGTGTACAAACTAATCATGGTTAGCCGTGTCCCCGGTTATGGACAACTTGAGTATCTAGTACCTGGATTATCGTGTGAATCTCATCACCATGTTACTTTACTTAATTTTGTTGGGTTAATGATGATAATTAATTGGGATTGAGATGCTGTCAACCATCTCAATGTTCAACAACCACCATGATAGTTAAATAAAATTTATTCCTTTGCAGTAGGCAAAAATTGGCTTTTCGCAAAACTGTAACCATAGAGCTTTCCACCAGCCATATATGCATGTAGTATAGTATCATTATGTTCATTATTCTCTATGTGTTATTTTGCCAGCATATTCCATGTGCTGACCCGTTTTCGGGCTGCAACGTTTCATGTTGCAGACTTTTCAGACGACGAGTAAGGTGCCTTAGGTCGTGGTCTTATACTCAGTGATGCCGTTGGAGTTGATGGACTCACTTATCTTCCAAGTCTTCCGCTGTTATCGTATTTAGATGGCCTTAAGCCATATTTATCATACTTATTCTCTTTGGAGATATTCGATGTAATAAGTGTGTGATTGCTACTCTGTTATAAATCCTCCATTTGTACTGTGCGTGTCAGCATTACTGATCCAGGGATGACACTGGTGCACAGCAGCACAGACTATTTGAGGTCTGGTCGCTACAGGCATATCATTAGGATCAGAAGAAACACTCTTATTAGGAAACAACTTCATAAGTTCATCCAACTTTCCACTCAAAACATTAATCTCTTCTATCGCATGAACCTTTTTACTAGTAGATCTTTTGGTGTGCCATTGAGAATAATTAACCATAATATTATCTAGGAGTTTAGTAGCTTCTCCTAAAGTGATTTCCATAAAAGTGCCTCCCGCGGTCGAATCTAAAAGATTTCTAGAAGCAAAATTCAATCCGGCATAAATTTGTTGTATAATCATCCATAAATTCAAACCATGTGTAGGCAATTACGTATCATTAATTTCATCCTCTCCCAGGCTTGCGCAACATGTTCATGATCAAGTTGCTTAAAATTCATAATATCGTTTCTAAGAGAGATGATCTTAGCGGGAGGGAAATATTAGAGATAAAAGCATCTTTGCACTTATTCCATGAATCAATACTATTTTTATGCAAAGACGAAAACCAAGTTTTAGCACGATCTCTAAGCGAAAACGGAAATAGCTTCAATTTAACAATATCATTATCCACATCTTTCTTCTTTTGCATATCACACAAATCAACAAAGTTATTTAGATGTGTAGCGGCATCTTCACTAGGAAGGCCAGAGAATTGATCTTTCATGACAAGATTCAGCAAGGCAACATTAATTTCACAAGATTCAGCATCGGTAATAGGAGCAATCGGAGTGATAAGAAAATCATTGTTGTTGGTATTGGAAAAATCACACAATTTAGTATTATCTTGAGCCATCATGACAAACAATCCAACACACAAGCACACAAGAAGCAAGCGAAAAAAAGGCGAATGGGAAAAGAGGGTGAATAAAACGGCAAGGGTGAAGTGGGGGAGAGGAAAACGAGAGGCAAATGGCGAATAATGTTATGCGAGGGATAAGAGTTTGTGAAGGGTACTTGGTATGTCTTGACTTGGCGTAGATCTCCCCGACAACGGCGCCATAAATTGGCTAGTTGCTGGGAGATCAACTCTTGACTTGACTTGGTGCAAATCTCCCCGGCAATGGCGCCAGAAATCCTTCTTGCTACCTCTTGAGCACTGTGTTGGTTTTTCCTTGAAGAGGAAAGGGTGATGCAGCAAAGTAGCGTAAGTATTTCCCTCAGTTTTTGAGAACCAAGGTATCAATCCAGTAGGAGACTACACACAAGTCACCTCATACCTACACAAACAAATAAGAACCTTGCAACCAACGCGATAAAGGGGTTGTCAATCCCTTCACGGCCACTTGCAAAAGTGAGATCTAATAGAGATAAAAAGATAAATATTTTTGGTATTTTTATGATATAGATTGGAAAGTAAAGATTGCAAAATAAAATAGATCGGAAACTTATATGATGGAAAATAGACCCGGGGGCCACAGGTTTCGCTAGTGGCTTCTCTCAAGATAGCATAAGTATTACGGTGGGTGAACAAATTACTATCGAGCAATTGATAGAAAAGTGCATAGTTATGAGAATATCTAGGCATGATCATGTATATAGGCATCACGTCCGCGACAAGTAGACCGAAACGATTCTGCATCTACTACTATTACTCCACACATTGACCGCTATCCAGCATGCATCTAGAGTATTAAGTTCATAAGAACAGAGTAACGCATTAGGCAAGATGACATGATGTAGAGGGATAAACTCAAGCAATATGATATAAACCCCATATTTTTATCCTCGATGGCAACAATACAATACGTGCCTTGCTGCCCCTGCTGTCACTGGGAAAGGACACCGCAAGATTGAACCCAAAGCTAAGCACTTCTCCCATTGCAAGAAAGATCAATCTAGTAGGCCAAACCAAACTGATAATTCAAAGAGACTTGCGAAGATAACAAATCATACATAAAAGAATTCAGAGGAGATTCAAATATTGTTCGTAGATAATCTTGATCATAAACCCACAATTCATTAGATCTCGACAAACACACCGCAAAAAGAATTACATCGAATAGATCTCCAAGAAGATCGAGGAGAACTTTGTATTGATATCCAAAGAGAGAGAGAAGCCATCTAGCTAATAACTATGGACCCGAAGGTCTGTGGTAAACTACTCACACATCATCGGAGAGGCTATGGTGTTGATGTAGAGGCCCTCAGTGATCGATTCCCCCTCCGGCGGAGGGCCGAAAAAGGCCCCAAGATGGGATCTCACGGGTACAGAAGGTTGCGGCGGTGGAAATAGGGTTTTGTGGTGCTCTCGGATGTTTTCGGGGTATATGAGTATATATAGGCGAAAGAAGTCGGTCAGGGGAGCCACGAGGGTGGGGGCGCGCCCTCCTGCCTGGTTGCCTCCTCGTTTCTTTCTTGACGTCCACTCCAAATCTCCTGGATTGCGTTTGTTCCAAAAATCACTCTCCCGAAGGTTTCATTCCGTTTGGATTCCGTTTGATATTCCTTTTCTGCGAAACACTGAAATAGGCAAAAAAACAGCAATTTGCACTGGGCCTTTGGTTAGTAGGTTAGTCCCAAAAATAATATAAAAGTGTATGATAAACCCATTAAACATCCAAAACAAATAATATAATAGCATGGAACAATCAAAAATTATAGATACGTTGGAGACGTATCAAGCATGCACAAGCTTAATTCCTGCTCGTCCTCGAGTAGGTAAATGATAAAAACATAATTTTTGATGTGGAATGCTACCTAGCATAATTCTCAATGTAATTTTCTTTATTGTGGCATGAATGTTCAGATCCGAAAGATTCAAGATAAAAGTTTAATGCTGACATAAAAATAATAATACTTCAAGCATACTAACTAAGCAATTATGTCTTCTCAAAATAACATGGCCAAAGAAAGTTCATCCCTACAATATCATATAGTTTGGTCATGCTCCATTTTCGTCACACAAGAATGCTCTCATCATGCACAGCCCCGATGACAAGCCAAGCAATTGTTTCATACTTTAGTAATCTCAAACTTTTTCAACCTTCACGCAATACATGAGCGTGAGCCATGGATATAGCACTATGGGTGGAATAGAGTATAATGATGGGGGTTATGTGGAGAAGACAAAAAAGGAGAAAGTCTCACATTGACGCGGCTAATCAACAGGCTAGGGAGATGCCCATTAATTGATGTCAATGCAAGGAGTAGGGATTGCCATGCAACAGATGCACTGGAGCTATAAATGTATGAAAGCTCAACAAAAGCAACTAAGTGGGTGTGCATCCAACTTGCTTGCTCACGAAGACCTAGGGCATTTGAGGAAGCCCATTGTTGGAATATACAAGCCAAGTTCTATAATGAAAAATTCCCACTAGTATATGAAAGTGACAAAACAAGAAACCCTCTATCATAAAGATCATGGTGCTACTTTGAAGCACAAGTGTGGAAAAAAATGGATAGTAGCATTGTCCCTTTTTATTTATTCTCTTTTTTGGGCCTTTCTTTTTTTATTTGGTACAATGCTCTATTAACGATGATCATCACACTTCTATTTATTTACAACTCAATGATTACAACTCGATACTAGAACAAAATATGACTCTATCTGAATGCCTCCGGCGGTGTACCGGGATGGGCAATGAATCAAGAGTGACATGTATGATAAATTATGAATGGTGGGTTTGCCACAAATACGATGTCAACTACATAATCATGCAAGGCAATATGACAATGATGAAGCGTGTCATAATAAATAAAACGGTGGAAAGTTGCATGGCAATATATCTCGGAATGGCTATGGAAATGCCATAATAGGTAGGTATGGTGGCTGTTTTGAGGAACATGTAAGGAGGTTTATGTGTGATAGAGCGTATCATATCACGGGGGTTGGATGCACCGGCGAAGTTTGCACCAACTCTCAAGGTGAGAACGGGCAATGCACGGTACCGAAGAGGCTAGCAATGATGGAAGGGTGAGAGTGCGTATGATCCATGGACTCAACATTCGTCATAAAGAACTCACATACTTATTGCAAAAATCTACAAGTCATCAAAAACCAAGCACTACGCGCATGCTCCTAGGGGGATAGATTGGTAGGAAAAGACCATCGCTCGTCCCCGACCGCCACTCATAAGGATGACAATCAAAGAACACCTCATGTTTCAAATTTGTTACACAACGGTTACCATACGTGCATGCTACGGGACTTGCAAACTTCAACACGAGTATTTCTCAAATTAACAACTAGTCAACTAGCACAACTGTAATATCACCATTTTCATATCTCAAAACAATCATCAAGTATCAAACTTCTCATAGTATTCAATGCACTTTTTATGAAAGTTTTTATTATACCAATCTTGGATGCCTATCATATTAGGACTAATTTTATAGCCAAAGCAAATTACCGTGCTGTTCTAAAGGACTCTCAAAATAATATAAGTGAGGCATGAGAGATCAATAATTTCTATAAAATAAAACCACCACCGTGCTCTAAAAGATATAAGTGAAGCACTAGAGCAAAATTATCTAGCTCAAAAGATATAAGTGAAGGACACAGAGTATTCTAATAAATTCCGATTCATGTGTGTCTCTCCCAAAAGGTGTGTACAGCAAGGATGATTGTGGTAAACTAAAAAGCAAATACTCAAATCATACAAGACGCTCCTAGCAAAACACATATCATGTGGTGAATAAAAATATAGCATCGAGTAAAGTTACCGATGGACGAAGACGAAAGAGGGGATGCCTTCCGGGGCATCCCCAAGCTTAGGCTTTTGGTTGTCCTTGAATTTTACCTTGGGGTGCCTTGGTCATCCCCAAGCTTAGGCTGTTGCCACTCCTTATTCCACAATCCATCAAATCTTTACCCAAAACTTGAAAACTTCACAACACAAAACTCAACAGAAAATCTCATGAGCTCCGTTAGCGAAAGAAAACAAACCACCACTTCAAGGTACTGTAATGAACTCATTCTTTATTTATATTGGTGTTAAACCTACTGTATTCCAACTTCTCTATGGTTCATACGCCCCGATACTAGCCATAGATTCATCAAGATAAGCAAACAACACACGGAAAACAGAATCTGTCAAAAACAGAACAGTCTGTAGTATTCTGTATCAAACGTATACTTATGGAACTCAGAAAAATCTACCAAAATAGGACGGCCTAGATACTTTGTTAATTGATCTACTCCAATTGGAATCAGTATTTTAGCACGTTCTGGTGATTTTTAACAATTATTTTCGTGAGCAGAAAGTTTCTGACTTTTTCAGCAAGATCAAATAACTATCATCCAAGAAGATCCTATAGGTTTTACTTGGCACAAACACTAATAAAAACATAAAACCACATCTAACCAGAGGCTAGATCAATTATTGATTACTAAACATAACCAAAAAGCAAGAAACAAAAATAAAATTGGGTTGCCTCCCAACAAGCGCCATCGTTTAACGCCCCTAGCTAGGCATAAAGGCAAGAATAGATCTAGGTATTATCATCTTTGGTATGCAATCCGTAAGTGGCTCTCATAATAGATTAATAAGGTAATTTAATTTTATTTCTAGGAAAGTGTTCCATGCCTTTCCTTAACGGAAATTGGAATCTAATATTTCCTTCTTTCATATCAATAATTGCACCAATCGTTCTAAGGAAATGTCTACCAAGAATAATAGGACATGTAGGATTGCAATCTATGTCAAGAACAATGGAATCTACGGGCACATAATTCCTATTTGCAACAATAAGAACATCATTAATCCTTCCCATAGGTTTCTTAATGGTGGAATCCGCAAGGTGCAAGTTTAAAGAACAGTCATCAAATTCACGGAAACCTAACACATCACACAAAGGTTTTGGAATCGTGGAAACACTAGCACCCAAATCACACAAAGCATAGCATTCATGATCTTTAGTTTTAATTTTAATAGTAGGTTCCCACTTATCATAAAGTTTTCTAGGGATAGAAACTTCTAATTCAAGTTTTTCTTCATAGGATTGCATTAAAGCATCAACGATATGTTTGGTAAAAGCTTTATTTTGACTATAAGCATGAGGAGAATTTAACACGGATTGCAACAAGGAAATACAATCTATTAAAGAACAATTATCATAATTAAATCCTTGAAATCCAAAATAGTGGGTTCATCGCTATGTAAAGTTTTGACCTCTTCAATCCCACTTTTACCAATTTTTGCATCTAGATCTAAAAACTCCGAATCATTGGGACGCCTTTTAACTAAAGTTGACTCATCTCCAGTCCCATCATTATCAAGATTCATATTGCAAAACAAAGATTTAATAGGATACACATCAATCACTTTTAGATATTCATCCCTATTATCATGAAAACTAGAAGAACACGCTTTTACAAAGCAATCTTTCTTAGCACGCATCCTAGCGGTTCTTTCCTTGGACTCATCAATAGAAATTCTCATAGATTTGAGAGACTCATTGATATCATGCTTAGGTTGAACAGATCTAAGTTTCAAAGAATCAACATCAAGAGAAATTCTATCCACGTTCCTAGCCAATTCATCAATCTTAGGCAATTTTTCTTCAAGCAAAGCATTGAAATTCTTCGGTAAGATCCGTTAGTATAATAAAGCAAATCACTACTCTGAGTACTATTGCAAACCAATTAATATTTTGTTTTTGCATTGTAGCTACTGTAATATAACTTTTCCATGGCTTAATCCACTGATAGAAATCGATAGTTTCATCAAAACAAGCAAAACAATGCATCAAAAACAGAATCTGTCTTAAACAGGACAGTCTGTAGTAATCTGAACATTCACCATACCTCTGGTACTCCAAAAATTCTGAAAAATTAGGAAAAATAAACAATTTGTATAGAAAGACAGTGCAAAAAGTTTCAGCACTGGTTGACGTTCCAGTAAAAAAATGTAAAATCGCGCACTACAGCCAAAGTTTCTGTTTTGCACCTCACAAACCAACAAACAATGTAAACATCCTAAAGGCAAATCTTGGCACATTATTTTTATAATACAATGGAATTGTACAAGGGGATAATTATCTTTGTTGAAAAGTTTCTGTAATTAAGATTCACAAAGTTTCCGTGAGCATGAACAAAGTTCAAGGACGTCCCCCACTTTCACAATGCTCGTCTATCTCACTTTCACTTTTCTTTTTGTGAATTTTTAAGTTCCCCTCTATATTTTTTTCGTTTTTACACTTTATAAAAGCACTCAACATAAATAAATGACTCTCTAAAACTTTCGGGTTGTCTCCCTGGCAGCGCTTTTTTTAAAGCCATTAAGCTTTAACAATAAAGTGCTCAAGTAACGAATCCACCCGGATCCAAAGGTATATCAAAGCCAATTTTAATTAACAATGATTTGGCATTTAGTAGTGAGCACAAAGCAACATATATCAAGCAATGACGAAGTCTAACTCTCTTCCTATGCATCGGCATGTCATATAAGAACAATTCATGCACATCAAGTAAGGGCCAATACATAGCATAAGCAGTTTCTTGCAATTCTATCGCGTTGGAGACATAAAGAGGCGGAGATGTAGGTTACTCTCTCATAATAATTGCAAGTAGGAGCAGCAAGCACCTGCATATTATATTCATCAAAATCATCATGTGCAACGGTAAAAGGCAACCCATAAATATAATCCTAAACAAGAGCAAACTTCTCCGATATAGTGTAGTTGGGAGAATTCAAAAACATAATAGGACTATCATGTGTGGGTGCAATAGCAACAATTTCATTCTTAATATAAGGAACTATAGCAAGTTCATTTCCACAAGCAGAATTCATATTGGCATCATGGCCACAAGCATAACAAGCATCAAGTTCATCAAAAAGGGATATTTCAAATGAATCAACGGGATCATTGCAATTATCATGGCATTCATCCTTCGGTAAGAACGAAGGGGCATTAAATAATGTATGAGTTGAAGAGTTACTCTCATTAGAAGGTGGGCACGGGTAGCTAATCCGATCTTCCTCCTTTTGTTCTTCGCTCTCCTCATCATCCTTTTCATCGAATGAGCTCACAGTTTCATCAATTTCTTCTTCCATAGACTCCTGCAAAATATTAGTCTCTTCTCGGACAGCGGAGACTTTGTCAATAAATTCATCAATATAATAATTTTATTTATAATTATCATAGCAATATTTAAGGATAGCTAAATTTTCAGGTCTATAAACTGAATTATCAAAATCTTCAAACTCTTTAAACAAAGATTCAATTTCACATGCACCCTTAAAAGCAACAAATTCTTCTATTCGTTCCACATCATAGTAATCGTATATACCTCTAGCATAAGAAGCCAAGGTTTTATTATCATTAAATCTGCATGAAAAGGGAAGGTGTGGAGCCTTCATCCTAGAGCAACAAGTATAATCATATCTCAAGCATAGGTGCCGAGCATACCAATGCAACATATGAATTTGATCCCATAATAGTTTCCCTTTTTGAGTCAAGCGATAATCCCTAAAGTATTCACGTTGATCCAACGTGTCTCCCATTATATGATTAAATGGGGTTTTCTTAGGATTATTAAAGTAGTGCATGATATCTTTCACATAATGAGCATCGAGGGTTTTAGGAGGTTCCCCATCTCCATGAGTAGCAAGTACACCTAATTTTTTTCGTATTTCGTGGTCCATATCCATAACTAAAGATAGAGAACAACTTAGAACAGAAAATAAAAACTACTTAGTGATAAAGCAAACAAGCACACACGAGAATATTCACCCCACACTATTGCTCCCCGGCAACGGCGCCAGGAAAAGGTCTTGATAACCCACAAGTATAGGGGATCAATTGTAGCCTCTTTTGATAAGTAAGAGTGTCGAACCCAACAAGGAGCTAAAGGTAGAACAAATATTCCCTCAAGTTCTATCAGCCACCGATACAACTCCTCGCACGCTTAACGTTCGCTTTACCAAGAACAAGTATGAAACTAGAAGTACTTTGTAGGTGTTGTTGGATAGGTTTGCAAGATAATAAAGATCACGTAAATAAAAACTAGGGGCTGTTTAGATAAATAAATAACTAAGTTAATCTTAGTACAGAGCTTTTTGTCACAAGAAAGTTATTTGTCCCTAGGCAATCGATAACTAGATTGGTAATCATTATTGCAATTTTATTTGAGGGAGAGGCATAAGCTAACATACTTTATCTTCTTGGATCATATGCACTTATGATTGGAACTCTAGCAAGCATCCGCAACTACTAGAGATCATTAAGGTAAAACCCAACCATAGCATTATAAGGCATCAAGTCCTCTTTACTCCCATACGCAAACAACCTACTTACTCGGGTCTGTGCTTCTGTCACTCACGCCACCCACCATAAGCAAGTCATGAACATATTGCAAACCCTACAGTGGGGATCCCTCACGCTTGCGCGACACGGAGAGCACCATAGGACAACACCAATAATAAAACATGCAACTCAAACCAATCACGATCATCAATTAACCCATAGGACAAAACGGATCTAATCAAACATCATAGGATAGCCATACATCATTGGGAAATAATATATAGCGTTGAGCACCATGTTTAAGTAGAGATTACAGTGGGTAAAAGAGGGGTTACACCGCTGCATAGAGGGGGCAAGAGTTGGTGATGACGGCGGTGAAGTTGTTGGTGTAGATCGTTGTCGCGATGATGGCCCCGACGGCGTTCTGGCGCCACCGGGAGAGAGGGGGAGAGAGCCCCCCTTCTTCTTCTTCTTCTTCTTCTTCCTTGACCTTCCCCCTAGATGGGAAAAGGGTTTCCCCTTTGGTGCATGGCCTCCATGGCGGCGGAGGGGCGAGAGCCCCTCTGAGATTGGATCTATCTCTCTCTCTCTCTCTCTCTCTCTCTCTCTCTATGTTTCCTTCTGTTTCTGGGCTCCCTGATTCTGCCCTTTCACCGTTTCTTAAATTCCCAGAGATCCGTAATTCTGATTGGGCTGAAATTTGAACACGATTTTTATCCGGATATTGGCTTTCTTGCGGCGAACGAAGGGCACCAACCGCCTTACGGAGTGGCCACGAGGGCCCAGGGTGCGCCCCTCACCCTCGTGGGCCTCTCAGGCATCGTCTCGCGTTGATTCCACTTCCCAAAATTCACATATATTCCAAAAAATCTTCGTAAGTTTTTATCCCGTTTGGACTCCGTTTGATAGGGATTTTCTGTGAAATAAAAAACATGCAACAAACAGGAACTGGCACTGGGCACTGGATCAATATGTTAGTCCCAAAAATAGTACAAAAAGTTGCCAAAAGTATGTAAAAGTTGTAGAATATTGGCATGGAACAATAAAAAATTATAGATACGTTGGAGACGTATCAAGTAATAACTAGCAATGTGCCAATGCGTTGCCACACGATCAAAGTAGATTAATACATATTCACCGATTTGATAGAAAAGAGTCTAGTTTTGAAATACATATATCACTAAAAATATGTTATGTTTCACTCAAAATATATTCCTTTGGCGGTTTTGATGAGATAAGTGAGGAATGTGGTTGGTTTCAAGATTCGAGAAGTGGTATATCTCTATCTACTCTTATAAAAAACAGAGTTGGTGATGATGGTGTGCCTGCCATCCTGTAATATAGGCCGTTCGATTTATATCTGACGGATATGAAGGAAACTATGGCAATTTTGCAAAAATATACCCACACCCCTCTCCACATTTGCAAATAAGGCCTTCCCTCATTCATCCATTTCTCCCACAAGATAAACTACTCATACAAATGCATCTTTATGTTCCGTGGAATGCATGGGCATCTTGCTAGTTGTTGCAAAAAGCCCATGTGTGTGTGTGTGGTGTGTTTGTGAGAGAGAGGGAGAGAAGAGGAGGACGGAGTGCGTGTGTGACAAAGACTCAAAGAGTGTGTGTGCGAGAGGTATCACCATAAAATGAGGTGATAGTATGTGTGTGCACGATCGAGAGGGCGTGTCTCAAGAAGGGACGAAAAATCTACATAGATACAAGGAGCGCGAGAGAGACATGTATGAGATAGTGCAAGCAAGAGTGTGCGGGTGTACAAACCTATCTGGAGGCTAGTCGATCAATGTTTGTAAGAGAAATACGAGTCGGGGATGCGAAAGCGAGAGTTTTGTGTGTCTGTGTGTGTGTGTGTGTGAGGGAGATGGTAGTCAGGAAGGGGAGTGGAAGGAGGAGTTGTGTGTGTGTGAGAGAGAGAGAAAGGGGGGAGAGTTTTTTTGATCAGTAAACAAATGAATAATGTCAGTTTTATAACTGAGATGAAGACGAAAAGCAGACCGTAACAAATGATGTGTGTGCGGCAGAGAGTAATTTTAGTGGTAGGAGTCATATCTAGAGAGATATAGGGTGCAAGAGAGAACCCTAGAGAGAAAGACAAAGTGAAAGACGAGTGAGTGTGTGTGTGTGGCGGTGAAAAAGAAAGCCTATGTACCTAGTGATACCAGAGAATGATAGACACATGAGAGATAATGAAAACCGTGTAATGTATAATGATAGGGAGAGTGTGACACTTCTCAAGGGAGACGTCGAGAGACCATGTTTGAGAAAATAGGAGAAACATGAAGTGAGCGTGCGGGTGAGCTGGAGAAAAGAGAGTGATAGCTACATGAAGGATCATGCGAGAGAGATGGGCATGAAAGGAGATTCAAATATTTAGTTGCGTGTATAGAAAATGTCAACATAAAAGGGATTCAAATATTTGAATTCGAGATGATGATACATGTAATTCATACTCAAACCCAAATTGATCTATCAAACATGCATACTCATATGAATTCATTCGCATCTATGTTATTTAATATGTAGATATTACTGATCCATACATTTTAGTAGAACATTTTAAATTTTTTGAATTCCACCTTATGGTTTTGAGATCATTGTATTTGTAAACCATATTATATATAAAGGAGCCGAATTATTTGTTGTGCTTTTGAAAGTATATATAAAAAAATGATGTATATAGGATTTTATTCCAATCGAAAATGGATCCTGCCTGAACAAAAATAGAATACAAACTGGATTCGAATTGAGTTGGCACGGTAAACATGCACTCTTTCTCTGCAAACATTTGAACGAAGCGGGGAAAGTCACAGTAACCGCCCGAAACCAAAATCTGCTAGATGGAAATTACTACCTATCCCTGACACGCAAAGGCTATCGGCTCGATTTCTATAGGTTTCGATAGGGGTAGGTTTGTAATTTCACTCAAACATGACATAACCGCCTCTCACCCGGATTCATATAGGGTGGGCGCCAAAACACAGTGTCTCCTCGGCCAAAATCGCGTCCCTCCCCGATTCATACACGGTGGGCGCCAAAACAAACTCTCGTTGGCCAAAATCTCCGTGGGCAAATATTCGGTCTATGCGAGATTACCGTCCTATCCCCAACCGACTAATATTGCTGTGATGTAGGAAATTTTAAACGGGGGCTAAGTTTGTGAATTTCTTGCATTTGAGACGAGCGCGCCCTGAAGACATGGTTCCCCCTTCCTCTCTCCCTCCATTTCCCCATTCGTACTCCGTTGGCGCCAAAACACCCTCTCCACCCCAGCCTCCTCCGTCCGCCACCCCATCCACTGCCGTCCTCCTCCACCATGCAGGAGTTGATACCCCGGTGTCGTCGTCCATTACAAGAGATCGACCTCTCCCATCCATGGCTTCGGACCAGGATCCTTGCATCCCGTCCTCTCGCTTCATCCCCGCCGCCGTCCACCTTGTCGGTGCCGCTCCTACAACCGTCTTGTCCACCGCGCTGGGATATTTCCCCCGCTGCCACCGTCTAGCCTCCTAGATCTGCTTCCACGCCGCCGACATCCATCGCTACCGTAGCACCATCAAATTCTCAGCAGATGCATACACGGCGCCGCACCAGAGGTGGTACTCTTTCGTATCTGCTCAACTTATTTATCGCAACAAGAAAATAGACCGCCACTACTTTATTGTGATTTCTTGTCCATCACTTACTTGTTAGTTGAAAGCAAACATTGGTTGTGAAGTTGCCTTTGTCCGGTTTGCACCTTCAGATCCGCCATGGCACGCTCAACACTATACTCGCAATGATTATGGTTTTCCCCTTTTATATTCCACACTAGTTAAATGACAGTAGACTAAATTTCAAAATTGGGTCAGTCAATTTTTGAGAGCTCGCCGGAGTTCACCGGTGGGAAGGAAGGGGCTCGGGTGGGGACGGTGGTTGTGGGGGCAGTGGCCTAGTGGTGGTGGGGCCTCGCTGAACAAATAAAACTCGACGCGGGTGGGGGCGGGGGTGGGGGTAGGGGTGGCGGAGGAACACAGGCGGTGGGGGCGGTTCAGGGTAGGGAGGCGAGGTCGGGGCCGGTGGTTTGGCCGGTGGCCCGTGCGGTGTTCTGTAGGGGAAGAATCAGAGACGAGGAAGAGAAGGGTTAGGAGACGTAGGATCTTCATCCAATCGCCTGAAATGGTCGACTGACCCAAATGACGAAAGTCACGCGACTTGCATGCAGACATTCCTTTATATTCAGTACCATCATCGTTGCTGCTTAGCATTGCTCCTCAATCCATCAAGCTAAACAACGTGCCACTCATAATTCCAAACTTGTTGCTCAAATACGAATCTGATATGATGCTGATATTACTAAAACAGATAACGTTTAATTGGGCAGGTAATGTTCCTACTTTACTTTCGAGAAGCACGTGCACCACATATAGAGAGACAACAAGGAGTTGCATTTTTAATGCGCTCTAGTTCATCATGTGTGGGAACTGCACAACGAACATTTTATTATCCAAAATCTGCTAGCTCTTCTTTAGCATGTTCCTCTTCTGTTCTTCTTTAATAAGTACTCTCTCCGTTCCTAAATACAAGTCTTTGTATAGATTCCACCATGGACTACATATGGAGCAAAATGAGTGAATCTACACTCTAAAATGTATCTGTATACATCTATATGCGATCCATAGTGGAAATCTCTACAAAGACTTATATTTTGGAATGGAGGGAGTATGATAGTAGTATAGTATGTTCCTTGTAGTGAAGAGGAGCAGGGACATTAGCAGTGTAGAGGTCTATTCGGTCGGTTGTGATGGACACTTTGAACTCTTCGGGCCTCTTTGATTCGTAGGATTTTGTAAACATAGGAATAGGAATTGTAGTGGCCTGCCCACTTGAATCCTATAAGATTAGCAAGGAAATGTGGGGAGCTGTGTCGCCTTTGAGAGTTACACTGATATTAACAGTACAACACCTTCAGTTGAAGAGAGCTGGTATCCGAAGCCTTTCTAGCCGTACCGGCAATAGTAGCCCATATTTTCTAGCAAGTTCCACTTTCCTGATTTTACTTGTGATGCTTACGGTTTTCCCGTTATATCTACACTATGATCTGTGTAGCTGCTTTGTGTCACACTAAGCAGTCCACTCTTGAAGCTAAACAACACACCAATCATAAGTCCAAAGCTTACTTCTTCAAATACGAATTGTGATATGATACTGATATTAGTTAACATACACACATTTAATTGGTCAGCTAATGCTCCCACTTGACTTTCCAAATGAATGTGGCCACATATAGAGAGACAAAATGGAATTACACTTCTTTGGGCGTTGTGATTCATCATGAGTGGGCAACCAACATTGTATGCAAAGAAGCAGAACCTCAAGAATATTCTTCCTCTTCTGTTCTTTAACATGTTCCTCTTTTGTTATTCTGTAATTAGTACGTACAGTATGTTCCTTGTCAGGAAGGGGAGCATGGACATCTGCAGTCAACAGCTGATAGAGCTGGCATGTACGTGATCGATAGGCTTTCAATTAGTAGCGGCAATACAACACCGTATTTTCCAGCCAGTTCCACTTTCCCGATTTATATATGCTGGTTATGGTGTACCCCTTTGTACACTACGATCTGCCTAGTTGCTGTGTGCTCTTGTTATCATGGGTTGGCAATAAATTCTCTATACAGTATATATTATGAACCTATCATCTGCCAACTATCCTTACTTCTGGAGCCTTTTTTGTGTACTTGTGCTAGATTTTATTAATGCACGCACCATATTACAACACACATGGGCTCTCTCATCAGAATCAAGTGATAGCACACAATGGTTTATAGAGAGCCCCCTATATTAGAATATCCTCTGCATTACAAAGATAATCTCACTGCTATTTATGTTTTCATGCTTCTCAGATATTAGACGTAATCACAGGGAATATCAGAATCCGCGCATCAGAAGAATATTGTGGAACACTGCAACGACTTACAAAATTGGCACCAACATTCTGGATGCAATGAAACTCATACGCTCCCCGCCTGCAGATTCTTGTTCGGAATATGATCCTAATGACTATTCTGACCTCGAGGAGTCGAAGGCAGATGGCCTATCCTGTTCACCCATCAAGGTGCATGTTCTAATTTGGCAAGGTTTTATTGATTGCACGTATCTTGCATAAGGTGTCTTGCATTTCTTCTAGTTTGTTGCACCGCCATCTGCTTAGTTTACTCAACATATATGTCAAGATGCCATGCCCATCCATTATCAATACATATTCCATCGATCATCATACCATGTTTTTCCACTCAAATGTTGTTCTTGTGCTTCAGACATCAAAAAGGAAGAGGGTGATTGCCGAACCTAAAGGAGCACCAGCAAAGTCCTTGAAAAACGTGGTGGTGCAGGAGAAATCAGACAGCACCCCACTTATATTGGCTCTACAACCAATGTTACAAAACATAGGACCGACCCCAGCAGACTGTAAGGTTGTTAGAATCGTGATTTTGAATCGAATCGGAACTCTGATGGTAGGATCGCAAATCATAGAATCTTCACTATCAAGATCGTAGAAACGTAGATTCCATGAACTAAAATCATAGAATCAGAGAGGTTAGTTTGGATCGTAAAGTCTTAGAATCGTATAACAGAATCGCGATTCTGACAACCTTACCCATACTTCACTGGCCATAACACTAGCCCCACCACACATGACCCGCACTCCAGCAAAAGGTATGCTGATTTCAGTTGCCATAGCACCAGTCGTACCACAGAAAAATCCCACTCCAGCAAAAAGTACAGCAAGTCCACAGGCTAAAGACCTATCCCAACTGCAGAGACGGTCAATTCATGCGGATTGGAACCCCATTCCAGTTATTCCCAGTTTAAAAGACAATGCTTTCAATGTTGTTAGGGACTACGTGCATATATTCCCATCATGGGAAGATTATTGTGAAGACAAACACCGTTTTCACATCTTCCTGTCCCACTTACGTGTAAGTGCTATTATTCATGGTGATTATTTTCCTGCTTTCTACTGACTGAACACATCAATGATTTACATTACATTGTTGTAAGTAGGCGATGGTCAATCTAGATAGTCATGACAAGCAAAGGTTGCTTGCGCTTTTCAAGGAAGAATTGCAGCAGTATCGGTGTTACCTGAGGAAATCACACTTTGATGGCAAGTCTATAAACGAATTTCTGGTGAAGTCTCCTGTGCTAAATTTAGAAGACATTGAATGGAAAAACCTTGTTATGCACTGGTCTCGTTACTAGGATGAGGTACTGTTTATGATATCACATGAAAATTTGAACTTCTACTTTTCCGCATGTGCCTTACGGATCTCTTTTGCAGGAAATCTGCTCGAAGAAGAATTCCAGTTTGAAAAGGACGACGGGATATTGAAAATATGCTTCCCGTTGCTTTGCTCTTCTTAGTACCTATTGTCCTGTATCACTGTATTGCATTCATACCCGGTTCGTTATGTGACAACAGTATGCATGATAGCTTGCTTATCAATTGTTCGCTCCAAATTACCTGATCTGTATGAATGGTTACATTAGTGTAGAATATATCCAATGCCAATGAAAAAGTTTCGCTCTACATTGTTCTTGTAAGTACCTGTTGTCCTTTATCAGTGTACTTATATTGACAGCTAGTTGTTCATGTACCATCACTCTGTAGCTTATTTTTCTTTGCCCTCCATTTTCTACACATCAGATCTATATTTACACTTACCATAAGGTTGGATAACACCAAAGGTACTAAAGAAGTTTAGCTCTGCATTGCTCTTGGCTTTACCTTTTGCCTGTATCCCTGTAGTTACATTTATAGCTACTTGGTATGTAGCATCACTCTTCATCTTATCTTAAATATTCTCCATTTTCTTATATTATCACATCTATATTTACTCTTAACAAAATGTAGAATAAAGGCAATGCTTATGAAGAAGATTCTGTGGTAAACTTCATGAATTGCCCCCCATCAGCTTGGACAAGGGCTTTATAGAGCCGATCTTCACCACTAATGTAAGTTTGTCCTTCTCAAGCCTTCAAACTTTGTTGTGTATATTTGGTTAGGCATGACTACAACAGCTGTTTATTTTTGGTGTTTGCATCAAATTGCATGTTTAAAGTTTATTATGTAGTTCATAAACAAAAATTTGTCCTTCTGAATTTATGTTTTCAGTCGTACAACCAAGTTCCTTCTTCATAACATGTAAATTAAACTATACAGAGCAAGTGATCTCCTTTTGCGCTGCATGTATGCTTCTATTCTTGATCCGTAATCCAATGGTGTGGTGAACCTACCCACTACATCACAATGTCATATTCTGCAATGTCTTAACTATGAACAATGTCATATCATTCTACTATTATCTAAATCGTCTCTTTATTTGCCAATCTGAAATGGGATAAATTGACAGCACATTAACCATTGATACTTATGAGTTATTGATCTGTAATCCAGTGGTATCGTGAAGCTGCCAACTCCTTCACAATGCCATGTCATGCCATGTCTTAACCTGAACAATACCATATTGTGTTAATGCTATCTTAAACTGTGTCACTTTATTCGCCAACAAGAAATGTGATGAATTGTCAGCACTGATACTTATATGTGCAAAACCTATCATCTGTTTGCTTGTTTCTCTTTCAGAGTGAGGAGGATATAAGCGTCAAACAAGCGCAGTCTCATCAGCTTGCTCAGCTGCTTGCGCTGCAGCTCCCGAGTAGGGCTAACATTTATTGAAATCTATTAAAGTGTTGTCGGTTTTGTATATTATTTTGTCGGCGTGTTTGATGCCCAGTGTATGTAATTTGCTATCTGCTTGTGCTTTATTATCATAGTGGCGAACTTTGATGCCCAGTGGATGTAATATGTTATAATTTCTTTATTGTATAGTCTAGGTTTTTTCTTATTCACGATGCTGCAGTTATTTTACTATACATATATCCTGTCTTCGCTCCATGAAAAGTAAACCGGCCAAACCGTAAAATTACGGTACATAATCGGGCCGTCATGCAAACTATGTATGGGCCGCATCATGGGCCCATTCATCTGGGTCCGTTAACAGGCCTTAATGTAAACTGGCCCACTAGTAGTATCGGGCATTTAATAGGCCGAGTAAACCGCCGACCCTATTTTTGCAAGAAAATTCAATGGGCTTTTAGTAGCCTGAAAAGTAGGTTGGGCCTGAAACGTGCCGAACAGCTCACGGGCCGACAGCAGGCCGAAATAGACCCCGACCCATGATAGTGCCAATCACATTACGGGCCGTTAACAGGCCAAAATTGTCTTGGTCCTTGTTTGGCCCAATCAGATTATCGGCTGTGAGCAGGCCGGATGCAAAGCGGGCCATAGTTAGGCCTAACTATATGACGGGCTTTTAACAGGCCGAAATAAATATAGGGACGAAATGTTAAACTGGCCTTTAACAGACCGAAACTAATATCAGGCCGTATTACTAAATGGGCCTTTAGCAAACAGAAATCCTAACCGGGCCTCAAGTGGGCCCAAAAGCACAGCGTCTAGTTGACAGGCCGAATTTGATATGGGCCATAATTTAGCCCAAAGGCTCTTAAAGGGCCGGATCTGATATGGGCTGTAATATGGCCTAGAACATGGTAGGCTATTAACGGGCCATATCTCATATGGGCCCTTATTAGGCCCAGAACATGACAGGCTGTTAATGGACCGGATCAAATATGGGCCGACATTTGGCCCAAAACATGGCAGCTTGTTAACGGTTGGCCCACTAGTGTCTTCAAAATCTGTGGGCCTTTAGCTGGGCCGGTTCATTATGGTCTGCAAAATCTTGTGGGCCTTTAGTTGGGCCGGCCCATTATGGTCTGCAAAATCTTGTGGGCCTTTAGCTGGGCCGGCCCATTATGGTCTGTAAAATCTTGTGGGCCTTTAGTTGGGCCGGCCCATTTAATATTTATGGGCCACTTTTCGGCCGGTCCACATATCAACATATCATAGGCGCATCTCGCCCATTGGATGAGTGACATCTGTGCCAACGCGGAGCTGACACGTGGTTCCGTCGGCCAATGAGAATTTTACACATGGAAAATCGCCATTGGTCATGGCTGTTAGTGGGTTATCGGATCCAAAACCGGACCTGATAGCTTAACGGTGACCCGTTACGGTGAATGCCACGTGTTGGTTACCCTTGACGAAAGCACTTCGATGACGCGCCATTTATCGTCATGGAAGTGGACACTTCCGTGATGATAATTTTGGTAATGTCACGGAACACTTCTGCGACAGCACAGATATGACTATCTTGATTCTGTCATAAAATCTTCATGGATGTACACACATGACAGAAAACGTGACCTACTATGTCAAACACATATCATCACAAAAGTGTATTTTTTTGTAGTGATGCCTCTGTTGGTGAGGGGATATATGGGAATTTATAGGTGCAGGAATTAGGTCAGGAGGTGCACGAGGGGCCCACAAGGGTAGGGGCACGCCCTACCCCCTGGGCGTGCCCTCCGTCCTTGTGGCCGCCTCGTGGCTCCTCCGACTTCATCTCCAAGTCTCTAGGTTGTCTTCTGGTCCAAGAAAAATCATCACGAAGGTTTTATTCCGTTTGGACTTCGTATGGTATCCCTTTTCCGCGAAACTCAAAAACAGGGAAAAACAGGAACTGGCATTGGGCTCTAGGTTAATAGGTTAGTCCAAAAAATAATATAAAATAGCATATTAATGCATTAAAACATCCAAAACAGGTAATATAATAGCATGGAACACTAAGAAATTATAGATACGTTGGAGACGTATCAAGCATCCCCAAGCTTAATTCCTGCTCGTCCTCGAGTAGGTAAATGATAAAAACAGAATTTTTGATGCGGAATACTACCTAACATATTTATGCATGTAATTTCTTTATTGTGGCATGAATGTTCAAATCCGTATGATTCAAAACAAAAGTTTAATATTGACACAAAAACAATAATACTTCAAGCATACTAACAAGGCAATTATGTCTTCTCAAAATAACATGGCCAAAGAAAGCTTATCCCTACAAAATCATATAGTCGGGCTATGCTCCATCTTCATCACACAAAATATTTAAATCATGCACAACCCCGATGACAAGCCAAGCAATTGTTTCATACTTTTGATGTTCTAAAACTTTTTTCAACTTTCACACAATACATGAGCGCGAGCCATCACTACTGCAGGATGCTGCTAACGCGACACTACGATCAGAGACCCTTCGAGAAACTGTGTGCGATGCAATGATCGCAAACGGTGCTGTAGGAAAACCGTCAGAAATGTATAAAACGTTTGCGATGACGGATGCATCAAACACGGTTCAGGTTTTAGTTGCGTGTGCGATGAAGGGCATACGGTTCAGTTCAATTAACTGTTTGCGACAAGGAGGAACAAAAGAAACGGGTAACTAGATGAAGGTGTGTGCGATGTACAGCATACGGTTCACTCGGATGAACTGTTTGTGATTAGGCAACACAAAAGAAACGGTCAGCCCGATCAAGGTGTGTGCAATGTACAACATACGGTTCACTCGGATGAACTGTTTGTGATTAGGCAAGAGAACAGGAACGGTTCAATATAACAAGATGTGTGTGATACGTGGCAAACAGGTCTGTAATCAGAAATGTGCATGAAGACCGATAATAATGCAGACGATTGCTTCTAATAAGACGTATGTGATATGCTATGTCTACACAACATCTATTGGCCATTGTGGGACGGGCGGTCATCTGGATACGCCATAAGGATGTGAAGAGGCATTCCTATCAGCAAGGACTAGTTGTTCCACCAGTAGCTCATGTAAGAAAACTATCAAGTTAAGTGTGCTCAGGTTGGAGCAGCCATCGGATGGGTGACTGGATGGGAAGTTGTGTCAATGTTAAATTAGCTGATGGGATGGGTCATTTCGGTCAAATGACCGAAATGGTCATTTCATTTCGGTCAAATGACCGTAATGCCGCATCCCTTCAGCTAATTTAACCTCGAGGTCCTTGTTTTTATTTTTTAACACATGTTAATTAAAGAAGGTCTACCGCATTACTTTTTGACAATGTACGATACGTGGCATACAGTTGATCCATCCGACCTATTTGTGATGGAATAGGCCGTGTGTGTTGTGGGCAAACGCTTGCTAGTATTCAACCGTTTGGGATTGATGAATTCATCACCGACGGGTTCCCTAGTGAGGTCTGTGTTCATATGATCATCATCTACGACTTGTGCTAGCTCGATGCTAAGTTTCCATTAATTGATGGCGTTTTATGAACACGCCACCGTTTCCCACCATTTCCTCACCTGTTTCCCGCCACCATGCTATATTGCGCATAGGGGGGGCGCGACGCACGGAGGCGACTAGCGCAGCCTGTAGCACATCCACCTTTTCCAAGCATGCCAAGCCACCAAAGTGCCGCCTCTGCCATCAACCTCATCGACGAGGAAAACGAGCAGGTGCCACGGCCCGTCGAGGCCGAGGCGCTCCCCGACAACGCGATGGACGATGCCGTGATGCGCGTCATCGCCAGGGTTGAGCAGACCTTTGGCGCATGGTGCTTGAGCGCCGCGGATCAAGATAGGCCTGTCAGCGACGACAGGCTGCAGCTCGCCGCACAACATGATTGATGGCGCGCCACAGAGAAAGCTAGGCGCGTCCGCGCCGATAGGCTGCGGCTCGCCGCACGGCGAGACTGTTGGAGCACCGCAGAGCGAGAGGCGCGGCGCGCCGCACAGCAAGAGCGGATCCATCGGCGCTTGCTTGCTATCGACACGATGTCGCAGCTGGGTACACGTCCCGTCAGAACCCTCATTCCTCGCCAGGAGTGGGCAGAGGCCCTCAGCACCGTACTTGCACCAGAGGCCGGCCGCGTCATACTTGCACCAAACGCCCGCCGCGCCGTTCGCATGGGTGCCGCCATTCTCCTTGTCCAAGGTCCGCTGGATGCCATCGCACTGGTCCATAGGCCGGACCGCCTCCTTGGCCTAGGTGTCCACCTGGGTGCAGTAGAGGAACATGGCCATCGCATCCTCGAGCTGGTGATCTCCGATGAAATAGCCAACTTGGAGCTCGAGATCGCGCTCCAGATGTACCGCGAGCGTGTCGACCGCTTGGACGAACGCCTGCACGAGTTCAGGCAGAGCCAAGAGATACCCTAGGCAAGGGCTGCTGGCCATGGTCTCATGGGCACGTTTTATTTTGAAAAGTCGTTTCGACGTGGATAGCTTTGTATTCACATCAATCATAGTATTGCTCTGTTTATTGCTCTGTTTCAATGTGTGTACTCTGTTTTCTATTCTTATATGTTCTGTTTCAATGTGTGTATGTACGCTTTCCATTCCATATATGTGGATGATAGCAGCTAGATTCAAATTAGTATACAAAAACAGATAGAAAATGAAATTCATAATATATATATTAATTGTTCACTAGATCATCACAGAATATATATATATATATAATATCATCACATATATGTGATGATACTTAACTACTAGGTACAATGCATAAAATTGAAAACGAACAATACTAAAACTAATAATCCCTCCTGGGGCCAGTATTCCGCCAGCCCCTCGCCAGCAGCTCCCTTGTGCGCGGGGTCTTCTGAGTGCGGAGGCAGTACTTCGACTCCTCCGCCTCGCAGCGCTTGACGTACCGATCTGCCTCTTGCTAGCGAACGCGTGCGATCGACTTGCCATTTCGTTGGGCGCACACCGGAGCTCCTCGTCGGTGGCACGCTGGAGCTTATCGGCCCACCTCCACGCAGCGACGAGGCGCCCAACGCCTATGACCTTCCTCGCGAAGTACCCGTCTTTGTACACCTCCTCGGCACGACGACGCGCCCGCCCCCAAAGCTCCGCCGCCTCCTTTTTCCAGGCGGCATCACGGCTTCACAGGCCGCCTGGTACCTGGCTTCCTCCTCCGCCATCTCCTTCTTGAACGCCACTTGCCTGGCTTTCTCAGCCGGCGGCAGCGATTTCCACAGACAAAGATTGTACTGGCCCCAAAACCAATCCAAAGTTGGGGGGTCCGGCACAACCTCGTCAGGCAGCGCGTAGGGGTCCTCGTCGCTGCTAATCGAGTGAGCGTCCTCGGGGGGCGGCGACTTCTCGTCGGCGCGTGGGCAGACCGGCGGCGCCATGGCAGAGATTTGAGAGAGAGAGAGAGAGGGAGAGAGAGAGGGCGAGCGAGGGGAGGATGTAGATCAGAATGCAGGCAGGACGACGTGAGCAAGGTAGTATTTATTGGCGGCCAGAATCTAGATCGACGGGGACAGTACACACGCCGGTCGCCGGAATTTACGAGTACTGTAGTTTGAATTACACACAATTCCAGCAGCAAATCCGTGTGTGAACATAATAGCTGACGGTTTCCAATACAAAACCGTGTCTGATTAATGATCGCTGCCAATCACCTACCAAACCTCGAGCCGCGAGATAGAGTGCCAATCGTGTGGGGGCCGATTGTCTTGCCAGATCTTTACATTTTCTTTTTTGAACACCAGATATTTACATCGTCTGATGATTTTTTAACTCGCACACAAGTACACAAAAATATGATTTTTCAAACCGTTTTGGTTAGGCGTTGCATGTAGATATAGTTCAAATTTGAATTACGGTCATTAAATGGTTAGAAAATCACTTAAATGTCTTTAAAAGGTCAAATGACCCCTGAAAATTTCCAATTTTCACATGACAGTTGTATTAGTGCACGTTAAACGTAGGAAAAAAATTGAAGGCCGTAAGAGGAAGCTATCTCCCGTCCGTCAGCAAACATGCATTGTTCCCTCTCGGAACCACGAACCTTCTAGTGAGTTGCTCCGGTTTGTGAGGGGTGTGTGTCCAAACTTTCGTCAAACAGGCCAATTTTTTTACCACATCATCTTGGTGGCATGACATTAAATCAAGCAAGGTTTCATGTTTTTCTGATCATTTTTTAATTTTTGAATTAAAATGCCATGGCATGCACTCCATGCATGTGCCCATGCCTTGACACCAATATGTTTGAAAATTCATTCGAATTTACTCCACATGGAATTAACTCGCACACAAGTACACAAAAATATGATTTTTCAAACTGTTTTGGTTAGGCGTTGCATGTAGATGTAGTTCAAATTTGAATTACAGTCATTAAATGGTTAGAAAACCACTTAAATGTCTTTGAAAGGTCAAATGACCCCTAGAGTTTTCCAAAATTTCACATTACAGTTGTAGTAGTGCACGTTAGACGTTGAAAAAATTTCAAGGCCGTAAGAGGAAGCTATCTCCCGTTCGTCATCAAACATGCATTGTTCCCTCTCGGAACCACAAACCTTCTAGCGAATTTCTCCGGTTTGTGAGGGGTGTGTGTCCAAATTTTCGTCAAACATGCCAATTTCTTTACCACATCATCTTGGTGGCATGACATTAAATCAAGCAAGGTTTCATGTTTTTCTGATCATTTTATAATTTTCTGGAATTAAAATGCCATAGCATGCACTCCATGCATGTGCCCATGCCTTGACACCAATATGTTTGAAAATTCCTTCGAATTTACTGCACATGGAATTAACTCGCACACAAGTACACAAAAATATGATTTTTCAAACCGTTATGGTTAGGCGTTGCATGTAGATGTAGTTCAAATTTGAATTACAGCCATTAAATGGTTAGGAAATCACTTAAATGTCTTCAAAAGGTCAAATGACCCCTGAAATTTACCAAATTTTCACATGACAGTTGTATTAGTGCATGTTAAACATAGGAAAAAATTTGAAGGCCGTAAGAGGAAGCTATCTCCCGTTCGTCATCAAACATGCATTGTTCCCTCTCGGAACCACGAACCTTCTAGCGAGTTGCTTCGGTTTGTGAGGGGTGCGTGTCCAAACGTTCGTCAAACATGCCAATTTCTTTACCACATCATCTTGGTGGCATGACATTACATCAACCAAGGTTTCATGTGTTTCTCATCATTTCCTATTTTTTAAATTAAAATGCCATGTCACTCCATGCATACGTATGCATGTGTCCATGTCGTGAGACCAATATGTTTGAAAATTCCTTCTAATTTACTGCACATGGAATTAACTCGCACACAAGTACACATATATGATTTTTCAAAACGTTTTGGTTAGGCGTTGCATGTAGATATAGTTCAAATTTGAATTACGGTCATTAAATGGTTAGAAAATCACTTAAATGTCTTTAAAAGGTCAAATGACCCCTGAAAATTTCCAATTTTCACATGACAGTTGTATTAGTGCACGTTAAACGTAGGAAAAAATTTGAAGGCCGTAAGAGGAAGCTATCTCCCGTTCGTCATCAAACATGCATTGTTCCCTCTCGGAACCACGAACCTTTTAGCGAGTTGCACCGGTTTGTGAGGGGTGTGTGTCCAAACTTTCGTCAAACATGCCAATTTCTTTACCACATCATCTTGGTGGCATGACATTACATCAACCAAGGTTTCATGTGTTTCTGATTTTTTTGGAATTAAAATGCCATGCCACTCCATGCATACGTATTCATGCATATGTGTCCATGTCGTGATACAAATATGTTTGAAAATTCCTTCTAGTTTACTGCACATGGAATTAACTCGCACACAAGTACACAAATATGATTTTTCAAACCGTTTCGGTTATGCGTTGCATGTAGATGTAGTTCAAATTTGAATTACGGTCATTAAATGGCTAGAAAATCACTTATATGTCTTTAAAAGGTCAAATGACCCCTAGAATTTTCCAAAATTTCACATTATAGTCGTAGTAGTGCATGTTAGACGTAGAAAACAATTTCAAGGCCATAAGAGGAAGCTATCTCCCGTTCGTCATCAAACATGCATTGTTCCCTCTCGGAACCACGAGCCTTCTAGTGAGTTGCTCCGGTTTGTGAGGGGTGTGTGTCCAAACATGCCAATTTTTTACCACATCATCTTGGTGGCATGACATTACATCAACCAAGGTTTCACGTGTTTCTGATTTTTTTTATTTTTTGGAATTAAAATGCCATGTCACTCCAAGCTTAATTGTGTCATAGCCGTTAGACCAATATGTTTGAAAATTCCTTCCAATTTACTGCACATGGAATTAAATCGCACACAAGTACATCAAATATGATTTTTCAAACCGTTATGGTTAGCTGTTGCATTTACATGTAGTTCAAATTTCAATTACGGTCATTAAATGGCTAGAAAATCACTTAAATGTCTTAGAAAGTCAAATGACCCCTGAAATTTTCCAAAATTTGACATGACAGTTGTATTAGTACTACAAAATTTCTCGTTCATTTAAAACACCATCCGTTGGCACTTTATTCCAAATTCGTCTTTCACAGCTAATAAAAATATCTACAACATCACACACAGTTGTTTTCTAGGAACCGTTTGCGATGAAAATATCTGGGTCTATTTAAGTCTCCCTCCTTAAGCTTCGCCGACTCGTCTGCTCTAGTGTCGGCAACCCCCGAATCCATGAATCCCGATCCCCATTCCCGCACCCCCTTCTTGCAAGGATGAGGCCGTGGAAACGCTTCGTGAAGGCCCGTACGATGGCCGTGTCCCCCCGAGCGCCGCCGCCTACGCCGAGAGTGCCGTCGCATCAACATTGAGCGCGGCCGCTTCCGCCGAGAGGGTGTATGCGTAGCCGACAGGGCAACTGCAACAGCCAAGACGGCTGCAGCCGCTGCTGCGACGGCGGCTGCAAACGCCGAGAGCGCTCGAGCTGCCATCCGTGCCGCTGATGTCGCCCTGGCCCGGGTCGAGGCTATCCACGCTAAGACCGAGGATGCAAACGCCAAGATATTCCAGGCCACCTCGGACTCCAGCATGCAACCCACGTCTGAAAAGGCGGCGGTGGCCATGGAGCACCTGCTTCCTCATGAGGTCGCCGAGTGGGAGCTGGAGATGCAGGAGGTGGCGGAGATCCAGGAGCGCTGGGAGAAGTTGCCCGTGGCCGAGGTCGAGGTAGAGAAGAGTCTGTCCGTCGAGGAATCGACGGTGGAGTACCAACGCGTGCTCTGGCGCAGCCACTACTACGAGTACTAGAACCTTGAGGGCGGTGCTACCTCTTGAGCACTGCGTTGGTTTTCCCTTGGAGAGGAAAGCGTGATGCAACAAAGTAGCGTAAGTATTTCCCTCAGTTTTTGAGAACCAAGGTATCAATCCAGTAGGAGGCCACGCACGAGTCCCTCGCACCTACACAAAAAAATAAATCCTCGCAACCAACGCAATAAAGGGGTTGTCAATCCCTTTACGGTCACTTACGAGAGTGAGATCTGATAGCTATGATACGATAATATTTTTGGTATTTTTATGATAAAGATGCAAAGTAAAGAAAGCAAAATAAAGAGGGCGCCAGAAATAGCTAAGTGCTGAAACATTAATATGATGGAAAATAGACCCGGGGGCCATAGGTTTCACTAGTGGGTTCTGTCATGAGCATAAATATTACGGTGGGTGAACAAATTACTGTTGAGCAATTGATAGAATTGAGCATAGTTATGGGAATATCTAGGTATGATCATGTATATAGGCATCACGTCCGAGACAAGTAGACCGACTCCTGCCTGCATCTACTACTATTACTCCACACATCGACCGCTATCTAGCATGCATCTAGAGTATTAAGTTCAAAAGAGCAGAGTAACGCTTTAAGTAAGATGACATGAGGTAGAGGGATAAACTCATGCAATATGATATAAACCCCATCTTGTTATCCTCAATGGCAACAATACAATACGTGCCTTGCTGCCCCTACTGTCACTAGGAAAGGACACCGCAAGATTGAACCCAAAGCTAAGCACTTCTCCCCTTGCAAGAAAGATCAATCTAGTAGGCCAAACCAAACTGATAATTCGAAGAGACTTGCAAAGATAACCAATCATACATAAAAGAATTCAGAGAAGATTCAAATATTGTTCATAGATAAACTTGATCATAAACCCACAATTCATCGATCTCAACAAACACACCACAAAAGAAGATTACATCGATAGATCTCCACAAGAGAAGGGGAGAACATTGTATTGAGATCCAAAAAGGGAGAAGAAGCCATCTAGCTAATAACTATGGACCCGAAGGTATGAGGTAAACTACTCACACATCATCGGAGAGGCTATGGTGTTGATGTAGAAGCCCTTCGTGATTGATGCCCCCTCCGGGGGAGCTCCGGAAAAGGCCCCAAGATGGGATCTCACGGGTATAGAAGGTTGCGGCGGTGGAATTAGGTTTTTGGCTCCATCTCTGGTAGTTTGGGGGTACGTAGGTATATATAGGAGGAAGAAGTACGTCGGTGGAGCAACATGGGGCCCACGAGGGTGGAGGGCGCTCCCCCCTACCTCGTGCCTTCCTGGTTGATGTCTTGACGTAGGGTCCAAGTCCTCTGGATCACGTTCGTTTCGAAAATCACGTTCCCGAAGGTTTCATTCCGTTTGGACTCCGTTTGATATTCTTTTTCTGCGAAACTCTGAAATAGGCAAAAAATAGCAATTCTGGGCTGGGCCTCCGGTTAATAGGTTAGTCCCAGAAATAATATAAAAGTGTATAATAAAGCCCAATAATGTCCAAAACAGAATATAATATAGCATGGAGCAATCAAAAACTATAGATACGTTGTAGACGTATCAAGCATCCCCAAGCTTAATTCCTGCTCGTCCTCGAGTAGGTAAATGATAAAAACAGAATTTTTGATGTGGAATGCTACTTGGCATAATTTTAATGTAATAATCTTAATTGTGGTATGAATATTCAGATTCGAAAGATTCAAGATAAAGGTTTAATATTGACATAAAAGAAATAATACTTCAAGCATACTAACTAAGGAATTATGTCATCTCAAAATAACATGGCCAAAGAAAGTTTATCCCTACAAAACCATATAGTTTAGTCATGCTCCATTTTCGTCACACAAGAATGCTCTCATAATGCATAACCCCGATGACAAGCCAAGCAATTGTTTCATACTTTAGTAATCTCAAACTTTTTCAACCTTCACACAATACATGAGCGTGAGCCATGGATATAGCACTATGGGTGGAATAGAATATAATGATGGGGGTTATGTGGAGAAGACAAAAAAGGAGAAAGTCTTGCATCAACGCGGCTAATCAATGAGCTATGGAGATGCCCATCGATTGATGTTAATGCAAGGAGTAGGGATTAACATGCAACGGAGGCACTAGAGCTATAAATGCATGAAAGCTCAACAAAAGAAACTAAGTGGGTGTGCATCCAACTTGCTTGCTCACGAAGACCTAGGGCATTTGAGGAAGCCCATTGTTGGAATATACAAGCCAAGTTCTATAATGAAAAATTCCCACTAGTAAATGAAAGTGACAAAACAAGAGACTCTCTATCATGAAGATCATGGTGCTACTTTGAAGCACAAGTGTGGAAAAAGGATAGTAGCATTGCCCCTTTTTATTTTCTCTTTTTTGGGCCTTCTCTTTTTTTGCCTTTCTCTTTTTTTATTAGGGCAATGCTCTATGAAAGATGATCATCACACTTCTATTTATTTACAACTCAATGATTACAATTCGATACTAGAACAAAGTATGACTCTATATGAATGCCTCCGGCGGTATACCGGGATAGCAATGAATCAAGAGTGACATGTATGAAGAATTATGAACTGTGGCTTTGCCACAAATACAATGCCAACTACATGATCATGCAAAGCAATATGATATTGATGAACGTGTCATGATAAATGAAACGGTGGAAAGTTGCATGGCAATATATCTCGGAATGGCTATGGAAATGCCATAATAGGTAGGTATGGTGGCTGTTTTGAGGAGGATATAAGGAGTTTTATGTGTGAAAGAGCGAATCATATCACGAGGTTTGGATGCACCGGCGAAGTTTGCACCAACTCTCAATGTGAGAAAGGGCAATGCATGGTACCGAAGAGGCTAGCAATGATAGAAGGATAAGAGTGCGTATAATCCATGGACTCAACATTAGTCATAAAGAACTCACATACTTATTTCAAAAATCTACAAGTCATCAAAAACCAAGCACTACGCGCATGCTCCTAGGGGGATAGATTGGAAGGAAAAGACCATCGCTCGTCCCCGACCGCCACTCATAAGGAGGACAACCAAAGAACACCTCATGCTTCAAATTTGTTACATAACGTTTACCATATGTGCATGCTACGGGACTTGCAAAGTTCAACACAAGTATTTCTCAAATTCACAACTACTCAACTAGCACAACCTTAATATCACTACCTCCATATCTCAAAACAATCATCAAGAATCAAACTTTTCTTAGTATTCAGCACACTCATAAGAAAGTTTTTTTTCTTTTTCTTTTTTACTAGTCCTGAATACTTAGCGTATTAGGATTAATTTCCCAATTTAAGCAAATTACCATGCTGTTTAAGACTCTCAAAATAATATAAGTGAAGCATGAGAGAATAATAGTTTCTATAAAACAAAACCACCGCCGTGCTCTAAAAGATATAAGTGAAGCACTAGAGCAAAAACTATATAGCTCAAAAGATATAAGTGAAGCGCATAGAGTATTCTAATAAATTCTGAATCATGTGTGTCTCTCATCAAAAGGTGTGTACAGAAAAGATGATAGTGGTAAACTAAAAAGCAAAGACTCAAATCATACAAGATGCTCCAAGCAAAACACATATCATGTGGTGAATAAAAATATAGCTCCAAGTAAAGTTACCGATGGAAGTAGAGGAAAGAGGGGATGCCTTCCGGGGCATCCCCAAGCTTTGACTTTTAGGTGTTCTTAGATTATCTTGGGGTGCCATGGGCATCCCCAAGCTTAGGCTCTTGCTACTCCTTGTTCCATAATCCACCAAATCATCTACCCAAAACATGAAAACTTCACAACACAACACTTATCAGAAAATCTCGTGAGCTCTGTTAGCGAAAGAAAACAAAACACCACTTTAAGGTACTGTAATGAACTCATTCTTTATTAATATTGGTGTTAAACCTATTGTATTCCAACTTCTCTATGGTTTATAAACTATTTTACCAGCCATGGATTCATCAAAATAAGCAAACAACACACGAAAAACAGAATATGTCAAAAACAGAACAGTCTATAGTAATCTGTAACTAACGCAAACTTCTGGAACTCCAAAAATGCAGCAAAAATAGGACGACCTAGATAATTTGTTTATTGATCAGCAGCAATTGGAATCAATAGTTTATCACGTTCTGGTAATTTTTAACAATTATTTTCGTGAACAGAAAGTTTCTGGAATTTTCAGCAAGATCAAATAACTATCATCCAAGAAGATCCTATAGGTTTAACTTGGCACAAATGCTAATTAAAACATAAAAACACATCTAACCAGAGGCTAGATCAAATATTTATTCCTAAACAGAAGCAAAAAGCAAAAAAAATACTAAAAGTAAAATTGGGTTTCCTCCCAACAAGCGCTATCGTTTAACGCCCTTAGCTAGGCATAATAGCAAGGATAGATCTAGGTATTGCCATCTTTGGTAGGCAATTCTTCAATGAGACATCTATCATCCTTAGGAGTTTCTTTCTTTTTATTAATTATCAAACTTCTAGGCACATAACCGAAAAATTCATTTGTAGCAATTGGTTCCTTAATGATAGCAAAAAGATTGGGATGAATACTTATAGATTTGAGATCCGCACCTTCCTTACTAGAGGATTCACCCTTATTTTTAGGAACATACATAGGCTTGGCAATTTTAGTTGGAGGACTTGGAGTATTCTTTACAGAAGAAAAAGCGGTTCCCAAGTTGGTAATGATACCCTCAAGTTTATCGATTCTAGTGGAATCCTGATTTATTCTTTCATTAACTATGGGTTCCTTCTCCTTAATATTTTTCAAAGTGACTCCTACTTTAGATCCATATTGGGTAATTTGGTTGTGGATCTTTTTATCCAAATTTTCGATTAACTCTATGTAGCAACTTTATTTTCAATAATTTCAAGTCTTTGCATTACATGCTCCAAAGTTAACATAGTTCCATTAACAAAAAGAGGTGGTGAGCCAAACAAATCTATCATAGCATTATAAGAATCACAAGTATGGCTACCCAAGAAATTCCCTCCGGTAATGGTATCAAGGATATATCTGTACCACGGAGTAGCGCCTACATAAAAATTGTGGAGAAGAACGGAAGTAGATTGCTTCCTGGTAGATCTATTTTGAGCATTGCAAATTCTATACCAAGCGTCTTTTAGATTTTCTCCCTCCCTTTGCTTAAAATTAAGAACTTCATTCTCGGGAGACAACGGAGAAGATAGGGGACTAGCCATAACGACAAGCAAGCAATCCAGCACACGAGCAAACAAGAAGCAAGCGAAAAAGAGGCGAATGGAGAAGAGAGGGCGAATAAAATGGCAAGGGTGAAGTGGGGGAGAGGAAAACGAGAGGCAAATGGCAAATAATGTAATGTGGGAGATAAGGGTTTGTGATGGGTATTTGGTATGTTGACTTTTGCATAGACTCCCCAGCAACGGCGCCGGAAATCCTTCTTGCTACCTCTTGAGCACTGCGTTGGTTTTCCCTTGAAGAGGAAAGGGTGATGCAGCAAAGTAGCGTAAGTATTTCCCTCAGTTTTTGAGAACCAAGGTATCAATCCAGTAGGAGGCCACGCACAAGTCCCTCGCACCTACACAAACAAATAAATCCTCGCAACCAACGCAATAAAGGGGTTGTCAATCCCTTCACGGTCACTTACGAGAGTGAGATCTGATATATATGATAAGATAATATTTTTGGTATTTTTATGCTAAAGATGCAAAGTAAACAAAGCAAAATAAAGACGGCCATTGAAATAGCTAAGTGCTGAAAGATTAATATGAAGGAAAATAGACCCGAGGGCCATAGGTTTCACTAGTGGCTTCTCTCATGAGCATAAATATTATGGTGGGTGAACAAATTACTGTTGAGCAATTGATAGAATTGAGCATAGTTATGAGAATATCTAGGTATGATCATGTATATAGGCATCACGTCCGAGACAAGTAGACCGACTCCTGCCTGCATCTAGTACTATTACTCCACACATCGACCGCTATCCAGCATGCATCTAGAGTATTAAGTTCAAAAGAACAGAGAAACGCTTTAAGTAAGATGACATGATGTAGAGGGATAAACTCATGCAATATGATATAAACCCCATCTTGTTATCCTCGATGGCAACAATACAATACGTGCCTTGCTGCCCCTACCGTCACTAGGAAAGGACACCGCAAGATTGAACCCAAAGCTAAGCAGTTCGCCCATTGCAAGAAAGATCAATCTAGTAGGCCAAACCAAACTGATAATTCGAAGAGACTTGCAAAGGTAACCAATCATACATAAAAGAATTCAGAGAAGATTCAAATATTGTTCATAGATAAACTTGATCATAAACCCACAATTCATCGGTCTCAACAAACACACCGCACAAGAAGATTACATCGAATAGATCTCCACAAGAGAGGGGGAGAACATTGTATTGAGATCCAAAAAGAGAGAAGAAGCCATCTAGCTAATAGCTATGGACCCGAAGGTCTGAGGTAAACTACTCACACATCATCGGAGAGGCTATGGTGTTGATGTAGAAGCCCTCCGTGATCGATGCCCCCTCCGGCGGAGCTCCGGAAAAGGCCCAAGATGGGATCTCACGGGTACAGAAGGTTGCGGCGGTGGAATTAGGTTTTTGGCTCCGTCTGCGGTAGTTTGGGGGTACGTAGGTATATATAGGAGGAAGAAGTACATCGGTGGAGCAACGTGGGGCCCACGAGGGTGGAGGGCGCGCCCCCCTACCTCGTGCCTTCCTTGTTGATGTCTTGACGTAGGGTCGAAGTCCTCTGGATCACGTTCGTTCCGAAAATCACGTTCCCGAAGGTTTCATTCCGTTTGGACTCCGTTTGATATTCTTTTTCTGCGAAACTCTGAAATAGGCAAAAAACAGCAATTCTGGGCTGGGCCTCCGGTTAATAGGCTAGTCCCAACAATAATATAAAAGTGTATAATAAAGCCCAATAATGTCCAAAACAGAATATAATATAGCATGGAGCAATCAAAAATTATAGATACGTTGGAGACGTATCAGGCGGCGCCGAGGACGAGGACGCGGTCGACTTCAGCAGGGGGGACGTGGAGTCCACCAACGGTGGCATGTCGCCAGGACAAGTCATCGACGTCTCATCTCACACCAGCGATGCATAGGCCGGCGCGGCGGGGGATTTTTAATTATGCGTACTTAGGCTTTGTTTTTAGTGCTGGTCTTTTGTTAGAGCAATGTTTAGGTCAACTAGCTCTATGTAATTACTAAAATTGCTCGATTCAGTAAGTGTGGTCTATCTGCTGTATGCTCTTTTGTGTGCCCAAATTAGCAAGCGATGTTAAATTATGCAATGACGTGCCCGGGAAATTTCCACCAAAATTTGAATTATCAAACTCATCCCATGCGCGTAAAGCAGAAGAATCATTTGCGATGCGCACAATCGAATAAAGTGAATGGGCCGGCGGCACCGCACACGTTCAAAGTGAATCTGCCCATGCCTTGAGACCAAAATTTGAATTATCAAACTCATCCCATGCGCGTAAAGCAGAAGAATCGTTTGCGATGTACACAATCATTCAAAGTGAATGGTCCGGCGGCACCGCGCGCAAAGTTTCCCTCCACATTTCCAAAATTTTGGCCTACCGCCAAAATATCTACCCCCGCCACCTTCCCCCTTCCCCGTCCCCTTTTCTCCCCGACCACAAGTCACATTTCCCATGTTTCCTCCTTCCTTCCTTCCTTCCTTGCTAAGCTATAGCCGCTTCCTCGCTCTCGCCGTCTCGCATCCTACCGCCGGGGTCGCCATGTTCTTCTTCAAAGACATCTCCAGCGGTTCCTCCTCGGGCGACTACTACTTCACCACCCGGGTATTCCTCTCTTCTCTCTCTCTCGGGATATGACTTGGAATGAAGGATTTTTACCCGGAGGTCGATTTGAGTCATTTCTTCCTCTTGTAGCTCCCTAAGACCATCTGTGGCAACGAATGGAGCGGGGTGGCTGAAGATCTATCTGCTTGTTGTCACCATCAATCTCCATGCGTGAAGCTACTTGCGTTTGATTCTGTGGACACTGGGAGGAAGTTTCTGGCATGTGCAGAGAAGGTTAGACCCTCTTCCGTTGTTATAAATCATTTGTTAGATGTGATTCAGATACTGTCAAGCTCCCAACCCATTCATACCACACCTTCAACCAAATGCATCCTAAGACAGTGTCACAGTTTGTACCTAGTATCTTAAATTGTTGCCATCTCATCAGCGGTGCCATTAGAAAATTATTTGGCACCGCTTCAGCAGTTTGTGCAGCCAACTTTGGTCCACACATCCGAGCAGCCAAGTAGTAAAATACTAAATCTTTATGGCACGAAGGAACTGGGCATCGGAGCAACTACGTGCTCCGGAGTCCGGGTCCCTGATTTTTTTTCCGTTGCATCGGCTCGCCAGTTCAGGGCACCGGTGCGAGATGTAGCAACAGTTGTCTTTACACCAGTTTTGGCATACATAGTGGACGGCCTTAGTGCTATTAGTTCTATATTACTAAATTTGTGCATGTACACACCACTTAGTATCAATTTGCTGTCATCCAAACACTGTCGCTATGCTGTTGCAGTTATATTTACCTTCCTCATAAAATGTTCAATTTGTTATTTATTGTACATGAGTAAGAACTTGTAGCGTCGTTGTACGTAGTTAATTATAGCTTCTGATGTTCCAAAATTTGGTTGTTGTCTCAGTACCAATTATTTCATTTGCACATTGATCTTTTTGAGAAGATATGTCATAATTAACATGTTTCTTTAGTTTTTCAAAATAAGCATTGGCGATTTTCTATGTTGCTATAAACCCATTTCCCCTACAATTGTTATTGATGTAGTTTTAAATATTATAGGATGAACGGAAGTGTTCTTACTTGGAGTGGGTTGATCAAGAGTGGCCAGAGTCTTTGAAGATGTGCCTAAGGAAGCTCTGGAGCATGTATGAGGAAGTGAACACAGCTAGGCTTAGAGAAAATCTTGTTAACGCTGAAGCATATTTCAAGATGCGGGATAAAAAGTTGAAGGTGGAGAATGAGCTCAGATTTTTTTTAAAGAGTTTGCTAAGATGGTGTTGGCGAAGGAGAAGGCACTTTCCCAGTTGGCCCGTGCAAAACGGGTTCTTACTGAACTGAAAGCAGAGGTGGATAAGACGAGCCTCGATGATCTCAATTAGGGAAATGAATATATTGTTCTTATGAAGTTGAACTAGCTATATGTTGTACTGTGCTGTTTTCTTGTAGCTACCGTACTATGATGTTATAATATATTTATGTGCCTGATATGAAATTGGCAAACAGCTGTTCGATATGAAATGTGATTTTTCTTAATACTAGAATTATTAATTGTAAACTAATAAACCTGCTAAATGTGTCATGGACCTTTACAAACGGTTCTAGCAGTAAAAGCGGTTGCGATGGATAGCCCAATGCCACACAGTTTTCTTCATCAAATCGTGTGTGATATAGTTGATAAAAGCAAACAGTTAACCAAGGAAGACCGTGTGCAATAGTTACACCTTTCACACACGAGCCTACACATAAAACTGTGTGGGATTTACGTCCTAACGGAAATGTTTTCCCTGGATTGACTGTGTGGGATGTACATAAGAACGGAAACGTATTCCTTGGATTGACTGTGTGTGATATACATACGAACGGAAATGTTTTTCTGGGATTCACCGTGTGGGATGTACATACCTATGGAAATGATTTTCTCGGATTACCGTGTGGGATGTACATACCTACGGAAATGATTTCTGGGATTCACCGTGTGGGATGTACATACCTACAGAAATGATTTCTGGGATTCACCGTGTGGGATGTACATACCTACGGAAATGATTGGGTTTTGATCCCTCGCTCGATCGCACACAGCCCCAGCCTGGGTCCCAGGAGGGCCTATCCCGGACGATTTCTGGGTCGTGTGAGAAGGACACCCTATCGCACACACTCACTTGGCGACGGTTCCAAATGTCGTCGCGGAAAGGGGTAAAAAACCGTTTGTTTAGGACCGACGCGCACCAGTGCATGGACATAGCACTATAGGTGGAATAGAAGGTGGTTATGGAGAAGACAAAAGGAAGGAGATAGTCTCACATCAAGTAGGCGTATCAACGGGCTATGGAGATGCCGATCAATAGATATCAATGTGAGTGAGTAGGGATTGCCATGCAACGGATGCGCTAGAGCTATAAATTTATGAAAGCTCAAAAAGAAACTAAGTGGGTGTGCATCCAACTTGCTTGCTCACGAAGACCTAGGGCAATTTGAGGAAGCCCATCATTGGAATATACAAGCCAAGTTCTATAATGAAAGATTCCGACTAGTATATGAAAGTGACAATATAGGAGACTCTCTATCATGAAGATCATGGTGTTACTTTGAAGCACAACTGTGGTAAAAGGATAGTAGCATTGCCCCTTCTCTCTTTTCTCTCATTTTTTTATTTGTTTGGGCCTTCTCTCATTTTTTGGCCTCTTTTTTTGTCCGGAGTCCCATCCCAACTTGTGGGGGAATCATTGTCTCCATCATCCTTTCCTCACATGGGACAATACTCTAATAATGAAGATCATAACACTTTTATTTACTTACAACTCAAGAATTACAAATCGATACTTAGAACAAAATATGACTCTATATGAATGCCTCCGGTGGTGTACCGGGATGTGCAATGAATCAAGAGTGACATGTATGAAAGAATTATGAATGGTGGCTTTGCCACAAATACGATGTCAACTACATGATCATGCAAAGAAATATGACAATGATGGAACATGTCATAACAAACAGAACGATGGAAAGTTGCATGGCAATATATCTCGGAATGGCTATGGAAATACCATAATAGGTAGGTATGGTGGCTGTTTTGAGGAAGGTATTTGGTGGGTTTATGGCACCATCGAAAGTTGCGCGGTACTAGAGAGGCTAGCAATGGTGGAAGGGTGATAGTGCGTATAATCCATGGACTCAACATTAATCATAAAGAACTCACATACTTATTGCAAAAATCTATTAATTATCGAAACGAAGTACTACGCGCATGCTCCTAGGGGGATAGATTGGTAGGAAAAGACAATCGCTCGTCCCCGATCGCCACTCATAAGGAAGACAATAAATAAATAAATCATGCTCCGACTTCATCACATAACGGTTCACCAAACGTGCATGCTACAGGAATCACAAACTTTAACACAAGTATTTCTTCAAATTCACAATTACTCACTAGCATGACTCTAATATCACCATCTCTATATCTCAAAACAATAATAAGGAATCAAACTTCGCATAGTATTCAATGCACTTTACATGAAAGTTTTTATTATATCCCTCTTGGATGCCTATCATATTAGGACTACATTTATAACCAAAGAAAATTACCATGCTGTTTAAAGACTCTCAAAATAATATAAGTGACGCATGAAAGTTCAACAATTTCTATAAAATAAAACCACCGCCGTGCTCTAAAAAGATATAAGTGAAGCACTAGAGCAAAATTGCCTAGCTCAAAAGATATAAGTGACGCACATAGAGTATTCTAATAAATCACGATTCATGCGTGTCTCTCTCAAAAGGTGTGTACATCAAGGATGATTGTGGCAAACTAAAAATCAAAGACTCAAATCATACAAGACGCTCCAAGCAAAACACATATCATGTGGTGAATAAAGATATAGCCTCAAGTAAAGTTACCGATAGACGAAGACGAAAGAGGGGATGCCTTTCAGGGCTTCCCCAAGCATAGGCTCTTGGTTGTCCTTGAATTTTACCTTGGGTGCCTTGGGCATCCCCAAGCTTAGTCTCTTGCCACTCCTTATTCCATAGTTCATCAAATCCTTACCCAAAACTTGAAAACTTCACAACACAAAACTCAACAGAAAATCTCATAAGCTCCGTTAGTATAAGAAAATAAATCACCACATTTGTTACTGTTGTGAACTCATTATTTATTTATATTGGTGTAATATCTACTGTATTCCAACTTTTCCATGGTTCATACTCCCCGATACTACCTATAGATTCATCAAAATAAGAAAATAACACATAGAAAACAGAATTTGTCAAAAACAGAACGGCCTGTAGTAATCTGGATAGTTCGAATACTTTTGTAACTCCAAAAAGTCTAAACAATCAGGACAACAGGGGCAATTTGTATATCAATTTTGTGTAAAATTAAAAATTTTGGGACTGGGCGCAAAAGTTTCGGTTTTTCAGCAAGATCAAATCAACTATCACCGCAAGCTATCCCAAAGGTCTTACTTGGCACAAACACTAATTAAAACACTAAACCACATCTAACCATAGGCTAGATGAATTATTTATTGCAAAACAGAACCTAAAAAGCAAAAAACAAAAATAAAATTGGGTTGCCTCCCAACAAGCGCTATTGTTTAACGCCCTTAGTTAGGCATAAAACACGAATAGATTTAGGTATAATCATCTTTGGTATGCAATTCTTCAATCATGCACTTATAATCCTTAGGGGATTCTTTGGTTTTATCAATGATCGAACTCTTAGGCAAGAAATCAAGAAATTCATTCATGGCAATTGGTTCCTTAATATATGGAAAAAATTGGAGTGAACACTTATTGATTTGAGATCTTCGTTATCTTTACTAGAAGATTCACCCTTATTCTTAGGAACATAAGTAAACTTGGCAATCTTAGTAGGGGGAAGATTTTGAGTAGTTTTAACGGAGGAAAAAGCGAAACCCAAGTTGGTAACAATATCTTCTAGTTTGCCAATTCTAGTAGAATCTTGATCTATCTTTTCGTTAACTATGGGTTCCTTTTCCCTAAGATTCTTTAAAGTAACTCCTACTTTAGATCCATATTGAGTAATCTGATTATGAATCTTTTTATCCAAATTTTCAATCAACTCAACGGTAGCAATCTTATTCTCAATAATATCAAGCCTTTGCATTACATGCTCCAAGGTTGAAACAGCTCCATTGATCAAAAGAGGTGGTGGGCCTAAGAAATCTATCATGGAATTGTAAGAATAAAAAGTATGGCTCCCCAAGAAATTCCCTCCGGTAATGGTACCTAGAACATATCTATTCCAAGGAGTAACACCCACATAAAAATTGTGAAGAAGAACGGCAGTAGATTGCTTGCGAGTAGATCTATGTTGAGCATTGTAAATTCTATACCAAGCATCTTATAATTTTTCTCCCCCACCTTTGTTGAAAATTGAGGACTTCATTATCGGTAGTGCTAACAATGATGGGAGTACTAGCCATGAAAGCAAGACAAACGATCTAACACACGAGCACACAAAAAGCAATCAAAGAAGACGAACGGAAGAGGGGCGAAGAAAAGGCAAATCTTTTCAAAAATTGTTTTAGAAGTGGGGAAGAGGAAAACGAGAGGCGAATGGCGAATAATGTAATGCAAGAGATGAGAGTTTATGAGGTGTACTTGGTATGGCTTGACTTGGCGTAGATCTCCCCAGCAACGATGCCAGAAATTCTTCCTGCTACTTCTTGAGCTTGCATTGGTTTTCCCCTTGAAGAGGAAAGGGTGACGCAGCAAAGTAGAGATAAGTATTTCCCTAAGTTTGAGAATCAAGGTATCAATCCAGTAGGAGACACTGCACAAGTCACCGAATACCTGCACAAACAATCAAACAACTTGCACCCAACGCGATAAAGGGGTTGTCAATCCCTTCACGTTTACTTGCAAAAGTGAGATCTGTTAGAGATAGATAAACGATAAAGTAAATATTTTTGGTATTTTTGGTTTATACACTACTGCAGGATGCCGCTAACGCGACACTACAATCAGAGACCCTTCAACGAAACTGTGTGCGATGCAATAATCGTAAACAATGGTGTGAAAAACCCGTCAAAAAAAGGTGCAAAACGTATGCAATGGCGGATGCATCAAACACGGTTCAGATTTTAGTTGCGTGTGCGATGCAGGGCATACGGTTCAGTTCAATTAACTGTTTGCGATGAGGATAAACAAAAGAAACGCGGCACACACCTTCATCATACGATTCACTCGGATGAACTGTTTGTGATTAGGCAACACAAAAGAAACGGTCAGCCAGATCAAGGTGTGTGCGATATATGGCATGCGGTTCACTCGGATGAACTGTTTGCTTTGAGCCAAGAGAATAGAAACAGTTCAATATAACAAGATGTGTGTAATACGCGGCAAACAGGTGTGTAATCAGAAATGTGTGCAAAGACCGATAATAACGCAGACGATTGATGCTAATAAGCCGTCCGTGTTGTGGGCAAACTCTTGGTGGTATACAATTGTCAACGATTGATGAAATCATCACCGACGGGTTCCCCAGTATGGTCCGTGTGCAATGTCATTGCACACAGGACAACAACATATGTACTTATAACTTATAAGGACTTGATTCCATAAACAGATTGAACATCCAATTACATATGTGGCTAGTACACACATGGCCTTTGCACAAACCAAAGTATGTTCCAAAATGCCTAGGAAACTCAAATAATGTATAAAAGGGCGAAATGAACCATGAATAATTTCATATTTTTAGGACGACACTACTATAGTTGCATGTTGCCTCTGTAAAATAAATCAAGGCGGGAAGAGACAACGTATGTCATTTCGCACACATAGGTGACAAGGTCCCTCTCGGAACCATGAGCCTTTTTGAGAGAAGCTCCGGTTTGTAAGAAGTTTGTACCAAAACTTGTCCCAAATTGGACTAATTTTTTACCACAACATGTTGGTGCTATGTCATAACACCATGCCAATTTTCATGATTTTGAGGCGAGTTTTGGATTTACAGTAATTTTAAAACCAGGTTTCCCAATGTTTACTGTCGAGTCAGCACCGCCGTGCATAGGCTTTTTCCTCGTGGGTCCCAAATGACAAATCCAAATCTGTCACTACCATGCAACTTTTCTTATTAAGAATTACAACCCATTTGGTGTGCTAGCTGAAAATAAGTTTGTGGGTGCTGGTGGGCGCTAAGAACTTGCGGGTTCTATAATGAACAAAGATCTCAAGGATCCCGCGAGAGTGATGTTCTTTCCCTATGTTGTGAATGCTTATAATATTTATGTCTTAATTAAAGAAATGGCAAGCCATTGGCCCAGTATGAAAGAAAATATGGGTCAAAACCGAGTTGAAAAGGGAAATAATATCTAACTCCAGCTTACAAACAGTACAAAAGCACGAGGATTAATTGCTCATCAGGTTTAGACAAAATCCAGATTGAACAGGAACAATGACATCTAACTCAACCAAAGTTTCCGGCAGTCACAATCAAATGGACCGGTCTGATCCATAAAATCAAGATCCCCGGCCAGAAATTGTACCGGTACAGTATGACAAGCTGTTGTAAATAGAATCCGAGCATGATCAGAAGCCGTTAGGTCCACCTGAAACTTCTTTTTATGTTATTCAACACTTGCAGCCATAAGAAATTTCTTGTCGAAAAACTTAATCCTCACGGACAATAGTTCCCTCACATTCAACATGAAGAATGTGACAAAGCTATTGTTTGCATTGTTGGATGCATATCCTTCCAATGTTATTGTATTCAAATGAATGTCATGAGATCTGAGAAAATCCCGGTGCTTCTTGAACCATCAATTGGTTATACCTTTTTCTCCATGATAGGATGGACAAGCTCTTCATTGAGCATAGAACATAATATTAGTACCAAAAGTGTACTCCAAGATGATACTTAATTTATGCACACAAATGAAAAAGGCAGATTACAAAAGTTTACGTGAATAGTATACAGTACCTCAATAGGTGTGGAGCAAAACACCATCTTGAACCATCTAAAAGGATCACGAAGCACCCAAGGTCTCCAGTTTAGGCGCAGAGACTACACACTGGTACGCGTCGGTGCTATACAAATGGTTTTTAACCCCTTCCGCGGATGGCATATGGAACTGTCGCCAAGTGAGTGTGGGCGATAGGGTGGTCCTTCCCACACGACCCAGAAACCGTCGGTGATAGGCCCTCCTGGGACACCAAATGAGCTCGTGTGTGATCGGGCGAGGCATCGAAACCCAATCATTTCTGTAGGTATGTACTTCCCACACGGTGAATCCCAGAAAATCATTTTCGTAGGTATGTACATCCCACACGGTGAATCCCAGAAAATCATTTCCGTAGGTATGTACATCCCACACGGTGAATCCTAGAAAAACATTTCCGTAGGTATGTATATCACACACAGTTCTTTGTGTGGAAACGTTTGTGCAAGGTGGTCTAACGCAAAAACTTCGCTGCCGGAAGCCATGTGTGATTGTTAGTTGATCGAACACGCCTACTTACTAGAAACCATGCAGGTTGTTTGAGTTCATCACCCATGATGCTGTCTGAGTAACATTCTGCAATAGAAAACCCCAATAAGCAGGGTAATTAGCGTATTATTGATAATCCATGTACTAATCAAACTGATATTTCTTTTAAAACACGCCAGATATTTCATATCCGTATAAAAGAAACCAGGATTTCATAATCGAATTACATCAGATAGCTTCGACACTCAGTTACGCCATTACACAACAACAACAAGTTTCACATGCAGCATCAAAAACCTTTGGAAAGTAGCACCATACACGGTAAATAGACATATGAATCTCATCTGGGAAACTGAAGAAGCGGAAGGAAAATATTGAGCCTTCAGTGATGTTGAATGTCCTTGCAACTTTAGGCCAGTGGCTATGGATAATTGCCCGTGAACCTTTGTCCTCTTCAGCAAGACTTCAATATTGTACCGTGGGTGTTGAATGAATACCTTCCTCGCCTCTTGACCATGCAGGTGGTTTGAGAGGTAATCATCGGTGAACTGCTTTGAAAAGTACTGAAAACAAAGCTATGCATAAATCGCTGTTGTAAATTTTGAAATGGCGCAAGGGGTAAAAACAAGGTAAAAGAGTTGGTACCATCCTATAGTTGACTGATGTCTTCTTCATTGTGCAAACAAAGATCTTGCTGTTATTCGTCGCAAGTTTCTTCATCCTAACAATCTTTCTGAGTTTCTTGACTTGACTGATATTCATGGACATCTCATTTCCCCATATGCAAAATGAGTCGAACTGTGGGTCTAAGCCTCTGACAGCAGGACCTACATGTGCAAGACCAAATTGTAAGAAAGCTAAATATTAGAATGATTCCTGCAACTGCACAATAATGTGCTATTAGCCAAAGGACCCTGCTTGAACAAACCTCGATGGTAAACCGCAGTGTCTCCCATTGTTTCCCTGCAACACACATAAGGAAGATCTTGATCAGGTTAACTAAGAGTTGCCATACTATCAGTAGAATATGTATTGAGTACAGCCAAATTTGATTGGTGTCACATGCATAACAATACAAAATTGTACCCACAGCAAATGAAAATCAAATTGCAGAACTGAACCAAACAGTTAAATGGACAACAGACCAAATGAACCAAAATAGTTAACTGAGCACGACATTGCAGAATAGAAACATGTACTAGAAGATACGACAGTTAACAAAACAAAGAATGCTTGAGAATAGTACTACAAAATGTAGCAATTGTTGGACCAAAGTGTTAATTGAACATTACATTTCAGAGGACCAAACTGTTAACTGAACATCAGATTGGATATTAAAATTATAGAGGACAAATCACTAGAAGGCACTGGCGGTGGCCTCGAGAAAACAGCATGAACTATATTTTAAAGTAGACAACCGCGTGGCGGCATCGACGGTGGCCTCGAAGATGAGGTGCTCCTCCAAGATCTGGCGGTCGACACGCATGGCAGCCATAGCGACCTCGTGCGCGCGTGCGGCCGCATGCTACTAAGCTCCACGTTATACTGTGTGCAAAATGGATGTGGGCGGCGCTTAATTGGAGGAAGGGGCAGTGATTTCGGTGGAAGGTGTCACGCCGTCGGTCGGGGCATGTGGGACGGGAAAGGAGGTGGATGGTGTGGGTGGGGTGTGGATTACCGGACCATATCGACAAGGCCACGCAGCAAGAAGAAGGGTCGGCGGCGAGGAGGCCGCGCAGCAGGAAGAAGGGTCGGTGGCGAGGAGGCGGCGCTGCAAGAAGAAGGGTCGCCCGCGAGGAGGCGGCGCTGCAAGAAGAAGGGTAGCCGGCGAGGAGGCGGCACTGCAAAAAGAAGGGTCGCCGGCGAGGAGGCTGAGCTGCCAGTAAGCAGCAGTGAAGGTTTGAACTTGGAAAGCAAGGAGGAACAGTGGAAATGTGGCTTTTGGTAGGAGGGAGGGGGCGGGGAGATAGATATTTTCGCGGTGGAAAAAAATATTCGCTCGGTGCCGTGAGAAACTGATGCGCAAGTGTGGTTCAAGCGGGGGCGGTGCACTGTAGACGACGAAGCTTCCTGTGTAAGCCAGACAAGACGGTGCGCCAAGATATTTTATATCACATCCCACATGATTCTTTCTAGTAAACTGTTTGTGGTATACCTGATTTTTCATTATGTTTTGAAAGACAAAATGGTGTCACGGAGGGAAAGGATGGTGTTTGAATTGCTAGAACATTTACGTACAGTGAACATGCAACTAGTTCATGAGTGTCATGTTTAAATTTGAATTATTCCGGGTTCGCTTGGCATTTTTATGCATTAATTGAGTTTCTGAGCATTTAATGTGCATAATCCAAATTTGAACTACAAGCACATGCTCCAATGGACCAAAGTTTGTTGAAAAATCACATGTGTGTCTTTGGGTGCATTTATAGGTCCCATGCAAGAAATGGGAATGAAATTGAAACATCTGGGCATCGTGGCTCGGCCGAAAAGATTGAGAAACTTGGTTTTTTAATTCCTGTAAATCCAAAACACGCCTGAAAATCATGAAACTTGGCATGGTGTCATGACATGGCACCAACATGCTGCGGTAAATTTTTTGGCCGAGTTGGGACAAGCTTTGGTGTAAGCTTCTTGGAAACCGGAGCTTCCCTCAAGAAGGCTCGTGGTTCCGAGAGGGAACGTGTCACCTCCATGTGCGAAATGACATACGTACACTGCCTTCTCCCACCTTAATTTTTTTAACACAGGCAGATTAGACCAAATAGAAGTATCGTGCTAAATTTTGGAATTATTCCGGGTTTGTTTGGCCTTTTTTATACATTAATTGAGTTTCTGCGCATTTAATGTGCATAATTCAAATTTGAACTACAAGCACATGCTCCAGTGCACCAAAGTGGGTTGAAAAATTACATGTGTGTCCTTGGGTGAATTTATAGGTCCCATGCAAGAAATGGGAATGAAATTCAAACATCTGGGCATCGTGGCTCAGCCGGAAAGATTGAGAAACTTGGTTTTTTAATTCCTGTAAATCCAAAACACGTCTGAAAATCATGAAACTTGGCATGGTGTCATTACATGGCACCAACATGCTGCGGTAAATTTTTTGGCCGAATTGGGACAAGCTTTGGTGTAAGCTTCTTGCAAACCGGAGCTTCCCTCAAGAAGGCTCGTGGTTCCGAGAGGGAACGTGTCACCTCCGTGTGCGAAACGACGTACGTACACTGCCTTCTCCCGCCTTAATTTTTTACATAGGCAGATTAGACCAAATAGAAGTATCGTGCTAAATTTTGGAATTATTCCGGGTTCGTTCGACCTTTTTTATACATTAATTGAGTTTCTACGCATTTAATGTGCATAATTCAAATTTGAACTACAAGCACATGCTCCAGTGCACCAAAGTTGTTTGAAAAATCACATGTGTGTCCTTGGGTGAATTTCTAGGTCCCATGCAAGAAATGGGAATGAAATTCAAACATCTCGGCGTCGTGGCTCAGCCGGGAAGATTGAGGAACTTAGTTTCTTAATTCCTGTAAATCCAAAACACGCCTGAAAATCATGAAACTTGGCATGGTGTCATGACATGGCACCAACATCCTGCGGTAAATTTTTGGCCGAATTGGGACAAGCTTTGGTGTAAGCTTCTTGCAAACAGGAGCTTCCCTCAAAAAGGCTCGTGGTTCCGAGAGGGAACGTGTCACCTTCGTGTGGGAAACGACATACGTACGCTGCCTTCTCCCGCCTTAATTTTTTTACACAGGCAGATTAGACCAAATAGAAGTATCTGATACGTCTCCAACGTATCTATAATTTTTGATTGTTCCATGCTATTATATTATCTGTTTTGGATGTTTAATGGGCTTTAATATGCTCTTCTATATTATTTTTGGGACTAACCTATTAACCGAAGGCCCAGTGCAAATTGTTGTTTTTTTACCTATTTCAGTGTTTCGCAGAAAAGGAATATCAAACGGAACGAAACCTTCGCGAGGATCTTTCTTGGAACAAACGCAACCCGGGAGACTTAAAGTGGAAGTCAGGGAAGCAACAAGGAAGCCACGAGGCAGGAGGGCGCGCCCAGGGGGGTAGGCGCGCCCCACCCTCGTGGGCCCCTCGCAGCTCCACCGACCTACTTCTTTCGCCCATATATACTCTTATACCCTGTAAACATCCAAGGGAGCCACGAAACACTTTTTCCACCGCCGCAACCTTCTGTACCCATGAGATCCCATCTTGGGGCCTTTTCCAACGCTCCACCGGAGGGGGATTCGATCACGGAGGGCTTCTACATCAACACCATAGCCTCTCCGATGATGTGTGAGTAGTTTACCACAGACCTTCGGGTCCATAGTTATTAGCTAGATGGCTTCTTCTCTCTCTTTTGATCTCAATACAAAGTTCTCCTCGATGTTCTTGGAGATCTATTCGATGTAATACTTTTTGCGGTGTGTTTGTAGAGATCCGATAAATTGTGGCTTTATGATCAAGATTATCTATGAACAATATTTGATTCTTCTCTGAATTCTTATATGTATGATTTGATATCTTTGCAAGTCTCTTCGAATTATCAGTTTGGTTTGGCCTACTAGATTGATCTTTCTTGCAATGGGAGAAGTGCTTACCTTTGGGTTCAATCTTGCGGTGCTCGATCCCAGTGACAGAAAGGGAACCGACACGTATTGTATTGTTGCCATCGAGGATAAAAAGATGGGGTTTATATCATATTGCTTGAGTTTATCCCTCTACATCATGTCATCTTGCCTAATGCGTTACTCTGTTCTTATGAACTTAATACTCTAGATGCATGCTGGATAGCGGTCGATGTGTGGAGTAATAGTAGTAGATGCAGAATCGTTTCGGTCTACTTGACACTAACGTGATGTCTATGTTCATGATCATGCCTAGATATTCTCATAATTATGCGCTTTTCTATCAATTGCTCAGCAGTAATTTGTTCACCCACCGTAATATATGCTATCATGAGAGAAGCCACTAGTGAAACCTATGGCCCCTGGGTCTACTTTACATCATATTATTTTCCCATCAACTAGCTATTTCTATCGCCGTTTATTTTGCAATCTTTACTTTTCAATCTATACAACAAAAATACCAAAAATATTTATCTTATTATCTTTATCATATCTCACTTTTGCAAGTGGTCGTGAAGGGATTGACAACCCCTTTACCGCGTTGGTTGCAAGGTTCTTGATTGTTTGTGCAGGTACTAGGCGATTTGCGTGTATTCTCCTACTGGATTGATACCTTGGTTCTCAAAAACTGAGGGAAATACTTATGCTACTTTGCTGCATCACCCTTTCCTCTTCAAGGGAAAACCAAAGCATGCTCAAGAGGTAGCAAGAAGGATTTCTGGCACCGTTGTCGGGGAGATCTACGCTCAAGTCAAGGCATACCAAGTGCCCATCACAAACTCTTATCCCTTGCATTACATTATTTGCCATTTTCCTCTCGTTTTCCTCTCCCCCACTTCACCTTTGCCTTTTCTTTGCCTCTTTTCGTTTGCTTTTCTTTCGCCATGGCCGAATCGAAAAGGGCTAAGGGTTCTCTCCCGGGTTTTAGTACTTTGGATAGTCCCTCTGTCATCTCTAAGCTCATGAATAATGATGCTATGGAAAGACCTACCGGGGTTATCAATGAGGGTTTGAATAATTTCAATTAAGATGATCTCGGAATTTTTCGTTATTTACTTGATGAGTCTTTGAAAGATGCTTGGGATAGGCTATTAAGGATCCGAGCCAGCTATGTGCCCCAATATCAAATTGAGATATACCTAAAAAGCTTTTATGTTGGCTTACCCTCTTTGTTCAAGCAAGTTTTAGATTCTACTTTTGAAGAAGGTTTTCTTGAGGGCGATGCCATAGATACCTATGAAAAGATGAAAACTATATTTAGTCAACCCATGAGTGAGAAGGTTGAATCCACCTCTCTTTTGTGCTTTTATCAAAACGAAATTATCAAACAGATGAAGGCTAGCTTAGATGCAAATTTCCGTAGCATGCTTAATCTTTCTTCCACCATTAATGGCCACGTGTTTTCTCAAAATAGAAAGATAAAAGCTATACATAAGAAATTTTCTCTTTTCTTTCCCAATACCAAAGATGGCAATACCTAGATCTATTCTTGTTTTCATGCCTAGCTAGGGGCGTTAAACGATAGCACTTGTTGGGAGGCAACCCAATTTTAATTTTGTTCCTTGATTTTTGTTCCTGTTTAGTAATAAATAATTCATCTAGCCTCTGGTTAGATGTGGTTTTATGTTTTAATTAGTGTTTGTGCCAAGTAAAACCTATAGGATCTTCTTGGATGATAATTATTTGATCTCGCTGAAAAAGACAGAAACTTTCTGCTCACGAAAACAATTGTTAAAAATCACCAGAAAGTAATAAAATACTGATTCTAATCGCAGTAGATCAATAAAAAAATTATCTAGGACGTCCTATTTTTTTCAGATTTTTTGGAGTTCCGCAAGTATGCGTTTGATACAGATTACTACAGACTATTCTGTTTTTGACAGATTCTGTTTTTCGTGTGTTGTTTGCTTATTTTGATGAATCTATGGCTAGTATCGGGGGGTATGAACCATAGAGAAGTTGGAATACATTAGGTTTAACACCAATATAAATAAAGAATTAGTTCATTACAGTACCTTAAAGTGGTGATTTGTTTTCTTATACTAACGGAGCTCATGAGATTTTCTGTTGAGTTTTGTGTTGTGAAGTTTTCATGTTTTTGGGTAAAGATTTGATGGATTTTGGAATAAGGAGTGGAAAGAGCCTAAGTTTGGGGATGCCCAAGGCACCCCAAGGTAAAATTCAAGGACAACCAAAATCCTAAGCTTGGGGATGCCCCGGAAGGCATCCCCTCTTTCGTCTTCGTCTATCGGTAACTTTACTTGAGGCTATATTTTTATTCACCACATGATATGTGTTTTGCTTGGAGCGTCTTGTATGATTTGATTCTTTGATTTTTAGTTTACCAGAATCATCCTTGCTGTACACACCTTTTGGAGAGACACACATGAATCGGAATTTATTAGAATACTCTATGTGCTTCACTTATATCTTTTGAGCTAGATAACTTTGCTCTAGTGCTTCACTTATATCTTTTAGAGCACGGTGGTGGTCTTATTTTATAGAAATTATTGATCTCTCATGCTTCACTTATGTTTATTTTGAGAGTCTTTTAGAACAGCATGGTGATTTGCTTTGGCTATAAAATTAGTCCTAATTTGATAGGCATCCAAGATGGGTATAATAAAAACTTCCATATAGAGTGCATTGAATACTATGAGAAGTTTGATACTTCATGATTGTTTTGAGATATGAAGATGGTAATATTAGAGTCGTGCTAGTTGAGTAATTGTGAATTCTAGAAATACTTGTGTTGAAGTTTGCAAGTCCCGTAGCATGCACGTATGGTAACCGTTGTGTGACAAATTTGAAGCATGAGGTGTTCTTTGATTGTCCTCCTTATGAGTGGCGGCCGGGTACGAGCGATGGTCTTTTCCTACCAATCTATCCCCCTAGGAGCATGCGCATAGTGCTTGGTTTTTGTTGACTTGTAGATTTTTGCAATAAGTATGTGAGTTCTTTATGACTAATGTTGAGTCCATAGATTATACACACTCTCACCTTCCATCATTGCTAGCCTCTTCGGTACCGTGCATTGCCCTTTCTCACCTCGAGAGTTGGTGCAAACTTCGCCGGTACATCCAAACCCCGTGATATGATACGCTCTATCACACATAAACCTCCTAATATCTTCCTCAAAACAGCCACCATACCTACCTATTGTGGCATTTCCATAGCCATTCCGAGATATATTGCGATGCAAATTTCCACCGTTCCGTTTATTATGACACGCTTCATCATTGTCATATTGCCTTGCATGATCATGTAGTTGACATCATATTTGTGGCAAGGCCACCATGCATAATTCTTCATACATGTCACTCTTGATTCATTGCCCATCCCGGTACACCGCCGGAGGCATTCATATAGAGTTATATTTGTTCTAGTATCGAGTTGTACGCATTGAGTTGTAAATAAATAGAAGTGCGATGATCATCATTATTAGAGCGTTGTCCCGTGTGAAAAAAAGATAAAGACCATCATTATTAGGCGGCTTCCACGCACCTTCATCACACCTGCGGCTCGTCCTCCTCGCCGCCATGAGGACTACATGGTCACCGAGGTCATGCCTGCTCCGGAGGGACCGCTTGGGCCGGTCAGGGAAGAGATTGTTCAGTTCCTGCAGAACAGAGGTACTCTGGTTCGTTCCGCTCAGCCTTGGTTCCATGGGGTAGGGTTATTTCAAGTCAGGGATCCATCTGTCAGATATACGTTGATTCAGCATGCCCATTTCCTCTGGGTGATGATCGTTTTGTTAGATTTATGAAGCATGATGAGGGAGAGAATTTTAAGGGGAGTCATGGGTTCCGTAAGGGTTGGCTCATGTTCATTGGTATTCCTCTTGATTATCGCAGTACGGAGTTCATAGCACAGGCGGTAGGCACCTTTGGGAAATTTCATTCTTGGGATAGTGAGGATCCATATTTGGTTCGTACTTTGGTGGAGGCAAGTTTTCCAGACACTCCGTTGGTGCCACGTGATGTGGTCTTCGAAGACTATGCAGAATGGGGAGGAGCTCAGGTTTTGTGGACTGCTGCTTGCTATGTGCTGGGCGCTGACTTCGCTGATCAGATGCCAAATGATGAAGATCCAATGCCTCTGGATGGAAATCCTCACCCATTGCCTGGAAACCTGCAACAGGACAATCTGATGTTTGTTCTCCCGCCATATCCAATGCTTGGATGGAACGATGCACCTATTGCACCTCCACTGCCTCCGGAAAACATAGGAGATGCCGGATGGGGAAATGCAAACTGGGGGGACAATGAGGATGAGCTTCAGCAGCCGCCACAGCCTGTGGTGGTTGAGCAGGACCAGGTCTCTATTGTCATTGATCAGCCTGATGGTTCTGGGTCTGTTGAACAACATGTGGAGGTTCAGTTCGAGGAGCAAAATTAGTTTCAGCCAGAGCAACAGTTACAGGACAATGTGCAGCCGGCTGTTTTGGAAAACCCTTTGGCAATTGTACCATATCAACCTCCTGTCATTCAGCAGCATCAAATCTTCATTGGCATGTCAAGGATTGTAGCGGGGCCACCGCTTCCTCCAGAGATGATCTGGAAGAGATCATTTGAAAATCTGCTACCTGAATTTTCTGTCAAAGAGGTGCCTAGACCTATGTTCTTTAAGCCACTTGGGACAGTGACATACTCCAAGCGCACGTGGACCATTGCCTTTGATGATTCTCAAAAGATGTCTTCATTGGTGCCAAACTTGCCCAGCACCCTTGTTCTAAGGAAGCCTATTGTGGCTAAACGCCCAGTTGCCAGAGCTCTTTTTGGAGGTTCAATTGATGAGGTTATCCGTGCTAATGATGGTGCAGTGTCTGAATTTGATGAGTCTGGAGAGGTGTTCCCTGAAGATGTGGTGTCTGGCAGCTTAAAGGAGAACTCTTCCTCCTCTGTGGTTTTTTCTTCTGCGCAGGCCAACGAAAAGAAGTAGACAAGAAGAAGGAAGACCGTGGTTCCTTTAGTGGATACTTCTGTATGGAGATGTACAAGAAGCGCGGCAAAACTGGATGGGTTTAAACCTGTGAGTTTTGAACAACTTTCCCTCCAGCCCACTAAAAGGCGTCCTTGGTCCAAGCCCATTCAAGAGAAGGCCCACCCCAACCCTGACAATGCTGGAGATAATGCCAAGTCTGACGAAGTTCCTTTATACACGCCTCTCAACGTGCTGCAAGCAATTGGAGCGGAGCTGGAGATCGACCCCAACCTGCTGTCCAAGGATAAGCTTATGGCTAATCCCAAGGACGACCCATCCTCCAGTGATGTTTAAATGTTGCGGTCCAAAACTTTATCTAGGTGTAGCGAGCCTGTTAAATTTGCTGTTCTTAATGTCCTGCTGAACTTTATGCTGTGTGGTCAGATCTGGGTGCATTTTGTTTCTTATGGTGTGGGGTGTATGGCATTGTTTGTCATGCAGTTTTTGCTACTTTGCATTTGGTATCTCATGAATCAACGGTCTATGCGTAATTGGAAGGTGCTTTGTTGGAATGTTCGTGGTCTTAATTCTGAAACTCGACAGCGCTCTGTGAAAGAGAAAATTACTGAAAGTCAGTGTGTGGTTGCTTGTTTGCAAGAAACCAAGTTATCTGATTGTCCTCGTTCATTAATTAAGAGCATTTGCCCTGTGGGTTTTGATCAGTTCATTGAATCACCCTCGAGGGGAGCTTCGGGAGGTATTCTGAGAGTGTGGCACTCAGATGTTTTTGAGGGTGCCTTAGTTGAAGTAAAGCCTTTTGGAATTGTCATCAGTTTCACGTCGGTGCATAATAATGACCAGTGGTTTTTAGTAAATGTTTATGGGCCTTGTCGGGGTATAATGAGGGATGAGTTTGTTAACTGGCTGTATAATCTTCAGGTGGAACCCGAGCAAAAATGGTTGTTATTGGGAGATTTTAATTTCATCAGGTCCATGGACAATCGTAATCTTCCTGGTGGGGATGTTAATGATATTTTTATCGTTAATGACATCATTGGTCATTTAGGTCTGCTGGAACTTCCTTTAAAAGGTATAAGGTTCACCTGGTCTAACATGCAGGATGTTCCACTTCTGGAGCAATTGGACTGGTTTTTTTACTTCTGCCAGTTGGATAAATCAACATCCAATGACACAAGTTGCACCTCTTGCTAGAACTGCGTCTGATCATGTTCCTTGTGTAATATCTATCTGCACCTCAATTCCAAAAGCTCATATATTTAGATTTGAAAACTATTGGGTGCATCAACCTGGGTTCATGGAGTGTGTAAGTGAGGTTTGGAACAAGCCTTCACATACACTACAAAAAACACACTTCCGTGATGATACGTGTTTGTCACAGTAGGTCGCGTTTTTTGTCATGCATGTACATCCATGACAAATTTATGACAGAATCAAGATAGTCATACCTGTGCTGTCGTAGAAGTGTTCCATGACATTACCAAAATTATCATCACGGAAGTGTCCACTTCCATGACGATTAATCGCGCGTCACAGAAGTGCTTTCGTCAAGGGTGACCGACACGTGGCATCCACCGTAACGGAACGCCGTTAAGCTATCGAGTCTGGTTTTGGATCCGATAACCCGTTAACAGCCACGACGAATGGGGATTTTCCACGTGTAAAATCATCATTGGCTGTAGGAAACACGTGTCGGCTCATCGTTGGGACATGTGTCATCCACTCATTAGACAGAAGGCGCCTATGATACGTCGACACGTGGCACGGCCCATCAAGTTTAAATGGGCCAGCCCAACTAAAGGCCCACAAGATTTTGCGGACCATAATGGGCCAGCCCAGCTAAAGGCCCACGAGATTTTGCGGACCATAATGGGCTGGCCTAGCTAAAGGCCCACAAGATTTCGCGGGCCATAATGGGCCGGCCCAGGTAAAGGCCCACAAGATTTTTGTGTGCCATAATGGGCCGGCCCAGGTAAAGGCCCACAAAATTCTTGCGGATCATAATGGGTCGGCCCAGCTAAAGACCGATGAGATTTCGCCGACACTAATGGGCCGGCCTAGCTGTACGCCCACAAGATTTTGAGGACCCTAGTAGGCCGGCCCATTAACTGGCTGCCATGTTTTGGGCCAAATGCCGGCCAATTTTTGATCCGGTCCATAAATGGCCTGCCACGTTCCGGGCCTAATAATGGCTCATATGAGATCCGGCCCGTTAAAAGCCTCCCACGTTCTGGGCCAAATCACGGCCCAGATCAGGTCCGGCCCTTTAAGAGGCTTTGGCCTCAATTATGGCCCATATCAGATTGGGCCCGTTAACTGGACGCTATGCTTTTAGGCCCACTTGCTAAAGGCCCATTTAGTAATTCGGCCTGATATTAGTTTCGGCCTGTTAAGGGCCCGTTTAACATTTTGGCCCTATATTAATTTCGGCCTGTTAAAAGCCCGTCGTATAGTTGGGCCTAACTACGGCCCGGTTTGCATCCGGCCTGCTCGCAGCCGATATCTGATTGGGCCAAAGAAGGACCGAGACAATTTTGGCCTGTTAAAAGCCCGTGATTTGATTCGCACAATCATGGGCCGGGTCCATTTCGGGCTGTTGCCGGCCCGTGAGCTGTTCGGCACGTTCCAGGCCCAACCTACTTCTGAGCCTCCTAAAAGCCCATTGAGTTTTCTTGCGAAAAGAGGGCCGGGGGTTACTCGGCCTATTAAAGGCCCGAATCTACTAGTGGGCTAGTTTGACGAGGCCCATGATGCGAATCATACATCGTGATTGCATGACGGCCCGATTATGTACCATAATTTTACGGTTTGGCCGGTTTACTGCGAAGACAGGATATATATACAGTAAAATAACTGCAGCATCATGAATAAGAAAAAAACTTAGACTATACAATAAAGAAATTATGGCATATTACATCCACTGGGCATCAAAGTTCGCCACTATGATAATAAAGCACAAACAGACAGCAGATTACATACACTGGGCACCAAAGATCGCCACCAGTGCAAATAAACACGCCGACAAAATAATATACAAAACCGACAGCATTCAATAGAGTTCAAGAAAGGTTAGCCCTGCTGGCGAGATGCAGTGCAACCACCTGAGCAAGATGATGAGACTGCGCTTGTTCAACACTTATATCTTCCTCACTCTGAAAGATAAACAAGCAGACAGATGACAGGTTTTGCACATAAAAGTATCAGTGCTGACAATCCATCACATTTCTTACTAACGAATAAAGTGACATAGTTTAAAATTGCATTAACACAATATGGTATTGTTCAGGTCAAGACATGGCAGGAAATGACATTGTGAAGGAGTTGGCAGCTTCACGACACCACTGGATTATAGATCAAGAACTCATAAGTATCAATGGTTAGTGTGCTGTCAATTTATCCCATTTCAGATTGGCAAATAAAGAGACGGTTTAAATAATAGTAGAATGATATGACATTGTTCATAGTTAAGACATTGCAGAATATGACATTGTATTGTAGTGGGTAGGTTCACCACACCACTGGATTACGGATGAAGAACAGAAGCATACATGCAGTGCAAAAGAAGATCACTTGCTCTGTATAGTTTAATTTACATGGTATGAAGAAGGAACTTGGTTGTACAACTGAAAACTTAAATTGAGAAGGACAAACTTTTGTTTATGAACTACATAATAAACTTTAAACATGCAATTTGATGCAAACACCAAAAATAAACAGCTGTTGCAGTCATGCCTAACCAAATATACACAACAAAGTTTGAAGGCTTGAGAAGGACAAACTTACATTACCGGTGAAGACAGGCTCTATAAAGCCCTTGTCCATGCTGATGGGGGGCAATTCAAGAAGTTTACCACAGAATCTTCTTCATAAGCATTGCCTTTATTCTACATTTTGTTAAGAGTAAATATAGATGTGATAATATACGAAAGAATGGAGAATATTTAAGATAAGATGAAGAGTGATGCTACATAACCAAGTAGCTATAAATGTATGTGCAGCGATACGGGCAAAAGGCACAGCCAAGAGCAATGCACAGCTAAACTTCTTCAGTACCAACCTTATGGTAAGAGTAAATATAGATCTGATGTGTAGAAAATGGAGGGCAAAGGAAAATAAGCTGCAGAGTGATGGTACATGAACAACTACCTGTCAATATAAGTACACTGATAAAGGACAGCATGTACTTACAAGAACAATGCAGAGCTAAAAAAATCATTGGCATTGGATATATTCTACACTAATGTAACCATTCATACAGATCAGATAATTTGGAGCGAACAATTGATAAGCAAGCTATCATGCATACAGCTGTCACATAATGAACAAGGTATGTATGCAAGTAGAGTGATACAGCACAACAGGTACTAACAAGAGCAAAGCAGCGGGCAGCATATTTGCGATATCCTATCGTTCTTTTCAAACCGGAATTCTTCTTCGACCAGATTTCCTGCAAAAAAGATCCGTAAGGCACATGCGGAAAAGTAGAAGTTCAAATTGTCATTTGATTTCATAGACAGTACCTCATCCTGGGAATGAGACCAGTGCATAACAAGCTTTTCCATTCAATGTCTTCTAAATTTAGCACAGGAGACTTCACCGGAGATTCGTTTATAAACTTGCCATCAAAGTGTGATTTCCTCAGGTAACACCGATACTGCTGCAATGCTTCCTTGAAAAGCACAAGCAAGCTTTGCTCGTCATGACTATCCAGATTGACCCTCGCCTAGTTACAACAATGTAATGTAAATCATTGATGTGTTCGATCAGCAGAAAACAGGAAAATAATAACCATGAATAATAGCACTTACACGTAAGTTGGACAGGAAGATGTGAAAATGGTGTTTGTCTTCACTATAATCTTCCCATGATGAGAATATATGCACATAGTCCCTAACAACATTGAAAACATTGTCTTTTAAACTGGGAATAAAGGGAATGGGGTTCCAATCTGCAGGAATTGGCCGTCTCTGCAGTTGGGATAGGTCTTCGGCCGGTGGACTTGCTGTACTTTTTACTGGAGTGGGATTTTTCTGTGGTACAGCTGGTGCTATGGCAAATGAAATCGGTATACCTTTTGCTGGAGTGCAGGTCCTGTGTGGTGGGGCTAGTGGTGTGGCCAGTGAAGTTTGGGTACAGTCTGCTGGAGTCGGTCCTACGTTTAGTTTCACTAGTTGTACAGCCAATATAAGTGGGGCGCTGTCTGATTTCTCCGGCACCACCACGTTTTTCAAGGACTTTGCTGGTGCTCCTTCAGGTTCGGCAATCACCCTCTTCCTTTTTGATGTCTGATGCACAGGAACAACATGTGAGTGGAAAAACATGGTATGATGACAGATGGAATATGTATTGATAATGGATGGGCATGGCATCTCGAGTTATATGATGAGTAAACTAAGCAGATGGCGGTGCAACAAAGTAGAAGAAATGCAAGACAACATATGCAAGATACGCGCAATCAATAAAACCTTGCCAAATTAGAACAGGCACCTTGATGGGTCAATAGGACAGGCCATCTGCCTTTGACTCCTCGAGGTTAGAATAGTCATTAGGATGATATTCTGAACAAGAATCAACAGGTGGGGAGCGTATGAGTTTCATTGCTTCCAGAATGGCACTCAATGCCTTGGTGCTAATTTTGTAAGTCATTGCAGTGTTCCACAATATTCTTCTGATGCGCGGATTCTAATATTCACTGTAATTGCGTATAATATATGAGAACCATGAAAACATAAATATTGTGAGATTATCTTTGTAATGCAGATGATATTCTAATATAGGGGCGCCCCTATAAACACTTGTGTGCTATCACTGGATTCTGATGAGAGAGCTCATGTGTGCTGTAATATGGTGCGTGCATTTATACAATCTGGCACAAGTACACAAAAAATAGGCTCCAGAAGTAAGGATAGCTGGCAGATGATAGGTTCATAATATACTATATCGAGAATTAATTTTCAAACCATAATAACAAGAGCACACAACAACTAGGCAGATCATAGTGTACATAACAAGGGTACACCATAACCACAATATATAAATCGGGAAAGTGGAACTAGCTTGAAAATACGGTGTTGTATTGCCGCTAGTAATTGAAAGCCTATCGATCACTTACAGGCCAGCTCTATCAGCTATTGACTGCAGATGTCCCTGCGCCCCTTCCTGACAAGGAACATACTGTACGTACTAAATACAGAATAAACAAAGAGGAACATGTTAAAGAACAGAAGAGGAAGCATATTCTTGAGGTTCCGCTTCATTGCATACAATGCTGGTTGCCCACTCATGATGAATCACAGCGCCCAAAGAAATGCAATTCCATGCTGTCTCTCTATATGTGGCAATTTTGAACAAGAGTCATTAGGATCATATTCTGAACAAGAATCAACAGGTGGGGAGCGTATGAGTTTCATTGCATCCAGAATGGCACTCAATGCCTTGGTGCTAATTTTGTAAGTCATTGCAGTGTTTAGCTTCAAGAGTGGACTGCTACTAGTGCGACACAAAGCAGCTACACAGATCATAGTGTAGATATAACGGGGAAAACCGTAAGCATCAGAGTAAAATCAGCAAAGTGGAACTTGCTGGAATATATGTGCTAGTATTGTCGGTACGGCTAGAAAGGCTTCGGATACCAGCTCTCTTCAAGTGAAGGTGCGGTACTGTTAATATCAGTGTTACTCTCAAAGGCGACACAGCTCCCCGCATTTCCTTGCTATTCTTATAGGATTCAAGTGGGCAGGTGACTACAAATCCTATTCCTGTGTTTACAAGATCCTACGAATCAAAGAGGCTCAAAGTGTCCATCACAACCGACCGTATAGACCTCTAAACTGCAAAAGTCCCTGCTCATCTTCAGTACAAGGAACATACTGTACCACTATCATACTCCCTCCGTTCCAAAATATAAGTCTTGGTAGAGATTTCCACCATGGATCACATACAGATGTATCCATATACATTTTAGAGTGTAGATTCACTCATTTTGCCCCATATGTAGTCCAAGGTGGAATCTATACAAAGACTTGTATTTAGGAACGGAGAGAGTACATATTAAAGAAGAACGGAAGAGGAACATGGTAAAGAAGAGCAAGCAGATTTTGGATAATAAAATGTTGGTTGCGCAGTGCCCACACATGATGAACCAGAGCGCATTAAGAATGCAACTCCCAGCTGTCTCTCGACCATTTCAGGCGGTTGGATGAAGATCCTACGTCTCCTAACCCATCTTCTTCCTCGTCTCTGACTCTTCCTATACAGAACACCGCACGGGCTGCCGGCCGAACCACCGGCCCCCGCCGCCTGTGTTCCTCCGCCACCGCCACTGCCACCCCCCACCCCCGCCCCAACCCCCACCCGCGTCGAGTTTTCTTCGTTTGGCGAGGCCCCACAACCACCCGAGCCCCTTCGTTCGCACCGGCGAACTCCGGCGAGCTCTGAAAAATCGACTGACCCAATTTTGAAATTTAGTCTACTGTGATTTAACTAGTGTGGAATATAAAAGGGGAAAACCATAAGCATTGGGAGTATAGTGTTGAGCGTGCCATGGCGGATCTGAAGGTGCAAAACGGACAAAGGCAACTTCGCAACCAAGACAAGAAATCAGAGTAAATCAGTGGCGATCTATTTTCTTGCTGCGATAAATAAGTTGAGCAGATACGAAAGAGTACCGCCTGTGGTGCGGCGCCCATTACGCATCTGCTGAGAATTTGACGGTGCTGCGGTAGCGATGGTTGTCGGCGGCGTGGAAGCAGATCTAGGAGGGTAGATGGTGGCGGCGGGGCGCGGTGGACGAGACGGTCGTAGGAGCGGCGCCGGGAAGGTGGACGACGGCGGGGAAGAAGCGAGAGGACGGGATGCAAGTATCCCGGTCCGAAGCCGTGGATGAGAGAGGTCGATCTCTTGTAATGGACGGCGGCATCGGGGTATCATCTCCAACATGGTGGAGGAGGACGGCGGTGGATGGGGTGGCGGGCGGCGGCGGACGGAGGAGGGTGGGGTGGAGAGGGTGTTTTGGCGCCCACGGAGTACGAATGGCGAAAAGGGAGGTAGGGAGGAAGGGGGGAACCATGTATTCAGGGCGCGCTTGTCTCAAATGCGAGGAAATTTACAAACTTAGCCCCCGTTTCAAATTTCTACTACATCACAGCAACCTTAGTCGGTTGGGGATAGGACGGTAATCTCGCATACACCGAATATTTGCCGACGAGAGTTTGTTTTTGGCGCCCACCGTGTATGAATATGAATCGGGGAGGGAGTCGATTTCGGCCGAGGACACACTGTGTTTTGGCGCCCACCATGTATGAATCTGGGTGAGAGGCGGTTATGTCACGTTTGGGTGAAATTACAAACCTATCCCTATCGAAACATATAGAAATCCAGCAGATAGGCTTTGCGTGGCAGGGATAGGCAGTAGTGATTTCCATCTCGCAGATTTTGGTTTCGGGCGGTTACTGCGACTTTCCCCGCTTCGTTCAAATTTTGCAGAGTGCACGTTTACCATGCCAACTCAATTCGAATCCCGTTTATATTCTATTTTTTCGGGCGGGATCCATTTTCAATTGGAATTACATTCTATATACATCATTTTTTATATATACTTTCAAAAGCACAACACCATTTATACATAAATATGGTTTACAAATGGCATGATCTCAGATTCATAAGGTTGTATCCATCAGTTTGGATTTCCAAATATTTGAAACCACTTTATGTTGAAATCCAATGTATGCATTCCTCGCTAACTGTCTCCAATTAATGTGTGTTTCATGCGGGTTTTTTTACGTCTCAAACATGTATAATGTGTTTCACACACGCAACATATAGTGTAATCCCGTTTAGACATTAATTGTATATAAACCATGCATTGTTTGTGACTGAAGAATCTATGGATCACCAATATTGATAAACTATATAACATTACACGTGTGCCCAAATTCAAATGAATATGCATGTTTGATACACCAATTTGCGTTATGATATTATCGATGTCGTGATCTCCAGTTTAAATATTTGAATCCCCTTTAATCCAGATATTCGTCTCATATAGCTATCACTCATGCTTATATAGGACTATCTCTCTGGACCTATACGCATTCATCGTCTCTCAGGTATCTCTCGTGCTACCTGTATGTCGACAATGATCTTTTATCTCCGTAACACACTGACAGTACTCTCTCCCTCGACCTTCATCAATCTATCTCTCTCTAAGTATATCTCGCTCCCTGCTATGTGTCTCTAACTATGATTCTCCATGTGGAATCTCTTTCTCTCACACAAACACAAAACTTTGTCTCCCGAGGTCTCATTTCTCTCTACTATTCCCATGTGTGCCACTCGCACACCCCTCATACAGAGATGTCTTTCACTCCTTAGATATGAGAACCTACGACTCTTCCTCTTCAATGTCTCTTTCTCACACACAAACACAAACTCTGTCTCCCAGGGTCTCATATTTCTCCATTGTTCTCTTGTATGTCGCTCACACACACCCTCTCTCCCTAGAGATATCTTGCGTTCCCTTGTATGTCTCTCTAGCTATCACTCTCGTTGTGAAATATCTTTCTCTCTCGCAGACACAAAACTCCGTCTCTCTGGATCTCATTTCTCTCTGATATCTGTTTGTATGTGACTCACATGCACCCTCTCTCTATCTCTCTCACACCCACACACATAACCCAGCCTTGTGATCCACTCGACTCCTATCTCTAACGCACACGTTTCTCGCCCTCACTCTTGATTCCTATCACGCACACTACATATGTTTCTCTCTACATGCAGTCAAGTGCCCTCTCACACACATATATAACTTCACCCTCTGAACCACCCGACGGTCATCTCCAACACCCAAACTAGCGGATGTCCCTCTAGCTAGCATCTCCATCTCTGTATCTATCTGTAGTTTCTCCGTCAACATTTCTTTCTCGCACGGAGTCTTGCTTCCTATCACCCACACTATATATGTCTCTCCATACATATGCATTTATAGGTTGGTCTCTTTTGCACAATCGTTGTGCCTCACTCCCTCTACTCGCCATAGATGCATGCTCCGGCCCACACCACTATCTCTTAAAGACAAAAACACATGCTCAATTGTCGGGCCTTCTTCCCTGCATTCTCACATGCATGCATATTGTCATACCGATCCGTCTCTCCCATGTCGTTGATCTTATGACTTATGTCTTGTTTCTTTTATCTCGATCATGCGCGCGGACACACACACACCCCACGTATACATGTATACCTCTCACACATGCATGTTCAAGGTCTCTATGTCTTCATACGTAGTTAATTACCCTCAATCCTAACGCCATATCGAATCGTTCTCCTCTTTTGTGCACATAACTTTCGCCTGGATGGGTAAAACACACACTCACACTTAACAATCTCCTTCTAGCTACCCCCCCGCCTCTCACTCTTCCCCTATATCCCCGAAACCAATACGACCATCCCTTTGTTTAATTCCCGCCTACATGCACCATCGATATATAGTAGTCTTCCTCGGTGTCTCTCAAACAAACACGTTCTCTCGATGTCGACTCCTCTCACGCGCACACACTTTCTCTTCCCTCTCTACGGGCATTTTCTCTCTCGCACCCCATCGTTGGTGGCCTCTGCCATACACATCACCTCTCTATGATGAAGCCATGCACACTTAAATTACATCCGCCACAGAGGACCCCGCGACACACACACACACGCGCACACACACACACACACGCACGCACGCACCCCCCCCCCCACACACACTAAGACTCCATCTCTCTCTCACACACACACAAACACACACACACACACACACGCACACCCCCCCACACACTAAGACTCCATCTCTCTCTCTCTCTCTCACACACACACACACAAACTAAGACTCCATCTCTCTCTCTCTCACACACACACACCCCCCACACACTAAGACTCCATCTCACACACACATGCTCTAGGCGGAGCATTTGTTCCTACCACCCTTCATCCAACCTTACCCGTATGATAAACAATCACCTTTATTTACTTGCATAACATGGACAAATTCCACTTTACTTTAGTAGTCAGCAAACTTATCATCTATACCCTTATAAAAAAATGAGTTGGCGGTGATGGTGTGCCTGCCATCTTGTAATACAGACCGTATGATCTATATCTGAGGATAGAAAGCAAACTATGATAATTTTACAAAAGGTATCCGCACCTCTCTCCACATCATTATCTCCCGCAACTTCATTGCTCAGCAATTAAAAAGGAATAAGTCTCTGGAACAACCTAGCATGCATGGTGGCCGCTGCCGCCTGCCGGCGCCGTCCATCCCCATGCCTCTGCCCATTCCGACCACCAGTCACCACCATGCTCCACTCCTCCTCGCCTTATCTCTCATCTTTCATTTTTTTCGATGACATTCTCGAGATACCAGTTTTCCGATAAAATTCTCGAGATATCATTAGTTTTTACTCATGGGATTACTCTTGCATGGGTCAATCACAACAGGTGTTCTGTAAAAAAAATACATATTGATGTTCCGTGCAATGCACGAGAATCTTGCTTGTAATTATATAACGCAAATCACGAGCAGGAAGTGACATTTTTTTTGACACAACCACGCTAACATGACCACGTAAATCACTAGCTAAAGTAAATAACATTATACTTATATCCCGATGCAAAAGGTTGAGTACATGTCCGAAGAGTAGAGTCGCACACACGCACTCTGTCACTCAGAATCTCTCTCACACACACACACCAGTTACGTGACGCCCACTTAAGCAGACACGTATGTTACAATTTGTGCACCCGCGGGTACACGTGATGCTGTGCATTTATTTAAGCCGGAAGGCGAACCCAAACAGTAGCTGCATTCATTCCCCTTCCGCTGCCTCTTCTCTGGTCGCCGTCGCCCGGTAGCCATGGGCCGGCCGAAGGTAACAACATACGCCATACTCCCGCTGGAGCGGCGCTTTAATATGGAAATTTTAGTGGTCATGCATGCATCTTTTTGTGATAGCACTCCTATATAAGGGTTGACCGGTCATTTCCCGCGGACGTGCGCGGGCGGTGGAAGAGGAAGGAGAAGGGAAGCGGGCTGTGGAGTAACGTTTTTTACCACAATTGCTTAGGAAACTGAGTGCAATAATTGAGTAGTTTTGCAAACTACCAGTACTACACCTGAAATGTTTCAAAACCTATACTCCCTTGCCAGCGCGCGCTTCCCGCGTGAAACGGTTAGCGTTGCCCTGGAGCGTCAGTGCCTCATTAATGCCCGGCCAGAGCGGAGGTGACCTCTCATTGGCGCTGGCTTTGAAGTGGCGCGACGGCCGAGAGAGCGCCGCTTCCCGGTGCACGCGACTGCTCCGCGTCGAGACTGGCCATAGGCCCTGTTTGGATCCATGGGTTAGAGTTAGTTTGAGCTAGTTGGGGCTCAAATAGCCCTAAAGTATCCAAGCATGAGGGTTTAAATTGGAGCAAGTTGCACCGAACCCACCAAAAAAACTATCGCACCCAAGAGGTGCTAACTGGAGATAGTTCTCATTGGGACCACTGAAAAATCACTTTTCTCTCTCCATGAAGTGCATTTATTGTCAATCTAACCCTGTCACCCAAACACCTCTTTGGCTACAGTTAGTTCAGGGTTAGTCATGAGTTAGTCTAATCTCTAGCTAAGTTAGAGTATCAAACAGGAGCAGTATAGGACATGCAAGTTGCTCAAAGCATACATGCAAATTCGTACGTGAAAGGATTTTTTTCTTTTTGAAAACAGAACGTGAAAGGAATTTTTTTAGAATGCTCTTGGCATGTCGCTAACATGTGATAGTTAACCGACCTCAATAGACGGCAGAAACGCCAGCCCGCCGCACTTTGATGGAGACGAGGAGGGAGAAGCGATACAGGCTGCTGGATTACTAGAGATAGGTGTCGCACGGAAGCCAAGAAATATGGTGATAGCGTGGGTTAGCCATGTACTAGTATGATGTAACTACACTAGGCTGCCGTGTTTCGTACTCTTCTAGTCCACTGTGGAGATGATTGGTTAATTTTATATCGCTGAATAATATTAAATATTATGAGTGCAGACGCTCCACCACGAGGTTCCTTGCTCCTTCTCAGTCGTCCGGAATCTATGTTCTTCCACTCTATTTTTTACGTGAGCTTTGTTCATCCTTTTGCCAACACGCGAGACATCTAGCATCAAGGTGCACGTGTTATGCAAGGATCGTTCCATCTATATGAAGAACACGTGGGACTGGAACTACGAGACGGACATGTACCCAGGAGTGGACGTACGAACCTGAGTAATGTAGCGCAGTAAGTGAAGTAGAAAGGCACGAATGGTATGAACATGCGTGGCATATAGGGTGTGTTTGGTTGCGTTCTTGTCTCAGCATAGTTGTTCCCTCTTCATGCATGCTCAACTCAACACCCCTCTTCATGCATGCTCTCTTCATGCATGCTTCTAGTGTATTTGTGCTAAACTAGTGTGGACTCATGCACCCTCCATACACTCTACCAAACACCCAAAAGTAGGTCGAGAAGGGAACTCTTGGGCGGCATTTGTCTCTTACTACGTACTACCACTAAATGTTGTACGTGCAATGCACGGTGATGTTATGGAGTACATGCCTAAGTACTCTACTACTACTATATTAGTTGGAGGCACATATTAACTTTTATATTTGTTTACGTGTATGCCCCGAGACCTTCCAACTAGACGTGTCTTTCTCTCCAGGTCACATTTTGTATCGTTCATACCACTAAGTACTACTACGTGTGGTCTCCGACCCAGAAGTGGAAGAAGTGGAGACGCTCTACCACACTGTTTTTTTACGTTGGGCTCTACCACGCTGTTCATGTCCCACTCCTTTCGCTGACGTGTGGGACATCCAGCACATGCTGTGTTTGGCACCCTTCGTCGTAAGAGTTGAAACGCTAGCATTCATCAGAAATAAAAAATAATTATAAATCGGCAGTGATACTATTTTTTTGCGAAGCAATCAGCAGTGATACTATACCACGCGGTTTCCTTGCTCCTCGATATAGGAAAGAATACTTCTGTTCGCCAACATGTGGGACGTCGACCATCCTGGTCCACTTGCCATGCACGCAGAACTCCAAGGGAGAGTCACCCAGGTCGTCGCGCCGCAGTAACAATGACTAATGAGCCGCCAAATCACAGGCCCACTTCCCACTTTGAAGTTGCTCGGACGAAGGAACCATCATGACTTCGTTGAATTCCGCTTCTTAAAGAAAACTACTGTACCAGCAGTACTGCTAGCTACAGTAGTTACTCCAACAGAGGCCTCCTTTCATTCATAGGATAGGAATATGAAAATCATAGGAAGTGAGATGACATGCATCTCAATTCCTATAGAGAAAGAGATGCCATTTGATGCTTAGGATAGGAATTTTTCCATTTAGTCTAGGCTAATGTACTGGTAATTTGCTCTAAAAACTATAGTAGTAACTAGTAGTATTGGTACATGCTCGTACTCAGACACAGACACACACACTAACTACTAGTACTACTACTTCTCACATGCTGGCCAGACGCCGTCGTTCTCCTTCCCGGCTTTGTCGGCGACACCCCACCGTGCTTGGATCTCCGCCGACCTCTCCGCAGCAGCGCGTGCGTCCTTTTCTTTCTTGCGGCGGTGGGCCTCTCTTTTCTTGAGTGCTTTCTGACTTTTCCGCTCCCTCTGTGCGGCTTTGGCCGCCTCTTGCTCTACCGCCCATTCGGCCTTGGCATCTTCAAATTCCTCCCACATAGTTGTGAGGTCGCGAGCGGCGATGAATTCGGCACGGCGGGATGCCATCGCTTCCCTACCATTTTGTGTGCGGTCGTGGGCGGCGAGGAACTCGGCGCGACGGGATGCCATCGTTGCCTTACCGGTTAGTGTGCGGCGCGGTGGCATGAACGATGCTTGGTGATAGCTCTGGGGTGGAGTGGCCAGACAACCGTGTAGTGCATTGGTTTGTCAAGAGCTCAAGGACAGAAGACGAAGCAAATTTGGATTCCCCTTCAATCCTGGTCATTTATTACCGAGTAAAATGCATTGGCGGTCATCGAACTTGTCTTGATAGCTCACTTTGATCATTGTATACGAGATATGGTGATTATACGGTCACTGGCTCAGCGTATAGCTCCGTATTTGTCTGGTTGACCAGTCAAACAGTCCGCATGCGCCTCATTAGCTCGTCTTCTTTCTCTATCTACGCGGGCCTACCTGTCAATGGAGAAAGAAATACTGTAAAACCAAAATTATGCGTATGTGGGGAATCAAACCACGGACTCGTCGCTGCAACGCACCCTCGTCAGCCAAATGAAAATGAAATACTTCGCGTCAGACACTCACGCTCACGCTGTCAAAGCATGCTAATGCATGCACGTCGCCCTCTAAATCAAAGTCCTGCTCATGGCGCAAGGCAAACGGCGAGCCCATCACCTGTGCGCCCCGGCGGTGCCTGACATTACTGTTTAGACGTTTGATGGAGGCCTACGCGAACGCCGAGCATGTATTCACCTGGCTCAACACCAACGGTCATACTCGGACCGCCTTGCTCATGTATATCGTCCATCACAACGACAATCTATAAAACAGCCTAAGCTAGAGAGGGTACTATGGTAGTATGGTACGGAGTATGTACTATCGTGAGCGACCTATCTTAGTGCCACTGCACACCGAAACCACTTCCTTGGCTAGCGCGCGCTTCCCGCCTGAAACGGTCACCGTCTCTCCAGAATGTCAATGCCGCATTCACCGGACTTAACTGCAGGTGCAATTGGTGTGTCACTGACATGCGGGCAGATGCCCGTTGGGCCCACATGTCAGTAACCCAAACGCATATGCAGTTAAGTCATTGAAGCAGCGTCCACATTCACGCCCGGCGAACCTACTCCGGCGCCAGTTGTCCATCCGTCTGCCGCAGCTCATTGCCATTCGCCCGCTATATTAACTTGAGCCCCAGCTCCCAGCCATAGCCAGAGACCCACACTTATTCTCCTCCGGTCCCTTCCTTCTGTCGGCACCACTTCAACCATGGCCTCCTGGCGCTCCGAAGCTCTCTTGGACGTACTGTCGCAGGAGCAGACGAGGGACATGGGCGGCTCCGCTCCGGGCGTGCTCCAAAGCTCTCTTCGACGTACTGTCGCAGGAGCAAACGAAGGAGATCGCCGGCACCCCCCTGGCCGCCCTCAGCCGCCACAACCACGAAGCCGGCGCGCGTGCACGGGCGCAGCCGGCAGCGAGGAAGAGTAGTACACGGTAGGTCGCCACCGCTCTGGAGGAGGAGGTTATCGAGGCGGATGAGGAGGAGGCAAAGGCAATGGCCGGCTTTCTCGGGTTCATGGCCGGACATGGTGGTCGGGTGCCGGCGATCGTTCAGATTAGGTTTACAGTAGGTTTTAGTACGGTTTGTGCGAAATATGTAATGAATTTCGTCCAGTTTGTAGGAAAAGTTTTCGAAATGTAATGAATTTCATCCGGTTAATTTGAATTTTGCTTTGTTTGCACGAATTTCGTCTGGTTAGTTCATATAGTTGTCGAAAGGTATGCAGGCAGCATCGGATGGCATCCATCAGTGTCCTCGGACAGATGCCGGTGTAAATTTGTGGGCCAGCGCTGGAGATGCCCTAACTATCATGCTATAATCGCTAACAATCCTCCATTATTTGGCAGGGAACAGTTATCCCTCGATCAAAATCAGATTCGCGGTGTTTCGCACTCCTCCCGCGTAAGAGTGTAAACTCTTGCTTACATAAAAATGGAGCAAGTGGACGGCACTGTAGCATGTCATATCACTCGAACTAGCCCGCCTAACGAGCGGGAAAGCACCTCCCTTGTCATTTTGTTCTGGATTTCTATCGATCGATCGCGCGAAAATGTTACGCTTCGCAAGTTCTAAAGGAAAAGGCAGCACACTTACGACTCGTACGCGTCGCAACCCCGACAGTCCAGCTCGCACGCCGCTCACCGGAGGGGGCACGTGTTATCTTGCAATTTCACTGACATGTGGGACCGTAATTGAATAAACCGTCGATAGCCGAAATCTAATCGCTCGGCGGGCGTCGGCTGAGAAGAGAGAAACGGGGGAGGGAGAAGAGATCGCCCGCCCGCCGCGCACGGACTCCAAGAAATATATGGTGATAATGTGAGGTGGGCCATGCTGGAGTCCGGACCGCTTCCGGAGCCCGCTCTCACTGCCCTGGCCCCTCAAGACGCCAGCTGCCCGCCGCATGCATGCATAGCAAGTAGTACTCCTTATGTGGAGGAGAGAGAGGCATTGACAAAGTCAAGGAGTGGGCTCTGCAAGAGCCCGTCTCTACACGTGCTCCTAGGTATAAAAAAATAATTCTAAAAAAGGCATAAAAAACAATTGTGTCTTAAAAAAGAAAGGTAAAAAACATTTGAGAGGAAATAGATAGAGAGAAAGTGAGAAAAAGCTGTAACCTGGGCATTACATGAGGAAGGAGGGAGTGGTGCACATGCCAAGTTCACTGGGCTGCCGTGTTTCACACTCCTCTGTCGTAACAGTGGAGACAATAGCTTTCATCAAAAATAAACAATGAATACTCGTTGCTCGTCCTCTATATCGGAAAGAATACTTTCATTCGCCGACATGTGGGACGTCGACCATTCTGGTCCACCTGCCATGCACAAAATTATCCTGGTCTACCCCGGTCGTATCGCAGGCCCAACCTTTCCCACTGTAAGTTGTTCGGATGAAGGAAGCATCATGAGTTCATTGAATTCCGCTTCTTCAAGAAAACTTACTGTACCCGCAAGACTGCTACCACACGCGAAGACTGGACGGCACTGTACCATGTCATATCACTGAAACCCACTAGGCCAAACTAGCCCGCCTAGGTCATCTATTTTGAAACGGAGGGAGTACGTCTCTGCACTGCTATGATTTTGTGTTGCACGTTCTCTGTACTTTTGCTACGATTTTCCTACCCTATGAACCAAATGAGGCCTGAATGTATGTAGACTATTGTCTGATCGATCGCTAAGCCTACAATTTTAGGAGCTAGGGCTATTGGTCGATCGACGAGGGATAAGTATAAGCGTACCACGAGCTCATCAGCCCCAACATTTCTCTTCGGTGAGTGTTTTGCAAGTACTATAGCTCGCACAGTAGCTAGCCTACTAACACCAAGAATCATCAAACAAGCCCTACTGATATGATAAACAGTTCAAACTTAGATCTAAGCATGCCATATATTACATCAAAAGCTGGTGAGGATACATCTGTTTCCATAACTCGGAGAGGGTTCGCATGATTCATCGCATGATTCACTATCAAACAAAAGTAGCAAGATCCGCCCACACAAGACAGTGCACTAGCCCTAAGATGGTTTGATAACATGCATCGTTCTGGTAATTAAACACAGGGCAATGCAAACTACCCTGAAGGATTAGCGCGACCAACTATTTCTTTTCATCGATCTCTGGGGCAATGACCACAGCACGGACAGCGGCATGGGAATCGATTTCTGGGGCGATGTCCACAGGACTGACCGCGACATCGGAATCGATCTCTGGGGTGATGTCCACAGGATGGACAGCGGCATCGGAATCGATCTCCGGGGCGATGCCAACAAGACGGGCCACGACATCGGAATCATCAAGGACGTCCAGCGGCACCTGCACAACCCTAACATATTAGCAAGCACATTGCAAATAATCAAAAACCACAACTATGGTAATAAGCCATTATTTTTTACCTTGTGCAGCTCACCGGGGGATCTCATCCCTCCGGGGGTCATCTCCTCGTCCTCGATGGGGGCCATCACCTTGCCAGGGGAATACTGCTTCTCAACAGCGACTATCTCCTCAAACTCGGTCTTGAGCCTCACATAGGTGGCAATCAGAGTTCCTGGGGTAGGCACGGTGGGGCCCTTGCTGTTCTTCCAACTTTCTTTGAGGAGTTCGTCCGCCAACGTCCTCAACTCTTTGGCCAGTGCTTGTTTCTTGGAGTTCTTCGTCTCCATGGGTTGGCCCACCAACATGGTCAACTCGTTGGTCGGTGCTCGCTTCCTGGAGATCGTTGTCTCTAGTGGGTTGTCCGCCGGCAACTCTTTGCCTAGTGCTCCAGGATCCATCAATGAACTGACAAACAAAAAGCAATCGAAAGGAAACCACAATCGCAATGAAAACGGGAAAAGAATAGGATGTGAGAATCGGTCGCTGCTTCGCAAAAAGAAGATTCTTGGAATGAAAATATAGCAGCATAACTGATTCGTCCACCTTTCCTTCGTCGGTACAGAAGAAAAATGGCAGAAGTGAGTAGCCTGAGTGAGGTTTTCTTCAAGAAAGGGAAGAAAGGGCTTGATAGGTGGGCCCAACAGGTGGTTGGCCCTCCTGTCATGCAGCCAAAGGCAGGTGCAGTTAAGGCACCGGAGCTCAGTCCGCGAGGGAGAGGGCGTTGTAGTAATCAAATTTCTCGGTCTTGTACGAGTTGACGCGACACATCGCACTGCACTCGATATAAGTCTTTTTACACATTTAAAATGGGCTACTTCGTATGTAGGAGTAGACATATTCTGCTTCGTATGTAGTCACTTGTTGCAATCTCTAAAAAGACTTATATTTGGAAACGGAGGGAGTACAACATGCAAGCATGCCGTGACTTTCCTTTTGATACTTGCATGTGTTGATTTGATGCACCTTGCCAAATTTTAACTATAAATTTAACTAACCAAATTTTCATGCATATCACAAAAAATCACGGGGATGTTTGGATTGTGACTATGTTTGTCTTATGTTGCCACATTATTTTTCCCACACTTGCCACATTTGCCTAACCTGAGTTGCTCAAATTGTTAGACACACTTTGGCTTGCCTAAGGGAATCTTGCCACAATTTTTGTGTCTATGACATGTGGGGTTCACTGCTAATAAAAAAATTCTTGTCTTAGGTGTGGCTTATAAAAAGACTTATATTTAGGAACGGAGGTAGTAGAAAATATAAATAATAATGCATGTTGGGGCAACCCACGTTTCCGCTAATTTTAGCTGTGGGCTTGTTCACAATTTTTACGAGGGGTTGGTTGTTCATTTAATGGAGGGACTTGTGGTACCAGACTTGAACGATACAAAGTGCGACCTGGCACATCGTAACACCACTTGGAACAAGCGGGTAGCTATCTCAAAAAACAATCAACAACTAAAAAAACCGCGACCTGGCATGTAGTAGTACACAATTGTAAACGATTGTTTTGATGGAGTGAAAAAGGAAAACTACCCCACTACGAATATATAGGCCGGAGCCTCCGTGTCACGACCGGTTTTTCGATAAAATAATTATTGAGAGACCAATCCCTTTTACGGACCAGTAAGGAAGAATTCCTTCTCACTGGTAGACAATATCTTGGTCACAGAAGAAAAATACCAGGAGTACTGAATATAATACAAGGTTGAGCGGAGACTGCCCAACAATTTATTACATGCACGCCGATAAAACAAGACGGCGGATAGGGTGGCATAACTACTAACTCACGATAATAACGGTGGTGGAAATATCACCGCGAAGCGAGTGATATGACTCCTGAAGACTACAGCTCTTCGAGCGTCGGAGTGAGGCTCGAGGAGACTTATTGCGGGTGGCGGAAGCGTATATAATACAAGTGACCAATATCCGGGATCACGCAGGACTGACTGGGACTCCTCTAGGCGTCGGACGCGCTATCAAACTCTTCATCCAAGAGATCGCCTTCGTCAACATCTGGCCAAATCAACAAGCCAGGTGAGTACTATGAAAGTACTCGCAAGACAGTTCGGACATAAGATATAACAAATGTAAACATGAAGCGTATGAACAAATTAACCAGTGCGTTCAGACATAGAGATAGTACATACTGGGTGCCAAACGAGGGTCTGAATGACTCCTCGAGAGGAAACTGCAAGAATAGTAATACTGGTGCCAAACGAGGGTCTGAATGACTCCTCGAGAGGAAACTGCAAAAATAAAAATACTGGTGCCAAACGAGGGTCTGAATGACTCCTCGAGAGGAAACTACAAAAATAATAATACTAGTGCCAAACGAGGGTCTGAATGACTCCTCGAGAGGAAACTGCAAAAATAAAAATACTGGTGCCAAACGAGTGTCTGAATAACTCCTCGAGAGGAAACTGCAAAAATAATAATACTGGTGCCAAACGAGTGTCTGAATGACTCCTCGAGAGGAAACTGCAAGAATAATAATGCCACAGTCGGGCGTCGGGGCGACACCACATAAAGGGCTTATAACAGAAAATAAAGGCAGTGCGTGCCACAGTCGGACGTCTGAGCGACATCACATAAAGGGCTTATATTTAAAGTAAGAAACAAAAACACGCCACAGTCGGACGTCTGCGCGACGTCACATAAAGGGCTTATATTGTAGCTCAATAATTCAGTAGCTCGAGATTATAAATTATTACAAGTACGAGACAAATATAAGGTTAGTCCATCCACAGTAATAATAATTAAACTGGGTTTACCACTTGAGCTTGTTCACCGGGGACAAGTTTTCCACGCGGATAGATATGGATATACTGATTACACTACTTGATCATGGATACGATGACTTGGAAGAATTTGACTCTGCAGAGTTTGTACTTAACCACAGCCAACGGATTTCAGTAGTCACGGGGACTAGTTCCGTTTACGGTGTTTTGGAAGAAACACGTCTAACCAGTACACACCCATTCAACATTCCGAAGCCAGGGATCACCCTCGGCAACGTTCAAGAAAATCCTTGAGACGGGGAGGCTACAACCTCGCGTAGCATGGGATCAAATTTCTATACGCGCGCTCTAAGGGGGTGCCCCCCCTCTCGGTCCCAACCGGAAACACCCATGCCCCCTGACCGGATGACTAGCTTTAATCCTGGGCCAAGGAACCATCATCTCGGCCCCTCTGTTTGGTGTGTACACGGAAAGAGGTTACCAACTTACTAAACCGCACCCTGGCAAATGAAACATGTGGCAGCACGGAGGGGAAAAGAACGATAACGTGACTCCGTCCACGTTAACGTCGGAATTCGTGGGATGACGCAAGGGTGGTATGCTACAACAGTACCACCTTGCTGCCCTTCATGTCACCACATGATTAGGCCATCTCTCACCAGAGATCATCGCGACTTTGGAAAAAGCGGGTAGTTGCCTTACAAGCAACGAGGTACTCACTGACACTCATATGCCACGCACAAACTGTCACGCAAACATGCAAAACACCTATCATATCCAAGGTTCAAACATGCTTGCCTGGTTCGGAGAACTCGGAGTCTAGCTCGGCGAAGTTCGCGGCTCCGTCACCTCTTCCGGAACCTACGGCATAACGAAAACGGGCACTAACGTGAAAACCAACGCGTGCATAAAAGTTTCTCCAAAATTTTCCAAGTAAATCCCATAAAAAACTAGACAAAATTTTAAGACTGTCAGAAAAAGAATCACTCAAAAATCCCTTTTTATTAAAAAGTTATAAAGGTTTCTGTCCAGGGACTCATCTGTAATGAAATAGAAAAGTTCCAGGGTTTAAACTGAGAAAACAGAAAACACTTCGGAAAGAAATGCGCCAGCTAAAAAGGGAAAACGTATTTTGCCCGAAGGCACCAACAGAAAACGGTTCGAGGGAGAATAGAACAGAGGCTGACATGGGGATCCACATGTCAGGTTCAAAAAGCTCGCCGGCGCCCGAAGACTGCGGTGGACGCCGGCGTCGAACCACGGCGAGTCAGGAAGATCGGAGGGTACCAAGAGCTTCAGCGTGTCCTTCCGCGTCGATGGGTGGTGGACTCGACCGACGGAGAGCACCACGTCGACGGCGACACTTTCTCCGGCTGACGGCGGTTCGGGTGATGGTGGGGAACTCCGGTGGTGAGCTGCAAACCTCGAATTGAAGCGCGGGTCAGAAGAGTGGATGCATAGGGAAGCTACTGGCAAGAGATGGGAGGCGGAGGTGGACGCACGGGGGCGAATCGAGCTGGATCCCGTGGTGGGTCGCGGCGGCCGGAGTCGAGGAAGGAGACCTCCTCGGGGCTCTTCCAGTGGCTAGGCGTGCTCTAGGTGGAGGGCAGAGGTGGGGTGAGTTCGAGTTGAAGCTCGGGGCCTCTATTTATAGGCGGATCGAGGGGGTGGCCGTGAACGGAGAATCTCCGGCGAGCGATTACGGCGAGGTAGTGGTTGAGCAGGTGGTTTGAGTGGCCAGGCAGCATCAGTGACGTTTACTGGTGCCGTTCCACTGCTAAACTGAGTTGGTCTTGGCGTAATGGCGTCGGTCCACGGTGGGGTGGCCGCACGGGCACGTCGGCGGCAGAGAGCGCGCTCCGCGCCCAGCGGTTCACGACGAGGGTGGCAGCGCGTTCTGGGGAGTGGAAGGCCATGCGGCGAGCTCCGGTGGCTTGGGCGACGCTGGGTGGCGTCGTCGGCGCCGCGCCTCTCTCTGGGAAATTTGGCGTCGTCGGCAATGAGAAAATTTTTCCTGGGGCTGTGACTTGGTGAGGTGACAACTCAATGTACCCAGAGGCTGCCTGATTTTACTTGGAATATTTGGAGAAGGATTTGAATGAATTTCACCAAATTTGACAAATCTGTTCCAAACTTGCAGCAAGTGTAGTTTGAAAAATTTGAACTGAAGACCAGTGGATCTTCATGGATCTTGGTTGAGGGTTCAAAGGACTAGGAAGGGGAGTTGGTTTGGGGGCAAAAATCAAAGCAGAGATGGTAGCTCCTTTGTAAATCTCCAAGGGCTAGAATAGAAGACAGAAATTTATTTGATAAGATTTAAAAGGAAAATAATTATATGGAGAGGTACAACTTGTTGGATTTGATGCAAAACATGATCCAAAGATGAGGGAAGGTTTAGGAGAGTAGATTTGCACTAAGGCCATGGCAAGAGGGAATTGTTGAAAGTGGTAAAGGATCATTCCAAAAGCCATAGTGCAAATTTCAAAGAGATTTTCAAAAGGCATTTTTCTCAAGTGAAAAGTATTTTGTCTTGAGTCAAAATAAAAAGGCAAGGACCTCCAAGACCAAAAGCAAGTCTTGGGTGAATCCAAAATAAAAAAACTCTTGCCATAAAAAAATATATTGAAAGGGAGGTTTCTTTGGAAGAAAAATTTAAATCACCTCCCTCAAGTCCAATAAAATCTTTTGAAAAATCCAAATAAAATTTTGGGTGTCACAACACTTACCCCCTTAGGAAAAATCTCGTCCTCGAGATTTCTGCTGATCCTCAAATAGATATGGATACTCTGCCTGGAGGAAATCATCCCTTTCCCATGGAGCTTCATCCTCGGTGTGGTCGCTCCACTGAACCCTGAATAATTTTGTCGTTTTCTGACGGGTCCTCCGTTCAGATTCTTCCAAAATCTTTACTGGCCTCTCTCTGTAGGTGAGGTCTGGTTGCACAACAATGTTTTCATGGGGTACCTGCTTCTCTGGGTTACTTACACATTTTCTCAGTTGAGAGACGTGGAACACGTCATGGACGTCTGACAGCTCCTTGGGTAAGTCTAGTTGGTAGGCTACCGTGCCTCTTCGTGCCTTTATACAAAATGGTCCAATAAATCTCGGGGCTAGCTTCCCTTTAATTTTGAACCGTTGCAGACCCCTCATAGGAGATACTCGGAGGTATACGGAATCACCAGGTTCAAAGCTGACCTCACGATGTTTTTGATTGTAGTAGCTCTTTTGTCGGCTCTGCGCGGTCTTGAGTCTGTCCCTGATCTGCTTAACTTTCTCCTCGGCCTCTTTAAGCATGTCTAGGCTGAAGATACGACTGTCACCTGTTTCTGACCAATTCAGTGGGGTTCGACACCTTCGTCCGTACAATGCTTCAAAGGGTGCCATTTGCAAGCTGGCTTGGTAACTGTTGTTGTAAGCAAATTCGGCATACGGCAAACTCTCTTCCCAACTGGATCCATAGGTGAGCACACAGGCTCTCAGCATATCCTCTAGGATTTGGTTTACACGTTCTGTTTGTCCATCAGTCTGAGGGTGGTACGCTGTACTGAAAGCTAGTCGTGTGCCCAGAGCTTGTTGTAGGTGATCCCAAAATTTGGAGACGAATTGTGTGCCTCGGTCGGATATTATAGTCTTTGGGACTCCATGCAAACAAACTATACGGGAGAGATAAAGTTTGGCCAGTCTTTGTGTGGAGTAGGTAGTCTTCACGGGAATGAAATGAGCAACCTTGGTTAGTCGGTCTGTGATGACCCATATGGCGTCACTTCCGCGTTGAGATCGGGGTAATCCGACAATGAAGTCCATTCCTATTTCATCCCATTTCCACTCCGGTATCCTATTTGGCTGGAGTAGCCCTGCTGGCTTTTGATGCTCGGCCTTGATGCGCTGACATGAATCGCAACAAGCAATGAATGTGGCTATATCTCTTTTCATACCGTGCCACCAAAATCTTTCCTGAATGTCCTTGTACATTTTGGTTCCTCCAGGGTGGATCGAGTATGGAGCGGTGTGGCTTTCGGTTAAGATTTGTTGCTTGAGTTCCTCAATGTTAGGTACGCAAAGTCTGTCTCCGTACCATAATGTTCCTTCGCTGTCTGCGATGAACTCTGAAGACTTTCCAAGGTTCATTTTCTTCTTTATACCTTCGATGCTGGGATGTCCCTGTTGAGCCTTCTTAATTTGTTCTACCAGGGTGGGTTGTATCTCCAGATTTGATACGGTGCCCTCAGAGACTAACATCATGTTGAGCCTAGCGAACTCTTGCTGAAACTCAGGCCTCAAGTTTTGCGGACCGTCATTGTCCGGGCTGGGGTTTCGACTAAGGGCATCGGCCACTACATTTACTTTCCCTGGATGGTAGTGAATACCGACATCATAGTCCTTGACCAGTTCCAACGAACGTCGTTGGCGTAAATTTAGCTCTGGCTGTGTGAAAATATATTTGAGGCTCTTATGGTCCGTATATATTTCACAGCGATTCCCCAACAGAAAGTTCCTGCACTCCTTGAGTGCTTGTATAACTGCCGCTAGCTCCAAGTCATGTGTTGGGTAATTTTCCTCATGTTTTCGCAGCTGCCTGGAGGCATATGCGACAACTTTGCCATCCTGCATTAGTACACATCCGAGACCTTTTCGGGACGCGTCACAATATACTTCAAAACTCTTGTGTATGTCTGGCATAGTTAAGAACGGTGCGGTTGTCAGCTTCTTCTTAAGTTCTTGGAAGCTCTGCTCGCATGCTTCCGTCCATACAAATTTCTTGTCCTTCTTGAGCAACTGTGTTATAGGTTTTGCCACAGTGGAGAATCCTTCAATAAATCTTCTGTAATATCCGGCCATTCCTAGGAAACTCCACACATCAGTAACGTTGGCGGGTGGCTTCCAGTCAAGTATGGCTTTGACTTTTTCTGGGTCTACGGCCACGCCTTCTTGGTTCAATATATGGCCTAAGAAACCAACTTGTCTTAGCCAAAATTCGCACTTGCTAAATTTGGCGTACAACTGATGTTTCGTCAATTCTCCCAAAACAATTCGGAGATGCTCAACATGCTCTTCTGGTGTCCTTGAGTATACCAGAATATCGTCGATGAACACCACAACAAATTTGTCCATGAATTTCATGAACACCTTGTTCATGAGATGGACGAAATATGCGGGGGCGTTTGTTAGACCAAAAGGCATCACTGTGAACTCATATAATCCGTATCTGGAAGTGAATGCTGTCTTGGGGATATCTTCTGTCCGTACTTTCAGTTGATGATATCCCGATCTCAAATCAATTTTTGAGAATACCTTGGCTTGTGCGAGCTGGTCAAACAAATCATTTATCCGTGGCATCGGATATTTGTTTTTGATGGTGACCATATTGAGGGCTCGATAGTCTATACACAGTCTCAGTGTCCCATCCTTTTTCTTGGCGAACAACACTAGCGAACCCCAAGGTGAGGAGCTGGCTCGAATAAATCCTTTGTCCAATAATTCCTTTATCTGCTTCTTTAACTCCACCAATTCTGAGGGTGCCATTCTATAAGGCTTCTTATAGATGGGGGCGGTGCCAGGTGCTAGTTCGATGCTGAATTCTATCTCTCGGTCTGGTGGCATGCCTGGCAGTTCTTCAGGGAACACATCAGGAAACTCGCATACCACTGTAACTTTTCTCAGTTCAGAAATGTCCACTTTGTTCAGTTTTGGTTGCCGTGACCGTGGTCTTTCTTGAGCTGTAACCTTTATTGTCTTGCCATGATGGTGGGTGAGAATCACGGTCCGATTGAAACAGTCAATGAATCCTTTGTTGGTGGTCAACCAGTCCATTCCTAAAATGGCATCCAGTCCTTTACTCTCCAACACGATGAGATTTGCTTGGAATTGTAGTCCTTCGAACTCAATGACCACTCCTTGGCAGTAACCCTGAGCGATTTGCTTATTTCCGGGGGACTTGATGATCATAGATTTTTCCAAGGGAAGTATCGGAAAATCATGTTGTAAAACAAAGCTCTTCGAAACGAACGAATGGGAAGCTCCAGAATCAAACAAAACCGTGGCAGGTACTGTGTTGACATGGAACGTACCGAGCACGATGTCTGGGGCATTCTGCGCCTCTTCCCTGGTCACATGGTTCAGGTGACCCTTCTTGTGGTTGTTGTTGGGATTGAAATTGTTGCGCTTGGGGGCTGGATTGTTTCCACCATTGTTTGGCTTGGGGGCCGAGTTCCTTGGTTTTGGGCACTGTTTAGCATAGTGCCCTTCTTCACCACAAGCATAGCAGGTGACCCCTGGATGGTATGTGTACTCCTTGTCTCAGGCATGAAATTGTCTAACGGGCCTTGGATCAGCAGTCGTGGATCTCCTTGCTTCTGTCCTTGGAACCCCAGTCTTGCTTCGGTTGTTGCGAGCAAGAGTCGTCTTATCCCTCTTTCGCTTACGGAGATCTTCCAGACTACGACACTCATTCTCCAAGGTAATGGCCTTGTCAACCAGAGTTTTAAAATCCGGGAAAGTGTGTACAACCAGTTGGCATTTTAGTGCTGGTGCCCGGCCGTCCAGGATTTTTTCCATCTTCTTGTTTTCTGTCATATGCTCGTCGTAGGCATAACGGGATAGCTGGGTAAACTGACCATTGTATTCTGTCACTGACATGCCTCTCTGCTTCAGGTCATCAAACTCTCTCTTCTTGATTTTTATGATGCTCTTGGGGATGTGTGCCCCACGGAAGCCTTCCTTGAACTCTTCCCAGGTGATGTTGTGTTCACTGGGATGCATGTGTAGAAAGTTTTCCCACCATGCTGCAGCTGCTCCAGTAAGGTAGTGTGGTGCATAAAGCACCTACTCATGATCTGAACACTGAGCAATAATCAGTTTCCTTTCAATGTCACGAAGCCAATCATCGGCTTCCAGCGGCCTATCGGTGTGAGCAAAAGTTGAAGGGCGAGTCTTTTGTAACTCAGATAACTTGGAATGTGGTTGATGGGGTTTGCGGTGGTTTCCCATATTGATGACATGATTCATCATCTCTTGGTGCTGTTGTTGGCTTTGTTCGAAGAGACGGCAGACTTGAGACAGGGCTGCTTCGCTGTCCTGTTGACTGGACCGACCCTGAGTGAAATTGTTGCTAGTCTGTGTCCCATAAACCTCTTCTGGCTGGTTGGGCATGGAGCGAGTCCACGGACGAGACATTTTTCCAGTCTGGGGTATTATTTTGCAAAACCCATGAGAAAAACTGTGTAGCACAAGGAAAAACTTGCAAGGCAACAATTTAAAAGACCTCAAGGTTTTCAAGGAAACATAAGCGATTTTGCACGAAGAGGAACTGCTTAGCATATATCTTACACGCGAAAAGCAAACACACGATACAGCACTCAGGATGCGCGTACACATTCCTGACATGTTATTTAGGCTAGCGTACTCCTCCGGAAGGCAGCAAACACACCAATACAAACTAGCGCACAGATAAAACAACACATCATACAAGCAGACATAACGCGCGGCTATTCGGCGCTCTCAGTCGGAGATGGTGAAGATTTCCTTCCCCTTGCCGATGGCAAGATTTAGCGGTCCAGAAGAATCAACCTCCACCTCCTCTCTAGCTGGCTCCTGGCGCGTAATGCTGCGCTGCGGTGATGGCGCGGGAGCGACAGGTGGTAGAGCGGGTGCGGCAGGCGGTGCAGCTCTGACTGGAGTAGGAGCGATGACTCGGTCGAACTCCTCAGTGGTAGGCAGACGGCGAGCAGTGGCTAAAACGGCCGGTGCATAAGAGGCTGAAGACGAGACGAAAGTCAGAGGCGGTGTCGTGTGGAGAAGCTCCTTCCTGCTGGCAGGACCGCCCCGGACTAAGTCCATGCGGGCAGCCACAAGATCGTCTACGAGGTTGTCGAAAGACTCCTCCAGAGCCTTGAGATACTCCACAACCATCTCGATGGCTTCATCTCGCTCTCCCCGATGGCAGGCGAATGCATAGTGACTGGTGTATGGCACATGGCATGGGAGGTAGCGGTAGCGACGAGTCTTCATCGTAGGAAGGATGTCCCGAAGACGAGCTATCGCCTCACGGGCAGCCATCTGCATGGCATGCCTCTCTGTAGGCATGGCCCTTCCCACAAAACGGAAGTGGCGAGCTGCAGAACGTCCTCCCTTGAATTGCACCACAGCTTGGTGCATAGACACGTCGTCGCTGAGCTTGTGCTGATAGAGCGTGAACTCCGGGCGAGCTGCTGGCCCGATCGCGAGCTTGGTGATGGAGACGAGGAGCTTGACAAACCCCTCGGGCACGTTCGTGAACACTCGATTCTCACAGCTGCTGCCAGCCATCTACAAAAGTAGGCAAAAATTCTGAGTAGTCATGCCATAAATTTATGATGACCAACAGAAAATAGCTACAATTGCAAAATGCTGAAAAGAACAAAAGACGCTAATAACCGATTAGCGATCGCACCTAGTGGCTTCCTACAGTCAGCCTGGCTCTGATACCAAGCTTGTCACGACCGGTTTTTCAATAAAATAATTATTGAGAGACCAATCCCTTTTACGGACCAGTAAGGAAGAATTCCTTCTCACTGGTAGACAATATCTTGGTCACAGAAGAAAAATACCAGGAGTACTGAATATAATACAAGGTTGAGCGGAGACTGCCCAACAATTTATTACATGCACGCCGATAAAACAAGATGGCGGCAAGGGTGGTATAACTACTAACTCACGATAATAACGGTGGTGGAAATATCACCGCGAAGCGAGTGATATGACTCCTGAAGACTACAGCTCTTCGAGCATCGGAGTGAGGCTCGAGGAGACTTATTGCGGGTGGCGGAAGCGTATATAATACAAGTGACCAATATCCGGGATCGCGCAGGACTGACTGGGACTCCTCTAGGCGTCGGACGCGCTATCAAACTCTTCATCCAAGAGATCGCCTTCTTCAACATCTGGCCAAATCAACAAGCCAGGTGAGTACTATGAAAGTACTCGCAAGACAGTTCGCACATAAGATATAACAAATGTAAACATGAAGCGTATGAACAAATTAACCAGTGCGTTCAGACATAGAGATAGTACATACTGGGTGCCAAACGAGGGTCTGAATGACTCCTCGAGAGGAAACTGCAAGAATAGTAATACTGGTGCCAAACGAGGGTCTGAATGACTCCTCGAGAGGAAACTGCGAAAATAATAATACTTGTGCCAAACGAGGGTCTGAATGACTCCTCGAGAGGAAACTACAAAAATAATAATAATGGTGCCAAACGAGTGTCTGAATGACTCCTCGAGAGGAAACCGCAAAAATAATAATACTGGTGCCAAACGAGTGTCTGAATGACTCCTCGAGAGGAAACTGCAAAAATAATAATACTGGTGCCAAACGAGTGTCTGAATGACTCCTCGAGAGGAAACTGCAAGAGTAATAATGCCACAGTCGGGCGTCGGGGCGACACCACATAAAGGGGTTATAACAGAAAATAAAGGCAGTGGATGCCACAGTCGGACGTCTGAGCGACATCACATAAAGGGCTTATATTTAAAGTAAGAAACAAAAACACGCCACAGTCGGACGTCTGCGCGACGTCACATAAAGGGCTTATATTGTAGCTCAATAATTCAGTAGCTCGAGATTATAAATTATTACAAGTACGAGACAAATATAAGGTTAGTCCATCCACAGTAATAATAATTAAACTGGGTTTACCACTTGAGCTTGTTCACCGGGGACAAGTTTTCCACGCGGATAGATATGGATATACTGATTACACTACTTGATCATGGATACGATGACTTGGAAGAATTTGACTCTGCAGAGTTTGTACTTAACCACAGCCAACGGATTTCAGTAGTCACGGGGACTAGTTCCGTTTACGGTGTTTTGGAAGAAACACGTCTAACCAGTACACACCCATTCAACATTCCGAAGCCAGGGATCACCCTCGGCAACGTTCAAGAAAATCCTTGAGACGGGGAGGCTACAACCTCGCGTAGCATGGGATCAAATTTCTATACGCGCGCTCTAAGGGGGTGCCCCACCTCTCGATCCCAACCGGAAACACCCATGCCCCCTGACCGGATGACTGGCTTTAATCCTGGGCCAAGGAACCATCATCCCGGCCGCTCTGTTTGGTGTGTACACGGAAAGAGGTTACCAACTTACTAAACCGCACCCTGGCAAATGAAACATGTGGCAGCACGGAGGGGAAAAGAACGATAATGTGACTCCGTCCACGTTAACGTCGGAATTCGTCGGATGACGCAAGGCTGGTATGCTACAACAGTACCACCTTGCTGCCCTTCATGTCACCACATGATTAGGCCATCTCTCACCAGAGATCATCGCGACTTCGGAAAAAGCGGGTAGTTGCCTCACAAGCAACGAGGTACTCACTGACACTCATATGCCACGCACAAACTGTCACGCAAACATGCAAAAAACCTATCATATCCACGGTTCAAACATGCTTGCCTGGTTCGGCGAAGTCGGAGTCTAGCTCGGCGAAGTTCGCGGCTCCGTCACCTCTTCCGGAACCTACGACATAACGAAAACGGGCACTAACGTGAAAACCAACGCGTGCATAAAAATTTCTCCAAAATTTTTCCAAGTAAATCCCATAAAAAACTAGACAAAATTTTAAGACTGTCAGAAAAAGAATCACTCAAAAATCCCTTTTTATTAAAAAGTTATAAAGGTTTCTGTGCAGGGACTCATCTGTAATGAAACAGAAAAGTTCTAGGGTTTAAACTGAGAAAACAGAAAATGCTTCGGAAAGAAATGTGCCAGCTAAAAAGGGAAAACGTATTTTGCCCAAAGGCGCCAACAGAAAACGGTTCGAGGGAGAATAGAACAGAGGCTGACATGGGGGTCCACATGTCAGGTTCAAAAAGCTCGCCGGCGCCCGAAGACTGCGGTGGACGCCGGCGTCGAACCACGGCGAGTCAGGAAGATCGGAGGGTACCAAGAGCTTCAGCGTGTCCTTCCGCGTCGGTGGGTGGTGGACTCGACCGACGGAGAGCACCACGTCGACGGCGACACTTTCTCCGACGGACGGCGGTTCGGGTGATGGTGGGGAACTCCGGTGGTGAGCTGCAAACCTCGAATTGAAGCGTGGGTCAGAAGAGTGGATGCATAGGGAAGCTACTGGCAAGAGATGGGAGGCGGAGGTGCACGCACGGGGGTGAATCGAGCTGGATCCCGTGGTGGGTCGCGGCGGCCGGAGTCGAGGAAGGAGACCTCCTCGGGGCTCTTCCAGTGGCTAGGCGTCCTCTAGGTGGAAGTGCAGAGGTGGGGTGAGTTCGAGTTGAAGCTCGGGGCCTTTATTTATAGGCGGATCGAGGGGGTGGCCATGAACAGAGAATCTCCGGCGAGCGAATACGGCAAGGTAGTGGTTGAGCAGGTGGTTTGAGTGGCCAGGCAGCATCAGTGAGGTTTACTGGTGTCGTTCCACTGCTAAACTGAGTTGGTCTTGGCGTAATGGCGTCGGTCCACGGTGGGGTGGCCGCACGGGCACGTCGGCGGCAGAGAGCGCGCTCCGCGCCCAGCAGTTCACGACGAGGGTGGCAGCGCGTTCTGGGGAGTGGAAGGCCACGCGGCGAGCTCCGGTGGCTTGGGCAGCGCTGGGTGGCGCCGTCGGCGCCGCGCCTCTCTCTGGTGGCCGCAAAGCCGCCGCTGGCGTCGGTCACGGGGCGGTGCACCTCCTCCTGCTCGTCGCCGACGTCCGCAAGCGTCCAGGCGCTCGTGCGGTGCAGCAACAAGGGGGAGGGGACGGGGAGCAAGGCGACATCGAGGCACTGTCGAGATCGACAACAAGTTCTGAAGAAAACGACAGTGTACTGAAACTGTTTCTGAACTTTACTGAACTTGACATTGACAATGCACTGCAGGTGTTCGACAGAATGATTTGGCAATGAGAAAAAATTTCCTGGGGCTGGGACTTGGTGAGGTGACCACTCAATGTACCCAGAGGCTGCCTGATTTTACTTGGAATATTTGGAGAAGGATTTGAATGAATTTCACCAAATTTGACAAATCTGGTCCAAACTTGCAGCAAGTGTAGTTTGAAAAATTTGAACTGAAGACCAGTGGATCTTCATGGATCTTGGTTGAGGGTTCAAAGGACTAGGAAGGGGAGTTGGTTTGGGGGAAAAATCAAAGCAGAGATGGTAGCTCCTTTGTAAATCTCCAAGGGCTAGAATAGAAGACAAAAATTTATTTGATAAGATTTAAAAGGAAAATAATTATATGGAGAGGTACAACTTGCTGGATTTGATGCAAAACATGATCCAAAGATGAGGGAAGGTTTAGGAGAGTGGATTTGCACTAAGGCCATGGCAAGAGGGAATTGTTGAAAGTGGTAAAGGATCATTCCAAAAGCCATAGTGCAAATTTCAAAGAGATTTTCAAAAGGCATTTTTCTCAAGTGAAAAGTATTTTGTCTTGAGTCAAAATAAAAAGGCAAGGACCTCCAAGACCAAAAGCAAGTCTTGGGTGAATCCAAAATAAAAAAACTCTTGCCATAAAAAAATATATTGAAAGGGAGGTTTCTTTGGAAGAAAAATTTAAATCACCTCCCTCAAGTCCAATAAAATCTTTTGAAAAATCCAAATAAATTTTTGGGTGTCACACTCCGCGCTTGCTTGCTAGGGTTGCTCTATTCACACACTCTCATCCTCTCCAGATCTAAACAAGATAGGGGTAGTAACACTGTCTTTCTCCCTTCAAAAAACACTGGCTTTCTATCCTCACCGCTGGTTACAGATCCGGACGTATCCCCCTCCGCCGGTGAAGGGGAGGAGGGGCAGCATTTAGGCCGTCGTCGACAGCGAGGGAGGAGACCCACTGCCGGCCGCACCGTTATCTCTGGCCGAGCACCGGCGCGGGAGGTCCTCCGATCCCTTCGTCGTTGCTTGTGGGCGGATTCGGCCTCCCGCCGCCCACCTATCCACATCCCGACGACCTTCAGGTATATCTTCGTTCGCAACCGCCTTAGCTCTACTTCCCCAGCTCACTACGTCGCTGCATGTGCATCATTTTCTACCTCTCAGCCCCTCTCGATCGGATGGTCCAACGTCACATTTTTTCTTCTTCTATTGTTAGAGGTAAAGCTACTTCATGGAGTCGAATCTTGTACTCCCTCCGTCCGAAAATACTTGTCATTGAAATGGATGTATCTAGATGTATTTTAGTTCTAGACACATCCATTTTGATGACAAGTAATTCCGGACGGAGGGAGTACTTGGTTCAAACAAGAAATAAAGTGGGGGTGGGGGAATTTAGTATGTACATCGGACTTGGTACAAACAGGAAGGAAAGGGAGTGAAAGTAGTACAGACTGGTCATCCAACCGGTCTCTTGGTCGAAAAGGGAAATATAGGGGTAACGATGTACACAGTGGTATGACCAGGACTAGATTTGCTATCCACACATAGGAGTAGGTGGCTAGAGTGAACAAAAATGGGACCAACCCAGATATGTTTCTTGGATGTTTGTTTCTCGGGGCAACAAACTATGAATCACCACTTTATGCCCCTATTTACGTAAATGGTGCTGGACTGCTGGTGCACCCACTGTCCCATGCCCTTATACCAAATATTTAGGCTCCGTTCGGAATAAAGGGGCAGAAAACATAGGTCTTGATGAAAATAGAGGAATGGGAAAGGAATGTAGGTATAAAACTATGGAACAGCGAACCGGAGGAAACTCTCAAGAGAATGTGTTCGGATGGACTACGAAATGTACAGATTTTTTTAGAGTGGCATGCTTGGCCGTATGAGATGCTATTTGTTTATTCAGCTGCATAGTGACTACTCTTGTCCTCACCTCACGTACCACACATAGGTTGATTTTTTTATTCCGGCAACACAACACAGCAACCTGTCTAACGCATGGCAGCGAGCGCCTGCCTTGGGCTTTCGCCCAAAAAATGAGCAGCACGTGGATGTTTCTAATCCTATGGAATCAGTACTACCAGACCAGCTTTCCTATGAAACACTATTCACCTTTCCCGTGTTCCGAACGGTTGGAAGGGAAAGAATACCGTAGGAATTGTGTTCCTACGAAAATCCTGCACCAAACCTGTGAACCGAACGCAGCCTTAGCTGTTCTTAATCTAATGTCCCTGGTAAAAATGAAGCCATGCCACTGTTATAAGCCATGACAAGTTTAGCCAAATGTTTTTGCCTGTAATTGTTTGAGACTCTGACTGTTTCCTCCGTGCCTTTTTGTGCAAACAGGGATATCCAATTCACCTGGTTGCTGTTGTGACCTTTTGGTGCACTGCACAAAACTCTTCTTAAAAGAAGTGACTTTTGTGCTGTTTAACTGGAATGTCAGAATGGAACAGTTGGTTCATTTTGGTGGAACTGCACAAAGGAGATCTGTGTTCCAATCCTCATCATCCATATTGGCGCCATAACCTTCATTTAGGTAAGAATGATATTTAATGCATGTGTTCATCTCTATTTTCTGACTGCCATGAGAAAATAATGTTGTTTTTTTACTAGTACACTTGTACTCCCTTACTGACAAAACCAATTCTGAATTAGAAGGCCAATCATGTACTTGGTTTCACCAACTGGTGAGGAGAAAGAGAAATAGAGCATGAAGAGGAAGAAGAAGAAGAATAAACAGTGCCAAGGCGATTTTGCTGAAGCCAGAGGCCTTAGTTGAGGCCATTCAAGGGCTCCGGCAATGACTACCTTACATGTGAGACGATCCTCCAGGGAGCCGTTCCACTTCTGCTGTCTCACTTAATTAATTAGGAGTACTTAAGTACCACTAATTTATTACTGCCTAATTTTCCTGTTGGAGTTAAACAAATCTTTAGTAGGACCCTATGCTGAATCATGTACGTGTGTATGTTTGTCTATGGAGGTGAATCATGTGGTGGAGCAGGGAGGGAATATTATTAGTGTCATGACATAATAGTGCTATTGTTTTGCATGTCAATTTATTGCCATTGGTTCAATGAGGCAATGTTTTGCGTATTGTCCATCATGAATTTGATGCTACTGTTTGAGTAATATGCTAATGTTTTCCTATCCTTTCTCACTAAGCTAATGAAGGTTTCACCTTGTTCCTACTTGTGCAAATAGGGATCATGTTGTGCCAATCATACATTTTAGTGGAACTACACAAGACAATACAATGAACTGTATCCCAGCCAGTGCTTTAACTCTGTTGGAAGTTCTTGATAATCTTTTGATATAATCTCAGCACTGGTAAACAAGAGTGATTTCAACCATACATTTGAAGTGCACAAAAATATATACTATTGTGTGATTCCAGTGATTGCTTTATCATCTCTTATGGGACTACATGAATAAGCTTTTTTTCTCAGGTTGGTACGGGCCTAAGGCCTTCATCCATATTAGTTTGCTGTCATCTCTATTTGTATCGTGCTACTGTCATGATAAACTCCTTTATCTTTGCACGTTAAAGTTTTGCAACCTATGATAAATGGCAATGCTTTGAGTGTTGAGTTGAGCTAATTGGCATTGATTAAATAAACTAATACCTCTCTTTAAGCAAGACTACTATGTTGCTAACTTTACCCATTAAGATAATGAGGGTGCTTCTATTTGTTAGTGTATGTTTCATCAACTAGTCCCACTATTACAGTAATCTCACTATCTCAATATATGTGCCAACAGGGATGCTCGACTTTGGTGGAACTGCACAAAAACTTTGGGTGCTTCATTGCCTCGACAGCTTCCGTCCTTTCCTGTCAGTCGCTAATCTCCGCTTGCTTTCTTCCTTTGCGGTCAGTCGCTTGGCTTATCTCGGCTTCCAGTCAAAGGAAATAGTAATTGATATGCTACCTCACACAGGTTGGTACTGGTCTTTATCCTGATTATTGTGCATGTCATATGTATTGGTAATTTGGTATTGTGCTACTGTTTGCCGATTTCATAAAGGAGTAATTTGGAGCCTGAACTCGCAGGCAAATCATTACATCGGGTGATTTTAGTAGAACTACACAAAATGATCAGATGGACAGGTACTTATGCTGCTGCTATGTACTCCAAAGTTCACTCAGACAAGCATCGATATTGACAAGAAGTGCCTATATTCATTCGAGTATCAACCGGCGTCAACCAATTGTCAAACTCCAAGTATTAGGAGAGTGAACGCCAAAAATATTGCTTGGTGCATAGCCCAGAAAAACGCAGTCCAGTCTTTGGTCCCAACTTGTGCCTTTTGGTTATCAGCACATATGGTAGCGAACTATATGGCATGGAGTCTAAAGATTCCAGACAAGTTGGTTGACGCGTATATTCATCTGGCACTTGATCAGTCTGCATGCCAAGGATGCTCCATTTCAGTTGAACTGCACAAAAAATTTGGGTGGTTCATTTTCTCAACCGCCTCCTTTCTCGTCTGCAATGTAGAATTTTGGCGAGATACATGACCAAGATGAGCCAGTAAACTAGTTGGATGAAAGTAGTGGCCAAGTTGCTCAAACCTCCCTCGGCACGAGGCCACTATTTGAGGATAAACCTACAAGCAAAGTTCAGATTGTCTGTGCTGCCTCTTATGTACTCGAAAGTTTACTCGTACAAGAACTAATTTTAGCAAGAAGCACCTCCGATTGAACACCATTTACCAGTCTGTACCCTAGGTAATTAAAGTTCATCCATGGATCATATTGGCTGTGATCTCAATCATTTGGATGCATAAACATACTGAATGTGTGTATATCTGAATCTTTTTGTGAATTATGTATGAATATTGTCGTGTGATCTATCGATCATTTGGATGCATAGATATGCTGAGCTTGTGTATATATGAATCTTTTGAGTTGTTGATAGTGAATGTTGGCTATGAATATGAACGTGTCCTGTGAACCTGAGTTTGATATGAATGTTTACCTTTTCTGTTGTATTTGTGTGTGAACTTGTTAGTATGCCTACTGTGGGGTATAAAACGCAGGTCTCTTATAAAAGTAATGATGTGTCCAATTTATGTTTTCCCTTCTAACCACATTATATATATTTATATTATTACTATTATCGTATATTTTATAGAGACTTATATATACATTATAAAAACATCCCACGTGTTATTAACTTATAAAAGTAAATGTTTAACGGAAGTTGGCAAGGAAAATCCTCGTTGTTTTTGACTCACAGGCAAGGAAAATCCTGGTGATTGCGTACAAAAGCTTGCGAAGATTTTAAGGACCAATTTAATAATAACGCGCTCATTTTTATTTTGAGCAATAACTCGCTAATTTCTTAATTATATATATATAATGTGCCTCTCCGGTTTATTGTTTGATATTAATTGCTCCTTCTAACATAACATTATATATATAACGAGCCCACCTAACATGTGTATTTCATGGAAGTGCAAATGGGCTGGGTTTTCTTAGAAAATATAAATGGGCCTGATTGACGCGCAATTATTTGTTCACCCAGCCCAGCAAATGGACTGTACATTCTAGAAAACATGGGTTAAATATATGCCACATTTTTGCAGGCTGACATGTGGGCCAATAGGTCGAAGTCTACGCAGGGCGTTGTCAACTTGGTCAACAAATGATTGTGCCATCCACAGCCATTGGATTTATATCCAACGGCCGGCATGCACCTTCAATCTCTCGTCTTCTTCCTCCAGCGTCGCCGGGACCGTCTGGTCCGGCCTCCGGCGGCTCTGCTTAGCATGCATCGCTGCGAAGCGCTACCCCACTGCCGGCCATGCTATCCCTCCACCCCTCGACACCTCTTGTTATTCTCCACAGACTACAGCCCCACGCCGCAACAGAACCAGTTATAACCCTTCTCCTCCTCTCAATCTGTGACTCCACTGCCACGTTTTCCCATCTCCGACTCGTTCCCGTCCGGGGCCTCGCCGTCGTCCACCGCCTCGCTGCGTTCGGTGCGGCGTGGTCAACAAACGAGAGTCATCGGAAGAGGACTGTACGTGGAGAGCCTGACGGCTGGGACCCACGAGGTCCATGGTCACACGCAAGGAAAGTTCCTCCTTATTAAGCTGAAAAAAATGTTTCCTCCACCTGATAGCTGGGACCCATCGGCTGTATCTTCGCACGGAAGGAAGTGCCTCCTTGTTTTGTGAAAAAATATTCATCCCGTTGACAGCTGGGACCCGTCAGATTTGGTGACTAACTTGCGGGCCTACTAAGCGGACGTGTACGCACGGCTTTGTCAACTTAATCAACAAATGATTCTAGCAGCTGGACCGTTGGATGTTAATCCAACAGTCGTGCTCCTTCTTCAACCTCTGTTCTTGCTCCTGTCTCCCGTGGGCGGCATCGCGGCTGTGCTGCCGCGCACCCGAACTAGTGAAGTTTCCCACTCCTCTCCATCTGCAACTCCACTGCCCTGTCTTCCCCATCTCCGGGTTGCTCCAGTCTGGGTGCGCTCGGCATGGTGTGGTCAACGTGGTCAACAACTGAGAGTCATCAGAAGATGACTGTACGTGAGAGGCTGACAGTGGGGACGCACCACGCCCATGGACGCATGCATGCAACGGAACGCGGCGAGGTCAATGTGGTCAAGCAACGACTTCCATCGGAAGTATACTGTAAGTGGAGAGTCTCAGCTGGGTCCACGGCCGCAGCAAGTAAGTGCCTCCTTATTACGCGGAAAATAATGATTCCTCCAACAAACCGCAGGGACCCACTGGACAGGCCACTGTATTTTGTGAAAAAAAGTTTGCCCCCTGACTGCTGGGACCCACCTGACGGGCCACCGTATTTCGTGAAAAAAACGTTCCCCCCGCTGTCAGCTGGGACCCACCGGAAGTGCCTCCTTATTACGCACAAAAAAATGAATACTCCCCCGGCTAGCTGGGACCCACCTTGGTGGGAGGCTGACTTGTGGGCCTACTATGTTGATGGGGACGAAGGGCTTTGTCAACTTAGTCAATATGAACGATTCTAGCTCCAGTGACCGTACGATGTCCATCCAACGGCCGTAGGGCTTCTTCAACCTCTGGTCTTCTTGCTCCAGCCGCCCAAAGCAGCACCGGTCGTGCCGCATGCTCCTGCCTCCCGTGGCCGGCTGTGCTGCCGCGGAGGCCTCACCGCCCCCTACTATTCCCACCGCTGGCCAGGCCCTGCGGCGACGGCAGCCTCACACCGCAGCCGAACCAGTGAACCCTCGTACTCCTCTCCGCGCGGGCTTCCACTGCCGCGTCTTCCGCGGCTTCGCGTCGTCCCCTTCCTAGGCCTCGCCGTCGTCCACCGCCGTGGTGCTCTCCGCGCGGCGTGGTCAACATGGTCAAGGAACGACTTCCATTGGAAGAGTACTGTACGTGGAGAGGCTGACAGCTGGGTCCACGGCCACAACCCAGTTTTTTTGTGATTTGCCAAGTAAGTCACTTTGTCAGGCATGTTGGGCTGCAAATCTTTCAAGACGAGGAGAGCTTTCATTCAGCTGGCCGAGAAAATGGCCCATCAGTAATGAGAAATGGGCTGTACATTTTTAAAACACATCAAACCGGCAATTAGTTTCTAATATTTTTTTTTCATTTTGAGATTTTAAATTACATTAATTTTTATGCGTGGAGAATTTGTTGGATTTTATATTGATATACATTTATTTTTAAAATCAGTTTGAATGTGAGTGGAAATTTCGGGATTAAAAACAGTTCGGACCGCACCGAAATATGCAAAATTTCGTATAATTTTTTAACCGTGGCCACAATATGGGCTGTAATGCTAACAAAAGGAATATGGGCTCCAAAAAAACCTTAATAATTAGCAAATGGGCTGTAAATTATTAGAAATAATGGCAGATGGGTTGTATGCTGTTTTCCACAGATTTGAGGTTTTCCTAAAAAAAAGGTTGACGCACAAGCAGTGACTGTTGGATGGCCATCCAACGGCCGTCGTGCTTCTTCAATCTCTGCTCTTCCTGCTCCAGCCACTCAAACAAGCGCCGACGGGACTGCCTGCTCCCTCCTCCCCGCGGCCAGCTCTGCTGCCGCGCAGGCCTCACCGCCCCACCGTACTCCCATCGCTGGCCTAGCCATCCCTCTACTCACCCACACCTGCTGTTATTCTCCGGCGACGGCAGACGAACCAGTAAACCCTCGTAAAGTCGTACTCCCCTCCGCGTGGGAAACAACTGCCGAGTCTTCCCTGCCTCCGTGTCGTTCCCTTCCTAGGCCTCGCCGTCGTCCACCGCCCTGGTGCTCTCGGCGCGGCCTGGTCAACGTGGTCAACGACCGACATGCATCTGAAGTGGGCTGTATGTGGAGAGGCCGACAGCTGGGTCCACGGCCGCACGCAAGGAAATGCCTCCTTATTACGCGCAAAATAATGATTCCTCCACCTGACATCAGGGACCCACCGAAAGGGCCTCTCTATTTCGCGAAAAAACATTACCGCGACTGACAGCTCGGACCCACCAGCTATATCTTCGCACGCAAGGAAGTCCCTCCTTATTACGCACAAAAAAATGAATACTCCCCCTGCTAGCTGGGACCCACCATGGTGGGAGGCTGACTTGTGGGCCTACTAAGTTGACTGGGATGGGGGCCTTTGTCAACTTTAGTCAATATGAACGATTCTAGCTCAAGTGACCGTACGATGTCCATCCAACGACCGTAGTGCTTCTTCAACCTCTGGTCTTCTCGCTCCAGCCGCCCAAAGCAGCGCCGGTCGTGCCGCATGCTCCTGCCTCCCGTGGCCGGCGGTGCTGCCACCGAGGCCTCACCGCCCCCTACTATTCCCACCGCTGGCCAGGCCCTGCGGCGACAGCAGCCTCACACCGCAGCCGAACCAGTGAACCCTCGTACTCCTCTCCGCGCGGGCTTCCACTGTCGCGTCTTCCCCGGCTCCGCGTCGTCCCCTTCCTAGGCCTCGCCATCGTCCACCACCATGGTGCTCTCCGGGCGGCGTGGTCAACGTGGTCAAGGAACGACTTCCATCAGAATAGTACTGTACATGGAGAGGCTGACAGCTGGGTCCACGGCCACAACCCAGTTTTTTTGTGATTTGCCAAGTAAGTCGCTTGGTCCGGCCTTTTGGGCTGCAAATCTTTCAAGACGAGGAGAGCTTTCATTCGGCTGGCCGAGAAAATGGCCCATCAGTAATGAGAAATGGGCTGTACATTTTTAAAACACATCAAACCGGTAATTAGTTTCTAATATCTTTTTTTCATTTCGAGATTTTAAATTACATTAATTTTTATGCGTCGAGAATTTGTTGGATTTTATATTGATATACATTTATTTTTAAAATCAGTTTGAATGTGAGTCGAAATTTCGGGATTAAAAGCAGTTCGGACCGCACCGAAATATGCAAAATTTCGTTTAATTTTTTAACCGTGGCCACAATATGGGTTGTAATGCTAACAAAAAGAATGTGGGCTCCAAGAAAACCTTAATAATTAGCAAATGGGCTGTAAATTATTAGAAATAATGGCAGATGGGCTGTATGCTGTCTTCCACAGATTTGAGGCTTTCCTAAAAAAAAGGTTAACGCACAAGCAGTGACTGTTGGATGGCCATCCAACGGCCGTCGTGCTTCTTCAATCTCTGCTCTTCCTGCTCCAGCCGCTCAAACAAGCGCCGGTGGGACTGCCTGCTCCCTCCTCCCCACGGCCGGCTCTGCTGCCGCGCAGGCCTCACCGCCCCACCGTACTCCCATCGCTGGCCTAGCCATCCCTCTACTCACCCACACCTGCTGTTATTCTCCGGCGACGACAGACGAACCAGTAAACCCTCGTACAGTTGTACTCCCCTTCGCGTGGGAAACAACTGCCGAGTCTTCCTTGCCTCCGTGCCGTTCCCTTCCCAGGCCTCGCCGTCGTCCATCGCCCTGGTGCTCTCGGCGCGGCCTGGTCAATGTGGTCAAGGACCGACATGCATCTGAAATGGACTGTACGTGGAGAGGCTGACAGCTGGGTCCACGGCCGCACGCAAGGAAATGCCTCCTTATTACGCGCAAAATAATGATTCCTCCACCTGACATCAGGGACCCACCGAAAGGGCCTCTGTATTTCGCGAAAAAACGTTACCGCCGCTGACAGCTCGGACCCACCAGCTATATCTTCGCACGCAAGGAAGTGCCTCCTTATTACGCACAAAAAAAATGAATACTCCCCCTGCTAGCTGGGACCCACCATGGTGGGAGGCTGACTTGTGGGCCTACTAAGTTGACTGGGATGGGGGCCTTTGTCAACTTTAGTCAATATGAACGATTCTAGCTCCAGTGACTGTACGATGTCCATCCAACGGCCGTAGTGCTTCTTCAACCTCTGGTCTTCTTGCTCCAGCCGCCCAAAGCAGCGCCGGTCGTGCCGCATGCTCCTGCCTCCCGTGGCCGGCTGTGCTGCCGCAGAGGCCTCACCACCCCCTACTATTCCCACCACTGGCCAGGCCCTGCGGCGACGGCAGCCTCACACCGCAGCCGAACCAGTGAACCCTCGTACTCCTCTCCACGCGGGCTTCCACTGCCGCGTCTTCCCCGGCTCCCCGTCGTCCCCTTCCTAGGCCTTGCCGTCATCCACCGCCCTGGTGCTCTCGGTGCGGCGTGGTCAACGTGGTTAAGGAACGACTTCCATCGGACGTGGACTGTACGTGGAGAGACTGACAGCTGGGTCCACGGCCGCAGCAACAAAGTGCCTCCTTATTATGCGGAAAATAATGATTCCTCCACCTGACAGCCGGGACCCACCGGACGGGCCACTGTATTTCACGAAAAAAACGTTTCCCCCTGACTGCTGGGACCCACCAGCTACATCTTCGCACGCAAGGAAGTGCGTCTGGGCAAAAAAACGATTTGCCCCCCTGACTGCTGGGACCCACCAGCTACATCTTCGCAGGCAAGGAAGTGCTTGACAGTCGGGACCCACCTGGTCGAAGCGTACGTAGCATTGTCATTCTGGTCGCGAACGTGTACGTTCATACTGGTCGATGTAGAGGCGCGCACGTGTCATAGTAGAGGCGCGCACGTAGCATGTACACGTACGTACAGCGGCCAGTGTGCAAGAAAGAAAATACGGCCACGTACGTACATATGGGCAGGGTCTCGAACGCCTACTCGCGCATACGTACGGCCAGGGCTCGTGTAAATGGCTTTGTCAGAACGGAGAAACAGCGTCGTCGTCGTGTTCATGGGGAGCCAACCGGCTGGGTCGGAACGGAATGCGTCGTTGTGTTCATCGGGAGGGCTTGGACGGAACAGCCGATGGAAACGAGGCCTGGCGTACCGCAGAACGGAGGAAACGGCCTTGTGTTCGACCGGCCATGTTTGAAACGGGATCCTGCTCATCGAGAGGGGTCTGGCGTACCGCAAAATGGAGGAAACAGACCTCCTACGGTCGAAATGGGGGTCCTGTTAATCGGGAGGGGTGTGGCGTACCGCAAAACGGAGGAAACGACTTGTGTTGGAGCGCTACGGTCGAAACGGGGGTCCTGTTCATCGGGAGGGGTGTGGCGTACCGCAAAACAGGACTCCACAGGACACTGTTCATCTCCACCGTCGACCCTCTCCCGCCTCCACGGGCTACTGTTCATCCACCGTCGACCTCCTCCAGCCTCCACCTGCGACTGTTCACCCACGGGCTCCTGTTCATCCAGCCTCCACCACGCGCTACTCCATCGGCTACAGTTCAACCAGCCCTCTCCACGGGCTCCTGTTCAACCACCCCTCCACGAGCTACTATTCATCCAGCCCTCCACCGTCTACTGTTCATTCTGCCCTCCACGGGGTGGTCCTGTTCATCCTGCCCTCCACGGGGTCCTGTTCATCCAGCCCCAACCGGCTCGATCGATTGGGGTCCTGTTCATCCAGGGGCAACACCACGGGGTCCTATTCATCCACTCCCACTGGGAACTGTTCATCCAAACCCCCCCAGCAACGCTCACTGTTCATCCAGAGGCAACATCGATCGGCTTCCGTTAGCAGCAGTAGCGAAGGAATCGCTCGATCGGGTTCAGTTAACAGCCATCGATCGATCGCTCGGGTTCAATAACGCGTAGCCTGCAGTGCAATCACTCGGGTTCAGTTAGAGCCCAATGCCTCGCTCGGGTTCAGTTAGAGCCAACGCCTCGCACACACGCGCGTACGTGTACGAGAGAAACGCGCATCGCTCGGCCCCCGACCTCCCACTGTAACCGGGAACTCCCTGAAATTTTCCTCGCCCTCGCTTCTACCACGGTTTTTTCCATCATGGACGGCCCAAAGAATGTCATGCAGCTTCGTCTCCGGCCCGCCCAGGACGAAAAGCCCATTTTCTGTCATGATTTTTTGTCATAGAAGTAGGAGCCCACCACATCTATGATGATACCGGGTTTTGTCACAATTATCGTCATAGAAGTGTCATATGTATGACAGAAAAAAAATTCGTTCGGCCCAAAATTTCACGGATGTGTCTTTTTTTTGTAGTGATAAGACTCATATAACTGCAGTTATAATGGACAAATTAAAATCGTTGAGGTTTGCACTCAAGAAATGGCAGAAGGGGTTATCACATATCAAATCATTGATTGAAAAGTGCAATTGGGTAATTCTGTGGCTGGATGATTTGGAGGATTGGAGGCCTCTTTCCATACATGAATGCAACTTCAGGAAGATAGTTAAGATGCATCATGAGCACCTTTTACATTTGCAGTTCTTATACTGGAGGAAAAGGTGCACTATCAGATATATCAAGGTGGGAGAAGAAAATTCAAAATTCTTCCAGGCCATGGCAACAGAGAGGTATAGGAAGAACTCTATTGCTAGTCTGCAACTGTCTGATGGAATAGTTTCTTCAGATCATGGGGAAATAGCTAAGGAATTTTTGGATGCTTTCAAGGGCAGAATGGGAACTGTTAAACCAATTTTGTTGGGTAATGACATTCTCTCACTTATCCCAAGAGTGCAGGGTCTTGAGGTGCTCACAAAACCTTTTCAGCAGCAGGAGATTGAAAAGTTCATAAAAGAAATGCCCATTGATAAGGCACCAGGGCCAGATGGTTTTAATGGCCTTTTCATGAAGAAATGCTGGTCAATCATATCCTGTGATTTTATTAGGCTGGTGAATGAATTTCATGTAGGATCTGCTCTTTTGGAAAACCTCAGTGAAGCTTTCATTACTTTAATCCCAAAAAAGCAAACACCTGAGGGTGTAGGAGATTTTAGGCCAATATCTTTGACAAGTGTGGGACTGAAATTTCTGACTAAACTGGCAGCTAACAGGTTTCAAGATGAAATCACCAACTGTGTTCATAAGAATCAGTATGGCTTCATTAAATCAAGAACAATTCTGGATTGTATTGCTTGGACTCAAAAAGTCTATTCATCAATGCAACCATTCCAAGAAGCCAATCATATTGCTCAAGCTTGAGTTTGAAAAAGCTTTTGACTCTATTCAGCATGAGGCAATTTTGAAAATTCTTGTGGCAAAAGGATTTCATAGCAAATGGATCACATGGGTTAAACAGCTATTATCTTCTACAACCTCCTCTATCCTGTTAAATGGTGTGCCTGGAAAACATTTCAAGTGCAAATGTGGTGTAAAGCAAGGAAATCCTATCTCTCCTTTGCTTTTTGTGATTGATGATGATCTTCTGCAGACCATGATCAATGATCTTTTGTTTAAGGGCCTGTTAACCTTGCCATTGCCAACACATGATCCTGATTATCCAGTAGTACAGTATGCTGATGATACTTTGCTGTTTGTGAATGCTGACTCAGCACAGTTGGATGTCCTCAAATCAGTGTTGAACTCCTTTTCTTTGGCAACTGGACTGCAAATTAACTACCATAAATCTTCAATGTACCCAATCAATGTGGAAGCCTCTGTTGCCTCTGCACTTGCTGCTCAGTTTGGTTGTCAGCTAGGTTCAATGCCCTTCACTTATTTGGGACTCCCTGTTGGAACCACTCGGCCCAAAATTGTTGATTTGTTACCTTTGGTTGACTGCATGGAAAGAAGGCTAACTGCTAGCTCTTGGTTTCTACCACAAGGCAGTAGGTTGCAATTGGTAAATTCAGTGATATCTTCATTGCCTATATTCTTCCTTTGTAGTCTGTCTTTGCCACAAGGTATTCTGAAGCAGTTAGAAAGGATTCAAAGGCAGTGCCTATGGAGGAAATATGGACAGGAGAAGGGACACTCTTTGGCTGCTTGACCCCTTGTCTGCAGGCCTAAGATGAAGTGGGGGCTTGGAATCCTGAATCTAGGACTACAGAATGATGCACTGCTTCTTAAGTACCTGAATAAATTCTATAATAAAGCAGATGTGCCATGGGTTCGTTTGGTGTGGGGCTCATATTACTTTAAGAGAATTCCTCATGACACTACTCTTTGTGGCTCCTTCTGGTGGAGGGACATTTGTGAATTGATGGACAAGTATAGGGCTGTTACCTCTGTCACTGTTGGCAAAGGAGACTCTATGCTTTTTTGGTCTGACCATTGGGAGATTGACCGGTCCAGCATTCCTTTGCAAGAAAGGTTTCCAAGACTTTTCTCTTTTTGCCTGTAGAAGAACATTTCTGTCATGGAAGTGGTACAGACAGGAAATTTGCAACAAATGTTTCCTTTACCATTGTCTGAACTAGCTTTTAGGGAGTTCAGTCAGTTATCAAGCTTATTATCCGTGTCTTCCTTGGACAATGGTTGTAATGATATCTGGACTTGGAGGCATGGGAAAAGGCGGAATACTCAGCAAAAAAGTACTATGATTTTGTCCACCAGCCTGTTCCTGCCAATCCTATTCTAAGCTGGGTTTGGAAGAATTGTTGTACCATGACAATTAAAATGTTTGCATGGCTGGTAATTATGGACAGAGTTAACACCAAGGATATGATCCAACGACGCCATTGGACAATCGATGATGGACCTAGTTGTGTCCTATGTCCGACTGGAGTAATTGAGGATAGGAACCATCTGTTCTTCCAATGTAACTTCAGTATGAGAATCTGGAACTACCTACAAGTTTCCTGGTTGGATAGCAACGATATGGTGCAAATTGCCTTACATGCCAGGAAGGAGTTTAATAAGCCTTTTTTTTCTCAGAGGTGGTATTTCTTGCATGGTGGAATATTTGGAAAGTTCGGAATGACAGGGCTTTTAGGCATGTCAACCCAACTTTCAGGCAGTGGAGAAATGGGTTTATTCATGATATTACACTTCTTTCTCACCGGATCAAGACCAGATACAAGGAAGCTCTACTCAAATGGATTGATTTCCTGCCCCCTTGAGGGTCATCTTATTTGTATCTTTTTTCTTTCCTTGTTGTAGTTTTTAGTGCTTTTCCTTTCTTTTAGTAGATTGCTGTAGCTTTTCTTGTAAAGTTTTTTTCTTTTTCTTTGTTCCTCCTCTTGAGGAACTTTATATCTGTAGATTGTTCTTTTCTAATAAAATGCTATGGGGTGTAAGCCCTGCAGTCTTCCAGGTCAAAAAAAGGGGAAAGGCCAAAAAAAGGAAAGGCCAAATAAAAAAGGAAGGCCCAAAAAAAGAAAGGGACAATGCTACTATCCTTTTTCCACACTTGTGCTTCAAAGTAGCACCATGATCTTTATAATAGAGTCTCTTATTTTTTCACTTTCATATACTAGTGGGAATTTTTCATTATAGAACTTGGCTTGTATATTCCAACAATGGGCTTCCTCAAATGCCCTAGGTCTTTGTGAGCAAGAAAGTTGGATGCACACCCACTTAGTTTCTTTTTGTTGAGCTTTCATACATTTATAGCTCTAGTGCATCCGCTGCATGGCAATCCCTACTCCTTGCATTGACATCAATTGATGGGCATCTCCATAGCCCATTGATTAGCCATGTCAATGTGAGACTTTCTCTTTTTTTGTCTTCTCCACACAACCCCATCATCATATTCTATTCCACCCATAGTGCTATGTCCATGGCTCACGCTCATATATTGCGTGAAAGTTGAAAAAGTTTGAGAATACTAAAGTATGAAACTATTGCTTGGCTTCTCATCGGGGTTGTGCAAGATGAGAGCATTTTGTGTGACGAAAATGAAACATGGCTTAACTATATGATTTTGTAGGGATGAGCTTTCTTTGGCCATGTTATTTTGAGAAGACATAATTTCTTAGTTAGTATGCTTGAAGTATTATTATTTTTATGTCAATATTAAACTTTTGTCTTGAATCTTTCGGATCTGAACATTCATGCCACAATAAAGAAAATTACATTGAAAATTATGCTAGGTAGCATTCCACATCAAAAATTCTGTTTTCTCATTTACCTACTCGAGGACGAGCAGGAATTAAGCTTGGGGATGCTTGATAAGTCTCCAACGTATCTATAATTTCAGATTGTTCCATGCTATTATATTATCTGTTTTGGATGTTTAATGGGCTTTTATATGCTCTTTTATATTATTTTTGGGACTAACGTATTAACCGAAGGCCGACTGCAAATTGCTGTTTTTTTGCCTATTTCAGTGTTTTGCAGAAAAGGAATATCAAACGGAATCCTAACGGAACGAAACCTTCGCGAGGATCTTTCTTGGAAAAAACGCAACCCAGGAGACTTGGAGTGGAAGTCAGGGAAGCAACAAGGAAGCCACGAGGCAGGAGGGCGCGCCCAGGGGGGTAGGCGCGCCCCCACCCTCATGGGCCCCTCGCAGCTCCACCGACCTACTTCTTTCGCCTATATATACTCTTATACCCTGAAAACATCTAGGGGAGCCACGAAACACTTTTTCCACCGCCGCAACCTTCTGTACCCGTGAGATCCCATCTTGGGGCCTTTTCCGGCGCTCCGCCGGAGGGGGATTCAATCACGGAGGGCTTCAACATCAACACCATAGCCTCTCCAATGATGTGTGAGTAGTTTACCACAGACCTTCGGGTCCATAGTTATTAGCTAGATGGCTTCTTCTCTCTCTTTGGATCTCAATATAAAGTTCTCCTCGATGTTCTTGGAGATCTATTTGATGTAATACTTTTTGCGGTGTGTTTGTCGAGATCCGATGAATTGTGGGTTTATGATCAAGATTATCTATGAACAATATTTGATTCTTCTCTGAATTCTATATGTATGATTTGATATCTTTGCAAGTCTCTTCGAATTATCAGTTAGGTTTGGCCTACTAGATTGATCTTTCTTGCAATTGGATAAGTGCTTACCTTTGGGTTCAATCTTGCGGTGCTCGATCCCAGTGACAGAAAGGGAACCGACACGTATTGTATTGTTGCCATCGAGGATAAAAAGATGGGTTTTATATCATATTGCTTGAGTTTATCCCTCTACATCATGTCATCTTGCCTAATGCGTTACTCTGTTCTTATGAACTTAATACTCTAGATGCATGGTGGATAGCGGTTGATGTGTGGAGTAATAGTAGTAGATGCAGAATCGTTTCGGACTACTTGACACGGACGTATTGCCTATGTTCATGATAATGCCTAGATATTCTCATAATTATGCGCTTTTCTATCAATTGCTCGGCAGTAATTTATTCACCCACCGTAATATATGCTATCATGAGAGAAGCCACTAGTGAAACCTATGGCCCCCGGGTCTACTTTACATCATATTATTTTCCCATCAACTAGCTATTTCTATCGCCGTTTATTTTGCAATCTTTACTTTTCAATCTATACAACAAAAATACCAAAAATATTTATCTTATTATCTTTATCAGATCTCACTTTTGCAAGTGGCCGTGAAGGGATTAACAACCCCTTTATCATGTTGGTCGCAAGGTTCTTGATTGTTTGTGCAGGTACTAGGCGATTTGCGTGTAGTCTCCTACTAGATTGATACCTTGGTTCTCAAAAACTAAAGGAAATACTTAAGCTACTTTGCTGCATCACCCTTTCCTCTTCAAGGGAAAACCAACACATGCTCAAGAGGTAGCAGTATCGTGCTAAATCTTGGAATTATTTCGGGTTCGTTTGGCCTTTTTATACATTAATTGAGTTTCTGCGCATTTAATGTGCATAATTCAAATTTGAACTACAAGCACATGCTCCAGTGCATCAAAGTTGTTTGAAAAATCACATGTGTGTCCTTGGGTGAATTTCTAGGTCCCATGCAAGAAATGGGAATGAAATTCAAACATCTGGGCGTCGTGGCTCGGCCGGAAAGTTTGAGAAACTTGGTTTTTTAATTACTGTAAATCCAAAACACGCCCGAAAATCATGAAACTTGGCATGGTGACATGACATGGCACAAACATGATGTGGTAATTTTTCTGTCCGATTTGCGAAGGCGCACACATTAACAATCAACAAAATCATTTTGGAACAAGTGTTGTCATGTTAGAAATCAAAAACACAAGTATTATTGAAACCGTGGGCGTTCTACTTACCAATTACGTGCCACCACGCGTCCCCTTTTTTAATTGGCTAGGAGGTGTCGTGCGGGGTAGCTATTTGAGTACGGGAGGCGTGCGATCAGACCCCTGTGCGTGCTCATCAGGAGGAGAGCCCTTTGACTGCTACCCGCCGCGCACCTCCCTCCCAACATCTCCATTAATGGCGCCCGAGCCCCTGTTCTACGACGTGGCTATATGTCTCATTGGACTGAGATTTAAGAGAGAAAAATGAAAATCTGAAAAGAAAGTTTTGCACGGATCTTGATGTAAGATCCGATGGACCTATATAGCATTGACTGCGACTTATAGCAAGCATGATGAATATAAGGACGATGACAGTGGATAATAATTGTCTTACATATTTAGGAACATAATTAAAAAAAGCCACATGCGGCAACGCCCGAAATACACAAGGGCAAAAGAAGAAGGAAGACAATGATCTAGCTCACTGATCTCTATGTTGCTGCAGGCCGCGGGAACTAGTCTCTGCGGCAAGCGACGATGAGCTCTTTCTTGTCCTCAAGATGCTGCTTGAGAGCATCCACGGATTCCTCCACCAGCCTTCTGCGCTCGATGCGCAGCATGGCATTCTCGTCCATAAGTTTCTCAACGATGACGCTGGTCCTCTTCAACAAGGCAGTGGTCTCCTGCTGCTGCTCCACACTTCCGACAATCTTCGCCCTCACCAGGTCGTGCTCGGCCCGGAGTTTCGCATTGCTCTCATTTAGTTGCTGGTAGACTGTTCAAACGAGGCTTTCAGGTCATCCTGCAACCTCGCCTAGCTGGAGATCTGATCCATCTGCCTAAGGACGATGGCACGCATGCGCCTGTAAGAGTCCTCGCCTGCCCGCGAGACATTTCCCCAGGCCGCCACAGCGTGGGAGGACATCTCTGCTGCATTCGCGGCACGGCGGGACATCTCTTCTGCTTCCGTGGCGCGGCCAGACCAGTCTATCGCATCGACGGCACGGTGGGACCTCCGTGCTACTTCGGCGGCGCGGTGAGACCTCGGTGCTGCTACGGCCGTGCGGCGGGACATGCTGGCTGCGTTCGCAGCGAGGTGGGACATCTCTCATGCATCCGCTTCCATGCTCGCATCTCCCTGATGGCAATCTCTTGACCCAGAACTCACGCTAGCCATGGCAGACGCAAAGGGAACGATGATGAATGACTTGTTTGTTTTTGTGGATGAGGAGTTGAGGAGGAATGTGCAATCATCTTGGAGTAGTAGTATTTATAACCGAGTAGTAATACGCTCCTAAGTGGGAAACCGTTTAGGTTTTGATCGGTGTGAACAGGTTTGCAATTTGGAATGTGACGGGACGCATGCTCAAAATTTGCTGACGGTTATAAGTGCGACACTATTCCCGGAAGGCGTAACATGGGCACGTACGCCTTCTCGGCCGCGTACATGGCATTTGCACCATAGGGTGCACCGCAATAGGCAATGTCAACACACATCTTGTTCCAACAACCGTGCGCCCTCGTTATTACCATCGCTCACGTTTATTTTAATTAGAATGTGTGTGCCCGTCTAGCGCACACACGTTGATCTATCTAACTGTTTCAGTTTGTTGTGGCTAATCGCAAACAGTTCATCCATGTGAAGTGTATGCCGTCAATCGTAGACACTTTGATCTGGCTGACCCATTTCTGTTCTGTTGCCTAATCGCAAACAGTTAATCCTTCTGAAGCGCATGCCCTCAATCGCACACACCTTGGTCTGGCTGACCATTTCTTTTATGTTGCCTAATCACAAATAGTTCATCCGAGTGAACCGTATGCTGTATATCGCACACGCCTTCATCATGCTGCCCGTTTCTTTTGTTCCGCCTCATCACAAACAGTTCATTGGACTAAACCGTATGCCGTGTATCGCACAACAACTAAAATTTGAACCGTGTTTGATGGCTCCGCCATCGCAAACGTTTTGCACCTTTTTTGACAGTTCTTTTACACCACCGTTTGCGATTATTGCATCGCACATAGTTTCGTCGAAGGGTCTCTGATCGTAGTGTCGTGTTAGCAGCATCCTGCAGTAGTGACAGTTATTTGTGAAGGTACTATACCAGAATCAAGGAGCAACCTTTGAAGTGGAGGGGCATCTTCGATGATGAGATCATGTCCAAAAAAACAAATTCCCATGCTTACAAGGTGGGGCGACTTTATTTTGAGACAACAGATACAAATTTCCATTGCAAAAACAAGCAACAAGCGCTCCAGGGTAGGGCAGCTGGAGTGGATGATGTTGTGCAATGCGGCCTCTGACAGATCAACCACCACAAGCACAAGTTTTTTTAGCAGTGGGAGTCAACGCATTTGTACCAGATTGTCTACTAGATGGCACCGGGCAAAGGTGGCGGTGTGGAGAGAGGAGGAAAACCGCGAGATGGACATCAGTGGTGAGGGCACAGATACATCGGTTCATGGTATGTTACATACATAGTCATGGTAGAACTCAAGCTGCTGGTGTTTATCAAATTGACGGGATGTTAGCTAGGCGGCCACCATGCAGGGTATGTCCAGCAGGTAGCATGCCGCGATGCAGATGCGTTGATCGGACCCTGGTGGGAGGAGATGATGGCTCTGGGGAGTTCGGAATCATCATCGAGAGATAGCTGACGACAGTCGAGATTATGAGGCGCGGTGTGCCATAGAGTGCGCCACCGAGATGCGAGGACTTGTGTGCGGCAGCCATCCTTGGTGGGGAGAAGGGAGATGATCTCCCCAAGGATGCCGTCTGGGCAGGATGCTGCTAACGCGACACTACGATCAGAGACCCTTCGACGAAACTGTGTGCGATGCCATAATCGCAAATGATGGTGTAAAAAACACGTCAAAAAGGGTGCAAAACGTTTGCGATGATGGATGCATCAAACACGATTCAGATTTTAGTTGCGCGTGCGAAGCAGGGCATACGGTTGATCCAGACGAACTATTAGCGATTAGACAGAACAACAGAAACGGGCAGCCATATCAATGCATGTGCGATATACGGCATACGGTTCGCTCCGATGAACTGTTTGCTATTAGGGAAAGCAACAGAAACTGTCAGCCAGATCAAGGTGTGTGTGATATACGGCATACGGTTCAGTCGAATGAACTATTTTCGATTAGGGAAGAGAACATAAATGGTTCAACTTAACAAGATGTGTGTGATACGCGACAAAAAGGCCCGGAGGTTAACTCGAGAACAAGTACATAGAGGTTAATTTGACAAATCGCAGTGTTACAAGGTTGGCAAATGGCAATGTTACTAGATCAACAAATGTAAATCTTTCTAGTTTGACAAATGGCAACATAACCAATTGGCAGATGCAAATCTTACCAAATTGTTTGTAAGTGGTTCACACGGGTCATCCAAAAGAACCATTTGTGTTCAAGAGATCCATAAATCCTACTCTCACTTTGCATACGGGTGTTTTATCTAAAATGTTTGCGATCAAGAGCAATTAAAACCTATAGCCATTAAAACCAAGACACGTGGCGTCACGTGAATGGTTAACATAACACACACGGTTTCAATTATACAAACGTTTGAGATATTAAAGTGGAAGCTATTATTTCAAAATGCCTTTGTTGGTTGTTATTTGTGTGTGCCTTCTCTCAAAATGGACACGAAAAATACCACAGCATGTCGGGTGCCATTCCATTATAGCATGCCAAGTTTCATGAATTTCAGACGATTTTTGGATTTACTAGAATTTTAAAACAAAGTATCTAAACATTTTGCCGGCAATCAACGGTGCCCTGGTGTTTGAAATTCATTCTCATTTCTTGCATTGGACCTAAGCATGCACCCAAGGACAAAGATTTGATTATTCAACCAATTTATATGCACTGGAGCATGTGCATGTAGTTCAAATTTGAATTATCCATATAAATGCATTGAGAACTCACTTAATGCATAAAAATGTCCAAACGAACCCCGAAAAATCACAAAAAATAACACAGCACTCCTGTTGTTCTATGTTGACACGAGAATTTTTTTGAAAGCAATAAGAGGCAATGGATATCGTTTCGTCCCCAAAGGTGGGACGTTCCCTCACGAAACCATCATGCTTGTTGTGAGAAGCTCTGGTTTGTGAGAAGCATATACCCAAACCTGCCCCAAATGGGACAAAAATTTACCACGGCATGTTGATGCCGCTCCATGATAGCATGCCAAGTTTCATGAATTTCAGACGAGTTTTGGATTTACTAGAATTTAAAAACTGGTTATCTCAATGTTGGCGGCTGAGTGACGGTGGCAAGGTGTTTGACATTCATTCCCATTTCTTGCATGGGACCTAAGCATGCACCGAAGGACAAAGATTTGATTTTTCAACCAATTTATATGCACTGGAGCATGTGCATGTAGTTCAAATTTGAATTATGCACATAAATGCATTGAAAACTCACTTAATGCATAAAAATGTCCAAACGAACCCCGAAAGTCACAAAAAATAACATAACACTCATGTTGTTCTATGTTCACACATGAATTTTTTTGAAAGCAATAAGAGGCAATGGATATCGTTTCGTCCCCAAAGGTGGGGCGTTCCCTACCGAAACCATCATGCTTGTTGTGAGAAGCTCTGGTTTATGAGAAGCATATACCCAAACCTGCCCCAAATGGGAAAAAATTACCACGGCATGTTGATGCCGCTCCATGATAGCATGCCAAGTTTCATGAATTTCAGACGAGTTTTGGATTTACCAGAGTTTAAAAACCACGTCTCTCAATGTTTGCGGCGGAGTGGCGGTGGTAGGGTGTTTGACATTCATTCCCATTTCTTGCATGGGACCTAAGCATGCACCCAAGGACAAAGATTTGATTTTTCAACCAATTTATATGCACTGGAGCATGTGCATGTAGTTCAAATGCATTGAAAACTCACTTAATGCATAAAATGTCCAAACGAACCCTGAATAATTCCAATTCTTTTATGACACACATATAGTTGCATGTTCACTGCAGATAAAAGGTCTAGCAATTCAAACACCGTCCATGGCCGCTGTGAACCCATTACGTAATTCAAATCAAGACGAAAAATCAAGTAGATCCCACACGGTTTATTATAACCAATCGTGTGAGATGCATCACAAAATATCTTGGAGCACCGTTGGAGTATAGTACGCATACGGCTTACGCGAGAAAGTGCGCCAGCTACAGTCCACAGCCCGCTCTGAATAAGAGACCGTGTCAGATGACACTTTGCGCGCCAGTTTTTTCGCTAAAGCGATTCCAAATTTTTGGCTTCCACGGAAATATCTACCTCCCCGCCCCCGCCCCCGCCCCCTCCCCCTTACCAAAAGCCACATTTCCCCTGTTTCCGCCTTCCTTTCCAAGTTGAAACCTTCACTCCTTGCTTGCAGCGCCGCCTCCTCGCCGGTGACCCTCCTTCACGCTGCTCGGCCTCGCCTATCCAGGCAGGTAATCCACACCCGACCCCCATCCTCCCCTCCTTCCACATCCCACATGCCCCGACCGTTGGCGCGAGCGCGACACCTTCCACCAAAATCACCGACCCCTCCACCAAATAAGCGCCGGCCTAAGCCATGGTGCACGCAGTATAGCCAGGATCTCAGGGAGCATTTGGCAGCGGAGAAGCAAATCACGGCCGCACGCGCGGATGAGGTCGCGATGGCTGCCATTTGTGCCGACCCCCAGATCTTGGAGGAGCACCTCACCGTCGGGGCCACCGTTGACGCCTCGCGCGCCGATGCCGCGACGCAGTTGGCTGCTTTAAATGAAATTTTGTGGCATTTTCTCGAGGCCACCCTCGCTGCCTTCGACGAAGACTACGAGGTGTTTTCTCAGCGTGCACGTGCTTACCTCATCTTGAGAGCCAGCAGGTTGGTGCCCGGAGCGGCTCAGGTGACTCACCACTACGACGAGGGCACCCACGATGCGGAGGCCTCGCCCTCTTCCATGTCCAAGGAGCCAATCGTCATCGATATCTCTGACAATGAGGATTAGCTTGTCTTATTAGCTCACTATAAGTACCCATGTTCAGTTTGCTAGCTAGTGCCTTTTCTTAACAAATTCTAGTGAATTGTGCTATCTACTTTTACCATGCAATCTTCTGCTATAGTGTATATGTTCTATATGTCGTGCAATGTGGTGTTCAGTTAACTGCTTGGTTCAATTCTGCAAATGTGATGTTCAATTCTTTAGGGTGCAATATTTCCAAGTTGTTAAGCATGCTTGGTTTGGTTAACTATCTGATCTTCTATTACGAGTATGTTATATTGTGCAATGTGGTGCTCAGTTAACGTTTGGTTCATTTGTTGTGGTGTTTAGTTAACTGCTTGGTTCAATTCTGCAATGCGATGTTCAATTGTTGTGGCTGCATTCTGTTATTGTATACCATGTGAGAAATAAATCGAATTTGGCTGTACTAATTACATGAGAAACAAATACAATTGCTATATTTCCAAGTTGTTAAGGATGCTTGGTTTGGTTAAATGTATGATCTTCTATTAGGAGTATGTTATATTGTCCAATGTGGTGCTCAGTTAACGTTTGGTTCACTTGTTGTGGTGTTTAGTTAACTGCTTGGTTCAATTCTGCAATGCGATGTTCAATTGCTCTGGCTGCATTCCGTTATTGTATACCATGTGAGGAATAAATGGAATTTGGCTGCACTTAATACATGAGAAACATATACAAGTGCTATATTTCCTAGTTCTTAATCATGCTTGGTTTGGATATATGGGTTTTTCGTGTGGCTTGAATTAATCTGATGAATCTGCAATGTGCTTATTTATCATGAACATATTTTACTAATAGCATGCGAACCCTGACTTAACTTGATGACTAACTACCTTATATGTGTTGCAGGGAAACAATGGGAAGCACTGAGTTTTACAAGATGGTAATAACTATTATACCTTGCCTTTTTATTCCTTTGCCCCATTTTCAATATAGAGAAGATATTTGTGCACATCCTTGTTTTCAGGGTTCACTGATGATTACCTCTCAAACCACCTCTGTCATCTGGAGGCGAGGAAAGTTTTCATACAACACCCACGGTTCAATATTGAAGTGTTCCTGAAGAGGTCGAAAGATGGATGGTCAATCATCCACAGGCACTGGCCTAAAGTTGCAAAGACCTTCGACATGAATGAAGGCTCAATATTCGCCTTCTGCTCTAGCAGTTTTCCAGATGAGATGCATCTCTCTATGTATTGTCTATGATGCTAATTTCGAAAGGTTCTAGATGTTGCACGTGAAACTTGCTGCTGGTGCACTTGTGTAATTGGGTAGCTGAGTGCTGAAGCTATATAATGTTGTACTCCAATTTATTTCAAATTATGAAATCCCGCTTCCTTAATATGGAAATGGAATATATTATGTGCTTAATATGAATGTCAATTAGATTAGTAAATGGATTATTAATAATAGGCCAATTAGCTTGCTAATTGGGTTTTCCTATTGCAAACCGTTATTGAGAAAACACCGTGGGCGATGACCTCAGGCAACGCACACAGTTTCTAGGAATAAACCGTGTTGGATCAATGAACAATCACACACAACATTATCTTGAAAATTGTTTGCGTTACGCCACCTTGCGCAAACATTTTCCTTGGAGTGACTGTGTGGGATGTATATACGAACGGAAACGATTAGCGGTGACTGACTGTGTGGGATGTACTTACGACCAGAAATGATTTCGCCTGCATAATTGTATTTTTTCGAGCACTACTGTATGTATTTCTGTAATCGAGTGCTCGTCGGTCGCACACGACCTCATTTTGTTGAGCATGTGTGCCAGGAGGGCATATCCCCGATGGTTTCTGGGTCGTGTGGGAACGACCCCCCTATCGCCCACACTCACTAGGTGACGGTTCCGAACGCCGTCGCGGAAAGGGGTTAAAACCCGTTTGTATAGCACCGACGTGTACCAGTGGCTGATGCGGTCCGCCGGAGATTCTTCTGGTTCCTCAGGTCCAGGGGGGTGCTTCTGGCCGCACCGCCGGGTCCAAGATCTACATCCGGCGGCGGCGCTGGCCGGAGCCTCATCTGGGTACATACCAATCTGAAAAAAATGGCATAACATATGGGACATTCGAAATCAATTCTCAAGATCAGGAAGAAAAAGGCACAAACATATATGTAGGACATTCAAAATCAATTCTCAAGATCTGGCCACGAATTATTAGCACACAAGCTAACCCTAGTCGGATTGTTAGCAAAAATCATTTGTACAGAACAAACAATTAATCACTAACTCTATACGGATAACATTCAAACAATCAATACACTACGTGCATCTAACGGATCTTAGTTACTCTGATTTCTTGGACTGTGAGAACATAACCATAGGATTTGTATTCCAGAAAACACATGATATGTTTGCCACACAAATGGGTATATAGATGACTAACCGGATTTCCGTCGGAGTCGCAGTCGTTGCCGGAGTTGCTGTTGACCTCCGGCTCCGGCTGCGAGGGGGGGAGGGCATGACGGCCCCGACGAAGTCAAGGTCGTGCTGCTGCCCGCACGATACCTCGTCGGCGGCGACGAAAAACTCTGTGCCCAGCTTCACGCGTTGTGCGGGTGCCTCACCAGCCCCGGTGTCACCACTCCCTCCGATGGTGCGCTTCGGCGACATCATCATACACTCCAGGGTCCAGACGTTGGTGACCACTGTGGACCGGGGGTGCGGCCACCTATTATGGCCGGCAGCTCGGGCACGCAATTAATACGGACCAGTGGGAGCGAGGCAGGCTGTCGTCAAAAGCTGTCTTGCCTCCCCGTGAGCCTGCGCGGCGGACTTCTGCCATTCCTACCATCATTTCACACAGCTACTCGCATGCCTCCCCGTTAATATGCACACCTGCACGCACGCCTCCCGGTATGCCTGCCCGGCGGACTGCTCGCATGCGTCCCGTCAACTCACGCCTGCTCGCACGGCACACGGGGCGTGTGGCAGCACGTATATTTTTGGTTTATTTTCTACCGCTTTACTGCTTAACTGAAGCATGGCACGGTTAAACAGCTCATACCGTATTCAATCTGAACCGTTTGCGTTGAAGAGATGCACAAATCCTGCGTTGAACAACTCGCACGCTTCCAGGTCAGCCTCTCGGTGAGCCTGCGCACCGGACTGCGCTCGGACGCCTCCTGTTCAGTCAAGCAACTGTCCGCACAACACCTCCTATAGCCATTAAAATGAAGACACATGACGTCACGTAAATGGTTAATAGAACGCACACGATTTGAATTATACAAACATTTGAGATAGTAAAGTGGTGGCTATTTTTCAAAATGCCTTTGTTGGTTGTTATTCGAGTGCGCCTTCTCTCAAAATGGACACGAAAAATACCACAGCATGTCGGGTGCCATTCCATGATAGCATGCCAAGTTTCATGAATTTCAGACGAGTTTTGGATTTACTAGAATTTAAAAACAAAGTATCTAAACGTTTTGCCGGCAATCAACGGTGCCCTGGTGTTTGAAATTCATTCCCATTTCTTGTATGGGACCTAAGCATCCACCCAAGGACACAGATTTGATTTTCCAACCAATTTATATGAACTGGAGCATGTGGATGTAGTTCAAATTTGAATTATGCACATAAAATACCTAGAAAACCCAATTAATGTATAAAAATGTCCAAACGAACCCTAAAAATTCCAAAATTTAACACAATACTCCTGTTGTTCTATGTTGACACTAGAATTTTTTTGAAAGCAATAAGAGGCAGCTGATATCGTTTCGTCCCCAGAGGTGGGACGTTCCCTACCGAAACCATCAGGCTTGTTGTGAGAAGCTCTGGTTTATGAGAAAATTATACCCAAACCTGCCCCAAATGGGACAACAAATTTACCACGGCATGTTGATGCCGCTCCATGATAGCATAGCAAGTTTCATGAGTTTCAGACGAGTTTTGGATCTACTAGAATTTAAAAACCAGGTATCTCAAAGTTTGCGGCCGAGCGACGGTGGCAGGGTGTTTGACATTCATTCCCATATCTTGCATGGGACCTAAGCACGCAACCAAGGACACATATTTGAATTCAACCAATTTATATGCATTAGAGCATGTGCATGTAGTTCAAATTTGAATTATGCACATAAATGCATTGAAAACTCAATTAATGCATAAAAATGTCCAAACGAACCCTGAAAATCCCAAAAATTGACACAACACTCCTGTTGTTCTATGTTGACACGAGAAAAAATTTGAAAGCAATAAGAGGCAGTGGATATCGTTTTGTCCCCAAAGGTGGGATGTTCCCTACCAAAACCATCAAGCTTTTTGTGAGAAGCATATCCCCAAACCTGCCCCAAATGGTACAAAAAATTTACCACGGCATGTTGATGCCGCTCCACGATAGCATGCCACGTTTCATGCATTTCAGACGAGCTTTGGGTTACTGGAATTTAAAAACCAGGTATCTCAATGTTTGCGGCCGAGTGACGGTGGCAGGGTGTTTGACATTCAATCCCATTTCTTGCATGGGACCTAAGCATGCAACCAAGGACACATATTTGAATTTTCAACTAATTTATATGCATTAGAGCATGCGCCTGTAGTACAAATTTGAATTATGCCCATGAATGCATAGAAAACTCAGTTAATGTATAAAAATGTCCGAGCGAACCCCAAAAAATCCCAAAAATTGACACAACACTCGTGTTGTTCTATGTTGACACGAGAAACATTTTGAAAGTAAGAAGAGGCAACAGATATCGTTTTGCCCCCAAGGTGGCACGTACCCTACCGAAACCATCAGGCTTGTTGTGAGAGAAGCTCTGGTTTGCGAGATGCTTATACCCACCACGGCATGTCGCTGCCGTTCCATGATAACATGTCAAGTTCCATGAATTTCAGACGATTTTTCGATTTACTAGAATTTTAAAACCATATCTCAATGTTAGCGGCCGAGCGACAGTATCAAGGTGTTTGACATTCGTTCTCATTTCTTGCATGTAGCCTAATCTTGCAACCAAGGACAAACATTTGATTTTGCAACCCATTTTTACGGACTTGAGCATGTGCATGTACTTCAATTTTGAATTATGCACATAAATGCCTAGAAAACTCAATTAATGTATAAAAATGTCCAAACGATCCCCAAAAAATCCAAAATTTAACACGACAGTTCTGTTGTTCTATGTTGACACCAGGAAAAAAATTGAAAGGAAGAAGAGGCGACGAATATCGTTTTGTCCACATAGGTGACATGTTTCCCTAACGGAACCATGAGGCTTTCTTGTGAGAAGCTCTGGTTTTTGGGAAGCTTATACCACAACCTGCCCCAAATGGGACAATATTTTTTTACCTCAGCATGTTGATGGTTCCATGATAGCATGCCAAGGTTCATGAATTTCATACGGGTTTTGCATTTACTAGAATTACAAAAGCAAGTACCTCAACATTTGCTGGAGAGCCACGGTGCTGTGGTGTTCGACATTCATCCCCATGTCTTGCATGGGACATAAGCATAAACCCATGGATACATATATGATTTTAGAACCCATGTTGGTGCACCGGAGCATGTGCATGTGCTTTAATTTTGAATTGTGCATCTGAAATGGCTAGAAAACCAATTTAATGTATAAAATTTCCAAACGAACCCTGAATAATTCCAATTTGTTTACAACACACATATTGCCGATGTGGCCCGATTATGTAATTCAAATCAAGACGAAAAATCAAGTAGATCCCACACAGTTTATTATCACCAACCGTGTGAGATGCAACACAAAATATCTTGGAGCACCGTTGGAGTATATATAGTACGCATACGGCTTACGTGAGAAGGTGCGACGACTACAGTCCACAGCTCGCACTGAATAAGGGACCGTGTTTGATAACACTTCGCGCGCCAGTTTTTTCGCTGAAGCGATTCCAAATTTTCGGATTCCGTCAAAATATCTACCTCCCTGCCCCCTTCCCCTTACCAAAAGCCACATTTCCCCTGTTTGCGCCTTCCTTTCCAAGTTGAAACCTTCACTCCTTGCTTGCAGCGCCACCTCCTCACCGGCGACCCTCCTTCATGCTGCTCAGCCTCGCCTATCCAGGTAGGTAATCCACACCCGACCCCCATCCTCATCCTCCTTCCACATCTCACATGCCCCAACCGCCGGCGCGACACCTTCCACCCAAATCACCGACCCCTCCACCAAATAAGCACCGCCCTAGGCCATGGTGCTCACAGTATAGCCAGGATCTCAAGGAGCATTTGGCAGCGGAGAAGCAAATTGCGGCCGCATGTGCGGATGAGGTCGCGATGGCTGCCATTTGTGCCGACCCCCAGATCTTGGAGGAGCACCTCACCATCGAGGCCACCGTTGATGCCTCGCGCGCCGATGCCATGACGCGGTTGGCTGCTTTAAACGACAGTTTCTGGCATTTTCTCGAGGCCACCCTCGGTGCCTTCGACGAAGACTACGAGGTGTTTTCTCAGCATACACGTGCTTACCTCATCTCGAGAGCCAGCAAGTTGGTGCTCGGAGCGGCTCAGGCGACTCACCACTACGACGAGGGCACCCACGATGCGGAGGCCTCGCCCTCTTCCATGTCCAAGGAGCCAATCGTCATCGATATCTCTGACAATGAGGAGTTGCTTGTCTTATTAGCTCACTATAAGGACCCATGTTCAGTTTGCTAGCTACTGCCTTTTCTTAACAAATTCTAGTGAATTGTGCTATCAACTTTTACCATGCAATCTTCTGCTATAGTGTATATGTTCTATATGTCATGCAATGTGGTGTTCAGTTAACTGGTTGGTTCAATTCTGCAAATGTGATGTTCAATTCTTTAGGGTGCAATATTTCCAAGTTGTTAAGCATGCTTGGTTTGGTCAATCATCCACAGGCACTGTCCTAAATTTGCAAAGACCTTCAACATGAATGTAGGATCAATATTCGCCTTCCGCTTCAACAGATTTCCAAATGAGATACATTTGTCTATGTACCGTCTATGATGCTATTTTCGTAAGGTTCTAGATGTTGCATGTGATACTTGGTGCTGGTGCAGTTGTGTAATGGGGTAGCTGAGTGCTGAAGCTATATCATGTTGTACTGGGATGTATTTCAATTATGAAATCCTGCTTCCTTAATATGGAAATGAAATATATTATGTGATTAATATGAATGTCAATTAGATTAATAAATGGATTATTAATAATACGGCAATTAGCCTGCTAATTGGGTTTTCCTATTGCAAATGGTTATTGAGAAAACACCGTGGGCGATGACCTCACGCAACGCGTACAGTTTCTAGGAAGAACCCGTGTTGGATTAATGAACAATCACACACGACATTCTCTTCAAAATTGTTTGCGTTAGGCCACCATGCGCAAACGTTTTCCTTGGAGTGACTGTGTGGGATGTATATACGAACGAAAACGTTTAGCGGGGACTGACTATGTGGGATGTACTTACGATCAGAAACGATTTCACTTGTATAATTGTATTTTTTAGCACTACTGTATGTATAACCATATTTGGTCGCTCGCCAGTCGCACACGACTCATTTTGCCGAGCGTGTGTGCCAGGAGGGCATATCCCTGACGGTTTCTGGGTCGTGTGGGAAGGACCCCTGTCGGGGATATACCCTGCGGTATGACCCGACCGGAGTTATAACCCGGCTGGTACTTGGTAAACCGGCAGGAGTTAAGTCAGATGATAACCCGGCAGGAGTTAAGTCAGATGATAACCCAGCAGGAGTTAAGTCAGATGATAACTCAGCAGACAATCATAAACCGGCAGACCATCATAAACTGGGAGACAATCATAAACCGGCAGACCATCATAAACCGGCAGACCATCATAAACTGGCAGACAGTGATAACTGGTTGACAGTCATAACTCAGCAGATAAGTCGCCTGGAGTTATGAAGCCCGAGACATGATGAAGCCCAAGACGTTAAGAAGCCCATGAAGAGAAGTTAGAATAGTTTAAGTCTTACTCCGAGTTGGACTCTACATGTAACCCGCCCCTTCAACATATATAAGGAGGGGCAGGGCACCCCAGGAGGGAGAGAGGAAAATAATCTTAGGGCTAGACATAACTGGGAGAGCCGTTTTACGGCGACTCCCTCTAGATGATAATGAGACCTAGCCACAAACAGCATGTAGGGTTGTTACCGAATGATGTTACCCGCGACCCGAAGCTGTCTAAATCTTTGTCTTGCGTGTTGCGTCTCTCGATTCCGCTCAACCCCTCTCAAGCTACCACATAGATGCATTGGCCTCACGACTAAGTCCTCACACTAGAACATCTGCCATGACAATTCCACGACAGTTGGCGCCCACCGTGGGGCCCGCGCACAGTGGTGATGATTTCTTGGAGGGATCTCTTCAGGGATCGAGAAGCTCATGATGTGTGCTACATAAAAAAAGCCAGTGCAAAGGATCTACGTCATCTACACGACGAGTCGACAGAATACCAGATACCAAATTGAGATGAATTAGGGTTTGACGTTTTGTGCGCCGCTGGCGACGCGAAGCGATCTATCGAAACCAACGGAGGATTGACTTTGTTTGTACGTCGAGTCCTGCAAGCTGTCAAATTGTTGTCTGATCCGCCGAGTCCAGTTCGAGACCGACAAAAATTTCTGCTGCCTAATCCGCCGAGTCCCGGAAAGATTCCGCTGCCGGATTACAGGTTTAAAGCCCCGTGGTTTCTGCTAAGGATTGGAGTACTGGTCTTATACACTACGTACCTTTTTTCTACTCTATGTGAGGTCTACTCAAGGCTGACCAGAAGACTAGTATATGCATGCTCACGGAGATTTGGCGGACAGATCGGTTATATGGTATTATATTAAGAGCTTCTACCGACTCATCATGTGCTAAAAAAAGGGTAAGGCCACGACGGGAGTGGATCAGGCCACGGATTTGGTCTCCGCCTCGGTCTTCGTTTTTGAGCAGCCGGCCGCGTTCTGCCTCGGCCATGTCCGAGCCACTGCCGGGAATCCGCCTCTGCCGCGCATCTGCAGCTCTGAACTGCCCTAGCCGCCGCTGCGCCTTGAGCCGCCCGCTATCGCTACTTGCCTGGCCGAGTCGGTCCTCGACTCGCTCTCCGCCTGCAGTGGCCCTGCCTACGCTGCGTCGCGGCTGGTTCCGCTTCGCCGCTGCTCCGGGTCAGGCTCCGCCCTACGCGCCGACGAGCCACTGCCCGGCTGCCTTTCTGCTGCTCCGTGAGTCACCGCACGTCGAGCCGCCTTGGTCTTTGAGCCTCTTCATCACCGTTCGCGCCGGGAACCACCCCGCGACTCCGCCAAAGTCGAGTTGTCGCCCTTGCCATTGCAGCACATGCCGCCTTCGCCAGAACTGTCACCGCTGCTCGGCCCGCCAAGTCGCCTACCACCGCTTCCGTGTGTGTTGACCCGCCGTGTGCGCAACACCAGCCTCACCTTGGGTCACCGCCACCGCCCGGTCGGCCTTGAGCCGCCTGGGTCGTGATTCGACTCCGCCGGTTTACTCCCGCCCGCCGGCTCGTAGCCTCTGGTCATCGCCTGTTCGCCGGCCACCGTGTTGAGTCGCCGGCCGCCGAGCCCTATGAGCCACTGTCTGCTTCAACCTCCGTGGCCGGCGAGTTACTTCTTCATCTTCAAACCGGCTCGGTGCCTCTTCTGCCGCCTCAAGCCGCAGCTGGGCGGTCGGTGCCGCCGCTTTAGACTCGCCTTACCTTCACCACCATCGCCTTGCTGCGCCGGGTCACTGTTGTCACGTTCCGCCTCGCTTTGCCGGGTCGCCACGGCCGGGCATTGACCACGACTCGCCGCCTGGTTCGTTTGCTCCTCTGCGAAGTTGCCCGTCGTGATATTGCTGCCTCCGCCTCGGTCAAACCGGCCTTGCCTATGTTACAAACCGTTTCCTCCGTGGCGACGCTGAGCCGTCCCAGCCGGATCACCTCTGCCCGCACCGGTTATTGGCATCACCTCAGTGCCAGCTCCGCCAGGTCACCACGTCTCCAAAAATCGCGCCCGCACCTGCGTCCGAGCTGCCACATTAAGAGCCACCTCTGGCCGCGACAGGATCTGCGGTCATAAACCGGTACTGGCATAAACCGCCGGCGCGCCTTCTCCCTCTGGGCATCACCTCTGCTCGAGCCGCTGCCGGGTCGCTATGGACTCGCCCCGCTACCTGTGGGTTGGTTCGCCCCCACGAAGTCAACTCCTGATGCGTTCCTCCACAAGTCGCCATTGCCGGCTCACCTTTGCTCCGAGCGCCGCAAGCCGCCCCGACCGAGTTGCTCGTAGCAAGCAAACCGCCGACGAGCCGCCTCCTCTATGGCAGGTCAACACCAAACCGCGCCTGACCTTGCTCCAAACCGCCGCCGGGCCTCGCTGCTGCGATCGCGACTTCGTCTCCGCTGGTGAACCGGCCTACAACTACAGAGCCGTCGCCCCTATTGCCATGCTTTGAACCGCCCTTGTTGTATCCGCGGGGGCACGTTGAGCCGGCCTACTGATTTTTTTCTATGCTACAGCCATTTACGAGCCTCTACAATTGCTGGAGGTGCTTGAAGCACTGTATGACATGGCTGCGTGCAAGGCCTTTCAGTTTTTGCAAGCAGTACGGAAATCCATCGAGTCACGTAGGTTGTGTGATATGATCAGAAAAGGAGTGCAGCTTGTGTATCGTCAACTTTCTCAAATTCTCTTTTGACTCCAAGTGTGAGAACAGAGAAGAGGTTTCAAGACTTTCAACTGCACCTTCAGAGATTCAGTTATCAAATTACAATGATCAAAATTATCAAAGGTTATCTCCTAACGCTACTTATGGATCATCGGTCGTGCGGATAAATCAGGTGATATTTATCTTACATATTTTGTTAAGTACATGTTGATTTCCTTCGACAAACAACTACTCCGCCCTGCTGTATTTTTTGTACGCAGGACAATGATTCACTACAAATGTGGTTTATACCACGGATACGGAGCACGTACTGGCAACATTGCAACCGGTATTCATCCGTGCCTCATTACCCGGTAAATGGATGTGCGCAAGCTACCGCCCTTGCGGCCCGAACTACTTCAACTCACCAGGACCGTCCTTGCGAATTAACTCGCTCGTCTGCGCCGGCTTACAATGCCGCGGTCGACTCATCTGTCCGAGCTGCCTCTGATGTTGTGGTCGTCTTTGTCGTCCGTCTCTCGCGGTCTGGTCTACATCAACACACCGGGCCGCACCTGTCTGCATGAGCTGTCTATTGAGTATGAGCAAGTCACTGCTTGGGTAGCCCGGTTTTCTTCCAACAAATTGGAGGTAAATTATCATCAGGCGCCGTCTGCGCTGGATGGCTCAATGGACATGCGCACAAATCGCTGCCACTACAGTTTGGTTAACTTCAAACAGCCAGTCGGAAGGAACCATTGGCCGAGTTGCTGACACAGCTCATACAGGATCATTTATAACCCGCCGCAGTCACCTCAACCTTCTGTGGATTTACATCGCGTTATCAACACCAATGATATATACCTTCTGCTATGGTCAAGTACGGAGAATCTCAAGACAACTCCTTGAGTCATCTTAAGACTCGGGGGCTACGATGATATGACTCGGCAAGTCTTTCCAGTTTCAGCAAATTCAAGTGCCCCAGGATGTTGAAGGGAAAGATAACCCGGTCCCGGAGGCTACTATTATATTGATGAAAATTTAAAGGCCATAGAAATATTCCGGCTCACAATGATGCTCCCGGTTTATAGTCTAGTTTAAGGGAAATCCCATTTCCCACACAGCGCTGAAGCCCTTAGTATCTTGTTCAAATCCGGTTTAAGAGGAAACTATCTCTTGCAAAGCTCTGACGCTCTCAATATCCGGTTCAAAATCCCGGTTCAAGAAGAAGTTATCTCTTGCAAAAAGTTAAAGGTTGCCGTAGAGGACCCGTTGCCATGATGCGCGGTTCAAACATGGGTATCCTGCCTTATTGGCTTACCATATTGTTGATCACATGGGGGCTTCTGTTTATAAAACGGAGTCCTGTTTACCCATTGATCCGGATTATAAAGCCATATATAAAAACACTTGGGGGCTTGGTCGAAATCGAACCATAGCTACACCTCTTGATCGGCGCAAGGCCACCAGAGAAATCACTTGGGAGCTTGGTCATAATCGAACCATAGCTACACCTCTTGATCGGCGCAAGGCCGCCAGGGAAATCATTTAGGGGCCAAAGAGAGTGTTGCAAAAGCACAACTCAAGCATGGACACCCACTGAGCACAGCTCAAAATATTGCTTGGGGATTCTTTGCTTCACAATGAACAAAGAATATACACTTGTAATAGGCTATCAAGCCACGGCTTGGAAGCCAGGTGTATTTTCACCTAAAACCCCGGGGGAAGTTATCCTGCCTTTTTAAGTAAGCCACTCCGTCCAGGTAAACCTGGTATGACCCGTCGAACTTTTGACAAGTCAATCTCATAAACCCTGAACTTGTCGAAGTTAAAACGACGAATGGTTAAAGATTGAGGTCCATCTTAAAAGGATTTGTAAAATGGTTTAACTCAGTGGCCTGGCAGCCCATGAAAAGCCTTGATTTGGGGCCTGGCAGCCCGTGAAAAGCCTCGACTACAAGTTTTTATATGCTTTTATTTGCCAAGTTTTTTCTCTTTTGATGACATGTATAATGTTTTTGATAAACCGGCGTTTATTGACCCGGCTTGGCTTTCAACAACAAGTTGTCAGTACATGATCAGTTATAAACCGGTATTTATTAACCTGGCCTGGCTTTGACTATAAGTCGCCAGTATATATTTGGATTGCGCCATTGGAATCATGCACTTATAAATCATTCGGTTATATTATTCAAATAGCCAACATGGCTGGATTTTTATTATGGTTATCAATAACCAATATTATGATTGAGGTTTTCAAAGTCGCTTTTAGTGCAATGGTTATTATTGGATATGATTTATTCTACAATGGAGGGAATAGTCCCGAGTCGCTGCAGGCTTACGACCCGGCACTTGGGGGCTACATTATTCAAATTGAGATTATATCAAATATGCAAGTCCCATGTCACTGCCAGCATGCACCATGGTACTTGGGGGCTAATGCAAAGTTATTTTTTCATCACCTTATTGAAGACCCGACTGATCACATTGTAATGAGCCGGACCTTGGGGGCTACCAATTTCTCTTGTCAACAAATCAAGGTACACAAGTATTAATCCATTATATTGAAAGATTCATTGTTCAGTTGGTAAAACACAAAGCTCTTAACCTTGTGGACATGGGTTCAAGCCCATGGTGAGGGTTACATCATATGATACTATTTTCAATGAAGCATATATAAAGTCCCAGCTCAATATTATCTTACTGAGCTGGCTCTTGGGGGCTACACGTTGCTGTTCAAAGTTTACATGATCATTGTAAGTGCATCTAGTGCCCCTTAGTGATTTTGGTGTATTGAAGACTTACAGGTTAAGGGACTAATGTGTTTATGAGTGTACACAGGTCCATAAGTCTATGAGGAGTTTGATATTTACAGAGAAAGTCGACCCCCTAAAAATGAAGTTCTTCGACTGAAGAATTTGGATTTCTGAAGACTTTCTGAAGACTTTGAAAGTGAAGAAATTGGTGTGACCTTGAAGACTTGGTATTCATTTGAGGAACATGAAGCATGAAGACTTTTGTTTTCGTAGTTTCATTTTCTCTTTCTTGAGTCATAGGAAACACCGTACTGTTAAAGGGGGTCGAGGAAATACTAAGGAAAAATTTCCATGTGATGCTCATCTCAAAATCCTACACCTACCAATCCCTTTGAGTGAAGCAATTGGAAATCTCATACAGTTCAGTCATATTCTTCAGTGACAGAGACGAAGTTCTTCTGGTCTTTGAGGAATTTGTTCTGACTGAGGAGTTAGGAATTCGCCAGTGCGAATTGCCTACACAGTGAGGAACATGATAGCCCTAAGGAATTTGATACTCAAATTTCCGACCGTTGCTGTGCTATGCGCCAGCTGTCCCAAAATATCTACCCACCTAACGGTCATATCATTGAAGGCCATTTATGTCTTATCATGTCGGGCTGCTCCCTAGGCTATAAATAGCCGCCCCCTACAACCACTAGCTGGTTGGCTGCTCCGAGAGAAACTGACACTTGTCATTTGAGAGCATCCCATCCTGCGAGGACTTTGAGCGAAAATCATCAAGTGAGGAAAAACCCAAACCAAAACACCTACAAACCCAAAGTGATTGAGCATCACTGAAAAGATTGATCCTGCATGGATTCGACGCTTGTTACCTTTCAAGACTGTGCTTCTTCCAGACGGTTAGGCGTCATGGTCTAGAGCATCCAAGAGGAAATTGTGGATCGCCGAGTGACCGAGTTTGTGAAGGTTCGGAAGTCACCTGAAGACTTACCATGAGTGATTGGGCGAGGTCTGTGCGACCTTAGCTCAAGGGGAATATGGTGAGGACTAAGTGTCCTGGACTGCGTGTTCAGGACTGGGTGTCCGGGACTGTGTGTCCCCAGGTTTAAATACCTAGCCGCCCTAACCAGACGTACAACTGAGACAGCAGTTGGAACTGGTCTACCAAATCATTGTCTTCACCAAGCTTACTGGTTCTATTTCCTCAACTCTTTCATTTCCTCATTACTGTGTTATATGCTTGTTCATATCTGTGTTTGAAGACTTTGACTGAAGACTTTCTCAATTTCCTCAGTTCAATTTCCACAGTCTGTTTGTCTTCATCCTGTGTTATCATGTGTTTACGCTTTCTGTACTCTGTGATTGTTTTCATTTCATCATGATGACTATGCTTGTGTTCTGCTATGCATACTTTTGAGTACTTATTCCACTGCAAGTAGTTCTTCGCTAAGAAATTTCCTCACTAGCAAATTCCTCAGTGAAGAATTCATAAAAATCGCCTATTCACCCCCCCTCTAGTCGATATAACGCACTTTCAATTGGTATCAGAGCAAGGTACTCCCTTGTTCTGTATGATTTTGGTTTAACCGCCTGGAGTTTTAGTTATGTCGACCGCAGGTATGATCAAGGTCTCTGCTGGGTGTCCTACCTTCGATGGGACAGACTACCCCTACTGGAAGAACAAGATGCGAATGCATCTTGAGGCAATTGATAACGATCTTTGGTATGTTGTGGAAAATGGTGTTCCCTCTGTCTCACCCTCAGTGAACGCTACCGATGTGAAGAGATTCAAGCAACTCGATTATCAAGCGAAGAATATCATATGTGGCCATCTGAGCAAAGGACAGTATGGAAGACTGAGTGCTTTGGAAACTGCTAAGCTTATCTGGGATAGGCTGTCCAAAGTAAATGAAGGAGTCTCAACTCAGCGTGACTCTCGAGTTGATGTTCTTCGCAATCCCTTCAACCGCTTCAAAAGACTCGACAATGAAAATGTTCAACAAACCTTCGATCGCCTCACTGACATCTCAAATGAGCTTCAAGCGCTCGGTGCCACTGACATCACCGACCATGAGGTGGTGAAGAAACTGCTGAGATCGCTTGATTCCTCATTTGATACTCTGGCATTGATGATACAAGAGCGTGCTGATTACAAGTCACTTGATCCCGCTGATATCCTCGAGAGGCTAAATACTCATGAGTTCCAGCTTGCTGAAAAGAGAGATCTCTATGGTTCGAGCTATGGCAGATCACGTGCACTGAAGGCCAAGGCAGTTTCTGAGTCTGAAGATGAAGACTCTGACAGTAGCCTTGGTGATCCTGAAGAACTGGTCAAGACGTGGTCGCTTTGGAAGACCCTCAAGGAGCAATGATTCCTCATCCAGTGACTACAAGAAGAGGCTTTGTCACAAATGCAAGAAACCAGGACACTACATTCAAGATTGTCCTTAGTGGGAAAAGGAATCAAAGAAGAAGAAATACAAGGATTATAGTTCTGATGATGCGAAGAAAAAGAAGAAATCCTCAAAATCTTCATCATCAAAATCCTCAAAGTCTTCATCTCACAATAAGAGCAGCTCCAAGAAGGCTCGGGCATTCATTGGCAAGAAAATGGACTCTGAGGCTGAATCTGAAGAAAATGAGGAAGAGGAGGCATCTGAGGATTCCGAATCCGGTGTGGCAAGCCTAGCCCTCAGTACTGCATTCGTCAGCAAGTCTATCTTCAACACTGAAGAAAATGACCTCATCAACAAGGCTGATGAAGGCAATGATGACTACGCTCCCACCTATTGCTTCATGGCAAAGGGTGCCAAGGTACTAAAATATACCTCCTCTGAATCAAGTGAGAATGAATCTGATGAAAACCTTAAGCCCAGCTATTCTAAACTTGCTAAGATTGCTGTGAAACAACAAAGGGCCCTTGGAAAGGTTCAAAACATGCTAGACAAAAGTGATGATATGTTGGGTGAAGAAATGGATCGCACTAAAACCTTGACTGAAAATCTTCAGAGACTTCAGACTAGGTTTGACAACCTTCAAGGTTATCATAACACTCTCTTGTCTGATCATGAGAAGCTTTCTTATGAATTTCTTCAAAGAAAGCAAGATCTTGAAAAGCTAAGAGTGAGTTATGAAGATCTTCACAAGGAGCGAGATTCATTACTTGCTCAACAAATCAGCGCTGCTCAGCAAGAATCTGTTCCTCCATGTTTGAAATGCATTGAATGTGAATCTACTAATTCTTCACCTGAATGTCCAAATGCTTCTAATGCTACAAATTCTTCAACTGTCTCTGCTATTACTAATTCCTCATCTGAGGACATTGCTAGTATCACTAACGATGCAGGGCTGAAGGAATTGTACATGACAGGCATGTACAAAAGCCTCAAAGGGCATCAGACTCTTTGTGATGTGCTTAAAAAGCAGATCCTCAACAGGAACCCTAGGAAAGAGGGTATTGCCTTTGAGAGGAAACTCAATGCTGATGGTACATATTGGAAGCCTGAGCAGTACGCCAAAACCTCATGGGTTGCTGCAAAGGGACCTCCAGTTGATCCATCTAATTTATCTGGCTTTACATGTGAATCTTCTCATTCTTCTGATGAGTCATTTGACTCCAACTATAAACTGTTCAAAAATCAGAATGGTGAAGTATTTGCTAGATATGTTGGCACTAACTGCAGGAACGGTTCTCCTATGAAGAAAATCTGGGTTCCCAAAAGGTGCCTTGAAAGTCTTCAGGTGAATGTCCTCATGACACCACCTGTGAAGAATATGAACCCCAGATCAAATTCTTCATATGGACCAAATTCTTCATATGGATCCAAGTCCTCATACGGACAAAATTCCTCACATGGATCAAATTCCTCAAAAGGATCAAAGTCCTCATATGAACATCATCGTGCTAACAACTCTGTTTCGCAGGGAAGAGCCAAGGGCTATGAATATGAGCATTATTCTTCTAATCATTATGTTCATAAGTCCTCGAAGAATTTCTCTGCTTATTCATATGCTTACCCTAACTTCTCTTATGTGAAACGAAATGGATTGGATTCTATGCCACCTTTCTCGTATGGAGCTCGCAGAGTGATGAAATCTTTGCCATCCCTTCAGATGTGGGTGGTGAAGAAAAAGAACTAATCTCTTCTGCAGGGTCAGGTCTGCAGACGTGCTTAAACGTCTGAAGAATTTGCTGGAGACCTGAAGAGTGTCTGAAAGGACACAGGCTAATCATGAAGAAATGAACTTTCATTTCTCATGTCCTCATACTGTTTTAACTGTTGCATTGCTTGATGAAATTGGTCTGATGAATTGTGATGTCATATTCTTCACTGATGAAGTATATGAAGTTCGTAAGCTGCACTAATTCATCTACAGGATGATCAACCCAAAGCCACTGAGTGGGTCCTCGATAGTGGATGTACAAATCACATGACTGGTGACAAGAATCTATTGATGGATGCACCTTTGTCACCATCGCATCTAAAGCATATCATCTTCGCTGACAAATGGAAAAGTCAGGTATTGGGTCTAGGTAAGGTTGCGATCACAAAGGATCGACACATGGACAAAGTCATGCTTGTCGAGTCCTTAGGATACAATCTTATATCTGTCTCAATGCTTTGTGATCTTGATATGGTAGTTGTCTTTGGCAAGTATCGTTGTGTTGTGGTTATGGAAGCTGACAATTCCAAAGTCTTCGAAGGCTTTAGGAGAGGCGACTTGTATATTGTTGATTTCTCTACAGGACCACAACCAGCCGTGTGCCTACTTGCAAAAGCTTCAGAAGGCTGGCTATGGCATCGACGACTTGGTCATGCAGGCATGAGGAATTTGCACACGCTTGCAAAGAAGAAGGATGTCATTGGCATTGAGAATGTCAAATTCCTGAAGGATCACTTGTGTGGAGCTTGTGAAGCTGGAAAGATGACCAAGGCTAAGCATCCAGCGAAGACTATCATGACCACTACTCGACCATTCGAATTGCTTCACATGGACCTCTTTGGTCCTAACCATTACTCAGCTGTCACAAATGACGCATCCCTCTATGGCCTTGTTATTGTTGATGATTACTCTCGTTACACATGGGTACACATTGTTACTTACAAACATGAAGTGCAGGAAGTCTTCAAACGATTCTCCTCGAGGGCTTCAACCAACTTTGGTGTGAAGATCAAGCACATTAGAAGTGACAATGGAACTGAGTTCAAGAATTTTGGTCTTGATGACTATCTTGATGAACTTGGTATTACTCATGAGTTATCTGCTCCTTACACTCCTCAACAGAATGGCGTCGTGGAGCGCAAGAACAGGACTCTTGTTGAGATGGCTCGCACTATGCTTGATGAGTACAAGACGCCTCGTCACTTCTGGATTGAGGCAATTTATACTGCGTGCCACATCATCAACATGCACCTGAGGAAACTATCAAGTTCAAGGCTACTGAGGATGTCATTCCTACCGAAGAATATGCTGAAGAATTCATTCCAGAACGTGAAGAACGTCGAGCTAATGCACCTGAATAAAATGCTGAAGAAAATGGTGCTGAAGAAAATGTTGATCAAATTCCTCGACGACAACCTACTCATCCTTGCATTGCAAAAGAAGTGCAAGTTGAAAAGATCATCGATGACATTGAAGCACCAGGTCCTCTCACACGCTCAAAAGCTTCACATTTATCTAAATTTGTGGGCACTATGCCTTTGTCTCTATAACAGAGCCCACTATGGTAGATGAAGCATTTCTGGAGCCTGAGTGCATTCAGGCCATGCAAGAAGAATTACATCAGTTCGAGCTCAACAACATTTGGGAACTGGTCAGTCGTCCAGATCCTCGCAAACACAATATCATTGGCACAAAGTGGATCTACCGCAACAAGCAAGATGAAAATGGCCTTGTGGTGAGGAATAAGGCACGACTAGTAGCTCAAGGCTACACACAGGTTGAAGGAATTGTTTTCGATGAAACTTTTGCACCTGTTGCTAGACTTGAAGCTATTCACATATTACTTGCTTATGCTAACCATCATGATACCACTTTATATCAAATGGATGTGAAAAGTGCATTCCTCAATGTCAAGCTTGAGGAAGAAGTATATGTTTCTCAACTCCCAGGTTTTGAAGATCCTAAGCATCCTGACAAAGTCTTCAGACTAAATAAGGCCCTCTATGGCCTCAAGGAGGCCCCTCGGGCGTGGTATGATACTTTTAAGGAATTCCTCATGAAGAAAGGCTTCAAACCCGGTTCACTCGACCCCACTCTTTTCACTAAATCATATGATGATGAATTTTTTGTGTGCCAAATATATGTTGATGATATCATCTTTGGCTGTACTGACCAACGTTATAGTGATGAATTTTCCTATATGATGAGTGAAGAATATCAAATGTCTATGATGGGAGAGTTGAAATTTTTCTTAGGTCTTCAAATTCGTCAATAGCGCAATGGAATATTCATATCTCAGGAGAAATACCTCAAGGATGTACTGAGGAAATTCGGCATGCAAGATTGCAAAGGCGTCAAAATTCCTATGCCCACAAATGGCCATCTGTGCACTGATGAAAATGGTATTGACTTCGATCAAAAGGTATACCGCTCCATGATTAGTTCTTTATTGTATTTATGTGCATCTAGGCCAGATATTATGCTTAGTGTTTGCATGTGTGCCCGACTTCAAGATACACCGAAGGAATCACACCATAAGGCTGTGAAGCATATTCTTCGATATCTAGCTCACACACCAACACTGGGATTATGGTACCCCAAGGGCTCGGTTTTTGATCCCATTGGATATTCTGACTCTGACTATGCTGGTGATCGTGTGGACCGCAAGTCAACATCTGGTACATGTCATTTCCTCGGACGATCCTTGGTCTGTTGGTCCTCGAAGAAACAGAACTACATATCACTGTCTACTGCTGAAGCTGAGTACATTGCTGCTGGCTCTTGCCGTGCTCAGTTGCTATGGATGAAGCAAACTCTCAAGGACTACGGCGTCAACGTGAAGAATGTGCCTCTATTCTGTGACAACTAGAGTGCCATCAAGATTGCTCACAACCCAGTTCAGCACTCGAAGACAAAGCACATTCAGATTTGTCATCATTTTCTTCGCGGTCATGTGTTGGAGGGCGACATTTCTATTGAGCATGTGAAGACTGAAGAACAGCTAGCCGATATCTTCACAAAGCCCTTGGATGAGAAGAGATTTAGCAAGTTGCGGTGTGAGCTAAATAGCTTAGAATCCTTGAAAATGTTCTTTGAAAAGGACACTCATCCTAACACTTATGCAAAATTGATGACTTAGATGTGCAACACATGAAGAAACATTTTTCTTCAATCAATGAAGAATAACACTCTAAGTGTGAAGAAATTAATGAAGAATTTGATTCTCAGAACCCTACGACAATTGTACGCGGTGTCTGAAATCATCATTCTTATACGGTGGATCACGCCACCACCAAAAGTCGAAAATCTTCAATTTGAGTTTTTCCTCAGTTTTGAAATTCCTCAGTTGTTCATATTCTTCAACTTTGCAAAATCTTCACTGTTTCCGTCGTTTTTCTTCATTGGCTATATATATATATATATATATATATATATATATATATATATATATATATATGTATATATATATATATATGAGTTTATGTCCTCTACAGCATTCACTTATAGCTATTTCTTCAAGTTGGTTTTTCTGCTAAGTGAATGTGATCGGACCCTTCCCCCTCTATGCTATACTCAACCCAATCTATTCACAAATTCTTCATATGCATTCTATTTGAAACTCGTTCAAAATCTTCACTGTGTCCTTCTCAGCTGAAGAATTTGCGAACGGAACTTTTAACTTATCTTATCCAAATTTTCGGCTTTGCCGCTCAAACCGTTCCGCATCCCACGATATACTTATCTATTCACCCACGATCTAACACGATCTCCACTTCTCAGTACGTGGGTGACACATGTCAAGCGAATGAGAAGGGTCAGGGGCACGTTCGTCCAATTTCTTCGGGCGAACAGTTTTTCACCGTGGCTATAAATACCCCCTCTCCCCTTCCTCACTTCTTTTACTCCGCTCGACCTCTCTCCAGCTCAAGCTTCTCAAACCCTAGCGCCGCCGCTACTTCATCATCACCGGTGAGGAAGAGCTTGACTGCCTCGACCTCGTCGCCGCCGTACTCGCGCCGGCCGCGGAAATCTTCACTCCGCCGCCGCCGTAGCCGTCTTTCTCCGCCAAGTTAGGGAGTGGAAGATCTGCACAGACGAACTTCATTTCTCCAACTCACAGTTCGTCGTGTTCTTTGTTCAGGGTAATTAAAAGTTAATTTTACTGCCCCTTATGATTCAAATGATTCCTACAAAATCTTCAAAGGTGTTTATTCTTCAAATTTTTCACACACTAAACACCTCACATCTCATCTGTTCTTGATTGTTTCCCTAAGCATCATTTTTCTTCAAGATTCCTCAATTGTGTGGATCTTTGATCTATACAACTCTGGGACCTAAAACAAAGAACACTTAGTGAAATTCTTCAAGACTCAGCTGGTCAAATTCCTCAAACTTGTTCTTTTTGAAAAACCTTCTGAGAACGCATATGACCTCTCCAAATTCCTCGCAACTATACTATGTTCACAGGTACTCATGTCCGCTGCTGAATCACTAGGTTCTCATCAACTTAACTCATTTGCAGCGTTCCTCGAAGAAAAGTTGCATACTTCTTTGGAAAGTTCAATTGTTCAAATTCCTCAACTGGAGAAAATGGCTGATGGAAAGAAGCCACAGAAAGGAGGAAAGAGGCCTGAAATCAATACTGCCTTTGAAATCCCTGAGGACATTTATGTTGGGTACTGCACACCCCCTGAGGAAGATAAAAATCAGCACAAGGTGCGCATTCAGAGGATAGAAAGGAGATGGGCAAAAGAATGGAGGGAGTACAGGTATGTGACTCCAAAATACATGAAGAAATTCGCTATTACTCCTCCATGCTCAAGACCACCATTGGCACCTGGCCAAGAGGCAGATCCCACTAGATCAAACGTGGTGAGGATTTTCCTGGAGAATGGGCCAAGCACCAGGCCAAGTTGGCCAAACAGGCTAAGGAAGCAGTGAAGAAATTTAACGAATACTCTACTGCTGCTGCTGTTGAGGCCTCTGTAAGGCCGAAGAAATCCATGGCAAAGAAGCCTGCGCACAAGCCAAGTGCCTCTTCTTCAGTGCCCTCACGACCAATTTCCTCAGCTAAGCCCTCACGGCCAATTCCTCAAGCCGCTCCTGCTCCTCCAAAGTCCTAAGTGGCTCCGCCCAAATCCTCAGCACCTGTGCATCTTGCCACGTGCCAAAGTACTACAGGCATCTCCATTGCCTCAGGAGCTTCAGCTAGTTCCTCGGCTGCACCAAATTCTTCAACATGACCATCTCTGCTGAAGACTAAGACCACTGCTGGACGAGGCTCTCGTCCAAGTCCTCACAAGAGGCAGGTCGCCTTCCAAGTACCGTCTGAAGAAGACGAAGCTGATGATGAAGAACTTGCTGAAATCATTAGAGATAGGCAAGTCAGGGCCACTAGAGCCAAGGGCACAGATGTGCCACTGCTTTTGGATCCAAAGTTGATCCTCGACTACATTGACCTCTGGCACAAGGACCCAAACACTCCTATGCCTGACTTCAAGCTGACTCCTGGTCAAAGTCATATGCTGACCGCCTTCATCCAAGAAGAAAAATGGAAATTTGAGAAGGCCAGACAGCTCAAGAAAGCTCAGTACAGGAAGGAGAAATTCCTGAAGAACAACGTTGTCTCTATGACAACTGATGAACTTGTAAAGATCCAGTCTGAAATCAAAGTCCTCAGCGATGATTTCAATGCTTACTATGCTGATTGGAAAGGAGCCAAGGTCATGTTTGTTAAACTGACTAAGATGTTCACCTCCAATGTTGCAGCCCCATCGCAACATGAAATTCCTCAGGCTGAAGCATCTGCTCAGCCAACTGAAGAACATGCCAGCACCGCAGATGACAATCAGGCTGCTGAAGAAAATGTAAGTTCCAGGGCTGATGACTGCATTCCAGCCACTGAAGAAATTGCCAGGGCACCCACTAGTGGTGCGCCTGAAGAAAATGAAGAGGTTAGGGCAACTGCATCAGTTGTGCCTGAAGAAAATCAACCACATTCCTCTGCTCCTCCTGCGCTTACTCCAACTCCAATCCTTCCATCTGCATTAGATGTGAAGAAGACCAAGGCAGCAGAGTGTGCAGCAGTGAAGAAAAGGAAAGCATCTGCTCCTTCAGATTCTTCAGCACCGAAGAAGATGAAGAAATTGACAAGTTGATTTGCTAATCCAATTGATGTTGTTCCAGTTTCCTCCATGCCATCAAAGGAAATCGTCCCTTTTGATGAAGAATATGTGATCCCTGGCGGATGTGATGAAGAAAAGCCTTCTGCTGCTACGTCAGAGCAGATGGATGAACAAATTGAAGTGGATAAAATCGCTTCAACCCCCACAGTTTCCTCGCCTATGCCTCAGTTTACTGCTGAAGAGGCTGGCGTTGAAGAAAATGAAGAAGAAGATGTGGACATTGGCTGTACCACACCAGTGATGAATGATGACTTTTGGGAAAGTCAGCACCCCAATTCTCCACTCTTCACTCCACTGCAGCAAATTCCTCAGTCCCCAGCAACTACAGTTCCAATGGGATCTGATGAAGCTCATGAAGACATTCCAGCCGCTAGCGCTGAAGAAAATGAAAATGAAGAATTGAAGAACCAGGCTGCCACTGAAGAAGAACCAGAAATTCCTCAGCCTGAAGAACCTGAGATTGCGATTCCTGAGGTCATCATGCAACTGACTGACACTCCACTGCCCAAGCCAAAGGATCCATTCTCAAGGAAGCAAAAATTCAAGGCTGATGCCTTCTTTGGCGAGCATGTATTCTTCACTGATTACAACCCTTATGACTCTGCTCGCATAAGGAAGAGGCGTTTCTGGACTGCCAGCCAGACAAATTTCTATTCCTCAGTGCTGTTCAACAAAGACAAAGTCTTCGATCATGAGCACATTCCTCACGTGGATATGGAATCTCTGCCATGCTTCGGGCCAGTCCTCAGTGTTCTCTACAATGCTGGACTGTTAAATTTCTGCACTGATATATGTGATTGGAATGAGGAGCTCATTCTTCAATTTTATGCAACCCTGCACATCACCGGAGACTCTGAAGATGTGAATTCATGGGTGATGGACTGGATGTCTGAAAACACTCACTACAAGGCACCAGCTACTGAATTGCTTCGTGCTTTGCCTCTCAGTCCTCCCCTTGAAGGTGCTTGTTGCGTCTACAATGAACCTGAGCTTACCGATCACTATATGCAAGTGCTGATGAAGCCTTTGAAGCCAGGTCAGGCCCCAAGAACAAAATTCCTTGTGAAGGAATTGATGTATGTGCCTCGGACTATCTATCGCATTCTGACGAAGACAATGAGTCCTATCAAGGGCCATGACTCAAATGAAGAAGAAGTCATTGGCATCATGAAGAATCTGCTTTTCAATATCATTCATGGCATTCCCGTCAACTTCCATGATTTCTTCATAAGGACTCTGGCCAATGTCGCAATGTCACCATTTGAGTTCAAGCCTTATGCACCATGGATTATGAGATTCATCAGAACAAGGTCTTCACTCAACTACAAAGCTGATACACTGAACCATTGCAGCTACTTGCCCCTGATTGAAGTCCTCAAACGGACATATTCCTCAGCTGATGAAAAGGGCAAATCTACTGCTGTAATTGATGAAGGCATTCGTCCATTGGATGGTCAATTTCGCAAGGCTGCATCCTACTCCACCAATGATGACTCTGCCATCCATGACTCTGCTGCCAACGCACCCAAGCAAAATCCTCAAGGCACAGCACCCAGGGTGATGACTGACCGTTAGCTTCTCCTCATCTTCACCAGAAGGTTGATCGCAATCATAAATGGGTCAAGCGTCAGTTTGGTTCAATTCTTCACAACATGACTACTACCCATAATGCAGTGAAGAAAAACCATTACTACCTTCATGAAACCCTCAACCGCACCTGGGCTGTTCTGTCGCACATATATGGTGAAGAAGATCTGAAGAAAATGGGTCTCAAGGAAGATCTTGACTGGGCTGCACCTCCTCCAAAGACGTACAAGAAGGTCAAGGTTCCCTCCTTGGTGGCCAGCTCCTATTCTTCATCACGTGACACTGATGAACATGAAGACTTGGACGACACTGCAGCAGGCCCTACTACAACAAACGACCCCAACGACTCTGGCGCTCCTTCATCAGCTTGATATTCTTCAGGGGCGTTAGTCCTCATTTTCGACCCTTTTGGTCATTCAATGACAAAGGGGGAGAACTTTGAGTTAGTCTTCAAGCGGGTCTATCTTATATGGGCATTTTTCTAAAAAGTTACAACTCTCGTTCTTCTAAAAACTTAAACTCTATCACTACAAAAAAAAATACACTTCCGTGATGATACGTGTTTGTCACAGTAGGTCGCGTTTTTTGTCATGCATGTACATCCATGACAAATTTATGACAGAATCAAGATAGTCATACCTGTGCTGTCGTAGAAGTGTTCCATGACATTACCAAAATTATCATCACGGAAGTGTCCACTTCCATGACGATAAATCGCGTGTCACAGAAGTGCTTTCGTTAAGGGTGACCGACACGTGGCATCCACCGTAATGGAATGCCGTTAAGCTATCGGGTCGGGTTTTGGATCCGATAACCCGTTAACAGCCCCGACCAATAGGGATTTTCCACGTAAAATCATCATTGGCTGGAGGAAACACGTGTCGGCTCATCGTTGGGACAGATGTCATCCACTCATTGGACAGAAGGCGCCTATGATACGTCGACACGTGGCACGGCCCAACAGAGGCCCATTCCTGTGAAAAGGCCGGCCCGTTTGACTTGGTCAAAAGGTGGCGGGCCGGCCCATGGAAAGCCTGTTAACGGCATGTTCGCATATAGCCCATTTACAGCCCGCTAACCCAAGGCCCGTTACGCCCTAGCCGAATTAGGCCCAGTAGCATCATCTGGGCCATCCAATATGATTCCAGCCCGTTTTCACTTCTGGCCCATGACGTCTTTCGGCCCATATGAGGCCCTATGTAACTCTTGGCCTATTAACGGCCCGTGGTGAAACTGGCCCGTAATGAACAGTGTATCACTTTACACCCATTAACGGCCCGTGGTGAAACTGGCCCGTAATGAACAGTGTATCACTTTATACCCATTAACGGCCCGTTATTCCGTTGGGCCGTTTCCAGCCCATGTTATCTTTCGGCCTTCTCAGAGCCCATTTATTCTTGGGCTCATTTCCAGCATTCGTTTACTTACGGCCCGTTACTGTCATTTTCTGCTTGTGAGCCAAATTCAGCCCGTGGTTACAGTCGGCCCGTTTGTGGTCCGTTAATACGTTGGGCCGTTTTCATAGCGTCATCAAATACGGCCTATTAATGATGGCCCGTTATGGTCGGCCCATGAACGGACGATTCCAACTCTAGCCCGTTTACGGCCATAATGCGGCCTGTTATTGGCCCATGTTTGGCCAATTAATCATACGGCCCGTATAAGGCCCATTGATGATACGGCCCGTAGAAGGCCCATTGTTTCTACGGCCCCTAGAAGGCCTACTATTTCTATGGCCCGTAGAAGGCCCACTGTTTCTACGGCCCGTAGGAGGCCCAGTGTCACTACAGTAAATATTAGCCCATGGTTATTGTGGCCTAGTTTTAAAAAACAGGTTATTGCAGCCACTAGCAAACAGCGGAAAAATAACTGCACTGACTACAAGCAAACAAATAAACAAGACAACAAGGAAATAAATAAGCAAGCAACTTATGCTAGGCTATCACGGCTATTACACATATTACATTCATTGGGCATCAAAGTTCGCCACCAGTGATCATAAAGCGCAACGAAGAAGCAGACTACAAAAACTGGGCACCATTGCAGCGTAACAAAATAATACTGAACCAAGACCACTTCCAAGACAGTTCAAGAAAGGTTAGCATTGCGGGGGAACTGCTGCGCAAGCTGCTGAGCAAGGCTGTGAGACCGGCCTAGCATGTCGGTCACAGCTTCCAGGTGTAGCTGTTTAGCGATGAGGTTCTCATTGGCGTTCTCCGCAAGCTTTCTTAGAGATAGGACTTCAAGTCGAAGTTGAGTTGCAGAATGCCTTTCTGCTAGAACTTGGGACTGAAGAAGTCGAACTGATTCAGACAACGAATTCTGTGAGCTTGTCTGACTGTTAGTCTCAAGTAACTTGAACACTGCATCAAGACAAGACTTTGGGGTTGTCTCGCTATCTTCAAGATGTTTTGCCTTCTTTGCTGCAATATATGTTGGGTTTGTCTCACAGCCTTCAGCAGACTTGTGCATGCCATCAGGCATATCACCCTGAAACAAAGCAGAGAGATGACAGGTTTTGCACGTGTACAAACAAAGATGATAACTGTTCTGTCAATTCTATCCAATTTCAAATTAAAAAATAAAGTGTAAGTTCAAAATATCAATAACATAATTTGGCATTGTTCATAATGCGGGGAGCTTCACCACACTACTGGATTACCATGTCAACATAACAAGCATAGATGAAGGGCAAAGAAAATCATTGTATCTATTTTGGATAATGTGCATGGCATGTTGTTCATATCATCAGCCACATCAGTAAGATAAAACAGGAGATGACAAGGTGCAAACGTGGGCTGCTTCACCACACACTGGATTATAGATCCACAAAAACAAGCATACATATAGGGAGTATTAAGTAATGTGCATGGTATGAATAAGGAATTTGGTTTTACAAGTAAAACTTAGAACTTTTTTAGTACAACTTCTGCACTGGCATTGTCTGTGTATTCTACTTGTTGGTAAGATTAAATATAGATCTGATCTTTTTTAGTAAATGGTGGGCGAGGGAGATAAGATGCAGAATGCTACAAAATGAACCAATCCCTCTTCCCATAATACAAGAGTGTTTTGAACACTGGTGTACTGTACAAAACGTTCTTATATTATGGGGCGGAGGGAGTAGCTGTTAATGTAAGTACAGTGATAGACCACGTTCAGTCCTTACAAGAGGACTGCAGAGCTAAACCTCTTCAAAAGCATTGGGTTGATTCTAAATTTATGTAAGAGTCCATACGGATCTTATAATGTCCACCAAATGGACGATTACGAGGCTAACATGTGCAGTGATGCTACATAATCAAACAGCTATGAAAGTAAGTATGGTCATACAGGGCAAGAGGTACTCACAAGAGCAATGCAGTGTGTAGTATAGTTGTGAGATTCTGTGGTCCCTTGAGAACGAATGTTCTTCTGCTAACAGTTTTCGTACAAGTGAGACATTAAGGCAAATGCAGAAATCTAGTTCAAATTGTGATGTGATATCATAGACAGTACCTTACGCTACAGCTGAGACCAATGTGTAACAAGATTATTCCAGTCACCGTCGGACAAATGTAGCACCGGAGACTTTACAGAAATTTTGTTCAGAGGCTTGCCATCGAAGTGCGCTTGCCTCAGGTAGGAACGATACTTCATCAACGAGTTCTTGAAAAGCGCAACCAACCCTTGCTTGTCTTGACAATCCAGTTTGCTCCTTGCCTATTTAAAAGAATGAAATATTGTGTCTTCTGTCAGCAGAAACATATGCAGTAATGACCATGAAGAACATTAGTACATTACTTACGCGTAAGTTGCGGAGGAAGACTAGAAATTGTTCTGTGTCTGCGGTATAATCTTTCCATGAAGGAAAGATGCGCACAAAGTTCCTGACAACAACATAAGCTTCGTCTTCTAAACTGGGAAGAAATGGAACAGGGGTCCTATTTGCTACAATTGGGGCTCTCTATGGTTCGAAAAGGGATTTGGCAACTGGATTTGGTGTACTCTTTGCTGGAATGGGGGTTTTGCGTCGTACAGCTGGTGCTATGTCAACTGGCATAATCATACTGTTTGCTGCAGTTGGGGTCTGCTGAGTTGGGGCATCAGAAATGACCAGTGTAGTAGGGCTAGAGTCTGCTAGAGTTGGGGTATTTTGTGGGTCAGGTGATATTGCAACTACACCTAATGGGCTATTTGATTTATCAGGTGCCACTACCTTTTCCAAATACTTTGCTTGTGCTCCTCCACGATCAGCAATCGCCCTCTTCCTTTTGAACGTCTGATACATAAGAACAACATTTGAATGGATAAATATGGTATGATGACAGATGGAATATGTACTGAAAATGGATAGGCAGGGCGTATTCACATACACGATGTGTAAACTAAGCTAATGGCAGTTCAACAAAGTAGAAGCAATGCAAAGCATCAGTTGCAAGATATGTGCGAGCAATGTAACCTTGGAAAGTTAGAGCAAGTACCTTGATGGGTGAATAAGATAGGGCATCTTCCTCTGACTCCTCCACTAGGGAGCTACATTGACTTAGGTCTCCCTCTAGCTCAGAATCACTGTTAGGATCATATTCTGAGCATGAATCTGTAGGTGGAGAGCGTTTGCATTGCATTGCATCCAGACTTGATTTAGTCCCTTAATGCCAAGTTTGAAAGCCATGGCATTGTTCTGCTTTATTCTTTTCATGCGCGCAAGCTCATAATCATTATGATGCTGTTCAGAATCTGAGATTCATGAAAACATAAAAAGTAGTCAGATTATCTATGGAATGCATTGCGGATTCAACTCGGAGAGTGTCTCCCTATAAACCCCTGCATATGCAAAGTTCACCTCCCCAACCGTGCTGACCAGACCACACACAGAAATACAAACCCCTTATGTCTCTATAACAGGCAGGCACACATTTCAAAACTGAAGTAGGAACATTAGAATCATATGAAATTCGTATTTGAACAAATAAACTAAGCAATTATGAGTGGCGTAATGTTTAGCTTCAAGGGTGGAGTGTTGGTAGTGTGACACAAAGCAAGTAGGCAGATTGTATTCCATGTAAAAGATCGAAACCTATGTAAAAGCTGGAAATGACACTTTCTTTCTATACAATGCAGTGTTCGTTACCCACACATGATGGAAGAGATCACATAGAGAAATACTATTCACTCATGTCTACGGTTCCAGTATTTAGAAACAGGGTGGTCCACCCTAAAAGAATATTGACAACAAATATGACAAGGCAAGCATAGATGTAGTGAATCAATCATTTACTTGTGAGCTTACTAGGACAAGTATGCAGAAATGTAACTGCAGTAAGAGACCGTCCAAAATCTGAATGAAGAAGTTTGTCTAGCACTTATTGTTTGCAACTAATCGACGTGAATAATTGGATATTATATCAAATGAGTAAGAAAGACAAGTAAAATTGTCAAGAAACCTGGCTTGCAGTAGTAATCTGGGTCAATGTCACTACGACCAACAATCCAAAATGACTAGTTTCTGTTCCGAGGGCCGGAATTTTGAAAACCCTGTGAACTTTAGAGGTACTAAAGATTACCGAAATACATCTGAACCATTAAGTGTAGGTAGCACTGAGCACACAACAAACCCTAATGACAGTCCTGCCTAATGAGTAATGAATCAATTAGAAAATGGGTGATGAGGAGTGGCTGCTGAGTGTTGAGGACGTATCTCAAGATAAATCGGGTTGGCTTGGTGGGTGCTGCACGCCTGAGCCGTGAACGGACCGGGAAGGTAGGCACGGTGGTGCGCCCGGGCAGCGGTGACGCTGTTGGGCGAGCGGCTCCTGGCCTCCTGTTAGTCCGGCGTCTCCTCCTAGAGTCATGCCGTCCGGGGACGCAAGTCGCCGGCGAGGCAGGCGGCTGGGGGCGAGTAGAGATCGAAAGCGCGCAGCAGAACAGAGGGGAATCGTGGCCTGGGACGACCCAAAATCCCAGGGTGGGCCGGCCCACCGTGGGCACCCTGTAGAGATACACACCCGAGCGGCGAACATGCATTTTTGAAACTATTTTAGGAACATTTAGCTGACCAATTAAACAACTCTGTTTTAATAATATCAGATTCATATTTGAACAACTAAGCTAGTTTAGCTTGATGGGTGGAGCAGTGTTATTATGACACGAAGCACGTATTCTGATCGTATAGTGATCATAAAAGGGGGAAACTCTAAGCATATATTTTTAGCAAAAGAGGGTTTCCCCTCCGATTTCTATTAAAAAAACCACCACGGAACCAACATGATCAATTAAACCCTAAGCATGATCAATTAAACCGTATTATGGTTGTGCCATGGCAGATTTGAAGCTGCAAACCGAAGAAATGATATTTAGCATCCATTGTTTGCTTCGAACTAAGAACTAAATTCTAAGAGCTGGAAAGAAAGTAGAGTAACCAAGTTAAGATCTATTTTCTGGTTGAGATCAAAAAGTTGAGGAGATATGAAGTACCACCTCTCTTGCGGCGCCGTGTAGGCATCGGGGGTGCGATGGCTGTCGGTGGCGTTGAAGCAGATCTGCGACAGTAGACGGGTGCATCGGGGGATAAGTCCCGTTGCGGTGGAAGAGAAGGTCGTGTGAGCGGCCCCGACAAAGAGGATGACGGCGCTGATGAAGCGAGAGGACACGATGCAAGGCTATTGGTCCGTCGCCGTGGATGAGAAACGTCCATCTCTAGCAGTGGACGACACGGTCTTGGTAGGCGCTCCGGCATGGTGGAGGACGGTGGCGATGGATGTGGTGGAGGACGGCGGCGATGGATGGGGTGGCGGACGGAGGCTGGTGTGGGGATGGGGTGTTCTAGCGCGGACGGTGTATGAATGGGAAAATGGAGGGAGAGGTATGGGGAACCATGTTTTTGGGACGCGCCTGTCTGAAATATGCGAAAGTTACGAACTTAGCCCCCGTTTAAAATTTGGACGTCTCCTCGGTTGGGGATAGGATGGTAATCTCGCATCTCGCCAATATTTGCCCAGAGCGATTTCGGGCGAGGAGAGGGTGGTTGGCGCCCATGGTTGGTGCCCACGGTGTATGAACGGGGCTGACAGGTAGGGCGGTTGTGTCACGTCTGAGTGAAGTTACAAACCTGCCCCTATTGAAAATATTTGCCTACATCGATTTCGGTCGAGTCGAGTTTGTTTTGCCGCCCACCGTGTATGAATGGGGAATGGAGGGAGAAACAGAGGTCTTTCGGACGAGCTTGAATCAAATGAGTTTTGCCGCCCATGTTTGACGCCCGCTGTGTCGAAATGGGCTCAGAGGTGGTCGTGTCACGTCTAATTGAAGTTACTAACCTAGCCCTATCAAGAGCAGTGGGAATCGGGCCGATGGATTGTCCGTGTAATGGGTAGACAGTAATTTCCATCTCCCAAACACTTGGCTTCGGGCAGCCGACGTGGGAGTGGACATTTTGCTGCTTCTTTCGAATTTTGGGACAATAAGCATCCACGTTTACCCTGGCAACTAAATTCGAATCCATTTTGTATTCCTATATGAATCTTTATAAATCATTCTATGTGTTTTTATATATCTTCAAAAGGACGACAAAGATGTATTCCACTGTCATATATGAATATGGTTTACAAATGCCGATACTCAAATTCAGAAACTAGAATCCAGTTTAAGGTGAATTCGAATATTTGGAACACTTCATGTCCAACTCAAATGTCACGCAGCATAATATGTACTCTCATTTAGATATGTACACAAGCGATGTATCAAGATTCAAATACCGAGTCAATCAACCAAGAATGTACAGAACTAACAGACATCTAAACACTTATAGAGTATATGGATCAATAATATCAACTAACATACATAAGCCAGGCCGCTGTACTTTTTTTTGGCTACAACAGCATCCTTTTTTTAGCCAGCATCTTGGCCCTTTCCGATGCGTGCCACTTATGGTCCATCTATACTACTACTATTGCTGAATGCACATTCAGCCCTATTGGCATATTTGTAGGTCTGGCACAACAATCCAAATGAAATGTCTCCGAGTCTTATCAATTAATACAGACTTGTGCTCAAATAAAATTACAAACCAAAAAACAAAAAAAACAATTATTACATGATCTCTAAAACAAATGGTTTGATTGATTACATGAACAGACAACACAAAGGTTATTCAACTATGGAAAGAACATTTCACCTATGATTTACCAAGTAGGAATTTAATTTCCTTTTTTCCTTCAGGACCTTAACAATCTGGTCAGTCTCAGCTTGCTTCGATTTGAAATCCACCAAATATTTAATGGTTGTCTTGAGTACTGCTTGTGATTGTGCTGTTTGCTTCCTCAACATGTCAACTTCATCTCTAAGTGCAGAAGCAGAATCTCTTTCTACCACTAGTTTAGCCTCTAGAGCATCAGCAGTTGGCAATTCACAATGCACGATTGGGCCGGTGCCACTGTTGTGGGATGATGCAACGTCCATGGGGACCTCGCTCTTTGATCTTGGGCTAACCTGTTTTGCCATTAAAGTTCCGATTGGATTCAGAAAAGTTGAAGTTAGCAAAACATCTCAACTGGGAGTTATAACAGCAAACCAGTTAAACAAACAAGGAATTAAAGAGTTTCAATTGGATGCTGAAAAGTAGTTATTAACATCATCGTAACCCGCTATTGCAGCAGCAAAGCAGTTAAACAAACAAGTAGATATTTATGTTAAGGCAAACAGGTAATTCTTAACAGTAAGTATCAAACACATAGATAGGCGCAGTCTACAATATGATTAACAGGCTGTGCCATTATGTAATCAGTAGCAAACTAAATTAAGCCAAGCAACGTAATTGAACAATTTTGCAATAAGTGGCTAACTAAAATTCCGAGAAGCGGGTAACTAAACTTACGCTAGTCTTTGTACAGGCACACTGCAACTTCTTTTTCGCTTACAAGGTTGTACGAAGGAGTCCATGGCATCAATTGCTTGGATACGCAGTCCCAATACTTCTTTCTTCCCACACTGCATGGGTAAGTCGAATGGTTAATCTGGTAAGATGGTGCGTCCTTGATATGTTATATGAGGACGTGTAGTCAGACTAGTTGTAGCCAAACACATCACACTAGCTTTTACTGTATATTTCATGTGATTACTTTTGGCATATCGAGATCTAAGCAATCTACAATAGGATGAAAAGACTGGCATCCTTCACATTATTGGCGAACTCAGTTCATAGAAACAAGCAATTCAACCATTCTGTGGGTAAATCAAAAGCGCCACTGGAATATTTTCACTATCCAATCATACACGCAAAAAGGGGCGACGCCACCATAGGGGCTGGTATGGGCGGCCGCCTCAGGTGGCTGGAAAGTGTGCACCTAGTTTGAGTCATCTAGGTTGGCCCACGCTAGTTTTGTTCGTCCCAACGCACGAGCAGGCAATGTAAAAAATGAAGAAAAATGTTTCAATTTGGATGGGCCAATAACATAAGTGCAAGGCAGGCCCTATAGCAGGCTCGCGGCCCAAACGAGCGCCTCCCATATCGATCGACAGCAGGAAAAATCCCAATTCATTCGCTCCAGCCTCCAGTATGGTTCGCTCCTAGCCTAGCCGCCGCTGGACAGACCGACAAAGCACTTCCTCGCGCCCTCCTTGAAGGGCGGTCGCCGGGCTTCAAGCAAACGGAAGGACAAGAAGATGAAGATCCAACCCTGGGTGTAGCCTGCGTGGGAGGCAGCAGCGGCAGCACGGGCATGGCATCGAGCTTGCGCAAACGGACAGTCGCAGCTTGCAAGAGTAGCATGCACAACGAGCAGGTACATCACATCCCTGATTATATCTAATTCAACTCTTCAATTTCAGGCCAATAGTTAAACCTGACGGTGTTGTAAAACTGCTTGTATGTAGGGAATCTATGAGAAAATGAAACCAATTTCTACTTATTTTATAACTCCCCCAATCAATACTGAACTGACTGAATCTGATGTATCTAATCAAGTTTCCGGTGCAAACATACAAGCTCATGTTGTTCTTGAGCCTGAAGTGTCTAATGAACAGACTGCTAATGAAGGATTTGATGCAAACATTTTACATGCTCCTGGTGATGAACATATAGTGTCTAATGAGGGATCTAATGCAAGCATTTTGCAAGCTCATTGAAGGATTTAGTGTCTAATGATGATCTAATATGTTGAGAGAGACAGAGATTTGCAGGCATTGATGACAAGCAAATTATAGTGCATTTTCATAGCTTGAGGAAACGTCGAGGCCATCTACCAGAAGTCCCCGTATCATGACAACATAGCATAAATACTTTTCTAATCTGTTGTTTGAAACTATTGCCATACTTGTGCAGGATAGATATATTGATATGCAGTTTGCGCACTGGTTATACGTGCAATTACACTTCGATATTTTCAGCCAGAGAACGAATAATTCAAGCAGGTGCAGGCCATGTTTGTAGTCCTTGTACACCATGTTGCATTTTGTGTTTTTTGGTGCTTGCATCATTTAGTGTTTATAATCTGAACTACTTTGGATCATTAGGTGGTTTTCAAAGTGCATGTAGCTTCACATTTCTCAAGTTATGTTGATTTCCGGAGTGCAAGTGCCTTTGTATTTTTTAAGTTAAATGTTCGCCCCTGGTAACTTGAATTCGTGGATCAGCCACTGCACACAAATCATACACGAATGCCAGTACGATTAAATGAAATGCAGGGACTTACGCTAGCTCGTTGTACAGGCTCACTGCAGCTCTGCTTGCGCTTGGGATGTTCCATGTACAAGTGCTTGTTACCACTTGCTTGGATGTGCAGGCCTTGTGCTCCTTGCATCCCCCTCTGGATTTTTGACACGGCGAATGGTTGATCAAATATGAGGAATCGACCTTGATGTTGTACCGGAGGACAGATACTTACAAGGTTATACGGGTGTGCAGGATGTGTACCAGATCCCGTAGCACCGTCATGCTTCGCTAAAAAATGGATTTGCTTGTTTCAGATGATATCTCCAGAAGAAATAAGAGTTAAAGTCAGAGTTGCATAGGCGTGTAAGCTAAGAGAGCAGTGAAAGGATATCCAAACATCGTCGGAACAGTGCACAAGGGAGTGATGTGTGGATACCTAGTTCAGGCCGGCGTTTGGGCATGCTCGCCTAGCTAGTGTGCGGGTCACTTCAGAGCCGTTGAGGGTGATGCGCTGGTGTTGGCTGGCCACGCACGGATGCAGATCTTGAGTGGCAGCGGAGCGCTACGATGCGGTGGACGAGACTGTTGGTGAAGCCCCAACGGCCTCGGGGGCGGAGGTGAGACGATGTGCTCGGTGAAGTAGCCCCGGTGAGCTGGGAGACGGCGTCGGTGAAGCGCACCTGATGCGGTGGAACTCGGTGTCTGTGAGGCACGTCGGTTGCGGCGGCCGACGTTGTCGGTGGACCACCCGGTGCGGTGGACGAGGGCGTAGATGAGGTAGCTCCGGTGCGGTGGTGAAGCGCGACCGTCGTCTTCGTCGTCGTCGTCCGGCACAGAGGTGGGGAATGGTGGGGAAAGAGATGAGACGAGGGGAGATTCGAGGGTTGGCGGCGAATTAGGGATTTGAGCATCTGGGCGCGGAAGGGGACGGTGGAGAAGAGAGATTTTGCAGGGCTGGAATTGGGGCCGCCAGATATTTCAATCCGAAACGTGGAAGCGCGAACTTATATTGTCGTCGTCCTTTTTTGGGGGGGAGGGGGGTGGGTGGCTGGGTGCTATGCGTCCGTCCGACACACGCGACCACCCCGACAGGACTATGCTTCGGTGCCTTAAGGCACCTGCCTTTGTGTCCATGACATGTGGGCCCAACAGGTGGCTGGCCCACATGTCAGTGACCCAAAGGCAGTTGCCTTTAAGGCACCGAAGCAACGTCCACCCCGACACGACCCTGGTCTGCCTGGTGCGCATACATTTGAGAATGCAAACGAATCTTCTTTCATTTGCAAATGAATCTGTATGTATTACCATGCCCGTGTTTTCCTTGCAATAATTAGTCATTCGAAATGAGATACTCCATCCGTTCACTTTTGTAAGTCATTTCAAACAACTTAAAATGAACTGTTTTGCACATTGTCTGAAATGTCTTCGAGGTCTTATAAAAGTGAACAGAGGGAGTACTATAAATTAATTAATGAGGAGTTATTTGAAAAAAAATCGAAACGGTACCCACGCTAACGTGGATTAGAGTGTGTGTGTCACGTAATTAGTTATTTGAATTGGAGTGTGTGTCACGTAGTTAGTTATTTGAATTAGAGTGTGTGTCACGTAGCGATCTCCAATTCTAACGTGGATTTCGCATTTCACTATATCCACGCTACTTTTTTAATACAAATTCATATGTATATGATGAACACCATGGTAGTGAGAAAACTTTTGGATGGATTCAAACATATGACCTACAAAATAGCACAACAAACTGAGTCAATGTCAACTTTTCGAAAATTAGTATGGCACGAATTCGAAATAATTACCCGTATGCCTGGTCCTCGGTTCAAATCTTACAATGTACACCGAATTGAAACATCGATATTAAGTCTCGTACTATGTACATTCAAATGTTGTTTTTAGCCCCCCCCCCCCCCCCCCCGCACAAACGCTACATACTTCCTGTATCGGTCAATCTTCCTCTCCTAACCACCTTAGGAAGCTATCGGTTTCCAACACACATTCATTCTTTCTCTCCATGTTTCAATCTCTAAGTCTCTCAACTACACAACCCCTTTTTCCACTCTGTTACCAAATGTAATTACCTCACACACCCGCCATTGCACCCCATGCCGAGCTCTCTCTCTCTCTCTCTCTCTCTCTCTCTCTCTCTCTCTCTCTCTCTCTCTCTCCCCCTCTCCCTCTCACCCTCTCGCGCTAAATACATGCATTGCCTATCTAGCCCCCCAACCTCTCGTGCGCACGCACGCACGTTGTATATCTAGGTCACTCCCTCGAGACTGTCTCACTCTTTCTTCCGCACGGCGGGCCACACTCGCTCAATCTCGCTCTCTTTATCCGAGTCTCGTTTAACCTCGTTTTCTTTCACACACAAATGATATATCTCCCTGTTCGGGCCTCGACCGACACACTCTATACTCTCTCACACAGATTGTCTATCTAGGTCAGTTCATCCAAGCCGCCGCCACTCTTTCGACCTCATGGTGGGCCACGCTCACTCAATCTCTCTCTCTCTCCGTATGTCTCGATTGACCTCGCTCTTTCTCGGACAAAAACGATATATCACCATGTTTGAGCCCAATTCGACCTATTCACATTGTATACTCTCTCACGCACATCATCTATCTAGGTCACTCTCTCCAACCCGTCTCACTCTTTCGATCGCACGGCGACCCTATGTGATCGGTTGACCTTGCTTCCTCCCACGCACAAAATATATCTACACGTCTATGACTGGATCATCTCTCAAGCTCTATCTTACAGCCCTCACCCTTGCCAAAAAGCTCAATCAGACAATATCTCTCCAGAGCATATATATTTGTTCAATGAATGTTGGACCACACTCACTTTGTCTCTCTATCTATATGTCTCTCGATTCACCTCGCTTTCTCACACCGTATCTTCCACGCGTTGAAGCTACTACCTCTCCATCCCTCGCAAAGCCGGAGCTATTTACATTGCGAGGGGCACTCCAACCTTGGATTAATTTGTGTAGGCATTTATTCCGATCGGTTTAGATTATATTTTCGTAGCATTCGGCCCACAACTACTCCAAACACCGTTGCAACCCACGCAACTCCCCTAGTTGATTTCCCTCTGGCTCGGTCATCGCTCTCTCGCACGTCCCATCTCGCCTTCAACGTCGCACCATGGTATTATTGAAAAAACTATGTTGTTCTGTTTAATTATTATAAATAAGCTACAAAACTACACACCGATAGTCCACTTGGAATGGAACAAATTTCGACCCACAAATTAAAGTGCTACAAACTACACACCGAGGGCCCACATGTCATGAAACAAATTTGGACCCATATACAAATTAAAAAATAAAGGACGAGGATCGAACATGCGACCGGGCCTTCAAGCCGCACGTCAATAGGCAACATACGTAGAATAGCAATGTTTGTTGTACCCCCTTTGTTCACATAATGTTTTTATATTACCACAGCCTAATTAATGGATAACATGTAATATTATTTTTAGTACTATTCGCCTTCACTTACTGGTGGGTTCCATGTGTGCTCTCTCTCTCCTCCCCTTCTGCGTTTAGACGCACGGGCAAACAGGAAGAACTCGTGGGCGATGTTGCCGTTGACCATATCTGGACGCGTTCGCAAGTCACGGCACCAGTTTCACATACTAGTAGCACTAGTCAGTGTGTACGTGCAATGCACGTTAATTTGGAAGTATATTAAGTGCATGCGGATATTAACTACTAGGGTATTATTTGCGTGTTGTCATGTGATTAGCACTATTTTTGGCATGAAATTAACTGCACGCTAAACGTGTTGAGCGCTCGACATTGAAGCAGTCTAGGTCGTTGGATAACAAGGAATACATGTGGCTTGATGACGTTTTATATTTAATTTGATACGGCTCTAGCAGAACATTCAATCGATCAAACCATATATTTCGTTCAGTCTGACTCCGACTTTAAATTATACGATGATCGATATAAAATAAACGGAAATGATAAACGTTCGGATTTTAAGCATGGCAATCCGAACGTTTTTCATGGCAAATTTAGATTACGCGGCGGCGGCGGGGGCGTCTCGCGGTGGGAAGCGGCTCCTCTGCCGTGCTCTTTGTGTCGTCGGGCCACTGACCGATGGCGACGGCGGCGTCTTGCGTCGTTGTTGGCGTACTCCTAGACGTAGGCCTAGCTTCAAGGAAGGCCAAAATGTTCTGGACTTCGGAGCGAGTCAACTGGCGGGAGGAGGCGACTGGCGTTGGTGCAAGGAAGCGGTCGACGGCGGCCATCCATGCCGCTGAGGGGGGCACTGGCACCCGCGCGGGGACAGGCGCTGTCAACGGCACGGCGGATACATTCGTGTGCACGGGCACCGGCACGGGCGCGCACTTCAGTGCACGCGCAGGCGCATGCGCTGGCAGGTGCACGGGCACCAGCACGGGCGTGCGCGTCAGTGCACATGCAGGCGCATGTGCTGGCAGGTGCACGGGCGCGTGAAAGTCGGCGGGGACCTCGTGGAACCCCGTGGGATCAAGCTCGGCAACAATGTGCGGCTCCCAGCCCATCGATGCTACGGGGATGGGCGCTGGCGCAGTCGGGGCGACGGGAGCCGGAACGGGAGCGGGGACAGGCGCAGCGTCTTCCCGTAAGGCCAGTTCAAGCTTGTCCCAAAGCGCCTTATGTTCTTGAGACTCCGGCTGGGTGTCTTCCTCAGGAAACTGGAACACTAAGGGCAGACCATCGTGATGCGGCATGGCGTACGTTTAGGTCAGGCTAGTTGGAGGTAGATGGCAGGAGAATCAGAGAGGAAGAGAGAGGATTGTAGCGATACCGGGTAGTGCGGGGTTGATTTTAAACTGCGGCGCCGACGACATTAAAAGTGGGAGAAGTTGGGACGACGGTGGGCGGCGAAGCCTGGTCAAAGGGCTCACCTCCCGGTGAGCTTGCACAGCGGTCTGCTCGCACGCCTCCCTGACAGCCGACGCAGCGGTCTGCTCGCACGCCTCCCGTCGACTCACACGCTTGCTCGGACGGCACCTGCCGATGAGAAGCGCGGACTCGTGGCGGCACGTAAACGCCCACGGTTTCAATAGTGAAAGCGTTCGCCTTAACGTGACAGGTCTTTGTTCCAAAATACCTTGGCTCTTCATTTGTGCAACTTGTCATAAGCAGCTTGTCTCAAATTGAAGAAAAAACTTACGAAGTAATATTTGTGCCATATCACGTGACCATGCTTAGTTTCAAGAATTTATGCTCACTTTTGGATTTTCTGAAATTTAAGATCCAGGAATCGAAACAATATCATAACCTGCATCATGCAATAAATTTTCAAGCCATACATCTGTCCTGTTGTATTTCTTAAGAAAGGATTTGGTCAAACATTTTGCTTAGTTAGACTTCAGACAAGTTATATATGCAGAGTAAAAGGATAATCCCTCCGTACCAGTGCATTGCCTGATATATTAACTCAAGTACTAGGCACGAACAAACGGGCTCAATTCTGTGCTCATCCTGGTGTAGTAGTAGTAGTACTAGGCAATACAGTTGACGGGTGACCTTGACGAGCGGCGACCGAGGGAATTGAACCGTGCTCGGCATGGTAGGTAACGTTTTCTAGTTACTAAAGCATCCCTCCGTTGTTCATCGGTAGTCATTATGGACCGGGGACATGAGGGGAATTTCCTAGGGCTGGAATTCTGGCCGCCGGATATTTCGACTTGAAACGCTAAGGCTCGACTGGTTGGGGTTGCCTAATGTGCGTACCAAGCACGCCACCGAAGGACACGAGCCCGTTTTTTTAGGATCAACACGAGCCAAGGTCTGGCTGGTACGCCGTTGGGTCCTACCATTCGAGAATACGAAAGGAACCTTTTAAATTGCCGAACTAATCTATGTGTATTACAATACCCGTATTTTCCTTGCAAATACTAATCTCAACGTGGTAATTGATTTATGACGAGTTGTTGAATTAGAGTGAGTTTGTGATATAGTGATCTCAACGTGGATTTCACATTTCATGGTATCCCTAGTAAGTTTTCCAATGCAAATTCAAATTTAAAAGATGAACAATATGGAGGTGAGAAAACTTTGTATGTATCAAGCATATGACCACACACACACACACAAAGAGACACACACGCACGAACACAACAACAATCCAATAAGTATAGTGCATCTATTTTTCCAAACCATGCATGTATGACACGAATTCAAAAATACTCCTTCTATTCCTAAATATTAGTCTTTTAGAGAGTTCAACAGGTGACTACATACGGAGCAAAATGAGCGAATCTAGACTCTAAATTATGGCTATATACATCCGTATGTGCCAGTCCATTTGAAGCCTCTAAAAAGACTAATATTTAGGAACAAAGGGAGTAAAATGTAAGACATCCATGGTCCTCAGTTCAATATTTAAAATGAACATGAAACTGAAACATGAATATTAAGTCTAGTACTACAGTACATGCAAATGTTGTGTTTAGGCGGAGCTATGATTGTCGGGGGTCAACCCCTCGACCTTAGATAAAATTGTGGAGCTCTGTTTAGGGTTGTTTAGATTATATTTGTCCCCACCCTCCCAACCACCGATTGGTTGTGCACCCCCCACCCCTCCTCCCCGGGAGAATATCATGTGCCCCCATACCTTAGATGCTATATGCCGATACGAGTTGCTTGGAGCTTATAGATCTGAGATATAGCATCTCACATGATGTGTCTTAATATTTTTGCAGGAAACCTTGATGAGTTTGAGAATTGCACACAATTTGTACAAAAACTACTTAGATGCCCTTTGATCCCATATCCAACGACCTCGAAGCTCGTATCACCGTAGCATCTAAGATGAAGGAGGACATCATATTCTCCTGTATGTAAGAATATCATGTGCTACCACTCCTTAGATGCTTTGGTGATACAAGCTTTTCGGAGGCGTTGGATTTGTGACCCAACACCTCCTCGGTGGTTCGAATGGTTTTTTGCAGAAAAGCCCCAAAAGAGTTCGGCCACTGCTTACAAGCACAAAGACTGCTCAGATGCCATTGGATCTCAGATCAAACGACCTCCAAGCTCGTATCACCGTAGCATCCAAGCTGCGATAACACCTTATGTTTTCTCGCACGGGAGAGTATGAGGTGCTCCCGCACCGTATATTCTATGGTGATACGAGTTCACTGAGATCTAACGGCCCACAGTAGGAGGTTCGAATGTTTTTGCAATATACGACTGATAGAGTTTGGGAAATGCGCAGAAAGTACAAGTACTACGCATGTGCCATCTGATCACTAATCATATGACCTAGATGCTCATATCACCGTAGCGGGTAATTAAGCTACGGGGAGCACCTAATATGAGCACCGGGGAGCCGTTGGATCGAAGATGCAGCGGCACACACGAGGCCTGAATGTTTTATTTGCAAAAAAACCTGTGGAGAGTTTGGAAATTGCGCATAATTACAAAGACTACTCCCAAGCCATTGGATCTCACTTCCAACGGTGTAAAAACTCGTATCGCCATAGTATCTAAGCTGCGGGGTGGATGTGATATTCCATACCGCTGTCATTTTTGTTCGTAAACTTGCAAAATACGTGTAACTCGTGCCATTACTTGTCTAACCGCGCAAAGTGTTTGTTCAAAAAAACCATCCTACACTGAAATATCGGAACAACACACGGGGGTCCCACTTGTCATTTATCAAATTTGGACCTAAAACTAACAAATCTGAAAGACGAGATTCGAACTGGCAACCTGGACTACAAAGCGTAAGTCGATAGCCTGAAAAAACGAACGGTTGTTGGCTTTCGTCCCGTAACTTGATTTTATACAGTACTTGCGTTGAGTAGAGTAGAGGGAGTGCCTCGTCAACACGTGCATGACCGTTGTCTCACTTACTGGTGGGTCCCAGGTCTACGATCTCAATCTCTCTTCTCTCCATCGTCTAACCTTTGCACAAGCACACACGAAGAGCGGCGCTAGCTTGCCGTGGTGTTATTACAACTAAAAAAAGCTTGGAAAATAGAAGAATCGCCTAGAACAAGAGACGTTGTGGCTGGTCGAGACGGAGCTAACCACACCTATCCTCCATGCCACGTTTGCATGATGAAGCTGTGTGGCTAGTGGGGTGTTTTCGACCGACTGGCTGGGTCTCGAGGTCGAACCATAGGTACTACGTCTGATACAGTATATTTTTACACGCACATTTTTCCTCCGTGCCGAGACGTGGCACACCCTACCGCGCGGTTTCGGGGTCCTCCCGGGTGGTGCACGCATATATTCGTCCTGGCGTGGGACGCCCTACCGCGCGTTTTCTGGGTCCTCCTCGGTCATAGCGCCGAAGCAAGTAAATGAGTCGTCAAATCACGAAAGACCACCTTTCCCGCCGAGTACATCAATGAAGCACGGTGGCTAGCTAGTTGGGCTAGTTCGACTGATTAGCTAGGCCGCCGCCACATTTGTTTTTTCACCCCTTTTTTATCTACTTGCCGGCAGGTAAATTTAAATATCCACCGCGGCGTTGCTCTGGTGTTTGGGTGCGGCAGGATTTTTAATTTTTTGATTGACGGGAGCAGGCGCGGCAGGATTTTTAATTTTTTGATTGACGGGAGCAGGCGCGGCAGCAATTAGTCAAGATGACTCCGCCTGTAAAAACCCACTGCTCCCTGATGTCAGAAGTCGTCGACTGGTGTTTTACCGTGGTGAAAACCAAAAGATTCCCCGCTCCCTCCGCCTTCCCGTAGATTGCATTGCCTTTCAGCCATTTCGCCCAGTTTGCTTCCTCTCCCCATTGCTTCTACCTGGTGCCATGGCGGCGCAGCAGATCACGGAGTCCGAGGTGAGGCGCCTGGCACAGGAGCTCCATGTCAAGGATGCGGAGCTCAGGGCCAAGGACGTGGAACTCCGTGAGCTCAAGGAGGAGAGGAGTGCCATGCTCCTCCGTTATGTGCGGGAGTTCCCGGAGCTTCAAAAGCGGCAAGCGTCCACCACAAAGATGCTCGAGGCGTCGGCGGCGTTGCTGCAGAAAGCGGGAGATACGATAGGCCGTCAGGGGAGCCGGCTGGAGCGCGAGCGGGCCGATCGTGACAAGGTCCAGGATCGCCTCAGCCACTTGGTGAACCAAGTTGCCACACACGTGTTGCGGCTGCGCGATGCCTGCCGTTGTGCCAGCGCGACGATGCCGGCCGTCGGGCTAAACCCGTTCGACCACCCGGTCGACTTCAACGAGCTGCGGCTTCCTGACCTGGTCTCCTTCTTCACCTATATCTCCGAGGAGCTGAGCCGTCTCCGCGCGATGGTGGGGGCTGAGCTGCACAAGGAGGGGTTGCGGGCTGCCGTCGCCGTTGCCGGGCGAATCCTTTCAGGGCTCCGTCACCGGAATCCATTTGTACCATTGGACGCCGTCTTTGACGAGCTGGCTCCCGTCGACCGGGAGCGGGCTCTGCGGGCGGTTGCACCCTGCATCACCAACGTCGTGCACCTCGAGAAGCAGAGGGACTTCGGTGGTGTTTAGGCGCCCTCTGCATCGGCATGTCCATGTCTCGGCGCAACATGACCGTTGGATCAAACTCAGACGGTGCAGATCAGTCACTGTAGCACAAAGCGTGTGGGTGTGTTTGGTTGCATTCTCATCTCAATATAGTTGTTTCCTCTTCGTGTATTTTTGTCAACCTACTAGTGTGGACTCATGCACCCTTCATGCACTCTGCCAAACACCGAAAAGTGGGTCGAGAAGGGAACTTTTGCTCCCATCCCGTGCACCCTTCATACACCCTGCCTAACACTATTCGTGCTTCATATGGTTCATGTTTCGTGGAGTACTGTAGCACCGTACTCTCCGTGCGCTGTGGACCTAGTTCTGTTAACATTGATCTCACCGTTCATTCTCGACCGGACAGTCGAAAAAGCGGTACTATGTTACATATAGGAGTAGTTGACATGCGCACAACATCATTTGTTATCCTCATATCTTACTACACTAGCAACAAGATTGTGTAGTACTGACGTATGAACCACTGCACATGCCTAGTAGTAGGAGCACTGTGTATGTTCAAGTGGCTGCCGTGTTTCGCACTCCTCCGTCGTAAGAGTGGAAATGCTTGCTGTAATAATTTTTTTCTTCAGAAAAACAATGGACACGCTCTACCGTGCGGATCCTCCTCCAGCCATGCACTAAATTACTCACTTTCGCCGACGTGTGGGACAGCCAGCACCTGGGTCCACCAGCCATGCACTAAATTACTCCATAGTAGAGTGACGGTAGACTACCCCGATCGAACCGCCGCAGTAATGCCCAATGAGCCATCAAATCACAAAACCCCCTCCTTTCCAGCAGTAAATTGGATGGACGAAGCAACCATCATTTCACTCTTCTCTCTCAGCTTCCTCTCTTGAAGAAAACCCCCACTCGCTTCGCTTCTCCCTCATCTCGTTCCTCCTTTCACTCTTCTCTCTCAGCTTCCTCTCTTGGATGGACGCCGGAGCACCGGCCGACGTGATGTCTATGGCTCTGGCCAAAACCGTCGAGGCTCGTGGTACGAAGAAGCGCAAGCACCCCACCGAGACTACCGTAGACAAGCTCAAAGCCATCGCCCTGTCCAAGCCCCCCTCTCCAGGATCCCTCATTAAGCAAGTCCAGCTAATGTCTCTTGTTGACGATCTTTTTCTCGATCTTGATCATGTTTTTTCATCTAACACGCAGTACTAGTACTGGTAGTTCAACTTTCTGGGTGATCTTGCATGTGATTTTAGTGTGCCAAATGACGGTTCTAAATTCCTCTTTTGACCAAAACATGCGAGAGGTTGACACTGATTTCTTATACATTACTTTCAACTACTCCCTCTGTCCCAAATTTCTTGTCTTAGATTTGTCTAGATACGATGTATCTAATACTAAAATGTGACTTGATACATCCGTATCTAGACAAATCTAAGACAAGAATTTTGGGACGGAGGGAGTACTTTATGAACATCAATGCTACCTTTTAAGAGGGTATATTTGCCTCAGTAACTTGTGTTATGGATATTGCATGTAATCCCTCTGCTCTCATGCCTTTGAAGACATGTTCTAGTGTCTTTGTTCACTCATTTCTGTGCGTATATGTAGTCATATATGGAGTATAATATCGAAAATCATCTTATATTTCTGAACGGAGGTAGTAATAAAATATGGTTTCTATTTGAATTAGAACCAGGTCCGCGGTGGAGATGAAGTTCTCAAAGTCATGCCGTGTGAACTGGAAGACCTGATGATGAGTTCTACTGCTGAACTATCCAGCTGCTGTGTCCTTGTTGCCACGTGTCCTGGACTAGTGTTTTCCTGTAGCATTGTTGTCAGGCGTGTTCTCGAGGCTGTACTTGACCACAACAATTTCCTGGCTGTGCCTTCGATTACGAAGGGTGTGGTTCTTGTAAAGCTTCCCAACAAATCTGATGCGGCCTGTCTTCATCATCATGTTTATGAGTGGAAAGACCACTCTGTTAGGTTCTCCAAGGTTGACAAGATGGTGATGGTGCATGTAGACATCTCACACGAAGTCCATGGCCTAGTCAGTTATCCGGGGTTCATCCCGTAGGTCGGTGGCAAGAAATAGTCTGCAGAGTTTAGTTAGTGCAACTTTGCTTGTCTGTAGTAAGTACTATTGTTCAGTACTTGATTTGTGTTTGTGAACCCTGTATTGTTTATTAGTACTGCCGCTTTTGGTGTGTGAACGGTCTATGTTAATGTCTGTCCACTCAATTCAGTCTGTATATTTTGAAGTATCCAGATCATATTTTTTGTGAGGACGGTTTATCAATTATGGTTACACTCCAATATCTGTTTGCATTGCAGGGTTTGTCGCACCCACCAGGATTTCCAGTCCCATGGATGTTCGGTCCATATGATTTGTCACGACCTTTGGACTATCCTGCTTGTGGGAGTAGGCGGGGCCCTTGCATGCCACCCGTAGTTGGACGATCAATCTTCTGTTTAGTACTTCAACTTAGTGATTTCCTGGTAAGGATTCACTCATGTCACATCAAGTAAATCTTATTGATTTATTGTCTAAATCTTATTGATTTAATGTCATGTTTTCTTTCTTTTCCTGCAATTTTACGATGCAGGTTTTGCCAAGTGACATTCATCACAGAATAAACCGTTTGGTTTGCTCTACGATGGCCATTTTTGCAGGTTTCACTTCTTATGTCGTGTCAGTAATGAAGGCACTGTCCATCACTTATATTACTGGAAAAAATTGGATCAGTCTATTGTTTGAGTACAAGCTGAATCCCTAGGATGAACTGCAGTTTGGTTTAACAAAAACGCCACAATTAGCCCTTCTCGCGTTTAAAAGAAATGAAGAAAAAAAACTAGATCACGGTCACGGATCCTAGTCAAGTTAGAAAGCTGATCATAGCAGACTAGACACGATCGCCGCTGTCTCGCACAGATCGAGCACCGGCAGTTGCTCTAGCACTGACAGTGGCAGCAGCTCAGTCTGATCTAGCTGAGGATTGGGCACCGACCGCGTCAGCGGATCAGTCTGATCTACCGGAGGATCGGGCATCGACACTGGCACCTGCTCCGACACCGGCACCAGCTCTACAAGGAGCACCATCTCCGGCAGCAGCAACGTCTTCGGCACCTGCACCAACACTTGCACTTTCATCTGCTCCGGCCCGTGCAGTTGCACCGGCAACAGACTGGGCTGCAGTTCGCACTTCATATACCAAAGTCCTTACAAAAACCGACATGTCCACCTTCTTGGTAAGCATTGGACGCCCAAGTGCTTCGTTCTTTTTTCTTTCCATGTTGTTTCACATGATTCACTGTGTTGATCTAACTGTTTGGGTATGTCTTCTTGTTTGCAAACAGAGAATTCCTAGAGCAACAAGGGAGTCGTTCAACAATCCGGGCGACCGCGGCCAAGTTTCTCTTACCATGCGCAGCCTTGATGTGAATGAACCTGCTCAATATACCGTAAGTACAAAGGATGGTCGCATGATGATTGATGCTAAAGGATGGTCAAGGTTCAAATCTAAATCATATCTTGTGGTAGGGGATGATGTTAAAATCGAACTTTCTCGGCAAGGAGAGCTGGTCCAAATCAACTTTGAAATTCTTCAGTAGCAGCACGCAACTGCCGAACTGATCTATCCTCCGAGAGATTTTGATGTAATAATCTGGCATGGTGAAACAAGTGTCCTGTGTGTATAAGTAGTACGACAGTATTATTTATCACATGGTATATCGTTGATAGAATTGCAACTCTGATTGCTGGTTAGGAACTGTCGTTCGATTTCATTCCAACAGCTGCCGTGCTTTATTCAATTTTGTGTATTCGCCTTGCGACAACATCTAAAACCAGCGCCGTACCGATCGCTTGCAATATGAAAAGCGCCGAGGTAGAACACATGGGCCCCCAAACATGCAGGGTCGGCCTGCGGCCCGAAGTCCAGAACCGTGAGCCTATCTGAGTATTATATTCTCAGCTGAACCCCCATAAAAAAAGCTGAACCCCCATAATGTCCGTGCGTTGCAGAGGGAGTATATTTCTCGGCAAGGTGAGCCTGTGATATAAAAGATTTGTATATTTCTTTACAGAGGGAGTATCTCTCTGTCAAAATATATATTTATGTGTAACTAGTTACTCCTGTCTTTCTACTTCATTTCGATGATATGTGGGGCAACCGGCAACGGGGTCCACGTGCCATATGCACAAATTAGAGTGCACAACTTCATGGTAGACACACCCCGGTCGTAGCGCCACGGTAATGGCCAATGAGCCGTCAAATCACAACCCCCCTTTCCAGCTTTAGCAGTAAGCTGGACGGACGAAGCGGCAATATTTCACTGGGCCTGAATCCCCTTCTCCCTCGTCTGCTTGTTCAGAGAAAACCCCCTCTTGGCGATTGAATAGGGTTTTCTCATGGAGAACCAGGTACGAATTCTTCATCCATCCCCGATAAATCCAAGTCCCTTGGTCGCAGGTAATCCTAGGATGGCAGCCGCCGCCGTTGATGCATTTTTCTTCCTACTGAATCAAGTGTGTTTCATTTGCAGTGCCCAAAGTGCGAGTACCCTACAGGTTTCTGCGCCCTCGGCGAGACGCCACACTTGTTCCTTCTCATCCTAACACAGCATTTTGAAACGCGCACAGTATGTTCCTAGAATCCTCTTTTCTATCCGGGAGGGTGGGGGCTTTTTGAACATGTTGTGTTCTCATATTATTTTTCCTGCAGTGTATTATTTGCTCTGCCAGAACACATGTACTCAAGATGCTCGGCCTTGCCATAACTGAATACACTAGTTTAATGGTCACAGTGAAGACAAGCCATGGATACAAGTTCCGAGTTGGGTTCATGAACCAAGAAGATCGCTGCTTTTTTTATGGCCGAACTTGGATAAACTTTCTCAAGTGTTACGGACTGAAAGTTGGCGCACGAATGTTCATGGAAATAGCAGAACCTGGTCTCATCTTCACTACGATCTTCCACCCCGACGTCGTTCCAATTGTTCATCCATGTTAGTTTTGTATCTAGTTCTTGCTTGTTGCCTCGATTACTTCTTAATCCACCTATTCTGTCTAACTAATCACAATTTAACTTTAGAAGTAGCAACGAATCTCTCACGAAGATGCTACTTCTTATAACTGGTGGCACGTGTAGGTTTTTTCAGAGTTAAGCAGTCTGCTCATTTGTTACTCTGTAATAACTCGGCTGTTACTAATGGCACTGAAGTTGACTGGATCGACATCCACAAGTTCCTACACTTTATTGATCGTCTTGAGGTCCTTGTGGGGCGTTTCAATGGTGGAAGGCCACGTGGGATATGTGTGCCACTGCTGCATTCGTTGAACAGGTCCAACTGTGTCGAGAAACTTATGGTACGAGCTGTTTCTGTTATATATGTTGTTCATAAACTATTGCTTATACACAGTTTTACAGCTGTGATCTTCTTGAAACAGGAACTGCCGAGTTCTATTGTTCCTATACAGATGCCTGACCATGGTCGGGTCAGACTTGCGCTTGGTCACAACATGATGTTTATGTCGACCTACTCAATTCCCCTTGGAGGTGAAAAGATACTTATTCATGGGTGGTCTCAAATAATGAAGGCCCGTCAATCTTGGAGAACAGGACAGAAGATTATGTTCATGCTTTTCCATGGCTCTAAAGCGAATATCCTGTTTATTGACCACGTTGCGAGATGAAGCCGCTTTCAGAAGGTTGTGGATGCGCGGGGTGGCGCCTGGGCCTTGTCCTGGGGCTTGGCGGCCTCACCCTTGGTTAACTGTAGGCAAAGTAGCACTGTTCAAGGCATGCTTTGTACGGTTGAACCTGTATAAGTACTCATACTGCTTTCAGCTTTGGTTGTTAAGTGCCCCTGCTAGTTTCAGTTAAGGTTGTTAAGTACTCCTGCTGCTTCTACAGTCTGTCGTGTTTCTTCAGTCCTGTCTTCCTCCAACCGCCAAAACCAAACCAACGCTAGCGGGGCCGCCTTCTTCCGCCTCCCACGGCTGGTTGCGCCTCAGCGCACGCATCGCTGCCCCACCGTCTCCTAAATCGTTAACGCCGACGTCCTCCGCGCGCTTTGGTGCGCTCGCCGCGGCACCGCCCTCTCGTGTTGTCAACATGGTCAACAAACAACAGGAATCGGCAGAAGTACGTGGAGAGGATGACAGTAGGGGCCCACCACGTCAGCGTATGGAAAAATAAAATGCTTCCTCCTAGTGTTTTCCTGACATCTGGGACCCACGACATTGTGAGCGTATATAGTCAATAGACAAGAGAACAGCACAAGATCGGCTGACACCTGGGACATAGCTACTCGAGCAGTATTTTTTTGTTTGATATTGTTGAGACGGAGCAGGGTTTGAACTGGGCTGTGGCCCGTCTAGCCCAGGCTTATATTTTCTGTTCACCATGTGACCAGCCCAGCTATTTTTTCTTTGTGAAAATGAGCACAGTTTATTTTTTCTGAAGAATACCCAATCCAGGGCTACTTATTTTTCTACGCCCTAATGGGCCACAACTCTTTCAAGATGCCTGCAAATCTTGAAAGTAATATGAAATGGGTTGTAAATATAAAAACAGATGACAAATTGGCAATTACTTTATAATTTCTGATTTTTTTTCACATTTTCAGATTCCTATTTCACTCGGCATTAACCTAATTTAAATATATCTTCAAAGTACTTTAAATCTGGCTCGACATTTCGGTATTAAAAATAGTTCGGAACCCACAAAAATATGCGAAATTGGCCCTGGCCAACTAAAAAAACGACTGCAATAAATTGCGGGCCTGTTTAGTTGCCATGAGCTATATATAAATTATTAAAAAAAGAGGGAGTGGTCTGACTTGTGGGCCTGTTTAGTTAACGCGTATGCAAGATTATTTTAGTTATTATATACGTCAACAAACGATTCTAGCAGACGTAACCGTTGGATGTCAATCCAACGGCCGTCGTCTTTCTTCAATCTCTGATCTTCTTGCTCCAGCCGCCAAAGCAGCGTCGGCGGGACCGCCTACTCCCGCCTCCCGTGGCCGGCTGTGCTGCCGCGCAGGCCTCAGCACCCCCTACTACTCCCACCGCTGGCCAGGGCATCCCTCTACTCACCCACACCCCCTATTATTCTGCGGCGACGGCAGCCTCACACCGCAGCCGAACCGGTGAACCCTCGTACTCCTCTCCGCGCGGGCTTCCACTGCCGCGTTTTCCCCTGCTCCGCGTCGTCCCCTTCCTAGGCCTCGCCATCGTCCACCGCCGTGGTGCTCTCCGCGCGGCGTGGTCAATGTGGTCAACGACTGATTTCCATCAGAAGAGTACTGTACGTGGAGAGGCTGACAGCTGGGTCCACGGCAGCCGCAAGGAAGTGCCTCCTTATTACGCGGAAAGTAATTATTCCTCCACCTGACAGCAGGGACCCACCAGACGGGCCACCAGTATTTCGCGAAAAAAAAAGTTTCCCCCTGACTGCTGGGACCCACAGGACGGGCCACCGTATTTCGCGAAAAAACGTTCCCCCGCTGTCAGCTCGGACCCACCGGAAGTTCCTCCTTATTACGCACAAAAAAATGAATACCCCCTGCTAGCTGGGACCCACCTTGGTGGGAGGCTGACTTGTGGGCCTACTAAGTTGACTGGGACAGAGGCCTTTGTCAACTTTAGTCAATATATGAACGATTCTAGCTCCAGTGACTGTAGGATGTCCATCCAACAATCATAGTGCTTCTTCAACCTCTGGTCTTCTTGCTCCAGTCGCCCAAAGCAGCGCCGGTCGTGCCGCCTGCTCATGCCGCCCGTGGCCGGCTGTGATGCCGCGGAGGCCTCACCGCCCCTACTACTCCCACCGCTGGCCAGGCCATCCCTCTACGCACCCACACCCCCTGTTATTCTGCGGCGACGACAGCCTCACACCGCAGCCGAACGAGTGAACCCTCATACTCCTCTACGCGTGGGCATCCACTGCCGTGTCTTCCCCGGCTCCGCGTCGTCCCCTTCCTAGGCCTCGCCGTCGTCCACCGCCCTGGTGCTCTCGGCACGGCGTGGTCAACGTGGTCAAGGAATGGCTTCCATCGGACGTGGACTGTACGTGGAGAGGCTGACAGCTGGGTTCACGGCCGCAGCAAGGAAGTGCCTCCTTATTACACGCAAAATAATTATTCCTCCACCTGACAGCGAAGACCCACCGGACGGGCCACCGTATTTCGCGAAAAAAACATTTCCCCCTGACTGCTGGGACCCACCAGCTACATCTTCGCACGCAAGGAAGTGCGTCCGAAAAAAAACGATTCGCCCCCCTGACTGCTGGGACCCACCAGCTACATCTTCGCAGGCAAGGAAGTGCCTGACAGTCGGGACCCACCTGGTCGAAGCGTACGTAGCGTTGTCATTCTGGTCGCGAACGTGTACGTACATATATACTGGTCGATGTAGAGGCGCGCACGTGTCGTAGTAGAGGCGCGTACGTGTCGTAGTAGAGGCACGCACGTAGCATGTACACGTACGTACAGCGGCCAGGGTGCAAGAAAGAAAATACGGCCACGCACGTACATACGGGCAGGGTCTCCAACGCCTACTCGCGCATACGTACGGCCAGGGCTCGTGTACATGGCTGGGTCGGAACGGAGAAACAGCGTCGTCGTCGTGCTCATGGGGAGGCAACGGAATTAGTCGTGTTCATGGGGAGGCAATGGAATGCGTCGTGTTCATCGAGAGGCAACGGAACGCGTGGGAACCAACCGGCTGGGTCGGAACGGAATGCGTGGTCGTGTTCATCGGCAGGGCTTGGACGGAACAGGCGATGGAAACGAGGCCCGGCGTACCGCAAAACGGAGGGAACGGCCTTGTGTTCGACCGGCCACGTTCGAAACGGGGTCCTGTTCATCGGGAGGGGTCTGGCGTACCGCAAGACGGAGGAAACAGACTTGTGTTGGAGCGCTACGGTCGAAACGGGGGTCCTGTTGATCGGGAGGGGTGTGGCGTACTGCAAAACGGGACTCCATGGTATACTGTTCATCTCCACCGTCGACCTCCTCCAGCCTCCACGGGCTCCTGTTCATCCAGCCTCCACCGCGCGCTACTCCACCGGCTACTGTTCAACCACCCCTCCACCGTCTACTGTTCATCCAGCCCTCCACACCACGGGGTCCTGTTCAACCACCCTCCACGGGCATCCCTCCACTGTCTACTGTTCATCCAGCCCTCCACACAACGGGGTCCTGTTCAACCACCCCTCCACGGGCACCCCTCCACCGTCTACTGTTCATCCAGCCCTCCACACCACGGGGTCCTGTTCATCCAGAGGCAACGCCACCGCTCACTGTTCATCCACCCCCCCCCCCCCCCCCCGCAACGCTCACTGTTCATCCAATCGATCGGCTTCAGTTAGAAGTAGTAACGAAGGAATTGCTCGATCGGGTTCAGTTAACAGCCATCGATCAATCCCTCGGGTTCAGTAACACGTACCTGCAGTGCAATCGCTCGGGTTCAGTTAGAGCCCAACGCCTCGCTCGGGTTCAGTTAGAGCCAATGCCTCGCACACACGCGCGTACGTGTATGAGAGAAACACGCATCGCTCGGCCCCCGACCTCCCACCGTAACCGGGAACTCCTCGAAATTTTCCTCGCCCTCGCTTCTACCACGGTTTTTTCCGTCATGGACGGCCCAAAGAATGTCATGCAGTTGCGTCTCCGGCCCGCCCAGGACGAAAAGCCCATTTTCTGTCATGATTTTTTGTCATAGAAGTAGGAGCCCACCACATCTATGATGATACGGGTTTTGTCACAATTATCGTCATAGAAGTGTCATATGTATGACAGAAAAAAATTCGTTCGGCCCAAAATGTCACGGATGTGTCTTTTTTTGTAGTGTATGGTGGCCTGATACTTTTCTTGTTTCTTTTGCATGCTTATTCCTCGTTAATGTTATTGCACGCATGCTGAATTACATCAATCACCATATTTCATCATGCATTTCAAATTCTTCATATATTATGTCAAATGCATGTATGAATTACAAGATATAGGGGGAGATCTCCATGATTCAACTCTTCAAGTGTGCATTGCTTCAAAAGAAAATTCCTCACTATGCACATCTTCAGGGGGAGTTCTTCCATATCTTGCAATCAAATTCCTCAATATCAGTATTTACACTTCATATGTTTATCCCCGTTGAAAACTTAACCTATATTGTCATCAATCACCAAAAAGGGGGAGATTGTAAGTGCATCTAGTGCCCCTTAGTGATTTTGGTGCATTGAAGACTTATAGGTCAAGGGACTAATGTGTTTATGAGTGTACACAAGTCCATAAGTCTATGAGGAGTTTGATATTTACAGAGAAAGTTGACCCCTAAAAATGAAGTTCTTCGACTGAAGACTTTGGATTTCTGAAGACTTTCTGAAGACTTTGAAAGTGAAGAAATTGGTGTGACCTTGAAGACTTGGTATCATTTGAGGAACATGAAGCATGAAGACTTTTGTTTTCGTAGTTTCATTTTCTCTTTCTTGAATTATAGGAAACACCGTACTGTTAAAGGGGGTCAAGGAAATACTAAGGAAAAATTTCCATGTGATGCTCATCTCAAAATCCTACACCTACCAATCCCTTCGAGTGAAGCAATTGGAAATCTCATACAGTTCAGTCATATTCTTCAGTGACAGAGACAAAGTTCTTCTGGTCTCTGAGGAATTTGTTCTGACTGAGGAGTTAGGAATTCGCCAGTGCGAATTGCCTACACAGTGAGGAACATGATAGCCCTGAGGAATTTGATACTCAAATTTCCGACCGTTGTTGTGCTATGCGCCAGCGGTCCCAAAATATCTACCCACCTAACAGTCATATCATTGAAGGGCATTTATGTCTTATCATGTCGGGCTGCTCCCTAGGCTATAAGTAGCCGCCACCTACAACCACTAGCTGGTTGGCTGCTCCGAGAGAAACTGACACTTGTCATTTGAGAGCATCCCATCCTCCGAGGACTTTGAGCGAAAATCATCAAGTGAGGAAAAACCCAAACCCAAACACCTACAAACCCAAAGTGATTGAGCATCACTGAAGATATTGATTCCGCGTGGATCCGATGCTTGTTACCTTTGAAGACTGTGCTTCTTCCAGACGGTTAGGCGTCATGGTCTAGAGCATCCAAGAGGAAATTGTGGATCGCCGAGTGACCGAGTTTGTGAAGGTTCAGAAGTCACCTGAAGACTTACCATGAGTGATTGGGCGAGGTCTGTGTGACCTTAGCTCAAGGGGAATACGGTGAGGACTAAGTGTCCTGGACTGCGTGTTCAGGACTGGGTGTCCGGGACTGTGTGTCATCAGGTTTAAATACCTAGCCGCCCTAACCAGACGTACAACTGAGACAGCAGTTGGAACTGGTCTACCAAATCATTGTCTTCACCAAGCTTACTAGTTCTATTTCCTCAACTCTTTCATTTCCTCATTACTGTGTTGTATGCTTGTTCATATCTTTGTTTGAAGACTTTGACTGAAGACTTTCTCAATTTCCTCAGTTCAATTTCCTTAGTCTGTTTGTCTTCATCCTGTGTTATCCTGTGTTTACGCTTTCTGTACTCTGTGATTGTTTTCATTTCATCATGATGACTATGCTTGTGTTCTGCTATGCATACTTTTGAGTACTTATTCCGCTGCAAGTAGTTCTTTGCTAAGGAATTTCCTCACTAGCAAATTCCTCAGTGAAGAATTCATAAAAATCGCCTATTCACCCCCCTCTAGTCGATATAACGCACTTTCAATCATATCTATAAAGTCCCTGCTCATTATTGCATAATGACCCGGCCCTTGGGGGCTACACTAGTTGAAGTTTTTATCAGGAAATTACAAGTCCCAGGTTGCTGCAAGCATGAAAATCCGGTACTTGGGGGCTACATATGTGGAATACTCAGTGTCTGACTAGTGATTGAGATGAACAACCTGGATTTCTTCAAGCTTCTGGCACTCATATTGAAGCAAATATTAAGCTGTTACTACGTTACCTTCTTAACAGAAATATGGGCTACAAGTGATAGGCATATAAGAGGTATATTTTCAAAGGCTGATGTTAACAAACATGTATGACCCGGTGCCATCAACATTCATAAACCGGCAATTTTGGCAATGATAAACCGGCAAGTTCTACATCCTTAAACCGGCTGAAGATCAGATGAGTATTTCAAGGACCAATATTTCTGCTAAGCATTGGGAGCTGAGTTAAATGAATTATTCTTCATAATATTTTCTCGTGACAACCCAATGTCAGCAAATTGATTATGAAGATGTCCTATTGACTCGTATTTTCTAGAAGGAAATGACAAGGACTTAAGGATGATCAGAATCAGTTTAACATGGATAAATCCAAATTAAACTGGGGGCTAATGTCGGGGATATACCCCGCGGTATGACCCGGCCGGAGTTATAACCCGGCTGGTACTTGGTAAACCGGCAGGAGTTAAGTCAGATGATAACCCGGCAGGAGTTAAGTCAGATGATAACCCGACAGGAGTTAAGTCAGATGATAACTCAGCAGACAATCATAAACCGGCAGACCATCATAAACCGGCAGACAATCATAAACCGGCAGACCATCATAAACCGACAGACCATCATAAACCGGCAGACAGTGATAACTGGTTGACAGTCATAACTCGGCAGATAAGTCGCCTGGAGTTATGAAGCCTGGGACGTTATGAAGCCCAAGACGTTAAGAAGCCCATGAAGAGAAGTCAGAATAGTTTAAGTCTTACTCCGAGTTGGACTCTACATGTAACGCGCCCCTTCAACATACATAAGGAGGGGCAGGGCACCCCAAGAGGGAGAGAGGAAAATAATCTTAGGGCTAGACATAACTGGGAGAGCCGGTTTACGGCGACTCCCTCTTGATGATAATGAGACCTAGCCACTAACAGCATGTAGGGTTGTTACCGGATGATGTTTCCCGGGGCCCGAAGCTGTCTAAATCTTTGTCTTGCGTGTTGTGTCTCTCGATTCCGCTCAACCCCTCTCAAGCTACCACATAGATGCGTTGGCCTCATGACTCACACTAGGACATCTGCCATGACAATTCCACGACCTATCGCAGTCACTCACTAGGTGACGGTTCCGAACACCTTCGCGGAAAGGGGTTAAAAACCGTTTGTATAGCACCTCGTTGTACCAGTGATAGATCGAAAAGTAGAAGATTGCAAGAATAGTAAATCAGAAACTAATATTGTAGTTCGAAAACTTATATGATGGAAAATAGACCCGAGGGGCATAGGTTTCACTAGAGGCTTCTCTCAAGATAGAAAATAATACGGTGGGTGAACAAATTACTGCCGAGCAATTGATAGAAAAGTGCAAAGTTATGACGATATCTAAGGCAATGATCATGAAGATAGGCATCACGTCCGTGTCAAGTAGACCGAAATGATTCTGTATCTACCACTATTACTCCACACATCAACCGCTATCCAGCATGCATCTAGAGTATTAAGTTCATAAAGAACGGAGTAACGCATTAAGAAAGATGACATGATGTAGAGGAATTAACTCAAGCAATATGATGAAAACCCCATCTTTTTATCCTCGATGGCAACAATACAATACGTGCCTTGCTGCCCCTACTGTCACTTCGAAAGGACAAGCACTTCTCCCATTGCAAGAAAAACCAGTCTAGTTGGCCAAACCAAACCGATAGTTCGAAGAGAATTACAAAGATATCAAATCATGCATATAAGAGTTCAGAGAAGATTCAAATAATATTCATAGATAAGCTGATCATAAATCCACAATTCATCGGATCTCGGCAAACACACTGCAAAAAAGCATTACATCGAATAGATCTGCAAGAACATCGAGGAGAACATGGTATTGAGAATCAAAGAGAGAGAGAAGAAGCCATCTAGCTACTAGCTATGGACCCATAGGTCTGTGGTAAACTACTCACGCTTCATCGGAATGGCACTAGAGTTGATGTAGAAGCCCTCCGTGATCGAATCCCCCTTCGGCAGGGTGCTGGAAAAGGTCCCTAGATGGGATCTCACGGGTACAGAAGGTTGCGGCGGTGGAAAAGTGTTTTCATGGATGCCTCTGTTGGTTTGGGGATATATGGGAATATATAGGCGCGGGAATTAGGTTAGGAGGTTCACGAGGGGCCCACAAGGGTGGGGGGCGCGCCCTACCCTCCCTGGGCGCGACCTCCGTCCTTGTGGCCGCCTCGTGGCTCCTCCGACTTCATCTCCAAGTCTCTTGGTTGTCTTCTGGTCCAAGAAAAATCATCGCGAAGGTTTTATTCCGTTTGGTATTCCTTTTCTGCGAAACTCAAAAACAGGGGAAAACAGGAACTGGCATTGGGCTCTAGGTTAATAGGTTAGTCCCAAAAATAATGTAAAATAGCATATTAATGCATATAAAACATCCAAAACAGATAATATAATAGCATGGAACAATCAAAAATTATAGATACAATGGAGACATATCAAATACCTTGCTGAAAACAGCTTGTCATTTCCTTCTATCACTTGTTGCTATGGAAAATAATCCTTTGAGGGGATTGTTCGGGGTATCTTCACCCCGACCGGAAGAGAAAAGAGTTACCCCTCAACCTACTGAACCTACTGAAAATATTGATTATGAAATTCCTTCGGGTATGATAGAGAAATTGCTAGCTAATCCTTATGTAGGAGATGGAACACTACATCCTGATATGCATCTAATCTATGTGGATGAAGTTTTTGGATTATTTAAGCTTGCAGGTTTGCCCAAGGATGAAGTCAAAAAGAAGGTCTTCCCTTTATCTTTGAAGGAGAAGGCATTGACATGGTATAGGCTATGCGATGATATTGGGACTTGGAACTACAACCGATTCAAATTGGAATTTCATCAGAAGTTTTATCCTATGCATCTAGTTCATCATGGTCAGAATTATATATATAATTTTTGGCCTTGTGAAGGAGAAAGTATTGCTCAAGCTTGGGGGAGGCTTAATTCAGTGTTATATTCATGCCCCAACCATGAGCTCTAAACAGAAATTATTATTCAGAATTTTTATGCTCGGCTTTCTCGTAACGATCAAACCATGCTCAACACTTCTTGTACTGGTTCTTTTGTGAAGAAGACTATTGAATTTAAATGGGATTTATTGGAAAGGATTAAATGAAACTCTGAAGATTGGGAACTCGACAAAGGTAAGGAGTCAGGTATAAACCTTAAGTTTGATTGTGTTAATCTTTTATGGATACCGATGCTTTTCGTGAATTTAGCACTAAATGTGGACTTGACTCTGAGATAGTAGCTTCCTTCTGTGAATAATTCGCTACTCATGTTGATCTCCCTAAGGAGAAGTGGTTTAAATTTCATCCTCCCATTGAAGTGAAAATAGTCGAACCTATTAAAGTTGAAGAAGAAACCACTACTTATAATGTTCATCCTATTGTTCCTACTGCTTATATTGAGAAACCACCTTTTCTTGTTAGAATAAAGGAACATACTAAAGCTTCAGTTGTAGTTCGAAAGAGTTATACTAGAACACCTACACCCCCTGAAGAAATTAAAGTTGAACCTAGTATTGCTATGGTTAAATATCTCTTGGTCGATAATATTGATGGGCATGTTATTTATTTCTATGATGAGGCTACTAGAATTGCTAGACCCGATAATAAAGATAAACATAGACCTATTGTTGGCATGCCTGTTGTTTCTGTTAAAATAGGAGATCATTGTTATCATGGCCTATGTGATGTGGGTGCTAGCGTGAGTGCAATTCCCTTTATCTTATATCAAGAAATTATGAATGATATTGCACCTGCTGAGATAGAAGATATTGATGTTACTATCAAGCTTGCTAATAGAGATACTATATCACCAATTGGGATTGTAGAGATGTTGAAGTCTTATGTGGGAAAGTAAAATACCCTACTGTTTTTCTTGTTCTTGGTTCCCCATAGGATGATTTTTGCCCCATTATATTTGGTAGACGTTTCTTGAACAGTGTTAATGCTAAGAAAGATTGTGAGAAAGAAACTGTTACTGTAAGTTTTGGGGATGTGTCTCATGAGTTTAATTTCTCCAAATTTCGTAGACAACCCCATGAAAAAGAATTTCTTAGTTTCTATTTCTTGAGCTTGCGTTGGTTTTTCCCTTGAAGAGGAAAGGGTGATGCAGCAAAGTAGAGTAAGTATTTCCCTCGGTTTTGAGAACAAAGGTACCAATCCAGTAGGAGACAACGCGCAAGCCACCAAATACCTGCACAAACAAACATCAACTTGCACCTAACGCGACAAAGGGGTTGTCAATCCCTTCACGGTTATTTGCAAAGTGAGATCTGATAGAGATGGATAAACGGTAAAGTAATATTTTTGGCCCCCGGGTCTAAGGCAATGATCATGAATATAGGCATCATGTCTGTATCATGTAGACCGACTCCTGCCTGCATCTACTACCATTACTCCACACATCGACCGAGTCCTGCCTGCATCTAGAGTATTAAGTTCATAGAACAGAGTAACGCATTAAGTAAGATGACATGATGTAGCGGGATAAACTCAAGCAATATGATGAAAACCCCATCTTGTTATCCTCGATGGCAACAATACAATACGTGTCGGTTCCCCTTATGTCACTGGGATGAAGCACCACAAGATTGAAACCAAAGCTAAGCACTTCTCCCATTGCAAGAAAAACCAATCTAGTTGGCCAAACCAAATCGATAGTTCGAAGATACTTGCAAAGATATCAAATCATGCATATAAGAATTCAGAGAAGATTCAAATAATATTCATAGATAAGATGAGCATAAATCCACAATTCATCGGATCTCGGCAAACACACCGCAAAAGAGTATTACATCGGATAGATCTCCAAGAACATCGAGGAGAACATGGTATTGAGAATCAAAGAGAGAGAAGAAGCCATCTAGCTACTAGCTATGGACCCTTAGGTCTGTGGTAAACTACTCACGCTTCATCAGAGAGGCAATGGTGTTGATGTCGAAGCCCTCCATGATCGAATCCCCCTCCTGCAGGACACCGGAAAAGGCCCCTAGATGGGATCTCACAGGTACAGAAGGTTGCGGCGGTGGAAAAGTGTTTTCGTGGCTCTCCTGGTCGGTTTTGGAATATTTGAGAATATATAGGCGGAAGAAATAGATCGGTGGAGTCACGAGGGGCCCACATTGGTGGGGGCGCACCCTCCATCCTCGTGGGTGCCTCGTGGCTTCCCCGACGTGTACTCCAAGTCCTCTGGATGTCTTCTGGTCCAAGAAAAATCTTCGCAAAAGTTTCATTCCGTTTGGACTCCGTTTGATATTCCTTTTCTGCGAAACTCTAAAACAAGGAAAAATAGGAACTGGCGTTGGGCTCTCGGTTAATAGGTTAGTCCCAAAAATAATATAAAATAGCATAATAATGCATATAAAACATCCAAAATAGATAATATAATACCTTGGAACAATAAAAAATTATAGATATGTTGGAGACGTATCAGGCATCCCCAAGCTTAATTCCTGCTCGTCCTCGAGTAGGTAAATGATAAAAACAGAATTTTTGATGTGGAATGCTACTAACATATTTATCCAAGTAATTTTCTCTATTGTGGCATGAATGTTCAAATCCTTATCATTCAAAACAAAAGTTTAATATTGACATAAAAACAATAATACTTCAAGAATACTAACAAGATAATTATGTCTTCTCAAAATAACATGGACAAAGAAAGTTTATCCCTACAAAATCATATAGTCTGGCTATTCTCCATCTTCATCACACAAAATACTCAAATCATGCACAACCCAGATGACAAGCCAAGCAATTGTTTCATACTTTTGACGTTCTCAAACTTTTTCAACTTTCACGCAATACATGAGCGTGAGCCATGGATATAGCACTATGGGTGGAATAGAAGGTGGTCGTGGAGAAGACAAAAAGAGGGAGATAGTCTCACATCAACTAGGCTTATCAATGGGCTATGGAGATGCCCATCAATAGATATCAATGTGAGTAGGGATTGCCATGCAACGGATGCACTAGAGCTATAAGTTTATGAAAGCTCAAAAAGAAAACTAAGTGGGTGTGTATCCAACTTGCTTGCTCATGAAGACCTAGGGCATTTTGAGGAAGCCCATCGTTGGAATATACAAGCCAAGTTCTATAATGAAAAATTCCCACTAGTATATGAAAGTGACAACATAGGAGACTCTATCATGAAGATCATGGTGCTACTTTGAAGCACAAGTATGGAAAAGGTATAGTAACATTTCCCCTTCTCTCTTTTTCTCTCATTTTTCTTTTTTCCCCTTTTTTCCTTCTTTTTTTCTTTCTTCCTTTTCTTTTATTTCCTCACTTGGGACAATGCTCTAATAAATGAAGATCACCATACTTATATTTACTTACAACTCAAAAATTACAACTCGATACTAGAACAAGATATGACTCTATACGAATGCCTCCGACAGTGTACCGAGATGTGCAATGAATCAAGAGTGACATGTATAAAAAAATGATGAACTGTGGCTTTGCCACAAAAACGATGTCAACTACATGATCATGCAAAGCAATATGACAATGTTGGCGTGTGTCATAATAAACGGAACGGTGGAAAGTTGCATGGCAATATATCTCGGAATGGCTATGGAAATGCCTTAATAGGTAGGTATGGTGGCTGTTTTCAGGAAGGTATACGGTGGGTTTATGGTACCGGCGAAAGTTGTGCGGTACAAGAGAGTCTAGCAATGGCGGAAGGATGAGAGTGCGTATAATCCATGGACTCAACATTAGTCAAACAGAACTCACATAATTATTATAAAAATCTATTATTCATCGAAACAAAGTACTGCGTGCATGCTCCTAGGGGGATAGATTGGTAGGAAAAGACCATCGCTCGTCCCCGACCGCCACTCATAAGGAAGACAATCAAAAAATATCTCATGCTCCAACTTCGTTACATAACGGTTCCCCATAAGTGCATGCTACGGGACTCACAAACCTTAACACAAGTATTTCTCAAATTCACAACTACTTACTAGCATGAATCTAATATCACCATCTTCATATCTCAAAACAATCATGAGTGTAACATCCCAAATTTTCAATTTGGTATGTTATACATAGATCATCATTGCATATCATATTTTATTGCATTTTGACAAATCCTCGATAAATCCTAAGCAACTCAAGGACCCTCGGAGAGAGTTGGGGATTTTCTCGAATTCTCATATTTGAGTTTCATCAAATAATAAAACGAGGATGTTGGTTTTAATTATTTTCTCTTCGGAAAAATATTTCATTAAACAAAATAAATGAGAGGAGAAATATGACTTCTCCAAAACAATTGAAATACTGGAGGAAAAATGTTAAAATCATCTATTGGATTTTATTCGGATTTTATTTGCCATTTTTATTGCATTAAAATATTGCATGTTTTCAAAATATTTATTTTGTGTTCAAAAAATGTTCACCCTATTATAGATGTTCTAACTAGACGGGGAAAATTTATTTTATATTTTTTGGACTTTTATTTATTTTTCTACGAATTTTTCCGCGGAACGTATTTTAAAAAAATGCGCCGCCCGACCGGGCCAAGGCCCAGCCGCCCGCGCCCCTCTCCTTCTCCAGCACGCGCCGCCACCGCCGTGTCCGTGGCGAGCACGGGACCCCGCCGGAGCTTGCCCCTTCCCCAAGCTCCCCCCTTTATATACCCTCGCACCCCCCCTCTTCTCTCACCTCGCCCGCCGCCGCCCGCACCCGCCTCGCTCGCCGCCGCCGGAGCCGAGCCCGAGCCGCCGCCGTTCGCCGCCCCTCGCACCCCCCCCCCCCTGAGCCCCAAGCCTCGCCGCCCTCGCCGCCCCTCGACCGGAGCACGGGAGCCCTGCCGGAGCTTGTCCCGACGAGGTAGACCTCGCCTCGTTTTTGCCGGTTTTCTTTAAAAAAAACCTAGATCGGTTTTTTTTGGTTTTATTATTTTGCGAGCGTTCACCGAACCGTTCGTTTTAACGAATGCGTTCATCGGTTTTTCTCTGTTAACGAACGTCCGTTCTTTAACCGTTCGTCCGTTTTTCTTTTTCGTCGGATTTTTCCGCTATTTTTCTCAGATTCGATTTCTGAACGAATCTTCGTTTCTGTTTAACTTTTTGCTCGTTTATCGGAATCAGGCGATTCAAGCGCCTAGAGTTTCGTCTCAAAATTCTCTTTCCGTTTAACCTACTCAAACAAGTTTTTGCTACAGTAAAATTTGACCTAGATCCAGATTAGTAAACGAAGCTTGTTTCTTTCGCCGTTTGATTTTCGTTGCTTCTTTCGAGTTGATTCTTTTTGCAAACCGGAGTTCTTAAGTTGAACTTTCTGGTTGGATCTTTCATTCAAGTTTTACCTGTGCATTAGATGAGTACTGGTTGTATGCTTGTTTGTTTGCGATAGAGTACCCGGAGTGTGCCGCTTGTTACTTCGAATCGCTAGGTTTTGCGGATCATCAGCAAGGCAAGTAACACTTTGATCATACTTTCCATGCCCAGTTTTATTGCATTAGATCTATTCCTCAAACAACTGCATGATTAGGATCTAATTAAATTGTGGGAACTGGGAAGTAGTTGAGGTAGTACCCATTACCTGTTTTGTTATCAAACCCTTGGGAGTTACTTCTACGTTTGCTATTATATTCCCATGCTATGCTCGTAGACGTGGATTGGGTTTGAGAGATTTCCATGACAGATGTGAGATTGTTAATTAATGGTTTACTTAAGGTGGCAACTAAAACTCACATCTGGGTGGATTGAGGTACCTGGGTATTCCAGGATTGCCTGTTTTTCTTTTGGACCGCCACCCAGGTTCAAAGGGATCATGAGATTATTCATGCTAGAAACTTCCGTGTGCAGCCGCAAGCTATTATGGGCTCTAGCATAGTTGACTAAGTTGTGTGAACTCTTACAGTGGTAGACTAGCAGATGTAGGGGAAAGTAGGTGTAACTGTCTACCCATACGTAAGGTGCAAACACTTCTGAAAGACTGTGTCTCGGTCATCCGTTACTCAAACACCATGTAGTGCGAGTAATCCAACGGAGGAGATCGAGTCTTGTGGGAAAAAGTGCACAAACCTCTGCAGAGTGTACAAACTAATCATGGTTAGCCGTGTCCCCGGTTATGGACAACTTGAGTATCTAGTATTTGGATTATCATGTGAATCTCATCACCATGTTACTTTTAATTAATTTTGTTGGGTTAATGATGATTCTTAATTGGGATTGAGATGCTGTCAACCATCTCAATGTTTCACAACCACCATGATAGTTAAATAAAATTTATTCCTTTGAGGTAGGATAAAATTGGCTTTTTGCAAAAATTGTAACCATAGAGCTTTCCACCAGCCATATATGCATGTAGTATAGCATTATTATTGTTCATTATTCTCTATGTGTTACATTGCCAGCATATTCTATGAGCTGACCCGTTTTCGGGCTGCAACGTTTCATGTTGCAGACTTTTCAGACGACGAGTAAGGTGCCTTAGGTCGTGGTCTTATACTCAGTGATGCCGCTGGAGTTGATGGACTCACTTATCTTCCAAGTCTTCCGTTGTTATCGTTTTAGATGGCCTTAAGCCATATTTTTCATACTTATTCTCTTCGGAGATATTCAATGTAATAAGTGTGTGATTGCTACTCTGTTATAAATCCTCCATTTGTACTGTGCGTGTCAGCATTACTGATCCAGGGATGACACTGGTGCACAGCAGCACAGACTATTTGAGGTCTGGTCGCTACAATGAGACACTGGTACGCGTCGGTGCTATACAAATGGTTTTTAACCCCTTTCCACGACGACATTTGGAACCGTCGCCAAGTGAGTGTGGGCGATAGAGGGGTGCTTCCCACACGACCCAGAAACTGTCGGGGATAGGGAGCCTTGATGCATACAGTTGTCCCTATATAACCGTTTCCGATATCTCGAATATCCCAAATTCTTCATCCTTGCTACTCGTTTGTGCTCGCATTGCCATCGCAGTCGGAGTTTTGTGGTTTTACCTAAAACCAGGCAGATTCCAGGCACGTACCTAACTGGCTCTACATTTACGATGCCTGGCATATCACAAATAGTTCATGATTATAAACCGTGTATGATAGGTAGACAATCACACACATTCAGTTTTCCTGCACCGTATGTGATAGTGTCTGACATCACACACGCTTTGCAAACGACAACTGTGTGCATTGTTACACACGTTTCCTCTCCATGAACCGCGTAGGATTATGATGTGTATCGCACACGATGTGCTTTATTAACCGTGTGCACCGTAATGACCTGCACACCGTAATTTCGCCCTAATTTAATCTTGAGTAAACTGCTTCAGGATCCACTTCAAAATAAAAAAGATTCAGACATTGTCATCTAGCACAACTCATTACAGGAAGTAAAAAGAAGGCTACAGGGTTCTTACTTACCATCCTGCAGTTCACTGTTGTCTTGCATAAAGTGTAAACAAATAGTTCGATTGACATCTTTTGACCCATTTTAAGACCAATCTTTATCAGTTTCCTCACTTGATGCTGGTTCATTAATATCGCATTGCCCCATACGCAGAAAGGGTCGAAGTGTGGATCTTTGGAAATGATATATGTACCTAAAAGCGCCAAGTTAATATTAGAAGCTAAACAACAATTGAAAAATGATGTACTACAACACTCCCTCCATCCCATATATAAGATTTTATTACATGTATATCTAGACATCATCAGAACATTAAGGTAACACTCTTCCTTGTTGCTATGTAGCCTGGGATTGCATATTTAGTCACTCAGTACAATGCATGTTGCTATGTAGCCTCAGATATATTAAATATGGCCCTAGTTAACCTACTGATAAATGGGTTACAGATATATTCACTGAAATGTCCAATTCTACGATTAATCCCTTATCAGCCTAAGGCTATATGGTACCAGCTACCGATATCCTGAACAGTGAGTACATATAAGCAATGCGATGAAACTAACCTTGATGGAAAACAACACTGTTCTCAATATTGTCATGTATGAGTACATATAAAGGCATGTTAAGCACAACAGGCTAAACATCAACCAAATATATCCATGGTAGACAACATAATCTACAAATGATAGCTTCAGTGTGTAGGCTTAAGCACGCTAATTAAGCAAAACAAGAAGTGTAAAGGTGTGTTGACTGCATCAGGCATAACATTTAAAAACAAGCAAATAGTCATTCAAACTGGTATTGTGCAGGTCTAAAGTACACTAGTTATTGTTAAAAAACGAAAAGGCATGTTAACTGCAATATCCTTAACAACAACCAAATATCGTAATTCATAGTGGTATTGTTGAAACTGTTATTGATGAAATTGAACTGCAGGGCAAAAAGTTGCACATATAGAGCATCACATTGTGAAGAACTGAAATAAACAAGTCATAAGGCCATCTCTAGCTGATCCTTAAAAAGTTAAAGGACTAAAACCCTTAGTGGATATATATATATATATATACTCCAGCAATTTTTGGCCTTTTCTACTCGATCCCCTAAACTTAACATTGTAAACTTCAATTTGATCAAGTTCAAAGCAGGTTCAACCAAAAGTAGCATGAATTCAAACATAAACATATATAGTTTTGCATAACCGAACATAAAACATAAATTTAAACTAAGCTAAACTACTTTCGGTCAAGGAGATCTTCTTTACATCAGGTAAATCTGTCGGCCCTGTCCGTTTTTTCTTTAAGTTATGACTCTTTGCTGCTTACTTCTATCAAGCCATAGGGTAGAGGTTGAGCCAATCCTTCCTCGTCATGTACGGTGTGCCGCGAGCCGGGTCCGGGCCGGTGCCGTCGTTGGGGTCGTTGGGGAAGGCACTCCTCCACTCGTCGACGTCGAACTCCTCGTCCTCGAGGCCCACCTCGACGCCCTCTGCGCTGCCGTTGCCGCTGCCTTCGACCTCGTCATCGGAGGAGAGCGCGATAACCTCGCCGCCCTCCGCGTCGCCGTCCTCGCTGCCTTCGACCTCATCGTCGGAGGAGTCGCCGCCCTCCGCACCGGCAAAGATATCCCGCTCAGCCTCCACGAGCTCCAGGTGCTGCCGGCGGAGCTCTTGCATGTAGGCCTCGTCGGCGGCCTCGGCCTTGAGGCGCTCCCACGCCTCGCAGTCCTCCCGCGCCATAGTCGAGCTCACCACCTTGGCTCCGGTGGAACGAGGTCGACCGGACATGTGCCGAAGGGGAAATTGAGCCTAGCCGCCGCGCCGTGGTAGAGGACCTGCCACCGGTCGTACTCCATGGTCAGGAGCTCGGCCGTGTGGAAGCTATCGAACCACCGGCGGGTGCGGGTCTCCCGATCTGTAATCTCGATGACCCACGTCCCCCACCGCTAGTGCCGGACCCCGAGGTAGGACCTCGTCGGCTGCTGGGTCCGAGGGAGGACGGGGAAGTCCTCGAATGGGCGTAGGGGCGCAGCGGCGGGCGGATTGGGGACCGGCGACGGCGGATCGAGCCCGCGGAGGATGACGGGGACACCTCGGCGGCCACCTCGCCGGTGTCGGGCAAAAAGGCCGCGATAAACCTCTTGTTGGCCATTGGCTCGTTGAGCTCCCCGGCACACATGCAGAGGTTGAGATGGAGGCGCCGGCGATGGCGGTGACCTACCAATGGTTTTGGGGGTGGTGTGTGTCTGTGTGAGTGGAGGTTTTGGGGAGTGTGTGGTGTGTGTGGAGGGGGGCAAGGTGGTGTTTGAGGAAATACTGCGGCAATTGTAAATTTTACTAGGCGGGAGTAACAAGGCGGGGCTACTGAAAATTTGGATCAAGGGCGAGCAGATATTTTTGAGATTGCGAGGGATGTAGAGGCGGGAGTAAAATGCCGGGGCTACTGAAAATTTGAATCAAGGGACTGAAGCAGAGCGGGAGTAAAAGACATCGCACACTGTCCGCACATACTAATCGTGTGCTATCAAACATTAAAACCTTCCAGGCGGTAGATATTTTCGAGATTACGAGGCAGTAATATTTTCGAGATTGCGAGGGATGCAGAGGCGGGAGTATTTGGGGAGCGAGCTAGTGTGCTTGACACGCTGGCTATGGACTGTAGCCGACGCACCTTCTCGCGTAAGCCATAGGCGTACTATACACTGACGGTGCTCCAGGATATTTTGTGCTGCATCTCACACGGTTGGTGATAATAAACTATGTGGGATCTACTTGATTTTTCATCTTGATTTGAATTACATAATGGGGTCACAGCGGCATTGGACGGTGTTTGAATTGCTAGACCTTCTATATGCAATGAACATGCAACTATATGTGTGTCGTAAAAGGATTGGAATTATTCACGGTTCGTTTGGACATTTTATACATTAAATTGGTTTTCTAGCCATTTCAGGTGCACAATTCAAAATTAAACTACACGCACATGCTCCGGTGCACCAACATGGGATGTAAAATCATATATGTGTCCATGGGTTTATGCTAATGTCCCATGCAAGATATGGGGATGAACTTCGAACACCACGGCACCATGGCTCTCCAGCAAATGTCGACGTACTTGCTTTTGTATTTCTAGTAAATCCAAAAGTTTTCCGAAATTCATGAAACTTGGCATGCTATCATGGAGCGGCATCAACATGCCATGGTAAAAAATTTGTCCCATTTGGGGCAGGTTTGGGTATGAGCTTCTCATAAACCAGAGCTTCTCACAACATGTGTGATGGTTTCGATAGAGAACGATTCACCTTTCTAGACCAAACGATATCCATTGCCTCTTCTCGATTTTAATTTTTTTTCCTAGTGTCAACATAGAACAACAGGAGTGTTGTGTCAGTTTTTGGGATTTTTCGGGGTTCGCTTGGAAATTTTTATACATTCACTGAGTTTTCTATGCATTCATGTGCATAATTCAAATTTGAACTACAGGCACATGCTCTAATGCATATAAATTAGTTGAAAATTCAAATCTGTGTCCTTGGTTGCATGCTTAGGTCCCATGCAAGAAATGGGAATGAATGTCAAACACCCTGCCACCGTCACTCGGACGCAAACATTGAGATACCTGGTTTTTAAATTATAGTAAATCCAAAGCTCGTCCGAAATTCATGAAACTTGGCATGCTGTCATGGAGCAGCATCAACATGCCGTGGTAAATTTTTTGTCCCATTTGGGGCAGGTTTGGGGATATGCTTCTCACAAACCAGAGCTTGTCACAACAAGCCTGATGGTTTCGGTAGGGACGTTTCACCTTTCTGGACGAAATGATATCCATTGCCTCTTCTCGATTCAATTTTTTCCTAGTGTCAACATAGAACAACAGGAGTGTTGTGTCAATTTTTGGGATTTTTCGGGGTTCGTTTGGACATTTTTATGCATTAATAGAGTTTTCAATGCATTCATGTGCATAATTCAAATTTGAACTACATGCACATGCTCTAATGCATATAAATTTGTTGAAAATTCAGATCTGTGTCCTTGGTTGCATGCTTAGGTCCAAGCAAGAAATGGGAATGAATGTCAAACACCCTGCCATCGTCACTCGGCCGCAAACATTGAGATACCTTGTTTTTAAATTCTAGTAAATCCAAAACTCGTATGAAATTCATGAAACTTGGCATGCTATCATGGAGCAGCATCAACATGCCGTGGTAAAAATTTTGTCCCATTTGGGGCAGGTTTGGGTATATGCTTCTCATAAACAAGAGCTTCTCACAACAAGCCTGATGGTTTCGGTAGGGAACGTGTCACCTTTGGGGACAAAACGATATCCATCGCCTCTTATTGCGTTCAAAATTTTCTCATGTCAACATAGAACAACAGGAGTGTTGTCTCAATTTTTGGGATTTTTTGGGGTTCGTTCGGACATTTTTATGCATTAACTGAGTTTTCAATGCATTTATGTGCATAATTCAAATTTGGACTACATGCACATGCTCTAATGCATATAAATTGGTTGAAAATTCAAATCTGTGTCCTTGGTTGCATGCTTAGGTCTCATGCAAGAAATGGGAATGAATGTCAAACACCCTGCCACCGTCACTCGGCCGCAAACATTGAGATACCTGGTTTTTAAATTCTTGTAAATCCAAAAATCGTCTGAAATTCATGAAACTTGGCATGCTATCATGGAGCGGTATCAACATGCCATGGTAAATTTTTTGTCCCATTTGGGCCAGGTTTGTGGATATGCTTCTCATAAACCAGAGCTTCTCACAACAAGCCTGATGGTTTCGGTAGGGAACGTCCCACATTTGGGGACGAAGTGATATCCATTGCCTCTTATTGCTTTCAAAAAATTTCTCGTGTCAAAATAGAACAACAGGAGTGTTGTCTCAATTTTTCGTATTTTTCGGGGTTCGTTTGGACATTCTTATGCATTAATTTAGTTTTCAATGCATTTATGTGCATAATTCAAATTTGAACTACATGCACATGCTCTAATGCATATAAATTTGTTGAAAATTCAAATATGTGTCCTTGGTTGCATGCTTAGGTCCCATGCAAGAAATGGGAATGAATGTCAAACACCCTGCCACCGTCACTCAGCCGCAAACATTGAGATACCTAGTTTTTAAATTCTAGTAAATCCCAAACTCGTCTGAAATTCATGAAACTTGGCATGCTATCATGGAGCAGCATCAACATGCCGTGGTAAAAATTTTGTCCTATTTGGGCAGGTTTGGGCATATGCTTCTCACAAACCAGAGCTTCTCACAACAAGCATGATGGTTTTTGTAGGGAACGTCCCACCTTTGGGGACGAAACGATATCCATTGCCTCTTATTGCTTTCAAAAAATTTCTCGTGTCAGCATAGAACAACAGGAGTGTTGTGTCAATTTTTGTGATCTATCGGGGTTCGTTTGGACATTTTTATGCATTAACTGAGTTTTCAATGCATTTATGTGCATAATTCAAATTTGAACTACATGCACATGCTCCAGTGCATACAAATTGGTTGAAAAATCTAATATGTGTCCTTGGGTGCATGCGGTCCCATGCAAGAAATGGGAATGAATTTCAAGCACCAGGGCACTGTTGATTGCCGGCAAAACGTTGAGATACTTTGTTTTTAAATTCTAGTAAATCCAAAACTCGTCTGAAATTCATGAAACTTGGCATGCTATCATGGAATGGCACCCGACATGATGTGTTATTTTTCGTGTCCATTTTTAGAGAAGGTGCACTCGAATAACAGCAAACAAAGGCATTTTGAAAAAATAGCCACACCTTTCATATCTCAAACGTTTGTATAATTCAAACCGTGTGCATTCTGTTAACCATTCACGTGACGCCACGTGTCTTGGTTTTAATAGCTATAGGAGGTGTCGTGCGGACAACTGCTTGACTGAACAGGAGGCGTGCGAGCGCAGTCCGGTGCGCAGGATCATCGAGAGGCTCACCGGGAAGCGTGTGAGTAGCTGTGTGAAATGATGGTAGGAATGGTAGAAGTCCGTCGTGCAGGCTCACCGGGAGGCGAGACAGCTTTTGACCGCAGCCTGCCTCGCTCTCACTGGTCCGTATTAATTGCGCGCCCGAGCCGTCGGCCATAATAGGCGGCCACACCCCCGGTCCACAGTGGTCACCAACATCTTGATTCTGGAGTGTATGACGATGCCACCGAAGCGCACCATCGGAGGGAGTGGCGACGCCGGGGCTGGTGAAGCACCCGTGCAACGCGTGAAACTGGGCACAGAGGTTTCCGGCGCCGCTGACGAGGTCTCGCGAGGGCAGTAGCACGACCTTGACTTCGTCGGCGCCATCGTGACCCCCCCCCCAGCCAGAGCCGGAGGTCAACAGAGCAACTCCGGCAACGACTGCGACTCCGATGGAAAACCGGTTAGTCATCTATATACCCATTTGTGCGGCAAACATATCATGTGTTTTCTGGAATATAAATCCTACGGTTATGTTATCTCGGTCCATGAAATCAGAGTAATTAAGATCCGTTAGATGCATGTAGTGTATTGATTGTTTGAATGTTATCCGTATAGAGTTAGCGATTAATTGTTTGTTCTGTACAAATGATTTTTGGTAATAATCCGACTAGGGTTAGCTTGCGTGCTAATAAATCGTGGCCAGATCTTGAGAATTGATTTTGAATGTCCTACATATATGTTTGTGCCTTTTTCTTCCTAATCTTGAGAATTGATTTTGAATGTCCTACATGTTATGCCATTTTTTTCTTTCAGATTGGTATGTACACGGATGAGGCTCCGGCCAGCGCCGCCGCCGGATGTAGATCTTGGACCCGACTGTGCGGCCAGAAGCGCCCCCCTGGACCTGAGGAACTAGTAAAATCTCTGGCGGACCGCATCAGCGATCTCCCGGAGGGCATCCTTGGGGAGATCATCTCCCCCCACCAAGGATGGCTGCCGCACACAAGTCCTCGCATCTCGGTGGCGCACTCGATGGCGCAACGCGCCTCTTAATCTCGACTGTCCTCAGCTATCTCTCGATAATGATTCTGAACTCCCCGGATCCATCATCTCCTCCCACCAGGGCTCCGTTCAACGCATTTGCATCCCGGCATGCTACTTGCTGGACATACCCTGCATGGCAGCCGCCTGGCTGACATCCCGTCAATTCGATAAACTCCAGCAGCTTGAGTTCTACCATGACTATGTATGTAACATACCACGAACTGGTGTGTCTGTGCCCTCACCACCGATGTCCATCTCGTGGTTTTTCTCATCTCTCCACACTGCCACCTTCGTCCGCTGCCATATAGCAGACAATCTAGTACAAATGCTTCGACTCCCACTGCTAAAAAAACTTGCGCTTGTGGTGGTTGATCTGTCGGAGGCCGCACTGCACAGCATCATCCACTCCAGCTGCCCTACCCTGGAGTGCTTGCTGCTTGTTTTTGCAATGGAAATTCATATATGTTGTCTCAAAATAAAGTCGCCCCACCTTGTAAGCATGGGAATTTGTTTTTTTGGACATGATCTCATCATCAAAGATGCCCCTTCACTTCAAAGGTTGCTCCTTGATTATGGTATATTACCTTTGCAAATAACTATAGTCTCTGCGCCTAAACTGGAGACCTTGGGTGCAATTCGTGATCCTTTTAGATGGTTCAAGATGGTGTTTGACTCCACACCTATTGAGGTACTGTATATTATTCACGTAAACTTTTGTAATCTGCCCTTTTCATTTGTGTGCATAAGTTAAGTATCATCTTGGAGTACACTTTTGGTACTAATATTATGTTCTATGCTCAATGAAGAGCTTGTCCATCCTATCAGTGGTGGTGGATTCTGTCAAGACCTTACATATAAGTATGTGGTGTTTTGATCTGAACACGAGTATTGGCTTGCTGCAATGCTTTCGATGTCTGGAGAATTTGTATATAAAGGTGATGATTTCACGCACATTGAAAGCCCATATATAATGTACTATAATTAATCGTTCAGCTATCACTCTTTCAACATGATCTTTTTTAGACATTAACTGTTTTCAATCTTCATCTCTATTTAGGCACTAACACATGGAGAAAAAGGTATAATCAATCGATGGTTCAAGAAGCACCAGGATTTTCTCAGATCTCATGACATTCGTTTGAAGACAGTAACACTGGAAGATATGCATCCAACAATGCAAACACTAGCTTTGTCACATTCTTCATGTTGAATGCGAGGGCACTATTGTCCATGAGGATTAAGTTTTTTGATAAGAAATTTCTTACGGCTGCAAGTGTTGAACAACATAAAAAGAAGTTTTCAGGTGGACCTAAGGGCTTCTAATCGTGCTTGGCTTCTATTTACAACAGCTTGTCATCATGTACCAGTAGAATTTCTGGTCGGGGATCTTGATTTTATGGATCAGACCGATCCATTTGATTGTGACTGCCGAAAACTTTGGTTGAGTTAGATGTCATTGTTCCTGTTCAATCTGGATTTTGTCTAAACCTGATGAGCAATTAATCCTCGTGCTTTTGTACTGTTTGTAAGTTGGAGTTAGATATTGTTTCCCTTTTCAACTCGGTTTTGACCCGTATTTTCTTTCATAGTGGGCCAATGGCTTGCCATTTCTTTAATTAAGACATAAATATTAGAAGCATTCACAACATAGGGAAACAACGTCACTCTTGCGGGATCCTTGAGATCTTTGTTCATTACAGAACCTGCAACTTCTTAGCGCCCACCAGCACCCACGAACTTATTTTTAACTAGCACACCAAATGGTTAGTAATTCTTAATAAGAAAAGTTGCATGGTAGTGACAGATTTGGATTTGTCATTTGCGACCCACGAGGAAAAACCCTATCCAAGGCGGTGCCGACTCGACAGTAAACATTGAGAAACCTGGTTTTAAAATTATGGTAAATCCAAAACTCGCCTCAAAATCATGAAACTTGGCATGGTGTTATGACATAGCACCAACATGTTGTGGTAAAAAATTAGTCCAATTTGGGACAAGTTTTGGTACAAACTTCTTACAAACCAGAGCTTCTCTCAAACAGGCTCATGGTTCCGAGAGGGACCTTGTCACCTATGTGTTCGAAACGACATATGCTATCTCTTCCCGCTTTGATTTATTTACAGAGGCAACATGCAACTATAGTAGCGACGTCCTAAAAATATGAAATTATTCACGGTTCGTTTTGCCTTTTTATACATTATTTGAGTTTCCTAGGCATTTTGGAACGTACTTTGGAGTGTGCAAAGGTCATGTGTGTACTAGCCACATATGTAATTGGATGTTCAATCTGTTTATGGAATCAAGTCCTTATAAGTTATAAGTACATATGTTGTTGTTCTGTGTGCAATGACATTGCACACGAACCATACTGGGGAACCCGTCGGTGATGATTTCATCAATCACTGACAATTGTATACCACCAAGAGTTTGCCCACAACACACACGGCTTATTAGCAGCAATCGTCTGTGTTATTATCGGTCTTCGCACACATTTCTGATTACAGACCTGTTTGTCGCGTATCACACACATCTTGTTATATTGAACCGTTTCTGTTCTCTTGGCTCAAAGCAAACAGTTCATCCGAGTGAACCGCATGCCGTATATCGCACACACCTTGATCTGGCTGACCGTTTCTTTTGTGTTGCCTAATCACAAACAGTTCATCTAAGTGAACCGTATGTTGTATATCGCACACACCTTCATCTGGCTGCCTGTTTCTTTTGTTTCTCCTCACAGTAAATAGTTAATTGAACTGAACCGTATGCCCTGCCTCGCACACGCAACCAAAATCTGAACCGTGTTTGATGCATCCGCCATCGCAAACGTTTTGCACCTTTTTTATGTTTTTTTACACCACCGTTTGCGATTATTGCATCGCACACAGTTTCGTCGAAGGGTCTCTGATCATAGTGTCACGTTAGCAGCATCATGCAGTAGTGAGGAATCAAACTTCTCATAGCATTCAATGCACTTTATATGAAAGTTCTTATTATATCCCTCTTGGATGCCTATCATCTTAGGACTAAATTTGTAACCAAAGCAAATTACCATGTTTTTTAGAGACTCTCTAAGTAATATCAGTGAAGTACGAGAGTTCAACAATTTCTATAAAATAAAACCACCGCCGTGCTCTAAAAAGATATAAGTGAAGCACTAGAGGAAAATTGCCTAGCTCAAAAGATATAAGTGAAACACATAGAGTATTCTAATAAATCACGATTCATGCATGTCTCTCCCAAAAGGTGTGTACAGCAAGGATGATTGTGGCAAACTAAAAAGCAAATACTCAAATCATACAAGACGCTCCAAGCAAAACACATATCATGTGCTGAATAAAAATATAGCCTCAAGTAAAGTTACCGATAGACGAAGACTAAAGAGGGGATGCCTTCCGGGGCATCCCCAAGCTTAGGCTCTTGGTATCCTTGAATATTATCTTGGGCTGCCTTGGGCATCCCCAAGCTTAGGCTCTTGCCACTCCTTATTCCATAGTCCATCAAATCCTTACCCAAAACTTGAAAACTTCACAACACAATACTCAACAGAAAATCTCGTAAGCTCCGTTAGTATAAGAAAATAAATCACCACTTTAGGTACTGTTGTGAACTCATCATTTATTTATATTGGTGTAATATCTACTGTATTCCAACTTTTCCATTGTTCATACCCCCCGATACAAGCCATAGATTCATCAAAATAAGGTAACAACAAATAGAAAACAGAATCTGTCAAAAACAAAACGGTCTGTAGCAATCTGAATATTTTGAATACTTCTGTAACTCCAAAAATTCTGAAAAATAGGAAGACCTAAGAAATTTGTTCATTAATCTTATGCAAAAAAGAATCAATATTTTACCACGCTCCTGTGATTTTAAACAATTCTGGGACTGAGCGCAAAAGTTTCTGTTTTTCAGCAAGATCAAATCAACTATTACCGTAAGCTATCCCAAAGGTCTTACTTGGCACAAACACTAACTAAAACACAAAACCACATCCAACCAGAGGCTAGATGAATTATTTATTGGAAAACAGCTAGGATAAATATTGGGTTTTCTCCCAACAAGCACTTTTCCTTAAAGCCTTTTAGCTAGGCGTTTGGGATTTCGATGATGCTCACAAGAAAGACAAGGATTGAAGCGCACAGAGAGCATCGTAAAACACGTGATAAACACATCTAAGTCTAACATACTTCCTATGAATAGGCATTTTATAAGAAAACAAATTATCAAGGCAAGCAAAAACTAGGATATGCAAGGAAGAAGAAAGAGACGATAGCAATCTCAACATGAAGAGAGGTAATTTAGTAACATAAAATTTCTACAACCATATTTTCCTCTCTCAAAATAATTACAAGTAGGATCATAAGAAAATTCAACAATATAGCTATCACATAACATATTCTCGACACAATCCACATGCATGCGAAGTTGACACTCTTCCAAAATAGTGGGATTAATATTAACTAAAGTCATGACCTCTCCAAACCCACGTTTATCAAAAAATTCATAAGATTGAACATACTCCAAATATGTGGGATCTAAAGTTGACACTCTTCCAAACCAACTTTCAATATTATAGCAAACATTATTATCAATCTCATATTCATCATGGGGATTAAATAAATTTTCAAGATCATAAGAAGAATCACCCCAATCGTGATCATTGGAACAAGTAGTGGACATAGCAAAACTAGCATCCCCAAGCTTAGGGTTTTGCATATTATCGACATTAATAGAAATTTATAATAACATCATTGAAATCATGCTCTTTATTCAAAGATCTATCGTGAATCACTTCATAAAGTACATCATCACAATTTTCAGATTCACGAAATGCAAGCAAAAGTTCATAAAGATAATCTAGTGCACAAAACTCACTAGCAATTGGTTCATCATAATTGGATCTCTTAAAAAGATTGGCAAGCGGATGAGGATCCATAAATCTTAGGTTCTCTGGTTTGCAATAAATACACAATTATTCCAACCAAACGAGCCAAGTAAGACATCAAGGCAAACGAAAAGATGAACGGAAGAAGGGCGAAGAAAAGGAAAATCTTTTCAAAAATCATTTTAGAAGTGGGGGAGAGGAAAACGAGAGGCGAATGGTGAATAATGTAATGCAAGGGATGAGAGTTTATGATGGGTACTTGGTATGTCTTAACTTGGCGTAGATCTCCCCAGCAACGGTGCCAAAAATTGGCAAGTTGACGGAAGATCAAATCTTGACTTGACTTGGCGTAAATCTCCACGGCAACGGCGCCAGAAATTGGCAAGTTGATCGAAGATCAAATCTTGACTTGACTTGGCGTAAATCTCCTTGGCAACAGCACCAAAAATTCTTCCTCCTACTTCTTGAGCTTGCGTTGGTTTTTCCCTTGAGGAGGAAAGGGTGATGCAGCAAACTAGAGTAAGTATTTCCCTCAGTTTTGAGAACCAATGTATCAATCCAGTAGGAGACAACGCGCAAGCCTCCAAATACTTGCACAAACAAACACAACTTGCACCCAGCGTGACAAAGGGGTTGTCAATCCCTCCACGGTTATTTGCAAAGTGAGATCTGATAGAGATGGATAAATGGTAAAGTAATATTTTTGGTATTTTTGGTTTATGAAACGGAAAGTAAAAGATTGCAAAGGAAGTAAATAGGAAACTAAAATTGTAGATCGGAAACTTATATGATGGAAAATAGACCCGGGGGCCATAGGTTTCACTAGAGGCTTCTCTCAAGATAGAAATTATTACGGTGGGTGAACAAATTACTGCCGAGCAGTTGATAGAAAAGTGCAAAGTTATGACAATATCTAAGGCAATGATCATGAATATAGGCATCACGTCCGTATCAAGTAGACCGACTCATGCCTGCATCTACTACTGTTACTCCACACATCGACCGACTCCTGCCTGCATCTAGAGTATTAAGTTCATAAAACAGAGTAATGCATTATGTAAGATGACATGATGTAGCAGGATAAACTCAAGCAATATGATGAAAACCCCATCTTTTTATCCTCGATGGGAAAAATACAATACGTGTTGGTTCCCCTTCTATCACTAGGATCAAGCACCGCAAGATCGAACCCAAAGCTAAGCACTTCTCCCATTGCAAGAAAAACCAATCTAGTTGGCCAAACCAAATTGATAGTTCGAAGATACTTGCAAAGATATCAAATCATGCATATAAGAATTCAGAGAAGATTCAAATAATATTCATAGATAAGCTAATCATAAATCCACAATTCATCGGATCTCGCCAAACACACCGCAAAAGAGTATTACATCGGAACATCGAGGAGAACATGGTATTGAGAATCAAAGAGAGAGAAGAAGCCATCTGGGTACTAGCTATGGACCCATAGGTCTGTGGTAAACTACTCACGCTTCATCGGAGAGGCAATGGTGTTGATGTAGAAGCCCTCCGTGATCGAATCCCCCTCTGGCAGGATGCCGAAAAAGGCCCCTAGATGGTATCTCACGGGTACAGAAGGTTCTGCGGTGGAAAAGTCTTTTCGTGGCTCTCCTGGTAGGTTTTGGAATATTTGAGAATATATAGGTGGAAGAAATAGGTTGGTGGAGTCATGAGGGGCCCACAAGGGTGGGGGCGTGCCCTCCGTCTTCGTGGGTGCCTCATGGCTTCCTTGACTTGTACTCCAAGTCCTCTGGATGTCTTCTGGTCCTAGAAAAATCATCGCGAAAGTTTCATTCCGTTTGGACTCCGTTTGATATTCCTTTTCTGCGAAACTCTAAAACAAGGAAAAAAGAGGAACTGGCACTGGGCTCTCGGTTAATAGGTTAGTCCCAAAAAATATAAAATAGCATAATAATGCATTTAAAACATCCAAAACAGATAATATAATGGCATGGAACAATCAAAAATTATAGATACGTTGGAGACGTATCACTAGTAAAGATGAAATTATTGGTCTTGCTTCTATTGCTATGCCTCCTACTAATCCTTTAGAACAATATCTGCTAGACCGTGAAAATGATATGTTTATGAATGAAAGAAAGGAATTAGATGAAATATTCTTTAACCAAATGCCTGTTTTGAAATACAACTTGCCTGTTTAGATTCTTGGGGATCCTCCTCCACCCAAGGGAGACCCCGTGTTTGAGCTTAAACAATTACCTGATACTCTGAAATATGCCTATCTTGATGAAAAGAAGATATATCCTGTAATTATTAGTGCTAACCTTTCAGAGCATGAAGAAAAGAGATTATTGAAAACTCTGAAAATTCATTGTGTTGCTATTGGATATACTCTTGATGATCTTAAGGGCATTAGTCCCACTCTATGTCAGCACAAAATTAATGTGGAGCCTGATGCTAAACCAGTTGTTGATCACCAACGACGGTTAAATCCCAAGATGAAGGAAGTGGTAAGAAATGAAATACTAAAGCTTCTGGAAGCAGGTATAATTTATCCTATTGCTGACAGTAGATGGGTAAGTCATGTTCATTGTGTCCCTAAGAAGGGAGGTATTACTGTTGTTCCTAATGATAAAAATGAATTGATTCCACAAAGAATTGTTACAGGTTATAGAATGGTTATTGATTTTAGAAAGTTGAATAAAGCTACTAGGAAAGATCATTATCCTCTACCTTTTATTGATCAAATGCTAGAAAGACTATCAAAACATGCACACTTTTGCTTTCTAGATGGTTATTCTGGTTTTCTCAAATACATATGTCAAAAGTGGATCAAGAAAAAACTACTTTTACTAGCCCTTTCGGTACTTTTGCTCATAGACGTATGCCGTTTGGTTTATGTAATGCACCTGCTACCTCTCAAAGATGTATGACTGCTATATTCTCTGACTTCTGTGAAAAGATTGTTGAGGTTTTCATGGATAATTTCTCTGTTTACGGAACTTCTTTTGATGATTGCTTAAGCAACCTTGATCGAGTTTTGCAGAGATGTGAAGAAACTAATCTTGTTTTGAATTGGGAGAAGTGCAACTTTATGGTTAATGAAGGTATCGCCTTGGTACATAAAATCTCCGAAAGAGGTATTGAAGTTGATAAAGCTAAAGTTGATGCTATTGAAAATATGTCGTGTCCTAAAGATATCAAAGGCATGCTGGTTTTTATAGGACATTTATTAAAGACTTCTCTTAAATTTCTAGGCCTCTCAATAATCTCTTGCAAAAAGATGTTCCATTTGTTTTTGATGATGATTGTGTAGAAGCATTTGAAATCCTGAAGAAAGCCTTGATTTCTGCACCTATTGTTCAACCACCTGATTGGAACCTACCTTTTGAAATTATGTGTGATGCTAGTGATTATGTTGTTGGTGCTGTATTAGGACAAAGAGTTGATAAGAAGTTGAATATTATTCATTATGCTAGTAAAACTCTAGAAAGTGCTCAAAGAAATTATGCTACTACTGAAAAAGAATTTTTAGCAGTTGTCTTTGCTTGTGATAAGTTAAGATCCTATATTGTTGATTCTAAAGTAACTATTCACACTGATCATGCTGCTATTAAATACCTTATGGAAAAGAAAGATGCTAAACCTAGACTTATTAGATGGGTTCTCCTGCTGCAAGAATTTGATTTGCATATTATTGATAGAAAGGGTGCTGAGAACCCTGTAGAAGATAACTTGTCCAGGTTAGAAAATGTTCTTGATGACCCACTACCTATTGATGATAGCTTTCCTGATGAACAATTAGCTGTCATAAATGCTTCTCGTAATGCTCCATGGTATGCTGATTATGCTAATTACATTGTTGCTAAATTTATACCACCTAGTTTCACATACCAGCAAAAGAAAAAAAGTTCTATGATTTAAGACATTACTTTTGGGATGACCCACACCTTTATAAAGAAGGAGTAGATGGTGTTATTAGATGTTGTGTACCTGAGCATGAACAGGAACATACACTACAAAAAATACACTTCCGTGATGATACGTGTTTGTCACAGTAGGTCACGTTTTCTGTCATGCATGTGCATCCATGAAAATTTATGACAGAATCAAGCTAGTCATACCTGTGTTGTCGTAGAAGTGTTCCATGACATTACCAAAATTATCGTCACGAAAGTGTCCACTTCCATGACGATAAATCGCGCGTCATAGAAGTGCTTTCGTCAAGGGTGACCGGCACGTGGCATCCACCGTAACGGGACACCGTTAAGCTATCGGGTCCGGTTTTGGATCCGATAACCCGTTAACAGCCGGGACCAATGGGAATTTTCCACGTGTAAAATTCTCATTGGCCGGAGGAAACACGTGTTGGCTCAACGTTCGGACAGATGTCATCCACTCATTGAACAGGAGAAGCCTATGATACGTCGACACGTGGCATGGCCCAACAGAGGCCCATATAGGTTAAAAAGGCCGGCCCAGTCAAAGGCCCGTAGTACTTACTCAGGTACTAGTGGGCCAGCCCAATAACGTCCTGTTTAATAAAGGCCCATTTACGGCCCAAAGCCAGATCTGGCTCGTTAATTGTTCGCCGAATATTTGGGCCCAATTACAGCCCAGTGACTTTCGGCGTGTTAGAGGCCCGATGTAGACATGGGCCCATTTCAGGCCGGTGTGTCTTTCGGCCTGGGAATGACCCGTGCTACCCATGGGCCATATATGGTCCGACGCGACATCTGGCCCACTAACGGCCCGTGATAAAGGTGGCAACAGTTCAGCCCAACGTGACTTTGGGCCTGTTAAAGGCCTGTCGTATAATTCGGCCCGTTGATGCCTGTACTAAGCTTTCGGCCTGTTAAAGGCCCATGATATCAGTGGGCCAACTAAGGCCCGAGATATGTTTCAGCCTGGTAACGGCCTATCATATAACTGGGCCGAAAAAGGCCCGGTCTACATTTCAGCCTGCTGAAGGCCCGTCGACGACTAGTGAAAATTGAGGCCCAACATGCATTTCGGCCTGCTAAAGGCCCATGGTTTCTTGTGGGCCATAACAGGCCAGCAGAATATTCAGCCTGTTAATGGCCCAACGCTACATGGGCCAAACTAAGCACAGCGTCCACAAAAGGCCCAACTAAAATTTGGGCCGAATATAGGCCGGAGTAAGTTGTGGGCCTGGCGCAAAAAGTGTGAAGGCCCCAATGGCCATTCGGGCCTAAGAAAGATGCAGGCCGGCCCAATTGTGGCCCGCTAAAAACCAGGCCCGTTAGAGGCGAATGTTTCGGCCCGGTCGCCTACATTAGATTTTTTTCAGATAGCGAATGATGGCAGTAACTAGTAGGAATTAAGAACAAACCTACTCTACACAATAAAGAAATTACGACATAGTAACTTAGAAATAAACCTACACTATACAATAAAGGATTTATGGTATATTACATCCACTGGGCATCGAAGTTCGCCACCAGTGATCATAAAGCGCAACGAAGAAGCAGATTACAAAAACTGGGCACCATTGCAGCGTAACAAAATAATACTAAACCGAGACCACTTCCAAGACAGTTCAAGAATAGTTAGGCTTGCGCGGGAACTACTGCGCAAGCTGCTAAGCAAGGTTGTGAGACCGGCCTAGCATGTCGGTCATAGCTTCCAGGTGTAGCTGTTTAGCAATGAGGTTCTCATTGGTGTTCTCCGCAATCTTTCTTAGAGATAGGACTTCAAGTCGAAGTTGAGTTGCAGAATGCCTTTCTGCTAGAACTTGGGACTGAAGAAGTCGAACTGATTCAGACAGCGAATTCTGTGAGCTTGTCTGACTGCTAGTCTCACGTAACTTGAACACTGATCAAGACAAGACTTTGGGGTTGTCTCGCTATCTTCAAGATGGTTTGCCTTCTTTGCTGCAATATATGTTGGGTTTGTCTCACAGCCTTCAGCAGACTTGCTCATGCCATCAGGCATATCACCCTGAAACAAGCAGAGAGATGAAAGGTTTTGCACGTGTATAAACAAAGATGATAACTGTGATTTCAATTCCATCCAATTTGAAATTAGAAAATAAAGAGTAAGTTCAAAATATCAATAGCATAATTTGGCATTGTTCATAATGCGGGGAGCTTCCCCACACTACTGGATTACCATGTCAACATAACAAGCATAGATGAAGGGCAAAGACAATCATTGTATCTATTTTGGTTAATGTGCATGGCATGTTGTTCATATCATCAGCCACATCAGTAAGATAAAACAAGAGATGACAAGGTGCAAATGTGGGCTTCTTCACCACACATTGGATTATAGATCCACAAAAACAAGCATACATATAGGGAGTATTGAGTAATGTGTATGGTATGAATAAGGAATTTGATTTTACAAGTAAAACTTGGAACTTGCGGTTCTTGCGAACATGCATTTTGATAGAAACAGCAAACTAAACAGCAGTAAACGATAGGGAGTATGAGAAAATTAAACAGCAGTTGAGGATAAAGGCTTTAGAAGGGCTGACTTACATTAACAGTTAACACCTGCTTTATACTGCCCTTCTTCATGTCAAGGGAAGGATAACTCAAGAATTTCAGTACAGACTCTTCTTCATAAGCATTGCATGTACTCTACATTTTGTAGAGAGTAATTATAGATATGATAATATTGGAAGGGATAGAGGATAACGAAGATAAGATGCAGATTGATGCTACATAATCAACAACCAATCCCTATAAGTACAAGCATTACAGGATAATATGTACTGACAAGAGCAATGGGCTACACTTCTGCACTGGCATTGTCTGTGTATTCAACTTTTTGGTAAGATTGAATATAGATCTGATATTTTTTTAGTAAATTGTGGGCGAGGGAGATAAGATGCAGAATGCTACACAATGAACCAATCCCTCTTCCCATAATACAATAGTGTTTTGAACACTGGTGTACTGTACAAAGCGTTCTTATATTATGGGATGGAGGGAGTAGCTGTTAATGTAAGTACAGTCATAGACAACGTTCATTCCTTACAAGAGGACTGCAGAGCTAAACCTCTTCAAAAGCATTGGGTTGATTCTATATTTATGTAAGAGTCCATACAGATCTTATAATGTCCACCAAATGGACGATAACGAGGCTAACATGTGCAGTGATGCTACATAATCAAAAAGCTATGAAAGTAAGTATGGTCATACAGGGAAGAGGTACTCACAAGAGCAAGGCAGTGTGCAGTATAGTTGCGAGATTCTGTGGTCCCTTGAGAATGAGTGTTCTGCTAACAGTTTTCGTACAAGTGAGACGTTAAGGCAAATGCAGAAATGTAGTTCAGATTGTGATGTGATATCATAGACAGTACCTTACGCTGCAGACGAGACCAATGTGTAACAAGATTATTCCAGTCACTGTCTGATAAATGTAGCACCGGAGACTTTACAGAAATTTTGTTTAGAGGCTTGCCATCGAAGTGCGCTTGCCTCAGGTAGGAACGATACTTCATCAACGAGTGCTTGAAAAGCGCAACCAACCCTTGCTTGTCTTGACAATCCAGTTTGGTCCTCGCCTATTTAAAAGAATGAAATCTTGTGTCTTCCGTCAGCAGAAACATATGCAGTAATTACCATGAATAACATTAGTACATTACTTACGCGTAAGTTGCGGAGGAAGACTGGAAATTGTTTTGTGTCTGCGGTATAATCTTTCCATGAAGGAAAGATGCACACAAAGTTCCTGACAACAATATAATCTTCGTCTTCTAAACTGGGAAGAAATGGAACAGGGGTCCTATTTGCTGCAATTGGGGCTCTCTCTGGTTTGAAAAGGGATTTGGCAACTGGATTTGGTGTACTCTTTGCTGGAATGGGGATTTTGTGTTGTAGAGCTGGTGCTATGTCAACTGGCATCATCATACTGTTTGCTGCAGTTGGGGTCTGCTGAGTTAGGGCATCAGAAATGACCAGTGTAGTAGCGCTAGAGTCTGCTAGAGTTGGGGTGTTTTGTGGGTCAGGTGATATTGCAACTACACCTAATGGGCTATTTGATTTATCAGGTGTCACTACCTTTTCCAAATACTTTGCTCGTGCTCCTCCATGATCAACAATCGCCCTCTTCCTTTTGAACGTCTGATACACAAGAACAGCATTTCAATGGATAATATGGTATGATGACAGATGGAATATGTACTGAAAATGGATAGGCAGGGCGTATTCACATACACGATGTGTAAACTAAGCTAATGGCAGTGCAACAAAGTAGAAGCAATGCAAAGCATCAGTTGCAACATATGTGCGACCAATATAACCTTGGAAAGTTAGAGCAAGCACCTTGATGGGTGAATAAGATAGGGCATCTGCCTTTGACTCCTCCACTAGGGAGCTACATTGACTTAGGTCTCCCTCTAGCTCAGAATCAGTGTTAGGATCATATTTTGAGCATGAATCTGTAGGTGGAGAGCGTTTGCATTGCATTGCATCCAGACTTCATTTCAGTCCCTTAATGCCAAGTTTGACAGCCATGGCATTGTTCTGATTTATTCTTTTCATGCGCGCAAGCTCATAATCATTATGATGCTGTTCAGAATCTGAGATTCATGAAAACATAAAAAGTAGTCAGATTATCTATGGAATGCATTGCGGATTCAACTCGAAGAGTGTCTCCCTACAAACCCCTGCATATGCAAAGTTCACCCCCCAACCGTGCTGACCAGACCACATAGAAATACAAACATCTTATGTCTCTATAACAGGCAGACACACATTTCAAAACCGAAGTAGGAACATTGGAATCATATCAAATTCGTATTTGAACAAATAAACTAAGAATTATGAGTGGCATAATGTTTAGCTTCAAGGGTGGAGTGCTGGTAGTGCGACGCATAGCAAGTAGGCAGATTGTATTCCATGTAAAAGATTGTAGTCTATGTAAAAGCTGGAAATGACACTTTCTTTCTATACAATGCAGTGTTCGTTGCCCACACATGATGGAAGAGATCACACAGAGAAATACTATTCACTCATGTCTACGGTTCCAGTATTTTGAAACAGGGTGGTCCACCCTAAAAGAATATTGACAACAAATATGAAAAGGCAAGCATAGATGTAGTGAATCAATCATTTACTTGTGAGCTTACTAGGACAAGTATGCAGAATTGTAACTGCAGTAAGAGACCGTCCAAAATCTGAATCAAGAAGTTTGTCTAGCACTTATTGTTTGCACCTAATCGACGTGAATAATTGGATATCATTTCGAATGAGTAAGAAAGACAAGTAAAATTGTCAACAAACCTGGCCTGCAGTAGTAATCTGGGTCAATGTCACTAGGGCCGGAATTTTGAAACCCTGTGAACTTTACAGGTACTAAAGATTATTGAAATACATCTGAACCATTAAGTGTAGGTAGCACTCAGCACACAACAAACCCTAATGACAGTCCTGCCTAATGAGTAATGAATCAATTAGAAAATGGGTGATGAGGACTGGCTGCGGAGTGTACAGGACGTATTTCAGGATAAATCGGGTCGGCTTAGTGGGTGTTGCACGCCTGAGCCCTGAACGGACTGGGAAGGTAGGAACGACGGCGCACTCGGGCAGCGGTGACGCTGTTGGGAGAGCGGCTCCTGACCTCCTATTAGTCCGACGTCTCCTCCTAGAGTCATGTCGTCCGGGGACGGCAAGTCGCCGGCGAGGCAGGCGGCTGGGGGCGAGTAGAGATCGAAAGCGCGCAGCAGAATAGAGGGGAATCGGGTCCTGGGCCGACCCAAAATCCCAGGATGGGCCACGGCCCACCGTGGGCACCCTGTAGAGATACACACCAGAGTGTTCTTCTGCTAGCATTTTTTGAGCAAAAGAGGGTTTACCCTCCGATTTCTATTAAAGAAACCACCACGGAACCAACATGATCAATTAAACCCTAAGCATGATCAATTAAACCCTATTATGACGGTGCCATGGCAGATTTAAAGCTGCAAACCGAAATGCTATTTAGCATCCATTGTTTGCTTCGAACTAAGAACTAAATTCTAAGAGCTGAAAAGAAAGTAGAGTAACCAAGTTACGATCTATTTTCTTGTTGAGATCAAAAAGTTGAGGAGATATGAAGTACCACCTCCCTTGCGGTGCCGTGTAGGCATCGGGGTGCGATTGCTGTCGGTGGCATTGAAGCAGATCTGCGAGCGTAGACGGGTGCATCGGGGGATAAGTCCCGTTGCGGTGGAAGAGAAGGTCGTGTGAGCGGCCACTCCAAAGAGGACGACGGTGCCGATGAAGCGAGAGGACGCGATGCAAGGCTCTTGGTCCATTGTCGTGGATGAGAAACGTCCATCTCTAGTAGTGGACGACGTGGTCTTGGTAGGCACTCCGGCATGGTGGAGGACGGTGTCGATGGATGGGGTGGAGGACGGCGGCGATGGATGGGGTGGCGGACGGAGGAGGATGGTGTGGGGATGGTGTTCTAGCACGGACGGTGTATGAATGGGAAAATGGAGGGAGAGGTACGGGAACCATGTTTTTGGGATGCGCCTGTCTGAAATATGGGGAAGTTACGAACTTAGCCCCCGATTAAAATTTGGACGTCCCGTCGGTTGGGGATAGGACGGTAATCTCACATCTCACCAATATTTGTCTAGAGCGATTTCTGGCGAGGAGAGGGTGTTTTGGCACCTATGGTTGGCGCCCACGGTGTATGAACGGGGCTGACAGGTAGGGCGGTAGTGTCACGTCTGAGTGAAGTTACAAACCTGCCCCTATTGAAAATATTTGCTTACATCGATTTCGGCCGAGGCGAGTTTGTTTTGCCGCCTATCGTGTATGAATGGGGAAATGGAGGGAGAAACAGAGGTCTTTCGGACGAGCTTGAATCAAATGTGTTTTGTCGCCCATGTTTGGCGCCCACCGTGTCGGAATGGACCCAGAGGCGGTCGTGTCACGTCTAATTGAAGTTACTAACCTAGCCCTATCAAGAGCAGTGGAAATCGGGCCGATGGATTTTCCGTGTAAGGGGTAGACAGTAATTTCCATCTCCGAAACACTTGGCTTCGGGTAGCCAACGTGGGAGTGAACGTTTTGCCGCTTCTTTTGAATTTTGGGACAATAATCATCCACGTTTACCCTGGCAACTAAATTCAAATCCATTTTGTATTCCTATACAAATCTTTATAAATCATTCTATGTGTTTTTATATATCTTCAAAAGCACGACAAAGATGTATTCCACTGTCATATATGAATATGATTTACAAATGTCGATACTCGAATTCAGAAGCTAGAATCCAGTTTAAGGTGAATTCAAATATTTGGAACACTTTATGTTCAACTCAAATGTCCCATGCAGCATAATGTGTACTCCCATTTAGATATGTACACAAGCGATGTATCAAGATTCAAATACGAGTCAATCAACCAAGAATGTACAAAACTAACAGACATAGAAACACTTATAGATATGGATTAATAATATCAACTAACATACATAAGCCAGGCCGCTGTATTTTTTTGCTAGAAGAGCATCCTTTTTCTAGCGAAGCTAGTACATCATCTTGGCCCTTTCTAATGGGTACCACTTATGGTCCATCTATACTACTATTATTGCTGAATGCACATTCAGCCCGATTGGCATATTTGTAGGTCTGGCACAACAATCAAAATGAAATGTCTCCGAGTCTTATCAATTAATACAGACTTGTGCTCAAATAAAATTACAAACCAAAAAACAAAAAACAATTATTACATGATCTCTAAAACAAATGGTTTGATCTATTACATGAACAAACAACACAAAGGTTATTCAACGATGGAAAGAACATTTCACCTATGATTTACCAAGTGGGAATTTAATTTCCTTTTTCCTTCAGGACCTTAACAATGCGGTCAGTCTCAGCTTGCTTTGTTTTGAAATCCACCAAATATTTAATGGTTGTCTTGAGTACTTCTTGTGATTATGCTGTTTGCTTCCTCAACATGTCAACTTCATCTCTAAGTGCAGAAGCAGAATCTCTTTCTAGCACTAGTTTAGCCTCTAGAGCATCAGCAGTTGGCAATTCATGATGCACGATTGGGCCGGTGCCACTGCTGTGGGATGATACAATGTCCATGGGGACCTCGCTCTATGATCTTTGGCTAACCTGTTTTGCCATTAAAGTTCCGATTGGATTCCGAAAAGTTGAAGTTAGCAAAACATCTCAACTAGGAGTTATAACAGCAAACTAGTTAAACAAACAAGGAATTAAAGAGTTTCAATTGGATGCTGAAAAGTAGTTATTAACATCATTGTAACCGGTTGTTGCAGCAGCAAAGCAGTTAAAAAAACAAGTTTTCCAAAAGGTACCTATTGTGGCATTGGAGTTTCTCTTGGATCCTGAAAAGTTGAGTAGCCAGTAACATGATTAGAGCAACCGGTTGCAGCAGCAAAGCAGTTAAACAAACAAGTTTTGCAAAAGGAACCTGTTGTGGCATTGGAGTTTCTCTTGGATCCTGAAAAGTTGAGTAGTCAGTAACTTGATTAGAGCAACAAGTTACAACAGCAAACCTGTTACACAAATATATTTTTGAAAATGTACCTGCTGTGCAATTGGACTTCCAATTGGATCCTGAAAACTTGAAGTTGGTAAGATGATTACAGCAACAAGTTACAGCAGCAAACCAGGTAAACAAGGAAGTTTCTGAAAACATACCTGTTGTGCCAACGGAGTTTCAGTTGGATCCTGCAAACTTGAATGTTAGCAATCAATAAACAAAGTTTTGCAAGAGCCATAAGAAACTAACATCAAACTAGTAAAACTAACCTATTTTGGCAACGTATTTAATTACACACGAACTAGTAAAACTAACAAGTTCTTGGCAATGTATTAAAGTAATAAGTCGGTACCATTTACCAGCAACACGGACATTTGTAAATTTCTTTGATGTAAGCAAAATGATTCCAACACATATATAAGTTAAAAAGACGGTGCCCCTCATATAAACCTGACAGTTGTCTATCTATGAACATGCACACATTACTAGTGCAACAAGTGATAACAGCAAACCATTTAAACAAACAGGGTATCAGAACGTAAATTACACGTGAATTCTGCTGCACCCTAGAAGTACATATGACCAGCTATCTATGTGCTTAAGTAGCTATTTAAGTTCACGCAAATAGGTAATTCTTAACAGTAAGTATCAAACACATAGATAGGCGCAGTCTATAATAGGATTAACAGGCTATGGCATTATGTAATCAGTAGCAAACTAAATTAAGCCAAGCAACATAATTGAACAATTTTGCAATAAATGGCTAACTAAAATTCTGAGAAGCAGGTAACCGAACTTACGCTAGCTCTTTGTACAGGCACACTGCAACTTCTTTTTCGCTTACAAGGTTCTACGAAGGAGTCCATGGCATCAGTTGTTTGGATACGCAGTCCCAATACTTCTTTTTTCCCACACTGCATTGGTAAGTCGAATGGTTAATCTTGTAAGATGGTGCGTCCTTGATATGTTATATGAGGACGTGTAGTGAGACTAGTTGTAGCCACACACATCACACTGGCTTTTACTGTATATTTCACGCGATTACATTTGACATATCGAGATCTAAGCAATCTACAATAGGATGAAAAGACTAGCATCCTTCACATTATTGGCGAACTCAGTTCATAGAAACAAGCAATTCAACCATTCTGTGGGTAAATCAAAAGCGCCACTGGAATATTTTTCACTACCCCAATCATACACGCAAAAAGGGGCGACACCACCATAGGGGCTGGTATGGGTGGCCGTCTCGGGTGGCTGGAAAGTGTGCACCTAGTTTGAGTCGTCCAGGTTGGCCCAGGCTAATTTTGTTCATCCCAACGCACGAGCAGGCAATGTAAAAAAATGAAGAAAAATGTTTCAATTTGGATGGGCCAATAACTTAAGTGCAAGGCAGGCCCTATAGCAGGCTCACGGCCCAAATGAGCGCCTCCCATATCGACTGACAGCAGGAAAAATTCCAATTCGTTCGCTCCAGCCTCCAGTCTGGTTCGCTCCTAACCTAGCCGCCGCTGGACAGACCGACACAGCACTTCCTCGCGCCCTCGTTGGAGGGCGGTCGCCGGGCTTCAAGTGAGTGGAAGGACAAGAAGATGAAGATCCAACCCTGGGTGTAGCCTGCATGGGAGGCAACGGCAGTAGCACGGGCATGGCATCGAGCTTGCGCAAACGAATAGTCGCAGCTTGCAAGAGCAGCATGCGCAACGAGGAGGTACATCACATCCCTGATTATATCTAATTCAACTGTTCAATTTCTGGCCAATATAGTTAAACCTGACGGTGTTGTAAAATTGCTTGTATGTAGGGAATCTATGAGAAAATGAAACCAATTTCTGCTTATTTTATAACTCCCCCAATCAATACTGAACTGAATGAGTCTGATGTATCTAATCAAGTTTCCGGTGCAAACATACAAGCTCATGTTGTTCTTGAGCCTGAAGTGTCTAGTGAACAGACTGCTAATGAAGGATTTGATGCAAACATTTTACATGCTCCTGGTGATGAACATATAGTGTCTAATGAGGGATCTAATGCAAGCATTTTGCAAGCTCTCATTGAAGGATTTAGTGTCTAATGATGATCTGCTATGTTGAGAGAGACATAGAGATTTGCAGGCGTTGATGAGAAGCAAATTATAGTACATTTTCATGGCTTAAGGAAACGTCAAGGCCATCTACCCGAAAGTCCCTGTATCATGACAACGTAGCATAAATACTTTTCTAATCTGTTGTTTGAAACTATTGGCATACTTGTGCAGGATAGATATATTGATATGCAGTTTGCGCATTGGTTATAGGTGCAATTACACTTCGGTATTTTCAGCCAGAGAATGAATAATTCAAGCAGGTACAGACAATGTTAGTAGTCCTTGTACACCATGTTGCATTTTGTGTTTTGGTGCTTACATCATTTAGTGTTTTATAATCTGAACTACTTTGGATCATTAGCTGGTCTTCAAAGTGCATGTAGCTTCACATTTCTCAAGTTATGTTGATTTCCGGAGTGCAAGTGCCTTCGTATTTTTTAAGTTAAATGTTCGTCCCTGGTAACTTGAATTCGTGGATCTGCCACTGCACACAAATCATACACGCAGGCCAGTACGAATTAAATGAAATGCAGGGACTTACGCTAGCTCGTAGTACAGGCTCACTGCAGCTCTGCTTGCGCTTGAGATGTTCCATGTACAAGTCCATGTTACCACTTGCTTGGATGTGCAGGCCTTATGCTCCTTGCATCCCCCTCTGCATTTTTGACATGGCGAATGGTTGATCAAATAAGAGGAATCGACCTTGCTGTTGTACCGGAGGACAGATACTTACAAGGTTATACGGGTGTGCAGGATGTGTACCAGATCCCGTAGCGCCGTCATGCTTCGCTAAAAAATGGTTTTGCTTGTTTCAGATGATATTTCCACAAGAAATAAGAGTTAAAGTCAGAGTTGCATAGGCGTGTAAGCTAAGAGAGTAGTGAAAGGATATCCAAACATCGTCGGAACAGTGCACAAGGGAGTGATGTGTGGATACCTAGTTCGGTCCGGCGTTTGGGCATGCTCGCCTAGCTAGAGTGCAGGTCACTTCAGAGCCGTTGAGGGTGATGTGCTGGCGTTTGCTGGCCACGCACGGATGCAGATCTTGAGTGGCAGCAAAGCGCTATGATGCGGTGGACGAGACCGTTGGTGAAGCCCCAACAGCCTCGGGGGCGGAGGTGCGCTATTTGCTCGGTGAAGTAGCCCCGGTGAGGTGGGAGACGGCGTCGGTGAACCGCACCTGATGCTGTGGAAGTCGGTGTCTGTGAGACACGTCGGTTGCGGCGGCCGACGTTGTTGGTGAACCACCCGGTGTGGTGGACGAGGGCATAGATGAGGTAGCTCCGGTGCGGTGGTGAGGCGCGACCGTCGTCGTCGTCGTCCGGCACAGAGGTGGGGAAAGAGACGAGCGGTGATTCGAACTTTGCTTGGGTTGGCGGCGAATTAGGGATTTGAGCAATCTGGGCGCGGAAGGGGCGGTGGAGAAGGGAGATTTTGCTTGGGGCCGCCAGATATTTCAATCCGAAACATGGAAGCGCGAATTTATTTTGGGGAGGGAGGGAGGGGGGTAGGTGGCTGGGTGCTAAGCGTCCGAACGACATACGCGACCACCACGACACGACATTGGTTTGCCTGGTGCGCCAACATTTGAGAATGCAAACGAATCTTCTTTCATTTGCAAACGAATCTATATGTATTACCATGCCCGTGTTTTCCTTGCACATAATTAGTCATTTGAAACGAGATACTATAAATGAATTAATGAGGAGTTATTTGAAAAAAAATCGAAACGGTATCCACGCTAACGTGGATTAGAGTGTGTGTCACATAATTAGTTATTTGAATTAGAGTGTGTGTCACATAGCTATCTCCAATTCTAACGTGGATTTCGCATTTCACGGTATCCACGCTACTTTTTTAATACAAATTCATATGTATATGTTGAACACCATGGTAGTGAGAAAACTTTGGATGGCTTCAAACATATGACCTAATATCTACTCTTACTAGTAAGGTACACGTGCATTGCACGCATGAGATTTGGTAACCAAATTATGAATAAATACCACAATATAGCATGTAAGCTTTCAGTCATATATGCATGATGTAGATGTTCGTTTAATTATTATAGTTCATCTGTTCCAAAATCAATTAGTTTTATAAAAAAATCTATTTTAAGATTCATGGAATTGTGCATTGTAAAGCATAAAGTAAAAACAAAAAGTGACAATTCATTTAGAAAAAAAATGTTTGGGCAATTAAGATATGGAAGATTCTAGAGAACAAAGGAGAAGTGCTTGTGTTTTGAGGTTTGTGCATTATGCTTAAGTTCAACCATGGAGTCTTCTAGATTGTACATGTGGCAGAATCTGGTGGAATATAGATGATATCCAACAGCCAGTAGTGCTCCGATTTGCCATCTCTGTACCGTTGGATTGGCTTCATCCAACGACCAACTTTCAAAGTTATTCGCACACTATATAGGGGTATAGATAAAAAACGAGTTGGTGATGATGGTGTGCCTGCCATCCTGCAATATAGACCGTCCGAGCTATATCTCACGGATAGAAAGCAAACTAAAGATACCAGCACCCCTCTCCACATTTGCAGATAAGGACTTCCCTCGTTCATCTTCGTCTCCCACGAGATAAACAACTCGTATAAATTCATCTTGATGTTCCATGCAACGCATTGGCCTCTTGCTAGTAAATAGCACAACAATCGAGTCAATGTCAACTTTTCCAAACCTAGTATGTCACAAACTCGAAATAATTACCCATATGCATGGTCCTCGGTTCAAATCTTACAATGTACACCGAATTGAAACATCGATATTAAGTCTCGTACTATCTACATTCAAATGTTGTTTTTAGCCCCCACCCTCTCGGCACACACGCTACATACTTCATGTATCGGTCAATCTTCCTCTCCTAACCATATTAGGAAGCTATTGGTTTCCGACACACGTTAATTCTTTCTCTCCATGTTTCGATCTCTAACTCTCTCAACTACACAACCCCTTTTTACACTCTGTTACCAAATGTATTTACCTCACACACTCGCCATTGCACCCCATGCCAAGCTCTCTCTCTCCCTCCCACCCTCTCTCGCTAGATACATGCATTGCCTATCTAGCCCCCCAACCTCTCGTGCGCACGCATGCATGTTGTCTATTAGGTCACTCCCTCAAGACTGTCTCACTCTTTCTTACGCACAGCGGGCCACACTCGCTCAATCTCGCTCTCTTTATCTAAGTCTCGATTAACCTCATTTTCTTTCACACACACAAATGATATATCTCCCTGTTCGGGCCTCGATCGACACACTCTATACTCTCTCACGCAGATTGTCTATCTAGGTCAGTCCATCCAAGCCGCCCCCGCTCTTTCGACCTCATGGCGGGCCACACTCTCTCAATCTCTCTCTCTCTCTGTGTGTGTGTGTGTGTATGTGTCTCGATTGACCTCGCTCTTTCTCGGACACAAATGATATATCTCCATGTTTGAGCCCAATTTGACATATTCATATTGTATACTCTCTCATTCACATTGCCTATCTAGGTCACTCTCTCCAACCCGTCTCACTCTTTCGATCGCACGACGACCCACACTCACTCAATCTCTCTCCCTTTATGTATGTAATCGATTGACCTTGCTTCCTCCCACGTACAAAATATATCTACATGTCTATGACTGGATCATCTCTAAAGCTCTATCTTACAGCCCTCACACTTCCCAAAAGCTCAATCGGACAATATCTCTCCAGAGCATATATATCTTTTCAATGAATGTCGGACCACACTCACTTTGTCTCTCTATCTATATGTCTCTCGATTGACCTCGCTTTCTCACGCCGTATCTTCCACACATTGAAGCTACCTCTCCATCCCTCGCAAAGCCGGAGCTATTTACATTGCGAGGGGGACTCCAACCTTGGATTAATTTGTGTAGGCATTTATTCCGGTGGGTTTAGATTATATTTTCGTAGCATTCGTCCCACAACTACTCCAAACACTGTTGCAACCCCCGCACCTCCCCCAATTGATTTCCCTCTGGCTCGGTCATCGCTCTCTCGCACGTCCTTTCTCGCCTTCAACGTCGCACCATGGTATTATTGCAAAAAAACTCTGTTGTTCTCTTTAATTATTACAAATAAGCTACAAAACTACACACCGATAGTCCACCTGGAATGGAACAAAGTTCGACCCACAAATTAAACTGCTACAAACTACACGCCGAGGGGCCCACCTGTCATCAAACAAATTTGGACCCATATACAAATTAGAAAATAAAGGACGAGGATCGAACATGCGACCAGGGCCTTCATGCGGCACGTCAATAGGCAACATATGTAGAACATCAATGTTTGTTGTACCCCCCTTTGTTCATATAATGTTTTTATATTACCACAGCCTATTTAATGGATAACATGTAATATTATTTTTAGTACAATTAGTGGGACCGGCTCGTTAGCATGTACTATTCGCCTTCACTTACTGGTGGGTTCCATGTGTGCTCTCTCTCTCCTCCCCTTCTGCGTTTAGACGCACGGGCAAACACGAAGAACTCGCGGGCGATGTTGCCGTTGACTATATCTGGACGTGTTCACAAGTTACGACACCAGTTTCACGTACTAGTAGGACTAGTCAATGTGTACGTGCAATGCATGTTAATTTGGAAGTATATTAAGTGCATGCAGATATTAAGTAGGATATTATTTGCGTGTTATTATGTTATTAGCACTATTTTTGGCACATTCAAGCAGTCTATGTCATTGGATCAGAAGGAACATGTGGTTTGATGACATTTTATATTTAATTTGATACGGCTCTACCAGAACATTCAATCGATCAAACCTTAGATTTCATTCAGTTTGACTCCGACTTTCCATTCATACGACGATCGATCTAAAATAAACGGAAATGATAAACGTTCGGATTTTAAGCATGGCAATCCGAACGTTTTTCATGGCAAATTTAGATTACGCCATGGCGGCGTCTTGCGGTGGGAAGCGGCTCCTCTGCCGTGCTCTATGTGTCGTCGGGCCACTGACCGACGGCGACGGCGACAGCGGCGTCTTGCGCCGTTGTTGGCGTACTCCTGGATGTTGGCCCTAGCTTCAAGGAAGGCCACAATGTTCTGGACTTCGGTCTCCAGGAGCGAGTCAACTGGCGGGAGGAGGCGACTGGCGTTGGTGCAAGGAAGCGGTCGACGGCGGCCATCCATGCGCTGAGGAGGGCACTAGCACCCGCGCGGGGACAGGCGCTGCCAACGGCGCAGCAGAGACACTCGTGTGCACGGGCACCGGCATGGGCGCACATGTCAGTGCACGCGCAGGCGCATTCTTTGGCAGGTGCACGGGCACCAGCACGGGCGTGCGCGTCAGTGCACGCGCAGGCTCATGCGCTGGTAGGTGCACGGGCGCGTGAAAGTCGGCGGGGACCTCGTGGAACCCCATGGCATCAAGCTCGGCGACAATGTGCGGCTCCCAGCCCATCAATGCCACGGGGATGGGCGCTGGCGCAGACGGGGCGACATGAGCCGGAATGGGAGCGGGGACAGGCGCGGCGTCTTCCCACAAGGCCGGTTGAAGCTCGTTCCACAGCGCCTTATGTTCTTGAGACTCCGTCTGGGTGTCTTCCTCAGGAAACTGGAAGACTAAGGGCAGACCATCGTGATGCGGCATGGCGTATAGTTAGGTCAGGATGGTTAGAGGTAGACGACAGGAGAATCGGAGGGGAAGAGAGGAGATTGTAGCAATACCGGGTAGTGCGGGGTTGATTTTAAACTGCGGCGCCGGCGACATTAAAAGTGGGAGCAGTTGGGACGAAGGTGGGCGGAGGAGCCTGGTCAAAGGGTTCGCCTCCCTGTGAGCCTGCGCAGTGGTCTGCTTGCACGCCTCCCTATCAGCCGGCGCAACGGTCTGCTCGCACGCCTCCCGTCGACTCACACGCTTGCTCGGACGGCACCTGCCGATGAGAAGCGGGACTCGTGGCGGCACGTAAACGCCCATGGTTTCAATAGTGAAAACGTTTGCCTTAACGTGACAGGTCTTTGTTCCAAAATACCTTGGCTCTTCATTTGTGCAACTTCTCATAAGCAGCTTGTCTCAAATTGAAGAAAAAAATTACGTAGGAATATTTGTGCCATATCACGTGACCATGCTTAGTTTCGTGAATTTCTGGTCACTTTTGGATTTTCTGAAATTTAAAATCCAGGATTCGAAACAATATCATAACCTACATCATGCAATAAATTTCCAAGTGATACATCTTTCCTGTTGTATTTCTTAAGAAATGATTTGGTCAAACATTTTGCCTAGTTAGACTTCAGACAAGTTATATATGCAGAGTAAAAGGATAATCCCTCCGTACCAGTGCATTGCCTGATATATTAACTCAAGTTTTTTTAGGGGTATATATTAACTCAAGTACTAGTAGGCACGAACAAACGGGCTCAATTATGTGCTCATCCTGGTGTAGTAGTAGTAGTACTAGGCAATGCAGTTGACGGGTGGCCTTGGTAGCGGCTACCGAGGGAATTGAACTGTGCTCGGCACGGTAGGTAACGTTGTGTAGTTACTAAAGCATCCCTCCATTGTTCATCGGTAGTCATTATGGACCGGGGACATGAGAGGGATTTCCTAGGGCTGGAATTCTGACCGCCAGATATTTCGACTCAAAACGCGGAGGCTCGACTGGTTGGGGTTGGCTAATGTGTGTACCACGCACGCCACCAGAAGGACATGTGCCCGTTTTTTTTTAGGATCGACACGAGCCAAGGTCTGGCTGGTACGCGGTTGGGTCCTACCATTCGAGAATACGAAAGGATCCCTCAAAAAAAGAATACAAAAGGAACCCTAAAAAAAGAATACAAAAGGAATCTTTTAAATTGCCGAACGAATCTATGTGTATTACAATGCCCGTATTTTCCATGCAAATAGTAATCTCAACGTGGTAATTGATTTATGACGAGTTCTTGAATTAGAGTGAGTTTGTGATATAGTGATCTCAATGTGGATTTCACATTTCATGGTATCCCTAGTAAGTTTTTCATTGCAAATTCAAATTTAAAAGATGAATGGTATGGTGGTGAGAAAACTTTGTATATATCAAGCATACGACCACACACACACACACACACACGAACACACACGAACACAACAGCAATCCAATAAGTATAGTGCATGTATTTTTCCAAACCATGCATGTATGACACGAATTCAAAAATACTCCTTCTGTTCCTAAATATTAGTCTTTTAGAGATTTCAACAAGTGACTACATACGGAGCAAAATGAGTGAATTTACACTCTAAAATATGTCTATATACATCCGTATGTGGTAGTCCATTTGAAATCTCTAAAAAGACTAATATTTAGGAACGAAGGGAGTAAAATGAAAGACATGCATGGTACTCAATTCAATATTTAAACTGAACAGGAAACTGAAACATGAATATTAAGTCTAGTACTATAGTACATGCAAATGTTGTGTTTAGGCGGAGCTATGTAGATTGTCGGGGGTTAACCCCTCGACCCTAGATAAAATTGTGAAGGTATGTTAGGATTGTTTAGATTATATTTGTCCCCACCCTCCCAAACACCGATTGGTTGTGCACCCCCCTCCTCCCCGGGAGAATATCATGTGCCCCCACACCTTAGATGCTATATGCCGATACGAGTTGCTTGGAGCTTGTTGATCTGAGATATAGCAGCTCACATGATGTCTTAATATTTTTACAGGAAACCTTAATGAGTTTGAGAATTGCACACAATTTGTACAAAAACTACTCAGATGCCCTTGGATCCCATATCCAACGACCTCGAAGCTCGTATCACCGTTGCATCTAAGATGAAGGAGAACATCATATTCTCCTGTATGTAAGAATATCATGTGCTACCACACCTTAGATGCTTTGGTGATACCAGCTCTTCGGAGCCGTTGGATTTGTGACCCAACAACTCCTCGGTGGTTCGAATGTTTTTTTGTAGAGCCCCCAAAGAGTTCGGCCACTGCTTACAAGCACAAAGACTGCTTAGCTTCCATTGGATCTCAGATCAAACGACCTCGAAGCTCGTATCACCGTACCGTCCAAGCTGTGAGATCACCTGATGTTTTCTCGCACGGGAGAATATGAGGTGCTCCCGCACCGTAGATTCTATGGTGATACGAGTTCATGGAGATCTGATGGCTCACAGTAGGAGGTTTGAATGTTTTTGCAATATATGCCTGAGAGAGTTTGGGAATTGCGCAGAAAGTACAAGTACTACGCATGTGGAATCTGATCACATATCATACGACCTAGATGCTCGTATCACCATAGCAGCTAATTAAGCTACGGGGAGCACCTAATATGAGCAACGGGGAGCCGTTGGATCCAAGATGCAGCAGCAAACACGAGGCCTGAATGTTTATTTGCAAAAGAAACCTTGGAGAGTCTGGAAATTGCGGATAATTATAAAGACTACTCCCAATCCATTGGATCTCAGTTCCAACGATCTAAAAACTCATATCACCATGTCAGCTAAGCTGCGGGATGGATGTGATATTCTATGCCGCTGTCATTTTTTTCGTAAACTTGCAAAATACGTGTAACTCGTGCCGTTACTTCTCTAACCGCGCAAAGTGTTTGTTCAAAAAACCATCTTACACTGAAATATCGGAACAACACACGGGGGTTCCACTTGTCATTGATCAAATTTGGACCTAAAACTAACAAATCAGAAAGACGAGATTCGAACTGGCAACCTGGACTGCAAAGTGTTAGTCGATAGACTGAAACAACAATGGTTGTTGGCTTTGTCCCATAACTTGATTTTATGCAGTAGTATTACGTTGAGTAGAGTAGAGGGAGTGCCTCGTCAACACGTGCATGACCGTTGACTCACTTACTGGTGGGTCCCAGGTCTGCGATCTCTCTCTCTCCTCTCCATTGTCTAACCTTTAGACGCACGGGCACACACGAAGAGTGGCGCTAGCTTGCCGTGGAGTTATTATAGCTAAAAAAGCCTGGAAAATAGAAGAATCGCCTAGAACAAGAGACGTTGTGGATGGTCGAGACGGAGCTAACCACACCTATCCTCCGCGCCACGTTAGCATGATGAAGCTATGTGGCTAGTGGGGTGTTTTCGACTGACTAGCTGGGTCCCAAGGTCGAACCATAGGTACTACTATGTCTGATACAGTATATTTTTACACGCACATTTTTCCTCCGTGCCGAGACGTGGCACACCCTACCGCGCGGTTTCGGGGTCCTCCTGGGTGGTGCACGCATATATTCTTCCTTGCTGAGACGTGGGACGCCCTACCGCGCGTTTTCTGGGACCACCTTTCCTGCCGAGTACATCAGTGAAGCATGGTGGCTACCTAGTTGGGCTAGTGCGACCGATTAGCTAGGCCGCCACCACATTTGTTTTTTCACCCTTTTTTATCTCCTTGCCGGCAGGTAAATTTAAATATACACCGTGGCATTGCTCTAGTCTTTGTGTGCGGCAGGTGCGGCAGGATTTTTAATTTTTTGATTGACGGGAGCAGGCGCGATAGGATTTTTAATTTTTGATTGACGGGAGCAGGCGCGGCAGGATTTTTAATTTTTTGATTGACGGGAGCAGGCGCGGCAGTAATTAGTCACGACGACTCCGCCTGTAAAACCCACTGCTCCCTGATGTGAGAAGTCGTCGACTAGTGTTTTCCCATGGTAAAAACTTAAAGATTCCCCGCTCCTCCGCTGGCTCCCTCCGCCTTCCCGTAGATTGCATTGCCTTTCAGCCGTTTCGCCACCTTTGCTTCCTCCCCCTTTGCTTCTACCTCGTGCCATGGCGGCGCAGCAGATCAAGGTGTCTCAGGTGAGGCGCCTGACACAGGAGCTCCAGGCCAAGGATGCGGAGCTCAAGTCCAAGGACGTGGAGCTCCGTGAGCTCAAGGAGGAGAGGAGTGCCATGCTCCTCCGTTATGTGCGGGAGTTCACGGAGCTTCAAAAGCGGCAGGCGTCCACCACAAAGATGCTCGAGGCGTCGGCGGCGTTGCTGCAGAAAGCGGGAGATACGATAGGCCTTCAGGGGAGAAGGCTGGAGCGCGAGCGGGCCAATCGTGACGAGGTCCAAGATCGCCTCAGCCACTTGGTGGACCAAGTTGCCACGCACGTGTTGCGGCTGCGCGATGCCTACCGTCGTGCCAGCGCGACCATGCCGGCCGTCGGGCTAAACCCGTTCGACCACCCCGTCGACTTCAACGAGCTAAGGCTTCCTGACCTGGTCTCCTTCTTCACCTATATCTCCAAGGAGCTGAGCCGTCTCCGCGCGATGGTGGGGGCGGAGCTGGACAAGGAGGGGTTGCGGGCTGCCGTCGCCGTTGCCGGCCGAATCCTCTCGGGCTCCGTCACCGGAATCATTCGTGCCATTGGACGCCGTCTTTGACGAGCTGGCTTGTAACATCCCAAAATTCTAAATTTTGGAATGTTATATAAATAGATAGATTTGAGTGATTTTTTAAATTGTTGAGTGATTGATTGACTAAAAGTGAGTGAATTCGAAACTTTTTGAAAGTTAAATGAGAGGGAATAAAAGGACTTTCCCAAACTTTCATTTTGCTTTTATGATCTCTGTGAATTCAAATTCTTTTCACCACAAAACCCTGGAGAGAAGATGACATGACTTCTTCCATTTATTTAAATGAAAAGGGGTGTTGAAAATATTTGAATTTCATTTGGAACTATTTTCAAATTCTGAAAACTTTATGCAACTCAATGATTTTCACGAGAGAAGATAAAATGACTTCTTCAAATTATATGAAATATGAGTTGAAAGTTTAAAAGAATTTAATTCAAAGTCCTTTTGAAGTTATTTCTTTATTTGGAGTTATTTGGGTTTTATTCAAATTATTTTTCTCCAAAAATAAAATATATGGAAAATAGGGTAACATGATTCCCTACGTCAGAAAATGGGAGATAAATAAATTTGAATTCATTTTGGTATTTTTAAAATGATTTTTATGAGGTTTTATTGCAACAGTAGCACTCTTTGCTTTATTTGAATTTTTGTAGATTTAATTTGGTGCTACAAAAATGTTCAGGTTGTAGGAAATCTTTTTCTGAAAATTTTGATATATTATATGCCTATATAGTATTTTTATTTATTTTGTTTTTTGTTTTTTTCTTATTTTTGTTCTTTTGGAAAAATGTTTAATTAAAAAAAACTACATCTTCTCTGGACCGGGCAAACTGGGCCCTAGCCCAGCCAGCCAGCCCGCGCCGCCACCACCTTGCTCCCACCGTGCCCGACAGGGACTCGCCGGAGTCCGGCTTCCCCACGCCGCCGGGCGCCCCCTCGCTCAAGGAAGGCCTCGGCCTCGTGCCTTTATAAGGTCGGCCCCGGACCCCGCCTCCTCTCCTCCTCTCGCGCCGCCACCCCACGCCCGATCCGCCGCCGGCGAGATCCGCGCCGCAACCGCCGCCATCGCCGCTTCTCGCCGTTGCCGCACTGCCGCCGCCGCGCCGCCTCTTGCCTTCGCTCGCGCCGCCGTCCCACGCTCCGCCCTTGCCGCGCGCTCGCCTCTGTGCCGCGCCGCTCGATCCGCCGGATGCCGCCGCCCCGCCGGAGTTCGCCGCCACCTCGACCCGGCGGACGCCCGACCCGGTCCGCTGCCGAAAACAGTTGGGTTTCGTTGAAAATCCGAACCAGTAATAAACCGCTTTGTTTTTTTCTTTTCTTAGGTTTTCTTTTCAAAAAACCCTAGATCGGTTTTTATAAAAAAACAGGTTTTGTTTAGATTTACTTATGTAGCGAACGTTCATTAGTTTAGCCTCTGTAGTGGACGAATTCGTCACTTATGCTTCTGTAGCGAACACTCGTTCTGTAGAATTTTTCTTTTTCTTTTTAATTTCAGCCAGGGACCCATCCGTGAATATTTTTATTTACAGATTAGTCCCTGATTTACAAACCTTCATTACTTTCTACTCGTTTGTCCAAATCCAACGAAACCAACGCCCACTTTTTCGTTATGATCCCCTCTATCCAGTAATCCAACTCAAACATGTTTTTTGAAAGTTTTAAAATTTGAATTCAAATAGGTTTGTATTTGAACTTTGTTTGATCATAACTCAAGTTTTATAACTCCGTTTGAGTTGATTTTTTTTGCTTTTCGGAGCTCTTGACCTAAACTTTCTGATAAGGCCAAATTCACATAATTTTGGTACTGCTAGAAATTGTTTTATGTTGCAAGAGTTATTTGCTCGGTTTTGGTGTTTTCCGAGTTGTCTTCTTCGTTCTTTCCGATCTTTTGAGTGATTGCTTATGTGTGGTTACTATTGCTTGCTTACGATAGATTGACCGGAGTGTGACGAGTAGAACTATCAAGAGTTTTGAGTGCGGATCATCTTCATCAACAGTACAGGCAAGTTCACACTTTGATCATATCCCATCCATACCCAGTTTTTATGCATTAGTTTCACCCTCAAACATTGCATGAGTAGGATTGATAACATGTGGGTATTGGGAAGTAGTTGATGAGGTAGGAACCTATTGCCCTGCATTCAAACCTTGGGAGTTACTATTACGTTATGCTTATACTGCTATGCTATGCTTGTAGACGTGGATTGGGTTTGAGAGTATTCATGACAGATGTGAGATTGTTAATTAATGGTTCACTTAAGGTGGCAACTTGAATACACATCTGGGTGGATTGAGGCACCTGGGGAATTCCAGTGATTGCCTGTATTTTTTGGAAATCCCGGAGTACCGTGTGATTCTCCTATGGACCGCCACCCAGGCTCAAAGGGATCATGAGATTATTCATACTAGAAACTTCCGTGTGCAGCCACAAGCTATTATGGGCTCTAGCATAGTTGATTAAGTCGTGTGAACTCTTACAGTGGTAGACTAGCAGATGTAGGGGATGTAGGTGGTACGGTCTACCCATCGTAAGGTGCTAACGCTTCTGAAAGACTATGTCTCGGTCATCCGTTTCTCAAACATCATGTAGTGCGAGAAATCAAACGGAGGAGATCGACTCTTGTGGGGAAAAGTGTGCAAACCTCTACAGAGTGTACATACTAATCATGGTTAGCCGTGTCCCCGGTTATGGACATCTTGAGTATCTGGTTCTTGGATTATCATGTTGATCTCATCACTCTATATAATTAATTTGTTGGGTTGTTAACTTCTAATTGGGATTGAGAGGGGGTTTACCTTCCAATATTTTTTCAACAAACTTTCTAGTTAAATAAAATATATTCCTTTGCAGTAGGGAAAAATTGGCTTTTCGCAAAAACCTTATAACCATAGAGCTTTTCCACCAGCCATATATGCATGTAGTGATAGCCATTGTTCATCATTATCCTATGGTGTGAATTTGCCAGTACATTCAATGTACTGACCCTTTGTGGCCGCAATGTCTCATGTTGCAGGATTCTTACGACGAGTAAGTGATACGTTAGGGTTACGATTTCTACACTCAACTTTGCTGTTGGTGTTGATGGGAATCCACAACCTTGTTGTTACTTCCGCTATTTTGGATTGAGGTAATAGTACTTACGTTACTTTATACATGTGATTTACCTCTGTTATAAATCCCCGAGTACTGTGTGTGTCAGCATACCGATCCAGGGATGACACTTAAGCACAGAGACTTGACCGTCTGAGGTCGGGTCGCTAAGTTAGCCCCGAGATTTGTAGGACCATACCGAGTTTTGGAGCGTATGGGAGAAGTGGCCAACAAGTTGGAGTCACCCGAAGGACTGTCAGGAGTTCATGATGTGTTTCATGTTTCCCGGTTGAAGAAGTGCCATGCAGAGATGGCCAATATTCCCTGTAAGGACGCTTGACCCTGGAAAGGATAATGATGTTCCACGAAGTGGAGTATGGACTTCATAAGTATAAGTTTTTATCTTGGTATGTGGGATATCCCACGAGGATGAAGAGATGAATTACTATTGGATATAAAGGAGGTATGATATTGGAAATATGGATCAATGGAAATTCCATGATGAGTTTGAGTAATCACATCTTAGTTTGGTACCAATAAAAGGAAGAGATAAGGGAGACGGTACAACCGGATGGATTTAAGAATACCAGGAAGTTGGATGTTGGATTAAGGATCAGTTGCCCCGATGATGAGTTCAAGGTTTACAAGTGATGAGGTAGGCCCATAACCTACAAGCCCCAGGACCTGCCAAGAAGCAAGCACATTCTTGCTGAAGGAAAAACCCTGGAAGAAGAAGTTATGTTTAACGACAAACGATCTTATAGGAGTTTACGCAAAACCTGAGAGTTGTGAAGGAACGATAGATGTTTATTTGGCTTGCAGAATCCATGGATTTATCCGAACTTGGTTCGTTGACAAGAGAAATTCTGCAATGCTTGTGAGGATGACCGAGTGTTAGAATGCGAGATTCACTAAACCATATACAAGGTAATGATTTGGGTGCGGGATGGATTGATCACCATACCGACTTACTCTTATTATTCGCTTTGCTATATGGGCCGGTAAATCTAAGTGACTTACCTATAGTAGAGTGACGACGATCTAAACCTTGTTTAAACCTTAGAATGGTATAGGTATTTTTCCCTTGTACACGGCAGCTGCTGCCAACCGTAGATTATACGGTGAGGTTCAACCTAGACCCATTTCCTGCAGGAGAAACCATAAATTGATGACCACCATGAGATATCGATAGTTGTTTAGTTTTGGCGCCAGACCCGTCAGTTAAGAAGACCCAGTCTCGGAATAACCTTACCAAGAAAAAAAGGACACAAGAATCGAGGTAAAGGTTATGCCACTACCAGAAGAGCCCAGAGAAGGAATTTTCTCGAGGATATGAGAAGACAGACACCGTCAAGAATAGGGATGCAGTATATGAGTTTTGATGGAACCGTAACAATGCTTCTAAGGGTGCTAGCACCCCAGACCCCTGTGATGATCGATGGACTTTTAGAAGACCCCGACCCTAACCTATTTCTTTCTAGCCTCTCCGAATCTCGAGGACGAGATTCATTTTAAGGGTGGTAGGTTTGTAACATCCCAAAATTCTAAATTTTGGAATTTTATATAAATAGATAGATTTGAGTGATTTTTTTTAATTATTGTGTGATTGATTGACTAAAAGTGAGTGAATTCGAAACTTTTTGAAAGTTAAATGAGAGGGAATAAAAGGACTTTCCCAAACTGTCATTTTGCTTTTATGATCTCCGTGAATTCAAATTCTTTTCACCACAAAACCCTAGAGAGAAGATGACATGACTTCTTCCATTTATTTAAATGAGAAGGGGTGTTGAAAATATTTGAATTTCATTTGGAACAATTTTCAAATTCTGAAAACTTTATGCAACTCAATGATTTTCACGAGAGAAGATAAAATGACTTCTTTAAATTATATGAAATATGAGTTGGAAGTTTAAAAGAATTTAATTCAAAGTCCTTTTGAAGCTATTTCTTTATTTGGAGTTATTTGGGTTTTATTCAAATTATTTTTCTCCAAAAATAAAATATATGGAAAATAGGGTAACATGATTCCCTACGTCAGAAAATGGGAGATAAATAAATTTGAATTCATTTTGGTATTTTTAAAATGATTTTTATGAGGTTTTATTGCAACAGTAGCACTCTTTGCTTTATTTGAATTTTTGTAGATTTTATTTGGTGCTACAAAAATGTTCAGGTTGTAGGAAATCTTTTTCTGAAATTTTTGATATATTATATGCCTATATAGTATTTTTATTTATTTATTTTTCTTTTCTTCTTATTTTCTTTTCTGGAAAAATGTTTAATTTTAAAAAAACATCATCTCTGGACCGGGCCAACTGCGCCGTAGCCTAGCCAGCCGGCCCAGCCAGCCAGCCCGCGCCGCCACCACCTAGCTCCCGCCGTGCCCGACAGGGACTCGCCGGAGTCCGGCTTCCCCACGCCGCCGGACGCCCCCTTTGGTCAAGGAAGGCCTCGGCCTCGTGCCTTTATAAGGTTGGCCCCGGACCCCGCCTCCTCTCCTCCTCTCGCGCCGCCACCCCACGTCCGATCCGCCGTCGGCGAGATCCGCGCCGCAACCGCCGCCATCGCCGCTTCTCGCCGCTGCCGCACCGCCGCCGCCGCTCCACCGCCACGCCGCCTCTTGCCTTCGCCCGCGCCGCCGTCCCGTGCTCCGCCCTTGCCGCGCGCTCGCCTCTGCGCCGCGCCGCTCGACCCGCCGGACGCCGCCGCCCCGTCGGAGTTCGCCGCCACCTCGACCCGCCGGACGCCCGACCCGGTCCGCCGCCGAAAACCGTTGGGTTTCGTTGAAAATCCGAACCGGTAATAAACCGCTTTGTTTTTTTTCTTTTCTTAGGGTTTCTTTTCAAAAAACCCTAGATCGGTTTTTATAAAAAAACCGGTTTTGTTTAGATTTACTTATGTAGCGAACGTTCATTAGTTTAGCCTCTGTAGTGGACGAATTCGTCACTTATGCTTCTGTAGCGAACGCTCGTTCTGTAGATTTTTTTCTTTTTAATTTCGGCCAGGGACCCATCCGTGAATATTTTTATTTACAGATTAGTCCCTGATTTTCAAACCTTCATTACTTTCTACTCGTTTGTCCAAATCCAACGAAACCAACGCCCACTTCTTCGTTATGATCCCCTCTATCCAGTAATCCAACTCAAACATGTTTTTGAAAGTTTTAAAATTTGAATTCAAACAGATTTGTATTTGAACTTTGTTTGATCATAACTCAAGTTTTATAACTCCGTTTTAGTTGATTCTTTTTGCTTTTCGGAGCTCTTGACCTAAACTTTCTGATAAGGCCAAATTCACAAATTTTGGTACTGTTAGAAATTGTTTTATGTTGCAAGAGTTATTTGCTTGGTTTTGGTGTTTTCCGAGTTGTCTTCTTCGTTCTTTCCGATCTTTTGAGTGATTGCTTATGTGTGGTTACTATTGCTTGCTTACGATAGATTGACCGGAGTGTGACAAGTAGAACTATCAAGAGTTTTGAGTGCGGATCATCTTCATCAACAGTACAGGCAAGTTCACACTTTGATCATATCCCTTCCATACCCAGTTTTTATGCATTAGTTTCACCCTCAAACATTGTATGAGTAGGATTGATAACATGTGGGTATTGGGAAGTAGTTGATGAGGTAGGAACCTATTGCCTTGCATTCAAACCTTGGGAGTTACTATTACGTTATGCTTATACTGCTATGCTATGCTTGTAGACGTGGATTGGGTTTGAGAGTATTCATGACAGATGTGAGATTGTTAATTAATGGTTCAACTTAAGGTGGCAACTTGAATACACATCTGGGTGGACTGAGGCACCTGGGGAATTCCAGTGATTGCCTGTATTTTTTGGAAATCCCGGGGTACCGTGTGATTCTCCTATGGACCGCCACCCAGGCTCAAAGGGATCATGAGATTATTCATACTAGAAACTTCCGTGTGCAGCCACAAGCTATTATGGGCTCTAGCATAGTTGATTAAGTCGTGTGAACTCTTACAGTGGTAGACTAGCAGATGTAGGGGATGTAGGTGGTACGGTCTACCAATCGTAAGGTGCTAACGCTTCTGAAAGACTATGTCTCGGTCATCCGTTTCTCAAACATCATGTAGTGCGAGAAATCAAACGGAGGAGATCGAGTCTTGTGGGGAAAAGTGCGCAAACCTCTGCAGAGTGTACAAACTAATCATGGTTAGCCGTGTCCCCAGTTATGGACATCTTGAGTATCTCGTTCTTGGATTATCATGTTGATCTCATCACTCTATATAATTAATTTGTTGGGTTGTTAACTTTTAGTTGGGATTGAGAGGGGGTTTACCTTCTCAATATTTTTTCAACAAACTTTGTAGTTAAATAAAATTTAGGGAAAAATTGGCTTTTCGCAAAAACCTTATAACCATAGAGCTTTTCCACCAGCCATATGCATGTAGTGATAGCCATTGTTCATCATTATCCTATGGTGTGAATTTGCTAGTACATTCAATGTACTGACCCTTTGTGGCTGCAACGTCTCATGTTGCAGGATTCTTACGACGAGTAAGTGATACGTCAGGGTTACGATTTCTACACTCAACTTTGCCGTTGGTGTTGATGGGAATCCACAACCTTGTTGTTACTTCCGCTATTTTGGATTGAGCTAATAGTATTTACGTTACTTTATACATGTGATTTACCTCTGTTATAAATCCTCGAGTACTGTGTGTGTCAACATACCGATCTAGGGATGACACTTAAGCACAGAGACTTGACCGTCTGAGGTCGGGTCGCTACATGGCTCCCGTCGACCGGGAGCGGGCTCTGCGGGCCGTTGCACCCTGCATCACCAACGTCGTGCGCCTCGAGAAGCAGAGGGACTTCGGTGGTGTTTAGGCGTCCTCTGCATGGGCATGTCCATGTCTCGGCGCAACATGACCGTTGGATCAAACTCAGACGGTGCAGATCAGTCACTGTAGCGCAAATCGTGTGGGTGTGTTTGGTTGCATTCTCGTCTCAATATAGTTGTTCCCTCTTCGTGTATTTGTGTTAACCTACTAGTGTGGACTCATGCACACTTCATGCACTCTGCCAAACACCCAAAAGTGGGTCGAGAAGGGAAATTTTGCTCCCATCCCGTGCACCCTTCATACACCCTGCCTAACACTGAGTCGTGCTTCATATGGTTCATGTTTCGTGGAGTACTGTAGCACCGTACTCTCCGTGCGCTGTAGACCTAGTTCTGTTAACATTGATCTCACCATTCATTCTCGACCGGACAGTCGAAAAAGCGGTACTATGTTACATTACTGTTCATATAGTTGACATGCGCACAATGCATTTGTTATCATCATATCTTACTACACTAGCAACAAGATTATGTAGTAATGATGTATGAACCACTGCACATGCCTAGTAGTAGGAGCACTATGTATGTTCAAGTGGCTACCGTGTTTCGCACTCCTCCGTCGTAAGAGTAGAAACGCTTGTTGTAATCATTTTTTTCTTCAGAAAAAACAGTGGACTCGCTCTACCGTGCGGATCCTCCTCGACGGTCGTCGGGAACCTTGCTACTCACTTTCGCCGACGTGTGGGACAGCCAGCATGGGGGTCCACCAGTAATGCACTAAATTACTCCGTAGTAGAGTGCCCAACTACACGGTAGACTACCCCGATCGAAGCACCGCAGTAATGCCCAATGAGCCGTCAAATCACAAAACCCCCTCCTTTCCAGCAGTAAGTTGGACGGACGAAGCAACCATCATTTCACTCTTCTCTCTCAGCTTCCTCTCTACCCAACCCTCGCTTCTCACTCATCTTGTTCCTCATTTCTTCAAGAAAACCCCGACCTGCTTTTGCCATTGTTCTTCTATCCCAAAGAAGGAAAGGTGAGCGCATCAATGGTGTTGATTAAGGCCAAGGCCCGGTCTTGCAACCCCGAGACTGATCCTATAACTCCCTCTCTGTTCTTCTTTTGGGTTTGTGATTATGGTTTCTTTTCTTTTATTTCTATTTGACAGTTTCTCTATGGATGCTGGAGCACTGGCCGAAGTGATGTCTATGGCTCTGGCCAAAACCGTCGAGGCTCATGGTACGAAGAAGCGCAAGCACCCCGCCGAGACTACCGCAGACAAGCTCAAAGCCATCGCCCTGTCCAAGCCCCCCTCTCAGGGATCCCTCATTAAGCAAGTCCAGGTAATATCTCTTCTTGACGATCTTTTTCTCGATCTTGATCGTGTTTTTTCATCTAACACGCAGTACTAGTACTAGCAGTACAACTTTCTGCGTGATCTTTTGCTGCAATTTTACGATGCAGGTTTTGCCATGTGACATTCATCACAGAATAAACCGTTTGTTTGCTCTACGATGGATATTTTTGCAGGTTTCACTTCTTATGTCGTGTCAGTAACGAAGGCACTGTCCATCACTTATATTACTGGAAAACATTGGATCAGTCTGTTGTCTGGGTACAAGCTGAATCCCTATGATGAACTGCAGTTTGGTTTAACAAACACGCCACAATTATTCCTTCTCGCGTTTAAAAGAAATGAAGAAAATTACTGGATCACGGTCACGGAGCCTAGTCAAGTTAGAAAGCTGATCATAGCAGACCAGACACGATCGCCGCTGTCTCGCACATCGGTACCACCTTCAGCTACGGATCGAGCATCGGCAGTTGCTCTTGCACTGACAGCGGCAGCAGCTCAGTCTGATCCAGCTGAGGATTGGGCACCGACCGCGTCAGCGGATGTTGTCTACTACGTAACCTTCTTCTTGTAGACGTTGTTGGGCCTCCAAGTGCAGAGGTTTGTAGGACAGTAGCAAATTTCCCTCAAGTGGATGACCTAAGGTTTATCAATCCGTGAGAGGCGTAGGTTGAAGATGGTCTCTCTCAAACAACCCTGCAACCAAATAACAAAGAGTCTCTTGTGTCCCCAACACACCCAATACAATGGTAAATTATATTGGTGCACTAGTTCGACGAAGAGATGGTGATACAAGTGCAATATGGATGGTAGATATAGGTTTTTGTAATCTGAAAATATAAAACAGCAAGGTAACAAATGATAAAAGTGAGCGTAAACGGTATTGCAATGCTAGGAAACAAGGCCTAAGGTTCATACTTTCACTAGTGCAAGTTCTCTCAACAATAATAACATAATTGGATCATATACCTATCCCTCAACATGCAACAAAGAGTCACTCCAAAGTCACTAATAGCGGAGAACAAACGAAGAGATTATTGTAGGGTACGAAACCACCTCAAAGTTATCCTTTCTGATCGATCTATTCAAGAGTCCGTAGTAAAATAACATGAAGCTATTCTTTTCGTTCGATCTATCATAGAGTTCGTACTAGAATAACACCTTAAGATACAAACCAATCAAAACCCTAATGTCACCTAGATACTCCAATGTCACCTCAAGTATCCGTGGGTATGATCATACGATATGCATCACACAATCTCAGATTCATCTATTCAACCAACACAAAGTACTTCAAAGAGTGCCCCAAAGTTTCTACCGGAGAATCAAGACGAAAACGTGTGCCAACCCCTATGCATAGGTTCATGGACGGAACCCGCAAGTTGATCACCAAAACATACATCAAGTGAATCAATAGAATACCCCATTGTCGCCACGAGGATCCCATGCAAGACATACATCAAGTGTTCTCAAATCCTTAAAGACTCAATCCGATAAGATAACTTCAAAGGGAAAAATCAATCCATTACAAGAGAGTAGAGGGGGAGAAACATCATAGGATCCAACTATAATAGCAAAGCTCGCGATACATCAAGATCGTGCCAAATCAAGAACACGAGAGAGAGAGATCAAACACATAGCTACTGGTACATACCCTCAGCCCCGAGGGTGAACTACTCCCTCCTCGTCATGGAGAGCGCCGGGATGATGAAGATGGCCACCGGTGAGGGTTCCCCCCTCCGGCAGGGTGCCGGAACAGGGTCCTGATTGGTTTTTGGTGGCTACAGAGGCTTGCGGCGGCGGAACTCCCGGTCTATTCTGCTCCCCGATGTTTTTAGGGTATATGGATATATATAGGCGAAAGAAGTCGGTAAGGGGAGCCACGAGGGGTCCACGAGGGTGGAGGGCGCGCCCAGGGGGTGGGCACGCCCCCTGCCTCGTGCCTTCCTCGTTGCTTCCCTTACGTACACTCCAAGTCTTCTGGATTGCTTCCGTACCAAAAATAACTCTCCCGAAGGTTTCATTCCATTTGGACTCCGTTTGATATTCCTTTTCTGCGAAACACTGAAACAAGGAGAAAAACAGAAACTAGCACTGGGCTCTAGGTTAATAGGTTAGTCCCAAAAATAATATAGAAGTGTTTAATAAAGCCCATAAACATCCAAAACAGATAATATAATAGCATGGAACAATAAAAAATTATAGATACATTGGAGACGTATCAGCATCCCCAAGCTTAATTCCTGCTCGCCCTCGAGTAGGTAAATGATAAAAACAGAATTTTTGATGTGGAATGCTTACTTAGCATAATTTTCAATGTAATTCTCTTAATTGTGGTATGAATATTCAGAACCGAAAGATTCAAAATAAAAGTTTAATATTGACATAAAAATAATAATACTTCAAGCATACTAACAAAGCAATTATGTCTTCTCAAAATAACATGGCCAAAGCAAGCTATCCCTACAAAATCATATAGTTTGCCTATGCTCTATCTTCATCACACAAAATATTTAAATCATGCACAACCCCGATGACAAGCCAAGCAATTGTTTCATACTTTTGATGTTCTCAAACTTTTTCAATCTTCACGTAATACATGAGCGTGAGCCATGGACATAGCACTATAGGTGGAATAGAATGGTGGAGGTGGAATAGGATGGTGGTTGTGGAGAAGACAAAAAGGAGAAGATAGTCTCACATCAACTAGGCGTATCAATGGGCTATGGAGATGCCCATCAATAGATATCAATGTGAGTGAGTAGGGATTGCCATGCAACGGATGCACTAGAGCTATAAGTGTATGAAAGCTCAACAAAAGAAACTAAGTGGGTGTGCATCCAACTCGCTTGCTCACGAAGACCTAGGGCATTTTGAGGAAGCCCATCATTGGAATATACAAGCCAAGTTCTATAATGAAAAATTCCCACTAGTATATGAAAGTGATAACATAGGAGACTCTCTATCATGAAGATCATGGTGCTACTTTGAAGCACAAGTGTGGTCAAAGGATAGTAGCATTGTCCCTTCTCTCTTTTTCTCTCATTTTTTATTTTTTTATTTGGGCCTTTCTCTTTTTTTTATGGCCTCTTTTTTTCGTCCGGAGTCTCATCCCGACTTGTGGGGGAATCATAGTCTCCATCATCCTTTCCTCACTGGGACAATGCTCTAATAATGATGATCATCACACTTTTATTTACTTACAACTCAAGAATTACAACTCAATACTTAGAACAAGATATGACTCTACATGAATGCTTCCGGCGGTGTACCGGGATGTGCAATGACTCATGAGTGACATGTATGAAAGAATTATGAATGGTGGCTTTGCCACAAATACGATGTCAACTGCATGATCATGCAAAGCAATATGACAATGTTGGAGCGTGTCATAATAAACGGAACGGTGGAAAGTTGAATGGCAATATATCTCGGAATGGCTATGGAAATGCCATAATAGTTAGGTATGGTGGCTGTTTTGAGGAAGGTAAATGGTGGGTGTATGATACCGGCGAAAGGTGCGTGGCATTAGAGAGGCTAGCAATGGTGGAAGGGTGAGAGTGCGTATAATCCATGGACTCAACATTAGTCATAAAGAATTCACATACTTATTGCAAAAATCTATTAGTTATCGAAACGAAGTACTACGCGCATGCTCCTAGGGGGATAGATTGGTAGGAAAAGACCATCGCTCGTCCCCGACCGCCACTCATAAGGAAGACAATCAATAAATAAATCATGCTCCGACTTCATCACATAACGGTTCACCATACGTGCATGCTACGGGAATCACAAACTTTAACACAAGTATTTCTCAAATTCACAACTACTCAACTATCATGACTCTAATATCACCATCTTCATATCTCAAAACAATCATAAGGAATCAAACTTCTCATAGTATTCAATGCACTTTATATGAAAGTTTTTATTATATCCCGCTTGGATGCCCATCATATTAGGACTAAATTCATAACCAAAACAAATTACCAAGCTTTTTAAGACTCTCAAAATAATATAAGTGAAGCGTCAGAGTTCATCTATTTCATCAAATTAAAATTACCGTCGTGCTCTAAAAAGATATAAGTGAAACACTAGAGCAAATGACAAACTACTCCAAAAGATATAAGTGAAGCTCAATGAGTAGTTGTATAATTATGTAACTATGTGAAGACTCTCTAACATTTAAGAATTTCAGATATTGTTATTTTATTCAAACAGCAAGCAAAACAAAAGAAAATAAAATTACGCTCCAAGCAAAACACATATAATGTGGTGAATAAAAATATAGCTCCAAGTGAAGTTACCGATGAACGAAGACGAAAGAGGGGATGCCTTCCGGGACATCCCCAAGCTTAGGCTCTTGGTTATTATTTAATATTGCCTTGGGGTGCCTTGGGCATCCCCAAGCTTAGGCTCTTGCCACTCCTTATTCCATAGTCCATCGAATCTTTACCCAAAACTTGAAAACTTCACAACACAAAACTCAACAGAAAACTCGTAAGCTCCGTTAGTATAAGAAATTAAACCACCACTTAGGTACTGTTGTGAACTCATTATCAATTCATATTGGTTTAATATCTACTGTATTCCAACTTCTCTATGGTTCATACCCTCCGATACTACTCATAGATTCATCAAAATAAGCAAACAACACCTAGAAAACAGAATCTGTCAAAAACAGAACAGTATGTAGTATATGTATCAAACGTATACTTATGGAAATCCAACAATTCTGAAATAAATTGGTGGACCTGAGGAATTTGTCTATTAATTGTCTGCAAAAAGAATCAACTAAATAGCACTCTCCAGTAAAAAGTTGTAGCTAATCTCGTGAGCGCTAAAGTTTCTGTTTTTTACAGAAAGACTGCATAGACTTCACTCAAGTCTTCCCAAAGGTTCTACTTGGCACAAACACTAATTAAAGCATAATACCACATCTAAAAAGAAGCTAGATGGATTATTTATTCCTAAACAGAACCAAAAAGCAAGATACTAAAATAAAGTTGGGTTGCCTCCCAACAAGCGCTATCGTTTAACACCCCTAGCTAGGCATGATGATTTCAATGATGCTCGCATAAAAGATAAGAATTGAAACATATAGAGAGCATCATGAACAATATTACTAGCACATTTAAGTCTAACCCACTTCCCATGCATAGGGATTTTGTGAGCAAACAATTTATGGGAACAAGAATCAACTAGCATAGGAAAGTAAAACAAGCATAGCTTCAAGATTTTCAACACATAGAGAGGAAACTTGATATTATTGCAATTCCTACAAGCATATGTTCCTCCCTCATAATAATTTTCCATAGCATCATGAATGAATTCAACAATATAACTATCACATAAAGCATTCTTTTCATGATCTACAAGCATAGAAAATTTACTACTCTCCACATAAGCAAAATTCTTCTCATTCGGAATAGTGGGAGTATCATAAGAAACTCGGATACTATAAATTGTTTCCATATTAAAAGAGTAATGTTCAGAAAAAGGGTAATCATAATCATGACAAGTTTTATAAATATAATCATCACTACTTTTTATAGCATAAGTTTCATCACAATAATCATCATAAGTGGCAACTTTGTTCTCATCATAATCAATTGAAACCTCTTCCGAAATAGTGGATTCATCACTAAATAAAGTCATGACCTCTCCAAATCCACTTTCATAAATATTATAAGATTCAACACCCTCCAAAATAGTGGGATCATTACTTCCTAAAGTTGACACTCTTCCAAACCCACTTTCATCAATATAGTCATCATAAGTAGGAGGCATGCTAACATCATAACAAATTTGCATATCAAAACTTGGGAGGCTAATAACATCATCTTCATTAAACATAGCCTCCCCAAGCTTGGGACAAACATTAATTTCAGAAAATGTATTCTCAAACTTGTCATTCTCATCAAACATAGCATCCCAAAGCTTGGGCCTTTTCATATCATAAGCATAATCACTCTCATCATTAATAGTATGGATAGCACCAATAATATAGCAATTATCATCATCACGATGAGTAGTAGGAGCAACATCATTTGGGAGGGATACCTTTTTACCTTTGCTTCTCCGTCTTTTCTTTTTCTTCTTCACATCATGTGTGGGTTTAATCTTCTTTTTGGAGCTCCTTATTAATGAGATTAGTTGAATAGAAGGCTCCTCCTCGTTACCTGATTCATCATAAGAAATAATAGGAGGATATTGGGAAGCCTCTTCCCTTTCATTAGTATTCTCTTCATCTTCTATTTGTTTTCTTTTCTTTATGTAATTGGCAATATAAGGATTTTCAATGCAATTCACCGCAAAATACATATAAATTTCCTCTAGATCAAAATCAAGAAGTTTATCACGGGCAAATACTGGAAGATAGTTAGTTATACATTTCATTTCTTCATAACCCATAAGCAAACTAAGTTCATTATGATGTGCAAGGGAAATCAAATCATCACAATTTTTGGAAACGATTAGATCATGAAACAATTTGCATCGAATAGTTAAATGACCACGTTCATTGCAAAGTTCACAAGTACGGCTAAGAAAATTTAAATTTTCAGCACAAACATCTAGCCTTTCTTGCAACCATTTAGTTTCTAAATACTTATGCCTCTTGCAAAATCTATCTTCTCTATTTGGTATGTACTTGCAAACTCTATGCACTCCACAAAAGTTGACATGCTTATAAGAGACATTTTCATCATGACTAATGCAATCATCATTAGTACTATGGATATTCAAAGAATTCATACTAACAACATTGCAATCATGCTCATCATTCAAAGATTTAGTGCCAAATATTCTATAGATTTCTTCTCCTAGCACTTGAGCACAATTTTCCTTTCCATCATTCTCACGAAAGATATTAAAAAGATGAAGCGTGTGAGACAAACTCAATTCCATTTTTTTGTAGTTTTCTTTTATAGACTAAACTAGTGATAAAACAAGAAACTAAAAGATTCGATTGCAAGATCTAAAGATATACCTTCAAGCACTCACCTCCCCGGCAACGCGCCAGAAAAGAGCTTGATGTCTACTACGCAACCTTCTTCTTGTAGACGTTGTTGGGCCTCCAAGTGCAGAGGTTTGTAGGACAGTAGCAAATTTCCCTCAAGTGGATGACCTAAGGTTTATCAATCCGTGATAGGCGTAGGTTGAAGATGGTCTCTCTCAAACAACCCTGCAACCAAATAACAAAGAGTCTCTTGTGTCCCCAACACACCCAATACAATGGTAAATTGTATAGGTGCACTAGTTCGGTGAAGAGATGGTGACACAAGTGCAATATGGATGGTACATATAGGTTTTTGTAATCTGAAATTATAAAAACAGCAAGGTAACAAATGATAAAAGTGAGCGTAAACGGTATTGCAACGCTAGGAAACAAGGCCTAAGGTTCATACTTTCACTCGTGCAAGTTCTCTCAACAATAATAACATAATTGGATCATATAACTATCCCTCAACATGCAACAAAGAGTCACTCCAAAGTCACTAATAGCGGAGAACAAACGAAGAGATTATTGTACGGTACGAAACCACCTCAAAGTTATCCTTTCTGATCGATCTATTCAAGAGTCCGTAGTAAAATAACATGAAGCTATTCTTTCCGTTCGATCTATCATAGAGTTCGTACTAGAATAACACCTTAAGATACAAATCAATCAAAACCCTAATGTCACCTAGATACTCCAATGTCACCTCAAGTTTCCGTGGTTATGATCTTACGATATGCATCACACAATCTCAGATTCATCTATTCAACCAACACAAAGTACTTCAAAGAGTGCCCCAAAGTTTCTACCGGAGAATCAAGACGAAAATGTGTGCCAACCCCTATGCATAGGTTCATGGAGGGAACCCGCAAGTTGATCACCAAAACATACATCAAGTGAATCAATAGAATACCCCATTGTCGCCATGGGTATCCCGCGCAAGACATACACCAAGTGTTCTCAAATCCTTAAAGACTCAATCCTATAAGATAACTTCAAAGGAAAAACTCAATCCATTACAAGAGAGTAGAGGGGGAGAAACATCATAGGATCCAACTATAATAGCAAAGCTCGCGATACATCAAGATCGTGCCAAATCAAGAACACGAGAGAGAGATCAAACACATAGCTACTGGTACATACCCTCAGCCCCGAGGGTGAACTACTCCCTCCTCGTCATGGAGAGCGCCGGGATGATGAAGATGGCCACCGGTGAGGGTTCCCTCCTCCGGCAGGGTGCCGGAACAGGGTCCCGATTGGATTTTGGTGGCTATAGAGGCTTGCGGCGGCGGAACTCCCGATCTATTCTGCTCCCCGATGTTTTTAGGGTATATGGATATATATAGGCGAAAGAAGTCGGTAAGGGGAGCCACGAGGGGCCCACGAGGGTGGAGGGCGCGCCCAGGGGGGTGGGCGCGCCCCTGCCTCGTGCCTTCCTCGTTGCTTCCCTTATGTACACTCCAAGTCTTCTGGATTGCTTCCGTTCCAAAAATAACTCTCCCGAAGGTTTCATTCCGTTTGGACTCCATTTGATATTCCTTTTCTGTGAAACACTGAAACAAGGAGAAAAACAGAAACTGGCACTGGGCTCTGGGTTAATAGGTTAGTCCCAAAAATAATATAAAAGTGTTTAATAAATCCCATAAACATCCAAAACAGATAATATAATAGCCTGGAACAATCAAAAATTGTAGATACGTTGGAGACGTATCAGCGGATCAGGCTGATCTATCGGAGGATCGGGCATCGACACCGGCACCTACTCCGACACCGGCACCAGCTCTACAAGGAGCACCATCTTCGACAGCAACAGCGCCACTACCAGTCACACCGGCACAGGCACCAGCAACGGCTTCGGCACCTGCACCAACACTTGCACTTGTATCTGCTCCGGCCCGTGTAGCGGCAACAGAACCAGCAGTTGCACCGGCAACAGACTGGGCTGCAGTTCGCACTTCATATACCAAAGTCCTTACAAAAACCTACATGTCCACCTTCTTGGTAAGCATTGGTCGCCCAAGTGCTTCGTTCTTTTTTCTTTCCATGTTGTTTCACATGATTCACTGTGTTGATCTAACTGTTTGTGTATGTCTTCTTGTTTGCAAATAGATAATTCCTAGAGCAACGAGGGAGTCGTTCAACAATCCGGGCGACCGTGGCCAAGTTTCTCTTACCATGCGCAGCCTTGGTGTGAATGAACCTGCTCAATATACCGTAAGTACAAAGGATGGTCGCATGATGATTGATGCTAAAGGATGGTCAAGGTTCAAATCTAAATCATATCTTGCGGTAGGGGATGAATTCAAAATCGAACTTTCTCGGCAAGGAGAGTTGGTCCAAGTCAACTTTGAAATTCTTCAATAGCAGCACGCAACTGCCGAACTGATCTATCCTCCGAGAGATTTTGATGTAATACTCTGGCATGGTGAAACAAGTGTCCTGTGTGTATAAGTAGTACGACAGTATCGTTGATAGAATTGCAACTCTGATTGTTGGTTAGGAACCGTCGTTTGATTTCATTCCAACAGCTGCCGCGCTTTATTCAATTTTGTGTATTCGCCTTGCGACAGCATCTAAAACCAGCGCCGAACCGACTGCTTGCAATATGAAAAGCGCTGAGGTAGAACACATGGGCCCCCAAACATGCAGGCCCACCAGCCTGTGGCCCAAAGTCTAGAACCGTGAGCCTGTCTGAGTATTTCTAACTGAACCCCCATAATGCCCGTGCGTTGCACATAACATCAAGATGCATTTGTATGAGTATTTTATCTTGTGAGAGAAAAGGATGAACGAGGGAAGGCCTTATTTGCAAATGTGGAGAGGTGTGTGGGTACCTTTTTGCAAAATTGTCATAGTTTCCTTCCTATCCGTCAGATATAAATCGGACGGCCTATATTGCAGGATGACAGGCACACCATCATCACCAACTCGTCTATACCGTGTTAAAAAACTCTGTTTTTTATAATTATATATGTTATATATATTCCCCTTGATTTTTCTTATGTATAAAGTCGTGATATAAAAGATCTTTATATTTCTTTACAGAGGAAATATCTCTCTGTCAAAAATATATTTATGTGTAATAATTAGTTACTCCTGTCTTTCTACTTCCTTTCGCTGATATGTGGGGCATCCGGCAACAGGGTCCACGTGCCATATGCACCAAATTAGAGTGCACAACTGCACGGTAGACACACCCCGGTGGTAGCGCCGCATTAATGCCCAATGAGCCGTCAAACCACAAAAAACCCCACCTTTCCAGCTTTAGCAGTAAGCTGGACGGACGAAGCGGCAATATTTCACTGGGCCTGAATCCCCTTCTCCCTCGTATGCTTGTTCAGAGAAAACCCCCGCTCGGCGATTGCATAGGGTTTTCTCATGGAGAACCTGGTACTAATTATTCATCCATCCCCGATAAATCCAAGTCCCTTGGTCGCGGGTACTCCTAGGATGGCAGCCGCCGCCGTTGATGCATTTTTCTTCCTATTGAATCTAGTGTGTTTCATTTGCAGTGCCCAAAGTGCGAGGACCCTACAGGTTTTTGCGCCCTCGGCGAGACGCCACACTTGTTGCTTCTCATCCTAACACAGGATTTTAAAACGCGCACAATATGTTCCTAGAATCCTCTTTTCTATCCGGGAGGGTGGGGTTTTTTGAACGTGCTATCGACTAATTTGGAAATTTGGATTGCTATATTTGGATAAAAGGTACTAGTACCATGGTCAACACTGACGTGAAGGAGGAAACTATTTCTAGATTTGGATATAGGGAATACATTGTATTCTCATATTATTTTTCCTGCAGTGCATTCCTTGCTCTGCCAGAACACATGTACTCAAGATGCTCGGCCTTGCCATAACTGAATACACCAGTTTAATGGTAACAGTGAAGACAAGCCATGGATATAAGTTTCGAGTTGGGTTCATGAACCAAGAAGATCGCTGCTTTTTTATGGCCGAACTTGGATAAACTTTCTCAAGTGTTACGGACTGAAAGTTTGCGCACGAATGTTGATGGAAATAGCAGAACCTGGTCTCATCTTCACAGCGATCTTCCACCCCGACGCCATTCCAATTGTTCATCCATGTTAGTTTTGTATCTGGTTCTTGCTTCTTGCCTTGATTACTTCTTAATCCACCTATTCTGTCTAACTAATCACAATTTAACTTTAGAAGTAGCAACGAATCTCTCACAAAGATGCTACTTCTAACTAATATTTTCTTATAATTGGTGGCACGTGTAGGTTTTTTCAGAGTTCAGCATGCTACTCGTTTGTTATTCTATAGGAACTCGACTGTTACTCATGGCACTGAAGTTGACTTGGACGACATCCACTAGTTCCTACACTTTATTGATCGTCTTGAGGTCCTTGTGGGGCGTTTCAATGGTGGAAGGCCACATGGGATATGTGTGCCCCTGCTGCACTCGTTGAACAGGTCCAACTGTGTTGAGAAACTTATGGTATGAGCTGTTTTCTGTTATATATGTTGTTCATAAACTCTTGCTTACGCACAGTTTTACAGTTGTGATATTCTTGAAACAGGAACTGCCCAGTTCTATTGTTCCTATACAGATGCCTGACCATGGTCGGGTCAGACTTGCGCTTGGTCACAACATGATGTTTATGTCGACCTACTCCATTCCCCTTGGAGGTGAAAAGATACTTATTCATGGGTGGTCTCAAATAATGAAGTCCCGTCCATCTTGGAGAATAGTACAGAAGATTATGTTCCTTCTTTTCCATGGCTCTAAAGCGAATATCCTGTTTATTGACCACATTGCGAGATGAAGCCGCTTTCAGAAGGTTGTGGATGCGCGGGGTGGCGCCTGGGCCTTGTCCTGGGGCTTGGCAGCCTCACCCTTTGATTAACTGTAGGCAAAGTAGCACTGTTCGAGGCGTGCTTTGTACGGTTGAACCTGTAAAAGTACTCATACTGCTTTCATCTATGGTTGTTAAGTGCCCCTACTGGTTTCAGTTAAGGTTGTTAAGTACTCCTGCTGCTTTTACAGTCTATCGTGTTTCTTCAGTCCTGTCTTCCTCCAGCCGCCAAAACCAAACCAGCGCCGGCGGGGCCGCCTGCTTCCACCTCCCACGGCTGGCTGCGCCTCAACGCATGCATCGCCGCCCACCATCTCCTAAATCGTTAACGCCGACCTCCGAGGCCTCGCCGTCGTCCTCCGCGTGCTTTGTTGCGCTCGCCGCGGCGCCGCCCTCTCGAGTTGTCAACATGGTCAACAAACAAGAGAAATCGGCAGAGGACTGTTCGTGGAGAGGATGGCAGTAGGGGCCCACCATGTCCATGGCCGAACGCAAGGAAGTTCCTCATTTTTTTTGTTATATATATACTCCATTGTCAGCGTATGGAAAAAGAAAATGCTTCCTGCTAGTGGTTTCCTGACATCTGGGACCCACGACATTGTCAGCGTATATAGTCAATAGACAAGAGAACAACACAAGATCGGCTGACACCTGGGACGTAGCTGCTCGAGCAGCAATTTTTTTTGTTATTGTTCAGACGGAGCAGGGTTTCAACTGGGCTGTGGCATGTCTAGCCCAGGCTTATATTTCATGTTCACCACATGACCAGCCCAGCTATTTTCTTTTGTGAAAATGAGCCCAGTTTATTTTTTCTGAAGAATACCCAATCCAGGCCTACTTATTTTTCTATGCCCTGATGGGCTGCAACTCTTCCAAGACGCCTGCAAATCTTGGAAGTAATATGAAATGGGCTGTAAATATAAAAACAGATGACAAATTGGCAATTACTTTATAATTTCTGAATTTTTTCACATTTTCGGATTCCAATTTCACTGGGCTTTAACCTAATTTAAATATATCTTCAAAGTACTTTAAATCTGGCTCGACATTTCGGTATTAAAAATAGTTTGGAACCCACAGAAATATGCAAAATTTCGTTTAAATTTTTAACCCTGGCCCTGGCCAACAAAAAAACGGACTGCAATAAATTGCATAAGAAGTTGCAATGAGCTATATATAAATTGTTAAAAAAAGGGAATGGTCTGACTTGTGGGCCTATTAAGTTGACACGTGTGCAAGATTTTTTTTACTTCTTATATACGACAACAAACGATTCTAGCAGATGTAACCGTTGGATGTCAATCCAACGGCCGTCGTGTTTCTTCAATCTCTGATCTTCTTGCTCCAGCCACCAAATCCAGCGCCGGTTGGACCGCCTGCTCCCGCCTCCCGTGGCCGGCTGTGCTGTCGCGCAGGCCTCACTGCCCCCTACTACTCCCATCGCTGGCCAGGCCATCCCTCTACTCACCCACATCCCTCCACTGTTGTGGCTTCGCCGCCTCCGGGTCATTCCCTTACTGGGTCTCGCTGTCGTCCATAGCGCTGGTGTTCTCGGCACGGCGTGGTCAACGTTGTCAACAAACGACAACATCGGAAGAGGGACGTACATGGAAAGGCTGACAGTTGGGACCCACATGGTCCATGGCCGCACGCAAGCAAGTACCTCCTTATTACGCCAAAAAGAATGAATACTCCCGCTAACAGCTCGGACCCACCAGCTATATCTTCGCATGCAAGGAAGTGCCTCCTTATGACGCACAAAAAATGAATACTCCCCCTGCTAGCTGGGAACCACCATAGTGGGAGGCTGACTTGTGGGCCTACTAAGTTGACGTGGACGGAGGGCTTTGTCAACTTAGTCAACAAACAATTCTATCACCAGTGACCGTTGGATTGTTAACATCCAACGGACGTCATGCTTCTTCAAGCTCTGATTTTCTTGCTCCACCTGTCCAAACCACCGCGTGCTCTTGCCTCCCGTGGCCGGCTGTGCTGCCGCGGAGGCCTCACCGCCCCCTACTACTCCCACTGCTGGCCAGGCCCTGCGGCGACGGCAGCCTCACACCGCAGCCGAACCAGTGAGCCCTCGTACTCCTCTTCGCGTGGGCATCCACTGCCGCGTCTTCCCCGGCTCTGCGTCGTTCCCTTCCTAGGCCTCGCCGTCGTCCACCGCCTTGGTGCTCTTGGCGTGGCGTGGTCAATGTGGTCAATGAACGACTTCCATCGGAAGAGTACTGTACGCTGAGAGGCTGACAGTTGGGTCCACGGCCGCAGCAAGGAAGTGCCTCCTTAATACGCGGAAAATAATGATTCCTCCACCTAACAGCAGGGACGCACCGGACGGGCCACCGTATTTCATGAAAAAATGTTTCCCCCTGACTGCTGGGACCCACCAGCTACATCTTCGCACGCAAGGAAGTGCGTCCATACTACGGAAAAAAAGTGATTCGCCCCCTGACTACTGGGACCCACCAGCTACATCTTCGCACGCAAGGAAGTGCCTGACAGTCGGGACCCACCCGGTCGAAGCGTACGTAGTGTTGTCATTCTGGTCGTGAACGTGTACGTGCATACTGGTCGATCGTTCTGTCTGCAGGCTGCAACGATGAACCGTGGCCGTGTAAGGAAGGGCACGTGTGGTAGTAGAGGCGCACACGTGTCGTAGTAGAGGCGCGCACGTAGCATGTACACGTACGTACAGCGGCCAGGGTGCAAGAAAGTAAATACGGCCACGTACGTACATATGGACGGGGTCACAAATGCCTACTCGCGCATACGTACGGCCAGGGCTCGTGTACATGGCTGTGGCTGGGTCGGAACGGAGAAACTGCATCGTCTCGTGTTCATGGGGAGGCAACGGAATGTGTCGTGTTCATCGGGAGGCAACGAAACGCGTGCTGTTCATCGGGAGCCAACCGGCTTGGACGGAACAGCCGATGGAAACAAGGCCTGGCGTACCGCAGAACGGAGGAAACGGCCTTGTGTTCGACCGACCACGGTGGAAACGGGATCCTGTTCATCGGGAGGGGTCTAGCGTACCGCAAAACGGAGGAAACGGACCTCCTACGGTCGAAATGGGGTCCTGTTGATCGGGAGGGGTGTGGCGTACTGCAAAACGGAGGAAACGGACTTGTGTTGGAGTGCTACGGTCGAAACGGGGGTCCTGTTCATCGGGAACGGTGTGGCGTACCGCAAAACGGGACTCCACGGGATACCATTCATCTCCACCGTCGACCTCCTCCAGCCTCCACGGGCTACTGTTCATCCACCGTCGACCTCCTCCAGCCCCCACCTGCGACTGTTCATCCACGGGCTCCTGTTCATCCAGCCTCCACCGGCTACTGTTCAACCAGCCCTCTCAACAGGGTCCTGTTCAACCACCCCTCCACGGGCTACTGTTCATCCAGCCCTCCACCGACTACTGTTCAACCAGCCCTCCACCGGCTACTGTTCAACCAGCCCTCCACGGGGTCCTGTTCATCCAGCCCTCCACGGGGTCCTGTTCATCCACCGGGTCGATCGATCGGGGTACTGTTCATCCAGCGGCAACGACCTCTACTACCACGGGGTCCTGTTCATCCAACCCCACCGGGAACTGTTCATTCAAACCCCCCAACAACGCTCACTGTTCATCCATAGGCAGCATCGATCGGCTTCAGTTAGCAGCAGTAGCGAAGGAATCGCTCGATTGGGTTTAGTTAACAGCCATCGATCGATCGCTCGGGTTCAGTAACGCTAGCCTGCAGTGCAATCGCTCGGGTTCAGTTAGAGCCCAATGCCTCGCTCGGGTTCAGTTAGAGCGCAACGCCTCACACACACACGCGTACGTACGAGAGAAACACGCATCACTCGACCCCCGACCACCCACCGTAACCGGGAACTCCCCCGATATTTTCCTCGCCCTCGCTTCTACCACGGTCTTCTCCGTCATGGACGGCCCAAAGAATGTCATGCAGCTGCGTCTTCGGCCCGCCCAGGACGAAAAGCCCATTTTTGTCATGATTTTTTGTCATAGAAGTAGGAGCCCACCACATCTATGATGATACCAGGTTTTGTCACAATTATCGTCATAGAAGTGTCATAAGCATGACAGGAAAAAATTCGTTCGGCCCAAAATGTCACAGATGTGTCTTTTTTTATAGTGATATCCTACGTAAGTGTCACTCCGAAGCTTATGGAGGACACCATGTTGGAGATAGAACTGCACACAAGGTATTACAGTCTGGTTTTTATTGGCCTACTCTCTTCAAAGATGCTCGTGAGTTTGTCTTGTGATGAATGCCAGAGGATTGGTACTATTAGTAGACGTCAGGAAATGCCTATGAATTATTCACTTGTTATTGAACCATTTTGATGTTTTGGGCTTTGATTATATGGGACCTTTTCCTTCCTCCAATGGGTATACACATATTTTGGTTGTTGTTGATTATGTTACTAAGTGGGTAGAAGCTATTCCAACTAGTAGTGCTGATCATAGCACTTCCATTAAAATGCTTAAAGAAGTTATTTTTCCGAGATTTGGAGTCCCTAGATATTTAATGACTGATGGTGGCTCACACTTTATTCATGGTGCTTTCTGTAAATTGCTGGCTAAATATGATGTCAACCATAGAATTGCATCTCCTTACCATCCTCAGTCTAGTGGTCAAGTAGAATTAAGCAATAGAGAAATTAAATTGATCCTGCAAAAGACTGTTAATCGATCTAGAAGTAATTGGTCTAAGAAACTTGATGATGCTCTATGGGCTTATAGATCTGCTTATAAAAACCCTATGGGTATGTCTCCATATAAAATGGTTTATGGAAAAGCATGTCACTTACCTCTTGAACTAGAACACAAAGCTTATTGGGAAATTAAAGAGCTCAACTATGATTTCAAACTTGCCGGTGAAAAGAGGTTATTTGACATTAGCTCACTTGATGAATGGAGAACCCAAGCCTATGAGAATGCCAAGTTGTTTAAAGAAAAAGTTAAAAGATGGCATGACAAAAGGATACAAAAGCGTGAATTTAATGTAGGTGATCATGTCTTGCTATACAATTATCGTTTAAGATTTTTTGCAGGAAAGCTTCTCTCTAAATGGGAAGGGCCTTACATTGTCGAGGAAGTTAATCGTTCCGGTGCCATCAAGATTAACAACGCCGAAGGCAATAACCCGAAGGTGGTAAACGGGCAGAGAATCAAACATTATATCTCAGGTACTCCCATAAATGTTGAAACCAATATTATTAATACCATAGCATCGGAGGAGTACATAAGGGAGACCTACCAGAATGTTACAGACCCCGAAAAGGAATAGGTATGTGGTACGGTAAGTAAACTATTTCCAATGGAAATTTTACTCCGTTTAGGAATATTTAAAAAATTAGGAAAACCAAAAGTAGTCCAAGAGTGCACGAGGAGGTGACAAGCCTGGGGGGCGCGTCCTACCCCCCTGGGCGCGCTCATGTGGCTTGTGGCCACCTCGTGTGCCCTTCGGACTCCATTTTCTTGTGGAACACTTCTTTTGGTCGGTAAAAATTCATTATATAATATCCCATAGGTTTTGACCACCGTACCACGGCAAAATCCTTTGTTCTTGTTTCGTGTTGTTTTGCCTGGCAGATTTGAAACTATGTCGTCCCAAGATTCGGAGGGAGAGAGCTATATAGCTGATTATATCACAAACCCAAAGGCCTACGGGGATGTGGAGCATTATGGTTGGACCACGGAGGAAGAAGAAGACTATGATCTAAAGGGAAAGGAGGAGACAAGCTCAGATGAGGATGAAGTCCCACTACCCAACCTGGGGACATGCACGTGGAGTTCAAAAAGTCAAGTTTCCTAACAAAGCAAAGAAACCAAAGATCGAGTTTATCCCTTTTCGTCTTTTGCAGGAGAACAAGCAAGAATTGTGCAAAAAGATATTAATACTGGAGCAGGAGATTGATGATTTGAGGGAGGAAAATTCCATCCTCAAGCGTAAGCTGAGGAAAAAGGATACTATTCTTTCATCATCAACAACTCCATCATCACCACCTCCGAAGAAAGACACAGGGGCGGGCCCACTTAAATTCATGGGTATTCAGATGAATACCCATTAATTTTGTGAAAATAATTCATATATATAGTGCATATTACGTATATGTATGGAAAAATAGGCAAACTGAGACAATTACGAGCCTGCCAAGCATTGAGCCCACGTCCAAGTGTCCTGGAACACTCTCCCTCCCCATACGACTAGCCCAATAGCCCAATAAGGTAATACCTCGTCCTCCCAGGCTCCCGACCCAAATAAAAAATTGATGTAGCCTACCTCTCGCACGAGACTAATCGATCAAACCAATCGGCACGCCGCCTCCATAAGTCCCCAATTATGAATTTGATGGCACATCGTCCTCGGTGCATCCATCCAGGGCACGGGCGCAAGACCACACGGGCGACGGGCTGGTGGGTGGCGCCACGACCCAGACCTTGCATCATGCATCCCTCCCAAAGTGCCTACCTCGGTGCTCCGGATCAGGGTTGCGGCAACAATCAGTTCTGGATTTCTGTCGACATCGATCGCATTCCAGACGCTAGTCGGCCTCCACATCCCATACATGTATAAAGCAAGTAAGTTAATTTGGCAAGTTGGCTTCTTATTTATACATATTGAAATTTTGTATTTGTTTGCACTTTTCCTTGAATTCATGAATTATTTAGACAAGAGAAACTAAGAATTATTTAAAGTTATTAAGTAGTCTAATACACATTACTATTGTTTGCAATTGGCTATTTTAATTTGCAGAGAATATTTGTGAATTATGAATTTGAGCATTATGTATAAAATTTGGTTCTCTCAATTTGAACCTGTAAACCAAATGTTAGCCTTAAAAAATTTGAATACACACTTCTCAAATCCTGGGCCCGCCCCTGGAAAGAGACCTAAATACATGGGTATGGGCACTCCCCTTGGCTTATGCCAAGCTTGGGGGAGGTGTCCCGGTATCGTATCACCATCACATCTTTACCTTTATCGTTTTTCTTAGTTCGATCCTTTTGGTTATATCCCGGTTTGGTAGAATGAAGTTTTTAGTATGATCTAGCGTCGATTTTTTGCTTTATGTTCCCTCTATGTAATCGAGTTCGTGAGTTATATAACAAAGATTAGTTTTGAGTTGAGGGCTTTGCTTTCTTGCTATGATCATGAGAAAAAGAAAAAGAATAAAGAAATAAAAAGATTATATAATGATCTTATGGAGAGTGACTTCACATATAAGAAGTATGATGAATAAAATTTGTTGAGAGTTGACAAACATAGTTCTGGTCATTGTTGCAATTAATAGGAAGTAATAAAGAAAGAGAGGTCTCACATATAAATATACTATCTTGGAAATCTTTTGTTATTGTGAACACTCATTAAAGGTTGATGTTGGACAAGGAAGACAACATAATGGGTTATGTTTTCTTATATCCGAATAGAAGTTATATTGTCATGGATCCTCCAACATGTTGAGCTTGCTTTTCCCTCTTATGCTAGCCAAATCCTTTGCACCAAGTAGAGATACTACTTGTGCATCCAAACATCCCTTAAACCAGTTTTGCCATGAGAGTCCACCATACCTACCTATGGATTGAGTAAGATCCTTCAAGTAAGTTGTCATCGGTGCAAGCAATAAAAATTGCTCTCTAAATATGTATGATCTATTAGTGTGAGGAAATAAGCTTGATACGAACTTGTGATATGGAAGAAATAAAAGCGACGGACTGCATAATAAAGTTCTTTATCACAAGCGGCAATATAAAGTGACGTCCTTTTGCATTAAGATTTTGTGCATCCAACCATGAGAGCGCATGACAACCTCTGCTTCCCTCTGCGAAGCCCCTACCTTTTAGTTTTACCTTCTACCTTTATACAAGAGTCATGGTGATATTCACCTTTCCTTTTTAAACTTTTTCTTTTTGGCAAGCACTATATGTTGGGAAAGATCCAGATATATATATCCACTTGGATGTAGGTCACCATAAAGTATTATTGTTGACATTACCCTTGAGGTAAAAGGTTGGGAGGCAAAACTATAAGCCCCTAGCTTTCTCTGTGTCTGACTGAGGCTTTGGACTCATAAGTATCGCGTGAGTGTTAGCAATTGTGAAAGACTAAAAGATGGTTGAGTATGTGGATTTGCTATACAAAAGCTCTTAGATTGAATCTTTCCGATATTATGATAAATTTCAATTGCTTTAATGACTGAGATCATAGTTTGTTAGTTTTCAATAAAGTTTTTGATTCATACTTTACCTTATGAACGAATTGTTACTTTAGCATAAGAAGTTATATGACAATATATGTTGTTGTTCTAAAGATGATCGTGATGCCCTCATGTTTGTATTTTATTTTATCGACACCTCTATCTCTAAACATGTGGACATGATTATCGATTTCGGCTTTCGCTTGGGGACAAGCGAGGTCTAAGCTTGGGGGAGTTGATACGTCCATTTTGCATCATGCTTTTATATTAATATTTATTGCATTATGGGCTGTTATTACCTATTTTGGCACAATACTTATGTCTTTTATCTCTTATTTTACAAGGTTTACATGAAGAGGGAGAATGCCGGCAGCTAGAATTCTGGACTGGAAAAGAAGCAAATCTGAGAAGCCTATTCTGCACAACTCCAAAAGTCCTGAAAATTTATGGAGAATTATTTTGGAATATATAAAAAATATTGGGCGAAGGAAATACCAGAGGGGACCCTCCAGGAGGCCACGCCCTACCCCCTGGGTGCGCCCCTATGGCTTGTGGGCCACCTGGCAGGCCTCCGGTGCTCATCTTCTGCTATATGGAGGGTTTTGACCTGGAAAAAAATCAAGAGAGAGCTTTCGGGACGAAGCACCACCATCTCGAGGCGGAACCTAGGCAGAAGCAATCTAGGGCTTCGGTGGAGCTGTTCTGCCGGGGAAACTTCCCTCCCGGAGGGGGAAATCAAAGCCATCGTCATCACCAACGATCCTCTTATCAAGAGGGGGTCAATCTCCATCAAGATCTTCACCAACACCATCTCCTCTCAAACCCTAGTTCATCTCTTGTATCTGATCTTTGTCTTAATACCTCAGATTGGTACCTGTGGGTTGCTAGTAGTGTTGATTACCCCTTGTAGTTGATGCTAGTTGGTTTATTCGGTGGAAGATCATATGTTCACATCCTTAATGATATTTATTAGTCCTCTGATTATGAACATGAATATGCTTTGTGAGTAGTTACGTTTGTGCCTGAGGACATGGGAGAAGTCTTGTTATAAGTAATCATGTGAATTTGGTATTCGTTGATATTTTGATGAGATGTATGTTGTCTTTCCTCTAGTGGTGTTATGTGAACGTCGACTACATGACACTTCACCATTGTTTGGGCCTAGGGGAAGGCATTGGGAAGTAGTAATTAGATGATGGGTTGCTAGAGTGATAGAAGCTTAAATCCTAGTTTATGTGTTGCTTCATAAGGGGCTGATTTGGATCCACATGTTTCATGCTATGGTTAGATTTATCCTAATTCTTCTTTCATAGTTGCGGATGCTTGCGAGAGGGGTTAATCATAAGTGGGAGGCTTGTCCAATTAATGGCAGCACCCAAGCACCGGTCCACCCACATATCAAATTATCAAAGTAACAAACGCGAATCATATGAGCATGATGAAAAACTAGCTTGACAATAATTCCCATGTGTCCTCGGTAGCGCTTTGCTTTATATAAGAGTTCATCCAGACTTGTCCTTTGCTACAAAAGGTATTGGGCCACCTTGCTGCACCTTTGTTACACTTGTTACTTGTTACCTGTTAGAAATTATCTTATCACAAAACTATCTGTTACAGATAATTTCAGTCACTACTGCAGGATGGTCCAAACGCGACACTACAATCAGAGACCCTTCGACGAAACTGTGTGTGATGCCATAATCGCAAACAGTGGTGTAAAAAACCCGTCAAAAAAGGTGCAAAACCTTTGCGATGGAGGATGCATCAAACACGGTTCAGATTATAGTTGCGTGTGCGATGCTGGGCATACGGTTTAGTTCAATTAACTGTTTGGGATGAGGAGGAACAAAAGAAACGGGCAGCCAGATGAAGGCATGTGCGATATACAGCATACGGTTCACTGGGATGAACTGTGTGTGATTAGGCAACACAATGGAAATGGTTCAACTGAACAAGATGTGTGTGATACATGGCAAACAGGTCCGTAATCAGAAATGTGTGCGAAAACCAATAATAACAGAGACGATTGCTGCTAAGAAGTCGTGTGATTTGCTCTGTCTACAGTAGAGTAACTGAAATAAACATCCAATTACATAAGTGACTATACAGATCATTCACACACACCTCAATAAACAATTGCATGCATTCTAAAGTAGGAGAAACGATCGTCTAGTCATCTACTTCTTCTGATGCTCCCACCACCGCTCTATGGCTCGATCCCTCTTTTGGGGCAGGAAGAAGACACTTCCTCATGTCAACGATCCGCCTATACATCTCGTAGCTTGTGTACGCGTCCATGGCCCCGTACTTGACATGTTGTTCATCCAGTCTCTCATGCCACACACTGTCCATGGCCGCGTACTTGACATGTTGTTCATCCAGTCCATGCGCTACATCGAGTTCCTGCGGGAGGAGGAGGAGCGCCTCGTCGAGCATGCAAAGAGCCTTACCGCTGCCGTGGCCGCGGCACACGCCGCCTCAGAGGCGAGGAATCGGGAGATCTACGAGGAGAACCACCGCCTCGAGAGGGGTCGTCTTGAGCAGCAGAGGGCGTTCGAGGTGAGCGTCGCTGAAGCTGCAACAGCGGCAGGCACCGTATTGCGGTTGCCCAGCTTGTCGGTAGGCTCCTCCTCCTCCGCCTCTTACTGAGCGTGCTCGGCAGAGGAGAGGCAGGCGGAAGTAGTACAAAGCCCCTCCGCATGCAGTAGTAGTAGTAGTATTTAGGGGCTATTTTGTTCAGTTCATCTGACTATAGATGTGGTGGAACTGTACAACGTACTTAAAATTAGCTAGTATATATAGTTGAACTAGCTATTTCAGTACGTGGTTGGCAGCAATTGGGGAAAAGTTTGGTCGGTTCAGCTGTCGAGTTGAACTGTTTGTATAATTAAGAACGATTGCTTAATCTATGAATGAAATCTATGCTTAATTACTGAATTTTAGTTGCAAAAATTAGATACTGCTAGTGATTTTTAGCTTCATATTTTGACAAATCGCAGTGCTACAAGGTTGACAAATGGCAATGTTACTACATCAACAAATGTCAATCTTTCCAGTTTGATAAATGGCAACATACCCAATATGACAGATGCAAATCTTACCAAATTGTTTGTAAGTGGTTGCACACGGGTCATCCAAAAGAACCGTTTGCGTTGAAGAGATGCACAAATCCTGCTCTCACTTTGCATCATGTCGTCCCGGGATCGACGGGCGAGGCGCGGGAGGACAGCAGCTGGCAGCGCTGAGAGGTAGCGTTGGACGGCGGTGTCCCATGCTGCTGAGGGGGCGCGCATGGAGAGGAAGGCAAAGGGCTCGCTTCCTAGTAAGCCTGCGCAGCGTACAGCTCGCACGCTTCCCGGTGAGCCTGCGCATTGGAGGACAGCTTGCACACCTCTCGGTCAGCCTGCGCACTGGACTGCGCTCGCACGCATTCCGTTCAGTCAAGGTCAAGCAGCTGTCCGCACGACACCTCCTACAGCCATTAAAACCAAGACACGTGGAATCACGTGAATGGTTAACAGAACGCACACGGTTTGAATTATACAAACTTTTGAGATATTAAATTGGCAGCTATTTTTTCAAAATGCCTTTGTTGGCTGTCATTATTCGAGTGCGCCTTCTCTCAAAATGGACACGAAAAATACCACAACATGTCGGGTGCCATTCCATAATAGCATGCCAAGTTTCATGAATTTCAGACGAGTTTTGGATTTACTAGAATTTAAAAATAAAGTATCTCAACGTTTTGCCAGCAATCAACGGTGCTCTGGTGTTTGAAATTCATTCCCATTTCTCGCATGGGACCTAAGCATGCACCCAAGGACACAGATTTGATTTTTCAACCAATTTATATGCACTGGAGCATGTGCATGTAGTTCAAATTTGAATTGTGCACATAAATGCATTGAAAACTCAGTTAATGCATAAAAATGTCCAAATGAACCCCGAAAAATCACAAAAATTGACACAACACTCCTGTTGTTCTATGTTGACACGAGAAAATTTTTGAAAGCAATAAGAGGTAATGGATATCATTTCGCCCCCAAAGGTGTGACGTTCCCTACCGAAACCATCATGCTTGTTGTGAGAAGCTCTGGTTTGTGAGAAGCATATACCCAAACCTGCCCCAAATGGGACAAAAAATTTACCACAACATGTTGATGTCGCTCCATGATAGCATGCCAAGTTCCATGAATTTCAAACGAGTTTTGGATTTACTAGAATTTAAAAACCAGGTATCTCAACGTTTTGCCGGTTTTCAACCAATTTATATGCACTAGAGCATGTGCATGTAGTTCAAATTTGAATTATGCACATAAATGCATTGAAAACTCAGTTAATGCATAAAAATGTCCAAACGAACCCCGAAAAATCACAAAATTGACACAACAGTCCTGTTGTTCTATGTTGACACGAGAAAATTTTTGAAAGCAATAAGAGGCAATGGATATCGTTTCGTCCCCAAAGGTGGGACGTTCCCTACCGAAACCATCATGCTTCCTGTGAGAAGCTCTGGTTTGTGAGAAGCATATACCCAAACCTGCCCCAAACGGGACAAAATTTTTTACCACGGCATGTTGATGCCGCTCCATGATAGCATGCCAAGTTTCATGAATTTCAGACGAGTTTTGGATTTACTAGAATTTAAAAACCAGGTATCTCAACGTTTTGCTGGCAATCAACGGTGCCTTGGTGTTTGAAATTCATTACCATTTCTTGCATGGGACCTAAGCATGCACCCAAGGACACATATTTGATTTTTCAACCAATTTATATGCACTGGAGCATGTGCATGTAGTTCAAATTTGAATTATGCACATAAATGCATTGAAAACTCAGTTAATGCATAAAAATGTCCAAACGAACCCCGAAAAATCATAAAAATTGACACAACACTCCTGTTGTTCTATGTTGACACGAGAAAATTTTTGAAAGCAATAAGAGGCAATGGATATCGTTTCGTCCCCAAAGGTGGGACGTTCCCTACCGAAACCATCATGCTTGTTGTGAGAAGCTCTGGTTTGTGAGAAGCATATACCCAAACCTGCCCCAAATGGGACAAAATTTTTACCACGGCATGTTGATGACGCTCCATGATAGCATGCCAAGTTTCATGAATTTCAGACGAGTTTTGGATTTACTAGAATTTAAAAACCAGGTATCTCAATGTTTTGCCGGCAATCAACGGTGCCCTGGTGTTTGAAATTCATTACCATTTCTTGCATGGGACTTAAGCATGCACCCAAGGACACATATTTGATTTTTCAACCAATTTATATGCACTGGAGCATGTGCAGGTAGTTCAAATTTGAATTATGCACATAAATGCATTGAAAACTCAGTTTAATGCATAAAATGTCCAAACGAACCCCGAAAAATCACAAAATTTGACACAACACTCCTGTTTGTTCTATGTTGACACGAGTAATTTTTTGAAAGCAATAAGAGGCAATGGATATCATTTCGTCCCCAAATGTGGGACGTTCCCTACCGAAGCCATCATGCTTGTTGCGAGAAGCTCTGGTTTGAAAGAAGCATATACCCAAACCTGCCCCAAATGGGACAAAAAAATTATCACGGTATGTTGATGCCGCTCCATGATAGCATGCCAAGTTTCATGAATTTCAGACGAGTTTTGGATTTACTAGAATTTAAAAACCAGGTATCTCAACGTTTTGCTGGCAATCAACGGTGCCTTGGTGTTTGAAATTCATTACCATTTCTTGCATGGGACCTAAGCATGCACCCAAGGACACATATTTGATTTTTCAACCAATTTATATGCACTGGAGCATGTGCATGTAGTTCAAATTTGAATTATGCACATAAATGCATTGAAAACTCCGTTAATGCATAAAAATGTCCAAACGAACCCCGAAAAATCACAAAAATTGACACAACACTCCTGTTGTTCTAAGGTGAAACGTTCCCTACCGAAACCATCACACTTGTTGTGAGAAGCTCTGGTTTGTGAGATTCTTATACCCAAACCTGTCCCAAATGGGACAAAAAATTTACCACGGCATGTTGATGCCGCTCCATGATGGCATGCCAAGTTTCATGAATTTCGGACAAATTTTGGATTTACTAGAATTACAAAAGCAAGTACGTCGACGTTTGCCGGAGAGACACGGTGCCGTGGTGTTCGAATTTCATCCCCACTTCTTGCATGGAACATAAGCATAAACCCATGGACACATATATGATTTTACAGCCCATGTTGGTGCACCGGAGCATGTGCATGTAGTTTAATTTTGAATTGTGCACCTGAAATGGCTAGAAAACCAATTTAATGTATAAAATGTTCAAATAAACCCTGAATAATTCCAATTCTTTTACGACACACATATAGTTGCATGTTCACTGCACATAAAAGGTCTAGCAATTCAAATACCATCCATTGCCACCGTGACCCCATTATGTAATTCAAATCAATATGAAAAATCAAGTAGATCGCACACAGTTTATTATCACCAACCATGTGAGATGCAGCACAAAATATCCTGGAGCACCGTCGGTGTATATACAGTACGCCTCTAGCTTACGCGAGAAGGTGCGTCGGCTACAGTCCATAGCCGGCGTCTCAAGCACACTAGCTCGCTCCCCAAATATCATTTCACTGTTCAATCGTCGCGGGTGAAAGATGGGCACGTGGACCCACATCGTGAGGGCAACTTCGGTGGCCCACTCCGGCGAGAGCGCGGCCGCAGCCGCCATGCGTGTGCTAACAAGGTGCATGAGTGTGGCCGCAATCTGCGACCGGGCGGCCAAGGCAGCCCAAACGGCCGTTGTTGCTTCTTAGGTGGCAGCAGCAACATCTGCCTCGGGGATAGCAACTGGCAAGAGCGGCACAGCAGCTGTCCGTTCCGCTGCGGCGGCCTTAGCCCTGATGGAGGCCGCCCACGCCCAGCTCGTGGAGGTCACCGCACAAATCGAACGAAGCTTCTTCGACAACGGCCGGCAACCCACGGCCGAAGAGTTGGCAATCGTCGAGAGCGTTCGAGCAGCCGTCCGTTCCTCTGCCGCATAACTTGCGACGACGGAGCCCCTCCAAGCCTAGATCGCGGCCGCCCATGCCCAGCTCGTGGCGGCCTTTTCCAAAGAGATGGCAGACGCGGATGGCGAGATTCTTGCCGAGTATGGTGCGATGGATGCCATGGAGCCCCTTCCCCAGGAGACCGTCGGGCGCGAGCTGGACATGGAGGCGGCAGTGGAGATCGACGAGCACCAGCCGTAGTACTAGTACTCTTTGTTTTGTTTAATTAAGAACGTCGGTCTTTAATTTGTTAGAGTAATGTTTAGGTCAGCTAGCTCTGTTTAATGCTGAAGTTGCTCGATTAAGAAGTGTGGGTGTGCTGTAGTCTCCTTTGTGTACTCAACTTATGCAATGACGTGGATGACCACTATAACCATGGAAATTCGAACCAAAATTGTTTACGTTCAAACTCATCACACACGGGTTAAGCTATCTGAATCGTTTGTGATGTTCACATATCGTACACAGTTCTGAATAAAGGACCGTGTCTGATGACACTTTGCGCGCCAGTTTTTTTGGTGAAGCGATTCCAAATTTTTGGCTTCCACAGAAATATCTACCTCCCCGCCCCCTCCCCCTTACCAAAAGCCACATTTCCCCTGTTTCCGCCTTCCTTTCCAAGTTGAAACCTTCACTCCTTGCTTGCAGCGCCACCTCCTCATCGGCGACCCTCCTTCACGCTGCTTGGCCTCGTCTATCCAGGCAGATAATCCACACCGACCCCCATCCTCCTCCTCCTTCCACATCCCACATGCCCCGACCGCCGGCGCGAGCGCGATACCTTCCACCCAAATCACTGACCCCTCCACCAAATAAGCGCCGCCCTAAGCCATGGTGCACGCAGTTTAGCTAGGATCTCAAGGAGCATTTGGCAGCGGAGAAGCAAATCGCGGCCGCACGCGCGGATGAGGTCGCGATGGTTGCCATTCGTGCCGAACCCCAGATCTTGGAGTAGCACCTTGCCATTTGCGAGCTACGCCGGTTAAGCATGCTCGGTCTACCCGTTGCGTGTGCTGCTCCTGCCTTTCCTTCACAAATTCTAGTGAATTGTGCGATCTAATTTTACCATGCAATCTGTTGCTCTAGTGTATATGTTCTATATGTCGTGCAGTGTGGTGCTCACTTATTAACTGTTTTGTTAATTAGTTGTCGTCTTCAGTTAACTGTTTGGTTCAATTCTGCAAATGTGATGTTCAATTCTTCAGGCTGCAATTTTGTATTGTGTTCCATGTGAGAAATAAATCGAATTTATTTTTACAAAATACATGAGAAACGAATACAATTGCTATATTTCCAAGTTGTCAAGCATGCTTGGTTTGGTTATACATTGTGCAATGTGGTGCTCAGTTAACGTTTGGTTCATTTGTGTTGTGGTGTTTAGTTAACTGTTTGGTTCAATTCTGCAATGCGATGTTCAATAGTTGTGGGTGCATTCTGTTATTGTACACCATGTGAGGAATAAATTGAATTTGGCTGTAGTAAATACATGAGAAAAATAAAATTGCTATATTTCCAAGTTGTTAAGCATGCTTGGTTTGGTTAACTGTCTGATCTTCTATTAGGAGTATGTTATATTGTGCAATGTGGTGCTCAGTTAATGTTTGGTTCATTTGTTGGGGTGTTTCGTTAACTACTTGGTTCATTCTGTAATGCGATGTCCAATTGTCGTGGGTAGAATTTTGTATTGTTGTGCATGTGAGGAATAAATCGAATTTAGCTGCACTTAATACATGAGAAACATATACAAGTGCTATATTTCCTAGTTCTTAATCATGTTTGGTTTGGATAAATGGGTTTTTCATGTGGCTTCAATTAATCTGATGAATCTGCAATGTGCTTATTTTTCATCAACATATTTTACTAATAGCATGCGAACCGTTACTTATCCTGATGACTAACTACCTTATATGTGTTGCAGGGAAACAATGGGAAGCACTGAGGTTTACAATCGAGGTTAGCAGGTGCATGGTCCGTTGTCTAATAGCACATTATTGTGCAATTGCAGGAACCATTCTAATATTTAGGTTTTTAACAATTTGGTCTTGCACATGTAGGTCCCGCTGTCAGAGGTTTTGACCCACTGTTCGACCCTTTTTGCATATGGGGAAATGAGTTGTCCATGAATATCAATCAAATCAAGAAACTCAGAAAGATTGTTAGGATAAAGAAATTAGCGACAAAAAACAACAAGATCTTTGTCTGCACAATGAAGAAGACATCAGTTCACTACAAGATGGTACTAACTATTATACCTTGCCTTTTTTTATTCATTTGCCTCATTTCCAATATAGAGAAGATATTTACGCACATCCTTGTTTTCAGGCCTTTCCAAAGCAGTTCACTGATGATTACCTCTCAAACCACCTCTATGGTCAGGAGGCGAGGAAGGTTTTCATAAAATACCTACGATTCAATATTGAAGTGTTTCTGAAGAGGATGAAGGACAGACGGTCAATCATCCACAGGCACTGGCCTAAAGTTGCAAAGACCTTCAACATGAATGAAGGATCAATATTCGCCTTCCGCTTCAGCAGTTTTCCAGATGAGATGCATCTGTCTATATACCCTCTATGATGCTAATTTCGAAAGGTTCTACATATTGCATGTGAAACTTGGTGCTGGTGCAGTTGTGTAATGGGGTAGCTGAGTGCTGAAGCTATATTATGTTGTACTCTGATGTATTTCAATTATGAAATTCTGCTTCCTTAATGTGAAAATGAAATATATTATGTGCTTAATATGAATGTTAATTAGATTAATAAATGGATTGTTAATAATAGGGAAATTAGCCTGCTAATGGCGAATTAGCCTGCTAACTGGGTTTTGCTATTGCAAACGGTTATTGAAAAAACACCGTGGCGATGACCTCAGGCAACGCACACAGTTTCTAGGAATAAACCGTGTTGGACCAATGAATAGTCACACACGACTTTCTCTTCAAAACTGTTTGCGTTAGGCCACCTTGCGCAAACGTTTACCACATAAAAACTATGTGTGATGGACAGCCTTTGCCACACAGTTTCTTCTACGGACCGTGTGTGATGCTTTCAGTAACGCAAATGATTTGACGGGAAAAATTGTGTGTGATGTATCTGTGAACGGAAACGTTTTCCTTGGAGCGACTGTGTGGGATGTACATACGAACGGAAACGTTTAGCGGGGACTGACTGTGTGGGATGTACTTGCCACCGGAAACAATTTCGCCTGTATAACTGTATTTTTTAGCTCTACTATATGTATTTTTGTATTTGAGCACTCGCCAGTCGCACACGACCTCATTTTCTCGAGCGCGTGTGCCAAGAGGGCATATCCCCGATGATTTCTGGGTCGTGTGGGAAGGACCCCCCTATCGCCCACACTCACTAGGCGACGGTTCCAAATGCCGTCGCGGAAAGGGGTTAAAAACCGTTTGTATAGCACCAACGCGTACCAGTGAGTGCTTGCAGAGAATACCTTGCTAAAAACCGCTTGTCATTTCCTTCTGCTCCTCGTTGGGTTCGACACTCTTACTTATCGAAAGGACTACGATGGACCCCTATACTTGTGGGTCATCTATGTAGAAGCCCTCCGTGATCGATCCCCCCTCCCGCAGAGTACCGAAGAGGCCTCCAGATGGGATCTCCGAAGAACAGAAACTTGCGGTGGCGAAAAAAGTATTTTGGGTGGCTCTCTGTTGGTTTCCCGATTTTAGAGAATTTATAGAGGTAGAATTAGGTCAGACGAAGCCACGAGGGGCCCACAAGGTACTTGGGTGTGCCCAAGTGCCTTGCCATCTCCTCATTGCATGTCTGATATCCTCCCGAAACTTCTAGGGTCTCTCTTGTCCGGAAAGAAAATCATCAAAAAGTTTCGTGACATTTGGATTTCGTTTTGTACTGATTTCCTGGAAAACCAAAAATAGGCAAAAAGTAGCAACTGGCACTTGGCACTAAGTTAACAGGTTAGTTCCAAAAAATGATATAAAATTACATATACTTGCATATAAAACATCCATGATTGATACTACAATAGCATGGAACAATCAAAAATTATAGATACCTTGGAGACGTATCAGCTACCAATGCCAATTGCGCCGACAAGGAGAGAGACACTAAAACGGGCAAGTTGCCAACCTTTTCCTCTTTTGTGTCTTTAATCATGGGTCCCATTTTTTCAAAAAGGAGAGTACCCCGGCCTCTGCATCATATGGTGGACACATTCATTATATATTAAACGTGAACCAAGTATAAGTCATCGAATACCAAACAAAAATAAAAGTAAAAAAGAAACATGAACACAACCTGCCAGAACTAAGACTACATAGCTCACCCACATAATCTATGAGTGGCTCGCCAGTCAAACTAGTTGTATAAACATGTGCAACCTTTTCTAGTCGGCTGCACCCAGAGACCATAAGCGCCCGCACGTTCACACGCTATAATGATGACCACATACAGATTGGTGTCGTAGCCCTGTAGATAACCAACAAGAAATTGAGAATAGATGATATATTAAAAATGCACACGTTCCAACAATTTCATATTGCCCATAAAATGACACAAACTCCACATGGATTTGGCCCTTAGGCTTATGATGAACACCACCCAACCAATTTCCAAACATATTTGGAATACTCGTTGACGGCGGTAAATTGTAGGCAACATGAATCATGCAGACAAATCAAGATAGTAAACGGACAAGATAGAAATAAATGATGAATCGTCTCCTCCTGATTAAAAAATAACAATTTTTTTTCTACCATACCAATTACACTTAGCAAGATTATCTTTTGTAAGAACTACCTCCCTTTGCAAAAACCACATGAAAACTTTGATCTTGCAAGAACATTTTATATTTTAGATATTTTTTCTCTGGAAAATAGGTTCAAAATTCATAAGATCCCCATACATAAACTTCACGATGAAGACACCATTAGTAGTTAGCCTCCACTGAAACTTATCTAGCATTTTAATTACACTGTAGAACGCCCGTGCGTTGCCACGGGCCTTATAATTTTTTTCCTAATTGTTGTATAAAACTCGATGAATTTTCGGCCTCTTTCAGTGACATTGTCTTGAGACCCTCATCTCTCCCATTCATTTCCTCCTTGGTGATCATTGTGTCTACTTAACCACCCTTTCATTGCAAGAATACAAAGTGGTATCCATATATTTATCCTCTCCCCACATCCGCCTTCATTCTTGCCACCATGCCCGATCACTATTTTCAAAATCATGTACTTCCACATATTATAATTTTTTTAATGATTTGAAATATATTTTTTGATCTCGTTTTTGGTGATTAGTCAGCTGAGCATTATCTCGTTTTTGTACTCAAGCTCGCTTTCATATGATTATGATTTGTAACTATCAACTATTTTTTTCAAGAGAGATCCATAGACAAAGTATGAATCTAGAAAATCAAATACAACTTATATTATGGATTTGGGCGGGGTGGGGGCTACATTATAGCCGAGCAAATCAAACTAAGTGCCCCTTCATTGTACATGCGTTGCGCATTTCATAAGCACAAAAAATTAGCTCTCTGGCACACCTTCATCATAATTTAGAAATACTGATTAGAAATTACAGGCCAAAGCATGATCCATAGTTATTAACTTCATAATAAAATGAGTGAATTATACCAAAATGTTTAAAGTAAAAAAATCTTATTAACAATTAAATCTTATTCAAATAAATGCCAGCTCTATAAAAACAATGAAATTAAAAATCAAAATAAACGTCAACTCTGTTATCTATCTTGCTACTGATGCTCATCTCACTCAAAAAGAGTATTTACAAATGATAATACTTTTTGGCCATATCTCTTCTAAGCAGCATGATGAACAATGTAGTCAATGACATATCCTTGGTGCTCGAACAGTGAAGCTTCTCCTGTACTTCACGCCTTGTTTGCTTTAAGATTAAGAATCGGCACATATTCTTATATTGGACTCCTAAACTCTTTGCCATAAATCACATCAAACGACAAGACATTCTACGAAATTGTCCCTCCCCCATTAAACCTGAAGGTAATGGCCTTCGAGTGCATATTTGCACTAATTCTACTACCAACCTATAGTGGCAACATATTCGGTCCCATTGTCTAGCTTGCATCACCCTCTGTACCCTGTCACGCACCACCACTTTAGCTCTTTGGTTGTGGGGCTACTGAAAATATCCCGATGAACCCCCGCACCTTGCTCCTTCAGTTCAATGGCAATACTATTTTTCCTGAAAATAGCTGCATTAAGATTGAGTTAATGCTAATCTTTCTTTCATTATGTGCTATTTTTTTGTAGAAACTTCGTCCACAACACAAGAATGGGCTATAATTCTTAACTGTACTGGTTATTTCTAATGAATAAAGCTTCGGGCTTATTATACAAAAGGTTGTAGTTCCTAGGTGCTACACTTCTGTAAGTGAAAAGAGTTGTATAAAAATGACTGGTCCTAAGCTACTCCTTCTGCTATCATTCATCATGTCAAAACAAGACAAAATTGGTCCAGCTAGTTTTATGATAGTTACACATAAATAAGAAGGTGTAAATGTAATAAAATGGTATGAGCACATATGGTATAGTAGAGGTTCTCATTTTTCTCAAGCACGTGTAGTATCAGTTCGACTCTCTTCTCATTCTTGCATATCATTTATTTTGCAGAAAACAGATTGGAGGGGAAAAATGATTCAAGGACGCGCATGTAAAACTTACTCCTGAACTTTGAGACTACATATTAATGTTGTATCACTTTGCCGTCACCAAAAACTTTTTTTTTATAATCATATAGGATTTTTTCTTCCAATTTATTTTCTATAGTTGTATCATTTTGTTCTTGCCACTGCACTTTTTTTCCAGAAGATACTTGTCTATAATGTATGTACATTTGATAAAAGACACATGAATACATACATTAGAAGATACTTGGTGTCAAGTAGATAATTATGAATCCAAATTAACTCCAGTCTAATAAGCACTATAGAAGTTTGCTAAGCGTTATGAAGAAAAGATAAACAATAATATAATTAATTTGGATTTGTACATGTTAAATAAATTTATGCATATATTATAAAAATGTAAAGCAATTGTGATGGAGTATTCCACTATATGAAGCAAATCGATTTTAATAAAATATGATGTATTATATAAAGCAAATGACCACAAGCTTAAATATCTGACTTGAGCAGTTCCGGCAGAGCAGCACAAGAATACTAGATTCATCTTATCTAGCATTCAGGGTAACCCAAAATCAACAGCTTCTCAATTTGATCAGTCAATTTAAACCTATTCCTGGTACCTACCATCTACACCAAATGGGCTAGCTGTACGCCAAAATATCTACTCCCTCCATTTCTAAATATTTTCTTTCTAGAGATTTCAACAAGTGACTACATACAGAACAAAATGAGTGAATCTACACTTTAAAACATGTCTATATATATCCGAATATGGTAGTCCATTTGAAATCTCTAAAATGACAAATATTTAAAAACGGAGGGAGTAATAAATAGCTGGCTGCCCTGATGCGCAAGACGTAGGCTTGGGTGATGCACTGGGTTCAAAGTGACGATAGGGACTACCAAAAATGATTTTGGACCATGATACGTGTGCATCGGGGTAGGTCCATTGAGCTCCACCCCTGATGACACCAAAAGAGGAGGCCGCCTTAGAGTAGGCGCATGCGGTCGCTGTTCTATTTGAGCCCCCTCCTGACACTATAACATCTGCAGTTTTCACCAACATTCGTAATTATTTTCAAGAGCAGTACTTTGCAAATCATTGTGACAGTCCTCTTAACGAACAACTAACTACTCTCTCCGTTTCTAAATATTTGTCTTTTTAAAGATTTTAAATGGACTACCACAAACGAATGCATGTAGTCATATTTTAGAGCGTAGATTCACTCATTTTGCTCCGTATGTAGTTACTTGTTAAAATCTGTAGAAAGACAAATATTTAAGAACGGAGGTAGTATAACATTGTGGCAGTCGGATGTGGCATCCCCAAGACCCTTCTAATGCCACATCCACACGCACAGACACCAAGCAACTTAAACAAATCGCCCACAAAAAAATGTAAAAAAATATATTTGTGATTGGGATATCGCTAATGGATGCACAACATTTGATAGTGATGTTGAGATGGTTTGCTCAACTAATGAAGGTTAAAATGAATGTACCTGGTGGGGCAAGAGATGTGCCGCTGCCAATGGGAGTAAATGATTACCGCAGTTCTACCGGGAAGTCTACATCTCATTCTAGAGTCGCCAAGTTCCAGGGATAACGAATGAGTGATAGAAAAAAAGAGCAGAGGAGATGGTGGATTGATGGATAGGAGAGAAGAGGGATACTTTTGGAGAAGATTCACCTTGAGGAGTTGGTGGATCGATGGAGAAGAGAGGCGCTAGGATGCACAACCATCCTTTGTTTTTTTTGAAAGATCCAGCAAAATGCAAAATGCTGGCTTGATTCGATTTAGCAGGAAGCAGCGGAAGAACAACATGATGAAAATCCGAAGATCAAAGAAAAAGAAAACCACAGCCCTATTAGCTGCCGAGCTACCATCACAGCCAACACGACTACAAAGCAAAAAGGGCCTGTCCTTGGCTAAGCGTCACCGCCGCGTCACTTGATCAACGCCGGTATCCTCCGAAGATAGCAGCAGCTCCAACTAAGACTTTCTTTGTCAACGCACCATCCACCCTTGAAGCAGAGTGCAGGCAGATGGCGGAACTCGGTCGGTCCCAGACAAAGCTTCGTCTTGGACTTATCAGCGATGGCATACATTGCGCCTGGAGCTTCACCAAAAACAGCGGCGAGCACCGGAGGAGCGCCACATAGAACCTCCAAGCAGTGTCTCAAAAACGTGATGCTCCCAACAGAGGAATGACGTCGGAGACGTCGTCATCACGCCGATCCAACCGGACCTAGGCTTTCGCCCGGAGACACTACCAACCAAGCCCGAGGAAGATGCCGACACACCTCGGTGGCGCCTCCAAGGAGGAAAATGACACCCTCAGGCGCCACCGGCACCGGCTCTTGTTGTGCGGGACTTTCGTCCGTATCGTCGCACACCTCCGCTCAAGCCCTACGGAGCTCGTCCATGTCTTCTCACACCGCCGTCGCAGCAGCACCTTGTTGTTGAAGCCGTGAAGGCATGGTCCACCTCCCCACGGCGAGCATGCAGAGGCCAGATCGGGCCCCGCATCCCGCATCTACCACGGCTGGAGCCTCCCTGCTCCAGCAAGCGCAGCCCTCCCAGATCCAGCGCGGCCCATCAGTGCCCTCGACGCCCTCCACTCGCCGCCCGGTGCAGTGCCGACGCCGCCCTCCACGGTGCCCACCTCCGCGCCAGGCCAGGAGCAGCACGGGGCGGAACTCGGGCCCTCGTGGCGGCAGCGCGCCAGATCCGCGCCACTGCCACCGCCGGACCGCTGCCCAGCCCTACGCCGGCCAGATCCGCACCGGCCCTCATCCCCGCGCCCTCCTCCTCCTTTACCGCGACCCCTCTCGGCGCCCTCTTCCTCCACCTCCCCATCTCCCGGGCGCCGCACCAGATCCACTCGCATGGACGCGCCGCTCGACGCCGCAAGCCGCGGAACAGCCGCCCATCGCCCGACGAAGCCTCCCCCTGCAGCCAACCGTAGAGCGCCTCCGACCCGAGGAGATCCGCCGTCGGGCCGCGCCCCGCCGCGAAGCTGGCCGTCCCGCGCCGTCCTGGCGCCTCGCGGGGAGGGGAAGGGCCCCGCCGCCGCCGCCGACGGTGACAACCATCCTTTGTCTTCGTGGCATCGCCTGGAGGTCAGGCGGACAGGCCCAAGGGCCTCGGTAGAGGGAGGGTAGAGGGTTAGGGGACTGGGAAGGGAAGTACCATGGGAGCGATGCCGCCCTGTTGGTCTCTGGTTGTCACCGGTTGCCGGTGCCGCCGCTAGGGGGAGGGACGCGGCTGATGGGAACGAGATCTGGTGGGGAGATGAAGGGGGAAGGAGAGATGCGTGATGTGTCCCTCGTAGGCTATCGATCGGTGGAGGCCAGGGGTACGACTTTGTTAGAAGCAGATTTGCGAGATGTGTCATCCAACATTAATGTGATTAGGCGACATATGGTAATGTTAACTGTAATTTTGGTGACATACAAAAAGATTAATTTATGTGATCGAGGGATTTATGGTGAGGTTAATTAATTTTGATTTGACTTTTAGAGTTTGACCTTGATTGATTCTTTCACATAAAGACATTACTAAATAACTTGCCCCCACGTGGGAAGTTCTGATTCGTTCAGATTTTTCCGTTGTGTGGGAAATGAGGCAAAAATAAACCAGCAAGAGGGGGTGGTGGGAGGGGGGACGAAAAAAACCCAGTCCAAATAAAACCGGACGAAAGTGATGGGACAAAAAAAAACCTAGACCAATCCTACCAACTGCTCCATTAGGAGCAGAGATTGATTAACATCAACCTGCAAATCAAATATATCCACTTAGTCCATTTGTCGTCAACGAAACCCTGCAAAATTATATGTTCATAGCCTGACATGGCTAGCCCAAGAACAATGATGGGCCACATCATGTGTATTTCTCTGTATATCGTTGTTGTATAAAAAGGAACTCAACAGCTGCTATGGAGCCCATCTGACCTGGGTCAATGATAACACAACTCGTGCGCCGGTGTAAATGTTGGTCGGTTCAGCCTTGAGCTGGCCATTTGGTCCGTGCCAGCCAGGCTGACCCGCTAGCACGGGACGACATGGGCTTGACACGGCACACTAGGGGCTGTGCCTGGGCCATGAGGCTAGGTATGCGGGGCGACACGACACAACCTGTTTTTTATATAAGTGGCCTAAAAACTGCTCATTATGCCACAACCAAACAACACATGGGCCTACATGCCGGGTGTCCCAACGGGTCAGCCCGATTAGCAAATGAGCCATGCTCGGGCTTGAGAGCGCAACACGCGTGCCGGCACGACACGACACGTTTGTTAATCGGGCCTCGATGGGTCATGCCGTGCCAGGCACGATTAGCACAGGCCGGGCCGGTCCATTTGGCCATCTCTGGTTCAGCCAGGCATTTTCATGGTTTCATGACAGCTATCCCCTTTTGCATTTTGGAATGACAGGCTGACACGGCCATACGAGGCGGAGGAAGTGAGGAAAGCTCTTGAGGCCATTGGTGACCTTAAAGCTCCGGGACCGGACGGAATGTCGGCTGTGTTCTTAAAAGGTTCTGGGAGTTGGTGGGACAGAAGGTACAAGATGAAGTGCTTGTTGTCCTAAATGGGGGCGCTATGCCTGAGACATGGAATGATACCATCATTGTGTTGATTCCAAAGAATAAAAACCCTGAAAGAGTGACAGAGTTCAGACCCATAAGCCTCTGCAACGTGCTGTACAAGTTGATTTCGAAGGCAGTGGCAAACAGATTGAAGGAAATACTTCCAGAGATCATATCACCAACACAATCAGCGTTTGTCCCAGGGAGGATGATCACGGATAACGTGTTGTTGGCCTATGAGATAAATCATTTAATGCACAAGAAGAAGGGTGGTCGTGATGGATTGGTTGCTATCAAACTGGATATGAGTAAGGCCTACGATCGAGTTGAGTGGAAATTCCTCGAATGCATTATGCGCAAGATGGGTTTCGCTGAACAATGGATTGGAACCATAATGAAATGCGTCTCAAGTGTAAGGTATAGGGTGAAAGTAAACAGAAACCTCACTGAAACTATTGTGCCCGAAAGAGGACTGCGCCAGGGGGATCCCCTCTCGCCGTACCTATTCCTATTGTGTGCAGAGGGATTCTCGGCGCTCTTGCACCGAGCTGAGATTGAGGGATCGATTCAAGGAGTACAGATTTGCCAAGGTGCCCCTAAGATCAACCATCTGTTCTTCGCAGACGACTCGCTGATTGTGATGAAGGCAAATGCTCAAGGGGCTCACAGGTTGCAGGATATTCTTGCACTTTATGAGGCCCAGTCTGGCCAAATGATTAATAAGAACAAGTCAGTCGTCACTTTCAGTAAGGGTACCAGCAATGCTAGAAGAGCAGAAGTGTTGCAGATTCTTGGAATCGCGCATGAGTCTGTAGGAAAGCGGTATCTCGGTCTGCCAGTGCACGTCGGAGCAGCAAGAAGCAAGGAGTTTGAATACATTAAACAAAGCATTTGGCAAAGGATGCGGGGATGGGTGGAAAAACTGTTGGCTTTGCCGGGCAAGGAGACGTTGGTGAAAGCAGTGGCACAAGCAATCCCGGCATATGCCATGTCCTGCTTCGATCTAACTAAGAAATTGTGTGAAGAGATTGGCACTCTGATTAATCGGTATTGGTGGAGCCAACAGGACAAGTGGGATCGATGCCATTGGATAGGGTGGGAGAAACTCACTAAGTCAAAGAAAGATGGGGGGTTGGGCTTTTGGGACCTGCACATTTTCAATCTGGCCATGCTTGCTAGACAGGGGTGGCGAATACTGCAGGAACCGGATACTTTGTGTGCGAGGGTGTTAAAAGCAAGGTATTTTCCAAACTGCTCGGTCCTAGAAGCAGAAGCGATTGGTGATATGTCGTACACCTGGAGGAGTATCTTGAAAGGGGTGGAGCTGCTGAAAGAAGGAATTGTTTGGAGGATTGGGACAGGAGAACATGTGCGTATCTGGGAAGACCCGTGGATACCAAATGGAACGACGAGACGGCCGCGCACTGCTAGAGGCAGCGTGCTCATCGACAAAGTCAGTGACCTGTTTGATCCGTATACGGAGAACTGGTGAAAAATCTGTTCTGCGAAGAGGATGTGAAGGAGATACTAGCGATACCACTCAGGAGTGGCATGGATGATCAGCCGGCTTGGCATCTGGATCCAAGGGGAGTGTTCTCAGTGAAATCCGCCTACCATTTGGGAACCAGCATTAGGGACGCGAGCAAGAATAGAGATGCTAGCTCGTCGACGGCCACGCCAAGCTACTCGAAGAAATGGAATATGTTCTGGACTCTTGATTTGCCCCCCAAAGTGAGAATGTTTCTGTGGCGTCTGGCACATAACTCTTTGCCGCTACGGATGAATGTCAAGCGAAAGCAGGTGGAGCTAGATACTAGATGCCCGATATGTATGAGGCTGCTGGCCATTTATTTCTCAAGTGCAAGCTAGTGAAGCATCTCTGGAGAGAATTGCAGCTGGAGGATGTTAGACTAGAGTTGCTGAAGTGTGCTGATCCAGTAGCCATGTTTGATTTCCTGTGGTCGCTAATGCGGGTTCGCCGTGATCTGGTCCTGATTCTTCTATGGGAGTGGTGGAATATACGCAATAAAGCAAACCATGGCGGCAAGATGAAGCCCACCGAAGGAGTGGTCTATAACATCCGCAGAATACTTGATGATTTTCAGAATGGATCTTTGCAGACTGAAAAGCATGACACAATGCATAAAATAGCAGGGTGGAGTAAACCAAAGGAAGGTTTTGTCAAAATTAACTTTGACGCAGCCTTCCATGTGGAGCAAGGAGGGGGAGCCTGGGGCTGTGTTATGAGATCAGATCAAGAGGACGTCATTGCTGCATGTGCAGGGAGGATGGATCATCTCACGTCGGCTTTATAAGCTGAAGCTACTGCTTGTAACAGGGCCATCGAAGCGGCGAGCGAAATGGGAATCAATCAGGCTATTTTTGAATCAGACTCGGTGAGTCTGGTGAATGCCATAAACTCTGGCGAGAGGGATCTGTCTTCAATTGGCGTCCTAATCCGTGAAGCTCGTAGCCTTTGTTACGCATCTTTTGATGCTTTTGAATTTACCTTCTGTAAGCGTTCTTGTAATTCTGTAGCCCATAGCCTTGCTGCTTTTGGCTATCGGGCAGGTGTGGTGTGCTCCTGGTGGAAGGACAAGCACCAGAATTAGTATGCGACTTGGTTGCCGGCGATTCTGCTGTGCACGGTTAAGTTAATGGAATGTGTATTCCAGTTCAAAAAAAAAAAAACTCATGTCCGTAGCAATTTGTTGTTGGGTAGCTGCTCTTCCCCAATAAGAATGCCATCTCAACCTGCTCCGTCGATGCACATCTGCTACTCGTAGAATACAATACACACACACAACAAGCAGCCAGCCCAAGGAGAGCCACGACCGAGTCGGCAGCAATGGCGGACCTCGCGGTCGGCTTGGCCAAATCGGTGGTGGAGGGGGCGTTGACCAAGGCCCAGTCGGCCATCGAGGAGGACTCCAAGCTGCGGCAGAGCGCGCAGCGCGACCTGGTGTTCATCACTGGCGAGTTCCAGATGATGCAGTCCTTCCTGAAGCTCGCGGACGACGAGCGCACCAGGAACATCGTGGTGAGGACCTGGGTGCGGCAGATCCGGGAGCTGGCCTACGACGTGGAGGACTGCATCGAGTTCGTCCTCCACCTCGACAAGAAGTCCCAGTGGTGGCGCCGCCTGCTCCCGCCCTTCGTGTCGGCCGCCAGGCAGCCGCTCGACGAGGCCATCGCCGAGATACGGCAGCTCAAGATCCGGGTCGAGGACGTGAGCTCCAGGAACGCGCGCTACAGCCTCATCAGCGACTCCGGCTCCAAGCCCGTCGTCGTGCACCAGCAGCCGCCGGCGGCGGCCCGCGCCGCGATGGGCGCCACGGCGTTCCACATGCTCGTCGAGGCGACGGACATCGCGAAGCGGCAATATGGGGATCTCACCCAGCTCATCACCAAGAAAGACAACGGTTTTCAGGTGATCTCGGTGTGGGGGACTGGCGGCGATCTTGGGACGCTATCCATCATCAGGAAGGCGTTCGATGATCCAGAAATTTGCCAAAACTTCACCTGCCGTGCCTGGATCAAACTCGTCCACCCTTTCAACCCCCACGAGTTCATCCGGAGCTTGAGGGTTCAGTTCTATGCAAACTCTTGCAAAGAACCAGAGTCAATCATCGGTGCAGGGGTCCTTAGGATGATGGAGGCTACTCAAGACGATCTGGAGAGATTCATGAAGGAACTCAACAGCAAGAAGTACATCATCGTCTTAGAAGATGTGTCCACCATTGTAGACTGGGATGCTGTCAGAATGTTTATTCCCAGCAGTAAGAATGGCAGCTGTATCATTGTGTCGACTCAGCAATCCGAAATAGCAAGCGTCTGTGTGGGGCATTCATACCAAGTATTGGAGCTGAAGCAGTTCTCCACCGAGCACTCGGTTTATGCCTTCACAGAGGTAAAGCCTACAACATCGTTAATTACATTCAGCAAAATATTTTCCTTAAATTCTTCTTTACTTACCATCTTTGATATTAATTATCAGTCACAAATGCACACATTCTATCACTATCTTACCATGGGAGAAGAATATCTAAAATCTATTGATATTTCTTTTTTGAGATACGAATCTGCAGTTATCATCTTTAGGTGACAAAAATAATTGTGAGCATAATTGGTCCTTTCCAAGTTTGACTGCTGCAGCTCTAGGATAACAAGTACAGTACTAAAAGACAATGAATCAGTAGTTGATTACTTAAATAGCATGTGTAACGTGCTTTAGAGTTTGTCATGTAAACATGTACGATCATATGTCATTTAAACTGACCACTAATTTCTCCGCGACGCAAAACGAACTGATACATGTGGATTCTGTTCGATATTAGGTTTGAACTTGCTCATATTTTCAGGGATCTCAAGGTGATGGAATTAAAGCCGAGGAGATATCCACAGAGCATGAAGCGAGACCTGACACAATTCTCACCTCTAAAAATGATGCAGCCCTTGATTGGATGGAGAAGTACCCCATCACTGGACGTGAGTCAGACATGAATGAGCTTCGTCAATACACAACTAAAGCACGTTTTAACTCTTTCCATGTTATATCCGTATGGGGGATAGCTGGCGTTGGGAAATCAACTCTCATCAGAAACTTGTTCTGTGACAAAATTCTTCACACAACCCTGTTTGAAAAGTATGGTTGGGTGGATGTATCACATCCGTTCAATTTAAGGGACTTCTGTCGGAGCTTATTATTGGATTTTCATTCTGAATCACTTGAAGCTACGGAGGTTGCTTCCAACAACATGATAAGAATCAAAAACCCCATTCAGGAGTGTGGTGATCTTCTGGATCAACATCGTTGCCTCGTCGTTATTGATGATCTGCAGTCCAAGGAAGAATGGGACATGATAAAAGCTGCATTATTGTCTAGATCATCTAAAAGTGTTATCATTGCCATTACAACCGAAGCAAACATTGCCACATGTTGCGCGGATAAGGAAGACCTTGTATTTAATGTCAAAGGTCTTCAAGCCAATGCAGCCTTTGATCTCTTCCATCAGGAGGTGTGTTTTCTCTCTGTTTTAGTATCTTGTATTTAGTTTCTAGCATGCATGATCTTACAAGCATAACTCGTCATCACTTAGGAATCGAGAGATAACATAAGACTGACCACTATCTTAGATTTACTGAATAGGGAAAAAATTGAAGTTGGTTGTGGAGTATTTTGAAGACATTGTCATTATCCAAACGTTGTCCCTTTCGTAAAGCTACAATGCCTGTTGTAGCAAAACTAATGTGCATTTCCTACTGCACATTTCCATTTCCCTAACATTTTGTCATTTATATATAAAGTGGCCCTTATTTGTTACTTTAAAATTGTTTCAATCTACTACACAGATAAATATTTTCGAAATAATGATAGAAAAATCAAAATAACGGATGAGATATCAATTTCTGAAAATAATCACAACATAGTAGTAAATGGAACCACCAAAAATATGGATAGTGTGACAGCGGCTGCCGTCAACCTTGAGATGACATCAGGAAGGCCTAGTTGATCCGATCTCTGCTATTAATAGGTGAACTGGAAAAACACCAAAAAGTATATAAAACTTTGCGAGACAGCCCCCGCCGCTGCCGGTGCAGGTAGGGTACCTTGAGGCTGCGCAAGAAAGACCTAAGCGAGGTGGACGCATGAACCCGTGTGCCGTTGTTTGCCTGTGCCACCACCACCGCCGCGAAGTTAGGCACTTCAAGAATGGAGAGATGAGGCAGAGGAGGAGGCCCAGAAATCAATGTTAGGATAGTGAAGTTTGGGCTGGACATGTCTTGGCTGTCCATCCTTGACCACTTCATCATAACAGTATAAAATAATTTGGATATTATAGATTTTTTGGGTTAATGAGATCTAATGGTTATGATCTAACAGTGACAATAAGGGTCCAGGCAAACACCGGTGCGATGTTTTGATTTTTTGTGAGATTTCTAGCACATGTATCTTTTTCATAATTAGCCTGTCATGTACTTTTAATATATGATATAATAGATAGATAGATTTCGGCACTTGTAATGTATTGTTCCATTTGCTTTCACATTATTCTCTTGAATTGATGCATGTATATAATATATATATATATATATATATATATATATATATATATATATATATATATATATATCATAATCAAATGCAATTGGTCTTTACCATACTAACGATGGTTATTTCTTGAATTGATTGAACAATAGGTGGTTAGGAAAAACCCATTGTCCGCTTTGAAGAATCTCAAAGAAGAACCGAAGCTAAAAGAACTTATTCTCAAGTGTGGTGGGCTTCCACAAGTAATAGTTGCAATAGCTGGTGTATTGGCCAAGAAGACAGTCACACTAATGGATACCGTAGATTCTACCAATGACAGATTCATGCACACACTGGAAACCAACCCAGAGTATGACAGTCTACGGGGCCTGTTTGGTTGGATGTATTCCTACTTCCGTAGCTGCCCAGATTCCCTCAAGCCATGCATCTTCTACATGTCACTTTTCCCCCGAGATCACAGCACTCGAAGGAGACGTGTGGTGAGGCGGTGGGTTGCGGAGGGCTACTCTCGGGACAGTGAAGACAAATCAGCAGAGCAAAATGGGGAGGTGTTCTTCTCCAAGCTCCTCGATCTGAGCATAATCCAGCAAGCGCCACAGCTAGTCACCACTGCATTGGGTGACACAAGGATGATCTCATGCCGTGTTAATGGTTTCATCCGTGAATACATCGTCTCACGGCGGATGGAGGAGAACCTTGTCTTTGAGCTGGAGGGCTGCTGCGACATGACCACGCAACGCACGGGGCGTCACCTCATCATAAGGGAGAGCTGGGACAGGGACAAGATCGTGTTCCAGAGTATGGATTTCTCGAGGCTACGGTCACTAACTGTGTTTGGGAAGTGGAAACAATTCTTCGTCTCCGAAAGCATGAAGCTGCTCCGGGTTCTTGATCTAGAGGATGCATTGGGTGTAGAGGATGCTGATCTTGAGAAAATGCTGAAGCAGCTCCGTCGTCTCAAGTTCCTCTCGCTGCGAGGATGCAGTGGGATCCACAATTTGCCAAGCTCATTAGGTGATTTGAGGCAGCTCCAGACTCTTGATATCAGATGCACCTCCATACTGAACCTGCCAGCAAACATCACCAAACTACAGAAGCTGCAGTACATTCGTTCTGGCACCTCTGTTCAGGCAGAAGAATCATCAACACCATGTCTTTCAGTACCCCAACTCTGCGGACGTCACCTCCTAGTTGGTGTTACGGTGCCTGGAGGAATTGACAAACTGACAGCGTTGCATACACTCGGTATTGTCAACATTGGCGCATCAGGGGGGAAGGCCATCCTCAAAGAGCTGAAGGACCTCACCCAATTGTACAAGCTCGGAGTGTCCGGCATCAACAAGAGAAACTGCAAGAAGTTCTCCTCTGCAATCTCAGGTCACGTCCATTTGGAATCCTTGTCGGTCCAACTGGACAAGGACAGTCCAGGTTGTTTGGCTGGCATCTCCCTGCCTTTGAAGAGCCTGCAGAGCCTTAAACTGCATGGGCCCGTCGAGAAGTTGCCAGTTTTGAAGATCGACGAGCTTAGCAAGCTGACAAAGTTGGATTTGGAGATGACCATGTTGACAGAGGGTGACATAAAGCTCATCGGGAGTCTACCAAAACTATGTACTCTTCGTGTCAAGCTACTCCAAGATAGTAACCTCCATTTTTGTGCAATGGAGAATGGACTTGAGTTGGCCACTTATCAAAAGATCAAGACCCTCGAAATTGCTTGCAGCTTCAGTTTACGCGTTGCCTTTGGTTCAGAAACAATGAAAAATCTTGAGCTGCTGAAGGCTTGTTGCAGTGGTTTGTCAGTGCAGTTCATTGGCCTAGAGAATCTCACTGGACTCAAGGAAGCCTTGCTGTAAGGGCATCTCCGTGTGTGTATCCTAACTGGACCTCCAAACAGGGCATAACGTGTGCTAAATGCATAAAGGTTAAATCTGTCCATAAGATGGGCCCCACCTGGTAATTGTGGCCATAGGGTTGTAACTAGAATTTATTTTTAAGGCTTAATATATTATTGTTGTAATGAACAATACTTTTTATATCTTATGACCATGGACTACCCACAAGCTTGGTCTGCCCTCAAATATTTTGGCCTATGGTCACCATGGATGCCATCTCTAGCCCTTCCCCTGTAATTCTTTAAGGGCACTAATCTGCGCCGGCGCACCGGCCCAACCGTTCGGCCGGTCGCGTCAGGGCCGTTGGATTTGAGCCGCGTGGGCCATTGGATCTGGCGGAAAAAAGGGTTTGCCCCGCAGCTTCTTCTTCCTCTCGCTGGAATCACATCCCCCACTCGGTGCGCGCATCCTCTCCCCTCCGGTGACTGACCTCGTTGCCGGTCCCCACCCCCGCCGCCCGTCCTCTTCGCCGGTCCCCATCCTCGCCGGCCGTCCTCGTCGCCGGTCCCCACTTGCGCCGTCCGTCCTCGTCGCCGCCTTGACCCATGAAACAGCTGCACCTGCGGTTGTAGCTCTCAGTAGCGACGGGTGAAGCTCAGGTTGCAGCTCCGCTGCCGCCCCTCGCCGCAGCCATGTCGCCATGGCCACGCCCAACCATTCTTTTCTTCTTCATCATCCACGTGCAGATATATGTTGCTTCAACCATTGTTCATTTTTGCTACGACCGGTGACAGGAATCGCTACAACCATTCATGTCAACAGTCACAGCGGCGACCATGATTTGCTTCAACCTTCGTCGGGTTTTGCCGGGAGTAGCAAGACATGACACCGGTTGTAGCTTTTCCCACTGCCGGTTGTAGCAAAACGGTCGCCACCACAAACTTCGTCGTGGCCGTTGCAGCAAATCACATATCCGATTGTAGCTTTTTCGTTGCCGGTTGTAGCAAAAATGATCGCCGCTGGTAGCTTTTCATGCTTCTGGTTGCAGCAAAAATCGCAACACCTCGGTCGGCACCACAAAACTTCGGTGTTGCCATTGCAGCAAATCACGTCGTCAGAGGTAGCTTTTTTTGTTGTTGGTTGTAGCAAACGGCGACGACGGTTGCAACAAAAAATGGTCGCCGCATTGATTGTAGCTCGTTGTGTGTGCCGATCGCAGCATTTTCATTGCTGGTTGTAGCAAAAAAATTGACCTTAGCGGTAGTAGCAAAAAGTAGACGGTGGTAGACCGCGGTTGCAGCAAAAATTCGCCCTCGCCGGTAGTAGCAAAAAGTAGAAGGTGGCAGCAAAAATTCATCCTCGCCGGTAGTAGCAAATTGTCTCGCCGGTAGTAGCAAAAGTAAACGGCGGTTGCAACAAAAACGGTCGTCTCCCCGTCGCGAGGCACGGTATGACCATTGGTTGTAGCAAAAAAAATTAGCGGTCGTAGCAAAATTAGATTATGGTTGTAGCAAAAAACATTGTCGTCACTGTCACGAGAGGCAAAGTGGTCGGTTGGTTGTAGCAAATTTTTTGGCCGGTTGTAGCAAAAACCGAGAATGGTTGCAGCACCGGCTGCTCGGTTGTTTGCCATTGCCGGCGATGGCCATCTCGGCCATCTCATCATAAAACTTCGGCGGTCGGTGGTTCGCAGCACCTAGGCTCGCCGCCGTTTCGTGTCTAACTCCAGGGAGTTAGGGGTTGTCGGGAGCAGGAAGGATGTGAAGACAACACATGGAATCTGTGAGAGGTGGGAGGAAGAGTTCACTGGGAAGGAAGAAGAAAAGAGGGATATAGGAGAGGTCACTCCGGTAGTGGAGCTCGCCGGGAAGCCGTGGCGGACTGGCAGAGCGAGAAACGGCTCAGGGGATCATGGGGGAGCAGATAAGGTTGCGAAGTGTTTGTGGAAGAAGACGACCAGGAAAAAAAACTGCGATGTGTAGGCCTGTGTCAACGCAGGGGGTGCGGTGCCAGACGCACGATCGAAACGAAACGCACGGCCCGCGCGCGACCGGCCGAAGTTTCAGCCGGTCCGCCGGGTGGAAATCGTTTCCCTTAATAGTATAGCCAAAAGACGGCTATATGAAGTTGCCATATCACTTATAGCCAACCTAATAAACCACCCATATATAACTTAATGACTTAAAAATTAGTTTTCTTTCCCCCCAAAACATAAAAAAGAGATACTTAATGACTAAAAAAAATTAGTTTTCCTTCCCCAAAACATAAAAAGGAGATGTCCTCTCTACCCCGCATTCATGGCGCAGCGGCCAGTGGCCGGCCCCCGGCAATAAAATCCTGCTGGTTTGCCGCCACCCATTTCTCCCCAATCGGGCCTGAATCGCCGCCTCGATCTGGAGGCTATAAAGCTCGATCCTCGGCCGGCTATAAAGCATGAAGCTGCTCCGGCTGCTCGATCTGGAGGATTCAGTGCTGCAATGGGTCCTCAGTGCAGTTCACCCGCCTGAATAATCTGACTGAACTCGAGGTACTCCCGCTGAAGGGTTGATGTGACGACACACTGAAGCAAGAGCTGGAGAGCCAACTTGCCCAGCATCCGAACAAACCAGTTTTGAAGCTGGACTGCTGGAGGAATAGCCACGCTCGTCCTGATGGATACTGACTGAATGGTCATTGTTCGTGTTGCTTCAGTGGGAAGTTCAATGTACAGATGTGTAACTGTCCTGAGTTGTAACAATCATGTCAATGAACTCTGAAACATATCGCTTGGTAATCTGCTAGCAAAGTACTAGCAGTTGAGAGTATGTTTGTTTTGCTGCTTTTGCTATATTTATCATGGGACTGAATGTTTTTTCATATAGTCGATTTTGTGACCGTTGATTTCAGGCACTTTGTGATTCCTGCCAGGTGAAGTTGGGCTGTATTTAGCTGAAGTTGGGCTGTATTTAACTGATGCTTTTTTTTAGTCCATGTTATAATAGGAAGAGTTTTCCTTTTGTTGAGTGTTGTGTGGTGCTCCGATAATACTTAGGCATGCACACGAGTGAAGTGTCAAGTAATATACCATCCTCGAAGGGGTCAAGTGAGCATGTGTAAAGGCGATGATTCACCATTATGTATGTGAAGTGGATGTCACACGTGTCATTTGCCAAACGGACCCTTGACATGGTGATGCCCGTAGGATACTCCGCATCAGCTGGTCCTATGGGGCCTTAGCACGGCGACTTCTCGACTATCTACTACAACAAGCTTTGTCTGGCTCCTACAAGGGAGGGGTGATGACAGCAACACACCTTTGGCTCGCTTTAGTGCTTAAAATCGTCGCTAGGTGGTCTACAAATCTGGATATAATCTTTATTATTTCTGATGTTCATTGTATTGTCATGATTAAAGATGAATAAATCAGAAGTTTCTTACAAAAAATACAGGATTGGTGTGCTCAATTATAAACTTCCAAATATTTTTTGGTCTCATAACCAATGGCGGGGCTAGCAATCCAAGCCAATGATGCCCACAACAAATGTATGTAAATAAATATAAATATAAATATAAATATATATATATATATAGTTAGGATTAGCCTGCTAAGGACATCTCTATCTGATGCCCTAAATTTTATAGGAGTAAACGATTGAGTAAACTTTAGAGGAGCACATTTTCTCCTCTAAAGAAATATTATTTCTAGCCCAATCCCAAAACTTAACAGAGTGAAAAAACTGAAAGGCACATGAACACAAATTCGGTACTAATTAGGTTCAAACTAGTACATAAAACATAATTAAACGACATTCGGTGCAAATTCTGAATATTTACATCGAACTTAAAACGAAATTCAAAATTTTAGCTAGAAATTTAAACCTAGTCCGATTCTTCCATGAGCGCCTTTCACTTCTTTCTTCTCAAACCACCAATCGTTGGGTCGGGGCCATCGCTGGAGCCAGCACCGTCGCCATCTTCATTGCTGGATAGGTCTATGACGTCGGTCCTCCCCACCGCGCACTCCGCATACAGGCGACGGTCCGCCTCCATGCGCTCCGGGTAGCGGCGGTGGAACTCCTCCATGTACAGCTTGACGGCTTGCTCCGCCGCGAGTCGCTCGCGGGCCTCTCGGTCCTTCCGCCTGTTGTGTGGGGTGGCGACGCAGTGGTCCACCGGCTCCAATGGCAGCACGTAGCCATCTGGGTAGTTACGGCGACCGACAACGTCGTACAAGTGCACTGACATGATGTCGTATGCATCCGCCGAGTGGAAGAAGCCCAACTAGTGGGTCTTGCCGGTGTCGCGCTCGTAGATCTCGGCGATCCAAGTCCCCCACTTGCGCTGCCGCACACTGTGGTACCTCGGCTCCGGCGGTGGCCACGGCGGGAGGTCGGGGAAGGCAGATGCGCATGAGGAGGAGGCGCCGCCATGGCGTGGATCCACTAGCCAAGCATTGCGGATGGGTGGGGCGGGCTTGGGGAAGGTGGCAGAGGATCCAACCATTGTCACCGACGTGCAGGCGGTGGAGCGGGCATGGTGTGGCGCGTGGGTGGATTGGGTGGTGGGGGCAGTGGGTTTGCTCGACGCGTGGAAGGGGAAAAGATTTACTCGATGGTCGAGAGGTGGCGTATTTTTAGTGCTCGACGGCCGCTCGGAGTAAATTATTTAGTCACTTAACGATTTTAAGGGGATCGGCTAGGTCTGGTTTAAAGGAATAAAGCAGATTTTTTTACTTTTCTAACCGGTTTTAGGGGAACGACTAGCGATGCCCTAAACATATTTTTGTGATGTTGTTTGACGTCACAGAAGACATGTATCTTCGCCACTGTCGTAATTGCCGACAAAAATATATTGCCTCCATCCTAAATAAGTTTGCTTAGATTTGTCTAGATACATAATAGACAAATCTTCGAAATAGAGGGTGTACTATTAGCATGACACATTGTGCTTGGTCAACACGTTTCGAGTAGGGAATCACGTGTGCATCCTCTTGGCCACCGCACCGCGCACGCGGCCGCCGTCGATCGAAACAGACAGCGGACCATCGACATAGTATTGAATACGGAGTTACGTCTCAGACGATCTCTGCGAGCAGAGCCGTCCCTATCGGCGTCCAACACGCTTCCGCATCCGGAGGAGGTCGCAGCGAGGACTTGGCGCTCAAAGATAGGGACATGAGTGAGGACTGTAGTATTATACGATGGGAGGAGGAAGCTTCCTCTTTAATCCAGTGCTTTGACTGATTCCTTCACCACACTTGCGTGTAAAGCAAAGCGTCCATTCCCGTTCCTCGTCTTGCTTGCCATGCAAATAGAGCCATATAGAGTACATCATCGCAGCTTGGATCCATCCTCCACTCTCATACATCGTCGATCCCATAACCGTCTTCTCTTTGAGGCTGCTGTGCTGATAAAGGCAGAGCCATCGTTCCGGATAACGCTCCGCATCCTCTGCCTTTCTTTCCTCTGGGTTAGAACAACACTAGGTACTTTCTTCTCTTCTCCTTCCCGGGTGTGCATGGCTTGAAATGAGCTTTAATTATTTGAGCCAAGCTTCTTATTCTGCTCCTGTTTGAAGGTGGTTTTGAGACATGGGCGACGAGGATAGCGCCTACTATCTCCTGGAGAGCAGGTTACGCGATCCAAGCGCTGACCCGACTGATCTACCCTTGTCACTCTTCAAATCAATCACCAATAATTTTTCCGATAAAGAAGTAATCGGTAGCGGAGGATTTGGAGTGGTTTACAAGGTACGCATTTATGCTAAAATAATCATGATTATCATACATTTCACTCTGGTGTCAATCATATCCACCAGTTGGGGTTTTATCGAGTTACACGAAGGAAGAAAAACGTAGGATTGTCCTACAAAATTGGAGTGTCCATATTCACATATATGCTACTCCTTAAAATATACTACTAACAAAACATATGCTAATCAGGGAGTGCTTCCCAGTGGAATATTTGTTGCTGTGAAGAAACTTTCCGACGCTTTAGTTGAAGACAAGTTGTTTCAGGACGAGGTTGCTTGTCTCATAAGGGCCAAGCACAGAAATATAGTTCGGTTACTTGGCTATTGTGCAGACACACAAGGAAAAATTACAGAATACAAAGGGGAGCTCATAATGGCGAAAGTACGAGCAAGGCTGCTATGCTTTGAGTATGTATCTGGAGGTAGCCTGGACATGCACCTTGAAGGTATGACAATGATGCACCGTGTAATTTCCTTGCTCTAGCTAAAATAAAAGACTTCAGTACAATTTCCTACCGTTCCAATTATTCTTTGTCGCTAATTCTCGAATGGTCTTAACATTTGCATCTTAGTTGTCCTCATTCTCACTTACACATGCAGATGAATTTTGCGGGCTTGAATGGCATCAACGCTACATAATAATTAAGGGAATTTGTCATGGCTTGCGCCATCTTCACGAGGAACAGAAAATTATCCATATGGATCTCAAGCCTCAGAATATATTGATGGATCCTAATATGGTACCAAAAATTACAGACTTTGGATTGTCAAGACTTATTGGCATACAACAAAGTCGTATTATCACCATGAACAATTTTGGAACACTGTAAGCTAACTCTCAAGAGCTATTTGCATCGTTGCACTTTTATTGGTTTTCTTAATGCGCAAAATTGCATGCCATGTTGTTATGCAGGGGTTACATGGCACCAGAGTACTCCCACCATGGAACCATCAAGTTCAAGTCAGACATATACAGTCTGGGCGTAATACTTCTAGAACTTATAACAGGAACAAGGATGCCACCCAATATTGAAAATGTAAGAACCCACCCATCTGACTAGTTGCTAGATCAATTATATAGGTACACTGTGTTATATTTTACCACCCGCTCATTATCATGCCTTTTGTGGCATTATTTTTTCTGAAAAGTAATATTATAAATGAGGGAAAATATATAAAAGTTGCATATTTCTCAACGCGACAAGGAGTAAGTTTGGGATGGCATTTTAACTCTGGGGAGCATATGCTCCCGGATGAACAGGAAATCCAAAACAAATAGTGAATAAAAATTTTAAATTCAGATTTTTTTTTCTGAAGATGTTCATGTTACTATAACGAGCGTATTGTGATGTTGTAATAACCTGCTATGAGATAAATTAACTGTTAAACTAGCACCATGGATACTGTGTCAATCTTACACTGCACGAACTAATCCTAGATAATTCAATTTGATAGGTGCACAAAAACTGGAAGAACAGGCTGCAGGAAACATTAAGCTATTCATCAGTTGAAGCATCCTACAAACAGGTAAAGAGATGTGTCCAAGTAGCACTCAACTGTATGGAAACTGACAGTGAAAAACGACCCAGTATAGGGGAAATTGTCAAGATACTAAATGAAATTGAAACTGGTTACGAAGAAGATGAAACACCAACATCCACTCAGCTGCTTTGCATCCACCCCCTGGAGCTTCGGTTCCCTTTTAAGCCAAATCACTCGATCACCTGCCCATTGCACCTAACCAATAATACAGATCACCGAGTTGCCTTCCGGCTCCAGCCGGAGAGACTGGAGAGGTACTTCACCGAGTGGCTATGTGGTGTCGCTCCCCCGAGGTCTACTTACACCCTCATCGTGACGATGAGAGACCGGCAGCAGTCACTGCCAGCCACGGATGAGTTTCTGATCGAGCAGAGCAGGCTAAGGGGGGAGACCGAGCTTAAGGATATCAGCCAAGGAAAAGCCGAAACCGAGTATGACAATTTCTTTACAGAAGTTAAAGAGAAGGGCGTTGATCCAGTTCTTGAGCAAACGTTGACAGCTGTATGTGACCCAGAAGGAAATATAACCGCTGAGGTGAGTCAGGTCAATTACTGAATTACAGAAGGAAAGCAATAATTTGTGTATGTTTGATTGAATCAGATCATATCCGCGGTGGAATAATTAGTGTATGTTTGATTGAATCAGATCATATCGACAGTGGATTTTGATAAAATGGTTTCCATGGATGTACATCCCACGAAGCCATGGTAAGTGGATAGTATGAATTGTCTAGAAAGCACTGGGCAGCGTTGAAATGCATATTCCGTTATTCATTTCAGTGAGAGGCATGAGCAAAAAAATCTTATATATATCTCCATATGTGCAATGCAGGATTATAACAAGCCATTTCAATGGTCACATATGCATTTGGAACTACCAGACAAAGGTTAGTGACTACTCTAATTTATCAGTGTAGTTCATTTGTATGTATAGCTTGTCCAGTTATGTATATAGTTTTAATAGAAATTGGCTGTAGGGCCCTCACCTATCGTTTCCTGTTTAAAAAAATGTAGTTTGATAAGTAGTACATTAATATTGTACTAGCAAAACAAGCTCGTGCGTTGCAACGAGAGAAAAAATAACACACTTCGCTAACCCAATATCACGACTTAAGATCTCAATAGGTCCACGTTTTTTAATTCAACATGACATTAGTGCCAAGACAATCACAACGCGTTTGAATGTGTCAATCCTAATGCATCTCTCTCTCGGCATAAGATCAAAAATTTGCTTTCTTTGCCCCGTTTGAGGTTTTGCCGTCACGTGCATGTATGGTTATAGATGATTTTTTTGTCTCCAATCTGATTTTGGTGTGTTGTTCATTTTCTATCTGGACGATACGAACTAAAGACCGATCGTGCACTGTTTATCAAAGTTGCACTGAAAAAATATTTAACAAGTAAAATAACATAATATTCAGATTCCAAACATTTTTTTAATCAAATTTCATATATAACATGTTAACAGTTTAAAAGATATGACTATTTTTTTGAAACATATGATATGGACTGCGGGTTGAATTTTAAAAACTGTATGGAGCTTTTTGCATAACCCGAAACGTTTTGTCTATGTCACTTAAAACAGTACCGCGGGTTTATTGTCGAAAACTATATGGGGGTTTTTGCGAAACCAAACATTTTGTCTGTTTATGCCTTAAAACTGTACGGCGGCTTAATTACCAGTAACTATAGGGGTTTTCTGCAAAACAGCGTGACGGACGATCATCTTTATTAGTAGGTAGAGATAAAGACTAGCTAGAAGCCTGTGTGCTGTTAAAGAACCGTAAGAACAATCAACCTCTATCTTAAATGGGTAATGTTTGTGGCCGGGGCGCCGGCCGAACCGTTGCGCCGGTCTCATGCGCGTCGTCTGATGCGCTAGATCGAACGCCCACGTTTCCTCCTCAACCGCACCCACGTTCACGTGCTGCTGGGTCCACGCACCGCTTTGGGCGCAGCTTATCCTTTCGCTTGTGTCGCCTCCTTCTCCACCACTCGTTCTTCTTCTTTTTCCCATCCACATTCAATCCTTGCTGTCGCACGGCGGCGACCAACGCGGAGAGGAGATGCAGTTTTTGGTGGCATATGATAGCTTTCTGTTAGGAATATGATAGCTTTCTGTTAGGAATATGATAGCTTTCTGTTAGGAATATGATAGCTTTCTGTTAGGAATATGATAGCTTTGCTGTCGGTACTTCTCACTCAGTCTTCATGTACGGGAGAGTTGGAGTGGAAGACGGATTATGTCTACTAACTCCAACTTGAATAGGAAGACTCACTGTGGAGTCAGTTTGAGCTAAATAATGGCAGCATTTTACTAATTTTTCGATAAAGGGCTTTTCATTGAATTGAAATATCGAGTTGATACAGACGCATCAAAGATCACCCGGCCTCTACATAGATAGATGCACACAGCCAAAAGTTTGAAGAAGTCTAGATCAAAAAAATATGGCTAAACAGCCACAAGTAAAAAATAAAACAAGCCTATAGCGGGGCCAATCCAATTCGAAGATCACACCGCCATTCATGGGGGTAGAAAATCTCCCTGGCCGAACACTCCAGCCGTGTAGACGCCATCATAAAAAGGTCTCTATCCTCCGACTGTTGCAGGATAGACCACATACGGAGCCATCGCGAGCATATATGAATAACCTGCATAGGAGAAGAAACACATTTACGGTTAAAAACAATATCATTCCTAGTGAGCCAGAGTGCCCAACATAAGGCAGCCGCCCCCACAAGAATGTGTTTAGAAAATTGTTTATCTATTCCCCTCAACCAGTTGCCGAACATATTACGTGCACTACGTGGAGGGTATAGATTCGAAGCTATTTGGACAATGGCCCATACCGATCGAGCAAACTTGCATTCAAAAAATAAGTGCTTAATCGACTCATCATGGTGGCAGAAAACACATTTTTTGCAACCTAGCCAGTTTCGTCGTGCCAAATTGTCCCTAGTTAAGATAACTCCTTTAGTGAAAAACCATAGGAAAATTTTCACTTTTAGGGGAATCTTAAGCTTCCACAATTTCCTATTATCTATTGGCACCTCGTTATGAACCAGTGCATCATACATGGATTTAACCGAAAACTTACCACTCTGATGCAATTTCCATTTAAAGATATCCAGTTCCACTGGCAACTGGATGGCTCCCAGTCGGGTTAGCAGATCATCCCATGCTGCCAATCGAGGACCAATGAGGGTTCGACGAAAAGAAATATCAGGGTTTTCATGTCCCAGCACTTGTTTAATCGTGACAAACTTATGTCTAACTATCGGATATAAACTTGGGTATTGCACATTTAAGGGGTTGTTCCCCAACCAGGTGTCTTCCCAGAAACGTGTCTGGGAGCCGTCCCTAACCGAAAACGTTCCAAACTGGAAAAAGAATTCTTTAGCTTTCATCACCCCACTCCAAAAATGTGAATCTCCGGGTCTCTAGTAGACTTGGGATATTGCTTTGGAACCCACGTATTTATTACGAATGATTTCCTGCCAAACATCGTTCTCAGTGAGTAATTTATATACCCATTTGCTGAGCAGTGATATATTTTTTATCTCAAGATCCTGGATTCCAAGCCCCCCTTGGCTTTTAGGGCGGCATAATACGTTCCACCTTGCCAAACGATACTTCTTGGTTTCATTATCGTTCTGCCAAAAAAATCTTGATCTATAATAGTCAAGACGCTGGAGCACTCCTTTTGGGAGATGAAAAAAAGATAACATATAAAGAACCATATTGATAAGGACCGAATTGATCAAGATTAGTCGACCTCCATAGGACAAGAGTTTGGCCTTCCAACTGGCCAGACGTTTCTCCAGTCTCTCTTCAACATGCTTCCATTCAGCTATTGTCAGTCGCCTATAGTGAATAGGGATACCCAGATAGCGAATTGAAAATTGTCCGAGTTGACAACCAAAGATTTCAGCATAATCTTGTGAAACTTCTGCGGCCTCGCCGAAACAGAAGAGTTCACTCTTATGAAAATTAATCTTTAGTCCAGAAAGATCCTCAAAGGCACATAACAACAATTTAAGGTTTCTGGCCTTTTCTAAGTCATGGTCCAGAAACAAAATGGTGTCATCCGCATATTGTAAAATTGATAGGCCTCCTTCTACTAAATGAGGAATGACCCCGGTGACTTGACCTGCTAACTTGGCCCTCTCAATAAGAGTAGCTAACATATCAGCCACAATATTAAACAGAATGGGTGATGCGGGGTCCCCTTGACGGAGCCCCTTCCTTGTCTGGAAATAGTTGCCTAAATAGCTACGCTACCTCCGGACACAAAGCTCTCAACCCATCGACACCAAGTATCGGAAAACCCTTTCATACGTAATGTTTGTAACAAAAAGGGCCACTTTACTTTATCATAAGCTTTCTCGAAGTCGATTTTAAAAATGACTCCATTCAATTTTTTATGATGAAGCTCATGGACCGTTTCATGAAGGACAACAACACCATCCAAAATGTTTCAACCTTGCATGAATGCTGTTTGGGTTGGTTTGACTACATGATCAGCCACCCCATTCAGACGGTTAGTCGCCACCTTGGTGAAGATTTTGAAACTTACATTGAGTAAGCAAATCGGTCTATATTGTTGAATCCGACTAGCATCTTTCGTCTTGGGTAGAAGAATAATTTTCCCAAAATTTAGGCGGGAAATGTCAAGTTTATGAGCATGTAGTTCATTGAACAACTGAACCAAGTCTGATTTTAACATGTCCCAGAAATTTTGGTAGAACTCCGCCGGAAAACCATCCGGACCCGGAGATTTGTTATGTTCCATCTGAAAAACCGCCGTTCGAATTTCCTCCTCAGAGAATGGAGAGGTTAGGAATTCATTTTCCGCAGCGGATACTTGCTGAATGTCGTGACAAATGGTCTCATCCATCTCGATAGTAGTGTTCACAGATGGCCCGAATAAATCTTTATAATACTTAGTAATGAAGTTCTTTAATGAGGCCTCCCCCTCAATTCGACCCTCCTCCTGATCTAGAGCGAAGATTCGTTTCTTCCTATGTTTGCCATTGGCTAACATTTGGAAGTATTTCGTATTATCATCCCCAAGAACCAGTGAGTCAGTCTTACACCTTTGGTACCATTTTATTTCCTCCTCGCGTAAAAGGCGGGCTAGCTGCTCATTGAGATGACTTTTTTGCTCAATCTCCAAGGCAGAAAGGAGCCTGACCTCCGCGATCTTATCTAAGGAGTCAATTAAGGTAGAGAGTCGCAACTTCTCCTTCTTATAAATCCCTGCGGTGTGTTTGGCCCAACCACGAAGGAATTGGCGCAGCGCACGGATACGATTGTTCCATCGTTGAATTGGTGTGTCACCACGAGGTTGGCGTTGCCACACTTTTTTACCAACTCATGAAAACCCTCTCTAGTGAGCCATCCCAATTCGAATTTGAACTGATGGCGGCTATTACTAGGAACAGGTTGACCGAAATCAGTTAGCAACGGAGCATGATCAGATAAAGCCTCAATTCTCTCCAGTGCTCTCACCGAAGCTAGGGGGTACTTAAAGTCCCAGTCGGTGGTAACGAGCACCCGGTCTAATTTTTCGAAAGTTGGGATAGATCTGTTATTGGCCCATGTATATTGGCGCCCAGATAAGGCAAGTTCCCGCAAATCGAGACTATCAATAACAGCATTAAAAAGGAATGGCCATCTAGTGTCAGACCTATCGTTGTTTTTCTCCTGCTGATATCGGGGAATATTGAAATCCCCCCCTAGTATCATTGGGTGTGGGTTTTCTCGGCAGGTATTGACAAGTTCCTTGAGGAAGGCCGATTTAAACTCATCTTGAGCGGCGCCATAAACAGCAACCAAACTCCAAATGAAGTTATCAGATTTATTTCGAAGGTTGAATTTAATATGATACTCCCCCTTCGAAGTCGAAAGAAGTTCCAAGTAAGTGGAGTGTATGCCTAACAGAATACCCCCAGACCTCCCAGAAGGCGGTAACATATGCCACTTGTAATCTTTACCACATGAAAAATGGTCGAGATCACGAGTTGGAAAGTCACGCTTGCCACACTCAGAGATTGCCACAAAATCGAGAGCATAATCCCTAACACAACCGGAAATATGTTTATGTTTAGCCAAGTCACCAAGACCTCTGCTATTCCAAAACATTCCTTTCATGATGAACCTTTCTTGTGTTTGTAAACTTTTGCCTTCTTTTTTGGCCGACCCTTTTTACTACCTGAATTAGACTTGTTCTTGCGTACCGACGCAACGAGCTCACAAAGCACAATGCCGCGCGTGGTGTCATTCAAGTCTACCTCAGTTGCATCTTTGACCAAATGAGAGAGGAGTCTGCCTTCATGATTGGCATCCGACTCCTCATCGTCCTCATCTGATACTAAGGGATCCAAAATACGCGATTTAGGATCAACCGTAAGCCGGTCGAACTCCATATGCTTAAGAGCCTTAACGGAAAAGTCTACTGCTGTTTTATTCCTTCCTAATGAGATACCAAGACTAGTAATATTTGAAGAAACTTTGGCATTATCAAAAGAGAGAAAATATTTACTAGTAGACGTACCATCAAAGTCGAGGTTCTGCGATGCCGTTCTACGCATGGCCTTCCGCATGGAATCCTCGTCAGAAGCTGAAGCCCCGTCAGCGTTAACTAAATGGCGGCCACTGCGTCTGAGAGATGTAGTCGTAGACACAGTGGCAGCTAGCGTCTCAGAGGCCCTGCAAGGTGGTGTAGATGGCTCCGGCGTAGCCGAAGCAGACTGAGTAGGCGGCAGCGTACCCTCCTCCTCGGTCGCCGAAGAGGCCTCCACGCTGCCCGGCGAAGGATGCGCGGACGACAGCGCTCGAAGCTCCGCCATCGCAAGGTCGTGATCCGCCCTCACCGCCGGGGAAAAAATCACTGCCCGACGGCTAGACAGCCGCGACGAAGCCGAGGTCGGAGTCACCACCTCATCCGTAGCATCCACCCTCGGAGTCCCTGTCTCCAGAGACGCCGACGACTCGTCGCCCCGAAGTCGAACACCGGGAGCAGCTGGTGATGATGCCGACAGAGAAGGCAGCGCAGGTATGCGAGATGGCGAGGAAGCACACCCTGGCGCCAAGTGGTCCACATCCGACCGATCACCTGGCGGTGTCGTACTCCGCATAGGCTGCAGTACAAGATTAGGTGACGATCTCCGGAGAGGATTTGGTGGCGTGACGGCAATTAATTTTCCCGCCGCCACCGGCCGTGAGGGTGCACCAGAAGGAACGATCGTGGCTGAAGTTATCTGCATCGGAACAGCACCTCCCATGGTTGTAGTGGCCGCCGTGTGAGTGGTAGAAGAGGATCCTTTCAGCCTCTTGCTCATGTCATTAGGCCTTGACGTATCCTCTCTGTCATGTCCCTTGTCACCCTCAGAATCGTCGTCTTGCTCCCAAACTCGTGGCACAAAATCAGCATCCACTCGGAAGTCATGATCCTCCAAAGTATACCGGAACTCATATCCCTTTCTCTGAACAACCACGTCCGACAAGAGGGAGTTGAGAGTGCTCATCTTAAAAGCGTCCAGATTAAGCACACCCACCTGTATCCGAACAATTCCCCGGCGGCGCAAACAAAGGAGATCGACATCCAAGGTGGCGCCAATAACAGAACCAACAACCCAAAGGCCTAAGAAATGCCGAAGTGCGTGAGGTACTCCATGAACATGCACCCAAATCGGAATCAGCTCAAAACGATATGGGATATCCTCGGACTGCCATGCCTTGAACTCCAGTGTTACGTTATGTGATTTGATGAAGACCGTAAACCCGGTTACTCTCAGAAGCACCTCTTCACTAGGAAACGACATGAGAAAAGCATTCTGGCCGTGAGGAATAGCCTCCCACGTCCATTGTTGCTGATACTGCGCAATCTTGGCTACCTCTGACTCCACAATGCTGGAAGTGATAGAACCTCCCGAGATCGTGACAAGAGCTGTTGTAGAACTCTGTGGCGCTAAATCTGCTCTGCACACATTATCTGGCATCTGAAAGAAGGCCATATTCTCAGTACCATATCCACAAAGCATTGCCGCCGGCTTCGGCAACTTCAGAGCCGGGCACCGCCGCAGTGTCATCGGGTGGTTCGATTTGTTACAAATGAAACAGTATTGCTGGGTCTCACAATCCTCAGCCAGGTGTCCCGCCGACTGACACTTGGTGCACCACATCTTTTTGGTTGCAGTACCCACGCCTGAAACTGTAGCGGGTTGCATCTGAACATGCTGCTGAACCGGTGCCATATGAGATTGAACTGTAGTCGCAACAGCCACCGGGACGAGAGATGGCACTCCCTGCGCACCATGAGCAGCCGTAGCAGTTGAGGCGACGTTGGTGGGAGCGACCCCCGGTTGGTACTTGGGACGACCACCCTTGGCATTTTACTAATGCTAGCTAGTTTACGTTTTTCTGGAGAAGTAGATATGGGCAGCTGTGGAGTCAGAGGTCAGTGCAATCATCTAAAATACATTGATGGTGGTTACGAAGTAACAGCACTAAAAATTCTGCAGAAATTCTAGGAGCAAAGATTATGTTGTAACAGACTAACAGTGAAAGACCAACAAAGTACTTCCTCCGTCCCATAATATAAGATGTTTTTTGATACTCGTGTAGCGTCAAAAAATGTCTTACATTATGGGATGGAGGGAGTAGTATGCAGTGATATTGTACTAAACTGATATGTTATTATTGTTCTGGTTATGTGACTGTCACTTCCTTGCCTATACTCATACAATTCTCTCATACTCCCTCCGTCCCAAAATAAGTGTCTCAACCTTAGTACAATTTTGTACTAAAGTTAATACAAAGTTGAGACACTTGTTTTGAGACGGAGAGAGTATTTTGCTCCATAGTCCCACATTAATACTTCAAAGTATTTGCTTAAATTGTTTTTCCATAATATCCCCTATGGATGATTCTGTTTTAGATAGAAAAGCTTATTAGACGGTAATAACGTGAGATTTATTCAGGAAAGTAGAGAGTAGGTGTTGGAACTTCCGGTTGTAGTAATACATACTAAAAACCTGTCTTTGGAATAAATGCTATTGTATGTTGGACTAATTATGTTATGCTACATTTATCTACAGGAAATGGTTAACTCATTTGAAGTCACGAAGGAACAAGAAGGCATGTTAACTTAGTTCACCAAAACACTTTTCGTTCACGATTAACCTTACTAGTTTCTTTAACGAACATTTTTTTTCATTCCCAACACCTTGTAATTTCCATTCTCCCCCAACTGCAGTTTTGACGGCTAAATTTATTGCCCAGAAGGAATGGATTGTGGCTGGTGGTGGCGATGGTCGCATTTATGTTTACAGTTATAATACAATGAAGAAAGTCAAGGTTTTCAAAGCTCTCAGCGAGCAGATCACTTCTTTGGCTATTCATCCAACCAAGCCTTATGTACTTTCAGCATCCTATGACTTCGTAATTAAGCTGTGGGACTGGGAAAATGGCTGGAAGTGCACTAGGATATTTAATGAAGAGCACTCCAGTTCTGTGATGCAATTAGTATTTAACCCCATGGACCCTAATGCTTTTGCTAGTGTTTCCATGGACAAGACAATTAAGGTTTGATTTTAACTCTCCCATTTTCATAGCTAACTGTTTGACATGATCCATTAAGATAGGTTTGTCACTGGAATTTTGTTGAATGACTGTAAAATCCTCCTGCTCCTATACTTGAAATTTTCAGATTTGGAGTGTTGATTCTCCCCATTCTAACCTCACATTGGATGGCCACTCATCCAATGTAAGATGTTTGGATTATTTTACCCATGGTGGTAAGCAATACTTGTTTACAGGATCCGATGATGGGACTGCCAAGGTGTGACATCTTCACTAAAGAACACTCTTGAGAACATATTTGTAGCCATTTGTTGTAACATTTCTTCCTCTTGAAACAGATTTGGGACGTGCAGAAAAAGATATGTGTTAAAACACTCGTAGGGCATGCAAATAGAGTCAGTACCGTCTATGCCCATCCCCAGCTTCCAATACTGATGACAGGTTCACGTGACGGGACTGTTCGTCTTTGGAACACAAGTACTTTCAGGTGAGCATTGGTGTGTGACCTAGCAAAACACACACTAGGCACATTATTTCAGAAACAATTATTATGGTTGAGGCGTTTCCAGTCCAGATTACTGGATGTTGATCCATCCGTCAGATATGGAATGAGGCCTCACTTGGGTCCTTCTGGCTAAATATTTTCTTACATCCCTCTTATTACATAACGCACATACAACAATTTTAGTAGGCCATAACAATGTGCATATCTTACTCTTTCAGGCTTGAGCGCATACTTAACTTTGGCCTCAGAAAAGTTCATGCACTCGGATGTATGAAAGGCTCAAGAAGGTGACTACATTGAACATTTGTTTTTCTTTGGTTTTGGTTGTCACTTACCAAGAACTTTATTAACTCGCTAGCAAGTAATAGGTGATTGAATAAGAAGAAAATAAACAACACAATAACTCTCTCCGTGTTTATGTTTGAGTCGTTTAATTGAATATTTCACTTTTCAACATTGTGCTTGAGTACCCTTGCTTGTTGCACTTCTTAATATGAAAGAAATAATTTTCTCTTCACCAACATGTTTGTGACACTATGTATTGTTCTCATCTGGTAGAAATTTGTGGTCAATGCAATCTTCATGAACAATCGTGGTATTTTTTTTCCTTTTTGTGCGAGGCTATAGGGTTGTGATCGGGCACAGCTATGGATTAGCTACTATGGAGATTTGACCATGAAGAATGACATGTCATCACCATGGGCAGGAGATGAGGCCCAGTTCTTTTCGCGCAGGATTCTGTAGAATCATGATTTTGGAAAAATTCTCGTGGAATCTGCTTCCCCCAGAATCTGATGTTGAGTTCTTTTCTGAGATTGTAGTTTGAAATTCTGGAAAGAGTTGTGTGCTGACATGTCTGTACTACCCTTCGAGATAAATTGTTTGATGAATTGTTAACACTTTGTTGTTTCGAACTGTGTCTTGTCGAACATGAGCACAGAAGTGATTTACGAATATCGTAAAGTGCTAAATATTACATTTAGAATGGTTTTAAAGTTTTGTTCGTTACAAAAGTGGGTGAACTAAATTTGCTTTGGGTTCCTTGACTTTCTTCATCTACCGTTACCATTTACGGTTCTCATATTAGCATTTAATAATAACATTCATCAATCTAACAACATCATTCGTACAGTAGCAAATATTTACCGAAAAGGCTTTTGCCCCACTTTATATATAAAGCAAAAACCATCAACAAGCCGATACAAACACATGCCACCCCAACACACCCACACACTCAAGGCTAGATGCATAGGCGCTGAGCGCAGCTACACCACCCCTATCGCTACAAGAGCTACCAGGGTCCTCAACCGTGAACATCACCACGAAGAGACGAAGCCGCATACGACGAACCGTGAGCTCCAAGGCGGCGCCTTCAGGAAGGGCACGGCACCAGAGCGCCGCCACCGCCCGATCCGCGGATCAGGGTTTCCCCTAGAGCAAGACGATGGGCAATGAGGACCGCGGTGACGCCTTCAAGAAGGGAACGAAAATCGCCGCCGCCAGCCTGCCCGAAGACAGAACAGGCTTTCACGCCGGCTAACACTCACCACCCCTGGCAGGGTACGACGCCGTACCACCGCCACCGATCGACGCACCCCGGCCACCACGCCGCCCACACGGCCATGGCCACCGGGCAGCACCTGAGCAACGGGCTCCGCCTACGAGCACAATGCTCCCACCTCCAGAGCTGCCGCTTAGGGATCCAAGACCACCCCAACCCCTTCAACCTGAGCGACCAACACCACAGTTGAAAAAGCACACCCTTTTGGCAAGTACGGCGCCCAGCCATTCAAAGCAGGGCAGGGGGAAGCCATCGGCGGTTGCCGGCCGCGCCGCAGCCAACACGCCATTTCATAAACCGGGGCCAGGTCTCCGTCGCCACCCCCGGCAATAGCAAGACCCGGAGGCACCCCTGCCAACTCCCCGGAGCGCCCCTGCCACCATGGCCAGCCACAAACGAGAGAAGTCGAGCCGCCGTGCTCCACCAACCGAGCGCACCTTGATATGTCTCCAACGTATCTATAATTTTTGATTGTTCCATGCTATTATATTATCATTCTTGGATGTTTTATAATCATTTTATATCATTTTTTGTACTAACCTATTGACATAGTGCCAAATGCCAGTTGCTATTTTTTGCATGTTTTCTACATCGCAGGAAATCAATATCAAATGGAGTCCAAACACCGCGAAACTTTTTGTGGATTTTTTATGGACCAGAAGACATCCAGTGGGCCAGAGAAGCACCTGGGGGTGCCCCGAGGGGGCACAACCCACCAGGGCGCGGCTGGGGGCCCAGGCGCACCCAGGTAGACTGTGCCCACCTCGATGGCCTCCCGCACCCCCTCTTCGCCCTATAAATTCTCAAATATTTCAAAAACCCTCGGGAAGAACCTAGATCAGAAGTTCCGCCGCCGCAAGGCTCTGTACCCACGAGAAACCAATCTAGACCCTGTTCCGGCACTCTGCCGGAGGGGGGAATCATCACCGGTGGCCATCTTCATCATCTCGGCGGCCACCACGATGAGGAGGGAGTAGTCCACCCTCTGGGTTGAGGGTTTGTACCAGTAGCTATGTGTTTGATCTCTCTCTCTCTCTCTCGTGTTCTTGAGATGTCACGATCTTGATGCATCGTGGGCTTTGTTAATATAGTCGGATCATATGGTGTTTTCCCCTCTCTATCTTGTTGTGATGAATTGAGTTTTCCCATTTGAGATTTCGTTATATCGGATTGAATACTTTTATGGATTTGAGAGCACTTGATATATGTCTTGCAAATGAATACTCTTGGTGACAATGGGGTATTATTTTGGCACTCAACTCACGGATTCCCGAGGTGACATTGGGGTAATCTACGCATATGGGTTGATGCACGTTCTTGTCTTTGTTTCTCCGGTGGAAATCTTGGGGCACTCTTTGAAGTTCTTTGTGTTTCGATTGAGTATTATGAATCTGAAATTATTTTGTGTTATTTTAGTACGAACTCTTGGATAGATCGATCGGAAAGAATAGCTTCGAGGTGGTTTAGTACCCTACAAATGATTTCTTCTTATGTTCTCCGCTAGATAGGAACTTTGGAGTGATTCTTCGTTGCACGTTGAGGGATGGTTATATGATCCAATTATATTAGCATTGTTGAGAGATTGCACTAGCGAAAGTACGAACCCTAGGCCTCATTTTCAAGCATTGCAATACCATTTGTGCTCACTTTTATCAATTGCTACCTTGCTGTTTTTTATTGTTCTTATTACAAAAATCAATATCTACTATCCATATTGCACTTGTATCACCATCTCTTCGCCGAACTAGTGCACCTATACAAACTACCATTGTATTTGGTGTGTTGGGGACACAAGAGACTTTTTATTATTTGGTTGCGGGGTTCTTTGAGAGAGACCATCTTCATCCTACGCCTCCTACGGATTGATAAACCTTAGGTCATCCACTTGAGGGAAAATTGCTACTGTCCTACAAAACTCTGCGCCTGGAGGCCCAACACGTGTCTTCAAGAATAAAGTTGTGTAGTAGACATCAAGCTCTTTTCTGGCACCGATGCCGGGGAGGTTAGGCAAGCGGCACTCACACCCAGTCAACGAAGCTCTTTTCTGGCGCCGTTGCTAGGGAGGTGAGTGCTTGAAGGTATATCCTTAGATCTTGCAATTGAATCTTGTAGTTTCTTGTTTTATCACTAGTTTGGTTTATAAAAGAAAACTAAAAAAATGGAATTGAGGTTGAATCATATTGTTCATCTTTATAATGTCTTTCGTGAAAATGATGGAAAAGAAAATTGTGCTCAATTGGTAGAAGAAGAATTCTATAAAATGTTTGACAAAAAATCTTTGAATGATTGCAATGTTGTTGGTATGAACTCTTTGAATATCCATGATGCTAACGATATGCAAAGCCATAAGCTTGGGGATGCTATATTTGATGAAGATGATTTTTTTAGTCCCCCAAGATTTGATGTGCAAATTTGTTATAATGATTGCGTGCCTCCTATTTATGATGATTATAATGATGAAAGTGGATTCGGAGAGGTCATGACTTTATTTAATGATGAATCCACCATTTTGGATGAGGCTTCAATTGACTATGAGAATAAAGTTGCTATCTATGATGATTATGGTGATGACATGTGTGCTATAGAGAATAATGATAACCATGAAACTTGTCATCATGATTTTAATTTTCACTCTCATGATAGATTTTGTTGAGTTTGCTCCCACTACTATTGATGAGAAGAAATTTTCTTATGTGGGGAGTAATAAATTTTCTATGCTTTTGTGTCATGAAAATAATGCCTTATGTGATGGTTATATTGTTGAATTCTTCATGATGCTACTGAAAATTATTATGAGGGAGGAACTTATGCTTGTAGGAATTGCAATAATATCAAGTTTCCTCTCTATGTGTTGAAAATTTTGAAGTTATGCTTGTTTTGCCTGCCTATGCTAGTTGATTCTTGTTCCCATAAGTTGTTTGCTCACAAAATCCCTATGCATAGGGAGTGGGTTAGACTTAAATGTTCTAGTAATATGCTTCATGATGCTCTCTTTGTGTTTCAGTTCTTATCTTTTATGTGAGCATCATTGAAATCATCTTGCCTAGCTAAAAAGGCATTAAAGAAAAGCACTTGTTGGGAGACAACCCAACACTTTTACCTACTGTTTTGTGTGTTCACATGATTATGCTACTGTAGTAAGCATGTGTTATTGCTTTTGTTTCAATAAAGCCTTTGGGATAGTGTGGATGATAGTTGACTTGATTCTGTCCAAAAACAGAAACTTTTGCACTCAGTCCAGGAATTTTGAAAATTCACTGGAGCGTGCTTTTGATCTGAATTTTTTACAGGTGGTAGATATACAAATTTCCTACATTATCCTAATTTTCAGAATTTTTTGAGTAGCAGAAGTACGGTTGGAGTACATATTACTACAGACTGTTCTGTTTTTGATAGATTCTGTTTTCAATCCATAGTTTGCTTGTTTTCTAGTTTCTATGGCTTATAATGCTCAGTATAAATTATGGAAATGATATGCTACAGTAGGCATTGTGTGAGAACAATTATGAATCTTGTCTTTTACAGCACCAAAAGTGAATGGTTTGCTCTTTATCATACTAACCTATCTCACAAAGTTTTGTGTGATTGAAGTTTTTCAAGTTTTGGGTGAGATATCGATATGAGGAGAATAAGGAGTGAAGAGACCTTAAGCTTGGGGATGCCCAAGGCACCCCAAGGTAATATTCAAGAAATATCCAAGCTTCTAAGCTTGGGGATGCCCCAGAAGGCATCCCCTCTTTCGTCTCCAACATTATCGATAACCTCACTTGGAGCTATATTTTCATTCGTCACATCATATGTGTTTTGCTTGGAGCATCATTTTATTTTGTTAGAATTTGATTTCTGTTATTTATAATAATGTTTTGCATCTTTTATTTCAATAAAAATGTCAAGTATAGCCCTTGCCATGCTTATTTTGCAAGTCTACATGTTGTTGTTTCAAAACAGAAAGTTTATCGCTGTTGCAAAAATTCCCCAGAAAAGTCAGAATGTGATAAAATGTTGAAACTTTTTGCTCATTAAGCTCTGATAATTTTTTTACGGTGTACTGAATTTTCATAATTTTTTGAGTTAAATAAGTATTGATACTCTTGCATTCTTTACATACTGTATTGTTTTGGCAGATTGCTGTTATGTTTGCATTGTTTGCATATGTTTGCTTGTTTAATGATTCTATTTGAGGATAGGAGTATTAAATATGCAGAGGCATTTAGTATGCAATGTTGAATAGCAATTTTGGTGATTTGCTACAGTAGAGAATGATGAGGTTTTTGCATTGGTTTATACTAACTTATCTCATGAGTTCTTGTTGAGTTTTGTGTGGAAGAAGTTTTTAATATTTAGGGAAACCGTGATATAAAAGGAATTAACGAGACACGAAAGATCAAACTTGGGGATGCCCAAGGCATCCCAAGATAATATTTCAAGAAGTCTCAAGCATCTAAGCTTGGGGATGTCCCGGTAGGCATCCCACCTTTCTTCATCAACAATTATCGGTTAGTATCCGTTGATCCTAAGTTTTTGCTTCTTCACATGATGTGTGCTATTGTTGGAATGTCATTTTATTTTGTTTTGCTTGCTGTTTTAATAAAATACTTAGATCTAAAAGTTTTAAATAAGAGAGAGTCCACAATTAGCTACCTATTTACATAACTACTCGCTTGAGCTTCACTTAATTTTTTATGAGCTGTGGAATTGCTCTAGTGCTTCACTTATATCTTTTTGAGCACGGTGTGCTTTAGTATTTTTGAATAAATTCTCTCTTGCTTCACTTAAATTAATTTGAGAGAAAGAAATATTATGCTCATGATCTTCACTTATATTTGTTTGGGCTTATCAAAAGCAACATATGAAAATTAGTTCCAAAGTGATAGATATCCAAGAAGGATATAATAAAAACCTTCATGAAGATCATTAGACAAAATAAACTTGATTCCTTATAATAGTTTTGAGATATGATGATGTGATATGTGAGTCATGTTGATGAGTAATTATGCTTTGGTAAGAATATTGGTGTTAAGGTTTGTGATTCCCTATGCAAGCACGAAAGTCAATAGTTGTGCAATGAAATTACATCCTGCTTGTGGTGCATTATTCGGTGTTAATTATGCTCAATGCTCGCTTATGAGATTATTCGTTTCTTGGTTGGTCGCTTCTCAGCCTTCATTTTGCACTAAGTATGATCACTACTTGTGCATCCAAAATCCTTTAAACCAATTTTGCCACATGAGTCCACCATACCTACCTATATCCAGTATTCTTTTGCCGTTCTAAGCAAATTTGTATGTGCTATCTCTAAGTTTCAAAATAAATTTCTCTTTCGTGTGCTCATACCGCTCATGAGGCGGTGAGGGGTGGTCGATATTTTCCATGCTAGATGTGTTATTCTCATGATGAGTGTTTATTCACTTGTCATTGCACGAGAGTAAGGAAAAGGTATTAGGGATGGCTAGTCCCGAAATGAAAACTGAATTTACTTTATGTTGTCAAATAATAAATTCCTTGGAAAGTGTTGGTATGGAAGGCACCCGTGGATACGGTTAGCCATGGAAAGTGAAAGTATGGTGGAAAAAGGAATAAACTTTATTTTCTGTTTGGGGACCGCCTATGATATATCTAGCATGGAAAGTGTTGGGAGAACTAAATCGTTTTCGTGGGTAGGAAAAGTGTGCCTCTCAAAATGTTTTTATCTCTCAATTTTTGCTTTGATCTCTGGCACCTCTACAAATCCCTACTTTCCTCCACGAAGGGTTTTCTTTTACTTTATGCAATTTTTATTTTTAATTTGAGTCTCCATCTTCTCTTATAAAAGCACCAACTAGGGGGCACTATGATCGTACTTGAGCATTGGTGTAGCTAATATGCGAGTGTGTTTCATGAATGGATCAATGATTGAGCGTGATGGGCTAGGAATAACTTATTTTAGCGTTGATATTTTGGAAGACATGGTTGCTTGTTGATATGCTTGAGTATTTAAGTCCTCATGTCAAAACTAGACTATTGCTTTGAACCATATAAAAGTCCAAATATCCATGCTACAAAGAAAAGAATATGAGATAACATGTTAGGCAGCATTCCACATAAAAAAATTTGTTTTTATCATTTACGTACTCGAGGACGAGCAGGAATTAAACTTGGGGATGCCGATACGTCTCCAACGCATCTATAATTTTTGATTGTTCCATGCTATTATATTATCATTTTTGGATGTTTTATAATCATTTTATATCATTTTTTGGTACTAACCTATTGACATAGTGCCAAGTGCCAGTTGCTGTTTTTTGCATGTTTTTTACATCGCAGGAAATCAATATCAAATGGAGTCCAAACACCGCAAAACTTTTTGTGGATTTTTTATGGACCAGAAGACATCCAGTGGGCAGAGAAGCACCTGGGGTGCCCCGAGGGGGGCACAACCCACCAGGGCGCGCCTGGGCCCAGGCGCGCCCAGGTGGGTTGTGCCCACCTCAGTGGCCTCCCGCACCCCCTCTTCGCCCTATAAATTCCCAAATATTCAAAAAAAAAACCTCGGGGAGACCCTAGATCAGAAGTTCCACCGCTGCAAGGCTCTGTACCCATGAGAAACCAATCTAGACCCCATTCTGGCACTCCGCCGGAGGGGGGAATCATCACCAGTGGCCATCTTCATCATCCCGGCGGCCACCACGAGGAGGAGGGAGTAGTCCACTGATACGTCTCCAACGTATCTATAATTTTTTTATTGTTCCATGCTATTATATTATCTGTTTTGGATGTTTATGGGCTTTATTAAACACTTTTATATTACTTTTGGGACTAACCTATTGACCCAGAGCCCAGTGCCAGTTTATGTTTTTTCCCTTGTTTCAGTGTTTCGAAGAAAAGGAATATCAAACGGAGTCGAAACGGAATGAAACCTTCTGGAGAAGTTATTTTTGGAAGGAAAGCAACCCGATAGACTTGGAGTGCACGTCAGGAAACAAACGAGGAGGCACGAGGCAGGGGGCGCGCCCTCCACCCTCGTGGGCCCCTCGTGGCTCCCCTGACGTACTTCTTTCACCTATATATACCAATATACCCTAAAAACTTCGGGGAACAGAATAGATCTGGAGTTCCACCGCCGCAAGCCTCTGTAGCCACCAAAACCCAATCGGGACCCTGTTCCGGCACCCTGCCGGAGGGGGGGAACCCTCACCGGTGGCCATCTTCATCATCCCGGCGCTCTCCATGACGAGGAGGGAGTAGTTCACCCTCGGGGCTGAGGGTATGTACCAGTAGCTATGTGTTTGATCTCTCTCTCTCGTGTTCTTGATTTGGCACGATCTTGATGTATCGCGAGCTTTCCTATTATAGTTGGATCTTATGTTTCTTCTTCCCCTCTACTCTCTTGTAATGGATTGCGTTTTCCCTTTGAAGTAATCTTATCGGATTGAGTCTTTAATGATTTGAGAACACTTGATGTATGTCTTGCCGTGCGTATCTGTGGTGACAATGGGATATCACGTGATTCACTTGATGTATGTTTTGGTGATCAACTTGCGGGTTCTGCCCATGAACCTATGCATAGGGGTTGGCACACGTTTTCGTCTTGATTCTCTGGTAGAAACTTTGGGGCACTCTTTGAGGTTCTATGTGTTGGTTGAATAGATGAATCAGAGATTGTGTGATGCATATCGTATAATCATACCCACGGATACTTGAGGTGACATTGGAGTATCTAGGTGACATTAGGGTTTTGGTTGATTTGTGTCTTAAGGTGTTATTCTAGTACGAACTCTAGGGCTGTTTGTGACACTTATAGGAATAGCCCAACGGATTGATTGGAAAGAATAACTTTGAGGTGGTTTCGTACCCTACCATAATCTCTTCGTTTGTTCTCCACTATTAGTGACTTTGGAGTGACTCTTTGTTGCATGTTGAGGGATAGTTATATGATCCAATTATGTTATTATTGTTGAGAGAACTTGCACTAGTGAAAGTATGAACCCTAGGCCTTGTTTCCTAGCATTGCAATACCGTTTACGCTCACTTTTATCATTAGTTACCTTGCTGTTTTTACCATTGTATTGGGTGTGTTGGGGACACAAGAGACTCTTTGTTATTTGGTTGCAGGGTTGTTTGAGAGAGACCATCTTCATCCTACGCCTCCCACAGATTGATAAACCTTAGGTCATCCACTTGAGAGAAATTTGCTACTGTCCTACAAACCTCTGCACTTGGAGGCCCAACAACGTCTACAAGGAGAAGGTTGCGTAGTAGACAACAAGCTCTTTTCTAGCGCCGTTGCCGGGGAGGTGAGTGCTTGAAGGTATATCTTTAGATCTTGCAATCGAATCTTTTTGTTTCTTGTTTTAGCACTAGTTTAGTTTATAAAAGAAAACTACCAAAAAAATGGAATTGAGTTTGTCTCATACTTCACCTTTTTAATATCTTTCGTGAGTATGATGGAAAGGAAAATTGTGCCAAAGTGTTAGAAGAAGAATGCATTAAAATGTTTGGCACTAAATCTTTGAATGATGAGCATGATTGCAATATTGTTAGTATGAACTCCTTGAATATCCATGGTACTAATGATGATTGCACTAGTTATGATGAAAATGTCTCCTATAAACATGTCAATTTTTGTGGAGTGCATTGGGTTTGCAAGTACACACCAAATAGGGAAGATAGATATTGCAAGAGCATAAGCACTTATAAACTAAATTGTTGCAAGAAAGGCTAGATGTTTGTGCTGAAAATTTAAATTTTCTTGGCCGTACTTGTGGACTTTGCAATGAAAGTGGTCATTTAGCTATCCGATGCAAATTGTTTCATGATCTAATAGTGTCCAAAAATTGTGATGAGTTGATTTCCCTTGCAAATTATAATGAACTTAGTTTGCTTATGGGTTATGAAGAAATGAAACGTTTAACTAATCATCTTCCAGAAGTTGCCCGTTACAAACTTCTTGGCTTTGATCTAGAGGAAATTTACATGTATTGTGCGGTGAATTGCATTGAAAATCCTTATATTGCCAATTACATAAAGAAAATAAAACAAATAGAAGATGAAGAGAATACTAATGAAAGGGAAGAGACTTCCCAATATCCTCCTATTATTTCTTATGATGAATCAGGTAACGAGGAGGAGCCTTCTATTCAACCTATCTCATTAATAAGGAGCTCCAAAAAGAGGATTGAACCCACACATGAGGTGGTGAAGAAGAAAAGAAAAAGGAAGAGAGGTAAAAAGTTATCTCTCCCAAATAATGTTGCTCCTATTATTGTTGTGCCTCATGAAAATGAATCAAAAAGAATTGTGGAAGATGATGCACTTGATGATGATCTCGTTATGCCTATTGCTTGTTGTGATGATTATGATTGGGAAGATAATGATACTTCTTATGATCTTTAAAATCTTTTTGGCACTTGCTTGGAATATGACAATTGCTATACTATTGGTGCTATCCATACTATTAATGATGAGAGTGATTATGCTTATGATATGAGAAGGCCCAAGCTTGGGGATGCTATGTTTGGAGAAGATGATGTTTTTGAGAATATATTTGCTGCAATTAATGTTTGTCCCAAGCTTGGGGATGCTATGTCTAATGAAGATGATATTTTTTGCCTCTCAAGTTTCGATATGCAAGTTTATAATGATGATAGCATGCCTCCTACTTATGATGATTATATTGATGAAAGTGGGTTTGGAAGAGTGTCAACTTTAGGAAGTAATGATCCCACTATTTTGGAGGATGTTGAATCTTATAATATTTATGAAAGTGGATTTGGAGAGGTCATGACTTTATTTAGTGATGTATCCACTATTTCAGAAGAGGTTTCAATTGATTATGATGAGAACAAAGTTGCTACTTATGATGATTATTGTGATGAAACTTATGCTATAAAGAGTAGGGATGATTATATTTATAAAACTTGTCATGATTATGAGTACCCTTTCTCTGAACGTTACTTTTTTAATGTGGAAACAATTTATAGTATTCAAGTCTCTTATGATACTCCCACTATTCCGAATGAGAAGAATTTTGCTTATGTGGAGAGTAGTAAAATTTCTATGCAAGTAGATCATGAAAAGAATGCTTTAGGTGCTGGTTATATGTTTGAATTAATTCATGATGCTACTGAAAATTATTATGAGGGAGGAATATATGCTTGTAAGAATTGCAATAATATCAAGTTTCCTCTCTATGTGCTTAAAGTTTTGAAGTTATGCTTGTTTTCCCTTCCTATGCTAGTTGATTATTGTTCCCATAAGTTGTTTTCTCACAAAATCCCTATGCATAGGAAGTGGGTTAGACTTAAATGTGCTAGTCATATTCTTCATGATGCTCTCTTTATGTTTCAATTCTTATCTTTTATGTGAGCATCATTGAAATCATCATGCCTAGCTAGGGGCATTAAACGATAGCGCTTGTTGGGAGGCAACTCAATTTTATTTTAGTTTCTTGATTTTTGGTTCTGTTTAGTAATAAATAAATCATCTAGCCTCTGGATAGATGTGTTTTTATGTTTTAGTTAGTGTTTGTGCCAAGTAAGACCTATAGGATCTTCTTGGATGATAGTTATTTGATCTTGCTGAAAATTCCAGAAACTTTCTGTTCACAAAAACAATTGTTAAAAATCACCAGAACGTGATAAAATACTGATTCCAATTGCAGAAGATCAATAATAAAATTATCTAGGACTTCCTATTTTGGTAGAATTTTTGAAGTTCCAGAAGTTTGCGTTAGTTACAGATTACTACAGACGGTTCTGTTTTTGACAGATTCTGTTTTTCGTGTGTTGTTTGTTTATTTTGATGAATCTATGGCTAGTAAAGTAGTTTATAAACCATAGAGAAGTTGGAATACAGTAGATTTAACACAAATATAAATAAAGAATGAGTTCAATACAGTACCTTGAAGTGGTGTTTTGTTTTCTTTCACTAACGGAGCTTACGAGCTTTCTGTTAAGTTTTGTGTTGTGAAGTTTTCAAGTTTTGGGTAAAGATTCGATGGACTATGGAATAAGGAGTGGCAAGAGCCTAAGCTTGGGGATGCCCAAGGCACCCCAAGGTAATATTCAAGTACAACCAAAAGCCTAAGCTTGGGGATGCCCCGGATGGCATCCCCTCTTTCGTCTTCGTTCATCGGTAACTTTACTTGGAGCTATATTTTTATTCACCACATGATATGTGTTTTGCTTGGAGCGTCATTTTATTTTCTTTAGCTTTGTTTGCTGTTTGAATAAAATACTCAGATCTGAAATCCTTAAATGTTAGAGAGTCTTCACATAGTTGCATAATTATTCGACTACTCATTGATCTTCAGTCATATCTTTTGGAGTAGTTTGTTGTTTGCTCTAGTGCTTCACTTATATTATTTTGAGAGTCTTAAACAGCATGGTAATTTGCTTAATCCTAATATGCTAGGTATTCAAGAGTAGTAAAAACTATCATATAAAGTGCATTTAATACTATGATAAGTTTGATTCTTTATGATTGTTTAGAGATATAAAGATGGTGATATTAGAGTCATGCTAGTTGAGTAGTTGTGAATTTGAGAAATACTTGTTCTAAAGTTTGTGATTCCGGTAGCATGCACGTATGGTGAACCGTTATGTGATGAAGTCGGAGCATGATTTATTTATTGATTGTCTTCCTTATGAGTGGCGGTCGGGGACGAGCGATGGTCTTTTCCTACCAATCTATCCCCCTAGGAGCATGCGCGTAATACTTTGCTTTGATAACTTGTAGATTTTTGCAATAAGTATATGAGTTCTTTATGACTAATGTTGAGTCCATGGATTATACGCACTCTTCTTCCTTCCACCATTGCTAGCCTCTCTAATACCGCGCACTTTTCACCGGTATCATACACCCACCATTTACCTTCCTCAAAACAGCCACCATACCTACCTATCATGGCATTTCCATAGCCATTCCGAGATATATTGCCATGCAACTTACCACCGTTCCGGTTACTATGACACGCTCCATCATTGTCATATTGCTTTGCATGATCATGTAGTTGACATCGTATTTGTGGCAAATCCACCGTTCATAATTCTTTCATACATGTCACTCATGAGTCATTGCACATCCCGGTACACCGCCGGAGGCATTCATATAGAGTCATATTTTGTTCTAAGTATCGAGTTGTAATTCTTGAGTTGTAAAAAAATAAAAGTGTGATGATCACCATTATTAGAGCATTGTCCCAGTGAGGAAAGGATGATGGAGACTATGATTCCCCCACAAGTCGGGATGAGGCTCCGGACAAAAAAAAAGAAAAAGAAAAAAGAGGCCATAAAAAAAAGAGAAAGGCCCAAATAAAAAAATAAAATAAAATAAAAAAATGAGTGTAAGTGCATCTAGTGCCCCTTAGTGATTTTGGTGTATTGAAGACTTATAGGTTAAGGGACTAATGCGTTTATGAGTGTACACAGGTCTATAAGTCTATGAGGAGTTTGATATTTACAGAGAAAGTCGACCCCTAAAAATGAAGTTCTTCGACTGAAGACTTTGGATTTCTGAAGACTTTGAAAGTGAAGAAATTGGTGTGACCTTGAAGACTTGGTATTCATTTGAGGAACATGAAGCGTGAAGACTTTTGTTTTTGTAGTTTCATTTTCTCTTTCTTGAGTCATAGGAAACACCGTACTGTTAAAGGGGGTCGAGGAAATACTAAGGAAAAATTTCCAAGTGATGCTCAACTCAAAATCCTACACCTACCAATCCCTTCGAGTGAAGCCATTGGAAATCTCATACAGTTCAGTCATATTCTTCAGTGACAGAGACGAAGTTCGTCTGGTCTCTGAGGAATTTGTTCTGGCTGAGGAGTTAGGAATTTGCCAGTGCGGATTGCCTACACAGTGAGGAACATGATAGCCCTGAGGAATTTGATACTCAAATTTCCGACCATTGCTGTGCTACGTGCCAGCTGTCCCAAAATATCTACCCACCTAACGGTCATATCATTGAAGGGCATTTATGTCTTATCATGTCGGGCTGCTCCCTAGGCTATAAATAGCCCCCCCTACAACCACTAGCTGGTTGGCTGCTCCGAGAGAAACTGACACTTGTCATTCGAGAGCATCCCATCCTCCGAGGACTCTGCGCGAAAATCATCGAGTGAGGAAAACCCAAACACCTACAAACCCAAAGTGGTTGAGCATCACTGAAGAGATTGATCCTGCATGGATCCGACGCTTGTTACCTTTGAAGACTGTGCTTCTTCCAGACGGTTAGGCGTCATGATCTAGAGCATCCAAGAGGAATTGTGGATCGCCGAGTGACCGAGTTTGTGAAGGTTCGGAAGTCACCTGAAGACTTACCACGAGTGATTGGATGAGGTCTGTGTGACCTTAGTTCAAGGAGAATACGGTGAGGACTGTGTGTCCGGGACTGTGTGTCCTCAGGTTTAAATACCTAGCCGCTCCAACCAGATGTACAACTGAGATAGCAGTTGGAACTGGTCTACCAAATCATTGTCTTCACCAAGCTTACTGGTTCTATTTCCTCAACTCTTTCATTTCCTCATTACTGTGTTGTGTGCTTGTCATACCTGTGTTTGAAGACTTTGACAGAAGACTTTCTCAATTTCCTCAGTTCAATTTCTTCAGTATGTTTGTCTTCATCCTGTGTTATCCTGTGTTTATGCTTTCTGTACTCTGTGCTTGTTTTCATTTCATCATGATGACCATGCCTATGTTCTGCTATGCTTACTCTTGAGTACTTATTCCACTGCAAGTAGTTCTTCGCTAAGGAATTTCCTCACCCGCAAATTCCTCAGTGAAGAATTCATAAAAATCCCCTCTAGTCGATATAACGCACTTTCAATTGGTATCAGAGCAAGGTACTCCCTTGTTCTGTGTGATTTTGGTTTAACCGCCTGGAGTTTTAGTTATGTCGACCGCAGGTATGATCAAGGTCTCTGCTGGGTGTCCTACCTTCGATGGGACGGACTACCCCTACTGGAAGAATAAGATGCGAATGCATCTTGAGGCAATTGATAACGATCTCTAGTATGTTGTGGAAAATGGTGTTCCCACTGTCTCACCCTCACTGAACGCTACCGATGTGAAGAGATTCAAGCAACTCGATTCTCAAGCAAAGAATATCATATGTGGCCATCTGAGCAAAGGACAGTATGGAAGAGTGAGTGCTTTGGAAACTGCTAAGCTTTTCTGGGATAGGCTGTCAAAGTGAATGAAGGAGTCTCAACTCAGCGTGACTCTCGAGTTGATGTTCTTCGCAATCTCTTCCACTGCTTCAAAAGACTCGACAATGAAAATGTTCAACAAACCTTCGATCGCCTCACTGACATCTCAAATGAGCTTCAAGCGCTTGGTGCCACTGACATCACCAACCATGAGTTGGTGAAGAAATTGTTGAGATCGCTTGATTCCTCATTTGATACTCTGGCATTGATGATACAAGAACGTGCTGATTAAAAGTCACTTGATCCCGCTGATATCCTCGAAAGGCTAAATACTCATGAGTTCCAGCTTGCTGAAAAGAGAGACCTCTATGGTTTGAGCTATGGCAGATCACGTGCACTGAAGGCCAAGGTAGTTTCTGAGTCTGAAGATGAAGACTCTGGCAGCAGCCTTGGTGATCCTGAAGAACTGAGCCAGGAACTAGCATTGCTCGTGAAGAAATTTCAAAAGTTCTCAAGACGTGGTTGCTTTGGAAGATCCTCAAGGAGCAATGATTCCTCATCCAGTGACTACAAGAAGAGGCTTTGTCACAAATGCAAGAAACCTGGACACTACATTCAAGATTGTCCTCAGTGGGAAAAGGAATCAAAGAAGAAGAAATAAAAGGATTGCAGTTCGGATGATGCGTAGAAAAAGAAGAAATCCTCAAAATCTTCATCATCAAAATCCTCAAAGTCTTCATCTCACAAGAAGAGCAGCTCCAAGAAGGCTCGGGCATTCATTGGCAAGGAAATGGACTCTGAAGCTGAACCTGAGGAACATGAGGAAGAGGAGGCATGGCATCTGAGGAGTCCGAGTCTGGAGTAGCGAGTCTAGCTCTCGCTACTGCATTCGTCAGCAAGTCTATCTTCAACTGTGAAGAAAATGGCTTCACCAACAAGGCTGATGAAGGCAATGATGACTACGCTCCCACCTATTGCTTCATGGCAAAGGTTGCCAAGGTACTCAAATATACCTCCTCTGAATCTAGTGAGAATGAATCTGATGAAAACCTCAAGCCCAGCTACTCTAAACTTGCTAAGATTGATGTGAAACAACAAAGGGCTTTTGAAAAGGTTCAAAACATGCTAGATAAAAGTGATGATATGTTGGGTGAAGAAATGGCTCGCACTAAAACCTTGACTGAAAATCTTCAAAGACTTCAGTATAGATTTGACAACCTTCAAGGTTGTCATAACACTCTCTTATCTGATCATGAGAAGCTTTCTTATGAATTTCTTCAAAGAAAGCAAGATCTTGAGAAGCTAAGAGTGAGTTATGAAGATCTTCAGAAGGAGCTCGATTCATTACTTGCTCAACAAATCAGCTCTGCTCAGGAAGAATTTGTTCCTCCATCTTTGAAATGCAGTGAACATGAATCTGCTAATTCTTCACCTGAATGTTCAAATGCTTCTAATGCTACAAATTCTTCAACTGTCTCTGCTATCACTAATTCCTCATCTGAGGACATTGCTAGTATCACTGGCGATGCAGGGCTGAAGGAATTGTACATGACATGCATGTACAAAAGCCTCAAAGGGCATCAGACTCTTTGTGATGTGCTTAAAAAGCAGATCCTCAACAGGAACCCTAAGAAAGAGGGTATTGCCTTTGAGAGAAAACTCAATGCTGATGGTACATATTGGAAGCCTGAGCAGTACCCCAAAACCTCATGGGTTGCTGCAAAGGGACCTCCAGTTGATCCATCTAATTTATCTGGCTTTACATGTGAATCTTCTCATTCTTCTGATGAGTCATTTGACTCCAACTATAAACTGTTCAAAAATCAGAATGGTGAAGTATTTGCTAGATATGTTGGCACTAACTGCAGGAACGGTTCTCCTATGAAGAAAATCTGGGTTCCCAAAAGGTGCCTTGAAAGTCTTTAGGTGAATGTCCTCATGACACCACCTGTGAAGAATAGGAACCCCAGATCAAAGTCTTCATATGGACCAAATTCTTCTTATGGATCCAAGTCCTCATACGGATCGAATTCCTCACGTGGATCATATTCCTCAAAAGGATCAAAGTCCTCATATGAACATCATCGTGCTAACAACTCTGTTTCACAGGGAAGAGCTAAGGGCTATGAATATGAGCATTATTCTTCTAATCATTATGTTCATAAGTCCTCGAAGAATTTCTCTGCTTATTCATATGCTTACCCTAACTCCTCTTATGTGAAACGAAATGGATTGGCTTCTATGCCACCTTTCTCGTATGGAGCTTGCAGAGTGATGAACTCTTTGCCACCCCTTCAGATGTGGGTGGTGAAGAAAAATGACTAATCTCTTATGCAGGGTCAGGTCTCCAGACGTGCTCAAACGTCTGAAGAATTTGCTGGAGACCTGAAAGTGCCTGAAAGGACGCAGGCTAATCATGAAGAAATGAACTTTCATTTCTCACGTCCTCATACTGTTTTAACTGTTGCATTGCTTGATGAAATTGGTCTGATGAATTGTGATGTCATATTCTTCACTGATGAAGTATATGAAGTTCGTAAGCTGCACTAATTCATCTGTAGGATGATCAACCCAAAGCCACTAAGTGGGTCCTCGATAGTGGATGTACAAATCACACGACTGGTGACAAGAATCTATTGATGGATGCTCCCTTATCACCATCGCATCTGAAGCATACCATCTTCGCTGACAAAGGCAAAAGTCAGTTATTGGGTCTAGGTAAGGTTGCGATCACAAAGGATTGACACATGGACAAAGTCATGCTTGTCGAGTCCTTAGGATACAACCTTATGTCTGTCTCAATGCTTTGTGATCTTCATATGGTTGTTGTCTTTGGCAAGTATCGTTGTGTTGTGGTTATGGAAGCTGACAATTCCAAAGTCTTCGAAGGCTTTAGGAGAGGAGACTTGTATATTGTTGATTTCCCTACAGGACCGCAACCAGCCGTGTGCCTACTTGCAAAAGCTTCAGAAGCCTGGCTATGGCATCGACGACTTGGTCATGCAGGCATGAGGAATTTGCACACGCTTGCGAAGAAGAAGCACGTCATTGGCATTGAGAATGTCAAATTCCTCAAGGATCACTTATGCGGAGCCTATGAAGCTGGAAAGATGACCAAGGCTAAGCATCCAGCAAAGACTATCATGACCACTACTCGACCATTTGAATTGCTCCATATGGATCTCTTCGGTCCTAACCATTACTTAGCAGTCACAAATGATGCATCTCTCTATGGATTTGTTATTGTTGATGATTACTCTCGTTACACTTGGGTACATATTGTCACTTACAAACATGAAGTGCAGGAAGTTTTCAAACGATTTTCCTCGAGGGCTTGAACCAACTTCGGTGTGAAAATCAAGCACATCAGAAGTGACAATGGAACTGAGTTCAAGAATTCTGGTCTTGATGACTATCTTGATGAACTTGGTATTACTCATGAGTTATCTGCTCCTTACACTCCTCAGCAGAATGGCGTCGTGGAGCGCAAGAACAGGACTCTTGTTGAGATGGCTCGCACTATGCTTGATGAGTACAAGACGCCTCGTCACTTCTGGATTGAGGCAATTTATACTGCATGCCACATCATCAACAGGGTATATCTTCACAAATTCTTCAAGAAGACTGCCTATGAACTCCTCACTGACAATAAACCCAATGTGAGTTATTTCAAAGTCTTCGGTGCTAAATGTTGGATTAGAGATCCTCATCACAATGCTAAATTTGCACCAAAAGCACATGAAGGTTTTATGCCTGGTTACGGAAAGGACTCGCACACCTACAGAGTCTTCAACAACGTTCTTCACAAGGTTGTTGAAACTGTAGATGTGCGGTTCGATGAAACTAATGGCTCGCAAAGAGAGCACCTACCCTCTGTGATAGATGAACCAGCACCTGAGGAAACTATCAAGTTCAAGGCTACTGAGGATGTCATTCCTACCGAAGAATCTGCTGAAGAATTCATTCCAGAACGTGAAGAACGTCGAGCTAATGCACCTGAAGAAAATGTTGAAGAAAATGGTGCTGAAGAAAATGCTGATCAAATTCCTCGACGACAACCAGTTCATCCTCGCGTTGCAAAAGAAGTGCAAGTTGAAAAGATCATCGATGACATTGAAGCACCAGGTCCTCTCACATGCTCAAAAGCTTCACATTTATCTAACTTTTGTGGGCACTATGCTTTTGTCTCTATCACAAAGCCCACTAAGGAAGATGAAGCATTTCTGGAGCCTGAGTGGATTCAGGCCATGCAAGAAGAATTACATCAATTCGATCTCAACAACGTCTGGGAACTGGTTAAACGTCCAGATCCCCGCAAGCACAATATCATTGGCACAAAGTGGATCTACCACAACAAGCAAGATGAAAATGGCCTTGTTGTGAGGAATAAGGCACGGCTTGTAGCTCAAGGCTACACACATGTTTTGAAGATCCAAAGCATCCTGACAAAGTCTTCAGACTCAATAAGGCCCTCTATGGCCTCAAGCAGGCCCCTCGGGCGTGGTATGATACTTTGAAGGAATTCCTCACGAAGAAAGGCTTCAAACCCGGTTCACTCGACCCTACTCTTTTCACTAAATCTTATGATGATGAATTTTGTGTGTGCCAAATATATGTTGATGATATTATCTTCGGTTGTACTGACCAACGTTATAGTGATGAATTTGCCTATATGATGAGTGAAGAATATCAAATGTCTATGATGGGAGAATTGAAATTCTTCTTAGGTCTTCAAATTCGTCAACAACACAATGGCATATTCATATCTCAGGAGAAATACCTCAAGGATGTACTGAGGAAATTCGGCATGCAAGATTGCAAAGGCGTCAAAATTCCTATGCCCACAAATGGCCATCTATGCATTGATGAAAATGGTATTAACTTCGATCATAAGGTATACCGCTCCATGATTGGTTCTTTATTGTACTTATGTGCATCTAGGCCAGATATAATGCTTAGTGTTTGCATGTGTGCCCAATTTCAAGCTACACCGAAGGAATCACACCATAAGGATGTGAAGCATATTCTTCGATATCTAGCTCACACACCAACACTTGGATTATGGTACCCCAAAGGCTCGGCTTTTGATCTCATTGGATATTCTGACTCTGACTATGCTGGTGATCGTGTGGACCGCAAGTCAACATCTGGTACATGTCATTTCCTCGGACGATCTTTGGTCTGTTGGTCCTCGAAGAAACAGAACTGCGTATCACTGTCTACTGCTGAAGCTGAGTACATTGCTGCTGATTCTTGCTGTGCTCAATTGCTGTGGATGAAGCAAACTCTCAAGGACTACGACGTCAACATGAAGAATGTGCCTCTCTACTGTGACAATGAGAGTGCCATCAAGATTGCTCACAACCCAGTTCAGCACTCGAAGACAAAGCACATTCAGATTCGTCATCATTTTCTTCGTGATCATGTGTTGAAGGGCGACATTTCTATTGAGCATGTGAAGACTGAAGAACAGCTAGCCGATATATTCACAAAGCCCTTGGATGAGAAGAGATTTAGCAAGTTGCGGTGTGAGCTAAATATCTTAGAATCTTCGAATGTTCTTTGAAAAGGACACTCATCCTAACACTTATGCAAAATTGATGACTTAGATGTGCAACACATGAAGAAATGTTTGTCTTCAATCAATCAAGAATAACACTCTAGGTGTGAAGAAATTAACGAAGAATTTGATTCTCAGAACCCTACGACAATTGTACGCGGTGTCTGAAATCATCATTCTTATACGGTGGGTCACGCCACCACCAAAAGTTGAAAATCTTCAATTTGAATTTTTTCCTCAGTTTTGAAATTCCTCAGTTGTTCGTTGTCTTCACTGTTTCCGTTGTTTTTCTTCATTGGCTATATATATATATATATATATATATATATATATATATATATATATATATATATATATATATATATATATATATATATATATGAGTTTATGTCCTCTACAGCATTCACTTATGGCTAATTCTTCAAGTTGCTTTTTCTGCTAAGTGAATGTGATCGGACCCTACCCCCTCTATGCTAAACTCAACCCAATCTATTCACAAATTCTTCATGTGCGTTCTATTTGAAACTCGTTGAAAATCTTCACCGTGTCCTTGTCAGCTGAAGAATTTGCGACGGAACGTTAAAACTTATCTTATCCAAATTTTCTGCTTTGCCGCTCAAACCGTTCCGCATCCCACAAAATACTTATCTATTCACCCACGATCTAACACGATCTCCACTTCTCAGTACGTGGGTGACACATGTCAAGCGAATGAGAAGGGTCAGGGGCACGTTCGTCCAAAATCTTCGGGCGAACAGTTTTTCACCGTGGCTATAAATACCCCCTCTCCCCTTCCTCACTTCCTTTACTCCGCTCGACCTCTCTCCAGCTCGAGCTTCTCAAACCCTAGCGCCGCCGCTACTTCATCGTTGCCGATGAGGAAGAGCTTCACTGCCTCGACCTCGTCGCTGTCGTACTCGCGCCGGCCGCAGATTTCTTACCTCCGCCGCCGCCGTAGTTGTCTTCCTCCGCCGAGTTAGGGCGTGGAAGATCTGCACAGATGAACTTCACATCTCCACATCCCAGTTCGTCGTGTTCTTCGTTCAGGGTAATTAAAAGTTACTTTTACTGCCCTCTTTGATTCAAATGATTTCTACAAAATCTTCAAAGGTGTTTTTCTTCAAATCTTCACACACTAAACACCTCACATGTCATCTATTCTTGATACATTTCTCTAAGCTACGTTTTTCTTCAAGATTCCTCAATTGTGTGGATCTTCGATCTATACAACTCTGGAACCTAAGACAAAGAACGCTTAGTGAAATTCTTCAAGACTCATCTGGTCAAATTTCTCAAACTTGTTCTTTTTGAAAAACCTTCTGAGAACGCATATGACCTCTCCAAATTCCTCGCAACTATACTCTGTTCACAGGTACTCATGTCCGCTGCTGAATCACTAGGTTCTCATCAACTTAGCTCATTTGCAGCGTTCCTCGAAGAAAAGTTGCATACTTCTTCAGAGAATTCCATTGTTCAAATTCCTCATATGAAGAAAATGGCTGATGGAAAGAAGCCACAGAAGGGAGGAAAGAGGCCTGAGGTCAATACTGCTTTTGAGATCCCTGATTATATATACAAGGATTATTGCACTCCTGATGAGGACAAGTTTGGAAAAGAGGACAAAAATCAGCGCAAGGTGCGCATCCAGAGGATAGAAAGGAGATGGGCAAGAGAGTGGAGGGAGTACAGATATGTTACTCCCAAATACATGAAGAAATTCGCACTCAATCCTCCATGCCCAAGACCTCCATTGGCACCTGGCCAAATAGCTGATCCCACCAGCCTCAAGCGTGGTGAGGACTATCCTGAAGAATGGGCCAAGCACCAAGCCAAGCTGGCTAGACAAGCCAGAGAAGCAGTAAGGAAATTCAATGAGGACTCTGCTGCTGCTGCCTCTGCTGAGGCCTCTGCTAGCAAGCCGAAGAAATCCATGTCAAAGAAGCCTGCGCGTAAGCCAAGTGCTTCATCTTCAATGCCCTCAAGGCTGAGTTCCTCAGCTATGCCCTCACGGCCAGAATCTTCAAAGCACTCATGGCCAATTCCTCACGCTGCTCCTGCTCCTCCAAAGTCCTCAGCTGCTCCGACCAAATCCTCAGCACCTGTGCATCTTGCCACGTGCCAAAGGACGACAGGCATCTCTATTGCCTCAGGAGCTTCTGCTAGTTCCTCAGCTGCACCAAATTCTTCAACATGACCCTCTCTGCTGAAGACAAAGACCACTGCTGGACGAGGTTCTCGACCAAGTCCTCACAAGAAGCAGGTCGCCTTCCAAGTGCCGTCTGATGAAGATGAAACTATTGATGAGGAACTTGCTGAAATCATCAGAGATAGGCAAGTCAGGGCCGCTAGAGCCAAGGGCACAAATGTGCCTCTACTTTTGGATCCGAAGTTGATGCTCGATTACATTGATCTCTGGCACAAGGACCCAAACACTCCTATGCCTGATTTCAAGTTGACTCCTGGCCAAAATCATATGCTGACTGCCTTCATCCAAGAAGAGAAATGGAAATTTGAGAAGGCCAGGCAGATCAAGAAAGCGCAGTACAGGAAGGAGAAATTCCTGAAGAACAACGTTGTCTCTATGACAACTGACGAACTTGTGAAGATCCAGTCTGAAATCAAAGTCCTCAGCGATGATTTCAATGCTTACTATGCTGATTGGAAAGGAGCCAAGGTCAGGTTCGTAAAACTGACTAAGAAATTCACTTCCAATGTTGCAGCTCCAACGCAACAATAAATTCCTCAGGCTGAAGCATCTGCTCAGCCGACTGAAGAACATGCCAGCACCGCTGATGACATTCAGGCTGCTGAAGAAAGTGTGAGTTCCAGGGCTGATGACTGCATTCCAGCCGCTCATGAAATTGCCAGGGCATGCACTAGTGGTGCGCCTGAAGAAAATGAAGAGGTCAGGGCAACTGCATCAGTTGTGCCTGAAGAAAATCAACCACATTCCTCTGCTCCTCCCGCGCCTACTCCAACTCCAATCCTTCCATCTGCATCAGATGTGAAGAAGACCAAGGCTGCAGAGCGTGCAGCAGTGAAGAAAAGGAAAGCATCAGCTTCTTCAGATTCTTCAGCTCCGAAGAAGATGAAGAAATTGACCAGCTCAGTTGCAAACCCCATTGATATTGTTTCGATCTCAACCATGCCATCAAAGGACCTTGTTCCTTTTGATGAAGAATATGTGATCCCTAGCGGATCTGATGAAGAAAATCCTTCTGTTGCTTTGTCAAAGCAGATGGATGAAGAAATGGAAGTGGGTGAAATCCCTTCAACCCTAGTTGTCTCCTCGCCTATGCCTCAGTTCACTGCTGAAGAGGCCGGCGTTGAAGAAATGGAAGATGAAGATGTGGACATTGGCTGTACCACACCTGTGCTGAATGATGACTTTTGGGAAAGTTAGCACCCCAACTCTCCACTGTTCACACCTTTACAGCAAATTCCTCAGTCCCCTGTTGCTACTGAAGTACAAATGGGATCTGAAGAACCTCGTGCAACCCCATCTGTCCATGAAGAAATTCCAGCCACTAGTGCTGAAGAAAATGTAAATGAAGAATTGAAGACCTAGGCTGTCACTGTAGTAGAAGCTGAAATTCCTCAGCCTGAATAACCTGAGATTGCGATCCCTGAGGTGATAATGCAATTGACTGACACTCCTCAGCCCAAGCCAAAGGATCCATTCTCAAAGAAGCAGAAATTCAGGGCTGATGATTTCTTCGGCGAGCACGTGTTCTTCACTGACTACAATCCTTACGATTCTGCTCGTCTTAGAAGGAAGCGCTTCTGGACCGCCAGCCAGGCCAACTTCTATTCCTCAGTGCTCTTCAACAAGGACAAAGTCTTCGACCACGAGCATATTCCTCATGTGGACATGGAATCACTGCCATGCTTCACTCCTGTCCTCAGTGTGCTTCACGACGCAGGCCTCCTCAACTTTTGCACAGACATAGTTGACTGGAATGAAGAACTCATTCTTTAATTCTACGCAACACCACATCACAGCAGATGCTGACGATGTGAACTCCTGGGTTTTGGACTGGATGACCAAAAATGCTCACTATAAGGCACCGGCCTATGAATTGCTTCACGCCCTGCCCATCAGTCCTCCACCTGAAGGAGCTCGTTGCATGTACCACGAGCCTGAGCTTACAGATCACTATATGCAAGTGCTGATGAAGCCATTGAAACCTGGTCAAGCCTCAAGGACAAAATTCCTCGTGAAGGAATTGCAGTATGTACCAAGGACAGTCTATCGCATTCTGACAAAGACTATGAGTCCAATCAAAGGCCACGACTCATCTGATGAGGAAATTGTTGGCATCATGAAGAATCTGGTATTCAACATCATTCATGGCATTCCTGTCAATTATCACGATTTCTTCATGACGACTCTGGCAAATGTTGCACTTTCTCCGTTTGATCCGAAGCCTTATGCACCATGGATTATGAGATTCATCAGAACAAGGTCTTCACTCAACTACAAGGCTGACTTTCAGAATCATCTCAGCTACTTGCCCCCGATTTAAGTCCTCAAGTGGACTTATTCTTCTGCTGATGAAAAGGGCAAGGCACCAGCTATTATTGATGAAGGCATTCGTCCATTGGATGGTCAATTTCGCAAGGCTGCATCTTATTCCACCAATGATGACTCTGCCACTCATGATTCTGCTGCCCATGCCTCCAAGCCAAATCCTCAAGCTACGGCTCCTCGTGTGATGACTGACCGTGAGCTTCTGCTAAGTCTTCACCAGAAGGTGGATCGAAACCATAAATGGGTTAAGCGTCAGTTTGGTTCAATTCTTCACAACATGACTGCTACACATAATGCAGTGAAGAAAAACCATTACTACCTCCATGAAATCTTCGATCGCACCTGGGCTATTCTGTCACATGTGTATGGTGAAGAAGATCTGAAGAACATGGGTCTCAAGGAAGACTTTGACTGGTCTTCTCCTCCATCGAAGAAATACAAGAAGGTCAAGGTTCCTTCCTTGGTGGCCAGCTCCTATTCTTCATCGCGCGACACCGACGAGCATGAAGACTTGGACGACACTGCGGCAGGCCCTACAACAAAAAACGACCCCAACATTGCTGGCGCTCCTTCATCAACTTGATATTCTTCAGGGGCGTTAGTCCTCATTTTCGATCCTTTTGGTCATTCGATGACAAAGGGGGAGAATTTTGAGTTAGTCTTCAAGCGGGTCTATCTTATATGGGCGTTTTTTAAGTTGCAACTCTCGTTCTTTTGAAGACTTTGCTGGATCGAGTTGTAAACTTAAACTCTATGGTGACCTGATACTTTTGATGTGTTTTTCTGCATGCTTATTCCTCATTAATGTTTATGCACGCATGCTGAATTACATCAGTCACCATATTTCATCATGCATTTCAAATTCTTCATATATTATGTCAAATGCGTGTATGAATTACAAGATATAGGGGGAGATCTCCATGATTCAACTCTTCAAGTGTGCATTGCTTTAAAAGCAAATTCCTTACTATGCACATCTTCAGGGCGAGTTCTTCTATATCTTGTAATCAAATTCCTCAATTTCAGTATTTACACTTCATATGTTTATCCCCGTTGAAAACTTAACCTATATTTTCATCAATCACCAAAAAGGGGGAGATTGTAAGTGCATCTAGTGCCCCTTAGTGATTTTAGTGTATTGAAGACTTATAGGTTAAGGGACTAATGCGTTTATGAGTGTACACAGGTCTATAAGTCTATGTGGAGTTTGATATTTACAGAGAAAGTCGACCCCTAAAAATGAAGTTCTTCGACTGAAGACTTTGGATTTCTGAAGACTTTCTGAAGACTTTGAAAGTGAAGAAATTGGTGTGACCTTGAAGACTTGGTATTCATTTGAGGAACATGAAGCGTGAAGACTTTTGTTTTCGTAGTTTCATTTTCTCTTTCTTGAGTCATAGGAAACACCGTACTGTTAAAGGGGGTCGAGGAAATACTAAGGAAAAATTTCCAAGTGATGCTCAACTCAAAATCCTACACCTACCAATCCCTTCGAGTGAAGCCATTGGAAATCTCATACAGTTCAGTCATATTCTTCAGTGACAGAGACGAAGTTCGTCTGGTCTCTGAGGAATTTGTTCTGGCTGAGGAGTTAGGAATTTGCCAGTGCGGATTGCCTACACAGTGAGGAACATGATAGCCCTGAGGAATTTGATACTCAAATTTCCGACCATTGCTGTGCTACGTGCCAGCTGTCCCAAAATATCTACCCACCTAACGGTCATATCATTGAAGGGCATTTATGTCTTATCATGTCGGGCTGCTCCCTAGGCTATAAATAGCCCCCCCTACAACCACTAGCTGGTTGGCTGCTCCGAGAGAAACTGACACTTGTCATTCGAGAGCATCCCATCCTCCGAGGACTCTGCGCGAAAATCATCGAGTGAGGAAAACCCAAACACCTACAAACCCAAAGTGGTTGAGCATCACTGAAGAGATTGATCCTGCGTGGATCCGACGCTTGTTACCTTTGAAGACTGTGCTTCTTCCAGACGGTTAGGCGTCATGATCTAGAGCATCCAAGAGGAATTGTGGATCGCCGAGTGACCGAGTTTGTGAAGGTTCGGAAGTCACCTGAAGACTTACCACGAGTGATTGGATGAGGTCTGTGTGACCTTAGTTCAAGGAGAATACGGTGAGGACTGTGTGTCCGGGACTGTGTGTCCTCAGGTTTAAATACCTAGCCGCTCCAACCAGATGTACAACTGAGATAGCAGTTGGAACTGGTCTACCAAATCATTGTCTTCACCAAGCTTACTGGTTCTATTTCCTCAACTCTTTCATTTCCTCATTACTGTGTTGTGTGCTTGTCATACCTGTGTTTGAAGACTTTGACAGAAGACTTTCTCAATTTCCTCAGTTCAATTTCTTCAGTATGTTTGTCTTCATCCTGTGCTATCCTGTGTTTACGCTTTCTGTACTCTGTGTTTGTCTTCATTTCATCATGATGACCATGCCTATGTTCTGTTATGCTTACTCTTGAGTACTTATTCCGCTGCAAGTAGTTCTTCGCTAAGGAATTTCCTCACCCGCAAATTCCTCAGTGAAGAATTCATAAAAATCGCCTATTCACCCCCCTCTAGTCGATATAACGCACTTTCAATGAGAGAAAAAGAGAGAAGGGACAATGCTACTATCCTTTTACCACACTTGTGCTTCAAAGTAGCACCATGATCTTCATGATAGAGAATCTCCTATGTTGTCACTTTCATATACTGGTGGGAATTTTACATAATAGAACTTGGCTTGTATATTCCAATGATGGGCTTCCTCAAAATGCCCTAGGTCTTCGTGAGCAAGCGAGTTGGATGCACACCCACTTAGTTTCTTTTGTTGAGCTTTCATACACTTATAGTTCTAGTGCATCCGTTGCATGGCAATCCCTACTCACTCACATTGATATCTATCAATGGGCATCTCCATAGCCCGTTGATATGCCTAGTTGATGTGAGACTATCTTCTCCCTTTTTGTCTTCTCCACAACCACCATTCTATTCCACCTATAGTGCTATGTCCATGGCTCACGCTCATGTATTGCGTGAAGATTGAAAAAGTTTGAGAACATCAAAAGTATGAAACAATTGCTTGGCTTATCATCGGGGTTGTGCATGATTTAAATATTTTGTGTGGTTAAGATAGAGCATAGCCAGACTATATGATTTTGTTGGGATAACTTTCTTTGGCCATGTTATTTTGAGAAGACATGATTACTTTGTTAGTATGCTTGAAGTATTATTATTTTTATGTCAATATTAAAATTCTGTCTTGAATCTTATGAATCTGAATATTCTTGTCACAATAGAAAAAATTACATTGAGAATTATGTTAGGTAGCATTCCACATCAAAAATTCTGTTTTTATCATTTACCTACTCGAGGACGAGCAGGAATTAAGCTTGGGGATGCTGATACGTCTCCAACGTATCTATAATTTTTGATTGTTCCATGCTATTATATTATCTGTTTTGGATGTTTATGGGCTTTATTAAACACTTTTATATTACTTTTGGGACCAACCTATTGACCCAGAGCCCAGTGCCAGTTCCTGTTTTTTCCCTTGTTTCAGTGTTTCGAAGAAAAGGAATATCAAACGGAGTCGAAACGGAATGAGACCTTCTGGAGAAGTTATTTTTGGAAGGAAAGCAACCCGATAGACTTGGAGTGCACGTCAGGAAAGAAACAAGGGAGGCACGAGGCAGGGGGCGCGCCCACCACCCTCGTGGGCCCCTCGTGGCTCCCCTGACGTACTTCTTTCACCTATATATACCAATATACCCTAAAAACTTCGGGGAACAGAATAGATCTGGAGTTCCGCCGCCGCAAGCCTCTGTAGCCACCAAAACCCAATCGGGACCCTGTTCCGGCACCCTGCCGGAGGGGGGGAACCCTCACCAGTGGCCATCTTCGTCATCCCGGCACTCTCCATGATGAGGAGGGAGTAGTTCACCCTCGGGGCTGAGGGTATGTACCAGTAGCTATGTGTTTGATCTCTCTCTCTCTCGTGTTCTTGATTTGGCACGATCTTGATGTATCGCGAGCTTTGCTATTATAGTTGGATCTTATGTTTCTTCTTCCCCTCTACTCTCTTGTACTGGATCGAGTCACTACAAAAAAAATACACTTCCGTGATGATACGTGTTTGTCATAGTAGGTTGCGTTTTTTGTCATGCATGTACATCCATGACAAATTTATGACAGAATCAAGATAGTCATACCTGTGCTGTCGTAGAAGTGTTCCATGACATTACCAAAATTATCATCACGGAAGTGTCCACTTCCATGACGATAAATCGCGCGTCACATAAGTGCTTTTGTCAAGGGTGACCGACACGTTGCATCCACCGTAACGGAACGCCGTTAAGCTATCGGGTCGGGTTTTGGATCCGATAACCCGTTAACAGCCCCGACCAATGGGGATTTTCCACGTGTAAAATCATCATTGGCTGGAGGAAACACGTGTTGGCTCATCGCTGGGACAAATGTCATCCACTCATTGGACAGAAGGCGCCTATGATACGTCGACACGTGGCACGGCCCAACAGAGGCCCATTCCTGTGAAAAGGCCGGCCCGTTTGACTTGGTCAAAAGGTGGCGGGCCGGCCCATGGAAAGCCTGTTAACGGCCTGTTCGCATATAGCCCATTTACAGCCCGCTAACCCAAGGCCCGTTACGCCCTATTCGAATTAGGCCCAGTAGCGTCATCTGGGCCATCCAATATGATTCCAGCCCGTTTTCACTTCTGGCCCATGTATGGCCCTTGACGTCTTTCGGCCCATATGAGGCCCTATGTAACTCTTGGCCTATTAACGGCCCGTGGTGAAACTGGCCCGTAATGAACAATGTATCACTTTACACCCATTAACGGCCCGTGGTGAAACTGGCCCGTAAAGAACAGTGTATCACTTTATACCCATTAACGGCCCGTTATTCCGTTGGGCCATTTCCAGCCCATGTTATCTTTCGGCCTTCTCAGAGCCCATTTATTCTTGGGCTATTTTCCAGCATTCGTTTACTTACGGCCCGTTACTGTCATTTTTTGCTTGTGGGCCAAATTCAGCCTGTGGTTACAGTCGGCCCATTTGTGGTCCGTTAATACGTTGGGCCGTTTTCATAGCGTCATCAAATACGGCCTATTAATGATGGCCCGTTATGGTCGGCCCATGAACGGACGATTCCAACTCTAGCCCGTTTACGGCCAGAATGCGGTCTGTTTGGCCCATGTTTGGCCAATCGATCATACGGCCCGTATAAGGCCCATTGATGATACGGCCCGTAGAAGGCACATTGTTTCTACGACCCGTAGAAGGCCCACTGTTTCTACGGCCCGTAGAAGGCCCACTGTTTCTACGGCCCGTAGGAGGCCCAGTGTCACTACAGTAAATATTAGCCCATGGTTATTGTGGCCTAGTTTTAAAAAATAGGTTATTGCAGCCACTAGCAAACCGCAGAAAAAGAACTGCACTGACTACAAGCAAACAAATAAACAAGGCAACAAGGAAATAAATAAGCAAGCAACTTACACTAGGCTATCACGGCTATTACACATATTACATCCACTGGGCAAAAAGTTCGCCACCAGTGCAAATATAGGGAACACATCAGCATATAAACGCTGCAGCAAAACAAGTCCAGAACTGAAACCACTTCAGAAGAGCTCAAGAAACAATATCCTGGGTACCCATAATGCTGGCAAGATGCTTAGCAAGATTATTAACTTTCTCTTGTTTGGCGCTTAAGTCCTCAAGCGCTTGCTGTTGCACCAGAAAGTATGCATCTGAATTCTGCAGGGACTTCCTCAGTCCTTCGGCTTCCTGTCGCATAAAATCTGATCGATGTCTTTCAACTTGAAGTTGAGACTCAAGAATCCGAATTGATTCAGGCAACGAGTTCGAAGAGCTGGTGCCAGCAGTGGTAGCCAGTAACTCGAACACTACATCAAGACACGACTTTGGGGTTGTCTCAGTGTCTTCAATATAGTTTTTATCAGCTTTCTTGGAGACCAACAGGGATGTCTCACTATCTTGAACCTTATCTGCATTACTTCCTTTACCATTGCATAACAGGGTACTCTTCTCCAATATTTTATCTGCGTTCTAAAAGAGAAACAAACAAACACATCTCAGGTTTACAATGTAGTATATGAAACTCATTTTGGTAAACCAGTTCAGTAGTAAGGTGGACAGGATAACAACATGAAACAAACATATATCTATGTAGTATGGTCACTGTATGGTCTATATCATTCTAGTTTATGTTGCCAAATCAAGATAGATACAGTTCGAATCATATCTATTTAAGACAAAGCAGCATAGACAGAATATAAGTGTGGGAAACTACACAGCAATAACAACACTTGTAATGTGCATGGCATGAGAACATAACTGTTTTTTCAATTGAAACTGAAATCAACATAGAGCAAGTTACAACAGCAAACAGCCAAACACGTTGAAGAAACAGGTTTAAAACATACCTGTTGCGCCATTGGAGTTTCAATTGCATCCTTCAAATTTGAAATTAGTTGGTATCAGTAAATACAGTGATGCAAGAGCAAAGTAGTATGAACCATAGCTACGGAACCTGACCTGAGAACAATTCTTCTTCTGCTTTAAGCGTTGACTTCGGGTTCGGAGTGGTGGTCCTCGTGATTTGGGCACTGCAGTTGCCTTACTAACTGCTCGTGTTTGGGTGCTCTGTGGTGGAGACGGTGCTGTATCAACGGGAACTGGGTGTCTATCTGCTGGGGTTGGGGTTAGAAGGGGTGTAGCTGGTTCTCTGTCCAACTGGGTAGGGGTACAATCTGCATGAGTGTGGGTTATGTGTGGTGGGGCTGGTTCTTGGGCAAGTACAACCGTGGTTCTATCTGCATCGACAGGTAGCACGATCTTTTCTGAAGACCGTGTTTTTACTCCCACAGATACTGCCATCACTCCCTCCAATTGAAATGGCTGATAAACAAGAAAAGTAACTGAATGTACAAACATTGTAAGATAGACAGGTGCAATGGATAGTAGGGAAGAAAACAGGGCATGAAATAATTCACATTTATGTTGTCTAAGCAAACAGAATAGCAGGACATGATTTCACGTATATGATGGCTAATTAAACAGGATAGCATGACACAATTTCACATGTATGATGGCTAACTAAACAGGATAGAATGACATACTTCAAAATATGATGACTATGTAAATAGGATGACATGATATAACTATACGATGTGTCTATTAAAGTGGTTGGCATGCCATAAATCACAAACATGCCGTCGATGGAAACATGATGGCATGATATAATTCATGGATAGAATGACATAATTTAAAATATGATGACTATGTAAACAAGATGAGATGATATAACTATATTATGTCTTTAGAAAATGGGTTGGCATGCCATAATTCAGATACATGCTGTCTATGTAAACATCATGGCATGACATAATTCAAATATATGATTTATATACTAAGGAAGTGAGCAGAGGGCAACCGCATATATGATGTGTCAACTAAGGAGATGACATTCAATATTGTGTATATGATGTCAAAACTAAGCATTGCAATACAACATATGCATTATATGAGTAATATAACCCTGCCAAGTTTGAGCATACACCTCAGGGGGGTAATAGGACTGGTCATCTGCCTCTGAATCCTCCTCTGAAGAGCTATCTGTAACCAGCAAGATATCTGCTTCAGCAGGTAGCATTGTCTGCTCTGAAGACCTTGTTTTCACTCCAGAGTTCTCCATCACCAATTCAAATGGCTGATGCACAGGAAGAGCAGTTGAATATACAAACATTGTCGACAAAAGCAATGAGAAATACAAAAAAAAGGACGGCATGATATAATTCACATATATGATGCTTGCCTAAACAGCATGGCATTGCATAATTCACATACATAATGCCTTGCAACAAGATAACATTGTATAATTCACATATATAATGTCTTGCGACAAGATGGCATTGCATAATTCACATATATGGTAATTAGACACTAAACAGGTGGCATTCACACAAAGCATGTCTAAACTAAGCAAATGACATAGCAATGCAAGATACCATACGCGCAATATGAGCAACATAACCCTGCCAAGTTAGGGCATGCACCTCGGGGGGGGGATATGACTGGTCATCTGTCTCTGAATCCTCCTATGAGGAGCTATCGGTAACCAGCAAGACATGTGCTTCGTCAGATAGCATTGTCTGCTCTGAAGACCTTGTTTCCACTCCAGATTTTTCCATGACCGTGTCGAATGGCTGATGCACAGGAAGAGTAATTGAATGTACTAAAATTGTTGACAAATTTAACACGTAATAAAAAAATGATGGCATGATATAATTCACATATAAGATGACTGGCTAACTAGGGTGGCATTGCAAAATTCACATATATGATGCCTGGCTAGACAAGATGGCATTGCATGATTCACATATACGATAAAGAAACTAAACAGATTGCATTGACACAAAGCATGTCCAAACTAAGCAGATGACATCTTTAATGTATACAGTAAGCAATGCAAGGCACCATATGCATGATATTACCAACATCAGCATGCCAAGTTAGAGCGAAGACCTCATGGGGTAAATAGGAGTGGTCTTCTCCTTCTGAATCCCCCTCAGAACAGTTATCTTCCTCTTGATTACGATCCGAAATGGGTGGAGGGGGGGCTGCCTTTGCGCCCACCATGGAACGACGGCTGCATGGAATTTTATTGCCACGCAAGGCTCGTCTCTTTTGCTCTACATGATCAGTTCCATTGTGTACAATAACTGGCATGCATAGGAATAAAACATAGTGAGATTATGTAAGGAGTGCATGCACAAATCCAGAGTGATTGTAGCAAACTGTGGATAGACCCAAAACCAATGATAGCAGGCAGATAATAGCTTTAGTTAAAAAATACAGATAATGGCTCCTTTAATGTTTGTTTGCACCCAACATGAAACTCATAGTAGACACCGGAGATTAACCAGATAGTAGACAGATAGTACTGATTGCTGCCCCAATATGTACCCCACAACCATTTAAAAACTCAAGTTTCAGCATTAGTTTGGACCTGACTCGGAGTCTAATAGGTGAACACGACGATAATGTAGCATGTCATCATATTAAGCGACGCATAACGTAAGCAGACACGGAAGAGTGCGACCTCTCTTGCGGACCCGTGTAGTCCTCAAGGTCATCTGCTCAGTTGATGATGGTAATGCAGTTGCCGTGGCTGCCGGCGGCGGGGGAGAAGATCTGAGGCGGCGAAAGACAGTCTGTAGAGCGGATCCTTGCTATGGTGAACCCTTCCGTCGTTGGAGCAGCTGAGCTGGGGTGGAACACAGCGCCGCAGGAGCAGGACAAACCACACAAGGTTTTCTTTGACACATATCTGTAACATAAGTAATTGAGTAAGGGCTTGTTTGAATTTGAGGATTCTAACAATGCAGGGATAGGAAATAGACAAGAATAGGATAGGAATGCACGTGCAAAACAGAGAATTTAAAAACATAGGATTTCTGCCAATCTGGGTGTTTGATTCACAACAATTGGAAGATCACAGGATGAAAAAAAGCATGGTGAGATTAAGTCAAACCACAAGAAAATGTACGGTTATAATGCTATTATGCTACTATCTCTTAGTCTTGTGCTTGATGAATAGGAATATGAAAAGGAGGAGAAGTGGAAATTAGAATTCCTACGGTTTTTCTTTCAAGGAGACACTAAAGGAACAAATCCTACAGTTTTCCTTTGCTCCATTCCTTTGCACCAAATTCATGAAAAGTAGTACCATAGGAAACTTTCCAATTACAATGTTTTTCATTCACTTTTCCTTTCAAGCACTGGCGATTCTAGTAGGCAGGCTTGAGCAAGGAAAATCCTACACTAAAAAAATGTTTTTGTGCTAATTCTATTACTTTGGACCCAGGCCACTGCCATACTAGCTCAACTCCCAGGCCCATCGACAAAAAACGAGCAGAGATAAATAATGATGGCGTTCAAGAGAGTCCATCACGGATAGCTAAGTTGCCTGGTACCTCACTGCTTGTCATATAGTAGGATAAAATAATCGTATTTCCCGTTACTACGAGTGCTCAGTGGACAATATATATAACATGTAGAGTAAAAAAGAGATGCAACAAGTGTACAACCTCTTTGGCGAAGCCATGTCGATCTCAGCGTGATTGGGTTGGCCGGTGAGGATGCTCCGGCTGACTTGGCTGTCGGAGGAGGGGAAGAAGATCTTAGGCGTCTGGAGATGGAGCCCGAGGTACTGCTCCGCTGTGATGGAGGGTTTCGTCGTTGGAGCAGCTCCGGTGAGTTGTACGATGCCGAGGCTGAAGCAGGACAAGAGAGACAACGAACAACGTTAACCTGAGTGGAATTCTAATAGAATCTCCAATACATGACGTAAAATACATAACCACAAAGTGCTAGATGTAAAATACATCAGCCGCTCATCTCTGAACTTAACTGTCGAAACTGAATTTAACTGTCGAAACTGAACTTAACTGTCGAAACTGAATTTTGCTGTCGAAATTGAATTTTGCTGTCGAAACTGAACGCACTAGCAAGGTGAGGCTACACGTCGGTCGACTGACTTTTTCATCTCTGGTCAGTCGATTTTGCAGCCGTTGGATACGAAATCAAGGGCCTGCGGTTCATCTTCAACCTCCACCCCCCTGAGCCGCCAGCCACCACCAGCCAAACAGCAGCCCCCCGCCGCTCGCGGCCGGCGGTGCGCCGCGCCGCCCGCCCCGAAAACACTCCCCACCGCCGGTCCGCCGCCGCCCCGGCCATCCCTCTAGGTCCCCCCGTGCCAAGCTTTTTCTCCGGCGATCCCCACGCCACCGCCCCGCCAATGCCCCGCCACCGCCGGCGACCAACGCCCCCATCCTGAACCCTAAGATAGATAGTGGGGTACCTCTCCGGCGAGCCCCCCTCCCCGCTGCGGCTGGTTCTTCCTTCACCCCGGTGAGCCCCCCCCCTTAAAATCGACTAACCCAAAAGTCGATTCAGTCGACTGAAGTGTAGCTAAATCAGAGCAGCATCACAAGCAAGAGCAAGAGCGAGAGGAGCAGCGCGAGCAAGAGCAATAGCAAGAGCAGACCAGGCAGGGGACCGAGAGCAAGAGCAGAGCAGCAACGCGAGCGAGAGCTGAAGCAGCAGCAGCTCCTACTAATGTGGACGTCGCCGCCGAGGGAGCGACGCCGTGGAGGAAGTGGCCGGCGATGCCGCCGTGGATGGAGCCGCGCCGTGTCGGCTCGGGACCGAGCGCCGGCAGCACCGCGAGATCGAATCAAGAAGAAAATGCGGCGATTAGTGTACAACCTCTTTGGTGGCGCCGATTAGGCCGCAGCTTCATCCGAGGAAACGGTGATGATGATGCTCTTCCGTTGGTGCAGGTGAAGACGGTGGTGTGGGAATGGAGGTGGCGCGAAAGACGAGGGGAACGTCGGGGCAGCTCCTTGGAGGTGGAGGACGAGGTGGCTGAACCGGCGGGACGATGAGATCGACGACGGATCCTCATCCGGTACGGTGGATGAGGGACGTCGAGGTGTTGCTGTGGACGACGTCGTCGGGGAAGAGGCTCCGGCTGGGTGGCGGACGGAGCAGGGTGTGGGGCTTCGTCGCGGGTTTTCGCGGCCTCGGTGTACGAATGGGTGGGCGCATGGGATGGCAGTGGGGAACCATGGCTTAGAGACGCGCTTGTCCGAAATGTGGGGTAAGTTATGAAAGTACCCCCACCGATTTGAGGCGGTTCTTTCGGTTCAGGGGTACCACGGGCATTTCGCGTGTCGGGATTCCACAAGAGATGGGAGTTTTCGCGCGCGTTGTAATTTCGGAATTGCAAGGCGCGGGTTGAGATGGAGGGAGTTGTTGGAGCACAACGAGACAAAGATATATCTTAAATATTTCGGGCTAACAAGGCGCGGGTTGAAGAGGCGGGAGTTTTGCAGCACGATAGACAGAGACGCTAGCTTGAATTTTCGGCATAACAAGGCACGGCTTGAAATTTCGGAAGAACAAGCTTAACGTGTACCCAAAAAAAGACAATTTGCACCTCAACACGCACAACACACACACAAACACCATTTAGACTAGAGTAAGGTACACGTGCATTAATTGCACGCATGAGATTTGGCAACCAAATTATGAATAAATACCACATTATAGCATGCAAGCTTTGAGTCATATATGCATGATGTAGATGTTCGTTTAATTCTTATAGTTCATTTCATTCAAAATCATCTAGTTTTTATAAGAAAGCTAATCTATTTTAAGATTCATGGAATTGTGCGTCGTAAGACATAAAGTAAAAACAAATAATGGCAAATCATGTAGAAAAACATTTGGGCAATTCTGATACGGAAGATTCCAGAACAAATAAGAAGTGCTTGTGTTTTGATGTTTGTGCATTATGCTTAAGTTCAACCATGGAGTCTTCTAGATTATACATGTGGCAAAATCTGGTGGAATCTAGATGATATCCAACGGCCAGTAGTGCTCAAATTTGCCATCTTTGGACCATCGGATTCGCCTCATCCAACGACCATCTTTCAAAGTTAAAGTTACCCGCACACAATATTAAAAATATAAAATATAATATATATATAGGGGTATAGATATAGATATGTGATGCGAAAGCCGCCCATCATCTCCAGTTAGAATAGTGTGTCCATGCACGGATGCGATGTGGCCAAATGATGTCTGCCATTGGTATCTCAAATTCAAATCAGTCTGACCTTGTTCAATGTGTATACATTACAACATGCTCGTTTCCAAACCACACCACGCAGATCTCCGTTATATTCATGCATGCATGGGTTTCAAACATCAGGATCTCTTATTCAAATATGTGAATTCAACTTTACATTGATTATGACCTCACCTATTCTTTTACACCCACACAATAGTCTTCTCTTTATAATTGTACCACTAACTTTCTCTCGTGCATGCATGCACACACACTACCAGTCGGCATTATCCATCGCACGCATACAATCTTTTTCTTCAGACTGGTCTCCCATGAAGGCACACACCCACACACATCCCCCTCTCCATCATATCGGGCATTCTTTATCTCTCACGCGTGCATGCGCAACGATCGATGTTCCTCTATGTATGTGTGTATATAGCTAGGTCTTTCATAGTTTTCCACACAAACCGATCAATCGATATATCCAGTGAGGTCTCACCCTCTTTCCCACGTCCACATCGATCAATCTATACCTCTCTATATAGGATTAACATATATAGCTAATACACCCACATTAATTATATATCCAACGTCCCCCTCTCATCATCCATGCCTTTCGCTTCATCTCTCAGACGCGTACACAATGGCGAAGACAGGGGGCAGTAAGGGCCCTGCCCCCCTCCCCCCTAACATCACTATATATCGAGGCTAATATGAATGTGATCATTAGACAATTGCTGCTAAAATGGTTTAAGTTCATGAATTGACCCTCCTCGTAAAGGATTAGCAATGCTTGGCCCCCTAGCTCATTTATTTTTCATGGCTCCGCCACTACGCGCAACAGCGCACGTGTTCGCCCCCTCTCTCTAAATATCGATCTCGCACTTGTGCATTCCTTCATAGTCTCCCTCCACTCGGCCCCTCACACCATCTTCTAGCCCCCCACTGGATTTTGCCACATGTACAATCTAGCAGACTCCATGATTGAACTTAAGCATAATGCACAAACCTCAAAACAACAGTGGTTCTCTTTTGTTCTAGAATCTTCCGTATCATAACTGCCCACACTTTTTTTCTAGTTGAATTGCCATTATTTGTTTTTACTTTATGCTTTACAACGCACAATTCCATGAATCATAAAATAGATTAAGGGCTTCTTTGATTCAAAGGATTCTCAAAGGAATTTTGGAGGATTCTAATCATTAGGAATTTTTCCTATCTTGGTTGTTTGATTCGTAGGATTGTAAACCATAGGAATTTTTCCATATGATTCATTTGCACTAGATTTCATAGGAAACATCCCATCCAGTCAAACCTCTTTGAAAGAATTCTGCGTTTTTTCTATGCACAATCAAACACTCGTACAATCCTGTAGGATACAAGACGACATTCCACTATAATCCCATGTTTTTCCTATTCCCGCGTTCTTAGCTTTTTTATAAAAACTAATTGATTTTGAATGAGATGAACTATAAGAATTAAACGAAGGGCTACATCAGGCATATATGACTCAGAGCTTACATGCTATAGTGTGGTATTTATTCATAATTTGGTTGCAAAATCTGATGCGTGCAATGCACGTGTACCTTACTAGTACTTTGAGTATGTGCAAAACACGTAAATTGGAATACCAATGGCATGCTACACAGTGTATCTCTTACAGTTCATGAAGCCACGTGGCACATGTGGAGGCGTTGTCGCGACCTCCTTGCGTGGATTGATCACAGTGACGTGCTGCTGGTTCCAGAAGAATGTACTCGTCCTCCCTGAGCCATACTGGCGGTACATGCACGAAGCGAAGATGTGCACGCACGCCACGCACGCACTCATTCCCTCGCACGCACACGCGGGTACACGGGCGGACGCAATTTTGTACCAAGATCCACCCCATGTGATAATTTGATGCGTGTAAAGTCGTTCACTTCATTGATGGTCAATTAATACAGTGCATGCAAATTGAGTGGACGTGAGGGCGGAAGAAAGACATTATTACTCCACTGCACGCATGCGAGTAGTTAAATCGTGGGTTGCTAGTAGTACTTCCATTGGTCTCCTTCGTATTTTGTGCCAATTTTTGACAGTAACATAATATTTACGCATTTGAGCAGTGTAGTACTTGAAATTTATGTTCCGCTAAACTCATCGGGAGCCGTTTCGGGCCTCGAAACCAAAACCATCAATTAATCTTTACCTTGTTCCCATCACATTCGAAAGCCTGCTCACACCTACTAGTACGTACCAAACATGAATGTGTTCCCACTATGCAGGTATTAGTACTAGTGCTAGTACTTAGGTTATAAAAAGGGGAACTACCTAACCGAAAATTACTCTACCTTTCCTCCTCATAAGTGCTTCTTCTTTGTCCGTCGTTGCCATGGCCGGTGAGCAGAGCTCTAGGTCGAGAACTACTCATAACAAGGGAGCGGCAACCAAGGCTGCGGAAAAAAAAAGAGAGGGCTCGCCGCCACGCAGACACCTCGAAAGATCTCTCACGGGCAGGCGATGGCTCCCAGGAGCGCCCTAGCCGCGGAGGCGAACATGCCGAGCCGGCGGAGCTGGAGTCGTTATCCCTCGACGGCATGCCCGATCAGCTCAATAAGCAGAAGGAGTTCATCCAAGGCTTGATGGAGTTGCTGAAGGAGAGCCTCGACGACATGCCCGCTGAGCTCAATCAGCAGGGGGAGTTGACCGCCGGCTTGGTGATGCTGCTGAAGAAGAGCATTGCCTCGGATAAGAAGGCAACCGGCGAAATCCTGCGACTTCAGGAGGACAAGGCGAAGCTCTGCCACGAGATTGACCTGTTGAAGGAGAAGAACGCCGGCTGGAAGAAGCTGCATGAGAATAGTAGTTCCTCGATGAAGATGTTGCAGGCCCTCGTCATGGAACAGAAGGAGGAGTTGGCGAAGCTCCGCATCGAGCACCCGGCTGCTGTCAAGGTACGTAATGCGGCCGTGGAACAGATGATGAAGGCTCGCGTCGAGAAATCCCGCATCATGGACAGAATGAAGAAGATGGCAGAGGAGACGCGCAAGGAGATGGAGGTCGTGGAGGCGATGAAGAAGCAGTTACGACTCTGCGGCGAATTAGATCATTTGGGTGATAATCTTCCTTCTTCTTTTGCTCCTGTGTTTCATCTTTTGCTTCGGGTGTTTCGCCGCACGTGTCACGTTCTCTGCGAGGCATGAATAGAACAATGTTTTTTTGAGGGAATGAATAGACCAATGCTAACAATGAGATGACTAGCAAATTAGATCATTTTTTATCGCCATATGGCACTGGGCTGCCGTGTTTCGTGCTCCTCCGTCGTAGTACTACTCCAGTGGAAAACTTGAGTATACCGCACGGTTCTTTGCTCCTCCTTGATCAGGTCGTCGACGCATTTATATGAGCAGTCAAATCACAAGGCCCCGCCTTCCAACAGTAATGAGCCGTCAAATCACAAAGTCCCTTGCCTCTCGTGAAACCGACCAAGCTAGACTGCCCCGCCCTCTAGCCTTTTAAAAAATGTATACTTTTGTACAGCAGTAGTATCGATGGATTGCGCCATGGAGCAAAACTTGAAATTAAAAAAGGTGGTACATATAGAGAGCGCTCGTCGCCAAATTATGCATATAGTACTATTAAAAAGGCTAGTCACAATAATGGTGTCCAGCACAACCCACCCCTCAAATAAAACTAAGAGGGTGCTTGGATACGTTTTAGTCCCATGACTAAAAGTAGTGGGACTAAAACATGCTAGCCTCACCCATGCTTGGATCCAAATACTCCCTCCGTCACAGTTTAGAAGGCACAGTTAAATTCGCGTGCATTTCCACAATAGACAAGGTTTAGGGCGCATTGCATTTATTTCTAGTAGCTAATTAGTACTCCGATATACTATTTCTATATGCATGCGTAGTGTGAATGCTATTTTTTAGCCCATCTCACAACCAATAGATAACCACCTAGGTCCCAAAGAATTTCCAAGCGCGCCTTCTAAACCGTGACGGAGGGAGTACTAAAAAGGCTAAAATCAAGTTAATGAGCATTTATTATCCTCCAAACCCTCCAATCCAGAACTCGCCTGTGTTAAAGGAGAGGAGTTAAATGAGTAGAGAGAGGACTAATCCACATTTTAGTAGGGGTACCCCTGACTAAAAAAATTTATTCTCAAGACTAGTTTTAGCCCCTCTTTAGTCAGGGGTGCTTGGAACTTTAGCCTCTTAAAGAGACTATTTTTAGTCAGACTAAAATAAGTCCCTTGGATCCAAGCACCCTCTAAGCATCCTGGAATTCTTTGACAAAACTAAGCACCCTCAAATTCTTTGACAACTAAACTACTTGCTATATGATGTTGGCCATATATATTGTATGTATATAATGTGAAGAAACGAGTGGTAGTACTATACCAACTAAAAGATGAAATGTAAGAAATACTAGTATGTACGTACTGAAGAGTTAAAGTAACGAGAAGAAACATAACATAGTTCTGCTGGGGGATCAGCACAACACACCCCTCAAATTAAATTAAGCACACCTGAAATTAAACTTTGCAACTATTCCGGTAGACACTACATTAGAACCACCATGAGCAACGACACTGCCACCTTATTCGGAGTCCTCGTCCACGTCCTTGACTTCATCCTTGTCCCTCTTCCTCTTGGCCGATACTTCTTTGCTTGAACCGCACACTTGGCTGTTGCTCTTCATCCAACCCTTGTAGATATTGAAGCTAGTACATTCTGCTGCCATGCATGACGATGAAACGTGTATGGAGGTTTCCCCAGTTTACCGTACGAAGGATGAACCATGGCTCCTGCCAGGGTCAGCATTGAAGGCTGACAAGAGGACACCAGCCGATTCTTCTGGAGGTCGAAGGTGTTGCCTACAACGAGGCCTATCCGACGCAGGACTTCTTTGTCGTTACCAAAGTCTACAGTAACGAATTTGACTAGGTTGCTCTCAAGGAAGTCCTTAAAATCCTGGCACTCAACGTCGGCATGGCATATGTGGTAGACCAAGCATAAGTCATGCACGCAAACCTGGATCACGGCGGGCTTCTTCCTCTCTTCATCCTTTAGATCCTTCTCTTGTCCCAGGACTGTGGTGTACTCAACATCTAGCCCAGTGACCCACTCATCATCTGAGTCTTCGAACATGCATCTGAAGCGAGAAAGGCATCCTTTCACCGTCGCGGAAGAACGGGTGTAGATGATGTCAAACTCATCGCCGGTGATGGTTCTAACCTTGTACTCACCACCGATCGTGGAGATTTGGGACGCCATGGATTTGGGAGGAGGGTTAGGATTAGTGGAACTGCCGTAATGTGAATGGACGGGACGACTAGGAGCGAACCGCCGTAGTATTGAAGGACGTGCGGGGACGAGTAGGAGCGAACTGCCAGCGTGCGAACGGCAGGGTAGTGGCTTTCCGTTCTCCCATGATACGGGCTTCCGAGAGCCCTTGGATCTGAGATCGAACGGTTGCATGGCGTGATTCTAGACCTATGGGTGAATATTCTATCCTGGAGGGTTATTCTGCAAATTTTCAGCAACTTAGCATGCGACCGTTTGATCTCAGATCCAAGGGCTACCAGCAGCCCGTATCATGGTCGCGCCTACCACGACCGTCGCGTCACTCGCGCGGTCGCGCCCTTGGAGATTTAACACGGTGCGTTAGGCTCTCTGATGTTGGCATGTCATACATAGTCATCACTTAGTCACTCATACTACAACAAGGTTGGCTATAAGTGTAATTTTTTTTACTCCTCTCTATCTCTTTCTTCGTACTCCCTCCATCCCATAATATAAGAACGTTTTTGACACTAGTGTAGTGCCAAAAATGTTCTTATATTATGGGACACAGGGAGTACTAGTATTTATTGCATTTGCCAAGGAGTGACCTCTTTCAATGAAATGGTGTTGCTAAGTTTGCTTCAGTTAATTAGCTATAGACTCAAAATTGTCTTTTCACCTAGGTACACGCGCTTAGCACCATTTCTTCCTTGGGTCACCAAACTAGTCTCTCTCTTCTTGATTAACTTGCCACATTAGACTGTATGCCTATGTGGCAAGCTTAAGCACTTGTAGGAGCAAGTAAAAGTAAGTACAATAGTGCGCTTTACATGGCATTTTTGCATATGTGGAGGAAAGAGAGGCAAGGAAAAAGTGGAGAAGTGGGCTCTCATGCAAGAGCCAGCCTCTACTACATGGTGGAGCATTGAGAGAGGCACCTGTATGGAGGTGGTCAGGAATCGGGAGACTCACGCCGGTCGTAGCGCCGCAGTTAAAATGATAATGGCAAGTCAAATCACGGGGCCCCACTTGTCCAGCAGTAACTCGCTGTCAAATCACACAGCCCTACGTTTGCAGCAGCCTACTCCCTCGTCTTCTCGCGTCTCTGTCGAACCGACTAGGCGGAACTGCCCCGCCTACCGCGCAGGAAAAGCCCCGCCCTTGACTTTTAAATATTATATAGTATACTAATTTTGTATCCATGGATTGCGCCCGCGCCATGGAGCAAAGCGTCTAGAAAACAGCGGTACACATGTACGGAGTATACAGCACGCCCGTCGCGTTCGCGTCGCACCCCAGACGGTCGGTCGGTCTGGCACGCTGCTCTCCGAATGGAACGCGTGTCATATTGCATTTGCACACACATGTGGGATGGCAATTGAGAACCGACCATAGGCACACTCCCCGGCCCCGCAAGTCGGGTGACTTAATAGAAGAGGGAGACGAGCGATAGTACTAGAGAAGTGTTGTACTACGTTGGTGCCTGGACGATCCCTGCAAGACACGGAAGATCAGTTCGTCCATGCATGTGACCAGACTCTAGCAAACACGCCTGGATTGGCTATCGTCTACATATCGTGCAGGCTGTGTTGTACATGGCTGTAGTTGTGGTGAGAAATCTAAAAAAAGGTTTCTTGTCATCTCGCAAAATTAGGTGTCATGTGCTTCGGATCACTACGAGGCTTAAACAGCGACAACTGAGTTGGGCTAGTCATTGGGGCACATGCACGAACAGTGACTACTCGGCTGCCATCTAGGTCAAGCCGGCTATGTTAATTAGGACATCTATCAACGGACCCCTTTTCTACGAGTTTATCTTTAATTTGAGCTTTGTTCCTCGTCTAGTTTGTCCGTCGGGATTCATGTTGTCTCCTTTGGGCAGTGAGGTTATGATTTCTTATCATGTGGCATTTTTTCGTGTTATATGTTATAATCCGGCGCTTTAGATCAAAATGACGACAATTGCGCCTCCGGGCCACGTGCATGAAGACTTCTCGACAGTCATTGACGAGGTCAAGCCGGCTCCGGTAGACAAAAGAAAACTAGTACTACTCCACTATATAGGCAGGAGCCTCCGCGCTTGCTTGCTAGTGTTGCTCTCTTCACACTGTCTCGGCCTCTCCAGATCTAAACACGACAGCGGTGGCCACACACTCTCTCTCTCTCTCTCTGCTCACCGCTGGTCACAGATCCAGCCGGATCCTCTCTGCTGGGGAAGGTGAGAAGGTGCAACGTTCACGCGGTCGTCCTCGGCGACGGCTCTTACCCACTGTTGGGCGCGTCCCGATCAGCCTGCCTTGCCGTTCTCTCCCAAGCACCGCTGGCGAGGGAGGGCCTCCGACCCCTTCTTCCTCACTGCTGTAGTGTGGGCAGATCCGGCCTCCCGCCGCCCACCTAGCGACATCCCGGCGACCATCAGGTATAACTTCCTTCGAAACCGGCCTTGCTCTACTTCCCGAGCTCCTGACGTCGCTGCATTTGTATCTTTTACTATTTCTCAGGGCCCCCTCGTAGATAGGATCGATCGGCTGTTCGAAAACCACCTAATTTTTTTATGTTTAAGAGGTAAAACTAGTTCATGCACCCGAATCTAGTACTACTTGGTTCAAACAAGGAAGAAAGGGGGTGGGGGTGGGGGAGGATTTGTTACCTGAATCTAGGACTTGGTCAAAAGAGGAAATAATGGGGGCGAAAAGTAGCAGAGACTGGCTATCCAACTGGTCTCTAGGTCTAATAGGGAAATAAAGGGAAACGCAGTACAATCTCAATATAAAACCGATCTATTGGTTGAAAAAGGAAAGAAAGTGGGGACTGGGGGACAAGTCAACAGAGTAAGTCCAGCACTAGATTTGCTAGCCTCACACAGTATAAGGTGGCTATACCGAACAAAAATGGGACCAACCCAGATATCCTGTTCTGATGTTTCTTGCCCCGAGCCACTCTTATGTAATGCCACTGGTAAAAGGTAGCAGTCGCACAGTTAAAAGTAAGGACACGTTAAACCAATGTTGTTTTCAATGTAATGCCTCCAGTAATATGAATCAATGGCACTTATTTACATGTCCTGCTAAAATTTCCCATTAAGATAAGTTGGTTCTTTTCGTTAGAAATGCAACTGTCCTGGTCCGCCTACTCTCCCGTGCCCAAAGTAATGTCGTATTTAACGGTTGTCATAGTTAATCCTAATGCCCACACTAATATCTAGCAATGCCAGTGCTTTAGAAATTGCTACTGTCCTTGTAGGATTGCCATTCAGATAAGGAACATGCTTCTTTTCATTTGATGCATGTTTCATCACTTGTTAGTCACCCTCCTTTCCACCTTTTTTGTGCAAACAGAGATATACATTTCACGCTCGATCTTAGTTGAACTGCACAAATGATATCCAAATTATAGTTGAGCATTCCAGGAGCTTCACAACCAACCTTGATGTTGCTCAATTTTATTGCCACTAATGAAGAAGAAGCTCTGTGGGTTTCGTTTTCTGATGGAAATGGAACCGGGGCTGGAGCCCTTTTCTTAAAAAAATTGAAGAAGAAGCTGCTAGCTCACGGGACATTGCTTCATTTTAGGTGAACTGCACCAAAAGGTCCCATGAGTTGAATCATCCATGTTGGTGACTGAAAGAGCCAGCTTCAGCATCCCAGTCTAAGCACCCCCGGCCTCCATCCTTGCGACGCACGGTACACCTCGTTTGCCACCTGCTTGACCCTAGTGTCACTGATAAAATGAAGTAATAATACAATTAAAATAGAGCGAGTGTCATCTCTATAATTTCATTTCCAATGTAGATAAAGAAAGTGCTTCTCTTTGTTAATGTATGTTTCATCAACTAGTCCCATTGTTAATGTTTAAGCGTTTTTGCAAACTGGGGTGCTTAATTTTAGTTGATATGTACAAAAATAGAGATTTGAATGTCTCAAGGCGCCTCCTTGTACTACCGCTGTACACTGATGTTCATCACTGGCAGAAGGTGTATCTGGGAGACTTGGGACGATGTCCCGTATGAGGCCTACCGTATGAGGCGTCGCAGGGCCCATCTCGCCCTCGCAGCATGGCATACTATGATACTTTCGCAATATTTTCTTCTATTTATTTTGTGTGTTTCATCAACTAGTGCCACTATAATGTAATCACGCTTTTTTATTATCTGTGTAAACAGGGTTATTCAGCTGCATTTTCGTGGAACTGCACAAATGTACGTATGGAACCGGCATATATGCAGAGTGCGAGGTGTGCCAAGTAAAAATTACCGACACCAACCATGCTGCATGCACGCATTGGCATCCACCACCACCAGTGGGATGTGTGGCGCTCTCTGTGGACGGATCTTTCTCGGCAGCAAATCATCTAACCAAATACTAGTAGCTTATATTGGCAGTTTTCTAGGGAGTACTCTTTTCTGAAAGAAGCACCAATCTATTTTTCTTTATTTGTACACTGTGTCACAACTTTGACCCAAAGGTCCAGAGCTATTTTAGGGTGATTTGCGTAGTACTCGGAGACTGATTGTAAGCATGATTTTCATTAGCTGTCACACTGATTGTAAGCATGAGCAGGTGGAAGATTAGGTTAGTGCGAAGCTTACCTTAAACCCTACCGCCGCCGTTGAAACGAGGCGAGCGTCGAGGGAACCGTGGAGAACGGCGGGGAAGCGACGTCGCGCCATCCGGCCTCCTCTTGCGGTGGGAGAACGAATACTCCTGTGGCTCCGGCTGGCTCTGCACCCTCACGAACGGCACACCATACTCGATCGATTCGTTATCCTCTGGGTGCTCGACCTTCGACCTGTACGCCCACCACCTCCGCCTGACTGTCGCCTCGGGCGAATCTGTCTGCTCCATCGCCTAGAGGAGATACTCGATGAACTCGGAGGACTGCAGCGTGACTGCCGCCGAGGAGTACATGTACATCGCCGTCCTCATCGCCGTCGTCTCGCTCTTTCGCATACATTGCCACATGGCCCGCACCGTCCTCGAAATCTCCCACTCATTGTCAAACCAACTAAGGATCTTCTTCAACCTGGCTAACTTTGCCTAGTCGCCGCCGGCGATCTGCCTGATTCGCTGCTGCATCCTCTCCATAGATGTCCTTCTGAGTGGTCCGGTGCTAGCTTTGGAAGATGGGAGGAGAGACGGTGGTCTTGCAATAGAGAAGAGGGAGAGGCGAGACGGTGGTTTTGGAATGGAGATGATGGAGAGGAGAGGAGGTGGTTTTGCAATGGAGAAGATCATAAGAGGGAGAGGCGAGACGGTGGTTTTGGAATGGAGATGATGGAGAGGAGAGGAGGTGGTTTTGCAATGTAGAAGATCAGAAGAGGGAGAGGCGAGACGGTGGTTTTGGAATGGAGATGATGGAGAGGAGAGGAGGTGGTTTTGCAATGGAGAATAGGGAGAGGAGCGTGCGGCAGCGATTTAGGATTGGACGAGAGGGCCGGCGCGCTGTGACTGGATCAAAATCATCAATTTACCCTTCAATTAAGAAAGCGACCCCACATTAACTAGTCTCCCTTTTATTCTGGGTCATAATTGACCATGATTTTCGCACATAAAATATATGTTATACGTTGCAAAAATAATATAATTTGAAAGTACATTCAGATACGAACCAAACGATACAATTTTTGGTGACATGCATTCACATTTTGCTTGTCAAATACAGTACGTGGTCAAACTTTGACCCAAAATACGCAAAACAGCAAAAAAATACTTCCAAGACCAGCGCCGCTCTTCCGCTCTTCTCCTCTTAAACCACCGCCGCTCCTCTCCTGTTCCAATCTAAATGCAGCGCCGCTCCTCTCCTCTTCCATTTCAAAACCACCGCCCCTCCTCTCCTGTTCCAGTCCAAAACCAGCGTCGTTCCTCTCCCGTTCTAATCCAAAACCAGCGCTGCTCCTCTCCTCTTCCATTCAAAAACCACCGCCGGCGAGTGAAGGTGCTGTGGAGAAGTAGATCGATGGAGGAGTACAACCGATATGTGAGGATCGCAGACGGCGACCCTGTGAAGCTAGCTAGGATGTTGCAGATACAGTCTTGGTTTGACAACAAGGACCAACTAGCGGCGACGGCGACATCCATGGCCAAATATCTGCAACAGAGCGAAAAGGCGGCGATACTCCCGGAGGGAGTCGCGCCGGAGTACATAGAGCTGCTCCTCTGGGCCATGGAGCAAACAGATTCACCGAATCCGATCGTGAGGGAGCGGTGGTGGGAGTATCGATCCCATATGGAGCATCCACCAGAGATTGAAGGATCGAGCATCTACAGGGTGCCGTTTGTGAGGGTGTCCTGCCAGAGCGAGCCGGTGGAGTCTTCGTCGACCGAACCCAACTGCAAGAGGAGAAAAGCAGTTGGCCCGACGACGCTTCCCTGCCATCGTCTCCCTCGCCGTTCACATCGTCTCACGGGGCGGCTGTCTGCCGCCGAGGAATAGGAGGGGGCTGCCCCCCCCCCCCCAGCCCAATAGTCGGGCAGGTTGTGAATTGTCAGGAGGAGCTTATGGTTGTCAGTATTTGTAGGTTGCGAATTGTGTTTTGTGCTGTGTATTTTGAGAGTACTTTCAGATATGAATGTCTTTTGAATTTCAGATTTGCAGTATTGAGCATATGAAGTATTTTATGAATTCTAGAGATCTATTTTTAGCACTTAAAAAATGTAGTTTCATAGGAGTATAAAAGTGCAGACAATGTGATTCTCAGAGAAGAAACTGCAAGTTTCATTTCAGATAAGAAACTGCAAGTTCACTTTCAGATAAGAAACTGCAACTTTCAGAGGCAGAGCATTTATATTAACACGGCCTTTTCAAACAGGGTTAACATCATGTTGGAAGTTTTATTCATGGTCGAAAATGGAACTACCAGCCAGTTAACATCATGCTGATCAACATTCACGCATAGCACATCTTCATATGATGCACAGTCAAAATGCCCACACAATGTCGAGTGTGCGAAACACAGAGAAAACGAGGGATGAAGTTTTGGCAAGTGTTGGACGTGGTTTTGGGCTGCCCCGTCTAGGCCTGCTCCCTCCTCCTCGCGGCCGGCTCTGCTGCCGCGCAGGCCTCCCTGCCCCACCGTACTCCCATCGCTGGCCTAGCCATCCTTCTACTCACCCACACCTGCTGTTATTCTCCGGCTACGGCAGATGAACCAGTAAACCCTCGTACAGTCGTACTCCCCTCCGTGTGGGAAACAACTGCCGAGTCTTCCCTGCCTCCGTGTCGTTCCCTTCCTAGGCCTCGCCGTCGTCCACCGCCCTGGTGCTCTCGGCGCGGCCTGGTCAACGTGGTCAACGACCGACATGCATCTGAAGTGGACTGTACGTGGAGAGGCCGACAGCTGGGTCCACGGCCGCACGCAAGGAAATGCCTCCTTATTACGCGCAAAATAATGATTCCTCCACCTGACATCAGGGACCCACCGAAAGGGCCTCTGTATTTCGCGAAAAAAACATTACCGCCGCTGACAGCTCGGACCCACCAGCTATATCTTCGCACGCAAGGAAGTGCCTCCTTATTACGCACACAAAAATGAATACTCCCCCTGCTAGCTGGGACCCACCATGGTGGGAGGCTGACTTGTGGGCCTACTAAGTTGACTGGGACGGGGGCCTTTGTCAACTTTAGTCAATATGAACGATTCTAGCTCCAGTGACCGTACGATGTCCATCCAACGGTCGTAGTGCTTCTTCAACCTCTGGTCTTCTTGCTCCAGCCGCCCAAAGCAGCGCCGGTCGTGCCGCATGCTCCTGCCTCCCGTGGCCGGCTGTGCTGCCGCGGAGGCCTCACCACCCCCTACTATTCCCACCGCTGGCCAGGCCCTGTGGCGACGGCAGCCTCACACCGCAGCCGAACCAGTGAACCCTCGTACTCCTCTCTGCGCGGGCTTCCACTGCCGCGTCTTCCCCGGCTCCCCGTTGTCCCCTTCCTAGGCCTCACCGTCGTCCACCGCCCTGGTGCTCTCGGCGCGGCGTAGTCAACGTGGTCAAGGAACGACTTCCATCGGACGTGGACTGTACGTGGAGAGGCTGACAGCTGGGTCCACGGCCGCAGCAAGGAAGTGCCTCCTTATTACGCGGAAAATAATGATTCCTCCACCTGACAGCTGGGACGCACCGGACGGGCCACCGTATTTCGCGAAAAACGTTTCCCCCTGACTGCTGGGACCCACCAGCTACATCTTCGCATGCAAGGAAGTGCGTCCGGGCAAAAAAAAATTCGCCCCCCTGACTGCTGGGACCCACCAGCTACATCTTCGCAGGCAAGGAAGTGCCTGACAATCGGGACCCACCTGGTCGAAGCGTACGTAGCGTTGTCATTCTGGTCGCGAACGTGTACGTACATATATACTGGTGGATGTAGAGGCGCGCACGTGTGGTAGTAGAGGCGCACACGTAGCATGTACACGTACGTACAGCGGCCAGGGTGCAAGAAAGAAAATACGGCCACGTATGTGTACATACGGGCGGGGTCTCGAACGCCTACTCGCACATACGTACGGCCAGGGCTCGTGTACATGGCTGGGTCGGAACGGAGAAACAGCATCGTCGTCATGTTCATGGGGAGGCAACGAAATGCGTCGTGTTCATGGGGAGGCAACGGAATGCGTCGTGTTCATCGGGAGGCAACAGAACGCGTGGGAGCCAACCAGCTGGGTCGGAACGGAATGCGTGGTCGTGTTCATTGGGAGGGCTTGGACGGAACAAGCGATGGAAACGAGGCCTGGCGTACCGCACAATGGAGGAAACGGACCTCCTACATTCGGAACGGGGTCCTGTTGATCGGGAGGGGTGTGGCGTATCGCAAAACGGAGGAAACGGACCTCCTACGGTCAAAATGGGGGTCCTGTTATCGGGAGGGGTGTGGCATACCACAAAACGGACGAAATGGACCTCCTACGGTCGAAGCGGGGGTCCTGTTGATCGGGAGGGGTGTGGCGTACCGCAAAACGGAGGAAACGGACTTGTGTTGGAGCGCTACGGTCGAAACGGGGGTCCTGTTGATCGGGAGGGGTGTGGCGTACCGCAAAACGGGACTCCACGGGATACTGTTCATCTCCACCGCCGACCTCCTCCAGCCTCCACGGGCTACCGTCGACCTCCTCCAGCCACCACGGGCTCCTGTTCATCCAGCCTCCACTGCGCCCTACTCCACCGGCTACTGTTCAACCACCCCTCCACGAGCACCCCTCCACCGTCTACTGTTCATCCAACCCTCCACACCATGGGGTCCTGTTCAACCACCCCTCCACGGGCACCCCTCCATCGTCTACTGTTCATCCAGCCCTCCACCACACCACGGGGTCCTGTTCATCCAGAGGCAACGCCACCGCTCACTGTTCATCCAACCCCCCCCCCCCCCCCGCAACGCTCACTGTTCATCCCAGAGGCAGCATCGATCGGCTTCAGTTAGCAACAGTATCAAAGGAATCGCTCGATCGGGTTCAGTTAACAGCCATCGATCGATCGCTCGGGTTCAGTAACGCGTAGCCTGTAGTGCAATCGCTCGGGTTCAGTTAGAGCCCAACGCCTCGCTCGGGTTCAGTTAGAGCCAACGCCTCGCACACACGCGCGTACGTGTACGAGAGAAACGCGCATTGCTCGGCCCCCGACCTCCCACCGTAACCGGGAACTCCCCGAAATTTTCATCGCCCTCGCTTCTACCACGGATTTTTCCGTCATGGACGGCCCAAAGAATGTCATGCAGCTCCGTCTCCGGCCCGCCCAGGACGAAAAGCCCATTTCTGTCATGATTTTTTGTCATACAAGTAGGAGCCCACCACATCTATGATGATACCGGGTTTTGTCACAATTATCGTCATAGAAGTGTCATATGTATGACAGAAAAACAATTTCGTTCGGCCCAAAATGTCAAGGATGTGTCTTTTTTTGTAGTGAGTTTTCCCTTTGAAGTAATCTTATCGGATTGAGTCTTTAATGATTTGAGAACACTTGATGTTTGTCTTGCCGTGCGTATCTGTGGTGACAATGGGATATCACGTGATTCACTTGATGTATGTTTTGGTGATCAACTTGCGGGTTCCGCCCATGAACCTATGCATAGGGGTTGGCACACATTTTCGTCTTGATTCTCCAGTAGAAACTTTGGGGCACTCTTTGAGGTTCTATGTGTTGGTTGAATAGATGAATCTGAGATTGTGTGATGCATATCGTATAATCATACCCACGGATACTTGAGGTGACATTGGAGTATCTAGGTGACATTAGGGTTTTGGTTGATTTGTGTCTTAAGGTGTTATTCTAGTACGAACTCTAGGGTTGTTTGTGACACTTATAGGAATAGCCCAATGGATTGATTGGAAAGAATAACTTTGAGGTGGTTTCGTACCCTACCATAATCTCTTCGTTTGTTCTCCACTATTAGTGACTTTGGAGTGACTCTTTGTTGCATGTTGAGGGATAGTTATATGATCCAATTATGTTATTATTGTTGAGAGAACTTGCACTAGTGAAAGTATGAACCCTAGGCCTTGTTTCCTAGCATTGCAATACCGTTTACGCTCACTTTTATCATTAGTTACCTTGCTGTTTTTACCATTGTATTGGGTGTGTTGGGGACACAAGAGACTCTTTGTTATTTGGTTGCAGGGTTATTTGAGAGAGACCATCTTCATCCTACGCCTCCCACGGATTGATAAACCTTAGGTCATCCACTTGAGAGAAATTTGCTACTGTCCTACAAACCTCTGCACTTGGAGGCCCAACAACGTCTACAAGGAGAAGGTTGCATAGTAGACATCATCCACCCTCGAGGCTGAGGATTTGTACCAGTAGCTATGTGTTTGATCTCTCTCTCTCTCTCTCTCGTGTTCTTGAGATGTCACGATCTTGACGTATCAAGGGCTTTGTTAATATAGTCGGATCATATGTTGTTTTCCCCTCTCTATCTTGTTGTGATGAATTGAGTTTTCCATTTGAGATTTCGTTTTATCAGATATGATACTTTTATGGATTTGAGAGCACTTGATATATGTCTTGCAAATGAATACTCATGGTGACAATGGGGTATTATTTTGATTCACTTGATATATGTTTTGGCACCCAACTCGCGGATTCCCGAGGTGACATTGGGGTAATCTATGCATAGGGGTTGATGCACGTTCTTGTCTTTGTTTCTCCGGTAGTAATCTTGGGGCACTCTTTGAAGTTCTTTGTGTTGGATTGAGTATTATGAATCTGAAATTATTTGGTGTTATTTTAGTACGAACTCTTGGATAGATTGATCGGAAAGAATAGCTTCGAGGTGGTTTCGTACCCTACAAATGATTTCTTCTTATGTTCTCCGCTAGACAGGAACTTTCAAGTGATTCTTCGTTGCACGTTGAGGGATGGTTATATGATCCAATTATATTAGCATTGTTGAGATATTGCACTAGCAAAAGTACGGACCCTAGGCCTCATTTTCAAGCATTGCAATACCGTTTGTGCTCACTTTTATCAATTGCTACCATGCTGTTTTTTATTGTTCTTATTACAAAAATCAATATCTACTATCCATATTACACTTGTATCACCATCTCTTCGCCGAACTAGTGCACCTATACAAATTACCATGTATTTGGTGTGTTGGGGACACAAGAGACTTTTTATTATTTGGTTGCAGGGTTGTTTGAGAGAGACCATCTTCATCCTATGCCTCCCACTGATTGATAAACCTTAGGTCATCCACTTGAGGGAAAATTGCTACTGTCCTACAAAACTCTGCGCTTGGAGGCCCAACACGTGTCTACAAGAATAAAGATGCGTAGTAGACATCACACCTCCAACCACAACTCTTAGCACTCCAAGAATCAGGGGAAGGAAGGTCGAACCGCCGCTACTGCGCCGGCACTGATACATCTCCAATGTATCTGTAATTTTTTATTGTTCCATGCTATTATATTATCTATTTTGGATGTTTTAGATGCATTAATATGCTATTTTATATTATTTTTGGGACTAACTTCTTAACCTAGAGCCTGATGACCCACAAGTATAGAGGATCTATCGTAGTCCTTTTGATAAGTAAGAGTGTCGAACCCAACGAGGAGCAGAAGGAAATGATAAGCGGTTTTCAGCAAGGTATTCTCTGCAAGCACTGAAATAATAGGTAACAGATAGTTTTGTGATAGGATAGTTTGTAGCGAGCAACAAGTAACAAAAGTAAATAAAGTGCAGCAAGGTGGCCCAATCCTTTTTGTAGCAAAGGACAGGCCTGGAAAAACTCTTATATAGAGAAAAGCGCTCCTGAGGACACATGGGAATTATCGTCAAGCTAGTTTTCATCACGTTCATATGATTCGCGTTCGGTACTTTGATAATTTGATATGTGGGTGGACCGGTGCTTGGGTGCTGTCCTTACTTGGACAAGCATCCCACTTGTGATTAACCTCTATTGCAAGCATCCGCAACTACAACAAAAGTATTAAGGTAAACCTAACCATAGCATGAAACATATGGATCCAAATCAGCCCCTTACGAAGCAACGCATAAACTAGGGTTTAAGCTTCTGTCACTCTAGCAACCCATCATCTACTTATTACTTCCCAATGCCTTCCTCTAGGCCCAAATAATGGTGAAGTGTCATGTAGTCGACGTTCACATAACACCACTAGAGGATAGACAACATACATCTCATCAAAATATCGAACGAATACCAAATTCACATGACTACTAATAGCAAGACTTCTCCCATGTCCTCGGGAACAAACGAAACTACTCACAAAGCATATTCATGTTCATAATCAGAGGAGTATTAATATGCATATAGGATCTGAACATATGATCTTCCACCAAATAAACCAACTAGCATCAACTACAAGGAGTAATCAACACTACTAGCAACCTACAGGTACCAATCCCAGACTATGAGACAAGAATTGGATGCAAGAGATGAACTAGGGTTTGAGAGGAGATGGTGCAGGTGAAGATGTTGATGGAGATTGCCCTCTCCCGATGAGAGGAGCATTGGTGATGACGATGGCGATGATTTCCCCCTCCCAGAGGGAAGTGTCCCCGGCAGAACAGCTCTGCCGGAGCCCTAGATTGGTTCCGTCAAGGTTCCGCCTCGTGGCGGCGGAGTCTCGTCCCGAAAGCTTGCTTATGATTTTTCTTCAGACGAATGACTTCATATAGCAGAAGATGGGCACCGGAGGGCCAACAGGGGGCCCACGAGGCATGGGGGCGCGCCCAGGGGGGTAGGGCGCGCCCCCACCCTCGTAGACAGGTGGAGCCCCCCTGGCATATTTCTTCTGCTCAGTATTTTTTATTATTTCCAAAAATAACTTTCGTGGAGTTTCAGGACTTTTGGAGTTGTGCAGAATAGGTCTCTAATATTTGCTCCTTTTCCAGCCCAGAATTCCAGCTGCCGGAATTCTCCCTCCTTATGTAAACCTTGTAAAATAAGAGAGAATAGGCATAAGTATTGTGACATAATGTGTAATAACAGCCCATAATGCAATAAATATCGATATAAAAGCATGATGCAAAATGGACGTATCAACTCCCCCAAGCTTAGACCTCGCTTGTCCTCAAGCAGAAGCTGATAACGATAAATATGTCCACATGTTTAGAGGTAGAGGTGTCGATAAAATAAAATACGGACATGAGGGCATCATGATTATTCTCATAATAGCAACATATATGGATATTGTCATATGATTTCTTATGCTCAAGTAATAATCTATTCACAATGCAAACTATGAATCAGAAACTTTATTGAGAACTACCAAACTATAATCTCAGTCATTGAAGCAATTGCAATTTATCATAACATCAGAAAGAGTCTATGTCAGAGCTTTCTAGCAAGTCCACATCTCAACTATCATTTAGTCTTTCATAATTGCTAACACTCACACAATACTTGTGGTTACAGAGTTTTAACCCGACACAGAGAAAGATAGGGGCTTATAGTTTCGCCTCCCAACCTTTTACCTCAAGTGTAATGTCAACAATAATAGTTCATGCTAACCCATATCCAATTAGATATATCTATCAGGATCTTTCCAACATCTTGTGCTTGCCAAAGGATAAAATATAAAAAGGAAAGGTGAAGATCACCATGACTCTTGCATAAGGTAGAAGATAATAATAATAATAATAGATAGGCCCTTCGCAGAGGGAAGCAGAGGTTGCCATGCGCTTTCAGGGTTGGATGCACAAAATCTTAATGCGAAAGAACGTCACTTTATATTGCCACTTGTGATATGAACCTTTATTATGCAGTCCGTCGCTTTTATTTCTTTCACATCACAAGATCGTATAAAGCTTATTTCCTCCACACCAATCAATCATACATATTTAGAGAGCAATTTTTATTGCTTGCACCGATGACAACTTACTTGAAGGATCTTACTCAATCCATAGGTAGATATGGTGGACTCTCATGGCAAAACTGGTTTAAGCGTTTTTGGAGGCACAAGTAGTATCTCTACTTGGTGCAAAGAATTTGGCTAGAATGAGGGGGATAGGCAAGCTCAACATGTTGGATTATCCATGACAATATACTTTATCTCAGATATAAGAAAACATAACCCATTACGTTGTCTTCCTTGTCCAACATCAACTCTTTAGCATGTCATATTTTAATGAGTGCTCCCAATCATAAAAGATGTCCAAGATAGTATATTTATATGTGAAATCTCTCTTTCTTTATTACTTCCTATTAATTGCAACGATGACCAAAGCTATGTTTGTCAACTCTCAACAATTTTTAATCATCATACTCTTTCTATGTGAAGTCATTACTCTCAATAAGATCAATATGATATTTTTATTTCTTTTTATTCTTTTTCTCTTTTCTTTTATTCACTCAAGATCATGGCAAAATAATCAAGCCCTTGACTCAACACTAATCTTTATTATATAGCTCACGGACTCGATTACAAAGAGGGATCATAAAGCAAAACTCAAAACTAGATCATACCAAAACTTTTATTCTACTAGATTAAGATGCTACTAAAAGGATCGAACTAAGAAAAACGGTAAAGAAGGGAGATGTGGTTGTGATACAATACCGGGGCATCTCCCCCAAGCTTGGCAGTTGCCAAGGGGAGTGCCCATACCCATGTGATTATGTCTCCTTCTTCGGGGATGGTGATGTGATATTCTTGGCGGTAATGCCCCTCAGGATACGATTCTCTTCCTCGAGTTTATTGAGTTGCTGCTTGAGATCCATTATCTCCTTACGAAGCTTCCCTGTAACGGCTAAAGCTCCTTGCAGCCAAGGGTGTTGCATAGCTGCGGGACAACAAGCGACACTCTTCTTCATATTTTCATAAGAAAGAAATCTAACATTGGAAGGGATAACCGAGTTTGGAATAGCTGAGCTCTGTAGTTCCCCCATCGTGAACCCAGCTCGGAAGCGAGAAGTGACTTCTTGATCCTCCATGGAATCTATCCTCATCAAATCAGCCTCCATCTCTTCCTCCGTTGTTGGCCCAAAGTGGTCAGCATCGCTGTTTGTCCTTGGTCTCGATGCCGGATGAGACACCCGGCTCTCCCCGATTGACTCTTGAGAAGACATCGTGCTCTAATCTGCAGCAGCAACAGCTCGAAACAAGAACAGAGGATATTTGCGTGATACAGGAGTCAAAACCTTCGGGAGATTATATAATGAATTTTTACCGACCAAAATACGTAACGTGCAAGAAAACGGAGTCCGAAGAGCGCACGAGGTGCCCACGAGGTAGGAGGGCGCGCCCTCCACCCTCGTGGAGGCCTCGTGTCCTTCCGGACTGCTTCTTATTTTTTTTTTCTATTTTTCTAAATATTCCAAAACGGAGAAATATTGCCATAAAAACTGTTTTGGAGTCGGTTTACTTACCGTACCACATACCTATTCCTTTTCGGGGTCTGAAACGTTCCGAAAAGTGTCCCTTATGTATTCCTCCGGGGTTACGGTTTCAATAACATTGGTTTCAACATTTATGGGATTACCTGAGATATAATGTTTGATTCTTTGACCGTTCACCACCTTCGGATTTGTGCCCTTGAAGTTGTTGATATTTATGGCACCAGAACGATAGACCTCCTCGATAACGTAAGGACCTTCCCATTAGAGAGAAGTTTTCCTGCAAAAAATCTTAAACGAGAGTTGTATAGCAATACATAATCACCTACATTAAACTCACGCTTTTGTATTCTTTTGTCATGCCATCTTTTAACTTTTTCTTTGAACAACTTGGCATTCTCATAGGCTTGGGTTCTCCATTCATCAAGTGAGATAATATCAAATAACCTCTTCTCACCGGCAAGTTTGAAATCATAATTGAGCTCTTTAATAGCCCAATATGCCTTATGTTCTAGTTTGAGAGGTAAGTGACATGCTTTTCCATAAACCATTTTATAAGGAGACATACACATAGGATTTTTATATGCAGTTCTATAGGCCCATAATGCATCATCAAGTTTCATGGACCAATTCTTTCTAGATCTATTAACAGTCTTTTGCAAAATCAATTTGAGCTCTCTATTACTCAATTCTACTTGGCCACTAGACTGTGGGTGATAAGGAGATGCAATTCTATGATTAACATCATACTTAGCAAGCATTTTATGGAAAGCACCATGAATAAAATGTGAACCACCATCAGTCATTAAATATCTAGGGACTCCAAACCTCGGAAAAATAACTTCTTTAAGCATTTTAATAGAAGTTTTATGATTAGCACTACTAGTTGGAATAGCTTCTACCCACTTAGTAACGTAATCAACAGCAACTAAAATATGTGTGTAACCATTAGAGGCAGGAAAAGGTCACATATAATCAAAGCCCCAAACATCAAATGGTTCAATAACGAGTGAATAGTTCATAGGCATTTCTTGACGTCTACTAATATTACCAATTCTTTGACATTCATCACAGGATAAGACAAACTTACGGGCATCCTTGAAGAGAGTAGGTCAATAAAAACCGGATTGCAATACCTTATGTGCAGTTCTGTCTCCAGCGTGGTGTCCTCCATAAGCCTCGGAGTGACACTTGCGTAGGATCTGTTCCTGTTCATGCTCAGGTACACAACGTCTAATAACACCATCTACTCCTTCTTTATAAAGATGTGGGTCATCCCAAAAGTAATGTCTCAAATCATAGAAAAACTTTTTCTTTTGCTGGTATGTGAAACTAGGTGGTATAAATTTAGCAACAATATAATTAGCATAATCAGCATACCATGGAGCAGTACGAGAAGCATTTATGACATTTAATTGTTCATCCGGAAAGCTATCATCAATAGGTAGTGGGTCATCAAGAACATTTTCTAACCTAGACAAGTTGTCTGCAACGGGGTTCTCAGCTCCTTTTCTATCAACAATATGCAAATCAAATTCTTGTAGCAAGAGAACCCATCTAATAAGTCTAGGTTTAGCATCTTTCTTTTCCATAAGATATTTAATAGCAGCATGATCCGTGTGAATAGTTACTTTAGAATCGACAATATAAGGTCTGAACTTATCACAAGCAAATACAACTGCTAAGAATACATTTTCAGTAGTAGCATAATTTCTCTGAGCATTGTCTAGAGTTTTACTAGCATATTGAATAACATTTAATTTCTTATCAACTCTTTGCCCTAGAACAGCACCTACAGCATAATCACTAGCATCACACATAATTTCAAAGGGTAAATTCCAATCAGGTGGCTGAACAATAGGTGCAGAGATCAATGCTTTCTTAAGTATTTCAAATGCTTCTACACAATCATCATCAAAAACAAATGGTATATATTTTTGTAATAAATTAGTCAGAGGCCGAGAAATTTTTGAGAAGTCCTTAATGAACCTCCTATAAAATCCGGCGTGACCAAGAAAACTTCTTATACCTTTGATGTCCTTGGGACATGGCATCTTTTCAATAGCATCAACCTTGGCTTTATCAACCTCAATACCTGTTTAAGAAACTTTATGCCCCAAGACAATACCTTCATTAACCATAAAGTGGCACTTTTCCCAATTCAGGACAAGATTAGTTTCTTCACATCTCTGCAAACTCGATCAAGGTTGCTCAAGCAATCATCAAAAGAGGATCCATAGACGGAAAAATCGTCTATGAAAACCTCACAAATCTTTTCACAAAAGTCAGAGAATATAGCCATCATGCATCTTTGAAAGGTAGCAGGTGCATTACATAAACCAAAAGGCATACGTCTATAAGCAAAAGTACCAAAAGGGCAAGTAAAAGTAGTCTTTGATTGATCATTGGCTGACATAGGTATTTGAGAGAAACTAGAATAACCATCTAGAAAGCAAAAATGTGTATGTTTGGATAATCTTTCTAGCATTTGATCGATAAAAGGTAAGGGGTAATGATCTTTTTTAGTAGCCTTATTTAATTTGCGGAAATCAATTACCATCCTATAACTTGTAATAATTCTTTGCGGGATCAACTCATCGTTATCATTAGGAACGACAGTAATACCTCCCTTCTTAGGGACACAATGGACAGGACTTACCCACTAACTATCAGCAACGGGATAAATTATACCTGCCTCAAGGAGCTTTAGTATTTCTTTTCTTACCACTTCCTTCATCTTAGGATTCAGCCGTCGTTGATGATCACGAACTGGTTTGGCATCTTCCTCCAAATTTATTTTATGTTGACATAGAGTGGGACTAATGCCCTTAAGATCATCAAGAGTATATCCAATAGCAGCTCGGTGCTTCTTCAGAGTTTTCAATAATCTCTCTTCTTCATGCTCTGAAAGGTTAGCACTAATGATAACAGGATATATCTTTTTCTCATCAAGATAAGCATATTTAAGAGTATCAGGTAACGGTTTAAGCTCAAACACGGGATCACCCTTGGGTGGAGGAGGATCCCCTAGGATTTCAACAGGCAAATTGTGTTTTAGGATGGGTTCCTGTTTAAAGAATACTTCATCTATTTCCCTTCTTTCATTCATAAACATATAATTTTCATGGTCTAGCAAATATTGTTCTAAAGGACCACTAGGAGGCACGGCAATAGAAGCAAGACCAATAATTTCATCCTTACTAGGCAATTCCTCTTCACGGTGTTGTCTACAAAATTTAGAAAAGTTGAACTCATGAGACATATCACCTAGACCAATAGTAACAACATCCTTTTCGCAGTCTATCCTAGCATTAACGGTGTTCAAGAAGGGTCTACCAAATATAATGGGACAAAAGCTATCTTGTGGGGAACCAAGAACAAGAAAATCAGCAGGATATTTAGTTTTCCCACACAAGACTTCAACATCTCTAACAATTCCCATTGGTGAAATAGTATCTCTATTGGCAAGTTTAATTGTGACATCAATATCTTGTAACTCAGCAGGTGCAAATCATGCATAATTTGTTTGTATAAGTCAAAAGGTATTGCACTAGCACTAGCACCCATATCACATAAGCCATGATAACAATGATCTCCTATTTTAACAGAAATAACAGGCATGCCTACCACAGGTCTATGTTTATCTTTAGCACAAGTTTTGGCAATTCTAACAGTTTCATCACATAAATGAATAACATGCCCATCAATATTATCAGACAAGACATCTTTAACAATAGCAATATTAGGTTCAACTTTAATTTGCTCAGGAGGTGTATAAGTTCTAATATTGCTTTTACGGACCACAATTGAAGCTTTAGCATGATCTGTTATTCTAACAGGGAAAGGTGGTTTCTCAACATAAGAAGTAGGAACAATAGGATCATTATAAGTGACAGTCTTTTATTCAACTTTAACAGGTGCAACTACTTTTACTTCTATGGGAGGATGATATTTAAACCACTTCTCCTTGGGGAGATCAACATAAGTAGCAAAAGATTCACAGAAAGAAGCTACTATCTCAGAGTCAAGTCCATATTTAGTGCTAAATTTACGGAAAACATCGGTGTCCATAAAAGATTTAACACAATCAAACTTAGGTGCCATACCTGACTCCTTACCTTTGTCGAGATCCCAATCTTCAGAGTTGCCTTTAATTCTATCCAATAAATCCCATTTGAATTCAATAGTCTTCATCATAAAAGAGCCAGCACAAGAAGGATCGAGCATGGTGCGATTGTTATCAGAAAGCCGAGCATAAAAATTTTGAATAATCATTTCTCTTGAGAGCTCATGATTGGGGCATGAATTTAACATTGATTTAAGCCTCCCCCAAGCTTGAGCGATGCTTTCTCCTTCGCGAGGCCAAAAATTATATATATAATTACGATCACGATGAACAAGATGCATAGGATAAAATTTCTGATGAAATTCCAATTTCAATCGTTTGTAGTTCCATGATCTCGTATCATCACATAGCCTATACCATGTCAATGCATCTCCCTTCAAAGATAAAGGGAAGACCTTCTTCTTAATAAAATCACCGGGTATACCTGCCAGCTTAAATAATCCACAAACTTCATCCACATATATTAGGTGCTCATCAGGATGCTTTGTTCCATCTCCTGCAAAAGGATTAGCTAGCAGTTTTTCTAACATACCCGAAGGAATCTCAAAGTGGACATTTTCATTTTCAGTAGGTTCAGTAGGTTGAGGAGCGACTCTTTGCTCTACTGGTTGGGGTGAAGATACCCCGAACAAGCCCCTCAGAGGATTACTTTCCATAGTAACAAGTGACAGTAAATTTCAGCACACTATATAAAATTTTCCTTACCAAATTCCACCTACCAAAGGCGCTTCACTCCCCGGCAACGGTGCCAGAAAAGAGTCTTGATGACCCACAAGTATAGGGGATCTATCGTAGTCCTTTCGATAAGTAAGAGTGTCGAACCCAACGAGGAGCAGAAGGAAATGATAAGCGGTTTTCGGCAAGATATTCTCTGCAAGCACTGAAATAATAAGTAACAGATAGTTTTGTGATAGGATAGTTTGTAACGAGCAACAAGTAACAAAAGTAAATAAAGTGCAGCAAGGTGGCCCAATCCTTTTTGTAGCAAAGGACAGGCCAGGACAAACTCTTATATAGAGAAAAGCGCTCCCGAGGACACATGGGAATTATCGTCAAGCTAGTTTTCATCACGTTCATATGATTTGCGTTCGGTACTTTGATAATTTGATATGTGGGTGGACCGGTGCTTGGGTGCTGTCCTTACTTGGACAAGCATCCCACTTATTATTAACCTCTATTGCAAGCATCCGCAACTACAACAAAAGTATTAAGGTAAACCTAACCATAGCATGAAACATATGGATCCAAATCAGCCCCTTACGAAGCAACGCATAAACTAGGGTTTAAGCTTCTGTCACTCTAGCAACCCATCATCTACTTATTACTTCCCAATGCCTTCCTCTAGGCCCAAATAATGGTGAAGTGTCATGTAGTCGACGTTCACATAACACCACTAGAGGATAGACAACATATATCTCATCAAAATATTGAACGAATACCAAATTCACATGACTACTAATAGCAAGACTTCTCCCATGTCCTCAGGAACAAACGAAACTACTCACAAAGCATATTAATGTTCATAATCAGAGGAGTATTAATATGCATATAGGATCTGAACATATGATCTTCCACCAAATAAACCAACTAGCATCAACTACAAGGAGTAATCAACACTACTAGCAACCTACAGGTACCAATCCCAGACTATGAGACAAGAATTGGATACAAGAGATGAACTAGGGTTTGAGAGGAGATGGTGCTGGTGAAGATGTTGATGGAGATTGCCCTCTCCCGATGAGAGGAGCGTTGGTGATGACGATGGCGATGATTTCCCCCTCCCGGAGGGAAGTGTCCCCGGCAGAACAGCTCTGCCGGAGCCCTAGATTGGTTCCGCCAAGGTTCTGCCTCGTGGCGGTGGAGTCTCGTCCCGAAAGCTTGCTTATGATTTTTCTTCGGACGAAAGACTTCATATAGCAGAAGATGGGCACCGGAGGGCCAACAGGGGGCCCACGAGGCAGGGGGCGCGCCCAGGGGGGTAGGGCGCGCCCCCCACCCTCGTGGACAGGTGGAGGCCCCCCTGACGTATTTCTTTCGCTCAGTATTTTTTATTATTTCCAAAAATAACTTTCGTGGAGTTTCAGGACTTTTGGAGTTGTGCAGAATAGGTCTCTAATATTTGCTCCTTTTCCAGCCCAGAATTCCAGCTGCCGGCATTCTCCCTCCTTATGTAAACCTTGTAAAATAAGAGAGAATAGGCATAAGTATTGTGACATAATGTGTAATAACAGCCCATCATGCAATAAATATCGATATAAAAGCATGATGCAAAATGGACGTATCAGAGCCCAGTGCCAGTTTCTGTGTTTTCCTTGTTTTTGAGTTTTATAGAAAAGGAATATAAAACGGAGTCCAAACGGAATAAAACTTTTCGCGATGACTTTTCTTGGACTAGAAGACACACGTAGGACTTGGAGATGAAGTCAGAGGAGTCCTGAGGAGGCCACAGGGGTGCGCCCTATTGGGCGTGCCCCCTGGCTTGTGGGCCCCTCGGAGCTCTTCTAACCCTAATTCTTGGCCTATAAATTCCCAAATATTCCCAAACGACCAGAAGCGTCCACCAAAATACTTTTCCGCCGCCGTAACCTTCTGTTCCCGTGAAATCCCATCTTGGGGCCTTTTCTGGCATCTTGCCGTAGGGGGATTCGGTCACGGAGGGCATCTACATCAACTCTATTGCCTTTCCGATGAAATGCGAGTAGTTTACCACAGACCTATGGGTCCATAGCTAGTAGCTAGATGGCTTCTTCTCTCTCTTTGATTCTCAATACAATGTTCTCCTCGATGTTCTTAGAGATCAATTCGATGTAATCTTCTTTTGCGGTGTGTTTGTCGAGATCGATGAATTGTGGATTTATGATCAGATTATCTATGAATATTATTTGAATCTTCTTTGAATTCTTATATGCATGATTTGATATCTTTGTATTTCTCTTTTAATTATCGGTTTGGTTTGGCCAACTAGATTGGTTTTTCTTGCAATGAGAGAGGTGCTTAGTTTTGGGTTCAATCTTGCGGTGTCCTCACCCAGTGACAAAGTAGGGGTAGCAAGGCACGTATTTGTATTGTTGCCATCAAGGGTAAAAAGATGGGGTTTTCATCATATTGCTTGAGTTTATCCCTCTACATCATGTCATCTTGCTTAAGGCATTACTCCGTTCTTATGAACTTAATACTCTAGATGCATGCTGGATAGCGGTCGATGTGTGGAGTAATAATAGTAGATGCAGGCAGGAGTCGGTCTACTTGACACGGACATGATGCCTATATTCATAATCATTGCCTTGGATATCGTCATAACTTTGCGCTTTTCTATCAATTGCTCGACATTAATTTGTTTACCCACCGTATTATTTGCCTTCAAGACAGAAGCCTCTAGTGAAACCTATGCCCCCCCGGGTCTATTTTCCATCATATATTTTCAGATCTATATACCAAAAATACCAAAAATATCTCGCTGCAATTTATTTACTTTTATTTTTTTTACATTTTAGTAATCTGTTATATCTATCTCTATCAGATCTCACCTTTGCAAGTGACCGTGAAGGGATTGACACCCCTTTATCGCGTTGGGTGCATGTGTTTGATTCTTTGTGTAGGTGCATATATTGGGGACTTGCGTGTTTCTCCTACTGGATTGATACCTTGGTTCTTAACTGAGGGAAATACTTATCTCTACTTTGCTGCATCACCCTTTCCTCTTCAAGGGAAAAACCAATGCAAGCTCAAGAAGTAGCATTAAGAATTTATGGCGCCGTTGCTGGGAAGATCTACATCAAGCCTACCAAGTACCCATCATAAACTCTCATCTCTTGCATTACATTATTTGTCGTTTGCCTCTCGTTTTTCTCTCCCCCACTTCCTAAACGATTTCAGAAAAATACAAAAATATTTGCCTTTTCATTCGCCCTTCTTTCGTTCGTCTTTTCGTTGGCCTTTATGTCTTACTTGGCCCGTTTGCTTGTTTGCTTGGTATAATTGTGTGTTTTTGAAAATCAGAAACAAAAAGGTTTATGGATCCACTTAAAGTTTTCTACTTTGGATCATCTTCGATCCATATGTGCTCGTGCTGAAACCCCAACTAGTTTAGTTGAGGGAAAGTCTTTAGATGAGCATGCTCATTTTGTGCGTCACCGTTTGTCTGAAAAAGGGAGATTCTTATGGAATCAAATAAATTGTTTGCTATGTTATGCTTGGAATCTTTGTGAACTTTGTGATTTTACTTCTTGCTCTAAGAACCCTAAAAAACATCTTCCCTACCTATGTGATTTTAATGATAATGAAATCTTATCTTCTTATGAAAAGGGTGTTTATAGTTACTTTGATATCGAACAAATTGAAGAATTTGTTGCTTTTAAGGGTGCTTATGAAGTTGCTTCTTTGATTGAAAAGTATGATATTACTCGATATGTCTCCGTCGTATCTATAATTTTTTATTGTTTCATGCCAATATTATACAACTTTAATAAACGTTTGGTAACATTTTATATGATTTATTTGGACAAACCTATTGATCCAGTGCCCAGTGCCAGTTCCTCTTTGTTGCATGCTTTTTGTTTCGCCGAAAATCCATATCAAACGAAGTCCAAACGCGATAAAAATTTACGGAGAATTATTTTGGAATATATGTGATTTTTGGGAGGTGGAATCAACGCAAACAGGGGCCCACAGTACCCACAACCCACCAGGGTGCGCCTGGGGGTGCTAGGCGCGCCCAGGTATCTTTTTCCCTCCTTGAAGGTCGGTTGGGGCCCTTCTTCTGGCGCAAGAAAGATAGTTTATGGAAAAAATTGTGTAAAAATTTCAGCGCAATCGGAGTTACGGCTCTCCGGGAATTTAAAAAACGGTGAAGGGCCAGATCTGGGGAGCGCGAAACAGAAGAGAACAGAGAGGGAGATCCAATCTCGGAGGGGCTCCCGCCCCTCCGCCGCCATGGAGGCCATGGACCAGAGGGGGAACTCTCCTCCCATCTTGGGGGGAGGCCAAGGAAGAAGGAGGGGGGCTCTCTCCCCCTCTCTCCCGGTGGCGCCGGAACGCCATCGGGGCTAGGATCGTGACGGCGATCTACATCAACAATCTTGCTACCTTCAATGCCAACTTTCTCCCCCTCTATGCAGCGGTGTAACACCCCTTCTCCCCGCTATAATCTCTACTTGAACATGGTGCTCAACTCTGTATATTATTTCCCAATGATATGTGGCTATCCTATGATGTTTGAGTAGATCCGTTTTGTCCTATGGGTTAATCGTGATCTTGGTTGGTATGATTGTATATTTTATTTATGGTGCTATCCTACGGTGCCCTCCATCTCGTGCAAACGTGAGGGGTCCCCGCTGTAGGGTGTTGCAATACGTTCATGATTTGCTTATGGTGGGTTGCGAGAGTGATAGAAGCTTAAACCCGAGTAGGTGGGTTGTTGCGTATGGGATAAAGAGGACTAGATACTTAATGCTATGGTTGGGTTTCATGACCTTAATGATCTTTAGTAGTTGTGGATGCTTGCTAGGGGTCCAATCATAAGTCAGATGATCCAAGTAGAGAAAGTATGTTAGCTCATACCTCTCCCTCATATAGAATTGCAAGAATGATTACCGGTACTTGTTATCGATTGCCTAGGGACAAATTACTTTCTTGTTGACAAGAGCTATCCACTTTTATTACCTTGCAATTTATCCGTAGTTTATTCTTGCAAAGTACGTGTAGCTTTATTCTTGCAAAATAGTTTCATACTTGTTCTAGGTAAAGCAAACGTCAAGTGTGCGTAGAGTTGTATCGGTGGTCGATAGAACTTGAGGGAATATTTGTTCTACCTTTAGCTCCTCATTGGGTTCGACACTCTTATTTATCGAAGAAGGCTACAAACAACCCCCTATACTTGTGGGTTATCATTACTCTCTACAAATCTGAAAATTCTGACATACTTAAATATTGCTATGAAAACTATGCTCATAATGCCTGTGTTAAAGAATTTATTGAGAGAATGTCCGCTGCTTTGGAAGAAATAATGATATGCGTGAATCAATAGATAATTATAATTCGGTTGATTTCATTGAAATATCCCTTGATGAACATGATGCTTGCTATTCTTATGGCCATGATGCCAATATTAATTATGCTTATGGAGATGAATCTGCTATAGTTCCTTATGTTAAACATGAGATTATTGCTATTGCACCCATACTTGATAGTTCCTTGAATCAAAAGCATGATTGCAATGATGTTATTATAAATTTTATTAATGTCAATTGTGCTAATAATATGCAAAACCCCAAGCTTGGGGATGCTAGTTTTGCTATGTCCACTACTTATTGTAATGATCATGATTGGGGTGATAATGCTTCTTATGATCTTCAAAATTTATTTAAGCCTCATGATGAATATGTTTGCTATAATATTGAAAGTGGGTTTGGAAGAGTGTCATCTTTAGGAGATGATGATCCCACTACTTTGGAGATTGATAAATCTTATGAAAGTTTTGATAAAAGTGGGTTTGGAGAGGTCATGACTTTATTTGATGAAAATCCCACTATTTTGGAAGAGTGTCAACTTTGCATGCATGTGGATCATGTTGAGAATATTTTATATAGTTATATCATTGAATTTTATTATGATCCAACATGTAATTATTACGAGAGAGGAAAATATGGTTGTAGAAATTTTCATGTCACTAAATTACCTCTCGTTATGTTGAGATTACTATTGTTTCTTTCTTCCTTGCATATGCTAGTTTTTCTTTGCTATGATAATTTGTTTGCTTATAAAATTCCTATGCATAGGAAGTATCTTAGACTTAAAAAGTGTTTGCCACATGTTTTATGATGCTCTCTTTGTGCTTCAGTTCTTGTCTTCTATATGGGCATCATTAAAATAATCAATGCAGGCTTCAAAGAAAAGCGCTTGTTGGGAGACAACCCAATATTTTTCTTTCTGGTTTTGAATAAATAGTATCATCTAGCCTCTGGTTAGATGTTTTTTCATGTTTTAATTTAGTGTTTGTGCCAAGTAAGACATATGTGATAGTTTGGAACATTGTGGATTTGATTTTGCTGAAAAACAGAAACTTTTGCGTCCAGAAACAAATTTGTTTAAATTCACTAGAGAGTGATAAAATTCTGAATTTTTTACACAAGATTGATATACAAATTTCCCAGGTTGTCCTAATTTTCAGAATTTTTTGAGTTACAGAAGTATTAGAAGTTTTCAGATTGCTACAGACTGTTCTGTTTTTGACAGATTCTGTTTTCTTTGTGTTGTTTGCTTATTTTGATGAATCTATGGGTAGTATCGGAGGTATGAACCATGGAGAAGTTGAAATACAATAGATATTACACAAGTATAAATAAATTATGAGTTCACAATAGTACCAAAAAGTGGTGATTTATTTTCTTATACTAACGGATCTCATGAGTTTTCTTATCGAGTTTTGTGTTGAGAAATTTTCAAGTTTTGGGTAAAGATTTGATGGACAATGGAATAAGGAGTGGCAAGAGCCTAAGATTGGGGATGCCCAAGGCACCCCAAGGTAATATTCAAGGACAACCAATCATCTAAGCTTGGGGATGCCCCGGATGGCATCCCCTCTTTCGTCTTCGTCTATCGGTAAATTTACTTGAGGCTATATTTTTATTCACCACATGATATGTGTTTTGCTTGGAGCATCTTGTATGATATGAGTCTTTGCTTTTTAGTTTGCCACAAACATCCTTGTTGTATACACCTTTTGAGAGGGACACGCATGAATCGTGATTTATTAGAATACTCTATGTGCTTCACTTATATCTTTTGAGCTAGGAAACTTTTCTCTAGTAGTGCTTCACTTATATATTTTTAGAGCATGGCGGTGGCTTTATTTTATAGAAATTGTTGAACTCTTATGCTTCAGTTATATTATTTTGAGAGTCTTTCTAAACATCATGGTAATTAGCTTTGGTTATGAATTTAGTCCTAATATGATGGGCATCCAAGGGAGATATAATAAAAACTTTCATATAAAGAGCGTTGAATGCTATGAGAAGTTTGATTCCTTATGATTGTTTTGAGATATAGAGATAGTGATATTAGAGTCATGCTAGTGAGTAATTGTGGATTAGTATAAATACTTGTGTTAAAGTTTGTGATTCCCGTAGCATGCACGTATGGTGAACCGTTATGTGATGAAGTCGAAGCATGATTTATTTATTGATTGTCTTCCTTATGAGTGGTGGTCGGGGATGAGCGATGGTCTTTTCCTACCAATCTATCCCCCTAGGAGCATGCGCGTAGTAATTTTTTTCAATGACTAATAGACTTTTGCAATAAGTATGTGAGTTCTTTATGACTAATGTTGAGTCCATGGATTATACGCACTCTCACCCTTCCACCATTGCTAGCCTCTCTAGTACCGCGCAACATTCGCCGGTGCATTAAACCCACCATATAGCCTTCCTCAAAACAACCACCGTACCTACCTGTTATGGCATTTCCATAGCCATTCTGAGATATATTGCCATGCAACTTCCACCATTCCTTTTTATTATGACACGGACCATCATTGTCATATTGCTTTGCATGATCGTAAGATAGCTAGCATGATGTTTTTATGGCTTGTCCATTTTTTTATGTCATTTGCTACGCTAGATCATTGCACATCTCGGTACACCGTTGGAGGCATTCATATAGATTCATATTTTTGTTCTAATTCTTGAGTTGTAAGTAAATAAAAGTGTGATGATCATCATTATTAGCGCATTGTCCCATGTGAGGAAAGGATGATGAAACTATGATTCCCTCACAAGTTGGAATGAGTCTCCGGACTTTATAAAAATAAAAGAGGCCAAAGAAGCACGCAAAAAAATAAAAGAGGCCAAAGAAGCCCACCAAAAAAATGAGAGAAAAGAGAGAAGGGACAATGTTACTATCCTTTTTCCACACTTGTGCTTCAAAGTAGCACCATGATCTTCATGATAGAGAGTCTCCTATGTTGCCACTTTCATATAGTAGTGGGAATTCTTCGTTATATAACTTAGCTTGTATATTCCAATGATGGGCTTCCTCAAATTGCCCTAGGTCTTCGTGAGCAGGCGAGTTGGATGCACACTCACTTAGTTTCTTTTTGAGCTTTCATAAACTTATAGCTCTAGTGCATCCGTTGCGTGGCAATCCCTACTAACTCACATTGATATCTATTGATGGGCATCTGCATAGCATGTTGATACGCCTAGTTGATGTGAGACTATCTTCTTCTTTTTGTCTTGTCCACAACCACCATATTCTATTCCGCTTATAGTGCTATATCCATGGCTCACGCTCATGTATTGCGTGAAAGTTGAAAAAGTTTGAGAACATCAAAAGTATGAAACAATTGATTGGATTGTCATCGGGGTTGTGCATGATTTAATATTTTGTGTGATGAAGATGGAGCATAGCCAGACTATATGATTTTGTAGGGATAACTTTCTTTGGCCATGTTATTTTGAGAAGTCATGATTGCTTTATTAGTATGCTTGAAGTATCATTTTTTATGTCAATAGTAAACTTTTGTTTTGAATCTTATGGATCTGAACATTCATGCCACAATAAAGAAAATTACATGAATAAATATGTTAGGTAGCATTCCACATCAAAAAATCTGTTTTTATCATTTGCCTACTTAAGGACGAGTAGGAATTAAGCTTGGGGATGCTTGATACATCTCCAACGTATATGTAATTTTTTATTGTTCCATGCTCTTATATTATCTGTTTTGGATGTTTTATATGCATTAATATGCTATTTTATATTATTTTTGGGACTAACTTATTAACCTAGAGCCCAATGCCAGTTTCTATTTTTTCCTTGTTTTTGAGTTTTACAAAAAAAAGAATATCAAACGAAGTCCAAATAGAATAAAACTTTCGCGATGATTTTTCTTGGACCGGAAGAAACACGTAGGACGTGGAGATGAAGTCAGAGGAGTCCCGAGGAGACCACAAGCCTCCAGGGCGCGCCCTAGGGGGGCGCCCCCTTGCTTGTGGGCCCCTCGGAGCTCTTCTAACCCTACTTGGCCTATAAATTCCCAAATATTCACAAACGACCAGAAGCATCCACCAAAATACCGTTCCGCCGCAGTAACCTTCTGTTCCCGTGAGATCCCATCTTGTGGCCTTTTTCGGCATCCTGCCGGAGGGGGATTCGATCACGGAGGGCATCTACATCAACTTTATTGCCCTTCGGATGAAGCGTGAGTAGTTTACCACAGACCTACGGGTCCATATCTAGTAGCTAGATGGCTTCTTCTCTCTCTTTGATTCTCAATACAATGTTCTCCTTGATGTTCTTGGAGATCTATCTGATGTAATCTTCTTTTGCGGTGTGTTTGTCGAGATCGATGAATTGTGGATTTATGATCAGCTTATCTATGAATATTATTTGAATCTTCTTTGTATTCTTATATGCATGATTTGATATCTTTGTATTTCTCTTCGAATTATCGGTTTGGTTTGGCCAACTAGATTGGTTTTCCTTGCAATGGAGAGGTGCTTAGTTTTGGGTTCAATCTTGCGGTGTCCTCACCCAGTGACAAAGTAGGGGTAGCGAGGCACGTATTTGTATTGTTGCCATCAAGGGTAAAAAGATGGGGTTTTCATCATATTGCTTGAGTTTATCCCTCTACGTCATGTCATCTTGCTTAAGGTGTTACTCTATTCTTATGAACTTAATACCCTAGATGCATGCTGGATAGCGGTCGATGTGTGGAGTAATAGTAGTAGATGCAGGCAGGAGTCGGCCTACTTGACACAGACGTGATGCCTATATTCATAATCATTGCCTTGCATATCGTCATAACTTTGCGCTTTTCTATCAATTGATCGACAGTAATTTGTTCACCCACCGTATTATTTGCCTTCAAGAGAGAAGCCTCTAGTGAAACCTATAGCCCCCGGGTCTATTTTTCATCATATGTTTTCAGATCTATATATCAAAAATACCAAAGATATCTCGCCGCAATTTATTTACTTTTATTTTTATATTATGTTTTAGTAATCTTTTACATCTATATCTATGAGATCTCACCTTTGCAAGTGACCGTGAAGGGCTTGACAACCCCTTTAATTATCGCGTTGGGTGCAAGTGTTTGATTGTTTGTGTAGGTGCATATATTAGGGACTTGCGTGTTTCTCCTGCTGGATTGATACCTTGGTTCTTTACTGAGGGAAATACTTATCTCTACTTTGCTGCATCACCCTTTCCTCTTCAAGGGAAAAACCAACGCAAGCTCAAGAAGTAGCAGCCACCCCAATCAGCTGGAGTGGCCCCGGTCGAGGCAGCCACCCGCAGCCCGCGCCGTGCCGAGGCCAGATCTGGCCGAGCGCCGCGCCGCCATCTCGTGTTCGCCGTCCCTGACCTCCGGCACACCCACAACCACCCACCTCCACCGGCCAAGAAGGCCATGGAAGAGGAGGCCGCCTGTTGGCTGCGCTGCCGCAGGGCCAGATCCGGCCGACGCAGCCACATAAGACCCCTAGCACACCCCGCCGCCACGCAGATCCCCACGCCAGCGCTGCGCCGCCATGTCCCACGTTTCACGGGGCCCCAGCTCGACAGCGCCGGCCCACGCCGGCCCCTGCCTCGCGAGGGGGTGAGAAGGCCGCGCCACCGCTGGCGTCGGCCAGGCTTCACCCGAGCGTGCCCTCTGGCGGCGGCGGGACGAGGGGGTGGACGGGAGAGGAGGTGAGGCGGCCGGCAGCTAGGGTTCCTCCCCTGCCGCCCGCGGGAGCACCAGAGGAGGAGGAGGAGGAAAGGCTCCCTCACAAACTGAACTTCGTAGCAAATATTTATAGTACCAATGTCTAGCAATAGCACTAATAGACAGTAGCATTGACAGCAAAAAAAATATAGCACCATCCATTTACCAAATTAATACAACCATTCATCATCTATGCAACAAATTTGTTGATCTATCCAGTTTAGCCAAAAAAAGAAGAACAGAGAGTTGAGAGAGATAGGAGCTCATGGCGGCTGCATGGGAGACAGCTGACAACTTTTGCCTCGAAGAGAAAGAGTGGTCGCCATCCAGCTGCAGCTTCGGGCGGAACGGACGCGCCCTCAGCAGTTGGTGCAGAGGGGCACGCCGGCGGCTTCCGGGCATCCTGTTAGAATAAATTCGAGGCATACCGTTGATCATCCGAGAACCAAGCAATCACATGAGGCACGACACCGAGATTTGTTAACGAGGTTCACCGATATGGCTACATGCCCGGGGCCTGACTATGGGCGCTCCTCCCCATGACACCGCTACAATACCGCACCAGGTCGCCCTGGACGCCGGCACATGTAGTCGGCTTCCCCTGCGTTCCTGTGCTATTATGTTGGAATAGGTTACATCGTGTGTCTACCCCCGCTATATATGAGAGGCCTAGGATACAAGTGTCCTACTAGGACACGACTCCACATCCTATGTAAACACAATACAACTCATAGTCCAACTGTAACCTACCTTGTACACAATATTCGACACAACTCCAACAAACTCCACCTTGGTGAATATTCTCCACCACCTTGGATTCGTCCATGCGTCAAACTTCCATGTACATTGAACTTGAGTTTATCCCATGAGCACCGCTGCTACTCCAAAAGACTCCATGTGACTCCACCTGCAACTTGTAGTCCTTTCTTTTCTTGACCACAGTCAACACTCGAGCAAAATTAAGTTCCTTGTTACTCTAGTTTGTGCTCCCAACTTTCAGAGTATCAGTCCAACGTGAAAGTGAACAACTCACATATTGGTGTCACACATAAGAGTTACCTGAACTCAACATCACCGCTCCTTCTTGACTGCCTGTCTGAAACTTGAAGGAATTTCACCATTGCTTGTAGTCATCCCGAGTCAAATTCGCAATTGTCTCACCACATGTATGACCACCAGAGCCTTGGCCCGTCTCCATGTCCCGTGCTAACTGCACGCCTCGCCGCTATTACCATGTCGAGCCTCCGCTGTCCCGGTCGAGTCTCAAGGGTCGTGAACACACACCACTCAACCCCCACTGCAGAGTACCACCGATCATCACCGATCGATGACGAGTTTCACGCTTCCATCAGACCACTGGGCTCCAGTCCGAACTGCATGTCACTCACTTTTTCTCGCTGAATAGGCTTCGACTCTTTGTGCACTTACGCCGTAGCCCCTCAATCAGCTCCACCTTCAACATGACTCCATGGTGGTTGTACGTGCCACCCCGCGCCCCATCGACTCCAAGCTTCGTGTGTACACCGTCTTGAATCGACCCCGCGCCATAGTCTTGTCAAAGTCACACAAGCCCTCGGGCCTGCCCCGCGTGTTGCCATGCCCAGAAGTCAGTCACCATCAGCATCACGCACCTATGTTGCCATCGCTGATCCCACCACCATCTTTTGTACCAACCGACTTGCGTCGATCCGTCAGACTGTCCAGGCCAACTGCCCTATGTGTCTGACCCGAGCCAAACTTTCCTGACTGCAACCATATGCAACTCCTCACAACCATCATCGTCCATCTTAACTGGCTTGACATCCCGCAACGCCTTCAAGCATCCATGTTGTGCCAATAGATTTTCCACCTTTGACTGTTGTAACCCAAAGTTTCTAGTTTTGTCGAACGTCTCCACCTCAAACCTGGTACCTGTTGGCTCCATAGTTCTTTGTACAGCTGACCTTTGAAAAATATCGAAGCACCCTCTCCGTGATCCCCAAGTACACAGAGTATACTAGCAGCAAATCCAAAAAGATAGCTTTGGTCTTCACGTGGAGTAGCTCCCTTGCACAACTTCCAATGCCAATTTTGCATGCCCAAGCCTTTGCCGTCCCGATGTCATGTACAAAGAGCTGCCTTGCTGCTTCACGTCTACGACTCGTAACAGGGACTCGGTCCCTCTTTTTTTCTGTCAAACATATCTCAGGTGTACGCTCAGCTCACGCCCCTCGATCAGCATCTCCAGCGAACCAGTAGCACAGCCCGTTGCCTGGGCCTTCCCTGCGCTTCGGCCAGCCCCCCAGCGCGTAGCTCCCTAGGCCTCCTGCCATGGGCCGCGAGACGCCAACGAGCCCAGCTGCGCGCACTGTCTAATGCTCGCCCGATCAATCCACCAATCGATCGCCGCAGCAGCAGCGAGTCCCCTCTCGTTAGGGTTTTCTATCTCCTCTCGGCGACGGCGCCGCCATCACCGTAGAGACCAAATCTCCCCTACCGCTTCTCCTGGGCAGGGACTCGCTGCGTCACCGGGACACGGTGGCCGCGCGGAGGAGGCAGACCTTGGGAAAATACCGCTCGCGGACCCAAAACCCCGAGCGAGAGGATCATGGAATCGGCAGCATCAGCGTCAGGGTCGGCTTCTTCCGATCTTGAGGCGCTGATGGAGGAACTTGGACTCAAGGAGGACGATTTGCAGGATGTTGTCGTGGAAGATGGCGAATTGCCACAGGAGACAACTCGCTGGATGGCGATTGCTAGGGTTGATACAGACAAAGCCTATAGCCAGTATTGGTTGTATAGAGGCATGAAGGTGGCGTGGGATCTGGCTCAGGAAGTCAAGATCAGACCGCTAGAGGATAACCTTTACACCCTCCAATTCTCGTGTCTCAGCGACTGGGAGAGAGTTATGGAGGATGGGCCATGAAATTTCAAGGGGAAGGCGGTAGTTCTGGCGCCGTACGATGGGTCACGAAGCCGTCCACCATTGAGCTCAAAAAGATAGATATATGGCTGCAAATCCATGACCTCCCAGATGGTTACTTCTCCAAGATCAAGGCCCTGTCATCCACGGTGGGAGAATTTATATTTGCTGAGCCAAAGTCACAGGATTTTGAGGGCAATTTTGCAAGGGTCCGTGTGAGAATCAACGTGACCAAACCTCTAAAAAACGCGGTCTCGCTGGTGGTTAAGAAGGACACGGTTGAACGTGTTATATTCAGAATCAAGTATGAGAGATTGCCGGACTGGTGCGCTGTATGTGGATATCTAGGTCATCTGTATAAAGAGTGCGGAGACGGGGTTCATCCTCCAAAGGCACTTGTCTTCAAGGACCTCAAAGCCAGCTGGTTCCAAAGCCCTGGCAGAGGGCCAGGAGAGAACGAAGGCCCCAGAGGCGGACGTGGGAGAGGCCGGACTGGCCGAGGAGGTGGGCGTGCAACACACCGTAATGCCACGGGAGGTCAGTTTCAGCAAGATGGTGATCATGTGCTGAATGATGTGACTATGGATGACTCAGATCGCAACAGGAAGAGGACCGCCCTAGCTGGCCCAAAAACTACAAATCCACAACATCAGGTGCAGAATAGCAAAGCCCTTATCATGATGCCGCCGGCGATTCCCCCAAGCCCAATATCAAAGCAGGAGACAAAGAGAAACAAGACTGGCCCTTCAACTGCTGAAACAAGCATAGCAACGATTGCAGTGCCCAACAAGACATCTGATGCGCATTTGGCGAACTCCCAAGGAGGAGTTCGCCTAGCGCAATGAGTCTCCTAAGCTGGAACTGTCGCGGAATTGGCAATGCCGCGACAGTCCGTGAGCTTCGTGATCTAACGAGGCAATTTGCCTCCTCTATGCTTTGTATTCTAGAAACTCAAATAGAGGGTTCGAGAGTGGAGGAATTGGTAGACACTTTAGGCTATAATAAAAGTTATGCTGTTAGTAGTTCGGGTAGAAGTGGAGGTCTTGGAATTTTTTGGCATGATGAAATAAAAGTTGATATAATTGGTTACTCGCAGTATCACATTGATGCTCTTGTAGATGATCTAGTAGAGATGCAGGTGAGAGTTACTTTTGTCTATGGATAAGCTCAAGTACCAGAAAGATATAAAATGTGGGATATGCTCCGTAGCATCGCAGGCACTCAGAATAGACCATGGGCAGTTTTGGGAGATTTCAATGAGGTGCTCCATAGCCATGAACATGTTGGTATTGGGAGCCGGAGCCAAGCACAGATGAACGGGTTCAGAGATGCTCTGGACACATGCGGGTTATTTTATATGGGCTACACTGGTTCAGACTGGACGTTCGAGAAGAAAGTGGCGGGAGGCACGTATACAAGGGTTAGGCTTGATAGATGTGTAGTCAACCCTGAATGGTCATTGCTTTTTCCTTCAGCGACACTTGATCACAAAATTGCAGCCAGTTCGGACCACGTCCCTATCCTGTTAAGTCTACGTGAGTTGCATGCATGCAGGGCGGGGCCCAGATCTTTTAAGTATGAAACAATGTGGGAGAGAGATGAAACCTTATTTAATGTGGTTGGTGAAAGATGGAACCAGCAGGCAGCAGATTCGGTCGAACCATTGCGAGGAAAACTAGATGATTCGGCTGGCGACTTGTCTGCATGGGATCGTAGTCACTTCGGCTCAGTACGAGGAGAGATCAGGCAATTAAAGGATACACTTGAGCGCTTGCGCTCGGTTCCAGGAAGATCTGGCTCTACGCACGAGGAAACTAAGGTGACAGATAGGTTGGTTGAGCTCTTCCATCGAGAAGAGATCCTATGGCGACAGAGGGCGCGCCTGGATTGGCTGGTCCACGGAGACAAGAACACTTATTTCTTTCATCTGAGAGCAAGCCGCCGACGACGGAAAAACCAAATTAAGTCTTTGCAAAGATCGAACGGACAGCAAACGACAGATAGCGCAGAGATGGAGGTAATGACAACAGAGTTTTATAAGAATTTGTACACCTCACAAGGCGTTCAAAACATGGATCAAGTTTTAGCCACAGTCCCACGCAAGCTTACACAAGCAATGAATGACACCCTGAATGCTCCGTATACACAGCAAGAAGTGAAAGACGCCCTATTCCAAATGTTTCCAATCAAGGCGCCGGGTCCGGACGGTTTTCCGGCCCACTTCTTCCAACGCCATTGGGCGGTCTGTGGCGAGGATGTTACAAAGGTAGTCTTGAAAATTGTTGACGGCTCCGAGTCGGCTGCATGCATCAATGAAACTATCCTAGTCTTGATCCCAAAGGTAAAGAACCCCACACTCTTGTCACAATTCCATCCGATAAGTTTGTGCAACGTTCTTTATAAAATTGCTTCCAAGGTGATCTCAAATAGACTGAAGCTAATCCTCCCAGATATAATCTCCGAAGAGCAATCGGCTTTTGTCCCAGGTCGACTTATCTCTGATAATATAATAACTGCCTATGAGTGTTTGCATTTCATGAAGCGGAACAGGGCCAAAAAACATCAATCTTGTGCATTGAAGCTTGACATGGTGAAAGCATACGATAGGGTGGAGTGGACCTATCTTCGAGCAATCATGCTTAAGCTTGGCTTTACGGATAACTGGGTGGATATTGTCATGAGCCTGGTCACTTCAGTGAAATTTTCTGTCCTGTTTAACGGGAAGAAGCTTGAGCAATTTAAGCCATCACGAGGGATCCGACAAGGGGACCCGATATCTCCTTACTTGTTCTTGATAGCAGCAGAGGGCCTATCGTGCCTCCTAAAATCACAAAGACAGTCATCCAACCTGGATGGGATACAAGTGGCTCCTACAGCGCCGCTAGTTAACCATCTCTTATTCGCTGATGACAGCCTGCTGTTCTTCAAGGCAAATAGTGTGGGAGCTAACGAGGTGAACCAATTGTTGGATGTTTATTGTCAGGCTATGGGCCAACGGGTTAACTACGATAAGTCATCCATCTTCTTCAGCAACGGTGTTCCAGACAATATCCGCAATGAGATCAAAGGTTTGTTAAATGTTCCCAATGAGACTCTAAATGAGAAGTATTTGGGTATGCCTTCAGATATAGGGAGTTCTAAGAATGGGGCATTTAAATACCTTAACGATCGTTTGTGGAGCAAGATTCAGGGTTGGATAGAGAGGACACTCTCAACTGCTGGAAAAGAAGTCTTGATGAAATCAGTAGCACAATCGGTGCCAGTATATTCCATGTCGTGCTTCAAGTTACCCAGAGGACTTTGTGAGCATTTGAACATGTTGATTTGGAAGTTTTGGTGGGGGAGTAAAAACGGACAACGCAAACCCCATTGGGTGTCTTGGAAGGCTATGACACAGCCTAAAGCAATGGGAGGTTTGGGCTTCAAAGACTTCGAGCTATTTAACTTAGCAATGTTGGCACGTCAGGCCTGGCGCCTGTTACAAGAGCCGGAGTCTTTGAGTGCTCGTATTCTGAAAAGTGTTTACCACCCCAATACTACCATTCTTCAAGCCAACTTGGGGAACCATCCTAGCCAAGTCTGGAGGGCTATCATTGAATGCGTGACACTTTGAAACAAGGGCTGATCAGACGCATTGGCGACGGTGCAACGACCAACATTTGGGAAGATAACTGGCTCCCACGGGAGGAGATGATGAGGCCTTATAGCTGCATTGCAGCAAATCCACCTGCGGTTGTGTCTGACCTAATCGATCCAACCTCGGCCACTTGGAATAAGGAGTTGCTAGAAGCCACGTTTATGCAATTTGATGTGAAGGTTATCTTGAGCATCCCACTATGCACAATGAACATGCAAGATTTTTGGTGCTGGGCTCACGAGAAGAGTGGCAGTTTTTCGGTCAGATCGGCGTACCGAATGCTAGTGTCAACACGGCAAAGGCGAGAGGCATGGCTGGACGGTACATCGGGATCCTCGAGTACCCACTTGGAGGAGGGAGCATGGAAAACTTTATGGAGGACAGAGGTACCAGCTAAATTGCGTATGTTCTTATGGAGACTCTCGAATTACTCGCTACCAACAGAGGACGTCCGTGCTCATCGACACATGTCGACTTTGAGTTCATGCGGGATATGTGGCGCGCCGGATTCATGGCGGCACTCCCTCCTTGAGTGTACAGTATCCAGATGTACTTGGGCTCTCATCGATGAGGATATGGGAAGCAAGCTAGCAGTGAACACTGAACCGAGTGCAGAGAATTGGCTTTTCTCGCTACTAGAAACACTATCGCATGATCAGTTTGTGCTAACTGCAGTTACCCTTTGGGCAATCTAGACTTCTAGGAGGAAAGCCATCCATGAAGCTATATTCCAATCTCCACATGCAATACAATCTTTCATCTCTCGATTTATTGCAGACTTGAACGTCGTGCGGTCGAAACAACCAACACAGCGGAGAGTGGCCAATGTGCAACCAGGAACCACTAATCGACCAAGACCTCCTCCGGCAAATTATGCTAAGATTCACCTGGACGCGGGCGTACGCGCCCAAAGAGGTGGGTCGGCAGCAGCGGTCTGCAGGGACAGCCACGACAACTTTTTGGGAAGCTCAGCGCTAGTTGTGTATGGAGTCAGTGATCCAACGACGTTGGAGGCGATAGCCTGCCGGGAAGCTATATTTCTTGCTGAAGATCTTCATCTCCAAAGATTCATCATCTCTTCCGACTGCAAGCAGGTGGTGGAAGACATCATGAAGGGCAGCAATGGTCACCACGGAGCATCATTCATGAGATAAAATCTAGATCGGCTCCCTTTTTTGTAACTTTATTTTTGAAAGTCGTAGTGTTAATGTCGAAGCTCATAGGTTAGCAAAATTTGCTAGAAACCTAGCTCCGGGTCGTCATGTTTGGCTTGGCCAGCCACATGATCCAGTTTGTATCCCACCTTCTGTGGAATTTGATCAATAAAGTGGCTTCATTCCTCAAAAAAACAATCGATCGCCGCACGTAATGCGTACGCGAGCCTTCCTATGATCCGACCCCTGCTGCAACTCATCGATTCCGTTGCCGATTGCCGTAACTGTCGAGATGCTTATGAGTTTTCGTTGATTTCCAAGCTGCCGTATTGCTCCTTCTCGATCTCGTCTGATCGCAGCGACCCAACGGCTTCCGCAAAATAATTCCTGATCTATCGTTGATACTGATTTCTTTGCACACATGTTTTCGCATCAAACTGACGGCGATCCATCCTCTAGATCAACAATCCATCAACCTCGAACAACATAGCTCTGATACCACTTGTTAGAATAAATCCGAGGCACACCGTTGATCATCCAGAACCAAGCAATCACACGAGGCACGACACCGAGATTTGTTAACGAGGTTCACCGATATGGCTACATCCCCGGGGCCTGACTATGGGCGCTCCTCCCCATGACACCGCTACAATACCGCACCAGGTCGCCCTGGACGCCGGCACATGCCGCCGGCTTCCCCTGTGTTCCTTGCTATTATGTTGGCATAGGTTACATCGTGTGTCTACCCCCGCTATATATGAGAGGCATAGGATACAAGTGTCCTACTAGGACACGACTCCACATCATATGTAAACACAATACAACTCATAGTCCAACTGTAACCTACCTTGTACACAATATTCGACACAACTCCAACATATCCCAACGATGGCAGAGGGACAGAGGGGCAGATGGGTGGCGGGGTGGGCGGCGGGGATTGAGGGGCAGACGAAGATGGGCTGCAACCGGGAGACGAGACCGGTGGCGGCGAGGTTGGGCACGGCGAGGCGCCAGTGGCGATGCTGGAACCCTGGTTGGCCCTGCTCGAGTTCGAGCATGCGAAACACATCGAGGCCTAGGCGCTCGTTTTCTTCTGTACGAGATGTGGGTGGCTCGGTGGCATTCTCGCCATAATAGCGTACTGCAACAGGGGCACTCTTTTAATTCCAACCGTTTTCTTTTGAGGGACTAGCCAAAATCCTGAGATTCTAGAAAGATCCAACTATTTTGAAGATTTTGGATTGCACTAGGATTTTGCAGAATCCTCCATAGATTTTGGAGAGGCAGCCAAATTCTTTTGGATTAAGATTTTCCAGACTGAGATTCTCTATAATCTGTTCAAAAGAACTGGGCCAAAATGCTATGTGATATGACCAACATATGGGGAAATGTAGGCCTATATGGACACAATTCTAAGGAATCTAGCACCTCAATTCTTATGAAATGAATGCCATGCATTGGTAAAAATCTTGGAGGAAGAAATCCTATGGGAATCCTTAAAAAATCACAAAAACTGAATGAGCCCTCAACGTGATAGTTTTCCAACATTCATGAAGAATAAATCTTTGTTGGTATTGATCACCTCAGATGCTTGAAAGCAAGGTTGGAATGTTGAGATGGTGCTCCAATTCATTGAAATTGTGAAATTTGAGCATGAAGCTTTGAAGACGTTCCATTGGATGACAAACATGAAACTATATCCATTCAATTTGCTTGAGTTTGCATATACTAAGTTTTCTAAGTGGAAATGATCCAAAGAAGACATACATCCACAAAGTGTCTCATATTAAGAAATGGGATTTGTCTCGCTTGTCCTGATTGACACCGACGAAGCATTCAAGTGCCGGACTTGAAGATTCTAATGGTCCTAGTATGTAACAAAAAAGAATCAACCATCAATTAATGCTCTAAGATTTGTGCCATGCTTTGCAGTGTAACATGTTATTGTCACCATACCATGGAAGAAAAATACCAATGCCAAAAATATGAAAGCTTGTGTCAGCGTTTTGTTAGATGTTTGTCTAGGAAGAGAGCGAGAGTGGACAGCAGGATGGATGGTTGCATGCACACAAGATTCTCTCTCCAAACTAAATATTTACATTTTATTTTCATTGTGAAAATTTCAATGGCTTATAACTATTTAACCGAACTTTGATTTTGAATTTGTTTACATATTTGAATTTAGCACGCGCGGACTTTAAAACAAGACCGATCTTGGATATATTTTAACTAATTTTAATTTTGCTATTTCAATCCCACTTAAAATCTATTTCACACATTGAAACAATCTATGTCACATATTGAAAATATATCCATTTCATTGATCGAAAATATCATTTTCAAACACCAAAATAAGCAGCTTGACAAATAATAAATCATTTTCACTCATGCAAAATATCAATTATATATTTTAAAAATAACCAGTTTCACATATCTGTAATTTTTTTGCTTCACATAGTAAAAAAAATTATTTCACACATTGAAACAACTTATTTTACATGTTTGAAAACAACCATATTTCACAGATTGAAAATATCAATTTCATGAAATGAAATAATCAATTTCACATTTTGGAAATAACCATTTTCACATATTGGAAAAATAAGTCACATATTAAGAACATTGGTTTCACACATAGAAACAACCTATTTCAATATTTTTTAAACATGTCTATTGATTGAAACTATCAATTTCACACACTGAAATAAGCAACTTCACAAATTGTAAATCGGTTTCACTCAATGAAAAAAAAAAATCCAATTTGACATATATGAAATGACCAGTTTCAAATATTTGGAAAACAAATCTATTTGACACATCGAAACAACTATTTCACATATTTGAAAAAAAAACTGTTTCATGGATGAAAAATATCAGTTCCATACACTAAATTAAGTAGCTTCACAAACTGTAAATCAGTTCAATTAATTTTTAGTTTCACATATTTGAAATAACCGATTTCACACATTAGAAAAATATCAGCTTCACATGTTCAGCAATTATGTTTCACGCATTGAAATAGTTACATATGTTTAAAAATATCAGTTTCAAATATTTGAAATAATCAATTTCACAATTTAAATGAAATATATTTAATTATTTTTATTAGTTCCAAATATTTCAGTTTCAAAACAAATTTCTTTCAATAATCGTTCAAATATTTCAAACCCGATCACAATCTTGTTTCAGATCTTTCACATATTTCACTAACTTCAATAAAAAGGGATTTCAAATATCACTAATTGCATACAAAATTTCAAAAGTGATTTGAATTAATTTGTTATCTCAAAAATGTGATTTCAATTATTTTTACTCAATTCCAGTAATAAATTGATGCATACATATATGTTATTTCATTCAATTTCAGAACAGAAACATATATTTTAGTTAATTGGAATGTGATTGAAAGTTCAAATTAAAAAGTTTGAAATCTATCCCACATTGGTCTTGTTCTAACGGTCTTATCTTCTAAAATTCAAATATATAAAAATATTGAAAATAGATTTTTGACTTATAAGATATGAATCATCTAAATTATAAATAAATGTAAGTATTTTGATGGAGAGAGGGGAGATAGAGAGTAAAACCTTGCATGCAATGTGCATGTACATGAGTTGTATAAGAGAGAGAAACCATCCCGCGTAGGACAATAGAGACAGAAAATTCAACTACGCAATCAAGGGAAAGGAAACAGATGCAGCTGGTGTATAGTATTACTTGATAAGTTGCCATTTTCTTATTGGCTAGCTATTCACTGTTACATATCATCACCAAATTGGAGGCACATAATGCGGGGGCGGATAGCAGCAAAGAGCGTGCCCCTGGTGATGATCGACATGCCCTTAAGAAGTATGGCGGAGGCAGGATGCCACACTAAGTCGTCGGTGATGAAGTGCAACGTACCGAAATGCACGAGCTGTCTGGACCTGAGCTGTCGTCGATTGCCGAAAAGGATCCCACATGGATCACTACTCCAACGTGTGCGTGCCCCAAGGTGGACGCCAAGTGTCGTTGTGATTTCGCGGCAATACTCACGATTTGAGGATTTTGTCAACACAAAACATGTGGACGATCGAGGACAGGATTTCACACAGTGGTTGTTTTAGCCAAGTTCGCACCCCCCCCCCCCCCCCCCTTGTTCCAAGGATAACACCCTACTCCTGCTGGATATTTTTCTTCTTGTGTGAACATGATGATTACAGCGTAGGTGTCTTGCGATCTTGTCGATCTTCTCTCTATCTCATGAATCTTGTTAGTCATGTCTCCTTTTTGCTAAGGTTCGTCCTGGCTTTGTCTTATATAGTGGTGACAAACTAGGGAATAAGACATCACAGTAATTGTGGCCATTGTCTTGGTCGTGTCGAGATATGAGTAGATTTGAGGGGGTAATGCTAGTCTTCAATGCTCCACATCTGGTTCAGTCAGAAAACATCGTGGTGCACATTACCGGATGGGCTTGATGATGCCAACCTAGGCGAGTAACTTGCAGGCATAGACTCAGACTGTATATTGTTCATTGGCCTGTCCGGAGATCCCACCGTCACACTCCATTAGCGATGTGACCTGAAAAAAGGGGCCAATTGTATTAGCGACCGAGCACATACCCCCACGCTCCAGCAATGTACACTTTGGACGACATGTTTTTTAATATTTTGTGCGGTTTTTTCTCCCTTTCTCATTTTTTCTTTCCTTTTTCTCTCATTTTCGTTTTTTCGTTTTTTCTTTTTTCTTTTATTTCTTTGTTTTTATTTTTCAATTTATTTTATTTTTCCTTTTTCATTTTGCGAACATCTTTCAAATTCGTGAACATTGTTTCTGAAATCATGAACATTTTTTGAAATTGGAAATATTTTTATGAAATTGTGAATATTTTCCAAAGTCGCGAACATTTGTTACAAATTAGTGAAATTTTTCCAAATTTTCATAAATTTTTAAAATATTGGTGAACTTTTTTGAAATTGTGAACATTTTTTTGAAACTCATCAATATTTTTTTGAATCTGTGAACAACTTTTTTAGTCTGTGAAGGTTTTTCGAATTGATGAAAATTTTAGCAAATTCATGAATAATTTTTGCTTAATGAGTATTTTTTGAAATGGATGAAAATTTTAAATCAGCGAATAAATTTTGAATGAATGAACTTTTTTAAATTAAATACTATTTTTGTTATTTTTCTTTACATTTTTCGGTTTTTAGAAAAATAAAAATTGTAAACATTTTTTGAATATTAAAAAAATCATAAACATTTTTTTTGTATCCACAAACATGTTATGTTTTTTTAAAGAATTAAAAAATGGAACTTTTTGAAATCCATGATTATTGTGAAGAAGAAAAAACAAAAAATAAAAGCAAAAAACGAAATGAAAAGGCATGGGGCGTTCAGCCCCGCGCATGTGCCGACATGAAAGGGCGTGGGGTGGAGGGGTTGTGTGTTGCCTCGTTTGCTACCTCGGAGTGCGCTAAATAGGAGGCCGCCGAGCTTTTTTTGGGGAGCTCCTATTTAGCGGGAGTCACTAACACGTGGTAATCCCCGAGTTTTCTTCATGAATTAAAAAAAATTCATGCAGCTCAAAATATGTTCGTCATAAGAAAAAAAATCATAATTTTAAAAAATATTTGGTGATTCAAAAAAATGTTAATGACTTAAAAGAACAGTTTACAATTTTCAATAATGTTCACAAATTTATAAAATGTTCAAAAATTCACAAAAAGGTTCGTGAATTTGTAAAATGTACAGGATTTCAAACAAATGTTGGTGAAATCCGAAACTATTCATGATTTCAAAAAATGTTCACAAAATAAAAAAATAAAAAATCAGAAGGAAAAACAGAGGAAAAGGGAGAAAACTGGTTCATAAAAGAATCAAGAATCTTCCCAAAAACGATGGGGAAGAAACCCGGAATGGGCCATCCCAAGAAGAAGACCATGAGAGAAGAAACCCGGAAAGACTTGAGGCGAGTCAAACTGGTGAAGATGTCACGTGGACTGGAGACGCGCTAACTTGTCATCATCTCGCAAGTCACGCGGACTTGCCGACGGTGAAGACAAGAGTGTGGAAATATTTAATAGTGATCTAGGTATCGAAGACCCACTTCTACATTAACTAGTCAAGCACCCAATCACATGCATTGCATATTGTGTATTTTGCATTTTCCTTTTACAGAAAGACTTGAGTCAAGTCAACCACGCTCGATCCACATCTCGCTGGGTTGATTTATATGCACCTTCAGCTATCAAGGAAACCATTCATACGATTCATCTCAGAAGCCTCAGCCCCATTTCATTGTTCCCTTCCCAAGCTAGGATACCTCAAGTGTTCGATCTTCTCCAGGTCAGTGCTTTTTATTAAGAAGCTTTTTATTTTCAGATGCTCGTAGCACAACCAAGTTTGTAGCTTAGTTCAAAAAAATGGTGCGGCTTTACTCAAGTTTTCCTTTTCTTAAAAATGAAGATTTTATTGCCCTTGCTTTGATAAGTTCATAGCTTGTAGCAGTTCACATCCATTACTTCTCATATCATCAGAAATGAATACCCAAGAGGACAAGCAGACTGTTCTAAGCACATTACCCAAGGACCTACCTCTAGACTTCTTGAGGACCATCACAGATCAGTTCTCAGAGAGCCGTGTTGTCGGTAAAGGTGCATTTGGAACAGTTTATACGGTATGTTCATGCCTTACATTCTCTAGCATTTTGAAAAGTTGCGCATCTTTCTGAACAAGTGTCTGTGAGGTTGAACAGGGAACTATGCCTGATGGGCAAACGATTGCTGTGAAGAAGCTTGCGGAAAATGCGCCGATCGCACGCGACAAAATATTTAATAACGAAGTTCAAAACATCATGGCTTACCGGCATGAGAATATAGTCAAGTTGGTTGGGTTTTGCCATGAAGGACAGAAGAAAGTAGTACTGAACAATGGGCGATATATTGTCGCAGATGTTTACGAAGGTCTACTCTGTTACGAATATTTACCTAAGGGAAGCCTTCAGAGGAACCTCTTTGGTATGTGACGCTTCTGATATAGTTTTTATCTTAGTTTCATCAAATATTTATGTTCTTCTGTTCTCTTCCTTGAGCTATTAACTCTTAGGTACTGAAATAACTTGCTCCCTAACTTCAGATAAACCCATCGATATGGCATGGGACGTCCGCTTCAAGATAATTAAGGGGATATGCGATGGTTTACATTTTCTTCATAGCATTCCTATTATCCATATGGATTTGAAGCCTCAAAATATATTGTTGGATGATAACATGACGCCGAAAATCGCGGATTTCGGACTTTCCAGGCTATTTGGCAAAGAACAAACACGTGCGAATACACAGAATGTTGTGGGATCATAGTAAGCTGACTGGAGCTGTGATGATATTCTGTGGTTAATTGCATTTTCACCTTCTAGTAATGCTTATTATTACTGCCAACTGTATGCAGCGGATATATAGCTCCAGAATACCTATACAGAGGTGAAATCTCCACTCAGTCAGACATTTACAGTTTAGGCTTATTAATCATCGAGACTACCACTGGCGAGAAGAATACCCCCAAACAGAACGAACCATCAGCAAGGGAATTTATTGAAAGAGTAAGAAAGAATACTAGATGTTGATTTATGTGAGAGTTTATTTTTATATTGTCACCTAGGATAACAGTTCGAATTCTTAACGTAGGTACGTCAAAATTGGACAGAAGGGCACATAGCATCCATATACCAGTTAAATCCAAATGCCCTCCAGGAAGTAACAGTATGCATTGAAATTGGTCTAGAGTGTGTGGACGTTGATCGGAAGAAGAGACCTTCCATCGAAAGCATTGTTGAGAGGCTCGGTAGATGCTCTGCAAACCTGGTATGAAAATTAACTGTGGACTGGATCAAAGGCTCTGTATAGTTTCTTGCAAGTGAATAGGAGGAACTTCTGTCTTCAGATTTTTTCAGTAGTTTGGCTACTTTTGAGAAACCTACCACTGAAATTGTTCGCTTGATGCCTATATACTAAAGTTTCAAATGGCGGAATTCCACAAAAGTCCATGTGTACATTTTGAAATCTAGGTAGTTATTATGTACCCTCCAAAATATATATTAATTGTTCAAATTAGACTATGGATGGGATCGAGGTGGGTCATGACAATCCGTTTGTCTAACCAGCTAGCCAATTTTATTCAATTTTTGTGGCTAGTTTTTCGCAACGGATAGTAAAATACATTCACCACAACACAAAACAACCGCACAATCTGAGTATTAAGATTCTGCGAACTTTTTCTCGTGATGTTACCTGATGCATTCACACTATCTGCCTGCCATGGCCAGTTAGGTTGCATTAGGTTTTCAAAGAATAGATTCTCGTGATTTGCAGCCCAAAATGCTTCGATTAAGATATTAGTAACCCATATTTTTCTAGGAGGGAACATAATCACATCTGCATGCTTGGTTCCTTTGGTTTTTGTCGGCTATCCATATTTTACTTATAGTGTAGATTTTTCACTATTGCTATGTTTTTACCATGTTTACATAATTACATTTAGCTTCTGTTGCATTTAAGCTGTTGTTGGTAACATATCCTCTACAAAAATTCAGGTCTCCACCACTTCCATGCGAACATGAAACTAGGATCTTCTATTGATGAAAGAAGGGCAACATGGAAGAAAAGAGCTTTCTCTGTTATTACTATAATGAATTTATTTCTGAAATAATCATTTGTGTTGTCACGTCACCGTGGAACTTGTTAAATTTATTATGGTAACTGATATTCCATTATCTCCTGTAATCCATTGTTTTATACTCCAAACAAATGCAATGTTGTTTTTTCTGTTCAGTACGGTTCGAAATAAGAATTGAAATTTCTCCTGTCGATCAAACATGAGATCCCTCTGATCAATCAAACATGAGATCCACCTCGGTATCAACGTCTCCATAGGCAAAGAAGAATGGCATATTCTGGCTAGCCTCAAGGCTTGGTAGGGCTCCTTTACGGGTCGAATTCCCTAGCTTGTTTGTGATCTGCTTGGACCCAATGCTTTTGGTAGCCTTTGGCGCCTTCAATTGGGTTTGGAACATCCTGTTCCGACGAACATTTGGCCCTGAGGAAACCTTAGCTTGGTCCGACTTACAGCCGGCCCTCCCAACGGCGTTGTCAGGATCTTTGGATGTTGTGTCTTGGCACCTGCCCCATTGGCGTTTTTCTCTATTGGTTCGGCACATCGGGCCTTATGTGGTCTGCCAAACCTTATGTGGAGCATTCTCTTGTGGAAAGCACCACTTCTGATGAAGATCAAGATTTTCGTATGCCAGCTTCTGCGCGATCATCTCTCCTCAGATATGGAGGTGGCCAAACAGCATGGACTCGATGATAGTCGGTGCCCCTTTTGTGGTGTCCCCGATTTCGAGGCTCACATTTTCTTCTCGTGTCCCGTTGTTCACTTCCTTTGGAGCTTTTCCATGATGGTCTGGATACTAAGTAGCAGGCTCTGTACTTGAGTGAGTTATTGGAAGCTCAGACCAACTGTGCAAGTAAGAGGAGGCATCTCTTCTGGCTAGTGTTAGCGGCAGTGACCTGGACCCTTTGGACTACCCGTAACAAGAAAAGTGTTCCGCCTTAGAGGGAAACAATTGCGCTCACTGAGTGGTTTAACCTTTAAACAAAGTAGGAAAGGGATTTGTGTCTCAAAGCTTCGACCAAGAGTTTACCTCCAAAATGAATTTTTTTCACTGTGGGCAGGCAATGTATATGTGTTTTGCTTGATCCCCAACTTCCTCGAACGTCTTGACCCCTCTTAATAGTGTAGTTGTTCTATGACTGAAATTAAACGGAAAGACCTTCAAGTATTCGAAAACTGATGTATTTTTCCTTTTTGAAATAGGGGGTCAAACATGTGCGTAGAAAATCACCTAGAGACCAATGCACTGAGATAAACTTGATAGACGACTTTAGTTCACTTTCAATCACCAATGGTCATGTTGACATATTTTCAACTCTGTCCAATATCCTTTTCTGGCCATGGCAGCATGGACATTGAGGAGCCCCATGATTTGTTTCACCACAAACCCAGCAAGGACCCTTCTCCGTGTTGCTCCTTTTTCGGTCATTCTTCCTTTTGAAGTTGGTAGTTGGAGACTTTGTTCTTTCTCTTGAACTTGTGGGAATGTCTGTGCACCACATTGGTAACAAAATGTCCCTCTACTCCTTAGGTCGTGTATCATTTGCCCTTACCTTCTCTTCAACATCCAGAGATCCAATGAGGCTCTCAATAGAGAAGTGGAAAAGATCCTTCAAGGAGGAAGCTTAGCAACAATGCTCACATCAACAAAATTGTTGGTGACACACACTTAATGAGCTCGGGTTCCTTTGCCACCCACTGCAGCTCATGAATTTGTTCGACCATGGAACGGTTCTCAACCATTCTCTATGCCATACTGTTCACGACCGACATCAGTGGAGCCAAACTTGGGTTCAAGTGCAAACAACAACTTTTTGACACCCCACGTATGCAAATATGCATCAACCAAGTTGTCACCCAACACATTGGTGACGGCACGCACGCAAAGATTACAGTGGCCTCAAAAAAATGCTTTGTCCTATTCAAGAGTAAGTGTCCCTCTTAGATTGCTAGCCAAAACCTAGTACACGTTCATTGCAACGAGCCACAAGAAGGTTTTGGTCTGCCATCTTTTGAAGCAAGCACCTATAAACGGGCTCAGTTTCACCACATGAAATATGTGGTAAGCAATTCAAACTATTCCAAAAAATGGGCTCAGTTTCAAAGCAACAACAAAGCCAGTCAATGTTATGAAATTAACCAGTTTTGGTTAAGCTTAATCCATATTAGCACCAACACAAGATTACTTACATAACAAATCGCATACGACAAACTAGGAACATCCAACATATACTCATATGGGCCAAAGGCACATGTCAACAAAGAGAGGTTCAGATCATACAAGTTCGCCAAAACTCGGGTACAACAACATCGTCGGCCATGGTGGTGAAGACAAGGTGGTCGTCCGCCTTAGAGGAGGTAGTAGAATCAGGCGGATGGACAACGAGAACATAGTCGATCAGAAGCAAGCAGTGGTGCTGAGACGGTCCCCAAAAACCTTGTGGCCTCTCACCCGGTTCAGGTTTTCTAGGGACGCGATTTCGGAGACCTGCTCTCTTGGGATGACTGTGCATGGAGTTTCCGAGATGGTTTCACCGGAGAAGCAACTTAGGACAAGAAACTAGCCCAGTGTATGTGTTTGTTCTAATGCTATGTCTTCTCGGTAGCATCTCTCCATTGTATTGCCTCTACATAGAGTGGACGCGTGGGAAAGTGAAGAAATGCAACTCATGAGTGGTGAAAGAAATTTGTGGATGTAAAAATTATGTCCATGATGTGCTCGATTATTGACACGTACACTTAAGAGTTAGGCAGTGCACTACCATGTCAAATTTTAGTTCTTCCAACAAGGCACATAACATTAGTTTGAACTTAAACTTGATTCACAAAATGTGATGCGCGTGTGTTGCATGGCATGAAGTGAGCAATTGAGCATGCACTTTATTGCTCTATTTTCTCATGCACAAGGAGTACCGGAACAATCCACCTTACATGTTGGTGTTTCTTCAACTCAACTAGCAGTATGAGACTAAACTTACACACAAGTCATGTATTTGAATGGGCCTCTGAGATTTCTGTATGTTTTTGCAAAAAGAGATTTCAAAACTTAAGTTGGGCCGAGATACAAGATTTAGTTAGTCGAGATCCATAAAATTTTAAAATGTGTCCACCAACATGCTTTTGTTGGGCGACAAGCTGGCGGTGTTCTAGCTCTGCACTCTTTCTTCCCTTTGGCCAAAACAATGCGGCTCTGAATTCCTTCGGCCAAAACAATGTGGTTCTGTGAGAACATCTCCAACAGATGATGAAAAAAGCATATGTTCGCGAAACGGTCGTTTAGGGCATTTTGGGCCCAAAACAATGCTCTAGCAGATGATATATTTTAAAATGATGATGATTTTTTTGGGGGGGGGGGGGTAACCCAAAATTTTGGCTCATGTTGTTGCATATTACCGGAAAGCCGCGCTTTATATATAAAGCAACCCACCAGAGCACAAGGTTCGACAAACGTTCACACCGCACACACACACACACACACACACACACAAAAGTACCAGACAAACAGAGTACACATGGTTCTGCTGAGGGCACAGCTCAACAAGCCCTATAAGAAGATGAAAAGAAAAGCGGCAGCACATGCCTCGAGGCCGCTAATCCGGCTCAGGTGGTGATGGAGGAAGTGACAACGCCGCGGACAGCCATCGAGCGAAGATCTGCAATGATGATGTTGATGGTGTCTTGATCCTGGGTCGGCTAAGCGGCCACCAAAGCTGCAAGTAACCACACATTTTGAAAATAACGTCAGTAACACATCGTAGAGGAACACGCTGGGTTATAAGTTTATTGTGCATGGTCCAAAGAGTCCAAGAAAGGACCACAATACACAGCCACCTAATGTGGCGGTCATGCTAAGGGGTGGCCTGGATTTCCGCAAAGAGGTCGGGGAAGTTGTTGTTGCACCAACGACCACCAACCGCTTCGCAGAAGTAGCTCCAAAGGAATTGGGCGGACACGCACGTGAAGAAGATGCGATTTGAGTCCTCCATCGTCCCATACAGAGGGCATATCCCATCGCCAGGGCCATATCATTTGAGCACCTCCACGCCCAACGGGACCCGTCCCCGGATCCATTGCCAGCATAATATTCAGTGGCAGTCTAAGCGCCCATATATGGATCAAGGGCGCTGGGGCAGGGGCAGCCGCAATGGCCTGGTATAGGGACTTGGTGGAGAATCGACCTGATGGCTCCAAGTGCCAGGAGATGCAATCGTTTGGTTGATCCACATTCGGGGGGTGGAGTGCGATGCAATGAAGGAGGTCCTGCCAAGCGCCAAGTTCCACGGGCCCAAATGACCGTCGAAATGCAAGTTGTCCTAAGTCAATAAGGGCCATCTCGACTAAGATCCTGGGCTCCACCGCGATGGCAAACGGCTCTGGGAAGCGAGCAACGAAGGAGTGGTCCCAACCCATCAATCAAACAAGAACAGGGTAGTTGAGCTCGAGCCTACATCGATGGAGGTTCCAATAAGGAGGACCGGGAGCAGCTGAATGATGGACTGCCAGAACTGCGAGCCGCCAGACCGTTGATAGAAGGCGAGCGGTTGTCCACGAAGGTATTTGTTCCGGATGATGTCAAGCCAAAGGCTGCCTTCCCCGTTCTCAATCCACCACAACCAGCGTGTCAGCGGGGCAATGGTCATGCGTTTAGACGACATGATCCCTAGCCCGCCCTGGTCACGTGGTTTGCAAATGTACGACCAACTAACCATATGGTATTTTTGCTTATCGCCCTCGCCAGCCCAGAAGAAGCGCGCCTGATATTTGGTGATCTCATGATGGAGGGTCTCGTGGAGGCTATAGAAACTCATGATGAACAGAAGCAAGCTGGAGAGGGACGAGTTGATGAGGACCGTCTGTGCCGCCTTAGATAGCCACCTGCCCTGCCACAGCTCAACGCGATGGTGCATCTTAGCCACGGAGGGCCGTAAGTCAGCCACGGAGAGCCGAGGTGACTTTAACCTCATCCGCTCTACCAAGGACAAAAACAATAACCTAGTCAACTTCCCTCGGATGCAGCTCTTCAACGACTGCATTGTGGATCTCGGACCCCGAGAATTAGATAGGATTGGTGCCAGGTTCACCTGGACCAACCGCCAAGCCGACCCGACTATGTCTGTGCTGCATCGTGTTCCCGTGTCCCAGAGTGGCAGCTTCGCTACCCTCTCGCCTCACTTCGGGCCATCGGCAGGGTGGGATCTGACCACGTCCCCTTGCTCCTCTCCTCGAATAACGACTGCCCCCTACCCCCTAGGTTCTGGTTCAAGACCTACTAGTTAAACCAGGCTGGTTTCGTTGCGGTCATTCGCGTCCGGTGGTTGGAGGCCTGGGCTTACCCTCCCCGGTTCATCTCGGCCGTCGACACCTCGCACTTCTGTTCCAAGCGTGCACGCCAATTTATGAAGGGGTGGCCGTCCAACCTCGGTCGGGGCTTGCGGGAGCACAAGAAAGCACTGCTCGACTCCATCCAGGCGCTTGACCTTCGTGTAGACCGTGGGCCTCTTTGCTGATGAATGGCTGCTCCGATACGACTTGAGGACCAATTGTCGATCATCTACACAGACGAGGAGGCTATTGGCGCCAACAGGGGACCCAAAAGTGGGTCCTCAAAGGTGATGCCAATACGGCTTACCTCCAGGCCATAGCTAACGGCCGGAGACGCCGGAACACCATCCCTCTCCTTTGGGATGGTGACCGCCTCCTCCAGCGGCCATTTGGCATTCACACCCACATTGATGGCATCTACAAAGCGCTCTTCCCCACCTCCCCTAGGGGAGGGGCGACCTTGGCCCTGGACATTTGGGCCGATAACCGGCATGTGTTGACGGCCGACAATGAGGCCCTTATGGCTCCATTTTCCGAGGAGGAGGAGGTCTAGATGGTCATCAAGGGCATGAATCCGACATCCGCCACGGGGCCTGATGGCCTCCCGCTGAAGTTCTTCCAAACTTTCTGGGACGTCTTCAAACCCGAGGTGATGGCGATCTTTGAGGAGTACGTGGGCTCCATTGACCTGTGGGGCTTAACTACGGGATCATCACTCTCATGCCCAAACTGTTGGGGGCCTCAGACATTCGCCAATTCCGCCAATCACGATGATCAATGTGATCTTCCGCATTTTGGGGAAGGGGTACACCAATAGGGTGACCCAGTTAGCAGAACACATCACCCATCTGAATCAGTCGGCCTTCATTAGAGGAAGGTACATTCTCGATGGGGTGTTGGTGTTCCATGAAGTCCTTCATGAGGTACGCCGAGGCAACTGAAAGTGGTATTTCTGAAGATTGACTTCCATAAGGCCTACGACACTGTTCACTGGCCCTTCTTGCGGGAGGTCCTCCTCCGTCAGGGCTCCGACAATAGATGGGTTATGCGCGTGATGCAGATGGTAACTTGCGGTCGCACTGCGGTTAACATCAACGGGGAAATTGGGCCCTTCTTCCCCACCCTATGTGGGGTCAGACAGGGTGACCCCTTCTCCCCATTGTTGTTTAACATGCTTGCCGAGGCCTTGGCCACCTCCTTGACAGAGCTAGGACTGCGGGCCATATCCACGTTGTGGTGTCCCATCTGGTAGATGGAGGAGGGGTTTCCCTCCCGCAGTATGCCGACGATACCATTATCATGGTAACCAGCTCAGCGGAGTACATCACCCCCCTCAAATTCCTCCTTTGTTTCCAATAGATGTCGGGCCTCGCCATCAACTTTGACAAGAGTGAAGTGATGGTTATGGGCTACTCGCCTGATGATAACCAGAGCATCGCCGATCAGCTTAGTTGATGCATATTTGCATCGCCACTATGATTACCACAAAAAACCAAACTGCATGCCCCGACTTGCAACCGCCCATGAATTTTTTCTAGCCTGCAGCCGCGTTGTCACCCTCCAGCACCACCACCGATTCCGACTGTTCCCGCTCCCCAACTGCCACGATGCCGCTAAGATCCATCCCTATTTCAACCTACCTCGAGTTGCATCCCCGCGTCGCCTGCAACAGCCGCCGCCCATTGCCGTCCAAATCAGCCTCCCCCATTATCGTCGTCAATGGATTCCCGCCCCCATCCGTGATCTATCGGTTCCAGTTGTGGGGCAGCCGATTCGCTGCCGCTCCGTTGGGATTCGCTCAGCGTCACCTCCAGTTTTGTTGCTTTCAAAATGTCGTTGCACCAACCGCCGCAGCCTCCGCACAAAGCCATATCGCGGCATTCACGTCTATAGTCTTTCAGGCAATCGGCTAGAGATGCTCTAATGAATGCATTACTAAACCCTAAACCCTAAACCCTTAGGAGTACTCTCAATTTACGCGGACTTGCCGACGGCCAAGCCTAGAGTGTGGAAATGTACTACTCCTATTTAGTACTCTACTGACCTACTAGGTACCAAAGACCCTATTTTTTTACATCAGCTAGTCAAGTACTATTGAGGCAGACGTACAGCAAATATGTTTTTTCCCTCTGGAGACACGAGCGACTAGAAAGCCTAGCCACCCTCCGCCAATGACCTCTCGGTCGTCGGTGGTGAAGGGGTCGCTGGATGTCGCGCGTGCAGATCGTTTGGCTTTATGTTTAGGCCCTAGTAGCTTAGGTTTTTGGGTCATTCACCGTCTTGACTTCGGCGACGGCGATGTCGGCGCTGAATAAAGAAGCTTCAAATCCTTCCCCGACGAGGCGATTGTCCCATGGTTATAGATGGATTTGGAAATCAGTCTGTTCAAGTAAGGATGGCGTGGCGACAACATCCCCGTGGAGGATTTGTGTCCCCAGACTCCGTCGTTGCGAGGAGGTTTGCTCCAACACCGACGGGAGCTTGGGAGGTAGTCCAGGAGCGGATGCAAATTGTGGTCTGCATCAGCGGCATATTGAAAATAGTGGATCATGTGATGGGTTCGTGGTTCGTGGCTGGTAGGTATGGCTTCCTCCTCCGAGGTCTTAGTCGTGCGGGGTGTCAGATCTGGAGTTCGATGGCGTGTCCGTGGTGTTTCCCCAGTCTGATTCGTTCAACGGCAATAGCTTCACCTTTGGTGAGCCACCTTGGAGGTCTGTAAAGCTGCAGTCGCGTTGAGCTCGGGTGATGAGGTGATTCGTCATTTTTCTCTTTGGTGGTGCCGGAGGCAGGTGACGGACGTTAGTGTCAAGCTCAAGGGATTTTTCGGTCCTGATTGTAATTTTCCTTCTTGGCTGATGTTTCTTTGTGCAAAGACTAACGTTCTGCTCTCTTTTCAGTTCTGTTAGATCGGTGTATACGTGACTTGTAGTACGATCTTTATGATATACTAAATGAGACACGTATTACCATGAAAAAGAAATAGTCAAGTAGTGCTACCTAAGCGAACCAACTTTGGATGGTTAGAGGGACAGTGGTATCCTCAGCCCATCAGGGTTCAAGTCCTGTTGCTCGCATTATTCCTGGATTTATTTTAGAATTTTCAGCAATGCGCTTTCAGTGGGGGAGATGTTCCCGTCGACGACGAGACGCTTACGGTAACTTCGTAAGATGATATGCCGGCTTAGTCGAGGCGCTTACGGTAACTTCGTAAGATGATATGCCGGCTTAGTCTCTCGAAGGTGATCATAGGGGTAGGATATGCGTGTGTGCTTTGGATGAGTATATGCGCACATGTACTACCTAAAATTTGTACTATTTTCTTTTAAGCAGTATAATCCAGCGCGCAGCGCGTCCAGCCGGCTCGGTCCAGCGCGTCGCCGGATCTGGCGGCCAGCGGCCAGCGGTCCTCACGCGCTACAGATCCCCCGCCTTCTTTGAAAGGAAGACTTGAGGAAGACTCAAGTCAACTCAACCCAGATCTCGTTGGGTTCATTTATATGCAACTCCGGCTAGCAACGAAACATTCATCTCAGAATCCTCATCCCCATTTCCTTGTTCTGTTCCCAGCTTCTAGCACAGCTCAAGTGTTCCATCTTCTCCAGGTCAGTGCTTTTTATAACATGCTTGTTATCTTCAGATGCTCGTAGCAAAACCATGTTTATAGCTTAGTTCAAAGGAAGATTTTTTTCCCCCTTGCTTAGATAAATCCATAACAGCTCACATCCATTACTCTTATATACAGTACTATATATATCGTCAGAAATGAATACCGAAGGGAACGGGCAGAGTGTTCTAAGCACATTACCCAAGGAACTACCGTTAGACTTCTTGAGGACTATCACAAATCAGTTCTCAGAGGACCGTGTTCTTGGTACAGGTGCATTTGGAACAGTTTATACGGTATGTTCATCCCGTACCATTTTCTACCATTTGCAAAGTTGCAGAAAATGCCAGTAGTTCTGAAAAATCATCTGTGAGGTTGAACAGGGAATTCTGCCAGATGGACAACACATTGCTGTGAAGAGGCTTTCCGAAAATGCTCCCCTCCCACGTGACAAAGCAATTACCAATGAGGTTCAGAATATCATGGCTCTCAAACATGACAACATAGTAAAGCTGGTTGGGTTTTGCCATGAAGGACAGAAGAAAGTAGTACTGAACAATGGGAGGTATATTGTTGCAGATGTTTTTGAAAGCCTACTCTGCTATGAGTATTTACCCAAGGGAAGCCTTCAGAAGAACCATTTTGGTAGGTGATGCTTTCCGATACATTTCTATTTTAGTTTCATCAAATGTTTGCAATGTTATAGCGGATTGCATGAACTTGTTCTATGTTCCTTCAACTGTTAAATCTCAGACACTGAAACAACTTGATCTTTAACTTCTTCAGACAGATCCAATAGCATGGCTTGGGACACACGCTTCAAAATAATCAAGGGGATCTGCAATGGTTTACTTTTCCTTCATAGGATTCCCATTATCCATATGGACCTCAAGCCCGAAAATATATTGTTGGATGACAACATGAACCCAAAAATCGCGGATTTTGGACTTTCCAGGCTCTTTGGCCAAGAACAAACACGGGCGAACACGCAGAATGTTGTGGGATCATAGTAAGCCGGTTACAACTGTGATAATATTTTCTACTCCCTCCGTCCCAAAATTCTTATCTTAGATTTGTCTAGATACGGATATATCAAGACAAGAATTTTGGGACAGAGGTAGTAGTAAATTGCATTTTCATCTTCTAGTAATGCTTATATTGAATTATTACTGCTAATTATACGCAGCGGATACATAGCTCCAGAATATTTGTACAGAGGTGAAATCTCCACCCAGTCGGACATATATAGTTTAGGCCTACTAATCATCGAGACTACCACTGGCGAGAAGAATCAACCCAACCAGAACGAACCGTCAGCAAGGGATTTTATTGAAAATGTAAGGAAAATATTACATGTTGAAATCTGGAAGCTTATGTTGGAAATTTACTTTTATGTTATCATCAAGGATAATAACAGTTTGAAATTCTTTTACACAGGTACGTCAAAATTGGACAGACGGGCGCATAGCATCCAGATACTCAATGTTAAAGGCAAATGACCTCCAGGAAATAAAAGTATGCATTAAAATTGGTCTAGAGTGTGTGCAGATTGATCGGAAGAAGAGACCTTCCATTGAAAATATTGTTAAGAGGCTCGAAGGACGCTGTGCAAACTGAATGGCAAACCAGGTATAAGATTAACTGTGGGCTGGATCAGGGGCTCAGTATTGTAATCACTTAGTTCCATGCAAGTGCATAAGGGGAACTTCTAATTTCTTTCAGTAGTCTGGCCGCTCTGGGAAACCTACCTCCGAAATTGTTTGCTTGTTTCCTATACACTAGTGTTTCAAGTGGTGGAGTTCCACAAAAGATGTGTATATATTTTGAAATCTATACTGTAGATACGCATGATGTACCCTCCAAAATTCTATATTGATTGTTCAAATTAGACTATGAATGGGATTGAGGTGGATCGTGATAATACATTTGTCTAACTAGCCAGTGGATTTTATTCAATTTTTGCGGCTAGTTTTTCACATCGGCTAGTTTTTGTAGAGTATATTCACCACAATGCAAAACAACCGCAGTCTGTGTATTCATATGTTGTAAACTTTTTCTCGTGAAGTTACCGGATTGCACTCAAACTATCTGCCTGGCATGACCAGTTAAGGCTTTCAAAATAATAGATTTTTCTCCATTTGCAGCCCAAAATGCTTGGATTGAGACATTAGCAACCTACTTTTCTAAAAGAAGGGAATATAATCATATTTGCATACTTGGTTTCCTTTGGTCCTTGTTGACTATCCATAGTTTACTTATACTGTAGATTTGTCACTGTTATCATGTTTTTACCTTGTTTACATATTTACATTTAGCTTATGTTGCATTTAAGCTGGTGGTGACATGTACTCTACAAAATTTCAGGCCTCTAACGCTCCCATGCAAGCATGAAACTAGGATCTTCTCTTGATGAAACAACGGCACCATGGAAAGAAAAGAACTTCCTCTGTTATTACTACAATGAATTGATTTCTGAAATAATAAGTTGTGTTGTTACGTCATTGTGGAACTTGTTAAATTTATTATGGTAACTGTTACTCCATTATCTGTTGTAGTCCATGGTTTTATACTCCAAATGCAATGTTGTTGTTTCTGTTCGGCATGGTTTGAAATAAGAATTTTAAATTTCTTGATGAAATGACATTGTCTGTTCAATGTCAGTTTGAAGAAACAGTTTTATTTTTCTTCAGTAGATGCTAAGATGGGTATATGGGTCGGAGCCTTAATGATCATTCATTTCCAATATCTACTTTCATTGATCAACTTAACAAAGTATATCTAATAAGAGGCAATTCACCACAAAAGTTTTTGTTGGGTCCAACTTTAGTCTGTATTAGCTTAACTGATGTGATACAAAACATAGGGTGTGACATCTGGCAGGCGGCCAATGGGCGCCAGAAATACCATGTGGTTAAGTGTGCTGATGTTTGCTTCTCTAAGGACCTAGGCGGTCGGTATTCTGTCGTCTCACCGCATGAATGTGGCCCTTATGTTGACATGGGTGTGGCGGATTCTCAGGGTTGATGGTGGTGGTGGTGGGGGGGGGGGGGGTATGGTTGCAGATTATAAAAGTAAAATACATGTAGGTGTGCCCTCTCCTCGCTTGCAATCAATGGGAGGGTTCCTAGTTTTGGGAATCCCTATGGCCGGTCAAACATGAGATCCGCCTCGCTATCAACGTCTCTATAGGCAAAGGAAAGGGCCCTATTCTGGCTAGCCCCATGGCTTGGTAGGGCTCCTTTACGAGCTGAATTCCCTAGCCTATTTGCGATCAGATCGGACCCGGTGCTTTTGGTTGCCTTAGCCGCCTTCAAAGGGGTTTTGAACATCCCGTTCCGACGAACATTTTGCCTCGCGGAAACTTTAAGTTGGGCCAACATGTGGGCAACCCTGCCGCCGGTGTCGTCGGGATCTCTGGATGTCGTGTCTTGGCACTTGGCGTAGTTGGGGCTTTTCTCTATTGGTTCGGCACGTCAGGCCTTATGTGGTGTGCCAATACTTGTGTGGAGCACTCTCTTGTGGGAAGCGCCACTTCTGCTGAAGATCATGGTTTTTGTATGGAAACTTCTGCACAATCATCTCTCTTCGGAGACGGAGGTGGATAAGAGGCATGGACCCGACGATGGTCTATGCCCCCTTTGCGGTGTCTCCTAGACCGAGACCCCCATTTTCTTCTCATGTCCCGCTGTCTGCCTCCTTTGGAGGTTTACCGAAAAAGGCATTCGCCCCACTTTATATATAAAGTAAATTGCCCGAGCAACAGAGTACACAAAGGTTCACACCGCACACATGAAAGTAGCACAAACGACAGTACGAAGGTTCTACCGAGGATACAACTCAACAAGCCCTGAAAAGAAAATAAAGATGTGGCGACTTCGGCAGGGAAGCTAATCAGGCTCGGGTGGTGGCGGAGGTAGCAGCGGAGGCCAAGCCGAGAGCCATCGTGCGAAGATCGACGATGAAGGTGTTGATGGCGTCTCGATCCTGAGGGCGCCTAAGCGGCCGCCAAAGCTGCAAGTAACCACACAATTTGAAAACTGCGTCAATAGCACGTCGGAGAGGTATACGCTAGATCACAAGTTTATTGCGGACCGTCCACAAGGTCCAGGCGAGGACCCCAATTTCCAACCACCTAATGTGGCGATCAGGCTGAGGGGAGGCTCGGATTTCAGCGAAGAGGTCGGGGAAGTTGTTGTTACACCAACGACCACCAACCGCCTCCCGAAAGCAGCCCCAAAAGAATTGGGCAGACATGCAAGTGAAGAAGATGTGATTCGAGTCCTTGTCTATCCCGCATAAGGCGCACAAACCATCATCCGGGTCGTTCCTCTTGCGGATCTCCACGCCAGAGGGGGTTCAGCCTCGGATCCATTGCCACAGGAAGATCCTAATCTTTAGTGACAGTCTAATGGACCACACCGCGGTAAGAGGCAGGGGGCAGGTGAGGGCGCGATGACCTGGTATAGAGATTTGGTGGAGAAGACACCCGAGGGCTCCAGACGCCAAGATATGCGATCGGTCGCAGGATCCACATTAGGCTCATGAAGAGCAATGTAGCCGAGGAGCTTGTTCCAAGCCGCAAGATCTGGGGGCCCAAATGGCCACCGGAACGCGAGACGCCCTAAATCAGTAAGGGCGATCTCGACGGAGATCCTTGGTTCAACCGCGATGGAGAACAGGTCAGGGAAGAGGGCCGCAAAGGAGAGATCTCCACCCCATCGATCGAACCAGAACAGGGCAGCGGCACTGGAACCCACCGAGATGGATGTCCTGATGCGGAGCACCAGGAGCAGCTGAATGACAGACTGCCAGAATTGCGATCCGTCAGACCGCTGACAAAAGGCGAGCGTTTGACCTCGCAAGTACTTATTCATGATGATGGCAAGCCAGAGGCCGCCCTCTCCTTGTGCAATGTGCCAAAGCTGGCGGGACAGCAGGGCGATATTCATGCGTATGGAGCACATGATCCCAGGCCCGCCTTGGTCCCGCGGCTTTCAGATGTCGGGCCAACTGGCCATATGGTACTTCTCCTTATTGTTCTCACCCGCCTAGAAGAATCTAGCCTGGACCTTGGCGATCTCATGATGCAAAGTCTCATGGAGGCGGTAGAAACTCATGATGAACAGAAGCAGGTGTTGGGGAATGTAGCATGCAATTTAAAAAAAATCCTACGATCACGCAAGATCTATCTAGGAGATGCACAGCAACGAGAGGGGGAGAGTGTGTCCACGTACCCTCGTATACTGAAAGCGGAAGCGCTAGGTTAACGCGGTTGATGTAGTCGAACGCCTTCGCGATCCAACCGATCAAGTACCGAACGTATGGCACCTTCGAGTTCAGCACACGTTCAGCTCGATGACGTCCCTCGAACTCTTGATCCAGCAAAGTGTCGAGGGAGAGTTTTGTCAGCACGACGGCATGGTGACGGTGATGGTGAAGTGATCCGCGCAGGGCTTCGCCTAAGCACTACGTGAATATGACCGGGGGCGTAAACTGTGGAGGGGGCGCCGCACACGGCAACAATGTTTGTTATGTGTTCTAGGCGCCCCCTCCCCACATATATATAGGTGGGAGGGGGAGGGGGGCAGCCATGGGGCGCCCCAAGTAGGACGAATCCTACTTGGGGGCCTCCTCCAATTCGGCTTCCCCCTTTCCTTATCTCCGGAAGGGGGAAGGAAAGAGGGGAGAGGGGAAAGGAAGGGGGAATCATATTCCCTCTATTTCCTTTCCTCCTCCCCCTTTCCTTTCTCCACTTAGGCCGGCCCATATGGGGGCGCACCAGCCCCTTAGGGGCTGGTCTGTCCCGCCCTTGGCCCAACAAGGCCCACATCTTTGCCGGGGGGTGCCCGGAACCCCTTCTGATGACCCGATACGTACCCGGTACTCCCAGAACACTTTTGGTGTCCGAATACTATCATCCTATATATGAATCTTTACCTCTCGACCATTTCGAGACTCCTTGTCATGTCCGTGATCTCATCCGGGACTCCGAACAACATTCCGCCACCAAATCACATAACTCATATAATACAAAATCGTCATCGAAACGTTAAGCGTGCGGACCCTACGAGTTCAAGAACTATGTAGACATGATCAAGACACATCTCTGATCAATAACCAACAGCGAAACATGGATGCTCATATTGCTTCCTACATATCCTACGAAGATCTTTATCGGTCAAACCGCAATGACAACCTACGTCATTCCCTTTGTCATCGGTATGTTACTTGCCCGAGATTCGATCATCGGTATCTTCATACCTAGTTCAATCTTGTTACCGGCAAGTCTCTTTACTCGTTCCGTAATGCATCATCCCTGAAAGAACAAGCGGTGCCCCCATGTTTGGTTTTGGTAATTGATGACAATCTCTATGGACTAATGGTTGCCTTGAGTTATATTTGAAGGATTTGTCCATAGGCTTTTCTTGAAGTCCATGTGTTGGTTTCAAGGAGTTTATGTGGTGACCAAGGTGTTATTAAGGAATTATCCAAAGATTGGTCATGTGAGAGTAGAGCTTATTGCAAGCATGTCTTGAAGAAGAAGATTGTGTGATCATTCATGTTTACCTTCAAGACATCATCCAAATGAAGAGAGTTGGAAAGAGTCAAGGTTGATCAAGACTAAGTCAAGAGTGAATCAAGTTGATCAACACACAAAGCGCACAAGATGTACCGAGAGGGATCAAGCGATCCCATGGTGTGGTAAGCATTGTCAATTACGCTTTGTGTACTAACCCATGATCTTCGTGAGAGTTCTTTGTGGGGTTAGGTTGCGGTGTGCAAGTTCAAGTGAAGCATCATGAAGAGATCAAATGCTTGAAGCTTGCCATCCATTGTGGCGACAATGGACTTGTGAAGATGTTGCGGTGTGCAAGTTCAAGTGAAGCATCATGAAGAGATCAAATGCTTGAAGCTTGCCGTCCATTGTGGCGACAATGGACTTGTGAAGATGTTGCGGTGTGCTAGTTCAAGTGAAGCATCATGACGAGATCAAATGCTTGAAGCTTGCCGTCCATTGTGGTGACAATGGACTGGTGAAGATGTGCAGAAGAGTGGCTCACCCATAGTGGAGTATGGGGGAGCAATCAACTAGTCTTCATCGAGCCAACACAACCAAGAAAGGTGGTCCAACTTGAGGGAGTCAAGTGTTGGGAATCGTAGCATAATTTAAAATTTTCCTACGCTCACCAAGATGCATCTATGGAGTCTACTAGCAACGAGGGGAAAGGAGTACATCTACATACCCTTGTAGATCGCGAGCGGAAGCGTTCCAATGAACGTGGATGACGGAGTCGTACTCGCCGTGATCCAAATCACCGATGACTGAGTGCCGAACGGACGGCACCTCCGCGTTCAACACACGTACGGTGCAGCGACGTCTCCTCCTTCTTGATCCAGCAAGGGGAAAGGAGAGGTTGATGGAGATCCAGCAGCACGACGGCGTGGTGGTGGATGTAGCGGGTCTCCGGCAGGGCTTCGCCGAGCTTCTGCGAGAGAGAGAGAGGTGTTGCAGGGGAGGAGGGAGGCGCCCAAGGCTGTGTGTTGCTGCCCTCCCTCCCCCCCCCTTTATATAGACCCCTGGGGGGGGTGCGCCAGCCCTGGGAGATGGGATCTCCAAGGAGGGGGCGGCGGCCAAGGGGGGAAGGGGTTGCCTTGCCCCCCAAGGCAAGGGGGAAGCTCCCCCCCCTAGGGTTCCCAACCCTAGGAGCATGGGGGGAGGCCCAAGGGGGGCGCCCCAGCCCACTAAGGGCTGGTTCCCTTCCACTTTCAGCCCACGGGGCCCTCCGGGATAGGTGGCCCCACCCGGTGGACCCCCGGGACCCTTCCGGTGGTCCCGGTACAATACCGGTAACCCCCGAAACTTTCCCGGTGGCCGAAACTTGACTTCCTATATATAATTCTTCACCTCCGGACCATTCCGGAACCTCTCGTGACGTCCGGGATCTCATCCGGGATTCCGAACAACTTTCGGGTTTCCGCATACATATATCTCTACAACCCTAGCGTCACCGGACCTTAAGTGTGTAGACCCTACGGGTTCGGGAGACATGCAGACATGACCGAGACGCCTCTCCGGTCAATAACCAACAGCGGGATCTGGATACCCATGTTGGCTCCCACATGTTCCACGATGATCTCATCGGATGAACCACGGTGTCGAGGATTCAATCAATCCGTATGCAATTCCCTTTGTCAATCGGTATGTTACTTGCCCGAGATTCGATCGTCGGTATCCCAATACCTTGTTCAATCTCGTTACCGGCAAGTCTCTTTACTCGTACCGCAATGCATGATCCCGTGACTAACGCCTTAGTCACATTGAGCTCATTATGATGATGCATTACCGAGTGGGCCCAGAGATACCTCTCCGTCACACGGAGTGACAAATCCCAGTCTCGATCCGTGCCAACCCAACAGACACTTTCGGAGATACCCGTAATGCACCTTTATAGTCACCCAGTTACGTTGTGACGTTTGGCACACCCAAAGCACTCCTACGGTATCCAGGAGTTGCACGATCTCATGGTCTAAGGAAAAGATACTTGACATTGGAAAAGCTCTAGCAAACGAAACTACACGATCTTTTATGCTATGCTTAAGATTGGGTCTTGTCCATCACATCATTCTCCTAATGATGTGATCCCGTTATCAATGACATCCAATGTCCATAGTCAGGAAACCATGACTATCTGTTGATCAACGAGCTAGTCAACTAGAGGCTTACTAGGGACAGGTTGTGGTCTATGTATTCACACATGTATTACGATTTTCGGACAATACAATTATAGCATGAATAATAGACAATTATCATGAACAAAAAAATATAATAATAACCATTTATTATTGCCTCTAGGGCATATTTCCAACAGTCTCCCACTTGCACTAGAGTCAATAATCTAGTTACATTGTGATGAATCGAACACCCATTGCGTCCTGGTGTTGATCATGTTTTGCCCTAGGGAGAGGTTTAGTCAACGGATCTGCTACATTCAGGTCCGTGTGTACTTTACAAATATCTATGTCTCCATTTTGAACACTTTCACGAATGGAGTTGAAGCGACGCTTGATATGCCTGGTCTTCCTGTGAAACCTGGGCTCCTTCGCAAGGGCAATAGCTCCAGTGTTGTCACAGAAGAGAGTCATTGGGCCCGACGCATTGGGAATCACCCCTAGGTCGGTAATGAACTCCTTCATCCAGACTGCTTCCTGTGCTGCCTCCGAGGCTGCCATGTACTCCGCTTCACATGTAGATCCCGCCACGACGCTTTGCTTGCAACTGCACCAGCTTACTGCTCCTCCATTCAAAATATACACGTATCCGGTCTGTGACTTCGAGTCATCCAGATCTGTGTCGAAGCTAGCGTCGACATAACCCTTTACGACGAGCTCTTCGTCACCTCCATAAACGAGAAACATATCCTTAGTCCTCTTCAGGTACTTCAGGATATTCTTGACCGTTGTCCAGTGTTCCTTGCCGGGATTACTTTGGTACCTTCCTACCAAACTTACGGCAAGGTTTACATCAGGTCTGGTACACAGCATGGCATACATAATAGACCCTATGGCCGAGGCATAGGGGATGACACTCATCTCTTCTATATCTTCTGCCGTGGTCGGGCATTGAGCCGTGCTCAATTGCACACCTTGCAATACAGGCAAGAACCCCTTCTTGGACTGATCCATACTGAACTTCTTCAATATCTTGTCAAGGTATGTACTCTGTGAAAGACCAATGAGGCGTCTTGATCTATCTCTATAGATCTTGATGCCTAATATATAAGCAGCTTCTCCAAGGTCCTTCATTGAAAAACACTTATTCAAATAGGCCTTTATACTTTCCAAGAATTCTATATCATTTCCCATCAATAGTATGTCATCCACATATAATATGAGAAATGCTACAGAGCTCCCACTCACTTTCTTGTAAACACATGCTTCTCCATAAGTCTGTGTAAACCCAAACGCTTTGATCATCTCATCAAAGCGAATGTTCCAACTCCGAGATGCTTGCACCAGCCCATAGATTGAGCGCTGGAGCTTGCACACTTTGTTAGCATTCTTAGGATCGACAAAACCTTCCGGCTGCATCATATACAACTCTTCCTTAAGGAAGCCATTAAGGAATGCCGTTTTGACGTCCATCTGCCATATCTCATAATCATAGTATGCGGCAATTGCTAACATGATTCGGATGGACTTCAGCTTCGCTACGGGTGAGAAAGTCTCATCGTAGTCAACCCCTTGAACTTGTCGATAACCCTTAGCGACAAGTCGAGCTTTGTAGATGGTCACATTACCATCCGCGTCCGTCTTCTTCTTAAAGATCCATTTGTTTTCTATGGCTCGCCGCTCATCGGGCAAGTCAGTCAAAGTCCATACTTTGTTTTCATACATGGATTCTATCTCGGATTTCATGGCTTCTAGCCATTTGTCGGAATCCGGGCCCGCCATCGCTTCTTCATAGTTCGAAGGTTCACCGTTGTCCAGGACAGGGTTGCCGTACCACTCTGGTGCGGAACGTGTCCTTGTGGACCTACGAAGTTCAGTAACTTGATCTGAAGCTTCATGATCATCATCATTAACTTCCTCCCCAGTCGGTGTAGGCACCACAGGAACATTTTCCCGCGCTGCGCTACTTTCCGGTTCGGAAGGGGTGACTATCACCTCATCAAGTTCCACTTTCCTCCCACTCAATTCTTTCGAGAGAAACTCCTTCTCCAGAAAGGACCCGTTCTTGGCAACGAAGATCTTGCCTTCGGATCTGAGGTAGAAGGTATACCCAATAGTTTCCTTAGGGTATCCTATGAAGACGCATTTTTCCGATTTGGGTTCGAGCTTTTCAGGTTGAAGTTTCTTGACATAAGCATCGCATCCCCAAACTTTTAGAAACGACAGCTTAGGTTTCTTCCAAACCATAATTCATACGGTGTCGTCTCAACGGATTTAGACGGAGCCCTATTTAAAGTGAATGTGGCAGTCTCTAAAGCATAGCCCCAAAATGAGAGCGGTAAATCGGTAAGAGACATTATAGATCGCACCATATCCAATAGAGTGCGATTACGACGTTCGGACACACCATTTCTCTGAGGTGTTCCAGGCGGCGTGAGTTGTGAAACTATTCCACATTTCCTTAAGTGTGCACCAAACTCGTGACTTAAATATTCTCCACCACGATCTGATCGTAGGAATTTTATTCTCCTGTCACGTTGATTCTCAACCTCACTCTGAAATTCTTTGAACTTTTCAAAGGTTTCAGACTTGTGTTTCATCAGGTAGACATATCCATATCTACTTAAATCATCAGTGAGAGTGAGAACATAACGATATCCTCCGCGAGCCTCAACACTCATTGGACCACACACATCGGTATGTATGATTTCCAATAAGTTGGTTGCTCTCTCCATTGTTCCGGAGAACGGAGTCTTGGTCATCTTACCCATGAGGCATGGTTCGCACGTGTCAAATGATTCATAATCAAGAGACTCCAAAAGTCCATCTGCATGGAGCTTCTTCATGCGCTTGACACCAATGTGACCAAGGCGGCAGTGCCACAAGTATGTGGGACTATCGTTATCAACTTTACATCTTTTGGTACTCACATTATGAACATGTGTAACATCACGTTCGAGATTCATCAAAAATAAACCATTGACCAGCGGGGCATGACCATAAAACATATCTCTCAAATAAATAGAACAACCATTATTCTCGGATTTAAATGAGTAGCCATCTCGAATTAAACGAGATCCAGATACAATGTTCATGCTCAAAGCTGGCAATAAATAACAATTATTGAGGTTTAAAACTAATCCCGTGGGTAGATGTAGAGGTAGCGTGCCGACGGCGATCACATCGACCTTGGAACCATTCCCGACGCGCATCGTCACCTCATCCTTTGCCAGTCTCCGTTTATTCCGTAGTTCCTGTTTTGAGTTACAAATATGAGCAACCGCACCGGTATCAAATACCCAGGAGCTACTACGAGTACTGGTAAGGTACACATCAATTACTTGTATATCACATATACCTTGGGTGTTGCCGGCCTTCTTCTTGTCCGCTAAATATTTGGGGCAGTTCCGCTTCCAGTGACCACTTCCCTTGCAATAAAAGCACTCAGTCCCGGGTTTGGGTCCATTCTTTGACTTCTTCCCAGTAACTGGTTTACCGGGCGCGGCAACTCCCTTGCCGTCCTTCTTGAAGTTCTTCTTACCCTTGCCCTTCTTGAACTTGGTGGTTTTATTCACCATCAACACTTGATGTTCTTTTCTGATCTCCCCTTCCGCTGATTTCAGCATTGAATATACCTCGGGAATGGACTTTTCCATCCCCTGCATATTGTAGTTCATCACAAAGCTCTTGTAGCTTGGTGGAAGCGACTGGAGGATTCTGTCAATGACCGCGTCATCCGGGAGATTAACTCCCAGCTGAGACAAGCGGTTGTGCAACCCAGACATTCTGAGTATGTGCTCACTAACAGAACTGTTCTCCTCCATTTTACAGCTGAAGAACTTGTCGGAGACATCATATCTCTCGACCCGGGCATGAGCTTGAAAAACCAGTTTCAGCTCCTCGAACATCTCATATGCTCCATGTTTCTCAAAACGCTTTTGGAGACCCGGCTCTAAGCTGTAAAGCATGCCGCACTGAACAAGGGAGTAATCATCAGCACGTGATTGCCAAGCGTTCATAACGTCTTGGTTCTGTGGGATTGGTGCATCACCTAGCGGTGCTTCTAAGACATAATCTTTCTTGGCTACTATAAGGATGAGCCTCAGGTTCCGGACCTAGTCCGTATAGTTGCTGCCATCATCTTTCAGCTTGGTTTTCTCTAGGAACGCGTTGAAATTGAGGACAACGTTGGCCATTTGATCTACAAGACATAGTGTAAAGATTTTAGACTAAGTTCATGATAATTAAGTTCATCTAATCAAATTATTTAATGAACTCCCACTCAGATAGACATCCCTCTCGTCATCTAAGTGAAACATGATCCGAGTTTAACTAGGCCGTGTCCGATCATCACGTGAGACGGACTAGTCAAGATCGGTGAACATCTCCATGTTGATCGTATCTTCTATACGACTCATGCTCGACCTTTCGGTCCTCCGTGTTCCGAGGCCATGTCTGTACATGCTAGGCTCGTCAAGTCAACCTAAGTGTATTGCGTGTGTTCCAAGGCCATGTCTGTACATGCTAGGCTCGTCAACACCCGTTGTATTCGAACGTTAGAATCTATCGCACCCGATCATCACGTGGTGCTTCGAAACAACGAACCTTCGCAACGGTGCACAGTTAGGGTGAACACTTTCTTGAAATTATTATAAGGGATCATCTTACTTACTACCGTCGTTCTAAGCAAATAAGATGCAAAAACATGATAAACATCACATGCAATCAAATAGTGACATGATATGGGCAATATCATTATGCTCCTTTGATCTGCATCTTCGGGGCACCATGATCATCTTCGTCACCGGCATGACACCATGATCTCCATCATCATGATCTCCATCATTGTGTCTTCATGAAGTCGTCACGCCAACGATTACTTCTACTTCTATGGCTAACGCGTTTAGCAACAAAGTAAAGTAATTTACATGGCGTTATTCAATGACACGCAGGTCATGCAAAATAATAAACACAACTCCTATGGCTCCTGCCGGTTGTCATACTCATCGACATGCAAGTCGTGATTCCGGTCCATCACATCATTCTCCTAATGATGTGATCCCGTTATCAATGACATCCAATGTCCATAGTCAGGAAACCATGACTATCTGTTGATCAACGAGCTAGTCAACTAGAGGCTTACTAGGGACAGGTTGTGGCCTATGTATTCACACATGTATTATGATTTCCGGACAATACAATTATAGCATGAATAATAGACAATTATCATGAACAAAGAAATATAATAATAACCATTTATTATTGCCTCTAGGGCATATTTCCAACATCAAGATCGTCATCATCTAGCTTAAGTGGACCATGTGCAAGGCAAAGGTTTGCTCTTGATAGGTTTTCTATTTTACCGGTCTCATGATGGTAGTTGGGAGACCGGGTTATAGGATCGATTGCCGTACTATCAAGGGGGGCTCTCGATGAGTAGCTTGATCGTATCGTTCATAGAGAGCTCAAACCAGTGCATCCTTGCATCATCTTTGTTGGTTCTTGTTTGGTTCTTCTCTTTGTGAGTTTTGGAGCTTATGGTCATCTTGATGACAAGCTCGAGTTCATCGAAAACGGAGTTCACTCGCATCTTCTATGATGTTTTCGATGTTGGAGGTTATGCCGGTTCTTCTCGCTGTTTTGATGCTACTCATCGTCTTGTATCCAACAAGCTTGAGTTTGCTCAATTCGGAGCTCATATGAAGAAGTTATGGCAGTTCTGGTTTTCTCCCTGCGGTAGTACCGCGGCCAGAGCGGCAGTACCGCTTATCGCCCCAAGCGGTAGTACCGCTGTCCAAAGCGGTAGTACCGCCTATGGCCATAAGCGGTAGTACGGCTACGGTTCCGCGCTGGTACCGCCTCGATTTTGGGTCTTGCATTTTTCGTGTCGAGTTTTGCAGTAGTTGCACGGCAGTAAGGCACGGCAGTTCCGCCTATAAGCGGTAGTACCGCCCCGATGGGCGGTAGTACCGCCTGTAAGCGGTAGTACCGCTCCGGTCGGGCGGTAGTACCGCTACTGCATTTTTGGTCCCGTGTTCTGCTCCTCCAGCGGTAGTACCGCTGGGGTGCGCCGTAGTACCGCTTATAAGCGGTACTACCGCCCCAAGGTTCATGTTTGGTTGCTCCTTTTCCCTGCTTCTTCCGCCAGAGCGGTAGTACCGCTCGTGGAGCGGTAGTACCGCTCGTGTGCGGGCTGAGCACATAACGGTTGGATTTTTTCCCTTCTATAAAAGGGGGTCTTCTTCCCCAATGAACCTTATCCTTTGAGCTCGTGTTCTTCCCCCATTGTTGACCTTCTTCGAGCTTGCTAACTCTCAATCCCTCCATGGATTCTTGCTAGTTTTTGAGGGAAAAGAGAGAGGAGATCTAGATCCACATTTCCACCAATCACTTTCTCCTCTATGTGAGGGGAACCCCTTGGATCTAGATCTTGGAGTTCTTGGTGTTCTCCTTCTTGTTCTTCCTCTCATTTTCCTCCCTAGCATTAGTTGCTTCGGTGGGATTTGAGAGAGAAGGACTTGGGCACTCCGTGTGCCCTTGCCATTGCATTTGGTGCATCGGTTTGAGTTCTCCACGGTGATACGTGGAAGTTACAAGTTGAGAAGCTTATTACTCTTGGGTGCTTGGTGCCCTTGAGCTTGTTCCTCTTGGGTGCTTGGGCGCCCTAGACGGTTGGTGGTGTTCGGAGCTCAATCATTGTGGTGTAAAGCTCCGGGCAAGCATAGGGGTCTCCAATTAGGTTTTGAAGATCGCGTGGAATCACGGCATCTTGCATTGTGCGAGGGTGTGAGGAGATTACGGTGGCCCTAGTGGCTTCTTGGGGAGCATTGTGCCTCCACACCGCTCCAAACGGAGATTAGCATCCGCAAGGGTGTGAACTTCGGGATACATCGTCGTCTCCGCATGCCTCGGTTATCTCTTACCCGAACCCTTTACTTATGCACTTTACTTTGTGATAGCCATATTGTTTCTTGTCATATATCTTGCTATCACTTAGTTGTTTATCTTGCTTAGCATAAGTTGTTGGTGCACATAGGTGAACCTAGTTGTTGTAGGTTTTGTGCTTGTCAAATTAACCGCTAGGTTTATTCCGCATTTGTTCAAGCCTAAACCGTAATTATTTTAAAGCGCCTATTCACCCCCCCCCCCCCCTCTAGGCGACATCCACGATCTTTCAATCCCGCAACTAACTCATTAGTCACATTGCTTGCAAGGCTTATCATGATGTGCATTACCGGGAGGGCCCAGAGATACCTCTCCAATACTCGGAGTGACAAATCCTAATCTCGATCTATGCCAACCCAACAAAGACCTTCGGAGATACCTGTAGAGCATCTTTATAATCACGCAGTTACGTTGTGACGTTTGATAGCACACAAGGTATTCCTCCGGTATCCGAGAGTTGCATAATCTCATAGTCAAAGGAATATGTATATGACATGAAGAAAGCTATAGCAATTAAGCTGAATGATCATTATGCTAAGCTAACGGATGGGTCTTGTCCATCACATCATTCTCCTAATGATGTGATCCCGTTCATCAAATGACAACACATGTCTATGGTTAGGAAACTTAACCATCTTTTATTAACGAGCTAGTCTAGTAGAGGCTTACTAGGGACACGGTGTTTTGTCTATGTATCCACACATGTATCAAGTTTCCGGTTAATACAATTCTAGCATGAATAATAAACATTTATCATGATATAAGGAAATATAAAATAACAACTTTATTATTGCCTCTAGGGCATATTTCTTTCGGCAGGTTGGACAGAGAGGAGTTGATGAGGACCGTCCGTGCCGTCTTAGACAACCATCTACCCTGCCAAGGCTCGATGCGGAGCTGGAGCTTGGCCACTGTCGGCCGCACCTCGGCAACAGATAGCGGAGAGTCAGTAATGGGTATCCCCAGGTAAGTCATGGGGGAGAAACCCAACTGACAGGCCCCAGACTTGGGCGAGTTATTGGAAGCTCAGGCCAATCGTACTAGTAGGAGGAGACATTTCTTCTAGTTAGTATTCACGGTGATGACAAGACCTTTTAGACGACGCGTAACAAGATGATGATCAAGCGGATCTTTTGCGCCGTGCCCCTCACTCTGTGTTTACTTTTCTGACCATGTAGCATTGGCACTCGCTTCCCAAGAAGCGGGGCGGAGATCGGCTGGGTGACATGATTGATGTGCTCACTTTGGTAGGGAGCCGACTTGCTTCGCCTCCTAGCCACTGATCCACTAACTCGAATGGAGCCTTGTATCATTTTTTTTCTTCTTCCGTGGATGTTGTGTTGTTACCTTTTTTTATGCATTATTAGAACTTGTTGTATGGATGTGGTCGTTTGCTTTATATATACTAGCACATATGCCCGTGCGTTGCAACGGGAGAAAAATTAACATATCCACCAAAACTTCTACTGTTGAAACTAAATTATATGCAGTTGTACCCACGACATAGGTGTCGCTGGGCGTAAGCTGTGATTGACTTCGAAGAAGTTTGTTGCAATAGTGGCATCCGAATTCACAACAATGGTGGTCGAGCTTTGCAGCATGCGGTGCGCCTTATAGCAACAACGGTGGTCCAGCTTTGGAGCATTGTACTTCTTGTAGCAGCATTAACTGGGCTTGCAATGTCGTGTGTCTCGTTTGCTGGAGCGACGCTCGATCGAAACTGCATGTAGATCAATCAGATATTTTTTTGGTAAATATGCAGCAAATTCCCATTTGACGTAGCAAAATCGCTGAGAAATAAAAACATTGACAGTATGAAAAGGCAGCACCGAAAAGATACTCAGTAAAATGCGCTAGCGGAGTCACACAACGGCTTGATTCTCTTTCACGGGGTTACGCACAAGCCAACCAAGCAGCCGTTTAATTAGAGTGAGTCAGCACAGTGCATGTCCTTCCGCTTTTGATGGATTAATTAGAGTCAATGTGCGAGCAGTGCATGTCCTTCCTTTATTTTAATGGGGGGCTCAATTTCTATTGGCAGGTGCAGCCATTGGGTAACTAAAATTATGCCATATCGGCTGTGTTAATTATTGGGCAGATTTATTGGTTTGTAAAGTGATTTATTAGGCTTCTAATATAAATTGGTCTGGTTCCTCCAAGCTTAAAAGTATGGCAAAATTCCTCCACTTCCGGCTGTAGTCGTGATCATCACCAACATCACCAGACAAACAACTCCCGGAGTTCGCCTTTACCGATCAATGGCCGTAAGGAGGGAGGAGCCGCACGAAAAGCGAGCCAAAGAAATTGATGTAGATCTCGCAAGGGAAATACTGGTCGACCTGCACACGGTGCGGCTGCTCACGTGATGCCAGCCGGAGGCTATTTCAAATCCGTCCAGGCTTTGCGCTCAACCATGCCAGCACCGTATAGATTAATACAGATGTGGTTTCGTTATTGGACTAAAGACATGTGATATTTTTCTTTTCCCGTTACAACGCACGGGCATGTTTACTATATTTTCAACCAAAATAGTTTGAATAATGCTGCCCTGCTTTGTTTTTTTTTTGTTACTTGTAAAGTTGTTTGAGTGGAATTTTCCCCGTGTTTTTAAGAAATATTCATATTTGGTACCTACTGGCTCTTATGTTTTAAACTCTTGGATATTGTGAGAATATTATAGATAATAAATTATGAATATTACAATCAAATATTACTTTTGCATATCGTGAGAATATTGTGGATAATAGGATTTTCAATATTACTTTAGTCTTAAAGCATTGCAGTTACAGACCACACATAAGGGAGGGGAGGATGGGAGGGAGGATAAGTGACGACATTTTTGATGCTATGTTAAAATAGAGAACGTGGACCTGAGTGAATGGTCTTGAATCATTCTTAGAGATGTGGTATTTTCTTTCTCCCGTTGCAACGCACGGGCATATTTCCCAATAGGGTAGACTTTTTTGTGTTTATTGACCGCCAACGTCTCGTAACAACATTCGAAAGGTACCACCGAAATATGTCCATCAATTGCTATGGAAGAAACAAAAAAACACTTCACTCTCCTATCCCAGTAAGCATGTAATGATTTAAGCCTAAACTTGGCATAAAACATAAGTAAAAACCTAAATGTGCGCTTTTGTGATGTTTTCTGTCACAAGCATCAACTTTAGGGGTAAAAAACGGAATTTACTCTTTCATTTATGATACACTTCAATTATTCCCGCCATGAATAAGAATTATGTACTTTCAGCATAACCATCTTTGCAAAAATGCTACACCTCTGCATAACTATTCAACAATTAATATTATAGAAGAGCTCACATTGATTGATCAATGTGATCTTGCATGTATAGTTGTTGAGTTCCTCCTTCGCATACCTAGCTTGATATGCAAATTAGTCTAAGTGAATGTCAGTTTTCTTCTGCACCGAAAGTAGTATGAAAATAAAAGATTTTGACCTTGGAGATGAACAGAAAAGGTAACATGAATGCTATTAGGGTATGCATTGCGTTGAGGATCCCAATTCTTGCAAATTATCTCTCTAGCACTCTTCGAGTTATGCAAAAACACATATGAAGTCAGATAGAAATAAATCAACAGCTGAAAAATTCAGAATAGTAGGAATACGAAATTCCTCTTTCATACATAAAAAAACCCTCTTTCCTCCTCCTTGTAGAATAGTAACTTCTTGTGCAATCAATTTAGCTATGGAAAAACTGATTTCACAGGGTGCATGTAGTCGTCCCGTTGGCTTACATGCGAGTTCTCAGTAGCAATAAATCGAGCCATCTACTCTCCACCGGATCGATGCAGCTGTGTAAACATTATACGTAAGTAGCGTAATGCTAACACAGATCAATCAAGCTAGCCGGCAACTTGTATTTTGCTGCTGCTCCTGTGTACACGTGTGTTTTTTACCAGTCGACCGTACTTGCTTTGTATACGTGCGTCGTCACATAGTACTGATATTTTGCTTCCTTCCTTAATTTCACGAGCAGGATTCATCTTCTTATTCTCTTTCCAATCATGTGGAGGAACGGACCAGCTTATTCTCCTTTCCTTCCTTATATTCTCTTTCATTCCTTATTTATCTGAACATGACAAATTATTTCCTTCCTTTTTGATTCCTGAGAAGGCTCCTTGATATCCAGAAAATTCAAATACGTATTTAAGTTGAGAGGATTGCGTGTAAGGGACCGAGGTGGGACTAATATACAGGTCAGGCTTCCTTTACAACGCATTGTTCGTGGTACCTTAGCTGGTATCGACAGTATTTGATTGCCATCGCATCGGTCAGGAAGGATCGATCGTGCCTGGGAAACCGATCGTGGGTGCTTGAGGAAAAAGAGCCAATATCTGGGAACTTTACTTTAGTACCACCTCGTGTATATGTTTTAAATTCAAAGTAAAAGCGTAAACTTATGAGAAAAAGCGTATTGTGACAGTGAACCCACGGAGTCAATCCGTGCTTTATTATTATTATTATTATTATTATTATTATTATTATTATTATTATTATTATTATATTACTAGCACAAATGCCCGTGCGTTGCAACGGGAGAAAATAAATACCATACATATCTAATTCAATAAGCCATGACATATTCGGCATTATCTAGTAATGGTGTCATACCACCCAAATCTTCCCCATTTGTCCGGAAGTATAGTCCGATCACTGTCCAGAGAAAAGAGAGAGGAAAAAAACAAACCGGATCCTCACTTTGTCCTCATATGACCGGACAGTCGTAAATGGGCATGTCCACATCAAATATAAGAAGAATATGAGGATGTCCGTGTATGTCTGAGAAGCCATTCACGTAGGATATAGTTCACACCGGATTATCTTTTCTCTTTGTTTACCCTCTCTCCATCTACAATTCAAAAACAACGTAAGAAACATGGTTGCATGCATGTACAAATAGAGACTCGATATAAAGAGCTCACTCGGTGGGGTCCAGTTGATGCCACGTACAGTCACGTGTAGTTCAAGCGAGCAACCACGTTCTATTTATCTATCGCCCTATCAAGCGGCTGCCACTTCAAAGCTTATCCCCTCGTGGCGATGTGAGTCGGTGCTGCGAGATGCATTGCGTACCTGCGAGCCTCGGCGCTGCAAGGTATGTACCTGGGAGCCCAAGCTCGTGCGTCCGAGCACCCCCAACCCCGCCGCCAGCTCATCTCACCGGAGAAGCAACACCAGCGGCGGCGCCCCGGTGCCTTCCCTCTCTCCTGCATGGCTTGCCGCCTCCTGTTCCTTCGTCAGGGAAGGACGCGTTCGCGCCTGGATGCCCAGACACCAGCTCATCTCGCCAGAGGGAGCACTAGCGCCGCCGCCCTCTGTGCTTTCCTTTTCTCTCCCACCCCCCGCATGGCCCGCCGCCTCGTGTTATCCGGCAGGAATGACGCGGTCGCGCCCGAGCTCCTAGCCGCTAGCTCGTCTCGAGGGAGTCCGGCGCGTCGCCGGAGGAGCACCAGCGCCGCCGCCCTTGGTGCCTTCCTTTACTCTCCCACCCCCCGCATGGCCCGCCGCGGTCGAGCAAGCAGGTCAGCCCGATGCCTTGTAAATCATGGTCAGTTGCTTGGGCTTCTTCGCTTCATTCGCTTCCTTTGTGCTGGGTTAATTCTTCTTTGCTTCCTTCTCTTCGGTACCCTTGTTGATCCGGTTTTGCCTGGGCTGAGTTTGGTGGGCTAAGGCCAGATGATGATACATAGCAAAAAGAATATGTGCATTACCAAGGATAATTATTTTTGTATAGATATATGGAGAAGCGTGTGTAAATAAATCAGTACCACCTTAGATAGTTAAAAAACTAATATGGGTTAGTAGATCAAAAAATCGGAGAAATGCACCTTACTTTATTAGTAGGCTGACAAAAAAGACCCGTGTATTGAAAACGGAGAATATCACACACCCTATCCCTGATAATAATGCCTCAAGACCTTCCTTTGTAAATGTACTCCACATGATGATGGCGTAACACCCGCCCTTCTGCCGCTACCGCGGTAGCCAACTCACACATCCTCCTCCTGCTAGCATGACCATCAAGCACAGGAAAGATCTCGGAAAAATTATTGCCATCTTTATGGTCCACGATTTTGTACAAATGCGGCAAAAATTTAGAGTAGCATCATGGGGGTATTTACTCTTCTTTCATGAACCCGTATAAATATAAGCCGATAAAAAACAAAACTTAAGTGTCCTAAATTCGTAAGCAAATAGTAGTTGGTAGATCATATACGCACTTATTCTAAATGTGCGAATATAATAGGATGAGTGACAGATACACTTATACAAATATTGCATTTGCACTTTGGACCTTATGTAGTACTGCATCATCAAAATATAAAATGTTTTGTCTAGATTTAGACAAAATAATCTCTTATACATTATTACAGAGGCAGTATATGGGGCATTAGTTGACAATCACTCCATCTTTAGTACTACTATGCATCTTATTCATCTCATCTGTGTTCCTAAAAGTAAATGTATATTAGATGTTTGTATTATAAACTATAAAAAAATAAAGAACACTGAATTTCATGGGTGATCTATCCTGGCTTTAGCTCAAGCACGTAGACCCATCTGACTTATATCTGCACATGGATACTGGTAGTATACTATAGCTGACCAGCTAAAATAATTCACTTGGATCCACTACCAACCTTATCTCTTCAGCAGCCAGTGCTTTCGTCAATGCCCAGACCAAATAGAGATGAAGGAAGCAAAGGGGAGGTGCCCGCACAACTCGTACGCAACTGAATCTGGCCGCTGGGCGATGTAGAACCGAGGTGGCGAGGTCGGAGGTCGAACAGACCACAGCAACTGCGCTGCTCCTATGGTCGTTGGAGTGGCGCCCGTGGCCACCAGCGCGGCGGCTGCACCCCTGTGCACAGCGTCGCCGGCAAACTCCCATGGCTGACCTCATAGAGCGCCACTCCGTTTTGTCCGCATGCGGCGTCCCGCGCCCTTCCTCGCCAGAACCGGCCGGCCCAAACCCTTCATCACAACTCCGTCCGCTTCTCTGCCTCCCTCGAGCGAGCATAGCTGTCGCGGCCACCACTCCTCCACCTTGCCGCGCTGTTGTCGTCATTGTCGCTTTCCTTGCCGGTCCTCCCAGCCCCGGGCGACCTCGTGTGGGTGCTGCCATGGACGAGTACACAACTCGAGCTTGCCTCCTCCCCCTCCGTACCTTGCTCGAACACCGTCGCCGCCAGCCAAGCTCTGCCCCGGCGAGCCTCCTGTTCCTCTTCTTCACTTCCCCGGAGCCACAGGCATGCTCCTGCTCGAGACGCCGTCGTCGCCTGACAGTGCTCGGAGTCACCACTGCCACCGATGCCGCCGGATTGCCCTCAACCCCCTCTTTCTTGATCTCGATCTACATAGCCCGGACACGAACTCTGATGACTTCGATCTAAATCAGAGAAGGACATAACGGGGCAGGAGGTTGCAGATCGATGATGGTAGGGGTGGCGTGGGGAGGTGAAGGATAAGACTGGCCGCCGCCGCCGTACGCGTACCCGTACGGATCGACGGGGGAAGGCAGCGAAGGATCCCGTGATCGAAGCGTTTTCTCAGATTTTAGCCACGAAAAAGTTGGACGACCCGTCTCGGACGACCGACGAAAATCTGGATTAATTGCGTGCTTGGGAGATTAGTACCACCTCGTTTATTTTACGATTTTGTCCATATAAATCGTAAAAGCGTATTATGACATGAGAAGAAAGCGCATTGTGACGATGAACCCAAAAAAGTCAATCCGTACTTTATTATTAATTAATATTAATATTAATATAATATATATATATATATATATAATTAACTAGCACACATGCCCGTGCGTTGCAACGGGGTAATATATATGGTAGGCCCCTAGCTAAATTAGCATGTCTTAAGACTTCCATATCTTCACTGCTTTTTTTTTTTGCCCTCATCGATGGAGGCCATGGTGTCCACCTGATGACAAACATGTCCGAAAGTGGTCAATTCTATGATAAAACACACAACACACCTGTCATTAAACTTCACCAACGCACGACACACCTGTCATTAAACCTCACCAACGCAAGAGAATGTTTAAAGTTTAAAAACTATAGTTGCCAAGTTCGACGTGATGGCCACCCTCCGTGAGCTACTCCTCACACCTGGTCTATGCACCATTATCCTCTACAGTTTGGAGCAAGAGTTGCGCATCTAGACAACACATGGACCTTGCAGTTAAGAAGTGAGTTCTAGGCCACAATAGCGCTACCTTCGGCAGACCAGTTTAGAACTGCCAAACTAATCCCATTTGTGCATCATATAGCCAGAGAATGGGGGGTTTAAATTATATGCGTCATTGTGTCAGCCAGGTCCGCCTTTCTAAACTAAATATTATGTCTGGAATATAAAAAATCTGAAATATTTGTGCATTAGTAATTGCAAGAAGTAGAAATTCACGTCTATAAGAAGCAGTAGCGCACACAACCAAAAATTACCTCACCACAAATAACCTAGATTCTGACCTTAGGTGGTTGGATCCGGTGATGGCGGCTATTGAGCGTCGCTCCCTTTCTGAAGGCGTTGCTGTTGAAGAATCTCGTCGTTCATTTGGTGTAATAAGATGGTTGGTGCGGATATGGTCATTGATGTAGTTTGCCGATTATGGATTTGATCGATTCAGGTTTTTTTTCTCACCTATGCATAGCTTTGGTCTTGTATGACTTTGCTATTTGTTGGTATGTTCTTGTGTGCGTGTGTTGGTGTTGGCTGTGTGCATCCTAACTATGCAGAGGCCGGGTGTGCTCATCCTCTATTTTGAGCCAATAAAATTCACCCTTTGTCGAAAAACAAATAGCTACAATTTTAGTGTGTAAGCAGCAGCACATCCAATTTCCACGCATGCACACGCACAAAGATCAAGTGCCACACCGCCTTGATGCCACAAGACCTGAAGGAAAAAATAGAGTGGTTGAAAATATGGGCTCTCTTTCGCAAAAAAACGAGCTCTCATCGTCTTGTGTGCACGCCAACGACTTTGGGCAAGAAGACACCATGCATCCACAAGCCTAGATCTAGGCAGTTGGAAGACTTTTTACACGAGCCATATACCAGATTCTTATCTCTTCTTGAAAAGCTTTGTCTATGGCCACCATATGCAGCCATGGATTGGTGCAACCGTGAGAGGGAAAAGGTTGACCAACACCTAGGAACTATTATGAGTACGATGTGCAGATGCGGTGGCCAGTAGGGATGCATCCAAGCACCTTCAATCTGCCCTCACACCGCCACCTCTGAGTGCAAGATCTCGGCATGTTAATCCGTAGCGTCAGGGGAGGACAATTTCTAGGACGTTGTGATGTCTCTGCAGCCAAGGATCTCATCTTCCTCCTTATGATCCCCTCTGCCTTGCTGCCTTCGCTGTTGCCACCAAACGCGCGACGGCCGGAGTGCCGGACGTAGTCCCTGCATGTGAGCTCATTGCCATCCTACGATGCCACCTGGCTGGGAAGATCAGGCCATCCAGTCGTGGCTGCGCATGGCGCCCAGCGCCTCTACAACATCCTTTTTTAACACGGCCATAACAGCGGCCGGCGGCGATCACGATGGACCAGGTCCATGCCGGCAAGACCAACGACGGTTCGGCTGTCGGTGAGGCGGAGGGAGAGCATCAGGCATGTGGATGGCATCGGCGAGTTCCTGCCGTGATGGTGGCCCGGCTGTCGGCGAGGGCGATGGAGAGAATCAAGCTCTTGGACTTGCGGTGGTTTGGCGGCGGCATCGTCGAGTTCGTGCGATATATGAGGAGGAAATCTAGGGGATTCTCTATGCGCCTGTTCTCTTTGTATTAGGGATTAGTAACGTATAGTTATTTATAAGTTTGGGAGTTTCCCAGTTCGTTCTTCAACGGGAGTTATCTCTGGAGTCTGAAACCTACACGTAACGTAGGACAAGGTGTCGGCTTAAAGTAACATCTAAAAAGGGACCGTAGATTTAATTAGTACCACCTTGAATTTTGGAAAAAATATGGACGTGTTGGAAAAAAACTGAAAACGTAAATTCACGAGAAGAAGCGTATTGTGATGGTGAACCCGACAAAGTCAATCCGTGCTTTATTATATAAATATATATATATATATTATTAAAATATATAAATATAAATATAAATATATATATATTATTATATTATTATTATTAATTATTATAATTCTATTATATTATTATTATTATTAGGGAAAGATAGCAAAAGAGCCCGTGCGTTGCAACGGGACACAAATTTTAACTTATTAATTCCTCTAGAAAGGATGAACGGGTTAACTCTGCATCCTTTGAATAGTAATGCTTAATTTGTGTGATGCTTGAATTGGATGGTGAACAACAAAAACTCACCTCATCTCTCATTTTTCCTAATGTCTATCCTCTGCTAGCTTCATGAAGATGACTTCTTTGAATACTCTACATAGTACCTGTAGAAAGCAAATAATATGATTAGTTTTGGAGAACAATAGTTGGGTAAATAAAATTTGATGCTATTCTTTTCATTACAGAGTGATGTGCCAGTGGAAAGTACCCATATGCATGTCTTCACTCTTAACAATCTCATGCCACGATTGCATTCGCAATCTAGGGAGAACTTTTCTCAGATAATGGGGAAAAGATCAAACTATCAGATAAGATTTATTTTTCTCTGATGAATTTTTTGTAATAACAAAAAAACTATCATAAGATCTCTTTTCCTGGTCTGATCAATTTTTGTAATAATGAAGCAACTATCAACTGTTGGATGAAATGAATTACCCAAAAATATAGGGAGAATTATTTGAGTGAAGCTATAAGAAATGAATAAAATCATCCAGTAAGTTAGTCCACATGAAATCAATGAACATACTTCTCATGTCGTTGGCAGATTACCTTTGATAAGCTATAAGCAAATAGTTATAGTTTTCTTGTCAAGAAAGGCAAACAAAATCCATCAGAAGACGTTAACTTACCATGGAATTGTATATTTGTGTATCTTGTCGACAGAAGGTCTTAGCAACTGTCAAGTTTGGCAACTAAGCAGTGCCGAGTAATTTACTTCATAATTATGCACTCTGACAGGTAGCAATAGCAAGGTATTCCAGCATTATTCCCTTTCGAATATAACGTTGTCGCCATCCCTTCCATCCGTCCTCTGATCTCCCTCTCCCTGGTGATCAACATTATTAGAATTCAGAATAGGACCAACAGTTTCTTACTTTACGGAACCCGAAAAACCATCGAGCGACCGGAGGCACAGCCACACACGCACACACGCGGATTCCATCGCCATCAATTTTCTTGAATGGATAGATAGATAGTACACTACATCATCCAATACTAAAAAGTATTAGTGGTCTTCCGCTCTTCCTTGTTGAAGCCTTGTCTGAAGTACATCTAGCCCCCATCAACTCAAAGGGAAACAAAAGAAGAATTCAAAATCGCGATTGCTGCTATCGATCACAGTCATGGCTCTTCACAAGCTTCTGCCGGCCTCCGTGCAGCCGCCCTGTAGAGCTACTCCACCGCGGCCGCGCACTTCGATGGCGGCGCAGCGAGGGCAAAGGCCAAGCCGGTTGGCTACCTCGGCTGCTGGGATGATCGGGCTATTGTTGGCGCTGGGGCTGCACACGGCGCGCCAGCAGCTCGCAAAACATCCGCCTCGACAAGCTCAAGTTGAGATCGTGGGCTCGTGGCCGAGGTAGCGAACCTTGACCTCGCCCTCCATGACACCGAGCGTTTTCATGGCCGCTCCATGTTCCAGATGGTCGCCCACGTCCGGGACGATCGCTCTCTCGCCGGATCTTGGTATGGTGGCGGCGATGGATCCGTGGAGGTTGGATTTTTCTGCGGAGTGGGAGATGAGAGAAGAACGTGCGTGTTGACCGACTTAGGAGCGGAGGACGTGTTCGGATCTGTCTTGTTTTGGGCCTCTGATTCGTCTTCTAATCGGTCTCTTTGTTCGATTTGTTTGTTGGGCCAAACACGTTGAAGCCCAATATGCTGTAGGTCGCTTGTGTTCGATCTGAGCGGACGGAATTTCGATGGTAAGAAGCAATAGTATCACCTCGGATGTAGAAAATAATATAGGCGAAAAAAACTGAAAACGTAAATTCATGGGAAGAAGCGTATTGTGACGGTGAACCCGACAGAGTCAATCCGTGCTTTATTATTAGGGAGAGATTAGGGAAAGATAGGACGCTAATATCTAACTCGAAGTCACCCAAAAACGAACGATGAGTTGTTCACTGCCAACGGTATTTCTGTGCGACCCTTGGCTGTCCCAAAACGTGTGCAGGAAAAAAATGGCTAGGCCCAAAATAGTTTGATATTTTGGGGAAAAAACATCAACCAGAAAAGAAAAAATATATGATACAGAAAAGGCATAAAAACATAATCTCTACTACTTAAAAAGAATGCAACGTTTCCATTTCACCTTTCTTTGCGCCACCTCTTCGTCCAACCTTCCTTCTATGATAATAAATCAACTTAATTTACTTACCTTATGAACCAGTTCCACTTTAACTTACTTACCAAATTCCGGATCAAAATATAAGATAATTTATGGGAGAATTTGATGATCATTTACTTATACAATCGCATTATTATATATAGGTAAATCACAAGCCGACGTACTAGAAAATTTATATTCTGTTGCAACGCACGAGCATTGTTCTAGTTTACAAAATATTGTCATGGTAGACAACCATAAAAAGAACATACATGGCAAACTTGCAATATTAATTAAAAAGATGTACAAGGAATTTGCCATGCACAATATTTTCATTCTCCAAAACACATCGAAATCACAAGTTGCCATTATTAATTTCTTTTGCCACGTTCTTAATACTAAAACTGTCATGTTATCGATAGTAAAATGTCATGCTCTTAATAATAAAATTGTCATCCTCTTATTAATCAAAATGCCATGTTAATTATTGATTATTAAATTGCCATCGTCTTAAAAATAAAAATGACATGTTATTGACTATTAAAATGACATACTTAATAATAAAACTGCCATCCTTTTATTAAAAATGCCATGCCAATAATTACTAAAAATGTCATGCTCTTAATAATAAATCTGTCATCCTCTTATTAATAAAAATTCCATGTTATTAATTATTAAAATGCCATACTATTAATAATAAAACTACAATCCTCTTATTAATAAAAATGACATGTTATTAATTATTACAATGACATGCCTTAATAATAAAAATGCAATGTGAGAAATTAAAATGCCATGTTTTTGGATGACAGAAAAATGTCATGGTTTGAATGGAAAACAGAATTTCCATGCTATCTATAATAAAAATTACATGGCAAGTTTAGAAGAAACCCCCTCTAAAAGATACGGACTTTTGTTCTTTCAAAAATGAAAATAAAATCAGGAGTTTCATTATTTTAAATGAAAAAACTAATTTAAAAGATCCTTGAAAGTATATATAGCAACTTTTATTCTCAAGATAGCTTCGGTCCAAGTGGTAAACGCTCTTCTCATTGCTGAAGGAGGACAATGGGTTCTATCCCCTCCGCGCCCCCTCGGTGGTACTCCCTTAATATAGGGTGTATAGTTTTTGGCATGAAAATTAAAGAACGCATGTGGAGGAAAAATTTCACAAGTTTTGAGCTAGCTTACACCTGACTAATTGACATGATAAATAGAGGAGCTTGCCTAATATAAGGAAATGTAATCAAATCCCTAAAAACATAATCCAGACAAGTAGTGCAATCGCAATACACCTTATATTTCAGATTTTTTTTCTCAAAAATATATACACCTTATATCTAGGAACGGAGGGAGTATATTTTATGGGGTAGAATAAAAATAGGGAACCCTGACGTGGCACCATCTTTGCGTCACGATTCATGCCAGAAAATCGTACCGTAGCCGATGTCGTTGGGAAACGCCAGATAGCATACGTTTGGCAAATAGCATTTCGTTTATATGTAAACTGAGGCGAAAGGAGCAACTACCTTTCCTTTTCTACTTTGCGAGTAGTCCGCGTATGGATTGTCTTTTGTTCTTAACTAGATGACTCGTTGCACTAATGGCGCAAAGGCGGAGAGGGAGCCAAGTATTGTGAGAATATTTGGACACCCAAGTCGAAAACCAAATGTGGCAACACTCCCGCATCCTCTGCTTGGAAGCCGCCTTTTCTCACCGGATCTAACATAGATACATTATTCTTCAAGAGTAAATTTCAGAGAAAATATAAAGCATGAAAGGCTTTAAGTTGTACTATTGAGACCATACCACCATATCTTCATTTAGTTTCTTTGGAAATCTAAAGGCCTAAGAGGACGGTACATGCGAGAAGCTGTGAATTCACAACAAAAAACTAAACTAACTTCAAAACAAACATTTCAAGTTTGGAAGCCACAAAGAAGTAGCCCAGATCTCTCATTGTAGTGCAGGTTCAAGAAAATGGGCTGAATGACCATCATAGCAACATGTAGAAGCAGCAAAAATATAGGCTTGGTGTGTAATTGATCATGAAAGATAGCTTGGTCAGTTTCTCCATTGTTGGCTTATACTAAGCAAGAACATCAGCCTGCAGAGAAGAAAAATGAAGGACTGCTTTATTCTGCGGTGCATCCACAATAGTACAGCAAATAAAGTAGTTAAATGTGCGCTAAGATGTAAGACCTTTTAGATCACTATTTTAGTGATCTAAAAGGTAAGTAGTGATCTAAAAGGTCTTGTATTAGTTTGAAGAGGGAGTACTTAATGAGACTGTAAGCCAGTACATCAAAGTCATGCCGGCTTCCCATTGATTTGATCAAACCAATATGACAAAGGGAAGGTGAAACTTCAGAAGACCATATAAATTGACCGTGATGTCTTAATTTAAAACTCTGAAATGAAGTAATAAACATTAAGTCTGAATGTTGTCACTAAAAAAGCATAAAAAAGGCAGACCAGCCAGCAGTGCATCATAATTAGTGGTTCATCATGGGCAAACCAGGCAGCAGTAGCCTAATAACTTAGACGGAAAAAATGCAAGAAGTCAAAGCACAAGGTGGGAAATAGGACCAAGCATTGACCGGTAACCAAATAATGAAGGAATATCCCCATGAAAATCAAGAACGGTAAATTAGCATCCAGAAGTACATAGAAACAAATATTCCGCTTGGCAGAGTGTGATCTCAGTATGATGTCAATAGCTGGGACTAAGAAGGTAACCACGTAGAGTGTCACACCTAAGGGTGTTTTCTTACGTCTCTACTCTCTAGTAATACAAGTCACTATTGATTGATTTAACTAAGGTATGCTTCAGCTGGGTATTTATAAAGGAAATTCACACTATGCGTTTTTACCAGCGAGTAGAGAGCAACTGAAAGACTTATGTTTTTAAATGCAAGAACAAACCTCATCAAGCTGCTGTGCAGACTTATTGTCAGTGGAAGATGCTACAGCTGAGCAAAAATGGCTTGGGATTTCTTCTATGCCTGCTGCTCGCTCCTGCAGCAATTATTTAGAACAACAAAACAATTTACTGTGAGATGAGAGAAGGCACACTAAAGAAGCACATCCGTAAGTGTATATCTAATAATATAGATGCTACAAATCAATAGAACTAAAATACTCCAGTAATTGGGATCAGGTAGATCTATGTCTACATCACCAAATCAGAAGTTTAGTTACCTGTGGTTCGCTTGATAGCAGTTGCAGGTTTTCATGCGCTAAAGTCAAGAACCGACCAACAGCGACCAAATCTAAGCACAACCATCCCTCACAATTTGAATTCCACCCCAGCAAGTACAGACACGTCCTCTGCAACCTCACACAGATAGGAAAGCGTCATAAAGCACACCACACTACTCTGCTACCACAACCTCCAAAACATGTATAACGACTGAAATAAGCGGACACATTCTGCTCACACACAAGCATGACATATAAGCGGGACGAGGCCGAACAATACACGATGGCGTGCCAGATCCAGAAACTTAAAATGATCAGCAATTTAAACACCATGACAACATGTACAGGAAAGGAAATATGCATTTTAGCTAGATAGAAAGCAAGCAAACCTCGATGACAGAACAGCGATGCAACAAAGAAGAAGATCGGGACGCAGCAACACAAGAGATCGCAGAACCTAATAAATAAATGGACATGAAGTGGTCAGTGCACCGGCATGCTATGGAATAGACAGGTAAAAGAAGATTCGTTCCCCGGACAAATTAAAGAACGGTCCATTTACCTGAGTTAGACAGGAGAAGCAGGCAAGCAGAGCAGCCAAGATGGATGAGCATACCAAGGACGAGCGGCCGGCAAAACCAAACGCAAAAACAGAAACCAAATAGAGATCAATTTTCAGCTGAACCAGTAGATTCACTCCTTCGGGTATGCATCCTAATTGGTCCTACAAAGATCACAAGAAATTAGAGGATGGAACTTGACTGCCTTCTGTATCATTTGGAGGACAAAAGAAGCTAGAAAAATTGCGATGAACCACTAATCCCTGCTAAAACTACCTATCTTTGCCCTGTGATATATGGATAATATTAGAAAGTAGAGAAAAGCACCTGCCAATTTTACTTCATCGTGCAAAAGCTGTCAGCCATGCGCATCAGTGATTTCTCACGTGTTCTGCATAAAGAAAACATATACATATAAGTATATAAGATCGCCATTAGTGCTTATGTAAGGCACTGTTCTGTTTACCAGTTGGACTGTAAGGCAATAAAGGCCATTCTCTGAACCTTCATGCAAATAATTAATCATCCAAAATGGAAGTAGCCACTAACAATAGAGCTTTGTCCTCATATCCCTAAAGAAGTGGAAAACAAGCAAATGGTTGTCATGTTTTTCTTACCCAATTCAGCACCTCCAACCTTAGGTACACATCATGCCATTGGTCCACATAGCAAAGATCAATCATATCACTTGTCGAAATGATGCAGCCACTGCAAACAATAGAGCTCTCTCCTCATACCCCTAAAGAAATGAAAAACAAGCAAATCAAATTTTCTGTATAGAAGCACACTCACATAAGCAAACCGGAGGCAATATGCTGTTGGGGATCGTAGCAGAATTTTAAAATTTCCTACGCATCACCAAGATCCATCTATGGAGTATACTAGCAACGAGGGGAAAGGAGTGCATCTACATACCCTTGTAGATCGCGAGCGGAAGCGTTCAAGTGAACGGGGTTGATGGAGTCGTACTCGCCGTGATCCAAATCACCGATGACCGAGTGCCGAACGGACGGCACCTCCGCGTTCAACACACGTACGGAGCAGCGACGTCTCCTCCTTCTTGATCCAGCAAGGGGGAAGGAGAGGTTGATGGAGATCCAACAGCACGACGGCGTGGTGGTGGAAGTAGCGGGGATCTCGGCAGGGCTTCGCCAAGCTTCTGCGAGAGGGAGAGGTGTTGCAGGGGGAGAGGGAGGCGCCAGGGGCTGTGGTACTGCTGCCCTCCCTCCCCCCACTATATATAGGCCCCTGGGAGGGGGGCGCCGGCCCTGGATCCCATCTACAAGGGGGGGGGGCGGCGGCCAGGGGGAAGCTTGCCCCCCCAGGCAAGTGGGGCGCCCCCCCACCCCTAGGGTTTCCAACCCTAGGCGCAGGGGGAGGCCCAAGGGGGGCGCCCCAGCCCACTAAGGGCTGGTTCCCTTCCCACTTCAGCCCATGGGGCCCTCCGGGATAGGTGGCCCCACACGGTGGACCCCCGGGACCCTTCCGGTGGTCCCGATACAATACCGATAACCCCCGAAACTTTCCCGGTGGCCAAAACTGGACTTCCTATATATAATTCTTCACCTCCGGACCATTCCGGAACTCCTCGTGACGTCCGGGATATCATCCGAGACTCCGAACAACTTTCGGGTTTCCGCATACTCATATCTCTACAACCCTAGCGTCACCGAACCTTAAGTGTGTAGACCCTACGGGTTCGGGAGACATGCAGACATGACCGAGACACCTCTCTGGTCAATAACCAACAGCGGGATCTGGATACCCATGTTGGCTCCCACATGTTCCACGATGATCTCATCGGATGAACCACGATGTCGAGGATTCAATCAATCCCGTATACAATTCCCTTTGTCAATCGGTATGTTACTTGCCCGAGATTCGATCGTCGGTATCCCAATACCTTGTTCAATCTCGTTACCGGCAAGTCTCTTTACTCGTACCGTAATGCATGATCCCGTGGCTAACTCCTTAGTCACATTGAGCTCATTATGATGATGCATTACCGAGTGGGCCCAGAGATTCGTCATACGGAGTGACAAATCCCAGTCTCGATCCGTGCCTACCCAACGGACACTTTCGGAGATACCCGTAGTGCACCTTTATAGTCACCCAGTTACGTTGTGACGTTTGGCACACCCAAAGCACTCCTACGACATCCGGGAGTTGCACGATCTCATGGTCTAAGGAAAAGATACTTGACATTGTAAAAAGCTCTAGCAAACGAACTACACGATCTTTTGTGCTATGCTTAGGATTGGGTCTTGTCCATCACATCATTCTCCTAATGATGTGATCCCGTTATCAATGACATCCAATGTCCATAGTCAGGAAACCATGACTATCTGTTGATCAACGAGCTAGTCAACTAGAGGCTTACTAGGGACACGTTATGGTCTATGTATTCACACATGTATTACGATTTCCAGATAATACAATTATAGCATGAACAATAGACAATTATCATGAACAAAGAAATATAATAATAACCATTTATTATTGCCTCTAGGGCATATTTCCAACAGTCTCCCACTTGCACTAGAGTCAATAATCTAGTTACATTGTGATGAATCGAACACCCATAGCGTTCTGGTGTTGATCATGTTTTGCTCTAGGGAGAGGTTTAGTCAACGGATCTGCTACATTCAGGTCCGTATGTACTTTACAAATATCTATGTCTCCATTCTGAACACTTTCACGAATGGAGTTGAAGCGACGCTTGATATGCTTGGTCTTCCTGTGAAACCTGGGCTCCTTGGCAAGGGCAATAGCTCCAGTGTTGTCACAGAAGAGTCATCGGGCCCGACGCATTGGGAATCACCCCTAGGTCGGTAATGAACTCCTTTATCCAGACTGCTTCCTGTGCTGCCTCTGAGGCCGCCATGTACTCCGCTTCACATGTAGATCCCGCCACGACGCTTTGCTTGCAACTGCACCAGCTTACTGCCCCTCCATTCAAAATATACACGTATCCGGTTTGTGACTTCGAGTCATCCAGATCTGTGTCGAAGCTAGCGTCGACGTAACCCTTTACGACGAGCTCTTCGTCACCTCCATAAACGAGAAACATATCCTTAGTCCTCTTCAGGTACTTCAGGATATTCTTGACCGCTGTCCAGTGTTCCATGCCGGGATTACTTTGGTACCTTCCTACCAAACTTACGGCAAGGTTTACATCAGGTCTGGTACACAGCATGGCATACATAATAGACCCTATGGCCGAGGCATAGGGGATGACACTCATCTTTTCTCTATCTTCTGCCGTGGTCGGGCATTGAGCCGTGCTCAATTGCACACCTTGCAATACAGGCAAGAACCCCTTCTTGGACTGATCCATATTGAACTTCTTCAATATCTTGTCAAGGTACGTACTCTGTGAAAGACCAATGAGGCGTCTTGATCTATCTCTATAGATCTTGATGCCTAATATATAAGCAGCTTCTCCAAGGTCCTTCATTGAAAAACACTTATTCAAATAGGCCTTTATACTTTCCAAGAATTCTATATCATTTCCCATCAATAGTATGTCATCCACATATAATATGAGAAATGCTACAGAGCTCCCACTCACTTTCTTGTAAACACAGGCTTCTCCATAAGTCTGTGTAAACCCAAACGCTTTGATCATCTCATCAAAGCGAATGTTCCAACTCCGAGATGCTTGCACCAGCCCATAGATTGAGCGCTGGAGCTTGCATACTTGTTTAGCATTCTTAGGATCGACAAAACCTTCCGGCTGCATCATATACAATTCTTCCTTAAGGAAGCCGTTAAGGAATGCCGTTTTGACGTCCATTTGCCATATCTCATAATCATAGAATGCGGCAATTGCTAACATGATTCGGACGGACTTCAGCTTCGCTACGGGTGAGAAAGTCTCATCGTAGTCAACCCCTTGAACTTGTCGATAACCCTTAGCGACAAGTCGAGCCTTATAGATGGTCACATTACCATCCGCGTCTGTCTTCTTCTTAAAGATCCATTTATTTTCTATGGCTCGCCGATCATCGGGCAAGTCAGTCAAAGTCCATACTTCGTTTTCATACATGGATCCTATCTCGGATTTCATGGCTTCTAGCCATTTGTCGGAATCCGGGGCCGCCATCGCTTCTTCATAGTTCGAAGGTTCACCGTTGTCTAACAACATGATTTCCAGGACAGGGTTGCCGTACCACTCTGGTGCGGAACGTGTTCTTGTGGACCTTCGAAGTTCAACAGTAACTTGATCCGAAGCTTCATGATCATCATCATTAACTTCCTCCCCAGTCGGTGTAGGCACCACAGGAATATCTTCCCGCGCTGTGCTACTTTCTGGTTCGGAAGGGGTGACTATCACCTCATCAAGTTCCACTTTCCTCCCACTTACTTCCTTCGAGAGAAACTCTTTCTCCAGAAAGGACCCATTCTTGGCAACGAAGATCTTGCCTTTGGATCTGAGGTAGAAGGTATACCCAATAGTTTCCTTAGGGTATCCTATGAAGACGCATTTCTCCGACTTGGGTTCGAGCTTTTCAGGTTGAAGTTTCTTGACATAAGCATCGCATCCCCAAACTTTTAGAAACGACAGCTTAGGTTTCTTCCCAAACCATAATTCATACGGTGTCGTCTCAACGGATTTTGACGGAGCCCTATTTAAAGTGAATGCGGCAGTCTCTAAAGCATAGCCCCAAAATGAGAGCGGTAGATCGGTAAGAGACATCATAGATCGCACCATATCCAATAGAGTGCGATTACGACGTTCGGACACACCATTTCGCTGAGGTGTTCCAGGCGGCGTGAGTTGTGAAACGATTCCACATTTCTTTAAGTGCGTACCAAATTCGTGACTTAAATATTCTCCACCATGATCTGATCGTAAGAACTTTATTTTCCTGTCACGTTGATTCTCAACCTCACTCTGAAATTCCTTGAACTTTTCAAAGGTTTCAGACTTGTGTTTCATTAGGTAGACATACCCATATCTACTTAAGTCATCAGTGAGAGTGAGAACATAACGATATCCTCCGCGAGCCTCAACACTCATTGGACCGCACACATCGGTATGTATGATTTCCAATAAATTGTTTGCTCGCTCCATTGTTCCGGAGAACGGAGTCTTGGTCATCTTACCCATGAGGCATGGTTCGCACATGTCAAATGATTCATAATCAAGAGACTCCAAAAGTCCATCTGCATGGAGCTTCATCATGCGCTTGACACCAATGTGACCAAGGCGGCAGTGCCACAAGTATGTGGGACTATCGTTATCAACTTTACATCTTTTGGTATTCACGCTATGAATATGTGTAACATCACGTTCGAGATTCATCAAGAATAAACCATTGACCAGCGGGGCATGACCATAAAACATATCTCTCATATAAATAGAACAACCATTATTCTCGGATTTAAATGAGTAGCCATCTCGAATTAAACGAGATCCAGATACAATGTTCATGCTCAAAGTTGGCACTAAATAACAATTATTGAGGTTTAAAACTAATCCCATAGGTAAATGCAGAGGCAGCGTGCCGACGGCGATCACATCGACCTTGGAACCATTCCCGACGCGCATCGTCACCTCGTCCTTTGCCAGTCTCCGCTTATTCCGCAGCTCCTGTTTTGAGTTACAAATATGAGCAACCGCACCAGTATCAAATACCCAGGAGCTACTACGAGTACTGGTAAGGTACACATCAATTACATGTGTGTCACATATATCTTTGGTATTGCCAGCCTTCTTGTCCGCTAAGTATTTGGGGCAGTTCCGCTTCCAGTGACCACTTCCCTTGCAATAAAAGCACTCAGTCTCAGGCTTGGGTCCATTCTTTGACTTCTTCCCGGCAACTGGCTTACCGGGCGCGGCAACTCCCTTGCCGTCCTTCTTGAAGTTCTTCTTACCCTTGCCCTTCTTGAACTTAGTGGTTTTATTCACCATCAACACTTGATGTTCCTTTCTGATCTCCACCTCCGCTGATTTCAGCATTGAATATACCTCAGGAATGGTCTTTTCCATCCCTTGCATATTGAAGTTCATCACAAAGCTCTTGTAGCTCGGTGGAAGCGACTGAAGGATTCTGTCAATGACCGCGTCATCCGGGAGATTAACTCCCAGCTGAGACAAGCGGTTGTGTAACCCAGACATTCTGAGTATGTGCTCACTAACAGAACTATTTTCCTCCATTTTACAGCTGAAGAACTTGTCGGAGACTTCATATCTCTCGACCCGGGCATGAGCTTGGAAAACCATTTTCAGCTCTTCGAACATCTCATATGCTCCATGTTTCTCAAAACGCTTTTGGAGCCCCGGTTCTAAGCTGTAAAGCATGCCGCATTGAACGAGGGAGTAATCATCAGCACGTGATTGCCAAGCGTTCATAACGTCTTGGTTCTCTGGGATGGGTGCTTCACCTAGCGGTGCTTCTAGGACATAATCTTTCTTGGCAGCTATGAGGATGATCCTCAGGTTCCGGACCCAGTCCGTATAGTTGCTGCCATCATCTTTCAGCTTGGTTTTCTCTAGGAACGCGTTGAAGTTGAGGACAACGTGGGCCATTTGATCTACAAGACATATTGTAAAGATTTTAGACTAAGTTCATGATAATTAAGTTCATCTAATCAAATTATTCAATAAACTCCCACTCAGATAGACATCCCTCTAGTCATCTAAGTGAAACATTATCCGAGTTAACTAGGCCGTGTCCGATCATCACGTGAGACGGACTAGTCAAGATCGGTGAACATCTCCATGTTGATCGTATCTTCTATACGACTCATGCTCGACCTTTCGGTCTTCCGTGTTCCGAGGCCATGTCTGTACATGCTAGGCTCGTCAAGTCAACCTACGTGTATTGCGTGTGTTCCGAGGCCATGTCTGTACATGCTAGGCTCGTCAACACCCGTTGTATGCGAACGTTAGAATCTATCACACCCGATCATCACGTGGTGCTTCGAAACAACGAACCTTCGCAACGGTGCACAGTTAGGGGGAACACTTTCTTGAAATTATTATAAGGGATCATCTTACTTACTACCGTCGTTCTAAGCAAATAAGATGCAAAACATGATAAACATCACATGCAATCAAATAGTGACATGATATGGCCAATATCATTTTGCTCCTTTGATCTCCATCTTCGGGGCGCCATGATCATCTTCGTCACCGGCATGACACCATGATCTCCATCATCGTGTCTTCATGAAGTTGTCACGCCAACGATTACTTCTACTTCTGTGGCTAACGCGTTTAGCAATAAAGTAAAGTAATTTACATGGCGTTATTCAATGACACGCAGGTCATACAAAATAATAAAGACAACTCCTATGGCTCCTGCAGGTTGTCATACTCATCGACATGCAAGTCGTGATTCCTATTACAAGAATATGATCAATCTCATACATCACATATATCATTCATCACATCTTCTGGCCATATCACATCACAAGGCACATGCTGCAAAAACAAGTTAGACGTCCTCTAATTGTTGTTGCAAGTTTTTACGTGGCTTCTATAGGTTTCTAGCAAGAACGTTTCTTACCTACGTAAAACCACAACGTGATATGCCAATTTCTATTTACCCTTCATAAGGACCCTTTTCATCGAATCCGTTCCGACTAAAGTGGGAGAGACAGACACCCGCTAGCCACCTTATGCAACTAGTGCATGTCAGTCGGTGGAACCTGTCTCACGTAAGCGTACGTGTAAGGTCGGTCCGGGCCGCTTCATCCCACAATACCGCCGAAACAAGATAAGACTAGTAGTGGCAAGAAAAATTGACAACATCTACGCCCACAACTGCTTTGTGTTCTACTCGTGCATAGTAACTACGCATAGGCCTGGCTCATGATGCCACTGTTGGGGATCGTAGTAGAATTTTAAAATTTCCTACGCATCACCAAGATCCATCTATGGAGTATACTAGCAACGAGGGGAAAGGAGTGCATCTACATACCCTTGTAGATCGCGAGCGGAAGCGTTCAAGTGAACGGAGTTGATGGAGTCGTACTCGCCGTGATCCAAATCACCGATGACCGAGTGCCGAACGGACGACACCTCCGCGTTCAATACACGTACGGAGCAGCGACGTCTCCTCCTTCTTGATCCAGCAAGGGGGAAGGAGAGGTTGATGGAGATCCAGTAGCACGACGGTGTGGTGGTGGAAGTAGCGGGGATCTCGGCAGGGCTTCGCCAAGCTTCTGCGAGAGGGAGAGGTGTTGCAGGGGGAGAGGGAGGCGCCAGGGGCTGTGGTACTGCTGCCCTCCCTCCCCCCCACTATATATAGGGCCCTGGGAGGGGGGAGGCGGCCCTGGATCCCATCTACAAGGGGGGGGCGGCCAGGGGGGAAGCTTGCCCCCCAAGGCAAGTGGGGCGCCCCCCACCCCTAGGGTTTCCAACCCTAGGCGCGGGGGGAGGCCCAAGGGGGGGAGCCCCAGCCCACTAAGGGCTGGTTCCCTTCCCACTTCAGCCCATGGGGCCCTCCGGGATAGGTGACCCCACCCGGTGGACCCCCGGGACCCTTCCGGTGGTCCCGATACAATACCGATAACCCCCGAAACTTTCCCGGTGGCCAAAACTGGACTTCCTATATATAAATCTTCACCTCCGGACCATTCCGGAACTCCTCGTGACGTCCGGGATCTCATCCGGGACTCCGAACAACTTTCGGGTTTCTGCATACTCATATCTCTACAACCCTAGCGTCACCGAACCTTAAGTGTGTAGACCTACGGGTTCGGGAGACATGCAGACATGACCGAGACGCCTCTCCGGTCAATAACCAACAGCGGGATCTGGATACCCATGTTGGCTCCCACATGTTCCACGATGATCTCATCAGATGAACCACGATGTCGAGGATTCAATCAATCCCGTATACAATTCCCTTTGTCAATCGGTATGTTACTTGCCCGAGATTCGATCGTCGGTATCCCAATACCTTGTTCAATCTCGTTACCGGCAAGTCTCTTTACTCGTACCGTAATGCATGATCCCGTGGCTAACTCCTTAGTCACATTGAGCTCATTATGATGATGCATTACCGAGTGGGCCCAGAGATACCTCTCCGTCATACGGAGTGACAAATCCCAGTCTCGATCCGTGCCAGCCCAACAGACACTTTCGGAGATACCCGTAGTGCACCTTTATAGTCACCCAGTTACGTTGTGACGTTTGGCACACCCAAAGCACTCCTACGGCATGCGGAAGTTGCACGATCTCATGGTCTAAGGAAAAGATACTTGACATTGTAAAAAGCTCTAGCAAACGAACTACACGATCTTTTATGCTATGCTTAGGATTGGGTCTTGTTCATCACATCATTCTCCTAATGATGTGATCCCGTTATCAATGACATCCAATGTCCATAGTCAGGAAACCATGACTATCTGTTGATCAACGAGCTAGTCAGCTAGAGGCTTACTAGGGACACGTTATGGTCTATGTATTCACACATGTATTACGATTTCCGGATAATACAATTATAGCATGAACAATAGACAATTATCATGAACAAAGAAATATAATAATAACCATTTATTATTGCCTCTAGGGCATATTTCCAACATATGCACCATGGCTTGATCAGAATGCAAGGAAACAAGAGGAGAAGAGAAAGGCCACAACCTACAAGCTAGAGAAGCAGAGCATGACATTGAGGCGAGGAAGGAGAGAAATCTAAATTGCCGCGTCGCATCATCTCGGAAGGCGAATCTAAATCATCAAGTCGCGTCGTCTCGAAAGGCGATAACCACAGACACACCCTCTTCCACCCCCGCTTCGTCGCCCTCTTCCTCGGCCTCCACCCCATGTCATCGCCCTCTTCTTCGGGCAGCTCTCGCAGCTTCCACCTTCCGTCGTGATCCAGGATGCCTGATTCGCTCCCTGGCCATGAGCCCATGACCATGCTCTTGATCTATGCCACGGTCGTCGTCGCGCCGTGCCTCCATCCTCCTCGATCTGTTGCTTGCTTGGATAGGTTGTGGTGGCAGAGAGGATGTCTAAATAATCAGCACACGACAAAAACAAATCTCAAAGAAAACAGATGTTCGAGACAAAACTAAACCGGCTGCGGGAAACAATGGCTAATCAGTCAAAGGAGATATGTGTTGCAATTGGCGCCGGGAAGGGGACTCGACACTATTGGAGATGATGGCAAGAGAAAAAAACAGTGAGCTGCACAACATGTCCAATAAGGCAAGCGCGCCGCCAAGAATCTCTCTTCCTCCCGCCGCCTCCTTGCTCATCCTCCCCGCCGCCTCCTACTGCTCTTGCTGGCCAAGAGAAAAAATGAAAGCATAAAGTTAGAAACTAAAAAAGGAGATGATAGGAAACATACCACCATGAGAACCAAATCAGACTATCAAACTCTTTTTTTAACAAGCACCATACTCTTAAGAACCATATGGCTGCAGCAAGCTCATGCTATCATGGTGCAGAACAGATATTTGTGGGTACGACACAACACGTACACTACCAAAAAAATCTACAGCCCCCAAGAATCATGGACTGAAGAAGACTCTCCCAAATTCATCTCTCTTTTCCCCCAAATTAGGTACGGACGAGATTTACTTATGTATTCTCACTATATCACTCTCTTCTTTGCATCATCTCATGTTCTTGTACTTCTGCTTGTCTGTACAAGGCTACAACTTATGGTTTTATGGTGTCTAGAACTGATTGTGTCTTGCTTTCTCTCTATCTATTCTCAGCTAGAAAGTGTAGGATTCATACTCTTTTAACTCTGCAAATCTTCTCTCTGTTCTAATTTCTTAGTTACTCTCTCATTCTTTTTACTCTTAAAACTATGACTTGCTATTCTATTCTATTCTTCGCTGCTTCTTATCTTAGTGCTCTCTCTTCTAAACACGTTTAATCTCTCTTATTACTGCATATTTCAATAGTCCAATAAGGAGCGCGTCCTGAGATCCTCTCTTCCTCCTGCTGGTCTACTTCCTCATCCAAACACGGAGCAAATCATGGCACAAGCAATCAGGGCAGGAGGGGGGTTAAACGGGATCTGACCTAGATCGGGGAGAGAGGAAGAGGAACTCGTCGCGGTGGCCGGCCTCCCTCGCACCATCCGCCGCTGGGCCGTCGTCGTCGGGGAGTACCCCAAGTGCCAGCACGGCCTGGTGGGGATCTGCTGCATCCCCAAGCGCCGCGATGCCCACGAGCGTCGCCGCCATCGCCGGGAAGCTCACCTCAGATGCTCGGATTCTCAGAACTTGTCATCATAATCTTATACTCCGAATATGCATACCTAGCATGATTCTAAGTTTGGTTGTAGCAGTAATCCTGCCAATGAAGAAAATATTGTGGTGGTGGAAACAAGCAGAAGTTAGTCTTCTTCTGGGATCTGCAATAATACTCGCTTAGGAAGAACTGCAATATACAAGGCGTACATACTCAGATGAGAGAGCAGCCCGCAAAGCATTTGTGGTAAGGTGAACTGAAGTGACGCACTGACTCATGAATGTACCTCGAGGAAGACGATCTCAGAATGAAACCGTCGCTACCCTTCGCCTCCGACAAACACCACATCAACAGATTGATTGGAATATCAATTCCTAAAAAGCATGATCATACAAAGGGATTTATCAGCAGACGTATACTGATTCCAATGATGGAGCTTCTGTATGAAACCAAATTTTAATTATACTGAACTCTTTTGCATCAGATTAAAATTAGCAAAAAAAATGATTGTAAAACTAATATCATATCCAAATACAACTTTGTTCTCAGCAGTATCTACAATCTAACGCAGCTGATCCATCAAAGAACGTATATACAGTACCTACAATCGAACACAGTTGATCCATCAAAGATATACAGGAAAGGCTAATCTAACACAAAGTCTAAAGGGTAAACTAATCTTGCATCCAGTTGATGGAAAAGAAAAGGCATCATGCGTGTATTGGGCAGAGCAAATCAGGTCAAGATTAAATTTAGCTAAATATAAAAATTTGAGAATGCTAAATACCACAAATGACTTGGCAAAGCTGATCAATACAATAAAGAAAAATCAATCGGCAAAGGGCATGAACCTTTGTGGTCTTCGAGAGAAGAGCAGCATCTTTCTCCCCTATAACTAATTATGCTTGTACACTCACAAATATATACAGGCTTCAAAGGTAAAGTGTCGTGGGTGTGTGACTACCAATTCATCCGAAGATATATATTACAGGAAATTGTTGCACAATGTTTCTTCAGAATCATGGATATAATATGGAATATTTACCTTAACAAATTCTTGCATAAAAAGCAAAGTCTGCACTAATTGATGCTAGTTCTCTTACCACAAGGACAAACCAGGTCATCTAAACAAGCAAGGTTACGTATAGAAAGCCACATCGCTTAGCTGCTGCCAATACACTCGATTACGCCCGGATCTCATTTTCCTCCTCAGCGCCATCTCCAAGCCCCTGTGGTGAGGACAAGAGATGAGGAGGCATCGACTGACAAAAGGCGCATCGACAAGGAACAAAGGACACACACAACAAGTACGTAGCAGCAAGAATCGAGGGGAGCAAGGATTGGGAATAAATCACGTACTTACCTTGCTAGGGCATGTCCTAGGTTGTGGATCCAATTTGGGCACAGGTCATGGGGAGAGATGGTTGTTGTGGAGGCACGAGCAGTGGCGGACCGCCTTCCCTCCAGCAGCAGCGCGCCCAAGCCCAAATTCATCGGGGCTGAACCCGGATGTTGACCTCCTGCCTCTGACGCTTCAGTTCGAGGAGAAGCGGACGCACGCACGGAAGGATCCAGTCAGATCCGTACGAAGAAGAGGAGGAGAGGCGGCGCTGGTGGAGGAGAAGGAGGAGAGGCAGCGATGCAGGAGGGGTGGGGGAGAGGGTAAGGGGGAGGGGGGAGGCGGCTGAGGTGGGAGGAGGAGGAGGAGACGGCGGCTAGCGTTCCTAAGGGAGGGGAAGGCGGCTGAGGTGGGAGGAGGAGGAGATGGCGGCTAGGGTTGCTGCGGGAGGGGAGGCGAGTTTTCGATGCCTCACGCCCCGCTCGCTCGTTCTTTCCTCTCGCCCTGCTCGCTCGCTGTGGCGCCCGCCGCTCAATTTATACCTTGCACGTGAAAAGACCAAAATGCCCTCGGCGGGGAACGAAATTTACAGGCGGTGGCAGCAGCGAATTAGAGGCGACGTGGCTACCTTCATCGTGCCTATGACTTCTTGAGGGTATCTAAACAAGCAAGGTTACGTATAGAAAGCCACATCGCTCTAGCTGCTGCCAATACACTCGATTACGCCCGGATCTCATTTTCCTCCTCAGCGCCATCTCCAAGTCCCTGTGGTGAGGACAAGAGATGAGGAGGCATCGACTGATAGAAGGCGCATCGACAAGGAACAAAGGACACACACAACAAGTACGTAGCAGCAACAATCGAGGGGAGCAAGGATTGGGAATAAATCACGTACTTACCTTGCTAGGGCATGTCCTAGGTTGTGGATCCAATTTGGGCACAGGTCATGGGGAGAGATGGTTGTTGTGGAGGCACGAGTAGTGGCGGACGTCCTTCCCTCCAGCAGCAGCGCGCCCAAGCCCAAATTCATCAGGGCTGAACCCGGATGTTGACCTCCTGCCTGTGACGCTTCAGTTCGAGGAGAAGCGGACGCACGCGCGGAAGGATCCAGTCAGATCCGTACGAAGAAGAGGAGGAGAGGCGGCGCTGGTGGAGGAGAAGGAGGAGAGGCAGCGATGCAGGAGGGGTGGGGGAGAGGGTAAGGGGGAGGCGGCTGAGGTGGGAGGAGGAGGAGGAGACGACGGCTAGCATTCCTGAGGGAGGGGGAGGCGGCTGAGGTGGGAGGAGGAGGAGGAGGAGATGGCGGCTAGGGTTGCTAAGGGAGGGGGAGGCGAGTTTTCGATGCCTCACGCCCCGCTCGCTCGTTCTTTCCTCTCGCCCTGCTCGCTCGCTGTGGCGCCCGCCGCTCAATTTATACCTTGCACGTGAAAAGACCAAAATGCCCTCGGCGGGGAACGAAATTTACAGGCGGTGGCAGCAGCGAATAAGAGGCGACATGGCTACCTTCATCCTGCCTATGACTTCTTGAGGGTTTATATGTTCAATTGATCGATGAGACAAAATCTTTTGTCTCTGTTTAAAAAAACACATTGCAAGCAGTATGCGTGAACGAGTGCAGAGCCGGCCGGAGCACGCGCAGTCGCTGATACAAGGCGTGTTGCTGCACGCACGCTCCGGAGGTTGCTGCGCCGTGGCCACCTCCGACCCCACCGCCCCACCGGCGTCGGCCCCTTCCTCACCCTCGCGTTCCGTCCCCATCACTAGCCGCCGCCACCCGTGCAGCAAGGCGTCCGCACTGATGAAGTTATGTACTTAGGGTAGGATTATAGGCTTGACCTAGATACCCTCCCCAAGGACATCACCCTGAAGTCAGAAGCATTCGAAGGGTATCATCATCCACTCGACCAGAGACATTCCACTCGGAAGAATCAATGTCACTCGACCATCACAGAAACCACTCGACATGCAGAAGATCTAAAGTCACTCTACACAGCAACGGTCGGGCGTTTACTCATAGACTTAATTATCATTTATAACACTTTATTGCGGACGTTACCTGTAACGCTTCTTCTTTATGAACATTGAACCCCGTGTAACAGAGGGGAGCTGGGGTCCTGGCGTACTCTATATAAGCCACCCCCCTCCTCTGGGACAAGGGTTCGCACCCCCCTGTAACTCACACACGCATAATCCAGTCGACCGCCTCCGGGCTCCGAGACGTAGGGCTATTACTTCCTCCGCGAAGGGCCTGAACTCGTAAAAACTCGCGTGTACAACTTCGTCATAGCTAGGATCTTGCCTCCTCACACCTACCCCCCATTCTACTGTCAGTTTTAGATCCACGACAGTTGGCGCCCACCGTGGGGCAGGTGTCTTAGCGACTTTTTGGTGAAGTTGCGATTTTTCCGATTCCCATCATCATGGTTTCCGGCGGAGGATTGGCTGAGGGCCGCGAGATCCGTCTCGGCGCGCTCGTCTTCGTCGCTGACGACTCCGCTTGGCTCCAAGAGGCTCCACTCAACGTCGAGGCGCTCCCCGTCTGCGGGGCGACGCACTTTCGCGCATGCGTCCGCGGCGTCCTTCTTCGGCAGCCGTCGACTCAGTATCGGTCGGCTCCTGTGGCGTCCTCGCTCCCCGCTGTTCGCCGGTGCAAGCGTTTCGGTCGGTCGCGGCTCCAGCGGTGGGTGAGGCTTGCGGTGGCCCGCCAATCGGCCATCCCACAAGTCGCGGCAATCGAGCCCGATGAAACTCTCTACGGCCTGTTCGACCCGTCGACTGGCTCCGTCGAGATCGCATCCGAGTGCGACAGCAGTGACCCCACGGTGGAAGTCCTGATGGTTAACGGACCACGCAGTCCTCCTGGCTTCCCCTGCGACGACGGTGGCGATGGCAGCGGTGATCCGTCGCGCATTCACGAGGAGTACCGCCCCGGGCCCCTCTCTTCGCAGCAGAGGGAAGAGCTTCGCCGCCGCAATATGGATGCACTTCACACTCCTATCATTGGAGAAACCCTCGAGGCCCGAGCCTTGGAGGAGGCGCGCCTGACCAACTTGGCTAAGCGCACTCGACTGGAGACCCTCCAGCACGCACTCGACGAGCATGCTCGGCAGCGGATTCCTGAGTCCAGTCGACGACAGTGTTTTCCGCCTCCAACTCAGGTATACCGAACTCCGATTCAAAATCTCACAGCTGCAGCCCGAATAGCAGAGTCAATTCAGCCTTCCGAGTCGGAAGCTGGCAGAGGTTTGATGCAGATCCGGGTTTACTCCGGGCTGCAGGAGAGCAGAACACCGCGGTATCACAGTCACGGAATAGAATTCATAGCAGGTATGTGATGGCAGACACAGTTTAGTCGGCGCACAGCCCAAGATCGCCCCCGCGGCGTGAGGGACGTGGGGACTGGCGAGATCAGTACAGAAACCGTGAGCAGTATGATCACCGACTCGACCACGATGACCGTCGTCGAGTGCCCACACCTCCCCCGAGGAGTGGGTCATGTTTGCCTCGGCAGCACGATGACAGACGCCCTCACAGTGACGGGCGAAGAATTCCAGTCAACCCCAGGGAGCCGGGCTTTGATGCGAGATCTATCCTTGTTCAAGGTCTGGTCGACAGGAACAGAGCACACAGTGAGGGTCATGACAGAGATCACCTGACTGGCAGCAGAGTACATGTTTCAGGCCCAGAGTGCTTCAGCAGAGCCATTAGGGCTGCGGTGATTCCTCCCAACTTCAGGTTGGCGACTGGAGTCAGCAAGTTCACTGGTGAGTCCAAGCCTGACACTTGGCTTGAGGACTACCGAGTGGCTGTACAGATCGGTGGCGGCAATGATGAAGTGGCCATGAAACACCTTCCTCTGATGTTGGAAGGCTCAGCCAGAGTGTGGTTGAATCAGTTAGCACCTGGCAACATATACAGTTGGGAAGAACTCGCCCGAGTGTTTATCAGAACTTTTGAGGGTACTTGCAAACGGCCGGCAGGGTTAACAGAATTGCAGTCCTACGTGCAGAAACCGAATGAGACCTTGAGAGATTACATCCAGAGATGGATCACATTGCACCATACAGTGGAGAATGTGTCAGATCACCAAGCAGTTTGTGCCTTCAAGGAGGGTGTTAAGTATCAAGAGTTGAATCTGAAATTCGGTCGGACAGGAGATATGTCCCTGACTCAGATGATGGAGATTGACACCAAGTACGCTAATGGTGAAGAGGAAGACCGACTCCGGAGTGGCAAACACAAAACAGTCGACCAAGAAACTGGAGGAGGGAATTCCAATCGGAAGCAGAAGCGCAAGGCCGAACCAGCTGCTCCTGGTGAGGCTTTAGTTGTGGCTCAAGGAAAGTTCAGAGGAAGCCCAAAGAGCCCTGGAACCCCAAGAAAGTGAAAGATCAAGACGGAAATGATGTGTTGGATTTACCCTGTCACATTCACATCAAGAAGGATGAAGAGGGTAATCTGATTTACCCTAAACACACCACTCGACAGTGTCGGCTCCTGATCCAGCAGTTCCGAGAGAAACAACCCAAGGAGAAGGAAAAGGAGTCGGACAAGGGTGAGGATAAGGAAGAAGATGATGATGGTTTTCCCAACGTCAATTCCACTCTGATGATTTTTGCTGACGTCGAAAGTAAAAGTCGACTGAAAGTTATCAACAAAGAGGTGAACATGGTTGCTCTGGCAACACCAAGTTATTTGAAGTGGTCCCAGACTGCCATCACGACCAGTCCGACCATCCAGCACGTATAGCCACCCCTGGGAGGCAAGCGCTGGTGGTCGACCCAGTTGTTGAAGGCACTCGACTGACTAAAGTGCTGATGGATGGTGGTAGTGGCCTGAATATCCTGTATGCTGAGACCTTGAAGGGAGTGGACATTCCGATGTCCAAGCTTAGTGAAAGCAATATGAGTTTCCATGGCGTCATACCTGGAAAGAAGGCTGAATCATTCGGCTAGATCGCCCTTGATGTGGTTTTCGGTGATTCCAAGAATTACCGCAAAGAAAAGTTGACATTTGAAGTAGTGGATTTCTAGAGTGCTTATCATGCTATTCTAGGTAGGCCTGCCTATGCACGTTTCATGGCTCGACCATGTTACATGTACCTCAAGTTGAAAATGCCTGGTCCCAGAGGAGTGATCACTATCACTGGCAATCGGCAGAAGGCAGAAGAGTGCTTCCAGAAGGGCTCAAAAATCGCCGACGCACAAATGGCAGCAGTTGAAATGCAAGAATACCGGAAGAATGCAGATCCGAGTGATTTGTTGCGCTCCAAGAAGCCTGCCACTGATTCTTTATATGTTTCAAATCCCCCAGTGGGTGCCTTAGATGCGAATCCGTTTCGCCTAAGTTTGAAAAATACTGTCGAGTGAAGAGCAAGCCTCTCACTCGGGTGCCTTAGATGCGAATCCGTTTCGCCTAAGTTTGAAAAATCCTGTCGAGTGAAGAGCAAGCCTCTCACTCGGAGGCTTAGCTGCGAATCCGTTTCGCCTAAGTTCAAAAAATCCTACCGAGTGGTGAGCAAGCCTCTCACTCAGGGGCTTAGCTGCAGTCCAGTACTCGCCTAAGTTTAAAAAATCCTATCGAGTGGTGAGCAAGCCTCTCACTCGGGGGCTTAGCTGCAGTCCAGTACTCGCCTAAGTTTAAAAAATCCTACCGAGTGCTGAGCAAGCCTCTCACTCGGGGGCTTAGCTGCAGTCCAGTACTCACCGAAGTTTAAAAAATCCTACCGAGTGGTGAGCAAGCCTCTCACTTGGGGGCTTAGCTGCAGTCCAGTGCTCGCCTAAGTTTGAAAAATCCTACCGAGTGGTGAGCAACCCTCCCACTCGGGGGCTTAGCTGCAGTCCAGTACTCGCCTAAGTTTGAAAAATCCTACCGAGTGGTGAGCAACCCTCCCACTCGGGGGCTTAGCTGCAGTCTAGTACTCGCCTAAGTTTGAAAAATCCTACCGAGTGCTGAGCAACCCTCCCACTCGGGGGCTTAACTGTAGTCCAGTACTCGCCTAAGTTTGAAAACTCCTACCGAATGGTGAGCAACCCTCCCACTCGGGGGTTTAGCTGCAGTCCAGTACTCGCCTAAGTTTGAAAAATCCTACCGAGTGGTGAGCAACACTCCCACTCGGAGGCTTAGCTGCAGTCCAGTACGCGCCTAAGTTTGAAACACATCCCTATCCGCAAGGACGACGAGGCGTAGGTCGACTGCAACCTTCTCCTCGGAGGTACGCCATAAGTGTAACATACGCTCCATCCTTATCCGCAAGGACGACGAGGTGCAGGTCGACTGCAACCTCCTCTTCGGAGCTGCGCCACAAATACAATGTGCACTCCATCCTCATCCGCAAGGACGACGAGGTGCAGGTCGACTACAACCTCCTCTTCGGAGCTGCGCCACAAGTATAACATGCGCTCCATCCTCATCCGCAAGGACGACGAGGTGCAGGTCGACTGCAACCTCCTCTTCGGAGCTGTGCCACAAGTATAACGTGCGCTCCATCCTCATCTGCAAGGACGACGAGGTGCGGGTCGACTGGAACCTCCTCCTCAGAGCTGCATCTCAAGTACAAAAAAATATTCCGAGTGAAGAACAAGTTCCACTCGAAGGCAAACACAAGCATATTTAGAAATAAACCAAGTTCATATAAATCATAAGGTTCTGAACCACGGATTAAAGTACTCGGGCATCCAGCCCGAAGGAGTTTTAACGGTTACAAAATCACTCGGCATTCCGAGGCAAATTTAAGGTGAGGCATGAAAGTTTGTTCACTCCGCAGGAGGAGGACTAGCAGGCTCGACGAACTCGTCCAGGTCGATTCCATCAGCAATCCGAGTGGCAGCGGCAATGAAGGTCTCGATGAAAGACTGGAAGTCGTGCTTCTTGGTATTGGCAACCCTGATCGCCGCCAGCTTCTCTTCCCGCGCTTCCTTGCAGTGGACACAAACCAAGGACAGAGCCACATCAGCGCCGCACCTAGCAGAAGACTTCTTCCATTCTTGCACTCGACCGGGAATCTCATTATGTCGATCATCAGAAACTCGAGGTCATTCTGGAGCGTTGCCCTTGGCCAAAGTGCTGTGTCGATCCGCGACATTGCGACCTTCAGTCGAGCAAGATAGTCGACAACACCAACAACACGAGATTCCAATCGGAGTACATTCATGGCAGCCTCGTCTTTCACTGGAGAATGGATGGGGTCCAAGCTTGTCTCAACTCGCCCAGTCTCTTCCTCGAAGTTCCGGCAAAATTCTGCACGCACAATTCAAAGATGAGTCAGTGGTTGTATGTCGAGTCGACAGTAACAAGTCAGTCGGGCTGAAGAAAATACCTTCAAGCATGACGAACAGCTTCTTGGCAAGACCTCCCAAATAATTCTCCAGATCGTCCCTCTTGCGAGCAATGCCTTCCATCTTCTCATTCAGATTGTTCTTGTCCTTCTTCAGGCGAGTCGCTTCCTTATTGGCTTCATCAAGGGCAGTTTTCAGCTTGGCATATTCTTCCTCCAGTTTGCCGACTGAAGCTAGCTTCTGTTCGGCGAGTGCAGTTTTCTCGTCAGCTGCTTTCTGTGCGGCCGCAAGATCTTGGTCCTTTTTCACCAGAGCTTGGTTCATTTTCTCTGAAAGAAACAACGCTCGGTTCTGAAAAAGCAAAATAAAATCCGGTTCAGAGACAAATCAGTCGGCAAGTTTTATCTTACGAGCGGCTTCATCCTTGGCCTTCTGCAGATTTGTCTTGGCCAGTTCCAGATCGAGGTTGAGCTGAATCTGTTTCTTCTCCAATTCAGCAAAACGAGCTCCGAGTTCACAAGATTTCTGTAATCAAGAGACAGTCAATCGACAGATGGAAAGATTAGTTACTTCAGAACAATGGTCTGATAAATTCAAGTTGTTTTCAGACCGTAGTCGACTGCCCGCAGTCGACCACGGTCTCGGGGACTACACCCAGTGGGTGCACTTAGCGTGCCCCCACTGGTTCGGATTCCACTCGACATGGCCCGTCCAGACCGAGTGAAAAATTTAGCTTCTCAGACCACAGTCGACTACCCGCAGTCAACTATGGTCTCGGGGACTACACCCAGTGGGTGCACTCAGCGTGCCCCAACTAGTTCAAAGATCCAATCGACACAACCTAGTCGACTCAAGATACAAGTTTGCTCAGTGGAAAATCAAAACACCCAATGGGTGTACGGATGCGAAACGCAGACAGATGAAAAGATTCTTCGAAGAAAGTTTCCAGGTAGCATATCCTAACAGAACAAGCTAAAAGAATCAGTCGGCAATCTACTAACCTGGACGTTGCTCTGGAGAGCGGAGCTGGCATCATAAGCAGCTTGGCTGGCTTCCCGGACCATCTTCATCTGCTCCATCATAATGCCTGCCTGGCGTATAGCCTCTTTGGCAGCACCCACCTGGTCCTCTGGGACGTGATGTGCAGCAAAAAGTGAAGGTGGATCGACTGGAGTTTGCGCGGCCGACGCTGAAGGCTGAGCACTCGACAGTGGTATGGCGAAGGTGACAGAAGTCCGATTGGCATCGCCGACCTCCTAGATTACTGGTTTCGCCACCGGTGTCGACTGAGGCGTCTTGTCAGTGGACGTTTTCCTGCTTCTTCTTCCCAAGGGCCTCAGTGGCTCGTCCTCGTCGTCGTCTGGGAGATCAATGATGTTGGAAGGAGCTGTAAAAAGATCAGTCGCCAAAAATTCATCCTCACCGGTTATATCGCAGTTCAATCGACTAAACAAAGACAAGATCACGAAGGTTATACCTGGTTTGGAGGTGACCGCATCTTCCATGTCCTCATCCTCGTTTTTGTAAGCAGAAGTCCCAGAGGTAGCGGCATTGCTAGTTTCAAGATTCATCCAGTCAAACCAAGAAAAAAGTAGACAACACAGAACCTCGGGTAAAAATAAAGGCAGAACACTCACGCAGAGGCAACATGGATATCGATTTTGATTTTGGGCAGAGCCTTTCGAGTCTTCTACGGTACAACCTTGGATTGCTTCGGGGCCTTTTCAGTCGGCGCCGGAGAAGACATCCGAGGACGCTTTGACGACTGCCCGGTCTGAACAGTTGCTTTGTCGCGGACGCTTGCCGGATCGTGAGTGAGCTTGGATCGCCTTTCCCTACGGGAAGGTGAGTCGACCTCTTCTTCATCACTCGGGTCGGAGCTCTCCTCGTCCCCTTCACCATCGGAATGCCACTCGCCGCTCTCGCCTCCGCTCGCCTCCCCCTCCGGGTCCTGCTCCTGCTCTCCGTTGGGCATCAAATACATCTCAGTAAGAGCCTAGAAGACAACAAGCAAGACAAAAGTCAGTCGGTTGGTTACAAGCAGTTACATGATAAATCAAGATAACACTCGACAATTCAGAGTTGGACCTTGTCTGTTTCGTGCGAGTTGTCGAGTGGAGGGACTCTCCTGGCCCCCCTGGGGTTATCTTTGTTGCCAGTGATACCCCTCAACCACTTCTCCACCGTATCCTCGTCGACTTCTTCTGGATGGATCCGAGTGGAATCTTGAATGCCCGAATACATCCACATCGGGTGGTCACGGGCTTGAAGCGGCTGAATGCGTCGTCTAAGGAAGACTTCCAACAGATCCATGCCGGTCACGCCATCACGGATGAGCTGGACCACTCGCTCGACCAACAGCTTCACCTCTGCTTTCTCCCCCGGAGTCACTTTCAAGGCGGAGGGCTTCTATACTCGAGCCATGGAAAAGAGGGGAAGTCCAGTCGACTGGCCTGGAGTCGGCTGGTCTTTGCAGTAAAACCAAGTCGACTGCCACCCTCGGACTGACTCGGGAAGGATTATAGCTGGGAAAGAGCTCTTACCCCGCATTTGGATCCCAAGACCCCCACACATCTGGATCACTTTTGTCCTCTCATCACTCGGATTAGCTTTTTTGACCGACTAGGAGCGACACGTGAAAATGTGTTTGAAGAGGCCCCAGTGTGGTCGAGAACCCAAGAAATTCTCGCACATAGACACGAAAGCGGCAAGATACACGATGGTGTTGGGGGAAAAGTGATGAAGTTGTGCTCCAAAGAAGTTCAAGAAAGCTCGGAAAAAGGATGAGGAGGCAAAGAAAACCCGCGGTCGACGTGAGTGGCGAGGAGCACGCACTCACCCTCCTGCGGTCGGGGCTCAGTCTCATCCGCCGGGAGCCGCGCGGATCCGTGGGGGATCAATCCCTCCTCGGCCAGATCGTCGATGTCGTCCTAGCGAATCGTCGACCGAATCCAATCTCCCTGGATCCAGCCGCGCGACAGACCAGACCTCGACGAAGATCCGCCCCGGCTGGACTTCTTCCCCTTCGCCTTCGTCGTCGCCTTCTTCGCGCGCTCCAAAGCCATCGTCTTCTCCTTCCCCATCGCAGCGGACGGAGCTCGAACAGAGCAGCGGCGCCGGGGCAGGAGCGGATGCGGTGGAGAAAACGGAGAAGGAGGAGGAAGAATGGGAACGCATTGTTCAAAAACCCCAGCCCGACACCTTATATGAGGTTGCTTCTGAGTGACTGACCTGTGGACCAGGGCGATCTTATCAAATCCTGCAACAGTCGCGCGCGCGATACGTGGCGAAAAAGGCGGCGCAGAAATCGAGGCGACCCTGCCTTATCCAACCCGATTGCTGTGGCCTCCTCCGCCCCGCGCGCTTCCCAAAATTCGAATCCCGTGAAATCCGCGGGCAACAGAGCAACCTGTCAGACGGAAGATTTTCTCCATATCAACGCTCGAAGCTTTTCAGTAAAAGTTCACTCGACAAAACCAAGAATGATCAAGGCGACTGAAAAAGAAGTTGGTGTCACCGTGTTTGGTTCGTCGATCCCAACAAGACACTTCCGAAGCGCAAAAATCGAATCGAAAGTATTTTCAACTCCTTCTCCACTCTAACCCTGAACCATTCGGGGGCTAATGATGAAGTTATGTACCTAGGGTAGGGTTATAGGCCTGACGTAGATACCCTCCCCAAGGACATCACCCTGAAGTCAGAAGCATTCGAAGGGTATCATCATCCACTCGGCCAGAGACATTCAACTCGGAAGAATCAATGTCACTCGACCGTCACAGAAACCACTCGACATGCAGAAGATCTAAAGTCACTCTACACAGCAACGGTCGGGCGTTTACTCATAGACTTAATTATCATTTATAATACTTTATTGCGGACGTTACCTGTAACGCTTCTTCTTTATGAACATTGAACCCTGTGTAATGGATGGGAGCTGGGGTCCTGGCGCACTCTATATAAGCCACCCCTCCTTTGGGACAAGGGTTCACACCCCCTGTAACTCACACACGCATAATCCAGTCGACCGCCTCCGGGCTCCGAGATGTAGGGCTATTACTTCCTCCGCGAAGGGACTGAACTCGTAAAACTCATGTGTACAACTTCGCCATAGCTAGGATCTTGCCTCCTCGTACCTACCCCTCATTCTACTCTTAGATCCACGACACGCACCGCGCTTGTCTGCCACCACCACCTCCTCTCGCGCTCGCAGGAGCCGCCCCAACGCGAGCTACAGGACGTCCTGTAGATGGAGACCCGCTCCGCTCCAGTGTCCAGTCTCCGGTGCCGCAAATTCGCCGGGTCACGACGTGCTCTGTTGTGTCCTGCACACAATCCCACTCTGCCGATTTACTCCTACAAGAGAAGAACCTGGACTTTGAGCCCGAGGTGAGTCAGATCTCGTGTCTCCTTTGGAGATTGGGCTCCACTCAGTCCAGCATGTTTAGGAGGAGCTGCTGTTGAGATTTCTAAGATTGGTGGTGGTGTCCTGGCGGCGTTCGCATTGGCGGGGTACCAGAGAGACCCCAGAGAGGAGAACTGGGTGATTCTTCAATTGTTTGTTTGATGGATGTTTCCACAATGAACCAGAAAAAAAAAAGTAAATGCTTATGTACCACTACGTGATTTGTCTTTTGGTGTGTCTTTTCAGCAGATTATTTCCCTCTGTATACAGCATTGCCAACTGCGAAATTTTAATCCCACTTTGTTCTATGTACTGTAGCCTCCAGTTTGACTAAAATGCAAAAAAGAAGAGAGGACAGGCTGATTTATACTAGTAATTTCCAGACAGACAAGCAAGAGAGGGCAGGTGGGTGTATTATTTACATGGACAACTCAAAACTACTAATACGAAGAATGAACGGTTTATTATGATATCTTCCTTCTCAGTTGACAATTTCATCCCCCATCGCATGGACTTTGATTGGTTACTATAATATATCATGCCGCGTGAAGCTTATGATAGATTAGATCAGAGGCAAAGACTCTTAAGCTATCATAATTAATCCTGCAATTGGCACTTTAGAACTAACCCCAAGCTCTTAGCTGGTTTCATTGCATATATCAGCGTCTATCCATGTAAAGTCTTCCCTGCCCTGAAGCCTCCACTGCTAACAAACTACTCCAGGATATATTCCTATCTCTTTCGAACTGTGTGGATCTGCAACTATATATTTTGTCGAGAATTCATTCTCTTTTCATCTCTCAGCAGTTCTGTTAACTTCTTGGTGAATCCAACTATCTTCAACACTTCAACTATACACAGAAGTTTAACCTTTAAACAGAGTAAGAAAGGGATTTGTGTCTCGATTTGACAAGCATACTTTTGTGTTTCCTACATATGTTTATACATCTGAAATAAAGTTCTTCCATCTCTTAAATGCAGGGTGTGATCATATTGTTGGACTGAAAAAGCAGTTCCGGTTCGTGTTCTGAGTCCACGTGCAGGACAGGCTAAATTGGTAGGTGCGCCCTTCTTTGCTTGAATGCTCATCTTCATGGCTTATGAGTTCAGTTTCTGCAAGCCTCCAACAAACAACCTCTGTTTCACCATATATCATTTTCTGGTCAATGCACTTGATTGAATTGAATCTGAACTCCAAGATAGCCTGGTTCCAAATTTTGTACTCCCTCCGTCCCAAAATAAGTGTCTTGAGCTTAGTACAAATTTGTACTAGAGCTAGTACAAAGTTGAGACCCTTATTTTGGGACGGAGGGAGTACGTACTAGTTTGTGGTCTGGAATTTGCCTAAAGCAACAAGGTTCGTACTGGAGAAAATACTTGGACATTAATCTACTGTTTATGATTTGAAATGTTATTACTACAAACCATTTTGTTTTGAGTTTTCTCGTAAACAGAATGACTTCTCCATGCTACAATTCTTCAGAATGTATCATGTAATTGATTGGGTGAACAGATATATGGAGCATAGTGGACTGGAGAGTATGCATGCTGGAAGAGAGAAAGCATCAAATTTACCATGCGCAAGTTTGGAGAACATCATGGAAGATTCCTCTTATGAGCGAATAAACAGCCAGGGTGTATCTCGGCATGTTTACAAGGTAGATATGTCTTTTCAGAAAGAAAAAAAGTTAGTTACAGAACACCCAAAGATCATAAGATGAGCAGTGTATGAAACAAAAGGATTGTGTGTTGGCAAATACTGCAAGGGACATGGAATTGATACCCACTATCAAGTAGATCAAGGGAATCTGTGAGCAATTGCGTTATCTTACAGTGTAAAAGGATATGCATATGGATCTGAAACCTGACAACACAATACTTGATAATCACATGGTGCCAAAAATAATCTACAGGTTTAATCTATGAGTACCAAGCTTTGCACTTTCGGAACTAAATTGAATGATAGTACCTAATGAAGTTCCGATCAGATATGGGTTGGCCCTGCCGGCCTGACCCTTCGCTTATATATACCATGCATAGTTCCCTTGAAAGTAGCTCGTACACACTGTCAACATCATTGCATAGCTAACAACTTAAGGAGAGTACAATTTGGCAAGTACTACCTCCGTCCAGAAATAACTGTCGCTCAAACGGATATATCTAGACGTATTTCAGTGCTAGATACATCCATTTGAGCGACAGTTATTTCTGGACGGAGAGAGTAGTTTAGAACTAACATGTTTACATAATTACTTTTATATGTTTGTGGCATAAATACCATAGCTCTCTACTCTTCAAGTAACTTAAAACTGTAGTCAGAATAACCTAGATGCCATTCCAAAGGTGTCAGCAACAGTCATAATCAAATCGAAGTACAAACCTAAATAAGTGAGCATCCTCAGCTTGGGCCGAACTGTGGAAGCAAGTGCCTAAGTGAACCCTGGTTAAATAAGCTAAAGTGAAAGTGTGATGAAAGGAATCCAAATTTAATCAAATAGATACTGTGGGTCGACTGAATAGAATAAAAAATTGCCTAAGTAGATACTTTGGGGAATATAGTAAATACATGTGTTGTTATTAAAGGTGTTTTATGTCCTAGCTAGTCGACCACTCCGTATTTGCTCTAGCAATTTTAAGGTTTTACCTTTGAATTTTGAGGAGATTTCTGGAAAAATTGCTCGAGTTTAGTTGTGCATCTGTGTTTTGCTCAGCGTCAAAGGCTTTTTTTTTTTTGCCGGGACAGCGTCGAAGGCTTTACATGTTCGGAATCATAAGAAGTGTTCTGACATGTAAATCAAAATCACACAAGTTCATTTCTTGTGCAGGTAATTACAGGGTCCTGCGAGGCACTTGATGTCCATCCACTCGAACTCCGCTTTCCTTTGGATTACAACACGTTAATCCTGTGCCCGCTTCACCTAACAAATAACACAGATGAACAAGTGGCATTTAAACTTATGCCAAAGAGAGGGATATATTCATGCTTCCGTAATATTCCACTGTATGGTGTTGTGCCGCAGCGGTCTAGTTACACTCTCATTGTGATAATGACACCGCCGGCTAAGCGGTCAGAAGATACAGATTTTGATCTGATCCTGCAGAGTATTAAATTTGGGGAGGGTATCATCCAAGGCCAATGTAATGACCGATCTTTTGAGGCAGCCAAAGAGGTGGGCACAGGGATGCATGAGGTGACATTAAAAGCTGTTTCTGCTCCACAAGGAGAGACAATATATAAGGTGAGTTGATTCAAGTAAACAAGGCATTTATGCTCCATGGGTTAAGTTCTTGCTATTCAGCGGCCGAGAAAAGAAAAGGTAGTAATCCACTAGAAACATGATTGGTCTGGCAAGTGAGCTAGTACAAATTAAATTGTTCTGTGTCGTGCTACCTACATTTAGAAAATGTATGATGTTAGTGTCGGCATAATCTTTAACATTTAGTATTTCATGAATAATGTCATCAAAATTTATTAGGTTCTTATGGAATGGAAATAGCTTGAAGGAAAAAATAATGCTGTAATTTCACACTAAGCTATACAGGTTTTCTCATACTGTTATATTATTAGCAAAAGCGATTTTAAAGGAGAAAAAATTTGATCCGAGATGGTATCATTTTAGAGGTCATTTGTGTAAGATTGCAGAATGGCGGTGAAGTAAATGAAATGTAGGTGATGAACCTTTGACAAGATAAATTTCAAGTAGAAGGCAAAATTGAAATGAAGCTTTTATGAAATTGCTTATTGGTTATCACTTGAAGTGAAGGTTGAGTGATGTTAGCTTTTAGGTCAGTGAAAGATAAGGAAATTGCAATGAAACATTCATGAAATTGCTTATTTCTTATCCCAACAAGTTGAGGTCGAGTGATGTGCACTCAAAAGTGACAAAACTGTTGAAACGATCTTTGCTTGAATGGTGGGTATCTATATTGTACAATGATGTTTCCTTGTACTAATTCTGTCATGCATTTTCTTTTGTGGTGATCTTATATGATGCATATGATGTAGCACACCATCCCACCTGTAATGAAGGTACAGAGTTCAATTTTCTGTTGCATAGATCTGCTAACTTGAACGTCGTTTCTCTAAGGTTTACACAATCAAGTTCTGTTGCATCAGGTCATATCTGTAGAAAGGGCTCGTCAGGAGCTGTATTCCATAGATGCAAATCCGGAAAAATCATGGTGAGTTCATAGGCTCGTAGAATTACAGGACATTCTATTATATTGTTACTTCTTTTCAAGGGAGTACTTTGGACGTGATTATTCTGTACAGTACATCTGTTCTGGCCAAACAGGATTATAATAGGTCATTCCGGTGGATATGTTCGTATATGGGACTATGTCACACAGGTACTTGCCGTGAACACTCCTTGTTATTTAACATATGAAAATGATTGCCACTTGGATAGAAGCTTCCATCCTGATCCTTTGGAAAATATGGGCTGCTAGGAATGCCAAAGTTTGTACGGACACAGATGAGCATGTTTCGGTTACTGTAAAAAACATCATTACTGACTTTAACACTTGGGACTTATTGGTCCCGGCAAGTGAGGTGATTGCAAAATCATCTGTTGTCATGAAATGGCTATGTTTTGTGTGGGTTTGATGTGGGCCGTGGGAAAACCTTCTTTCCAATGGACTAATAGCGTCTTCTCTATTTACTGGCAGAGATGGAGGGGTTCAATAGAAATCTGTAGGGGACCAGGCATGTACACTTTCTGATTTCCATGTTAAGCCAAGTTTTTACGTCAAATGCTAATGCAATAAGATCTCATCTCTATAACTGCAGTTAACTGCATTAAATTTATTGCTCGAAAGCAATGGTTTGTGGCTGGGTCCTCTGATGGTATCCATGTACAAGAGGAAGCAATAAAAAAGAAGAAAATCCAGAGATTCAGAGCTCGTGTTAGCTCTGTCACATCACTGGCCGTTCATCCAACCAAGCCGTATGTGGTTTCATCATCCTATGGCGGACTGATAAAGCTTTGGGACTGGGACAAGGGATGGGAATGCATAACAACATTTGAAGGGGAACACTCTGATGTTGTATGTCAACTCGCATTTAATCCAAATGACACGAACAGTTTCGCTAGTGTGTCGAACGATCGCACAATAAAGGTCTGAGTTTCTTCCTTTTTGTTGCTAATTAACATCTTGCTGCTCGAATACCTTTTCCCTGCAATACCTTTACTGATGTTAAGGTTTTCAGGTTTGGGGTCTTGATTCACCCAAATCCCATTACACTCTGTCTGGCCATTCAGATAATGTGAAATGCCTGGATTTCTTCACACGTGATGATGGGCAATACTTGATTACTGGTTCTGTTGATAATACTGCCAAGGTATGCTACGTTAATTCAAAATATACTAATGGACCGCGCTCTGGTAAAAATGCTAATAAGCCATCCTTTGTTTTCGAATCAGATATGGGACTTGCAGAAAAAGACGTGCATTCTTACACTGGAAGTTTTTAGGTCTCCAGTCATTTATGTCTTCTCCCATCCCAATCTTCCAGTTCTAATTACAGGTACAAGAAATGGCATCATTTATTTGTGGAGCTCCACCGATTTCAGGTAATCTCGAGAGTGTTGCTCTTGTGAAAAATGGGCACAGGATTGCGGTGCCACCATTCTTGTTCATATTCATTTTTTAAGGGAAAGCCAATATATTTTGCCTAAACCCACTCTGATTATCTCTGTTGTTGTCGATTTCGCTAAAACCGACTAAACTAGGTGTCTGATCTTGTCTATACATATAGTGCTATAACCCGAAACACAAGCTGAACCGAGACCTAGCCCCGAACCCTTACCACCATGTTGCTAGAGGGATGGGGTATCTGAAGTTGGTCATCATACATACTCCCTCTGTCCCGTAATGTAAGACGTTTTTTGACACTAGTGTAGTGCTAAAAAACGTCTAACATTATGGGACGGAGGGAGTACTTACCAAGGACCTTAAATTTCCCAGGCTTAGGGGAATTCTCAACATCTTACGTGGGGCAGATGTTATGGGTCTTGCATGCTTGATGGAGTCAAGGAGGTAATTAATGATCTTTTGCTGTTCTTTTTTCCTTTTGTTTTACTACCGAAGAGCATTTCTATGCCGCACAAATATGATTTCATTTGTTCAAAGATGTATATAATTGTTTCTGGTTGTTTTTATATTTGTGCCACACTTTGATTTATATATTTTATAAGTCCAACATTGTAAAGAACAATACTATATCTATATGATAGGGTCGTGATTGGACAAAGCCACGCCATATCTATAGTGGATATTGACGATGAAGAAACAATTGGTGGCAAGGGCGACAACGAAAGTTCCATATGAGCTAGCTGACCAATGGCATCTTTTGGTTTCGGAACATTGATCACTATGGTTTGTGCCATATTGTTACATATGTTTGTACTTCCATGTTTTAATATGTTTATACATGTTTCGCAACAATTTCTTCGATAAAGGGAGTTTTATCTACATGGTTGTTACATTTTTAATGTTTCCTTGTTTTCTCCAGTGAAAAGATGCAAGGTTGTAATCTTTTCCTTCCTTTTGTGCGAGGCTATAGGATTATGATCGGACATAGGGATGGATTTGTAATTATGGAGGTTAACCATGAAGGCTTTGTTGGTACGGACGGCAGAGAAAATTCCACATGTTATGATCAACATGTGGAGAAATTAATTACTGTCCTTGTTGACCAAGTTCAGGCGGATATAGAAAATCATCGGCACAAGCATTGGCTACCTTATGTTCGGTTGTTTCTCCAGGAAGCCTACCAGCTGGCAACCAAGATTTGTTTTAAGAAGTTGATGGTACAAATAGTTTCTCGGTAATGATACTCATTCTTGGTGTAGCGGAATACTAATGTGCTATGCCAGTATGTATGTGATTATGTGGTTGAAGCACAGTGGTTCATTTGTATGTGATTCTGTATCCACATGATACATCTTAAGAGTTCACAATGTAGTTTATTTGTATGTGTGACTTTGTCACTTGCACATTTGACGGAAGCCACACGATATCATGAACACGAGGTCTTCATCAGTCGCAGTTGCATGCATGAGCACTTCGAGGACAATGTGAATTCTTGCTTATATCCAGACAGTATTTCTTGCATAAACACGATAAAAATGCATACCTTTCATAAACAAAAAAAGATACAAAGGAATCTTATCGCTTTTCACCGCCACATCGGGGTGGTGCAGTCAAAGATGTGATTTATTTGGAATTCGGAGTCTTCAGTGGTCGCACTTACGTGTGAACACTTAAGATGTTCTGAAATTTCTTTGCTGATATCCAAGCAATATTGCCATTTGAAAGCATTTTTCTTTTCAGTAAAGGAAGAAGTCCATTGCTCTCTGCTGCAGCATAAAGACGGCGCGGCCAAAGCAATTGTGACATTGTAAACAGTTGTTGCAGCCAAAGAAGACAGTTCAGTGTCCAAAGTAAGAGGGAAAGATGATCGAAACTTGTATTCTCTAGCAAAACGCCCTTGTTGAACTCCTACAAAAGCTGTGGTTCTTGGCCTAAAAAAGAGGATGTATTGAGATCGACAGAAAGTGTTTTTCTATTCTATATGAACAGAAAGCACATGTTCATGACAGAAAGAACATGTTCTTTCTTCCTACTGTGTCACACAGCATATAAGATGAACCAAGATGATACTACTGATTTAGCTCCGTTAAAATCGGCGGGTCTAAAGACATGCAAAAACAACAGAAGTGCTGATGAAAAGAACAGAAAATGAAAAACAAGAAAGAGATCTTGTTGATCTGAAATTTCGGAACCTGAACACCCGGGGAAAAACACACAGATGACCTACTGAAAAAACCACAGTATAAAATGATGATGGGGTGACATAGTGCATAGATCAAAAGATACCAATGTTACAAAATGAAATGTTTGACATGATTAATCACACAAGATGTTCGATACAAACAATACATACCTTTACAGGAAATAACTACTAAGAGTGTGTAGCTTAAACAACAGAAACGGTACAGTCCACGGTCAACAAAAAAAAGACATACGGTACAGAGGCCTCTGGAAGGCAATGCACACGAACCAATCCTTGAGGAATATAAATGTGTTACGATATAGAAGTACCGACCAAATGCTGCCGGTGATGTCGATAATCGCAAATTTATTGGAATGATTTAAAGCACGATGCAGCTGGACTGGATGCACCATCCAAGAATGGCACTGCAGAAAGAACCAACTTGCCACATCTAGACACGAAGCTCTGGAACATGTACCATCTTCGGATGCATCCCTTCAGTGTCCCATTGAGTTCTGAAATCCTTGTGCAAGCTCAGCAGCCATAGCTTCTTAAGGGAGCGAAGAAATTCAATGCCTTGGGGGACTTTATTGAGCTTCGACAGCGACACAATGTACAAACCATCAATGCAGGGAAGAGCACCATCAACGATTTTTAGCTCACTGACATCATGCATGTGCTTTAAGACAAGCGTCTTCAGGTTGGGAAAGGAGTCTTTAGACAGAACCAAAGTTTTTGCACTGTGCATGTTGTTTAGTCTAAGATATGTGAGGTTCGGCATGTGCGGTGCCATCATCCCCAGTGGATCTTCCCCAACGTGACACCAGCTTATAGCTAGATACTTGAGGTTTATCCCATGTTTAAGAAAGATCGGGCAATTTAGTGTTCCCTTGGCCCATTGTCCTCTGGTAATCAACCTGTGTAGATATGTAGAATTTGGTTTGAGAGCCTCAAAGCAAAGCGCCTCCTTCGCATCCCTTGCAGAAAGAAGCAAGCTCGAAAGGAGTGGCATAGTTGACAGGGTAGCAAACAGATTTGCACAGTCGTCAGCACTAATGTTATCAATCCACACACTTCTTAGTTGCATCAGTTTCTTCAGCTGCTCTGCCAAGTCAGGGTTGGACTCCACAGTCTCGAGAGTTTGCAGTTCTTCCAAGTTGGATAGCTCTTTCGGTGCTTGCACTCCAATAAAGTACCGGAACTCTGCCTGCTTCTCATCAGCATATCTGTCGGCCAAAAGGTGCCGCAGCTTCTTGATCTTGACAACCCCTCGTGGTAGCTTCTCTATTTGGGTTTGCTTGATGTCCAGAGTGTGGAGGTTAGACAAATTTTCGATGGAGTCTGGAAGTGATCTGACCTTGGTGCGCCGTAGCCCGATGTAACGTAGATTGAACATAGACCCTATTGATGTTGGCACTTCAGTGATTTCAGAGTCTTGCAGCTCAAGAACAGCAAGGTAGTTGGATTCTGACAAAATAGAAGATAACATGCCACGGCAGGGTGAAGTTGGTCCAAGTGACAGTACTGTTCGAAGATGTGGAAGTTTAACTTTCACTGCAGTGTCGTCTTTCCATCCACATAATGACAGGCGACGAACATCCTTATCCTGCTGTACCAATATCATTGTGGCGTAATCATCTGCTGAAGCAAATCTCTCTTCTTTAGCAACAGAAATAGCTAGTTCACGCACAATATCATGCATCTTACAGGTGCTAACTCTACCAAGCTCATCATTCTCCACAACCTCAAGCATATTGCGGTGGATCAATTCCATGAGATTTCCCTCAGCTACCATCTCTGGCGTGTTCTTTTCTTTTCTTACCACAAAGCCTTCAGCAACCCACAGTCGCACAAGGCTTTCACGTGACATGTGATAGTCTTCAGGGAATAGACTGCAGTATAAAAAACAGTTTTTGAGGTCGTCTGGAAGGTCATGGTAGCTCAGATTGAAAATTGCTCGGACATGATCATTGTTTGACAACTCGCTTCGAAGCTGATTGTACTTTTGAGTCCAAATGTCTAATCGTTGTCTTGAAGACAACATGCCACCAATGGTAACAATTGCTAGAGGTAGACCATGACACCTGTCAACTATAGAAGTAGCAATCATCTCAAGATCCTTGGGGCACATGTGGCCCTTCCGGTTGTAAAAGGCCCTTCTACAGAAGAGGTCAAATGCATCAGACTTGCTCAATGGCTCGAGCTCAAGATGACGGTTGGGAGAAGAAATTCCGGCGACATGGTCCTTCCGGGTCGTAATGATGATCCGACTTCCCGGGAGATCCTGGAGAGCATCATGTATCTGGAAGTATACATCTTGCTCCCAGACATCATCCAGTACAATCAAATACTTTCTGTTTTGAAGTCTCTGCTGTATTTCCTTCTTCAAGTCATGCACATCCATTTTGTCAATACCTGCTGACAATGGTTGTTCGGTATATCCGATCTTCCATAGTAGCTTCCTCAACAGGGCATCAACAGTGTAAACTTGTGACACAACGATCCATGCATGTGCAGGGAAGTTGATCTTTTCACGTTCATAAACATTTGAAACAAGGGTAGATTTCCCCAACCCACCCATGCCAGATACTGTTATGACGGTATTCTCTGACTCTGGCTCTTCGGAGTACAGCAAGCTGGTCAGCCATATCCTGTTGTTTTCAATTCCTACTAGATCTCCATCTTTGACAAATTCAGGGAAGCTGTCTTGGGACCGCTGCCTTTCCATCTCAGTAAGTGGGTTAGCGGCAAGCTGGGAGGGCTGCAACCACTGCTCTTTCATCTTTATAACTAGTTGAATCTCCTTCTCTACCTCAACTATCTCATCCGTAATTTCACTGAAAACTCTGACATAATGTGTTCCTTTGATGAAGAATCTCTTCAGGAACCCTTCTTCCTGAAGTTGAAGAAGGTTGTATGAGTATTTATCCATTACATCTTCAACATGATAGGCCACCCTGCGGACATCCCCAATCCAACTCTTGACAACGTCATCCGTGAGGTATACCGTGCCTATCTGCCTTATAACATTGCCCATCATGGTCAGTTGCTTCTTTATTTCCTCAACCTTTACTGGCAGTTCCTTCAGATTAGTAACTTTTTCAGAAAGCTTAGCTATGATGCCTTTGGTGGCTTCTTCTAGTAAAATGTCACCAATCTTCGTCACAACAATGAGTACCGCCTCGGCCATTTGATCTAAACAGCAAAGATAGAGCATATTACATGGCAGAATAAAAATACTAATGGCTGTGTGCATTAATCGATGCAGAGGTCAGGGATACCCCCTTTAAGGAAAGAATGAATTACAGGTACCAAATTAGCTCAGGAACTCGTACGTAAAGAGTAGCATTTCCCCCCTTTAAGAAAAGAAGGAACTCGTATGTAAATGGAATTATAGGTATTCCATTTTGCGTCAACAGGATGTATCAATCTACAGCATATTTAAGAATACAATATAATTTATCATGCAGGAAGATGTCTGATATCAACACATCGGAGAATCCTCCTTTGATCACTTGAGATCTTGGATCACAGTTAACAGCACTAGTAACGGATGGAATTCCTATATGAACTTGACCCAGTCGAATTTGGAAAGCATTATAGGACATTGACTCATATCCTAGAACAGAGACCCAATCCTAGAGATAAATTGTATCACAAACAAAGGTTCAGTCCAATTCACTCCTTTTTTCTAAACCAAAGTAGAAGTACCTAGCAGAATAAAACATTAATGAATAAATAATAACGTGAATGACAGGCGGGCACAAAGATTAGAACAGGACAAACCCACTAGGCTAGAACGAATATCCAACTGTCACCCCTTTTGAATGTACTCTGGACTAGAGAACTCCATGTCTGTTTTCATTGCAGGAGGCTCATAGGCCTAGGATACCATGTAAGGAGCAGCAAGAAATTGATGTATGTTCTAATTGAGCGCAAAACCCTTTGAAGCAGCATCCACGTAGAACACGACTGATATTTAGTCTAGCAAATGAACCGATGGCGCTGTTTGGAACAAGGTTGCAATTTTCTAGCTAATTTAACACATTTGGCAAACAACAGGGCAAAGAGCTATGCTCTGAAAATGCAGCATATGATACTGGTGGTCCACATGATCAGCTAATGTTCACCTTCTGAAGACTTGTAGTAGGTGGCCTATAGAGTGGGACAGCAGCGTACGTGCTGAACAAACGACCAGTGTGACCAAGTCTGCAGCATAAGAAAAGGAGAAGTTGGACATCAGAATATGTAGCCAAGTACACAGATGCAGATGCAATCAAGAGTTAATACTTAAGATAGAAAATATCCATTAGCAGCAAGAACAGGATGACAACACTTTACACACTACTATAATGAATAAGATTAGCCACCTTGGGCCCTTGGCGCTGTCTACACACGTCAAACAGGACAGCCAGCATCGAGTTTTTCTTTCTTAGAAAAGGAGGATAACCGCCGGCCTCTGCATCATGACGATGCACACGGCCATAGCCGGCATCCAGTGGAGGCAACTATGCTCTCTCTCTCTCTCTCTCTCTCTCTCTCTCTGCCATGCATCGAGCGGCGGGGGTCAGGCATTCCATCGAACACATGGCCGAAGACAACCTTTTCGCTAGTAAAACTGCAAACAACTATCTAAGCTTGCCAAGTTCTGCGCAAAACCTTTCGATTACGACGTTCCCGGAATCCCAACTTAGTCTAGCGGCTGTGGCACTTGCCAGTTATCAGGTGAGACGGCAGAGATCTACACAGAAGGGCTGGGAGCCACGAATTTGACCCAAAAAAAGTACCTGACGGGAGCTCGCGCGAGCTCGAAGCGTGAGATCTGCAGTGGAGTCGAGAAGCAGCAGCGATCTGCTCCGTGGTTGACGGGAGTGGACTAAATCGGCTCGCGAGACTGACTCATCGGCGGGGCGGGGCCATGGATGGATATTGCGACGATTCAACTCATGCTCACTCCGTGGCAGTGGGGGACGACGGGAGAGGAAGACGGGAGGAAATGCAGCGAGTGCAATCAGTGGGCGTTAGCTACTTGCGATGCCCCCTGTCTCTCGGTCGGAAGCCCTCACGCAATCACGCTAGCCATTTTTTATTTTTTCTGGCTAATAAAAAGCTATTCAGCTCACGTTCGCTGGAAAAGGACGGCAAATCAAACGCTTTTTTATGACAATTTATGACAAACTTAGTTTACAAGTACCACAAATACTGGCTAAAAAGTACACTCGGTCAACATAAACTGCCATGCTTCTTCACTGGTTAAGCCTGTTTTTTTCTTTTTTTCGCCAGGTCGAGCCGTCTTGTTGTGTTATTTCTGTGAATATAAAAGACCGCGACTTCGCGTCTTGGCCGTCAGACTTGTCAAAGTTTATGGTTCAGTGCACTCTTCACACCGACCGGCTGGCAGCGGTACCTAATTATGGCTACGGTGGATAAGTGGTTATAAACAAATAAGAGTGAGTAAAAAAATGGCAACTAGATCAAGAAAAGATTCTTCTCCAATTTCAGCAAGGGCAACGCCAATAAGAGCACATCTAAAAAAAACTCCAATAAAAGCAACTCTGGTGGAGTTGCCATAATTCGACAATAACCTGCATAAATTCCCTCTAAGTAGGACCCACCTATCATGGTCATAGATTCTTCTTCAATAATTCCACATTCAGAAGAACACATTCGATTCAGAAGCATCGGTTTTATTTCTTTGCAGGGTGGAAAATTAGTCGCACTACAACTTACATAGAACAACTAATTAATTAAATTAATGAATAGCATAAAAGTAACTAATTATGGCTACGGTGGCAGGATTTATAGGGTTGAAGATTAATTTTCAGGAAAGTGAGATGTTGATTTGTGCAGCAGATAATTCTAAACTACACTTTTATACTCGCATGCCCAGCTATAAAATGGAAAGTTGTCTACTTAGGGCATCTCCAACGCCGACCCGCAAACGTCCTGACCGTACTGTCCGGTCCGGACACGTTTTCTCCCGCAAACCGGAGACAAATGTGTGGGACTTTGCGGTAGTCTGGATCGATCCCATGCCCGCTTCTGATCGTCCTGGCCCACTGAAAAAACCTCACCCGCCCCTCCCGCGCTTTCCTTCTGATACACGTGCCGCTTACCGCGTCACATTCATGCAGGCCCAGAGCACGCAGATGCCGGCATTGATACCGCGATGTGACCGGAGGGATGGAGGACGGTGCTGACTGACGCGACCTCTCGGCAGCCGCCTCTTCAATGAGGGCGCAGGTTCCCGAGGAACCAACTCCGGCCGCTGCGGCGCATTGAAGTGAGCTGACCGCCCATTCGTCTGGCCTGGCCGCAGCTATATAAGCCGTGTTCCGGCGATGCACTTCCGCATCTCCTTCTCTCTGATCGCATCCTCCTCTCCGAGCCCCTCTCTTCTCTGCGACCCCGAGACGACACCGAAGTCATGGTGCTCCGCGACGACAGGTAGAGTAGGCGGAAGCTCCTCCTCCAACGGTTCTTGGCTCTGCTGCTCACGCTCTCTAAGCCCGTCGGCGTCCATGGCAGTTGGCTCCTCCGCCAAGGAGGAGATCGTCATCTCCTCGGTGACGAGGAGGACCAGGCGCCGTCGCAGCAGCCGCACAGCCGCCCCGACTCCTCAGCGAGGCCGCTTTGACGGAAAAAGATTTCATCCGTCAGATGGAAATAATGACGGAGCAGTCACTCCGTTTCATGGGCCCGACACCGCCATCTTCGGCACGCCTCAAGGAGGAGCCGTCGTCCCCGTCGTGCCACCGCGTGAAACAGGAGCCGACGTCCCTACTCCGACCTGTGGAGGAGGAGTCGGGCACGCCGCCGCACCATCGTGGCATCTAGATCGGACGCCGGGTCAAGGAGGAGCCGACGTCCCCGTAGCTCCGGTACGCACCATCGTCGCCGCCTCGCCGCCACCGCCTAGCCGTCAAGGAGGAGTTGCCTCCTGCGATCAAGAAGGCATGTGACCGTCTCCTCGACTACCTTGGAGGCGGTGGTTATAGCGGTGCCTCGGGCTCCAGGGTCGTCGTCTCTGAGGCGGAGCGCGCGGTGAGGCAGGGCTCCGAAAGCCACGTCGGCAGTTTCAACGAATTTCGTAAATTATGTCGGAACTTCAATGAAATCCATCCGGTTTAAACGAATTTCGTCCTATTAGTTTGAATTATCGAATTGTTGGCCGGATGTATGTGGCTATAGTTGGATGGCGGCTGTTAGAATTAATGGGCTAGTCTGAAATCTCAAAGCCCATGTGTAAAATGGCAAGTGGTGGTGCTAAGTTTAGTCCCACCCCGAAAGTTGAAGAAGAGTTGGACCTCTTTATATAGTGGGTTCTCTCCACCACTTTAAGTGGTGTGTGAGAAGAGAAAGGGAAAACCACACGCGCGCGCTCGCTCGCCTCGCCTCGCCTTGCCGTGCCATGCCATGGTGTGGCGAGGCGAGGCGGCGCGTACATGCGACATGCGCGTGAATGGTCCGCCGAAATCCGGTCCGTCTCCTTGCAAGAGCGCAGCTTCCTTTTGCCGTTTTATTTTTATGTCTTGGCAGACAAGTTTTTGATTTCTTGTCCGGTAAGTATACAAATTAGAAACCGAGTCGGTTTGGGATTGTGGTCGCGACACAATACCGCCTCTGGTCCTAATATATATACAGCTACCGGCTGCGGCCAGAGACACACCGAAAACACCTAGGGTTTTGCCTCATCTCACAACTTGCGCCGCCATCGTAGTCTACTCCATCCCAAACGCCGGCGTGCATCGGCGCGTGGGAGAGCAGGTCTCCGGAACCGTTCGTCTTTGCGATCCTGCACCGGGAGAGGACGAATTAGGTTTTTGGGAAGCGCTGTGCGCGACTGCTCAAATTCGTCATCACGGGTCGTCTTCCGTCCAAGTCGGGCGGTGCTACTCATCGTCGTATTCATCGCCGTCAGCAGCAGATCGTCGCCAACATCGTCATCAACACTGTCGCACCCATAATAGCTAACGATCAGTACGTCCAACATCCTCTGTTCATGTCTGTCTCTACAACTATTGTTACGTGTTTGCTGCTGTTATGCATGTCTTGCTGTTCTTCTAGTTTGCTAAATTATTGCATGCTAGTATCTCTTCTAGTCATGAATTATTTACTGGAATTAATCATGAACTTGCCTAATATTCCAACAATCCAAAAACCTAATTGTAGGCAATTTCCTGAGTTAACTATGGCTGGATTCGCTGATGCACTGAGGCCGGATAAATTTACCGGTGTGCACTTTAAGAGGTGGCAGGTGAAGACCACGCTATGGCTTACTGCTCTAAAAGTTTTCCACGTTAGTGTTGGTGCTCCAGAGGGAATGACTGACGAAGTTCAGAGAAAATTCCAGGAAGCCAATACTATGTTTGTGGGATGCATTCTGAGTGTTCTTGCTGACCGTCTATGTGATGTGTACATGCACATAAATGACGGAAAGAATCTGTGGGATGCACTGAATGCAAAATTCGGTGCAACAGATGCAGGCAGTGAATTGTACATCATGGAGAGTTTTCATGACTACAAGATGGTGAATAACCGTTCTGTGGTTGAACAAGCTCATGAGATACAGTGCATTGTGAAGGAACTTGAACTCCTTAAATGTGTTCTACCCGACAAATTCGTGGCTGGGTGCATGATTGCAAAGTTGCCTCCTTCATGGAGGAATTTCGCCACAACTCTGAAGCATAAGAGACAGGAGATATCAGTTGAAAATCTGATTGCATCTCTTGATGTTGAAGAAAAAGCTCGGGCTAAAGATACTACTGAAAAAGGAGGTGAGGTTCAGCCTACTGCTAACATGGTGCAGAGGTACCCACAGAACAAGAACAAAGGGAAGAACAAACCTGTTTTCAACAAGCCTACCAAGACTACTACCTTCAAGAAGAAGAAGTTCAACAAGGCTGAGCTAGAGTGCTACGCCTGTGGGAAGCCTGGACACTTTTCCAAGGAATGCCCTGAACGTGCAGACCGCAGAGGGAAAACAAGCTCCAAGACTGTCAACATGGTGACCGCTAGCAATACTGATGGGTATGGTAATTTACCTATTGTGCTTTCAGTATTTCAATCATTTTCGTGGTGGATTGATTCGGGTGCTAACGTTCATGTGTGTGCTGACATCTCCCTGTTTACTTCTTATCAGGTCGCAAGGGATTCTTCCGTCCTAATGGGGAATGGGTCACATGCTTCTGTTCGTGGCATTGGCACGGTGGATCTGAAGTTTACTTCGGGAAAGATCGTGCAACTAAGGAACGTGCAGCATATCCCTACTATGAACAAGAATCTAGTTAGCGGCTCCCTTCTATGTCGAGATGGATTTAAGGTAGTTTTAGAGTCCAATAAAGTAATCGTGTCAAGATTTGGACAATTTATAGGAAAAGGCTATGAGTGCGGAGGCTTGTTCCGTTTTTCTCTTTCAGATTTTTGCAATAAGTCAATAAACCAAATTTGTGCTAGTGTTAATGATGATGCAAGTATTTGGCACTCTCGTTTATGTCATATTAATTTTGGTTTAATGTCTCGGCTATCCAGCATGAGTTTAATTCCGAACTTCACAGTTGCCAAAGGTTCTAAGTGCCATAGTTGTGTGCAATCTAAGCAACCTCGAAAGTCTCATAAGGCTGCCGAGGAGAGAAACTTGGCACCTCTAGAACTCATACATTCTGATCTTTGTGAGATGAATGGTGTGTTGACAAAAGGTGGAAAGAGATATTTCATGACTTTGATTGATGATGTGACTAGATTTTGCTATGTTTATTTGTTACAAACTAAAGATGAAGCATTAGACTACTTTAAAATCTATAAAGCTGAAGTTGAAAATCAACTAGAGAGAAAGATCAAGCGTCTTAGGTCCGATCGTGGTGGAGAGTATTTTCCAAAAGTTTTTGATGAATTTTGTGAGGAACATGGTATTATTCATGAGAGGACGCCTCCCTATTCACCTCAATCAAATGGAGTGGCCGAGAGGAAAAACCGCACATTGACTGACTTGGTGAATGCCATGTTAGACACAGCTGGTTTATCTAAGGCATGGTGGGGGGAGGCTCTATTGACTTCATGTCATGTCCTGAATAGAGTTCCCAACAATAATAAGGAGAAAACCCCTTATGAGGAGTGGGTTGGGAGAAAACCATCACTTTCTTATTTGCGCTCTTGGGGATGTTTGGCAAAGGTCAATATTCCTATTCCTAAGAAATGCAAACTTGGACCAAAGACAGTGGATTGTGTCTTTCTAGGGTATGCTCAACGGAGCATTGCTTATAGGTTTTTAGTGGTAAAATCTGAAGTACATGATATGCATGTTGATACTATAATGGAATCTCGTGATGCAACATTTTTTGAGAACATATTTCCTATGAAAGATATGCATAGCATTGCTAGATTTTCTTCTGAGATAATTCTTGAATCTAGTACAACTGATGAATATTTCGAACAATCACATGAGGAAGTCCTTGAGAAGGATAACAATGAAGTTCCTAGAAGGAACAAGAGACAAAGGATTGCAAAATCCTTTGGTGATGATTTCATTGTATACCTTGTGGACGACACACCCAAGACGATTGCAGAAGCATATGCATCTCCGGATGTAGATGATTGGAAAGAAGCTGTTCATAATGAGATGGACTCAATTCTTTCTAATGGAACTTGGGAACTAACTGATAGACCATATGGTTGTAAACCTGTGGGCTGTAAGTGGGTGTTCAAAAAGAAGCTAAAGCCTGATGGTACTATTGATAAGTACAAGGCGCGGCTAGTGGCCAAGGGCTACACTCAGAAAGAAGGCGAAGATTACTTTGACACCTATTCACCCGTTGCTAGAATGACCACCATTTGAGTGTTACTTTCCTTGGCTGCCTCTTATGGTCTTATCATTCATCAAATGGATGTAAAGACAGCTTTTCTCAATGGAGAGTTGGAAGAGGAGATCTATATGGATCAGCCTGACGGGTTTGTGGTAAAGGGTGAAGAGAGAAAGGTGTGCAAGTTGTTAAAATCTTTGTATGGTCTGAAACAGGCACCTAAGCAATGGCATGAGAAGTTTGAAAGAACTCTGACTTCTGCAGGATTTGTCATTAACGAGGCTGATAGGTGTGTTTACTATCGCCATGGTGGGGGCAATAGTGTCATATTATGTTTGTATGTGGACGACATACTGATCTTTGGTACAAACATTAATGCAATTAATGAGGTCAAGTCTTTTCTATCAAAAAGTTTTGACATGAAAGATCTGGGAGAAGCCGATGTAATTCTAAACATCAAACTTATTAAGGATGAGAGTGGGATTACATTAACGCAATCTCACTATGTTGAGAAGGTCTTGAACCAATTCGGTTTTATGGATAGCAAGCCTTCTCCAACACCTTATGATCCCAACGTGACACTCAGAAAGAACAAGAAAGAAACGAGAGATCAATTAAGATACTCTCAAATTGTCGGTTCACTCATGTACCTAGCTAGCGCTACAAGACCAGATATCTCTTTTGCTGTGAGCAAACTGAGTAGGTTCATGTCCAACCCGGGTGATGATCATTGGCATGCACTAGAAAGGGTCTTGCGCTATCTGAGAGGTACTATGAGTTACAGAATTACTTATTCAGGCATCCTGCTGAGCTAGAAGGATATAGTGATTCAAATTGGATCTCCGATGTTGATGTACTTTACGCAACAAGTGGGTATGTATTTACTCATGGTGGTGGCGCAGTGTCATGGAGGTCTTGCAAGCAAACCATATTGACGAGGTCAACTATGGAAGCAGAATTAACTGCTTTGGACACAGCTACTGTTGAGGCAGAATGGCTGCGTGAGCTCTTGATGGACTTGCCAGTTGTTGAAAAACCTGCACCGGCTATTCTTATGAATTGTGATAACCAAACGGTTATCGCTAAAGTGAACAATTCTAAAGATAATGCAAAGTCATCAAGACACGTGAAGAGACGTTTGAAGTCTGTCAGGAAGTTGAGAAACTCTGGAGTAATAACTGTTACGTATATACAAACAGACAAAAACCTGGCTGATCCCTTTACAAAGGGAGTATCACGAAATGTGATAGATATTGCATCGAGGGAGATGGGTATGAGACCCATAGATGTTACACCATAGTAGTAACCCAACCTTTGTGATCGGAGATCCCGTGAATTAGGATCTGGGAAGAACAAGCTATTGGTTAACTGAGGAGAGTAATAACTAATGATCGTCTCCAAGTGAAGATGCAAAACTCTCAGAGCTGTAAGGCTCAGATCTGTAAGGCAGGTTGGCAACATGCCTTAACGTGGTTCTATTGGCTATAATTAGCAAAGATGCTATCCTACAGAGCAGTCTTGAAAGAACACACCTATATGAGTTCTGACTGTAAATGTCGCAGTCTATGAGATTTGGGTGATCTCTAGTAAGCTCACGAAGAGACCAGGGAGTATGACGTATAAGCTCCAAACCGCAGGGTAGCCTACTAGCGGTCAGGTACTGGTTAAGACTTTGAGTGAAACCTGTTCACACAAAACTAGCAACTCAAGGCATAGTCCATTGTCAAGTTGTGAATGGATGTAGCTTAAAGTTCTAGGCAGAAGTTCAACTTAACAGTCTCTGCTGAAACACTGGTATATTAAACAAGTGGTGAGAGAAGGCAAATCTCTAAATGGGTATTTGAGATCTGGTGGGGGATTGTTAGAATTAATGGGCTAGGCCCATAGCAATTTCTGAAATCTCAAAGCCCATGTGTAAACTGGTAAGTGGTGGTGCTAAGTTTAGTCCCACCCCGGAAGTTGAAGAAGAGTTGGACCTCTTTATATAGTGGGTTCTCTCCACCACTCTAAGTGGTGTGTGAGAAGAGAAAGGGAAAACCACACGCGCGCGCTCGCTCGCCTCGCCTTGCCGGGCCGGGCCGTGGCGTGGCGTGGCGAGGCGAGGCGTACATGCGACATGCGCGTGAATGGTCCGCCGAAATCCGGTCCGTCTCCTTGCAGGAGCGCAGCTTCCTTTTGCCGTTTTATTTTTATGTCTTGGCAGACAAGTTTTTGATTTCTTGTCCGGTAAGTATACAAATTAGAAACCGAGTCGGTTTGGGATTGTGGTCGCGACACAATACCGCCTCTGGTCCTAATATATATATAGCTACCGGCTGCGGCCAGAGACACACTGAAAACACCTAGGGTTTTGCCTCATCTCACAACTTGCGCCGCCATCGTAGTCTACTCCATCCCAAACGCCGGCGTGCATCAGCGCGTGGGAGAGCAGGTCTCCGGAACCGTTCGTCTTTGCGATCCTGCACCGGGAGAGGACGAATTAGGTTTTTGGGAAGCGCTGTGCGCGACTGCTCAAATTCGTCATCACGGGTCGTCTTCCGTCCAAGTCGGGCGGTGCTACTCATCGTCGTATTCATCGCCGTCAGCAGCAGATCGTCGCCAACATCGTCATCAACACTGTCGCACCCATAATAGCTAACGATCAGTACGTCCAACATCCTCTGTTCATGTCTGTCTCTACAACTATTGTTACGTGTTTGCTGCTGTTATGCATGTCTTGCTGTTCTTCTAGTTTGCTAAATTATTGCATGCTAGTATCTCTTCTAGTCATGAATTATTTACTGGAATTAATCATGAACTTGCCTAATATTCCAACAGCAGCCACTCACATCCATGTACGCGGACTGGCCCCCCTATCCGCGGACGGATATGGAAGAAAAATGTATGGGTCGCCGTTGGAGATGCCTTAGGCTGCTTTTGGTTGAAGGCCAAGTATGGACCGGTTCGAACCACTCGTTTTTTCAGTTTGCTTCATTTTTTGGTACAGGGCCAACAAGTCATGTGTTTGGTTGTATAAAAGGGATGAACCAATTATTTGGGAGGGACCGCCAAAGGTGGGTAGTTTCGTTCGACCGATTTTCGGAATGACCGAGTCTTTGAGGTATATTTTATAAAGTTGGTTGGGAATGTCCATTGAGTTTGTAACCCAACATAAAAGAAACGGCCAATCCCAACCCATCGTCTTTTTCCTTCTAACTAAACACACTCTTAGAGCAGGGATTAGCGTGGTGATTTTCTGATTGTCTGCCACAACAGGATTTTCTCGGCTCTGCTGAGGGAGGGGCAAAGATGATGGCGCATCTTTGGCTCGCTTCAGTGCTTGTAGCCAATACTTGGCCCAAGAACCAGGTCGTAATTTTTATTACCTTTAGTGTTCTCTGTACTGGCATTATTGATTATAAATAGATTGAAAGTTTCTTCCTAAAAAGGTGGGCAACAAATATTTTACGTCGTCTCTTGTGCGTAAATCAAAAAAAAATCTAGTCCAGATATTTTATGTTCACATTGGTTCCACCCATAGATACTTGCATAGTGAAGTAAGGACCACGTACTGATCCATCATACAGGTTGGTAGATAACCTAACAAATGTGAATCTTTCTTCTATTAGAAACAAAATTGTTCCTACAATTTCATATAGCCCAAAGCAAGGCACAAACTCCCAAACAGATTCATGCCTTAGTTTTAGACTCAATCTCACCCAACTAGTTACCCTTTTTTGGACATACTCGTCGGTGGAGGCAAATTAGAAGCCACATGAATTGTGCGCCATAATAACTTGGCAAATGGGCAAGCAAAAAACTAATTATGAATTGTTTCCTCCTTATCACAGAAACCACATTGTTTTGCTAAGTTGTCCTTAGTAAGAAAGACACCCCTATGCACAAACCACATGGAATTTTAATCTTTAATGACACTTTGGTCTTCCAAATCTGATATGAATGAAAAAACTGGCTAGTATTGATCAGATCCATGTACATTGAGTTAATAGGAGACACCCCCGACGAGGTTAACCTCCAATGAAAAGTGTCTAATTTATTTGTTAAGGTGACCTCTATGAAACTTCTAACTAATGAATCTAAATTGTCCATCTATCTCCAATCAAATCATGCCTAAACTGGACATTTAAAGGAGACGAACCGAAAATTGTGCTTCCATAAGCATCCTTAGGATGCACAATACTATGAAACGACAGATATTGTAAAGCTAAAGCGTGTAGTCTGGCCATCTCCAATTAAAAACTTTCCTCTATTAAAGAAAGCGACCTTAGTCCTCATCAAACCCTTTCAAAAGGTGAGCCGTTGATTCTCTATACCTAGACCCCTTGGTCCTTAGGTCGGCACAAGATATCCCACCTTGCTAGGTGATACTTGGCCTTACTCTCATCACTCTTCTAGAAAATTGAGATAAATAAAAATCAAGTCTTTTTTGCACCCCTATGGGTACTTCAAAGGAAGAAGGCACGAACGTAGGAGCGGTCATGAGCACTGAAATCACAAGGATCGGCGTACCCCCATATGATGAATTGGTACCCCTATGGGTAGTTATTTTCTTCACAACTAAGTTTCTTTTCAAATATATCCTTAATACACTTCCACTCTTTATTCGTTACCTTATAGTGATGAATTGGTATCCTAAGATATTTAAACGACAGTTTGCCAATCTCACAACTGAACAACTGCCTATAGTTATTCTTTTCATCTTTGTCACATCCAAAACAAGAAAGTTCACTAATATGAAAACTAATATGAAGGTCGGACAATTGTTCAAAAAGGCACATATCCAATTTCATATTTATGTCCTTGTAGATATTATGCTCCATAAAAATGATTGTGTCATCAGCATATCGTTGAATGGAACAATACCCCCATCTAGTAGATGTGAGGTTAACTGACCTACCTGATTGTTCTCCTTGGCTCTACCAATGAAGATTGCCAACTGCAAAAATATTGAAAAGCATTGGAGACACGGGATATCCCTACCACAACCCCTTCTAAGTCTGGAAAAAGTGTCTAATATATATCATCATTGACTTTAACCCCCACACTACTCCCTCCCGCCCCCAATGAATGAAAGTCTTAACATGTTGCCTCCAAGAAGGATCAAAACGTTTCGTATGCAACACCTATTTCAAGAAGGGTCATTTAATTTTTATCGTACGACATCTCGAAATCCACTTTAAAGATAACTCCATCAAGTTTCTTCGAATGAATTTCATACAAAGTTTCATGAAAAATGACCACACTCTCTAAATATGTTTTTTCACCGTGACCACACTCTCTAAATATGTTGTCCTGACATGGAAGCAGTTTGAGTGGGGCAAATAGTTCATGCTTCACATTTTTATTAAAAGGTGATGTTGCATTAAGTTCAAGTCAAAAGTTCCTTTTTATATACATAATTTTGTCACATACTTTGTAGGTATTATTGTTTTAAAACATAAACTGAGAACACTCCTGCATTTATCTTTCCATTAGTTTGAGTTGTTTTTAATCACCTGCTTATGCATTTGTTTTACCAAGGTTTCTACGGTAACACGCGAGGCATCATCTACTGTAAGGAAAAGCATCCGGCTCTACATGCGGGAAAACCTTGTTGAAAATCCACGATATTTACGTGCATGGGAGAAACATTTGTAGTTTGCGATTGATACAAAACTAAATTTTGGGAAGATAGATGGTTTGGTAACTCTTTTCAGGTGATGAGCTCCAAAGCATTGTTTACAATCAGATGTGATTCAAAAAATATATGGAATATGTGCCTAATGGAGGATGTCATCTTGAACTCAGAAGATGGCGAGTGAGGGGCAGCAAAATCGGGTACTATTGGGCTGGCGTCGCATGAACATCCTTGATTACTAGATGAAGTCTTGCTGAAATTATATTTTGATGCAACTAGAGTTTTACCGTAACTCTGTGCAGTTCAAAACTTTATCGTGTGTCCATATGCATGACATAAACATGTTGTGAATCAATATACTCTTGATTCAGAAAGAGAGAAACAGATAGAGGTGTGTGTTGCTGTGAAATACATGAATTGTTTCGCTAGAAATTTATTTGTACACGGAAACACACTATTGTGATAAATCCACAATCAACACGAGTACATAGGTTTTACACAATTGAACAAATCAACATCATTTCACAGAGACAGATGGAAATTTTGTCGAGTTTACATTTGTCGGCATTACACGAGTGAATACATAGGAATCAAATGCTAGACAAAGAAGGGAAAGCAGAGCAAAACTTTCAAAGATGTGGAGAACTCACACAGTTCGAACATAGAATTTGAGACTTATGGACCCGATTCCACTTCAAATCCCCCCGCGGTCACGCCAATGGTGCACAGTGATGGACCTGGGTCATGGAAAAATGTGTCGTGGCCTAGGGCCCGTCTCAAAAATGGGCCCAATACATCTAGATACCTAAACAAACTACAAAATTATGTTTTGCACAACATAACATCAGCAATGTTTGGGGGCCATTGCCCCCTCCCACACCTCACCATGTTGTATTTATTCAATAGTTGTTGATGGTTAACTGCATGTATCATGCAGTCACCATTTGTATCATATAATCACATATAAATAGTGTATTAAGACTTTATTTCCTATTAAAAAATTATATTTTGATGTTTTATGCGTTTATAATGATTTTTGTGATGCAATATATTCTAGTGAAAGTATTTATGTTACTCTATTATAGTTGTTAGTTCTGTTGTACCTATCACACTGGGCCTCCATAATGCTAGGCTGGCCCTGACGGCGCATCATGGTTGGGCATGTCAATCTAGTTGGTAGTTCCACCTCTGGCGAGGCAGGGACAACTAGAGATCAGACCCGGCGACGAAAGCAGAAGCATTAGACACTCAAGCTTTTTAGCTCTAAATAATTTGCTAAATAATCGTGCGGCCCTAGAGAGCAAGGGGGTTTAGGAAACTCATGATTTGTACATGAAGAATTTTGCCTTACCTAGCAAGTGGTTGTTCAAGCTGCTGACTACTGATAGAGTGTGGCTTGATACACAATAAGTACTTAGGTAGTAAGCCCTTGTCACAAGTCCAACGGTGTGCTAGAGGTTCACACTTTTGAGACAACCTCGTGAAAGTGAAGGGGGACTTTTTCCGCTTTTATACTTCCACGATAAAGGATGGCACCCAAATCTTATTTTTCGAGGACAAGTGGTTAGGTATTGATGTCCCGCAAGTACACATGGTTTAGTTGTGGCCTTTTCGAAGTAAGAGTATCGATCACACAGGGAGCACATGAATCATAATTCTGCCTCCTGTAAGGAATTATGTATGTTTGTGCCTGCAGATAATTGTAGACTTAAAGGAGAGTGAGGGCGGATATAAATGATGATTGAAAAGTGTAGTGACTTGTAACTAAGTAACATAAAATTAAATAAAGAGCAAGGATTGTAGTGCCCGATGAAACAACAAAATTAAAATGCATTCTCAGGGAGTCCGGAATCCCCATTGGTATGTTTCTAATGCACTGATATATAAGCATAGTATGGACCAGATACTTGAGCCACTGTCGATAATGATGTTGGGCGGAGTCGGGTACAAAACATGTTCTACTTTGTTTAGACTTTGTGTCATGCACGCCATTATCATAGTATTCCCAGAGGGTTACAACTCATGATAGTTAAGGGTTTCCCGTCCACGCGGCCTCTCTAAGGGTTCTCCGTAATTCCCTGGTCAATTGTAAAGGCTAGGAGCAATAGGATTTTACTGTCACCTCGAATTACCTCTGCATCCTAAACCTTTACAACGACAGTGATATACTTTATGGCCATAAGGCACAAATGCTGAGTGGGGCCCCTTCACAACATTCACGAAGTTATTAAACTAAGAATTCAACATACAATCTCATGTCCACAATAACATTTTAGATCCTACACGTACCAACGTTCATCCATATCCTCGAGAAGTAGGGGTCTACTCACACATGGGAACAACCACTAGCACCGTAAGGTGCTATACAAACGGGTTTTTACCCCTTTCCGCGACGACATTTGGAACCGTCGCCAAGTGAGTGTGGGCGATAGGGGGATCCTTCCCACATGACCCAGAAACCGTCGGGGATGGGCGAGCGGCTACTGAAGATCGCCATGAAATAAACGTATGAGAAGCCTCCCCAGTCCCACATGTTACATCTCGACGTTACGTTTCTAATCAGAGAGACATCCCAAATGATTATGCCGCTATAGTCGTGTGAAAAGGTGGACATCAACATTTAATCTGCCGATATATTTGTGATAGGTACGTTATCGCACACGGTTCAAGAATGTAAAATGTGTGCGGTGCCTCTACTAACGCCAACGTGTCCATTTTCATAACCGTGTGCGATTGGTATTCCTATCACACACGCACACTGGTTTGAAACGTTTGTCATATTACCATGAATCGCACATGCATATGAGACAAAACCGTGTGTGCGTTCGTCGGGCATTGCAAACATTTCACGTCAAAGAACCGTCTGTTCACTTTTTTTCATCGCACACATTGTTTTCTTTCTAACCGTGTGCACATTATTTATTCGCTCCTGTATATTTTTATTTTTGCCTGTAATTTATTATTCGAATTGGAAATTTTGAAATATGAAACGTGCAATTCAAATTCTCAACACAATGGTTAAACAACGAATCCATAAATAAAATTGTGAGTACAATATGTTCAGTAATTACAGGATTAGACATCAATTAACTATGATGAACCACAATATTTACAGGCGGTAAAGGTGAAGAGACAAGTGTAAATCATTTTGACTGCCGATGGTGTTGAAGAAGCGGAATGCCCATAATGTGCCTTCCTGCATGCCATAGGCACGGACAACTTTTGTCCAACCCCTTGTGACGATTGCCCGCCTATCCTTCACCGCCTTCAGGAGACTTCTAGAGCATTATCATGGTAGCATTAATTATATATTTTAATCTTAGTTTCCTCCACTCCGGTCATGTAGTTTGCAAGGTAATCATCAGTAAATAGTTTCGGAAACCACCGAAAAAAGAAAAATATCAGATGCTGAGGTCTAATAGAGTAACTTGTTGTGGGCAGGGGGGAAATGGCAACACATTACTTACCATTCTAAAGTTCACTGTTGTCTTGGACAAAGTGTAAATAAAGAGCTTAATTCCCATCATCCGTTTCTTTCACCTAACAATCTTTCTTAGTTTCCTTACTTGATGCTTATTCATGAATATCTCATTGCCTCATACGCAAAAGGGGTTGAAGCGTGGATCAGTACCGCTCATATATGTACCTACAAGCAACCAGTAAATGTTAGAAGCTAAACTGAGATTGCACAAATGATGTAAAATACAACTATCTATGTTCCTAAGTACAAGTACTTTAAGAGATTTTAATATGAACTACACACAGATGTATATAGAATTATAGATATAGTTTAGATTAGAATCTAGATTCACTCATTTTGCTCCTTATGTAGTCTATATTGAATCTCTAAAAATACTTATATTTAGAAATAGATGGTGTATAAGACATGGGATGTAGCTAACCTCGACGGCAAACAACATGTCGGAGTTATTGGCGACGGGTACCCCGAAGACGGCAAGACAATGATTCAAGACATTGGGGCTAGCAAAGCCCATCAGTCCGACTGCCCGGCCGCTCCTGCCGGCTCCCCGTCCGGCTGCTCTGACCGGCCGGCTGCCAGCTACCGACTGCGCCGACCAGCCGGCTGCCAACTGCGCCAACCAGCCGGCTGCCGACTGCAGCCCGCCCGACACCGACGAGACGGCCGTACCGCGACGTCATCTACAGTGTACCGTGTCCCCTGGGCATTGATTTATAAAATGCCCCAGGGGACAAGCATGACATGCACCATGCCTAGCCCATGCCACCACATAGCTTGGTTTGTAAGCTACCCAAGTTAGCTTACAACCAACGCCACCACCACCCATGCCTACTCCTATATAAGCTAGCCATCCATCCATCCAACCACAAGCACACTCACGCATGGACACACATGCTCTCACGGGCACGCATGCCATGAGACTAGCCGGCCACAAGGCACCCCGGCCATACATATATACGAGATCAGATGCACTCGGCACTGATCTCAGATACAGCTCCAGGAGCACTCTGTACCAGATATACTCAAACATGCAGGAGTAGGGGTGTTATCTCTCCGGAGAGCCCCGAACCTGGGTAAACTAGCGCGTGCTACTTGCAAACCCGTCCCTGGATATTCCAGCAGCAGTCTTGCCCTCACATGATAAGCCATCCCTTGGCATATGTCGCACACAACCCCCGACATTTGGCGCCAAAGAGCTGCCGACTGATGAGATCTCGGCCCGGCAAGTGCAACGCCGGGCAACAGCGTACACCATAGTCAACAGAGAGCTTGTGAGGCGCAGTGTCACTGGTGTCTATCAGCGCTGCGTAGAGCCGGAGCAAGGCCAAGCAATCCTCAAAGATATCCATCAAGGCAAGTGTGGTCACCACGCAGCTTCAAGAGCACTCGTGGCCAAAGCTTTCCGCCACGGTTTTTTCTGGCCGACTGCTTTAGAAGACGCCAAGGACTTGGTCCAGAAATGCAAAGGGTGCCAGAAGTTTCGTTCAAAGCCACATCAGCCGGCTTCTGCACTCAAGACTATTCCCATTGCCTGGCCCTTTGCCGTCTGGGGCCTGGACATGGTGGGACCATTCAAGACGGCATGCGGCGACATGACTCATCTGCTTGTCGCAGTGGACAAGTTCACCAAGTGGGTAGAAGCAAAGCCAATTAAGAAATTGAATGGCCCGACTGCTGTGACTTTCATCTCCGACATCACCATCCGGTATGGCATACCACACAGCATCATCACCGACAATGGCACAAACTTTGCCAAAGGCGCCTTGGCCCGTTTCTGCGCGACGCAGGGCATCCGACTGGACTTAGCGTCCGTTGCCCATCTGCAGTCAAACGGCCAAGTGGAGCGAGCAAACGGCCTCATTTTGTCCGGCATCAAGCCCCGACTGGTCGAGCCTCTGGAGCGTTCGGCCGGCTGTTGGCTCGATGAGCTGCCGGCCGTCTTTTGGAGCTTGCGCACAACTCCGAACAAGTCAACCGGCTTTACGCATTTCTTCCTCGTCTACGGTGCCGAAGCCGTCATCCCGACGGACATAGAATTCGACTCCCCTCGAGTCACCATGTACACCGAAGAGGAGGCAGAAGAAGCACGACAAGACGGCGTCGATCTGCTGGAAGAGGGCCGGCTGTTGGCACTCAGCCGATCCACCATCTACCAGCAGAGCCTGCGCCAATACTATAACCGAAAGGTCAAGCCAAGGTCCTTCCAAGAAGGAGACCTTGTGCTCCGGCTGATCCAGCGAACAGCCGACCAGCACAAGCTCTCGGCACCTTGGGAAGGCCCCTTCATCATCAGCAAGGTGTTGGGCAACGACTCCTACTACCTCATCGACGCTCAGAAGCCTCGAGCACGCAAAAGAGATGACTCCGGCAAGGAGACGGAGCGGCCATGGAATGCGAACCTCCTTCGAAGGTTTTGCAGTTGATGCAGTATGTACCACGCCAACTTTTGTATTAAGTACGAAGACTCTGGGTCCCCCGAGAAGAGCTCGGGGAGTGCCCTCTTTTATCTATATGATAAGTATTACGCTTGTCATTATGTTATTTCATTAGTCCGTCTGGCACCGGGTTCGACCAGTCGACCCGGGGACTTGCCGCCTTGTACTATGAGATGCTTCCTGCAGCCGGACAAGTAATGTGTTGGCACTTAAGCTTTCTCCTGCCAGAAGCCGCAGCTTGCAGAGCGACTGTTCGGTCGGCAGGAGTTATGGCAGAAAGGGTGTCTGCATGAAAAATGGCTAAGGACCCAAAGCATACACATAGTCCAAGCCGGCTCCCCGCCTCACTGACCGGCTGTCAAGCAGCCGGCCGACCGGCTTCTACTTAACTTGCTAGAAAACTCTAATTGGCTAAGTACTTGCCTCCCCGAAAGTGGCTAAGTACTTGACCCAGCCACAGTCCGCAGAGCGGTTGTTCGGCTGGCAAGACGGCAACCGAGGGAAGGCAGCAAAGGAAAAAGCCAAAGAGCAGAAAGCAAGGAAAGATAGAACTCGACAAAAATATTTACACATCAAAAGGCCCTTGGCCAACATCCAACAAGAGTTTCAAATACACCCTGCGGGTGGAATTGTGCGAAGTTAACGAAGTTTGTCAAGACTGATAAGCAGGAAGAAACAAAGGTAAAATGGCAGCCTAGGAAGCAGCAGATGGGTTCGGCGGAATGGTGGAGTCGGCGGTGCCGGCTGGTTGAGCGGTCGGCTCGTCGGTCTCCGCTTGGTCGCCTTCAGCAGCAGCCGGCTCGCTCGGGCGTGGCTCATTGCTGGAGGCGCGGTCGAGTTGAGGCTGGCCGTCCGCTCCGACCTCTGGTGCCTCCTCTTCACCTTCCTCCTCTTCTTCGTCTTCTCCCTCGTCGCTGGAGTCGATCACCTCGGCCGAGTCCTCGCCGTCCTCCGGGTTCAGCCCGAACCATTCTGGTGGCGCTTCGGCGCCGTTCTCGGCCCGCTCCGGGATGATGATGCTGGTGTTGGTGTACTCGGCGATTGCCGCTGCCCGCTTGACGAGATCATCCTCCACCGCCACCAGCTCCTCTTGGGCCTCCTATCGAAACGTGGTCAACTGGGCTAGATTCAGCCCAGGGTACCACTCCAAGGTCCGGCGTGCTCTGGCCCGGGCCGAGGAGCCCTTCCAGACCTCAAGACGGCCAGCCGCCACCTCCAGCCAGTCGACAGTCCGGCTGGGTGTGCGCGGAGCCGGCATGTCTGGCCACAGGGCGGCGATCGCCTGGACGCCGACACGCTGAAGGCGGCGCAACATCCGATGAGCCGACCAAAGACGAGCCTGGATGCTGAGAAGTTGCTCGCTAAGAGTGCAGGGGGCGTCGGTAGCGATCTGCTCGCCTTCTGCCCTCCGTCCTTCGCGATCGGCCTCGATAGCCTAGTTGGCAGCACCAGAGTGACCTGGGAAGAAGTCTGCTCGGACGAAAAAGCAAAAGAATCAGGTCAGAAACAAGAAGCCAGCGGCTTGAAGAAGAGTAAAGAGGGCAGCTTACCGTCGACCATGTCTTCAATCTCGCCGAAGCCGGCAGTCAGCATTGCCTCCTTGTCGGTCCAGGCAGAGCGCTCGGTCTCGAACTCAGCAAGCAGACCGGCCTCCTTGTCCTCCACCTCCTTCTGGGCCTTCTTGAGAAGCTCCGCCTGCTCCGCCAGTTGCGTGACCAGCCGGTCACGCTCCTCGACCAGCTTGCTGCAGTCCGCCTCCTTGGCACGCAGCACGGTGTTGGCTTCGCCCAGCTATTGCTGCAGGGTGGCGTTGGCCTCTGCAAAGGTAGAAGAAGAAAAGGACATCAACGATCAACAAAGAGAGATATAGTTGCTGGGAAGATCCGGCCCGACTGCTCGGTAGTCGGCCCGAATCTCGGGGACTACAGCCCACGGGTGCACCAGCGCGCCCCCGCGGAGAAAGAAGTTATCAAGTATCAATAGTGAAGAAGAGCAGTTGCCAGGAAGATCCGTCCCGACTGCTCAGCAGTCGGCCCGGATCTCGGGGACTATAGCCCGCGGGTGCGCCAGCGCGCCCCGGCAGAGAAAGAAAAAGACTTACTCCGGCTCTCCGACAAGTCGACGACCCATTGATCCAACTCCTGGACTTTGGAGTTGAAGGCGGCTGCACGGAGGTTATGATAATCCTGCAGCAAAGATATCAGATAGTATTAGTACTTGGAGCTTGCCAACTAAAGTTCCGAGCCGCCTGCTCAGCAGCCGGCCTGAAACTCGGGGACTACACCCAGTGGGTGCGCTGGCGCGCCCCCACGAAGCAATACAAGAATTAAAAACAAAGAAGCAAGAAGCATACCCGGATAGTTGCTCGCGACTCCAGGAACGCATTGTTGTAGTGCTTGAGTGCGTGGGCTTCAGCGCGGAGCTTGGCCTGGACGTCCAGGATTGCCTTGTTCAAAGGGCCCGTCCCGCCTCCCCGCACCCACCCAGTGGGTGTAGCGCTGGTCGCCTCGGCGTCCGGGATTGAAGAGCTCGCGGCGGCGGTCTCCTGCGGGCGTGGCGCCGAAGCCGCCTTTGCAAGCCGGCGGCGCGTCGGGGTGCGGACCTCAGGAGTTGGGTCCGTCGCCATCTCGTCTCCGGCTGGTGACGCCGGTGGATCAGCCTGCTGCTTGTCTCGCGCCTCCTTAGAAGGCGGCGGCGGGGGCACGATTACGTCCGGCATGACAACATCGCCGCCGTCCCTCTCCATGATCGGGTGCTCGTCGCCGGCTCCCCCAGTCGGTGCCATGAATCTGGTGGCGGCGGCGCGAAGTTCAGGGGGATGACGAATATCGCCGACTGACGCCGCGTGGCTTCCTCGGCCTACTTTTTCGCCGCCGCGGCAGCCTCGGCCTCCGCCGGCCTCTTCAAAGTGGTGGCCTCCGCCTTGTCTGCCTCCGCCTTCTCCAGGCGGGCGGCTTCTTGCTTCTCGCGCGCCTCCTGCGCGTTTTGCTCCGTCGCCTCCTGGAGGTCGGCGGCCGGATCGATTCGCCGGGTGGTGGTGGAAGTCTCCGCCGATCCCACGATGGAGGCGGCGTCCGACTTCTCGAGAGAGAGCGGAGCCCTAAAATCAAGAAAATAAAACAAAGAAATTCAGAAAGAATCAACGAGAAAGAAGAACACAAGGGAAAGATACTTCGCCGACACCATAGGAGGCGCCTTTGGGAGCTTCTGGTACTTGGCCGCCTTTGCTGCGGCCTCTTTCCGTCTAGTCGCCATGGTTGGATTCTTGGCCTTCTTCGGCACGCTGCTGAACAAGACGGCGCCTTGCTTACGCTTATGCGTGCCGCCCCAAGCAGTCGGCTCAACAGAGGGGCCCACGTCCGCCCTGCCGGCGCCCCGCGCGGTGCGCGGCTCTTCTTCCTCCTCCTCCTCATCAGGCCAGGTCTCGATGCCACCTTCTTTGGAGCCGCCTGCTTCGTAGACGCCGCCTGTCGCAGTGTCCTCCAAGGCGGCCGCCCCCAAGTCGGGGTCGTCCACGGCGCTCACCGCCCGGTCCGGTTGGTAGTCGCCACCCGCCCCTACGATGGTGGCCGTCGCGTCCGACATATAGATCTGTTTCAGATGATGAAAGGCCGGCTGATCAGGACCAAGATCAAGACTAAGACAAGTATCAAAAAGAAAGAATGGGAAAACTTACCGCAGGCGGCGGGTCGGCGCGAGAATATGGCCGCTTGCCGAAGCTCCAAGATCCCTCCAGCTTGAGGCCGGAGATCTCGTTCACCAAGTTCGTGACCTCGGCAGCCGGCATCTCCTTGGTGCTCAGCCGGCACGGGTCGTGATGCCCGCTCATCCGGCTGATCAGGTGCGGCCGGCCTTGGAGCGGGAGAACCCGGTGCTTGACAAAGGCGACCAGCAAGTCGGACGCCTTGAGGCCTTCGGTCTCGGTCAGCTCCCAGAGCCGTTGGATGGCGGCGGCGCCGTCTGCTGATACCGGCTTCGGCTTGTAGCCCCAGCTGGCCCGAGGCTCAACAGGCGGGCCGACTACATAAGCCGGCAGGTTGATGAAGTCGACGGCCGGGTCCATGTTCTCCACGTAAAAGTAGGATTGCTGCCACATCTTGACCGACTGTGGCAGCTTGATGGTGGGGAAGGCGTTCTTCGGCGACGGTCGGCGAACCGCGACGAAGGCGCCGCACTGGGCAGCCACCTCCCGGAGGGAGGTGCCCAGCTTGGTGTAGAAGAAAGCTTCCCACAGCTCGATGGTGGGGAGGATGCCGAGGTAGCCTTCGCACATCGTGACGAAGGCGGCCAGTAGCATCACAGTGTTGGGCGTGATGTGATGGGGATGGAGGTGATAGAATTCGAGAAACGAACGGAGGAAGCCGCTCGCCGGCAGGCCGAAGCTGCGGATGAAGTGCGAGCGAAAGACGACCCGCTCGCCCTCTCCCGGCGCCGGCGAGATCTCCCCTTCGGCGGCACGCGTGCCTTCACGTAGCCCGCACCGGGAAGATGCCGTGTCTCGCGGAGGAAAGTGATGTGGTCCTCATTGACGTTGGACCCGTCCCAGTCCCCTCCTCGCTCGCGCGCCATGGAGAGCTCGACGAAGAAAGGGCGCAACGAGGGAGCTGAGAATGGAGCGGAGCAAAGAGGGCTCGGGCGGACGAACTCGACGGAGACGAACTGCGGCAGCGCTCCGGCGTGGCTCGGGGGCGCTGCGGTGAGAGGAAGAAGAAGGAAGGAAAATGGGGTGGAGGGGCGCGCGTGCTTCGCCCCTCCCTCCCCTCTCCCTACTTATAGCCTGTGGGCTTTGAAGCTGAGGGGGGGCATGGGATCGTGGGATTAACTGTGCCCACGACCCCACGCTCCCGCCTTTACCATGTGAGTTACTGCGCGCAGTAACTCCGCGGGGAAACCCAACCGCCCGCCTCGGCCGCAGCGGATCCGCTCGTGTGCCGAGGCTCGGTGGTGGCGGGCCCGGCCTGCAGTCGCGTCCCATCACGCGCGTGGGCTGGCAGGCTGGCCCGGCTGGCTGGCGCCATGTGGCACGCCCACGACGGGCGGCGGGCCTAGAAGCTTAGCTAACACGCCACCTGGTTCCCGCCGTTGCATTCGAAATTCCAGAAAGATCCGACTGGACGTACCCGACTCCTGCCAACCGGCTTCCCAGGAATCGGATGAAGCTTCCTTCAGAGCACCCGGAGGACGAAACTGTTGAGGCTCCTCGGCTCCTCAGCCGCGGCACCTCACCAGCTTCGGGGACTACTGTCGGAGTAATGGGCCACGGGTAGCCTAACCCGAGGCCCAGAACCTTTCAAGACATCGGGGCCGGCTGTGCCCCTCAAGACGTCAACATAGAGCTCCGCCTTCTGTCGGCCGGCTGGCCGAACGGCCGACTGCCAGAAGGCGGCCATGCTCAGGAAGGCGGATCCAAGACGGGCCGACTCCTAGCAGGCGGCCCCCAGAGAGGCCGCCTCCTAGCAGTCGACCCATGGCGCCCTCAAAGTCTGCGCCCCCATTAAGAAGACAAGACGGGGTGTGGCTGCAGTATAGCCCATCCCCCCGTATCCTGGGTCGGGCGTGGCCACAGTGCTCCGGACAGGCGGAGATCTCCGCCCGGCGCAGCACTATTGCCACTCCGCCCCTGACATCACTCCTTTCAGGCGAAGCCCTGTTCCCACGACCGCTTGTCGGTATGGCCCGAAGCTGGTGGGCCCTGCCGGTCAGCGAGAGCCCGGAAGACGGTGGGGGCCTCACCAGTCGGACCCGAGGGAGGCCTGCTCCCAGCAGTCGGCCCGTTCCTTCCTCGGGGCCCCACGCACCATTAACCAGATAAGACGCGGAGTGGCTACAGTGATCTCCCACCAGGCGGCGGGACTGTAGCCACGCTCCCTGACCAAGCAAGCGTCATTAGCATCATGGCTACAGTAATCCGCAGCCGGCAAGACACGTGAGCGGCGGAGGCGGCCTGTCGGCTCCGTACCAGACCAGCCGGCGGGGCCCACCAGGCGGCGGGCCCCAGCAGTCGGCGAAGAAGCCGGCGACCAGAGAGACTGGAAGCCAGGTCCTACACCCGGCCAGATTACCATTGTACCCCTGAGGGGTAGGCCTATATAAACCCCCCAGGGCACCCATGCAAAGGGTTCGAACCTGTTAGAATTAGACACACACCTAGGGGAAGAGGAGAGCAAGCCTTGCCTTCTTCTACTTCTAGCATACAGCTCAAGGAGCACCATTGTACTCACTAGTGCCTTAGTGATCATGCGGAGACCCCGCAGAGCAGGACTAGGGGTGTTATCTCCTAGGAGAGCCCCGAACCTGGGTAAAGTGCGCCGACGTTCGTGTTTACGCCTCATCCCGCTTCTAGGCACCGGCGACGTTCTACTCGCTCCCACCATGATAAGCCATCCCTTGGCATATGTCGCACCCAACCCCCGACATTTGGCGCCCAGCGTGGTGTGGTACTATGCTACCACGCTGCTGCTGGTTTCGCAGTCCGACCGGGACCATCTTCGTATTCACCACCGCGGCGTCGCGCCGTCTCTCCGATAGCGGTCGGGGGCTCGACATCGACATGCCCCCGGAATGGCCATGAGGGGCGGCGCGTCCTCGCCGTCGGCCGCGCCTTCTTCACCACCACCGCAACGCCGGCGGTCCATCCGCGCGTGCGCCGCGCGCGGGGCCTCGCTTCGGTCGGCCGCATCCATCCACGCGCCGCTCGCGTCTCCTTCCCCTTCGCGTTGCACCTTGCTCTGGCCGAAACGCGCGGTCACTCCCCCATATGCTAGCAAGCAACCAGATACACACTCATGCCCAAGCTAGCTAGCTACCTTTTCCATTGGCCCTGCTAAGCTAGCTAGCTAGCTATCTTGGCCCTTGTTCACGCAGGCGGGCGGCCTCGCGGGCGTCCTCTTCCGCTCGCCGCTCCCACATGGCTGCTACGGCCACGCGCCCGGGTCCTCCGAGCCGCAGCGCTCGCGTCCACACCCGCTCAACACGCGCACTCCCTCCCCCGCGCGTGTCTCCGCCCTTGGCCACCCCAGCGCCGCCTAAAGCTCGCGCGCCGGTGGGCTCCCTGCAGCTCCCGCGCACTGCTCCAGCCCCGGGCCCTCCACCTATGCGCCCGTAGAGCCGGCCCCGGCCTTCCGCGCCGCCTCCTTCACTCCGTGACCGGCTGCGTCGTCCACGCGCCGCTCGCTCCACCTCTACATCCCGCAGCGCGTACGCGTTCTCCCGCGCCGGCTCCGCGTCGTTGCTCCGGCCTCCGCCTCGCCTCGTCTCGTCTCCGACTGCGCCTCGCGCGCGCATCCGCGCCGGCCGCAGCCCCATCCCGGCTCGACCGACTGCCGCCCATGCCGGGTTCCCTCCCGCGCCGCCTGTGCGTGACTCCACGTCGGCGCTCGCGGGCTCCGTCCCGCCTCGGTCAGCTGCGCCCCCGCGCTGGCCTGCCGTGGCCGACTGCGCCGCCGTCCCGGCCGGCTCCACGTGCCCGCCCCGCGCGAGCCGGCTCTGTCACCCGGCTCCGCGTCGCCCGCCTCGCCCCGGCCGGCCTCCGCCTGGCCGCCTGGCCGCCTCACCAGTCGCCCAGTCGGCTGGCCCTGTTTCCTCGTCCGCGCCTCGCCATGTGCGCCCACGGCTCTGCCCGCACCCGGCTGGTCGTCTCGCAGCAGGTCCCGGCCTCCCCCGCCGTCTGCGCTCCCGGCCCCGTTCCGCTCCCGGCGTTCGGGTCGTCGGCTCCTCCGCCTGCCACCCACCGCGCCCGCCTGCGCCGGCTCCCGCGACCCAGCCCCGCGTCCTCCGCGAGCAGCGCCCTCTTCCCTCCCGTGCCGCCTGGCCGCCTCGCTCCGCTCCTGGGCACCCTCGCGGCCGGGTGCACACGCCCGCACACCGGCTTCCTGGTCCGGCTGTTCGTAAAGAAAAAGAGAAGGGTCCGGCTCCCCGCGTGGAGTCGGACAGAAAGAGAAGAGAAGAAGAGGCCGACTGCCCGCTAGCCGGCTGAAGAAAAGTCTTCGGGCCGGCTGAAAATAAAGAGATAAATGCGAGCCGGCTGCTTGTTTCCAGAGGGCCGACTGCCCACAGCCGGCCGAAAAAAAAGAGAGAGAGGCCGGCTGGAAAAACATTGCCGGCTGCCTACTTGTCTGGACCGAAAGAAGAAGTATCCGTCTGGCTGCAAGGGCGGACGAAGAGAAGAAGAAAAAAGCACAAACTTCAGCAAAAGAAGACAAAGTAGTTGCCGGGAGATCCGGCCTGACTGCTCAGCAGTCGACCCGAATCTCGGGGGCTACACCCAGCGGGTGCGCGGACGCGCCCCCGCGAGGAAGAAGACAAAGTAGTTGCCGGGAGATCCGGCCCGACTGCTCAGCAGTCGGCCCGAATCTCGGGGGCTACACCCAGTGCGTGCGCTGACGCGCCCTCACGGAAGATTGCAAGAAATAAAAACAAGAGACAAAAGAAGAGTTTTTTCCGGCTGCCAGCAGCCGGCAGAAGAGAAAAAAGAAGAAAAGGGCGATGCCAGACGCCTCGCCGCCTGGCCGGACAAGCCCGACCGGCTGGACCCTCCTCGAGCACCCAGAGGCTCGAGGGCTACACCCAGCGGGTGCGCCGGCGCATTCCGCGAGCGCCGAGCCGCGCCGGCTGTCTTCGACAACCTCTGCCGCGACTACACAAAAATCAATGTGAGCTCCTCATCCGCATATTTTTTGCACCGCGAAAGCACGGATAACCCCGAGCGATGCTCGGGGGATATCTCCGCATTTTATTACAGTTGCACCACTGTTCGCCCCGGTGCCAGCCAGAGTCGACCCGGGGGCTGGCCGCTTGGCCTGAGACGTTTTTTACCGACGGCTTAGTAGCGTGTGCAGTACGAAAGGCCCATCTCTCAGCCACAGACCGCAGAGCGGCTGTCCGGCTAGCGAGAGCAAAAGCTGGAGGTCACCCCACGCAAAAAATGTCCGGGAAGAGAAACGCTTCGGGCAACCCGACCGTTTCCTTTATGAGTATCTGCTCGGTTAAATCCGCTCCCAGAGTCTGAGTACTGTACACTCCGCTTCGCGGCCCACTCTCAGCCACAGACCGCAGAGCGGCTGTCCGGCGAGCGAGAGCATAAGCCAAAAAGCGGAGGAAACATGAAAAAGATTGAAGGGGGCTCGGACGAAACCGAGTCGGCACCCTCCGCATAAAACTTGCAACGCTAAAAGCAATCATTTTATATATCTGCGTGGACTAACTTTGTCTTTTGCATGATCGTTTCCGTGAACACCTGCCAAAAAACCTCCGCCCAACTTTGCCAAGTTGCCCGAAGGCTCGGGGGCTACTGTCGGAGTTATTGGCGACGGGTACCCCGAAGACGGCAAGACAATGATTCAAGACATCGGGGCTAGCAAAGCCCCTCAGTCCGACTGCCCGGCCGCTCCTGCCGGCTCCCCGTCCGACTGCTCTGACCGATCGGCTGCCGGCTGCCGACTGCGCCGACCAGCCGGCTGCCGACTGCACCAACCAGCCGGCTGCCGACTGCAGCCCGCCCGACACCGACAAGACACCGATGAGACGGCCGTACCGCGACGTCATCTACAGTGTACCGTGTCCCCTGGGCATTGATTTATAAAATGCCCCAGGGGACAAGCATGACATGCACCATGCCTAGCCCATGCCACCACATAGCTTGGTTTGTAAGCTACCCAAGGTAGCTTACAACCAACGCCACCACCACCCATGCCTACTCCTATATAAGCTAGCCATCCAACCATCCACAAGCACACTCACGCATGGACACACATGCTCTCACGGGCATGCATGCCATGAGACTAGCCGGCCACAAGGCACCCCGACCATACATATATACGAGATCAGATGCACTTGGCACTGATCTCAAATACAGCTCCAGGAGCACTCTGTACCAGATATACCAGATATACTCAGACATGCAGGAGTAGGGGTGTTATCTCTCCGGAGAGCCCCGAACCTGGGTAAACTAGCGCGTGCTACTCGCATACCCGTCCCTGGATATTCCAGCAGCAGTCTTGCCCTCACATGATAAGCCATCCCTTGGCATATGTCGCACACAACCCCCGACACAACAGCATCGCCCATTGTAGCCCTGTGTAAGGACATGGAAAGCCAATGTTAACTACAACAGGGTTAAGATCCACCATAAATAGCAAATGATAATAAAACGGCAGCAGATATCTTCATTGCGAAAGAGTAGCACGGTAGCAAAGGGAAGGATTAAAAAATGGACACAACTGTTAATTGCAACAGGCTTAACAACATCCTAATTCATGTTTTGTAAGTTTGTAGCCATGGAAATACAACTGTTTAAAAATGGATACAACTGTTAATTGCAACAGGCTCAATGGCCATTGAAACCGGTACTGGTAAAAATGTAATTGGCAGAGTTGAACATCACATGGCAGGTGCTGCCAGAGCAGATAATGGCCCAGTTGTCTATAAAAAGGTAGGGAAAATAGCTAAAATGTGTTAGGCATGTTTACTACAACATGCTTAATACATCGACCGTACAGAACATATCCATTAATTGCAACTGGTATTGGTAAGATTAAATTGGTGAGTACATACTTAGTAAGTCTTGAGAGGTAGTTGCTGGGGCACTTCATCTTGTCCAGAGGCCGCCCAAAGTCAGCGGCGGCGGAGGCGAGCTATTCCTCTGAGTCAAAGTGTAGATCAGTGCCACTGACATGTGTACCTACAAGGAACCAGTAAATGGTAGAAGTTAAACTGGAATTGCACAAATGATGTGAAATACTATAAGACATGGGTTGCAGCTAACCTCGATGGCAAACAACAACATCAGCCTTTATGACCCTGCGTAAGTACATGGACATGCATGTTAAGTACAACAGGGTTAGCATCCACCAAAAATAGCAAATGGGCAGCATTTGTTGTGATATCTTCATTGCGAAAGAGTAGCACGGTAGCAAAGGGACTGATACGTCTCCAACGTATCTATAATTTTTGATTGTTCCATGCTATTATATTATCAATCTTGGATGTTTTATAATCATTTTATAGTCATTTTATATCGTTTTTTGGTACTAACCTATTAACATAGTGCCAAGTGCCAGTTGCTGTTTTCTGGATGTTTTTTACATCGCAGGAAATCAATACCAAACGGAGTCCAAATGCAACGAAACTTTACGGAGAATTTTTATGGACCAGAAGACACCTAATGGGCCAAGGCTGCGCCTGGGGGGTGCTCCGATGGGAGCACCACCCACCAGGGCGTGCCAAGAAGCCCAGGCGCGCCCTGGTGGGTTGTGCCCACCTCGGGTGCCCCCTGGACCGCTTCTTTGCTCTATAAATACGCCAATATTCCATAAACCCTAGGGGAGTCGACGAAAATCAATTTCAGCCGCCACAGAGTCCAGAACCACCAGATCCAATCTAGACACCATCACAGAGGGGTTCACCACTTCCATTGGTGCCTCTCCGATGATGCGTGCGTAGTTCTTTGTAGACCTTCGGGTCCTTAGTTAGTAGCTAGATGGCTTCCTCTCTCTCGCTGAATTCTCAATATAATGGTCTCTTGGAGATCCATATGATGTAACTCTTTTTGCGGTGTGTTTGTTGGGATCGGATGAACTTTGAGTTTATGATTAGATCTATCTTTTTATATCCATGAAAGTTATTTGAGTTTCTTTGATCTCTTATATGCATGATTTCTTATAGCCTCGTATTTCTTCTCCTATATTTGTATTTTTTGACCAACTTGATCTATTTATCTTGCAATGGGAAGAGGTGCTTTCACTACTGCAGGATGGTCCAAACGCGACACTACGATCAAAGACCCTTCGACGAAACTGTGTGCGATGCCATAATCGCAAACGGTGGTGTAAAAAACCGTCAAAAAAGGTGCAAAACGTTTGCGATGACGGACGCATCAAACACGGTTCAGATTTTAGTTGCATGTGCGATGCAGGGCATACGGTTCAGCTCAATTAACTGTTTGGGATGAGGAGGAACAAAAGAAACGGGCAGCCAGATGAAGGCGTGTGCGATATACAGCATATAGTTCACTGGGATGAACTGTGTGTGATTAGGCAACACAATGGAAACAGTTCAACTGAACAAGATGTGTGTGATACACGGCAAACAGGTCTGTAATCTGAAATGTGTGCGAAGACCAATAATAACACAGACGATTGCTGCTAATAAGCCGTGTGAATTGCTCTGTCTATAGTAGAGTAACATGTATATATATATAACTGAAATAAACATCCAATTACATAAGTGACTATACAGATCATTCGCACACACCTCAATAAACAATTGCATGCATTCTAAAGTAGCAGAAACGTTCGTCTAGTCATCTACTTCTTGTGACGCTCCCGCCACTGCTATGTGGCTCGTTCCCTCGTCTTTGTCAGGAAGAAGACACTTCCTCATGTCAACGATCCCCCTATACATCTCATAGCTTGTGTACGCGTCCATGGCCGCGTACTTGACATGTTGTTCATCCAGTCTCTTATGCCACACACTGTGCCAGGCGTTCTTGTCCTTATTGCTCTCATTCTTCATCTTCGCGTAGTAGGGGTCGATGATGGCCGAGGCGAGGTCAACCAGGGAGTTCAGTTTGTTTTTGTCGCTGCCCCAGACCTTGTAGTGGTGCTGGATGTTGACAAGATTCAGGAATTTCAAGTCCAAAACCTTGAGCGCTTTTAGACCGTTGGTGGTGTCCACCGTAGCGAAACTGTAGTCAGAGCTGTTGATAAACCTGGAGAAACGCTCGCAAGGCCTTGTGGCAAGGTGGAAGTGGTAGACGAGGACGTCATGTCGCATGCACAACTGGGCGATGACAACCTTCTGATCATGCCCGGCACGACCGATGGTGTACTCGAGGTTGAAGCCGACCACTCGGTACTTGTCCTCGACAAGGAACTGCTCCATAGTTTGGATGGAGCTCTCCACCGAGATCGGATCATTCGTTTACACCACCGAGAGGGCCTTCCCCCTCACGTGGGTGTCCACTACATGATGCGTGGTGAACTGCCCGCCGTTATCGTCGTCGGCCACTGGGAGCGCCATTGGAGCCACGGGGAGCGCCATTGGAACCGCTGGATGTCCTCTCTGTATGTGTCCTATTTGGTGTGCTTATTGTGTCGTGTGAGACGAGAGATGAAGGTAAATGGCCGCAGGAATAAAAGGGGGTCGGCGGCGTGGATTCTCGGCGCGTTCGCATGGCAGTTTTTGCAGCGGGTAACTGCATCATCACGCCGCGCCCGGCGCAACCGCTTGCACACGAACGTGCGTGATCGTGCGCCGGCCCAAAACACTGGAAGCGCGTGTGGAGGGACGAGGGCAGAGCACTCGGAGGGATGCGAGAGCAGAGCGCGCGCAGCGGGACGCGAGTAGAGCGCGCCACGGCCGGAAATGGTTTCTTACAAGCCGGTCGACAGTTGAACACGCTGGAAATGGTCGCTTACAAGCCGGTCGACAGTTGCGTCGCTGCGTAGAGAGCGGCCGTGTGGTACCACCTCCGTCTAGTCTATTGTCCCCTTTATATTTCCTACCATACTTTGCCCTCAAATTTAACCAACAAAATGTTAATGCATGTTTAAAAATATATATAATTGGAAACTGTGTTCAAATAAAAATCCAACTATATAATCTTTGGCAACATGCATTCGTATTTTATTAGTTTAATCATACTTATAAACCAGGACGGTGGTATAGTAGGTAATTAAATCGCAAATGTTTTTTATTAACCGTATGTGTACGTGGCCTTTCGTCCTCCTCTCGCACGTCTTGTCACCCCTGTTAAGGCATATCTCTCTAGATGTAGCTTTGGTGATTGATGACAACATGTTTGCGGACTAATCGTGCACTTTGAGCATTTCAGAGATTCATCATTTGGCACGAGACGATTTCTTTCCCCTTGGAGTGTCATTCAAGACGGTGCAGCTCTTTCGCTTCTTTTCTGGTGAACTAGTTTCATAGGAGTCACCGTACTATCAAGAGGGGGTCCGTTTTGGTAAGGCTAGGGTGGAATCAACACGTACACATCCTCTTTGCACCCTCTGAGCCTTTCCGCTTCATTGGAGGTCTCTTTCCCCCTTCTTTGGGCCGAGTCTGGTCCCAGCGGTAGTACCGCGGTACCCAGCGGTACTACCGCCGGTGGGTTCTCAGCAGTAGTACCGCTGCGGTACCAGGTCCCTACCGCGTCGACTCGAGGGGTCATTTTTCGTGTCGGATTGTGCGGTACTTTGCAGCGGCAGTAGAGCGGTAGTGCCGCTCATGAGCGGTAGTACCGTCCTACCACCGCGGCAGTACCGCTCGGGTCCGTATCTCTCCTGCCCTCCGAACTCCGCGGTAGTACCGCCTAGGGGTGCGGTAGTACCGTTGTGCCCAGCGGTAGTACCGCTGCGTCCTGCGGTAGTACCGCTCCTGCGGGGCTGTTTTGGGGGGTAACGGTTGGATTGCTCCCCCCACTATATAAGGAGGTCTTCTTCCCCAAAGTTGACCTACCTCTTCCCCCAAAAGCTCCATTGTTGCTCCAAGCTCCCTTTTCGCCCGATCTCTCTCCCTAGCCAATCAAACTTGTTGATTTGCTCGGGATTGGTTGAGAAGGCCCCGATCTACACTTCCACCAAGAGAAATTTGATTCCCCCCACTTATCCCTAGCGGATCTTGTTACTCTTGGGTGTTTGAGCACCCTAGACGGTTGAGGTCACCGCGGAGCCATAGTCCATTGTGGTGAAGCTTTGTGGTGTTGTTGGGAGCCTCCAATTAAGTTGTGGAGATTGCCCCAACCTTGTTTGTAAAGGTCCGGTCGCCGCCTTCAAGGGCACCAATAGTGGAATCATGGCATCTCGCATTGTGTGAGGGCGTGAGGAGAATACGGTGGCCCTAGTGGCTTCTTGGGGAGCATTGTGCCTCCACACCGCTCCAACGGAGACGTACTTCCCCTCAAAAGGAAGGAACTTCGGTAACACATCCTCGTCTTCACCGGCTCCACTCTTGGTTATCTCGTCCCTTTACTTTCGCAAGCTTACTTGTGTTAAATCCCTTGCTTGCTTGTGTGCTAGTTGTCATTGCATCATATAGGTTGCTCACTTAGTTGCATATCTAGACAACCTACTTTGATGCAAAGTTTAAATTGGTAAAGAAAAGCTAAAAATTGTTAGTTGCCTATTCACCCCCCCTCTAGTCAACTATATCGATCCTTTCAATTGGTATCAGAGCCTCGTCTCTTTATTAAGGACTTTACCATCCAAAGAGTATGGTTGACGTCGTAGACGGTGGGGAGGAGCACTTCGGTGTGAATCCGGTCTCGTCTACGGGAGATGGGGGAACCGCGGTCTCTCGTGAGGAATTTAATGTGGCGTTGGACACATTGAAAACCTCCATGACTACCGAGGTCGAAAGCATGTTTAATAAATTCTTAGAAGGGCTTAAACTTTCCACGGCACCGTTGAAAGTGGGTGATCCCGCCAACAAGGTGACGGATGCTACCTCCGACAAAGGGGAAGCTACTAGCGAGAAAGCTCCTTCTTCTAGTGGTAAAAATGGCACTGACATCTTTGCCCATGTGGAACCTCCACTTGTCTATGGTGGACCGCTCCCTTCCACTCATTTGAATCATGCCGGCCCGGCCCCTAAGATTGAGAAGAATGTAGATTTTGATTCTTGGGTCTATCGTTTTAAGCGTCATTTAAATCATGTGAACACTAACCTTTGGAGAATCATTGAAGAAGGTTTCTATCCGCATGACCGAAGTAACTTCACTCCTAGAGAAGTTTTGGATCATCAATTCAATGAGAATGCTCTCTTCATCATCCAAGAAGCAATCCCACCCGAAGATCTTCCTCATCTCCGGCCCTACACCGTGGCCAAAGATGCTTGGCTCCAAGTTGTTTCCCTCTATCGGGGAAGCACAAGCATTCAACGCTCCAACTATGAGGTGGTACAAGAAGAGTACAATGAGGATGATGACGATGATGAAGATGGTGAGTCGGGTGCCATGGCCTCCGTTGCCATTGCGATGACTCCACGGATGTCTCTCTTCGACTCACCCAATGAGAACATCACCGCCAAGTGCCTCATGGCTAAAGCCACCAACAAGGTAACCCCCAACATCAAAACTACCATCATTAATCATCCTTCTTCGACAGATAGCATTGATGAACATGAGGGGACAAATGTGGAGGAAAATGAGTTTGAGACCTTTATGGGTAAACTCAAGGGTAAATCCAATAAGCACTTCGTTGCTCTCTTGGAACAACTTGGTGAAGCCAATGACATGATCGAGGCTCACGAAGATACCATCTCTAAGATGGAGGGGCATAGTCGTGACTATGCCGATGAGATTTCGGATCTTTCCAATGCTCTTGACGAAGAGCGTGGTTTTCGTTTGGCTCTTGAGGAGTCATACAACGATGATCATGCTAAGTTAAAGAAAGATCTTGATCATGCTCTTGTTGTGTCTCGTGTACTAAACTCCGAGAAGGCAAAGCTTGGGGTTGATCTTGCTAGACTCAAAGAGGAGTTTGACATTCTCGACAAGGCTCACAAAGTCTTGAACGGTGTTCATGCTAGCCTCAAGGAGTCTCATGATCAACTCCAAGTGAAGCTAACTAAGGAGAAAGCCACCTTTCCTCATATGGTGTTAATTGATAATGCAAATGCTACTAACCCTTGTTGTGAGCATGTGCATCTTGTTGAGGAGAATGCTAAGTTGAAGGAGCATCTTGAGAAAGGCCTTGTGTCATGCATACAAGGTGAGAAGAACCTCAATGACCTTTTGAGAAATCAAAAGGAAGTTGTGGCCAAGGAGGGGATTGGGTTCGCACCCAAGCCCAAGAACAAGAAGAAGAATGACAAGACCAAACGACCTCCTCCTCTCAAGCAAACTTTTGTGAAGGAGGGAGAGGGTGCTTCCAAGGAGAAGAAGAACAATGCGAAGGGTGGCGGTGTCAAGAAGGGCAATGCCACCCCTTCCAACAAAGCCGGCGACTTTAATCCTTCTTATGTGCTATGTCGTGCTAGTGATGGGCATGTTTATGCCAAATTTGTTGGTTCTCCTCATGAGTATATTGAATGGTCTATTTGGGTTCCTAAGACCCTTGTTACTAAAATCAAAGGACCCATTACAAAATGGGTACCTAAAACCAAGCATTGATCTCTTGTAGGTGTTTGCTTCCGGTGGGGGATCATGGTTGCTCGATAGTGGAGCTACAAATCATATGACCGGAAGCAAGGACTTGGTGGTGGACGTGCACAAGATTCCATCTATGCCCACCAATGTCGAGTGGGGTGATGCCTCGTCTTCTAAGGTATTGGGACTCGGCAAAGTAGTCATTTCTCATGATCTCACGATCGAGAAAGTCATGCTTGTTGAGTCCCTTGCATACAATTTACTTTCCGTTCGTCAACTTACAATCATGGGTTTTGCCACCTTCTTTGATATTGATACCGTGGCCCTCTTGTGAAGCAAGACTCTTAAAGTAGCCTTTGTTGGGCATGTCGAGAACGGTCTCTATGTGATTAACTTTTCGGAGTGACCCACTAAGACCGTGACATGCCTAATGGCTAAAGTTGATGTGGGATGGCTTTGGCATCGCCGTTTAGCCCATGTCAATATGAGATCTTTGCAAAGTCTTCTCAAGGGGGACCATGTCCCTGGACTAACAAATGTTAGTTTTGCTAAAGATCGTGCTTGTAGTGCTTGTATCAAAGGAAAGCTTCATGAGAAGGCTCACCCTCCCACGACTCTCATTTACTCGAAGAGGCCTTTGGAGCTCCTTCATTTGGATCTCTTTGGGCCTCCATCCTTTGATAGTCTTGGGGGTAGAAAATGTTGCTTGGTGATTCTGGATGACTATTCAAGATACACTTGGGTGTATTTCTTCAAGAGGAAGAGTGAGACCCAACAAACCGTCATTGACTTTGCAAATGAAGCCAATGTCAACACAATGCAAAGATCTTGACAATAAGAAGTGACAACGGCACCGAGTTCAAGAATTACACCTTGGATGAGTTTCTTAGTGATGAGGGGATCAAGCATCAATATTCCGCACCTTACACCCCTCAACAAAACGGTGTTGCGGAGAGGAAGAACCGGACGTTGATGGATGCCGCAAGGACCATGATGGCGGAGTTCAAGTCTCCATACAACTTTTGGGCTGAAGCCATCAACACCGCGCGTCATGCATCCAATCGGCTCTATCTCCGCAAGGGCTTGAACAAGACTCCATATGAGATACTCACCGGTAACAAGCCCAACCTCAAGTACTTTCGGGTGTTCGGGTGTAAGTGTTTCATTCTCAAGAAAGGTGTTCAGTTGTCTAAATTTGAGGCTAGAGCTTATGAGGGCATATTTGTTGGTTATGCTACAAACTCTCATGCTTACCGTGTCCTCAATAAATCCACGGGACTTATTGAGGAGACATGTAACGTGGAGTTTGATGAGAATAACGGCTCCCAAGTGGAGCAAAGTGGCACTTGTGATGCAGGTGATGAAATTCCTCCTCAAGCCATAAGAAGAATGGGTGTGGGTTTTATCCTATCCATTGAGGAACCCCTTGTGGCCGAAGTAGAAGGACAATGCTCCACTCAAGTGGAGCCATCACAAACCCAAGGCCCACACGCTTCCGAAGAACAAAGTGAAGGCCCTCAACCTCATGAACAAGACCAAGGGCAAGATCATCCTCAAGACGGTGGTGACACACCAAGTGATGCCCAAGGTCAAGTTCTCTCCTCCGAGCAAGTTCAAGATCAAGAACAAGCTCAAGACGGCACTCAAGATGATCAAGTGACCGCTCCTCAACTCACCACCGAGGAGGAATTGGAGCGTCGTGCCGCCAAGATTGCTTCCAAGCTCTCCACCAAGGGTCATCTCATGAAGAATGTGCTTGGAAGCATTCAAAAGGGGGTAAGCACTCGTAGACAATTGGCAAACTATTGTGAACATCACGCGTTTGTCTCTTGTGTGGAACCCCAAAAGGTATATGAAGCACTCGAAGATCCGGATTGGCTCAATGCCATGCATGAAGAACTCAACAACTTCGAGTACAACAAGGTGTGGAGATTAGTGCCAAGGCCTACGGGGAACCACAATGTCATTGGAACCAAGTGGATATTCAAGAACAAGCAAGATGCTCATGGGACCATCATCCGCAACAAGGCACGATTGGTGGCACAAGGATACTCCCAAGTCGAGGGTATCGACTACGGTGAAACCTTTGCTCCCGTTGCTCGCCTTGAATCTATTCGTTTGTTGATTGCTTATGCTTCTCATCACAACTTTAAGTTGCAACAAATGGATGTGAAGAGTGCTTTTCTTAATGGTCCTATTAATGAGTTGGTTTATGTCAAGCAATCCCCCGGGTTCGAGGATCCCTACTTTCCCGATCATGTGTATCAACTCGATAAGGCACTCTATGGCCTTAAGCAAGCCCCACGTGCGTGGTATGACCATCTTACCGAGTTGTTACAAGATCGTGGGTTTGAAGTTGGGCTAATCGACCCACTCTTTTTACTAAGAAGGTCAAAGGGGAGTTGTTTGTGTGCCAACTATATGTTGATGACATTATCTTTGGTTCCCCCAACAAAGCTTTCAATGAGGAATTTGCCGCACTCATGACCTCAAAGTTCAAGATGTTTTCCATGGGAGAGTTGAAGTTCTTTCTCGGTTTCGAAGTAAAGCAAAGAAGAGAAGGAACCTTCATCAACCAAGCCAAATACACTCAAGACATGCTCAAGAGATTCAAGCTAAGTGATGTCAAGCCGGCGTCCACTCCAATGCCCACCAAGTGCCAACTTTGACATCGATCCCAATGGTAAAGCGGTGGATCAAAAGGTATATCGCTCCATGATTGGTTCCTTACTTTACCTTTGTGCATCTAGACTGGATATCATGTTGAGTGTGGGAATTTGTGCACGTTTTCAAGCCGCACCTAAGGAAAGCCACTTTGTGGCGGTCAAGCGAATCTTTAGATATTTGGCTCATACCCCAAACTTTGGCTTATGGTACCCAAGAGGATCAAACTTCAAGCTTGTAGGTTATTCGGACTCCGATTGGGCGGGAGACAAAGTGGATAGGAAGTCCACTTCCGGAGGGTGCCAATTCCTTGGTTGCTCTTTGGTAAGTTGGTCTTCTAAAAAGCAAAGTTGTGTGTCTCTCTCGTCCACCGAAGCGGAGTATGTGGCGGTCGGCAGTTGTTGTGCACAACTCTTATGGACGAGGCAAACTTTAAAGGATTACGGTTTCATTTGTGACAAAGTGCCTCTTTGGTGTGACAATGAAAGTGCCATCAAGATTTCTCTCAACCTGGTGCAACACTTCAAGACGAATCATATTGAGATTCGGTATCACTTCATCCGGGATCATATTAGGCGAGGGGAGATCGAGCTCAACTATGTCAACACTCATGATAACCTTGCATATATTTTCACGAAGCCGTTGGATGAAGCAAGATTTCGCGAGTTAAGGCATGAGCTAAATATCATTGATTCGAGTAATGTTGCTTGGACACTTGCACTCCCCACCATACTCAACTTGTTATCTTGTTTGGGTGTAGGCATGGACATAGGGGGAGTGTTGTTCTCTTAATGAACTCTCCCTTCCCTTATTATGCATAAATTGATCAACTCTTTCACATTAGCCATCTTTGATGGTACTTATGCTTCAAAGACGAGTTTTGGTCATGGGCCCAAGGATAATTCTTCGCGGTGCCATACCAATTGACTCAAACATAGGTGGCCTCGGCCACCGCCCTCTCTTTAAGAGGTGTGTGTTTCTTGTCCTCTCGCTGGTGTTTTTGTTGCTTTGTGTTTGCTCTCTCTTCTTGCCGCTTGTTTTTCCTTTCTTTTTGAGCTAAGCCTTTTGTGTCTAGTCTTTGGGGTCTTGGCTAGGCGGTACTACCGCTGGTGGTGCGCGGTACTACCACTTATGTTGACAAGCGGTACTACCGCCCACCCGAGCGGTGCTACCGCTGGGGGGCGGGACCAGGGGGTTATGTCGGGGCAGGGGGAGGTTTCTCCTCCCCCATACCCATTCGCACCGCCCCCTTGTCCCTCTTCCTCTCTCCAGCATCGCCTCGCCGCGGGAGGGCTCCGGCGGGCCGCCGTCTCCGGGCCATCCCTCTCCATTCCCTTTGGTGGAGTCGATCCCCACCTCGTCCTCTTGCCATGGATGCCGATATTGCCCTCGTTCCTTCACTCTTTTTGTCTAGTTCTCAGATCTAGCGTTTTGGGGGCAATAGTGGTTGCATCTCTCGATTTTTGGCTAAATCTCGGCTTGAGTAGTTTGGAGAAGGCGTCTAGACTGTGTGGATTAAGTTTTGGTAGGAGTATTTTTGAATTTGGCAGTCCGGTAGTGCCAGATCTGGCCACGGCAGTAGGAACCGCTGGTTCCCAGTCCTGAGCGGTACTACCGCTCCCGCTGGAGCGGTACTACCGCTTGCGCGGTACTACCGCCTATGGCCAGCGGTACTACCGCTGCCTGCCAGATTCCATCATTTTTCTACCACTTTTTGATCCATGTTGTTGTGTTTGGAAGCTTACGCTCTTTCTTTCGTGTTGGTTCTTTTGTTCGTGTGTTTGGTTCCAGGTGATGAACATCCTGAGCAGCAAGTCCTCCGTGTCAACCCCGGACGTGCAACTTCAAAGCGCTACCGCACCTCAGAGTCAGTAGGTGCCTCCTCAAGTGCGGCTCCTCCGCCTCAGCTCCAGAAGAAACCTGCCAACAGGCCGAAGCCAAGGGGCAAGACTGTGACTGAGTTGTCTGCCAAGGAGTTCTGGGAAAGGCATCGCCGCAACCCCTATGCGGAAGACCAAGAACCCAATTTGGTCAACCGCCCGTTCTGGAACCGCTTTCGGTTTGCCGTCTACTTTGATGTGATCAAGGCCAAGAAGAATCTCTATGTTGATGTTCGCTCCATCGACACGGATGCCATGGAAAAGGATCCTGAATACTTTGGTGAAGCTCTTCAGATGTGTGCTCAGCTAAACATTCTCAGAATCATGCAATTCAACAAGGACTTTGATGCACATTTGGTGGCTCAATTCTATGCCACTGTCCATCTTGGCACTGATGAAGAAAGGATTCTGACCTGGATGACAAATGGCAAGTTACTGTCTGTCAAGTGGAAGGCCTTCATGGAGTTACTTGAGGTGGAAGATCGCGGGCTTGAGACTCCTGTCGGCTTTCGCCCTCACCGCAACGTCAACTCCACTCACAAGCAAGCCCTCTGGCCCTACTGCACTGTGAAGGTTCACCCGGTGACTAAGAAGGAAACCTATGAGTTGTCTACCTACCTGGACATCCTTCATCGTGTCTTTTGAGAGACCCTCTTTCCTCGCATCGGGAATCTGGATATGGTCCACTCCTATCTCGTGGATATGCTTCTCTTCTGCCAGCATGAGAAGGAAGCAAACACTGGCGAGTCCCTGGACATTTCTCATGTTATGTGGTCTGAACTTCTCACTGCCGTTTCTGAGCGCAAGTGCCCAATCTATGGTACGTTCATCATGCTGCTCATTGAGAAGGCCTGGGCACGTGTCTATCCCCAGGTGATGCTGGAAACTGGAGAATTGGTCTCTCATGAGATCAAACGTCTGAGGAAGAAGGACAGTTGGGGCACCCCAGCCCCTAAATCCGGGGGTCCATCTACTGCTGCTGACATGGAGACCGAGGACGGGGCTGAGGCCGATGATGACGATGAGGATTATGAGCCTTCTGGGACAGAGCCCTCTTGGGCAAAGAAGATCAAGCGCAAGATGAAGAAGCTCTTCTGCATGGAGTCTCATGGTCAGTACATGTATCATGTGGTTGAGAAGAAGGCCAGGGGGCGTCACAAGGAGCTCATGCGTTAGCTGGGTGCGACCGTTGTCAGAGGGTCTGAGGGCCAGATCACTGAGGAAGAGGAGTGGATTCAGCAGCACTGTCCGTGGACCGATTCCGATACCGAGCAGTTTCCGTCTGAGGATGGCAGTGCAGATGACCCTACCAGGATGTGATGAGAGAGCTCCTCAGTTTGCCTTCACCTGGAGCCGTAGCGTCGCTCTTTGCCCTTTTGGTGTCTCGATGCCAAAGGGGGAGAGAGCTTAGGGATTTGTTGGGACTTGTGCTTTATGGTGTCGTCGTTTTCTTTGTTGTGTCGTTGTGTTTTCTCGCCATTTGCCTTGTTTGGTTGTGTGCCAGTGAGACCTAAGTTCCAGATATATGGTGTAAGACATATGCTACCTTATCTTTTTCTATGTCTTTCTAGTACTTTGGTATCTCTTGAGTTGCTTGTCTATCCTGTTATATTACCTGCTCTCGTGTATCCTATGCTTAGGTTGTTGGACTATAAAATATAGGGGGAGTGTTGATCCTAATGTGTGTGTCCTACATTCCAAAGGCTCTACTAACTAGGTGCACACATTCAGGGGGAGCCCGTCTATATTTTGTAGTTCTAAGTATCTTTACTTTCATGATATATCCTTGTGCAAATCTCTGGTTGTCATCAATCCACCAAAAAGGGGGAGATTGTTAAGGCATATCTCTCTAGATGTAGTTTTGGTGATTGATGACAACATGTTTGCGGACTAATCGTGTGCTTTGAGCATTTCAGAGATTCATCATTTGGCACGAGACGATTTCTTTCCCCTCGGAGTGTCATTCAAGACGGTGTAGCTCTTTCGCTTCTTTTCTGGTGAACTAGTTTCGTAGGAGTCACTGTACTATCAAGAGGGGGTCCGTTTTGGTAAGGCTAGGGTGGAATCAACACGTACACATCCTCTTTGCACCCTCTGAGCCTTTCCGCTTCATTGGAGGTCTCTTTCCCCCTTCTTTGGGCCGAATCTGGTCCCAACAGTAGTACCGCGGTACCCAGCGGTAGTACCGGTTAGGGGTCACAGGCGGCAGTACCGCTCCACAGCGGTAGTACCGCTGGTGGGTCCTCAGCAGTAGTACCGCTGTGGTACCAGGTCCCTACCGCATCGACTCGAGGGGTCATTTTTCGTGTCGGATTGTGCGGTACTTTGCAGCGGCAGTAGAGCGGTAGTGCCGCTCATGAGCGGTAGTACCGTCCTACCACCGCGGCAGTACCGCTCGGGTCCATATCTCTCCTGCCCTCCGAACTCCGCGGTAGTACCGCCCAGGGGTGCGGTAGTACCGCTGTGCCCAGCGGTAGTACCGCTGCGTCCTGCGGTAGTACCGCTCCTGCGGGGCTGTTTTGGGGGGTAACAGTTGGATTGTTCCCCCCACTATATAAGGAGGTCTTCTTCCCCCAAAAGCTCCATTGTTGCTCCAAGCTCCATTTTCACCCGATCTCTCTCCCTAGCCAATCAAACTTGTTGATTTGCTCGGGATTGGTTGAGAAGGCCCCGATCTACACTTCCACCAAGAGAAATTTGATTCCCCCCACTTATCCCTACCGGAGCTTGTTACTCTTGGGTGTTTGAGCACCCTAGACGGTTGAGGTCACCGCGGAGCCATAGTCCATTGTGGTGAAGCTTTGTGGTGTCGTTGGGAGCCTCCAATTAAGTTGTGGAGATTGCCCCAACCTTGTTTGTAAAGGTCCGGTCGCCGCCTCCAAGGGCACCAATAGTGGAATCACGGCATCTCGCATTGTGTGAGGGCGTGAGGAGAATACGGTGGCCCTAGTGGCTTCTTGGGGAGCATTGTGCCTCCACACCACTCCAACGGAGACGTACTTCCCCTCAAAAGGAAGGAACTTCGGTAACACATCCTCGTCTTCACCGGCTCCACTCTTGGTTATCTCGTCCCTTTACTTTCGCAAGCTTACTTGTGTTAAATCCCTTGCTTGCTTGTGTGCTAGTTGTCATTGCATCATATAGGTTGCTCACTTAGTTGCATATCTAGACAACCTACTTTGATGCAAAGTTTAAATTGGTAAAGAAAAGCTAAAAATTGTTAGTTGCCTATTCACCCCCCCTCTAGTCAACTATATCGATCCTTTCATCTTTGGTAACATGCATTCGTATTTTATTAGTTAAATCATACTTATAAACCAGGACGGTGGTATAGTAGGTAATTAAATCGCAAATGTTTTTTTATTAACCGTATGTGTACGTGGCCTTTCGTCCTCCTCTCGCACGTCTTGTCACCCCGCTGCCACAGACGGCTTACAGCGCAAGCTTGCACAGCGCGCGGGGGCGTTCTTTTTGCCAAACGGTGGCGCCAATGAATCGTCGGTGAGCCCGTTCCCGCGCAACCTTGCAGGTTCCCGCGCAAGCTTCCCACCCGACTCGGTGAAATCCCCCAAAATCCCAATGCTTACCGGCCTGCTATAAAAACCCTCACGGCCGGCGAGTCCTGCGTCGCATTTCCCCTCCATCCCTCGTATGCTTCTCCCACAATCGCCAATGGCACCGGTCCGTCATCGTCGCTCAGCCACTCCGCTGTCATCAGAGGACAGCTCTAGCTGGGACGCTACACTGCGGCGGCGGCGCAGTCCCCGGCGTAGTGTAGTGCGCGTGGTCACCCTGTTGGGTGTGCGCAGAACACCCACCACACGCTCCGCCGCCGGTGCCCGTCGGCAGCTGTTGCCGGCCGCCATTGCCACCACACCACCGTTGAAAGCCAGGGCCATTGCCCGCTCCGCCGCCGTGGCCCGAAGGCAGGAGGTGGCCGTCGTGGCCGCCACCCCACTGCCGGCCACTGTGGCCATCACCCGCTCTGCCACCGCGGCCCAAAGGCATTAGGTGGTGGTCGTAGCCGCCACCCCGTCATCGGCCGCCGTGGCTGCCAGCCCACCGTCGACCGCTGGGGCCATCACCCGCTCCGCCACCGCCGCTTGAAGGCGGGAGACGGAGGTGGATGCCCGCACGTGCGTCAGCAACCTTGCGCGCTACACCGAGTTCCTGCGGGAGGAGGAGGAGCGCCTCGTCGAGCACGCAAAGAGCCTTACCGCCGCCGTGGCCGCGGCACACGCCGCCTCATAGGCGAGGAATCAGGAGATCTACGAGAAGAACCACCACTTCAAGAGGGGTCTTCTGGAGCGGCAGAGGACGTTTGAGGTGAGCGTCGCTGAAGCTGCATTAGCGGCAGGTACCGCATTGCGGTTGCCCAGCTCGTCGGTAGGCCCCTCCTCCGCCTCTTACTGAGCGCGCTCGGCAGAGGAGAGGCAGCCGAAAGTAGTACAAAGCCCCTTCGCAGTAGTAGTAGTATTCAGGGGCTATTTTGTTCAGTTCAGCTGACTATAGATGTGGTGTAACTATACAACGTACTTAAAATTAGCTAGTATATATAGTTAAACTAGCTATTTCAGTACGTGGTTGGCAACAATTGAGGAAAAGTTTGGTCGGTTCAGCTGTCGAGTTGAATTGTTTGTATAAATTAAGAACGACTGCTTAATCTATGAATGAAATCTATGCTTAATTACTGAATCTTCGTTGCAAAAATTAGATACTGCTAGTGATTTTTAGCTTCATATTTTGACAAATCGCAGTGTTACAAGGATTGACAAATCTTACCAAATTGTTTGTACGTGGTTGCACACGGGTCATCCAAAACAACCGTTTGCATTGAAGGGATGCACAAATCCTGCGCTGCTCTCACTTTGAATACATGTGTTCTATCTAAAACGTTTGCCATCAAGAGCTGCAGAAATCCTGCTCGGGACATTTTCTCTTGCCTTCCTGGGGAAGCTGTCGGTTTGCATACGGGTGTTCTAACTAAAACGTTTGCGATGAGTGTTTTATATTTTAAAAGTGAATTAAACTGCGGCTTGGGCACCATTAATGGAGAGGATGCGAGCAAGGCGGGCGGCCATGGAAGTCAAAGGGCTCGCTTCCTAGTGAGCCTGCGCAGCGTACAGCTCGCACGCTTCCCGGTGAGCCTACGCACTCGAGGACAGCTTGCACGCCTCTCGGTCAGCCTGCACACCGGACAACGCTCGCACGCCTCCCGTTCAGTCAAGGTCAAGCAGCTGTCCGCACGACACCTCCTACATCCATTAAAACCAAGACACGTGGCGTCACGTGAATGGTTAATAGAATTTTGGATTTACTATAATTTAAAAACCAAGCATCTCAATGTTTTGCCGGCAATCAATGGTGCCCTGGTGTTTGAAATTCATTCCCATTTCTTGCATGGGACCTAAGCATGCACCCAAGGACACAAATTTGATTTTTCAACCAATTTATATGCACTGGAGCATGTGCATGTAGTTCAAATTTGAATTATGCACATAAATGCATTGAAAACTCAGTTAATGCATAAAAATGTCCAAACGAACCCCGAAAAATCACAAAAATTCACACAACACTCCTGTTGTTCTATGTTGACACGAGAAAAAATATGAAAGCAATAAGAGGCAATGGATATTGTTTCGTCCCCAAAGGTGGGACGTTCCCTACCGAAAACCATCATGCTTGTTGTGAGAAGCTCTGGTTTGCGAGAAGCATATACCCAAACCTGCCCCAAATGGGACAAAATTTGTACCACGGCATGTTGATGCCGCTCCATGATAGCATGCCAAGTTTCATGAATTTTAGACGAGTTTTGGATTTACTAGAATTTAGAAACCAGGCATCTCAATGTTTTGCCGGCAATGAACGGTGCCCTGGTGTTTGAAATTCATTCCCATTTCTTGCATGGGACCTAAGCATGCACCCAAGGACACAGATTTGATTTTTCGACCAATTTATATGCACTGGAGCATGGACATGTAGTTCAAATTTGAATTATGCACATAAATGCATTGAAAACTCAGTTAATGCATAAAAATGTCCAAACAAACCCCGAAAAATCACAAAAATTCACACAACACTCCTATTGTTCTATGTTGACATGAGAAAAAAAATTGAAAGCAATAAGAGGCAATGGATATCGTTTCGTCCCCAAAGGTGGGACGTTCCCTACCGAAAACCATCATGCTTGTTGTGAGAAGCATATACCAAAACTTGCCCCAAATGGGACAAAATTTGTACCACGACATGTTGATGCCGCTCCATGATAGCATGCTAAGTTTCATGAATTTCAGACGAGTTTTGGATTTACTAGAATTTAAAAACCATGCATCTCAATGTTTTGCCGGCAATCAACGATGCCCTGGTGTTTGAAATTCATTCCCATTTCTTGCATGGGACCTAAGCATGCACCCAAGGACACAGATTTGATTTTTCGACCAATTTATATGCACTGGAGCATGTGCATGTAGTTCAAATTTGAATTATGCACATAAATGCATTGAAAACTCAGTTAATGCATAAAAATGTCCAAACGAACCCCGAAAAATCACAAAAATTCACACAACACTCCTATTGTTCTATGTTGACATGAGAAAAAAAATTGAAAGCAATAAGAGGCAATGGATATCGTTTCGTCCCCAAAGGTGGGACGTTCCCTACCGAAAACCATCATGCTTGTTGTGAGAAGCATATACCAAAACTTGCCCCAAATGGGACAAAATTTGTACCACGACATGTTGATGCCGCTCCATGATAGCATGCTAAGTTTCATGAATTTCAGACGAGTTTTGGATTTACTAGAATTTAAAAACCATGCATCTCAATGTTTTGCCGGCAATCAACGATGCCCTGGTGTTTGAAATTCATTCCCATTTCTTGCATGGGACCTAAGCATGCACCCAAGGACACAGATTTGATTTTTCGACCAATTTATATGCACTGGAGCATGGACATGTAGTTCAAATTTGAATTATGCACATAAATGCATTGAAAACTCAGTTAATGCATAAAAATGTCCAAACAAACCCCGAAAAATCACAAAAATTCACACAACACTCCTATTGTTCTATGTTGACATGAGAAAAAAAATTGAAAGCAATAAGAGGCAATGGATATCGTTTCGTCCCCAAAGGTGGGACGTTCCCTACCGAAAACCATCATGCTTGTTGTGAGAAGCATATACCAAAACTTGCCCCAAATGGGACAAAATTTGTACCACGACATGTTGATGCCGCTCCATGATAGCATGCTAAGTTTCATGAATTTCAGACGAGTTTTGGATTTACTAGAATTTAAAAACCATGCATCTCAATGTTTTGCCGGCAATCAACGATGCCCTGGTGTTTGAAATTCATTCCCATTTCTTGCATGGGACCTAAGCATGCACCCAAGGACACAGATTTGATTTTTCGACCAATTTATATGCACTAGAGCATGTGCATGTAGTTCAAATTTGAATTATGCACATAAATGCATTGAAAACTCAGTTAATGCATAAAAATGTCCAAACGAACACCGAAAAATCACAAAAATCACACAACACTCCTGTTGTTCTATGTTGACACGAGAAATTTTTTGAAAGCAATAAGAGGCAATGGATATCGTTTTGTCCCCAAAGGTGGGACATTCCCTACCAAAAACCATCATGCTTGTTATGAGAAGCTCCGGTTTGTGAGAAGCATATACCCAAACCTGCCCCAAATGGGACCAAATTTTTACCACGTCATGTTGATGCCGCTCCATGATAGCATGCCATGTTTCATGAATTTCAGACGAGTTTTTGATTTACTAGAATTTAAAAACCAGGCATCTCAATGTTTTGCCGGCAATCAACGGTGCCCTGGTGTTTGAAATTCATTCCCATTTCTTGCATGGGACCTAAGCATGCACCCAAGGACACAAATTTGATTTTTCAACCAATTTATATGCACTGGAGCATGTGCATGTAGTTCAAATTTGAATTTTTCACCTGAAATGGCTAGAAAACCAATTTAATGAATAAAATGTTAAAACGAACCCTGAATAATTCCAATTCTTTTACGACACACATATAGTTGCATGTTCACTCCAGATAAAAGGTCTAGCAATTCAAACACCGTCCATTGCCGTTGTGACCCCATTACGTAATTCAAATCAAGATGAAAAATCAAGTAGATCGCACATAGTTTATTATCAGCAACCGTGTGCGATGCAGCACAAAATATCCTGGAGCATCGTCGGTGTATAGTACGCCTATGGCTTACGCGAGAAGGTGCGTCGGCTACAGTCCACAGCCGGCGTCTCAAGCACACTAGCTCGCTCCCCAAATATCATTTCACTGTTCAATCGTCGCCGGTGAAAGATGGGCATGTGGACCCGCGTCGTGAGGGCAACTTCGGTGGCCCACTCCGGCGAGAGTGCGGCCGCAGCCGCCATGCGCGTGCTAACAAGGTGCATGAGCACGGCCGCAATCGGCGACCGGGCGGCAATGGCAGCCCAAACGGCCGCTGTTGCTTCTTAGGTGGCGGCAACAACATCTGCCTCGGGGATAGCAACTAGCGAGAGCAGCACATCAGCTGTCCGTTCCGCAGCGGCGGCCTTAGCCCTGATGGAGGCCGCCCACGACCATGTCGAGGCCGCCCACGCCCAGCTCCTAGCGGTCACCGCACAAATCAAACGAAGCTTCTCCGACAACGGTCGGCAACCCACGGCCGAAGAGCTGGCAATCGCCGAGAGCGTTCGAGCAGCCGTCCGTTCCTCCGCCGCATACCTTGCGACGATGGAGCCCGTCCAAGCCCACATTGCGTCCGCCCACGCCCAGCTCGTGGCGGCCTTTTCCAAAGAGATGGCGGACGCGGATGGCGAGATGCTTGCCGAGTATGGTGCGATGGATGCCATGGAGCCCCTTCCCCAGGAGACCGTCGTGCGCGAGCTGGACATGGAGGCGGCGGCGGAGATCGACGAGCACCAGCCGTAGTAGTACTGTTTGTTTTGTTTAATTAAGAGCGCCGGTCTTTAATTTGTTAGAGTAATGTTTAGGTCAGCTAGCTCCGTTTAATTGCTGAACTTGCTCGATTAAGAAGTGTGGGTGTGCTGTAGTCTCCTTTGTGTACCAAAATTATGCAATGACGTGGATGACCACTGTAACCATGGAAATTTGAACCAAAACTTTTGACGTTCAAACTCATCACACACGGGTTAAGCTATCTGAATCGTTTGTGATTTCCACATATCGTACACAGTTCTGAATAAGGGACCATGTCTGATGACACTTTGTGCGCCAGTTTTTTCGCTGAAGGGATTCCAAATTTTCTGCTTCCGCAGAAATATCTACCTCCCCGCCCCCTCCCCTTACCAAAAGCCACATTTCCCCTCTTTCTGCCTTCCTTTCCAAGTTGAAACCTTCACTCCTTGCTTGCAGCGCCGCCTCCTCGTTGGCGACCCTCCTTCACGCTGCTCGGCCTCCTCTATCTAGGCAGGCAATCCACACCCGACCCCATCCTCCTCCTCCTTCCACATCCCACATGCCCCGACCGCCGGCGCGAGCGCGACACCTTCCACCCAAATCACCAACCCCTCCACCAAATAAGCGCCGACCTAAGCCATGGTGCACGCAGTATAGCCAGGACCTCAAGGAGCATTTGGCAGCGGAGAAGCAAATCGCGGCCGCACGCGCGGATGAGGTCACGATGGCTGCCATTCGTGCCGACCCTCAGATCTTGAAGGAGCACCTTGCCATTTGCTAGCTACGCCGGTTAAGCATGCTCTATTTACCCGTTGCATGTGCTGCTCCTGCCTTTCCTTCACAAATTCTATTGAATTGTGCTATCTAATTTTACCATGCAATCTGTTGCTCTAGTGTATATGTTCTATATGTCGTGCAGTATGGTGCTCACTTATTAACTATTTTGTTAATTAGTTGTCATCTTCAGTTAACTGTTTGGTTCAATTCTTCAGGCTGCAATTTTGTATTGTCTTCCATGTGAGAAATAAATCGAATTTATATTGACAAAATTGTGGGTGCATTCTGTTATTGTATACCATGTGAGGAATAAATTGAATTTGGCTGTAGTAAATACATGAGAAACAAATACAGTTGCTACAATTGGCTGTAGTTAACTATTTGGTTAACTGCCTGATCTTCTATTAGGAGTATGTTATATTGTGCAATGTGGTGCTCAGTTAATGTTTGGTTCATTTGTTGTGGTGTTTAGTTAACTGCTTGGTTCAATTCTGCAATGCAATGTCCAATTGTCGTGGGTAGAATTTTGTATTGTTGTGCATGTGAGGAATAAGTCGAATTTGGCTGCACTTAATACATGAGAAACATATACAAGTTCTATATTTCCTAGTTCTTAATCATGCTTGGTTTGGGTAAATGGGTTTTTCGTGTGGCTTGAATTAATCTGATGAATCTGCAATGTGCTTATTTTTCATCAACATATTTTACTGATAGCATGCGAGCCCTTAATTAACCTGATGACTAACTACCTTATATGTGTTGCAGGGAAACAATGGGAAGCACTGAGGTTTACAATCGAGGTTAGCACGTGCATGGTCCGTTGATACGTCTCCAACGTATCTATAATTTTTGATTGTTCCATGCTATTATATTATCTGTTTTGGATGTTTAATGGGCTTTATTATACACTTTTATATTATTTTTGGGACTAACCTACTAACCAAAGGCCCAGTGCAAATTGCTGTTTTTTGCCTATTTCAGTGTTTCGCAGAAAAGGAATATCAAACGGAATCCAAACGGAATGAAACCTTCGGGAGAGTGATTTTTGGAACAAACGCAATCAAGGAGACTTGGAGTGGACGTCAAGAATGAAACAAGGAGGCCACGAGGCAGGAGGGCGCGCCCAGGGGGGTAGGCGCGCCCCCACCCTTGTGGCTCCCCTGACCGACTTCTTTAGCCTATATATACTCATATACCCCGAAAACATCCGAGAGCACCACAAAACCCTATTTCCACCGCCGCAACCTTCTGTACCCGTGAGATCCCATCTTGGGGCCTTTTCCGGGGCTCCGCCGGAGGGGGAATCGATCATGGAGTGCTTCTACATCAACACCATAGCCTCTCCGATGATGTGTGAGTAGTTTACCACAGACCTTCGGGTCCATAGTTATTAGCTAGATGGCTTCTTCTCTTTCTTTGGATCTCAATACAAAGTTCTCCTCGATCTTCTTGGAGATCTATTCGATGTAATTCTTTTTTGTGGTGTGTTTGTCAAGATCCGATGAATTGTGGGTTTATGATCAAGATTACCTATGAACAATATTTGAATCTCCTCTGAATTCTTTTATGTATAATTTGTTATCTTTGCAAGTCTCTTCAAATTATCAGTTTGGTTTGGCCTACTAGATTGATCTTTCTTGCAATGGGAGAAGTGCTTAGCTTTGGGTTCAATCTTGCGATGTACTTTCCCAGTGACAGCAGGGGCAGCAAGGCACGTATTGTATTGTTGCCATCGAGGATAAAAAGATGGGGTTTATATCATATTGCTTGAGTTTATCCCTGTACATCATGTCATCTTGCCTAATGCATTACTCTGTTCGGGTTTATATCATATTGCTTGAGTTTATCCCTCTACATCATGTCATCTTGCCTAATGCGTTACTCTGTTCTTATGAAGTTAATACTCTAGATGCATGCTGGATAGCGGACGATGTGTGGAGTAATAGTAGTAGATGCAGAATCGTTTCGGTCTACTTGTCGTGGACGTGATGCCTATATACATGATCATGCCTAGATATTCTCATAACTATGCACTTTTCTATCAATTGCTCGACAGTAATTTGTACACCCATCGTAATACTTATGCTATCTTGAGAGAAGCCACAATTGAAACCTATGGCCCCCGGGTCTATTTTCCATCATATAAGTTTGCAATCTATTATACTTTGCAATCTTTACTTTCAGTCTATATCATAAAAAATACCAAAAATATTTATCTTATTATCTCTATCAGATCTCACTTTTGCAAGTGGCTGTGAAGGGATTGACAACCCCTTTATCGCGTTGGTTGCAAGGTTCTTATTTGTTTGTGTAGGTACGAGGCAACTTGCGTGTAGTCTCCTACTGGATTGATACCTTGGTTCTCAAAAACTGAGGGAAATACTTATGCTACTTTGCTGCATCACCCTTTCCTCTTCAAGGGAAAACCAACGTAGTGCTCAAGAGGTAGCAAGTAGGATTTCTGGCGCCGCTGCCGGGGAGATCTACACCAAGTCAAGTCAAGTCAAGACATACCAAGTACCCATCACAAACTCTTATCCCTCGCATTACTTTATTCGCCATTTGCCTCTCGTTTTCCTCTCCCCCACTTCACCCTTGCCGTTTTATTTGCCCTCTTTTTCCGTTCGCCTCTTTTTCGCTTGCTTCTTGTGTGCTTGTGTGTTGGATTGTTTGTCACGATGGCTCAAGATAATAATAAATTGTGTGATTTTTCCAATACCAACAACAATGATTTTCTTAGCACTCTGACTGCTCCTATTACCGATGCTGAATCTTGTGAAATTAATGCTGCCTTGCTGAATCTTGTCATGAAAGATCAATTCTTTGGCCTTCCTAGTGAAGATGCCGCCACACATCTAAACAACTTTGTTGATTTGTGTGATATGCAAAAGAAGAAAGATGTGGATAATGATATTGTTAAATTGAAGCTATTTCCGTTTTCGCTTAGAGATCGTGCTAAAACTTGGTTTTTGTCTTTGCCTAAAAATAGTATTGATTCTTGGAATAAGTGCAAAGATGCTTTTATCTCTATGTATTTTCCTCTCGCTAAGATCATCTCTCTTAGAAACGATATTATGAACTTTAGGCAACTTGATCATGAACATGTTGCACAAGCTTGGGAGAGGATGAAATTAATGATAGGTAATTGCCCTACACATGGTTTGAATTTATGGATGATCATACAAATTTTTTATGCTGGATTGAATTTTGCTTCTAGAAATCTTTTAGATTCGGTCGCGGGAGGCACTTTTATGTAAATCACTTTAGGATAAGCTACTAAACTCCTAGATAATATTATGGTTAATTATTCTCAATGGCACACCAAAAGATCTACTAGTAAAAAGGTTCATGCGATAGAAGAGATTAATGTTTTGAGTGGAAAGATGGATGAACTTATGAAATTGTTTGCTAATAAGAGTGCTTCTTCTGATCCTAATGATATGCCTTTGTCGGCTTTGATTGAGAATAATAATGAATCTATGGATGTGAATTTTGTTGCTAGGAACAATTTTGGTAACAACGCTTATAGAGGAAACTTTAATCCTAGGCCGTTTCCTAGTAATTCCTCTAATAATTATGGTAATTCCTACTACAACTCTTATGGAAATTTTAATAATATGCCCTCTGATTTTGAGATTAGTGTTAAAGAATTTATGATTTCTCAAAAGAATTTCAATGCTTTGCTTGAAGAAAAATTGCCTAAGATTGATGAGTTGGCTAGGAACGTGGATAGAATTTCTCTTGATGTTGATTCTTTGAAACCTAGATCTATTCCACCTAAGCATGATATCAATGAGTCTCTCAAGGCTATGAGAAGTTCCATTGATGAGTGCAAAGAAAGAACCGCTAGGATGCGTGCTAAGAAAGATTGCTTTGCAAAAGCGTGTTCTTCTAGTTTTCATAATAATAGGGATGAAGATCTAAAAGTGATTGATGTGTCTCCTATTAAATCTTTGTTTTGCAATATGAATCTTGATAATGATGGGACTGGATATGAGTCAACTTTAGTTAAAAGGCGTCCCAATGATTTGGAGTTTTTAGATCTTGATGCAAAAATTGGTAAAAGTGGGATTGAAGAGGTCAAAACTTTACATAGCAATGAACCCACTATTTTTGATTTCAAGGAATTTAATTATGATAATTGTTCTTTAATATATTGTATTTCCTTGTTGCAATCCGTGTTAAATTCTCCTCATGCTTATAGTCAAAATAAAGCTTTTACTAAACATATCGTTGATGCTTTAATGCAATCCTATGAAGAAAAGCTTGAATTAGAAGTTTCCATCTCTAGAAAACTTTATGATGAGTGGGAACCTACTATTAAAATTAAGATTAAAGATCATGAATGCTATGCTTTGTGTGATTTGGGTGCTAGTGTTTCCACGATTCCAAAAACTTTGTGTGATGTGTTAGGTTTTCGTGAATTTGATGATTGTTCTTTAAACTTGCATCTTGCGGATTCCACCATTAAGAAACCTATGGGAAGGATTAATGATGTTCTTATTGTTGCAAATAGGAATTATGTGCCCGTAGATTTCATTGTTCTTGATATAGATTGCAATCCTACATGTCCTATTATTCTTGGTAGACCTATTCTTAGAATGATTGGTGCAATTATTGATATGAAAGAAGGAAATATTAGATTCCAATTTCCGTTAAGGAAAGGCATGGAACACTTTCCTAGAAAGAAAATTAAATTACCTTATGAATCCATTATGAGAGCCACTTACGGATTGCATACCAAAGATGATAATACCTAGATCTATCCTTGCATTTATGCCTAGCTAGGGGCGTTAAATGATAGCGCTTGTTGGGAGGCAACCCAATTTTATTTTTGTTTCTTGCTTTTTGGTTCTGTTTAGTAATAAATAATTGATCTAGCCTCTGGTTAGATGTATTTTTATGTTTTAATTAGTGTTTGTGCCACGTAAAACCTATAGGATCTTCTTGGATGATAGTTATTTGATCTTGCTGAAAAAGTCAGAAACTTTATGCTCACGAAAACAATTGTTAGAAATCACCAGAACGTGGTAAAATACTGATTCCAATTGCAGTAGATCAATAAACAAATTATTTAGGTCGTCCTATTTTGGTAGAAGTTTTGGAGTTCCAGAAGTTTACGTTTGATACAGATTACTACAGACTGTTCTGTTTTAGACAGATTCTGTTTTTCGTGTGTTGTTTGCTTATCTTGATGAATCTATGGCTAGTATCGGGGGGTATGAACCATAGAGAAGTTGGAATACAGTAGGTTTAATACAAATGTAAATAAAGAATGAGTTCATTACAGTACCTTAAACTGGTGGTTTGTTTTATTTCGCTAATGGAGCTCATGAGATTTTCTGTTGAGTTTTGTGTTGTGAAGTTTTCAAGTTTTGGGTAAAGATTTGATGGATTATGGAATAAGGAGTGGCAAGAGCTTAAGCTTGGGGATGCCCAAGGCACCCCAAGGTAAAATTCAAGGACAACTAAAAGCCTAAGCTTGGGGATGCCCTGGAAGTGTCAGTGTACAAAAGTAGGGGCACTCCTTTTTACCCCTTTTACTTGTGCATGGGCAGTCGGAGCCGCGCCCACGGCCACACTAAGTAGGGCAGAAGAGGGAAGCCAGAGCACGAGGCAACCAAAGCAACGCCAAGACCCTGAGAGACAAAGAGGAAGATGGCGAGGTGGACTCCCCCGGCAAGTTTAACCTGAGTATTCCGCGTGTGCAACTGTTTTGCACCCGTTGTATTTGAACGTAGAGCCTATCACACCCGATCATCACGTGGTGTCTTAGCACGAAGAACTTTCACACTGGTGCATACTCAGGGAGAACACTTATACCTTGATAATTTAGTGAGAGATCATCTTATAATGCTACCGTCGATCTAAGAAAGATAAGATGCATAAAAGATAAACATCACATGCAATCAATATAAGTGATATGATATGGCCATCATCATCTTGTGCTTGTGATGTCCATCTTGAAGCACCGTCATGATCACCATCGTCACCGGTGCGACACCTTGATCTCCATCATAGCATCGTTGTCGTCTCGCCAATCTTATGCTTCTACGACTATCGCTACCGCTTAGTGATAAAGTAAAGCATTACAGGGCGATTGCATTGCATACAATAAAGCGACAACCATATGACTCCTGCCAGTTGCCGATAACTCGGTTACAAAACATGATCATCTCATACAATAAAATTTAGCATCATGCCTTGACCATATCACATCACAACATGCCCTGCAAAAACAAGTTAGACGTCCTCTACTTTGTTGTTGCAAGTTTTATGTGGCTGCTACGGGCTGAGCAAGAACCGTTCTTACCTACGCATCAAAAGCACAACGATAGTTTGTCAAGTTGGTGCTGTTTTAACCTTCGCAAGGACCGGACGTAGCCACACTTGGTTCAACTAAAGTTGGAGAAACTGACACCCGCTAGTCACCTGTGTGCATAGCATGGCGGTAAAACCTGGCTCGCGTAAGCGTACGCGTAATGTCGGTCCGGGCCGCTTCATCCAACAATACCGCCGAACCAAAGTGTGACATGCTGGTAAGCAGTATGACTTATATCACCCACAACTCACTTGTGTTCTACTTGTGCATATGACATCTACGCATAAAACCTGGCTCGGATGCCACTGTTGGGGAACGTAGTAATTTCAAAAAATTTCCTATGCACACGCAAGATCATGGTGATGCATAGCAACGAGAGGGGAGAGTGTGTCCACGTACCCTCGTAGACCGAAAGCGGAAGCATTAGCACAACGCGGTTGATGTAGTCGTACGTCTTCACGATCCGACCGATCAAGTACCGAACGCACGTCACCTCCGAGTTCAGCACACGTTCAGCCCGATGACGTCCCTTGAACTTCGATCCAGCCGAGTGTTGAGGGAGAGTTTCGTTAGCACGACGGTGTGGTGACGATGATGATGTTGTACCGACGCAGGGCTTCGCCTAAGCACCGCTACGATATTATCGAGGTGGAGTATGGTGGAGGGGGGCACCGCACACGGCTAAAAGATCAATGATCAACTGTTGTGTCTTTGGGGTGAACCCTGGCCCCGTATATAAAGGAGCAAGGGGGGAGAGGCGGCCGGCCAGGAGAGGGGTGCGCCAGGAGGAGTCCTACTCCCACCGGGAGTAGAACTCCCTCCCTTCCTTGTTGGATTAGGAGAAGGGGGAAAGAGGAGGAGGAGGAGAAGAAGGAAAGGGGGGCGCCGCCCCCTCCTTTTCCAATTCAGACTAGAGGGGGAGGGGGCGCGCGGCCTGCCCTGGCCGCCCCTCCTCTTCTCCACTAAGGCCCATATAGGCCCATTAATCCCCCCGGGGGGTTCCGGTAACCCCCCGGTACTCCGGTATATATATCCGATAACCCCCGGAACCATTCCGGTGTCCGAATATAGTCGTCCAATATATCAATCTTCATGTCTCGACCATTTCGAGACTACTCATTATGTCCGTGATCACATCCGGGACTCCGAACAACCTTCGGTACATCAAAACATATAAACTCATAATATAATTGTCATCGAAACTTTAAGCGTGCGGACCCTACGGGTTCGAGAACTATGTAGACATGACCGAGACACGTCTCCGGTCAATAAGCAATAGCGGAACCTGGATGCTCATATTGGCTCCCACATATTCTACGAAGATCTTTATCGGTCAAACCGCATAACAACATACGTTGTTCCCTTTGTCATCGGTATGTTACTTGCCCGAGATTCGATCATCGGTATCTCAATACCTAGTTCAATCTCGTTACCGTCAAGTCTCTTTACTCGCTCCGTAATACATCATCGCGCAACTAACTCATTAGTTACAATGCTTGCAAGGCTTATAGTGATGTGCATTACTGAGTGGGCCCAGAGATACCTCTCCGACAATCAGAGTGACAAATCCTAATCTCGAAATACGCCAACCCAACAAGTACCTTCGAAGACACCTGTAGAGCACCTTTATAATCACCCAGTTACGTTGTGACGTTTGGTAGCACACAAAGTGTTCCTCCGGTAAACGGGAGTTGCATAATCTCATAGTCATAGGAACATGTATAAGTCTGAAGAAAGCAATAGCAGAATACTAAACGATCGAGTGCTAAGCTAACGGAATGGGTCAAGTCAATCACATCATTCTCCTAATGATGTGATCCCGTTAATCAAATGACAACTCATGTCTATGGTTAGGAAACATAACCATCTTTAATTAACGAGCTAGTCAAGTAGAGGCATACTAGTGACACTCTGTTTGTCTATGTATTCACACATGTATTATGTTTCCGGTTAATACAATTCTAGCATGAATAATAAACATTTATCATGATATAAGGAAATAAATAATAAATTTATTATTGCCTCTAGGGCATATTTCCTTCAGCAGCAGTCCAAATTGGTTTCGAGCCCCAGCTACATAGAAATATAGAAGCTTATATGGATGACAAAGTGGTCAAAACCAAGGACAGGGCAACACTTGTACAAGATTTAGAAGAGACGTTTGCAAATCTGTGCAAGATCAACCTCAAATTGAACCCTGAGAAGTGTGTCTTCGGTGTTCTTTCCGGCAAACTTCTCGGGTTCTTTGTGTCACAACGCGCGATTGAGGCGAATCCAGATAAGATCAAGGCCATTGAGCAGATTGAGGCGCCCAAGCGGATCAAGGATGTGCGTCGGCTCACTGGCTGCATTGCCGCCATGAGCAGATTCATCTCCAAGTCTGCTGAGCGTGCCCTTCCCTTTTTCAAACTCTTGAAAAAGGCGGGCCCAATGGAGTGGACCCCAGAGAGATGTCAACAAACAACACTGCTGAGTACGAGGGGTTGCTTGCTGGTCCCAGGATCGCAGCAGACCTCGGGATCAAGAAGCTTATCGTCAGAGGTGATTCACAGCTCGTCGTCAATCAAGTTAACAAAGATTACCAAAGCCCGTTGATGGAGGCCTATGTGAATGAGGTCAGGAAGCTGGAGGAGCATTTTGACGGTATACTGGCAGAGCATGTTCCCCGAGTGGAGAACGACACGGCCAATTACCTGTCGAAGCGCGCCGCACTCAAACTACCTATGGAGCCAGGTACTTTTGTGCTTCAGTTAACTCAACCATCCGTTGAACCATCGACAAAGCATAACAAGCGTAGGAACTCAGGCCCCGGCAAGTACTTTCCCGCCGAGCTCCCAGGAGCCGCCGACAAGGGTGTTGCCGTGGATGCCGAGCCTGCCACGGGGCGACAGACTCCGGCAGGGCGTCAAACCCTAGCCGTAGAGACAGCCGCTCCCATGGCAGAGGAAATGCCTTTGGTCCTTGCCGTCGAGCCCCTGGCTCCGACATGGGCACAACATACCGTCCGATTCCTCCAAACAGGGGAACTCCCCGAGGAGCAGGAAGAAGCGGAGAAAGTAGTCCGTCGGTCTGCCATGTATCAGTTCGTCGACGACGTCCTATGCAGAAAAAGACCAAACGGTGCAAAATTGAAGTGCATTCCCCGGGAGGAAGGACTGGAGCTGTTTGCAGAGATACACTGGGGCATATGTGGTTCCCACATAGGGTCGAGGGCCCTTGCCGGCAAGGCATTCCGGCAAGGTTTCTTCTGGCCCACTGCCCTCCAGGATGCGACGACACTAGTAACCAAGTGTGAAGCGTGTCAGTTCCATTCGAAGAAGCTTCATCAACCAGCTCAGGCCCTTCAAATAATTCCCCTCTCCTGGCCATTTTCGGTCTGGGGGCTAGACATACTGGGCATTTTCCCCCGCGCTATCAGAGTACTTGTATGTTGCAATCGACAAGTTCACAAAGTGGCCGAAGGTGGAAGCAGTGAGGAAGGTGACAGCGCAGCCAGCCGTCAAGTTCTTCAAGGGGCTAGTCTGCCGTTTTGGTGTGCCAAACAGAGTTATCACCGACAATGACACGCAGTTCCCAAGCCACACCTTCATGCAATACATCCAAGACCTCGGCAGCAAGGTCTGTTTTGCTTCTGTGGCCCACCCACTAAGCAACGGCCAGTCGGAGAGGGCAAATGCTGAAGTACTGTGAGGCGTGAGGACAAAGACTTTTGGCAGGCTGCACAAAAACGGAAGGCTCTGGATTGATGAGTTGTCGGCGGTTCTTTGGTCAATCAGAATGACGCCAAATCGAGCCACCGGCCAGACACCCTTTGCCCTGGTATACGGGGCAGAAGCAGTTCTCCCCACGGAACTCACATACGGGTCACCTCGAGTGCTCGCTTATGACGAGCTTGAGCAAGAGCAATTGCGGCAAGATGACGCGACGGTCCTTGAGGAAGATCGTCTTCGAGCGGCTGTGAGAGCAGCGTGCTACCAGCAAGCCTTGCGCCGCTATCATAGCCGCAAGGTTCATGCCCGAAGCTTTGAGGAAGGCGACCTTGTTCTTCGGCGCGTTTAATCGGCCAAGAATTCCAACAAGTTGACGCCGAAGTGGGAAGACCCTTATTGGGTAATACGAGTCACCAGGCCCGGCGCAGTCCGCCTGGAGACCGAAGATGCTATTCCGGTGAGCAACTCCTGGAACATTGAACATCTTCGCAAGTTTTACCTATAAGGCGCGGTTGCCGGCCCCCCCGGCAAACCACCTTTTGTACAGGCCTTGCCGGCAAGGAATGTAACCCTTTGTACAAAGCCAGGCACAGACCCTGAGCATAAATAAATGAAGCGCTGGCGCCCTAAGTTTTAGCATGCATGCTAGGTTAAGTCTCTCCCTCGGTTAGGGTTGATAGTGCTTAGCGGCGACTAACCCCTAGCATAGAGGTCGAGTGTGCGTCTCTCTTTCCCTTTCCGTCCTCTTTGGTTCGCAGGGTACATGGACGTTTCTGCTGACCTGGTTGGAAGAAAGAGGACAAGCCGGCCCTCCGGCCCCGGCAAGCCAAGGTTACCGGGGGCTGCAGACACAAGAATCCAACCACGGCAAGCCAAGGCTGCCAGGGGCTGCAGATTCAGATAAGTCTTCTATCCCTTATTGTGCATTTCCGTATGAAGTTGGGACATTATGAAACCTCGTTTTATTCCTAGGCAGCCGTGCTCCCTCTTCTTTCTGTACCGAAGAACTATTCCCTGGGTCGGAACTGGGTCGTAGTCGCGGTGGCAAGGAAATAAACGAAGGGCCTAACTCTACTTCGCCCCTGCCTTCGCCAAGAGCGTGAGAATGGTCGAATGAAGTAAGGGGACGGCAAGGCCTGTTGCCGGGCAACAATGTTTATCTTAAAAATAACAAGGACTCACTCCTTGGCATGGGCCTCGCTCACGCACAAAGAACCCGGCAAGCACCCTTTTTCATTAAAAACATCCCATATAGGTATAGTTCATACGGAATGAAAAACATGAGCAAGGGGATTACAAGTTTTAAATTTAACAAATGCCCGCGGGCTTACAAACTAAAAAGAGATAAGATGCCCGTGATCCCTTTCTTGTCCCTCTCCTCAGAAGATGGAACGAGACAACAGGAGGGCAAAAAGAGCGCCTAGGCGAGGTACGAGCAGCAGAAGACACCAGGAGAGCATCCCGGTGCTGGGAGAGGAGCCGAAAGATGAGGCAGTGGGCCGACAATACGCGATGAAGGCGTCGGTGCCCGCGTACTCAGACTTGATGGCCCGCCTTCTTCGTCTTCTCCGGCCCTCCTACGCCAGCCGCCCAAGGAGGCGGCAGGGAACGCACCGATGGAGAGCTTGACGAGGAAGGCCCTCGGTAGGGCACGTGGCAGAGGGAGGGGCGACACGGTCAGTCGGGGTCAAGGTCGGCATCGCCCCGCTCGACGCCCTCGTCGTCACTGTCGCTGTCCTCCTCGTCACTCCCGCTTGAGGAGAAATATTCATCATCGGAGGAGCTCTCCACGCAGCACTTTAGGCGAGTTCCAAGGTCCCCGAAGACCTTGATGGAGAGAAGGACATGCTCCATTAATTGGAAGTAGAGAACGAGCCCCGCCGTCAAGCTGTGGACACGAGCGAAAGTCTTCCATCCGCGGCAAAGGTACATGACGTGAGGAGCGGGAAAGTCGATGTCGACCCGCGTGCCGCCGTTCCCGCAGCCCCTCATATGCAACCTGAGGGTCTGCGGTGGGTCGAGCTCCATCTCCCGAGCGAATGGAGTAGGGAGACGAAGACGACGACGCGGTGGCCGGTGCAGCTTGATGAAGAACTCACGGGGCTGGTCCCCGACGTGGCCCTCCATTGGGGAAGGCATCGCTGGCGGAGGCAAGGCCGATGCACCGCCCCGTCCCCCTCTTCCCCGAGCGCCGGGGCGACCTCGGCCTCTCCCCCTCCCCCTTCCTCTCATGGCCGGCTCCGCCACCGCAAGATCTTGGGAAGGAGGGACGAGCTGTCGAGCAGAGACCCTCGCCGCCACCGTCGAAGGGCCGGCGCCCCCTCTCGCCATGACAGATGGAAGGAAGGAGACGAGGTGGAAGGAGATGGATAAGAGAATGCGGGATGCCATCCCCTCCCCCTTCTTATAAAGGGGCGGGGTCGGGGCTCGGCCGCCCCACTCAGCCAATCCGGCCGTCGGGGGCGCAGGGAATCGAGACCGACCCGCCCCTCCAATCAGCGACAGCCCAGTTTCCCGCCTCCACCGCCTGCCACCTTGGGGGCATGGGGAACACATGGCGAGCAAGCAGAAATCAAGGGGACGGGTGAGGCGACCGTTCCCCACCCCGTGATCGTGGGGCGCGGACGCCTTGAAGACCGCGACCCGAGTCCACTTAGTAAATGAGCTGCGCCTCTGCGTTTTCCTCTTTTTATGGGGAAGGCGCAAGCCGCCTCTTTACTGTGACGTGACGCATGCGTGCGGGAACCGCCCCACGCATGCCCCCCACGTCACGCACGACCCTCCACGACGCGCATTCAACGCGGGTCATGGGGAAGCGTAGCGAGCGGAGAAGTTACTACGGTAAAATCCCATCCCGCCTGCCCACGCACCGTTCTGGGCCCGGCCCAACAACGAGTTGCGCTTATGTGTGGCCCAGGCCCGGGGCTCCTGTCGGTGTACAAAAGTAGGGGCACTCCTTTTTACCCCTTTTACTTGTGCACGGGCAGTTGGACCCGCGCCCACGACCACACTAAGTAGGGCAGAAGAGGGAAGCTAGAGCACGAGGCAACCAAAGCAACGCCAAGACCCATAGAGACAAAGAGCAAGAGGGCGAGGTGGACCCCCGGCAAGATCCTTGCCGGGGCAACCTCCGCAGCCCCGGCAAGAGCCTTGCCGGGGCAACTTGCCCGACGCCAGCAGAGCGAGCCACCCTTGAGCCCGAGGGTTCCACCATGAACCACATTCGAACCAAGGCTTGGGAGGCACCTCCATGGTGGCATGCAGATCTTTGTGCAGATCATAAATACACAAGACCAGATGAGGACCAGAAGACGACGATCCTCGGCGGGATCCTAGCCAAGGAAATCCACAAGACCCCCGGCAAGACCCTTGCCAGGGACGACCACGATGCCACGGCAAGACCCTTGCCGGGCCCCCGGCAAGGCCCTTGCCGAAGATACCTACGGGGCCGCAGCCAGGCCCGTGCCTACCAAGGCTCCACCGCCGTTCCCATGCAGCTGCCAGCCCGACCAGCCGGACAGGCACCTGCGTGGCGACATGCAACTTCCAGGCTAGCTCAGCAAACACCTACGTGGTGGCATGCAAATCTTCGTGAAGACCCTACCACCACGCCATCTTAGCAGCCTGCCAGCTTACATGGCGCTGCATGCATCGCTGGCCTGGATGCGCGTCGGAGCAAGGTGAGGCGGCGACGGACAGGACGGCCCTTGTTGCCATCCCCAATAAAGCAACGGGACACCTAAGGGAGTGCATTTAATGCGTCTTGTCCCATAATGACAAGCGATAGGCTTGCGCACTGTACACTTTTCCACCTACCGCGTGCCACTGTGGTGACCCCTTTTGTCTATAAAAGGAGGCCCGAGGCGTCGAGGAGAAGGATTCGGATCTTTTGGGCTATGCACGCACCACAGCTAGCTCAAGAACTCAAGAACACTCAAATACATACACCAAAGCAGGACTAGGGTATTACGCATCCTCGCGGCCCGAACCTGGGTAAACGATCCTTGTGCTGACCGCCAGACCCGCTCTTTGCACAACCCCGCGCCCGCCAACCGTAGAAGGGATTCCAGTGATCCCATAGGCGTCATTTCCACCGACAGGAAGGCATCCCCTCTTTCGTCTTCGTCCATCGGTAACTTTACTTGATGCTATATTTTTATTCACCACATGATATGTGTTTTGCTTGGAGCGTCTTGTATGATTTGAGTCTTTGTTTTTTAGTTTACCACAATCATCCTTGTTGTACACACCTTTTGGGAGAGACACACATGAATCGGAATTTATTAGAATACTCTATCACTAGTAGAAAAAAGGCCTATTGTCCCGGTTCGTAAGGCCCATTTGTCCCGGTTCCTGAACCGGGACTAAAGGGTCATTACTAAAGCCCTAGGCCTTTAGTCCCGGTTCTTACACGAACCGGGAAAGATGGGCCTCCACGTGGCCGGTGCTGCTAGCCCAGGCAGGAGGGCCTTTGGTCCCGGTTGGTGGCACCAACCGGGACCAAAAGGCATCCACGCGTCAGCTGTTCAGGGGCTAGGGTTTTTGTTTTTTTTCTGAAAGGGGGGAGGATTTGGGGGTTTTGTGTGGTTAATTAAGGTGTTTCATATATTGTGTTAGGTAGCTAATTAATTAATAGAGAGAAGTGTCCTCTCTTATCTCCGTGCTTGGTCGACGGTACGTACTATACGTATAGAGAGGCCCTCGACATGCTAGCTAGTAAGCAAATGAAGGAAACCATTAAGTACAGAAGTCCGTGCATACCGAGAGAAGTGATCGACCTCTCCCCGAGAGATTGGTCGAACAACAAGTTTTCGTATTATCTATCCGACGCTACTGGCTACATACATATACAATATGTAAGATCTCTTACAATCCCCTAGCATCAGAACTCAAGTTCCACATGGTATTCTCCGGCTTTATTGATGACGTGGTCAAGAAAGAATCCCGCCAATTCCTCTTGAATTGCTTTCATGCGATCCTCTGGTAGGAGTTCATTCTGCATCTGCCATGTCTAATTTGAAGAAGGGGGTTAATACATATATATGAATGAAACTCAACAGAAATGATGGTGTAATAAAATGAAATTGTGAATATTATTGCTTACGCACTTCATATTGTCTTTTAGAGTAGCCTCGCTTATCTTTGCAAGTCGCGTTGTAGATGAACTCGCACACGTAGTATCCACAGTAATCATTCCCTTGTTCCTGCCACAAGCACTTTACGAGAAATAGAGGTCAATCAAACTGATAATGAAGCATTATAAATGGCATTGATGAAAGTAGCTAGAATCAACGGGAGATGCGCGGAACTAGCTAGCTAGTAGTACTTACTTTCGGGTATGTATATCGCAGCTCCTTCGGCAGTCCCGGAGCTTCTGCGGTGAACTTTTTCCAAACCCTGCAAGACAAAGAAAATAATTATTACTTGAGATATCAGGAAATGAACAAAAAGTTGCCGATATGGTGCGATAATGATCGATTGAACTTACTTGTTGAGAATTTTAGTCATGTCCGCATAGGTCTCGGGATCTTTTCGTCTCGAGTCTAAGACGACTACTAGTCCCTGCTCAAGCTTAATCTCCAGGAGAATATAGTGGAAGCTGCGCACGCATGCATAACTCATCAATTACATTACTATAACCTCGCTCGAGTAATAAGGGAAACCGAGTATGCACGAGACAATAACACTCACTTGAAGTTGTAAGGAAAGAGTATTTTATATTTGTTTTGATTTATTATCAATGATTTGAGCAAGTTGGCCTCGGCTTCTTTGGCGCCCTTTTTAACCATAAATTCATCTATGAGATTTGTGTTAATGAACCCAATATCATACATTTCTGCTTTTCTGCACTCGACGATCTTCAATCTGCATAATATAGTGAGGATAATTATAAATACATGCAATGAAAGAGCTGAGCTATATGTAGGGACTTAATGACAGAAGTAGTACCTACAGACAGTAGCAAGTGACAGTTAATTTATCGAGGGCCTTTTGATTGTAAAACTGGAATAACTCCTCAAATGGAATAGACAACAGATCAATTCCAACGAGGTCGTGCTCCTCTTTAACTCTCAGCATCAAAGTATTCGTCCCCCTAGACTCTCTGCAGGTTTTCATGTACCAATCATGCAATCTTCGCATCATCGTTGTTAGAGATTTTTCATCTTTGACGAGAGGCTTCCCATAATGGTATATGTGTTCGTCCACCTCCAAGAAATCATAATGTACATCGTCGGGCAGGTAATCTCCAAGATTGGTATAACCGGGCACCATCCTAGGATCATTAGCGACGATATCGCTAGACACCTTGAGCGGGGGGCACGATTGGTTCGCTTGTTTGCCGAGCTGGGCATTTTTTTCCCAGCTCGTCGTTCTGCTAACCTTCGATCACAGATAGTACTTCCCGACCGCTCCGCTTCGAGATATACCTTTTCAGTAACGCGCTCATAGTTGGTTTTCGGCGGAGACTTTGGTGGTTTCCTTAGGGCATCCAAAGTGCGCTTCGCTTTCACCGGATCTACCTTCTCCTCCGGAGGTGGATGTTTCTTTGCTTTCACCCCTTCAAAGAAGTTTGTCACTTCGGCTCGCACGATCTTCGCGTTTTCCTCCTGGCTCCTCTCGTATGGTAACTTCTCTGGAGTCTTCAGAGAAGGACCGAATCTGTATTGCCTCCCGCCTCTGGCTGTACTGCTAGACGCCGGAGCAGACAGAGCGGCTGCGGCTGTCTTCTTTCCTTTCTTACGAGGCAGAGGAGAAGGACTACGACGCGCTGGAGCAGCCGGAGCGGCGGCGGGTCTCTTCCGCCCTTGCTGACGAGGCGGAGAAGGAGGAGGCTGGCTGCTCGGGCGCGCCGGCGCAGGCGGAGAAGGAGGCGGAGTGCCGCCACGCTCCGGAGAAGGAGGCTGAGTGCCCTGATCACTCGCCGGAGGAGGAGGCAGAGTGCCCTGACTCGCCGGAGGAGGAGGAGGAGGCGGAGGCGTCCGGTTCGGAAGGTTGATGAGCTCCTTCCGCCATAGGCATGGAGTCTTCAGAGAAGAACCCAGCCGAGTCTCCCCATCACCCGTAGGGTGGTCAAGCTCGAGCTCCTCAAATCCGTCCGTTATTTCATCCACCATCACCCTAGCATATCCTTCTGGAATCGGCCGGCAGTGATAGGTTGCGCCAGGTTCAGAAGGTAAAACAGAGCCAACAGCCGCCTTGACTTTTAATTTCACCCATTGCGTCATAAGGTGGCAATGTTGAGACTCCGTGATAGCATCCACGGGGTAGCTAGCAGGAGCAGTGAAGACAGGCTCCAGTTGAAGCTGCTCAGTGGAAGCCACGCTGCTTCTCCGCTGAGATGGCGGGGTAGCTTTGGGGGAAGCTTTGGCAGGTCGTTTGCTGCGATTTGCTTCTCGTCCCTCTATCGCTTGTACCCTTGCGTGCAGCGCCTGCAGTTGGGTATGCTCCACTTTCTTCCTCCTCTCCTGGCATTTGTAACCGCCTGCGTCTGGAAACCCAGCCTTCCTCGGAACGGAGCCTCGCGTGCCTCGTGTCCGTCCAGGGTGCTCAGGATTCCCGAGGGCCATTGTGAGCTCGTCGTTCTCTCTGTCTGGAATGAACGTCCCTTGCTGTGCTGCATCGATATACTCCTGAAGCCTCGTGACGGGTATTCTCAGTTGCTCGTCCGTCCAAACGCACTTCCCTAATACAGGGTCCAAGGTTCCACCAACCCCGAAGAACCAAGTCCGGCAACGGTCTGGCCAGTTCAATGTCTCTGGTTCGACCCCTTTATCATTCAGGTCATTCTCAGCCTTGGCCCACAACGGCCGGGCTTTGAGGTAGCCACCTGACCCCGTGCGATGGTGATGCTTCTTCTTCGCAGCATTCCTCTTGTTTGTCACTGACATCTTCTTACTCTTTTCTGATGTTTTGTGGGCCACAAATGTGGGTCAGTGATCTTTGATCTTCTCATACCGGCTGATGAATTCTGGTGTCTCTTCTTTGTCGACAAATTTTTTCAGCTCATTCTTCCACCTCCTCAATAGTTCTGCCATGTTCTTAAGAGCATAAGACTTGATCAATTGCTCTTTAACTGGCTTCTCCGGATCCTCCTCTGGCAGTAGGGTGAAATTTTCCTTAAGCGCCGTCCAAAGATTATCTTTCTGCATATCGTCGACATAAGACACCTCAGGGTCTTCTTTAGCCGGCTTTAACCATTGGTGGATGCTGATCGGGATCTTGTCCCTAACAAGAACCCCGCACTGAGCAACAAATGCTTCCTTTGTCCGGATGAGTTCAATCGGCATGCCATCGCGCGCGATTTCTATGATCTCAAACCTTTCATCCGAGCGCAACTTTTTCTTCGGGCCTCGTCTCTTTACCGAAGTTGTGCTTGATCCGGAGGGCTAGAAAAAAGAAGAAAGACGAGGGTTCATTAATATGTGTACATACCAAAAACAATTAATGCATCAATTAGCTATAGTTAGCACATGCTTAACTAATATATATACCTGGCCAGACTCCGTTCGGTCACCGGAGCCGTCATCACGGTGTCCTTCTTGCACCGACATTGGGTCACCGGAGCCATCATGATCAGGTACCTCCTCCTCCATTGTTCGATCACCGTATCCTGCTTCTTCACCCTGTCCTTCCAGACCATCGCCGCTGTCGTTGAGATATGACAAGACATCAGCTCCGGCTGCGATTATGTCCCCCAACACATGTTCTGCTTCCTCGTCTCGTCCGTGCTCCATTGTTTCTGCAAATATTACAACATGGCAATTATTATACAAACATGACAGCAGGTGGATATATTAGTGGCAAACGTAGAACTAGCTAGCTAATCACAACAAGGAATCATATTAGTGGCCTCGACGCTTGATCTCTAGGGTTGGGGTGGCCTCGGCAACGCTTATAGGGTTCGGGGTGGCCTCGACAGCGCATCAAGGGTTTGGGGTGGCCTCGATGACAACGCTCTTTTAACTTGGTAAATTTGGGTGGCCTCGAGAGAGTTTGTCGGGTAGGGGCGCGGCGGGAGGGGGTAGGAGACCGACATCATTTTTTCTAGGGTTTGGGTGTCCTTGAGAGTTTTGGTCGAGCGAGAGGGCCGGGGGGTGCTCCCGTGGTATAAGTTATCACGGTCGAGAGGGGGTATATATATCGACCGCCCCTCATGTCGAAGTTATCCGGGAGGGGGTTATATCGACAACGACGACATACATACATGGGAAAATAATGTTATCGGGGAGGGGGTATATCGACCCCCCTCGTGTTGAAGTTATCGAGAGGGGGTTATATCGACAACGACGACATACATACATGGGAAAATAATGTTATCGGGGAGGGGTATATCGACCCCCTCCCCATCGTGTTGAAGTTATCGGGAGGGGGTTATATCAACAACGACGACATACATACATGGGAAAATAATGTTATCGGGGAGGGGGTATATCGACCCCCCCTCGTGTTGAATTTATCGGGAGGGGGTATATCGACAAGTACATACCCGATAAAAATAAGAAAACAAAGAAGAAATAAAAAGAGGAGAAGAAGAAAGGAATATTTCTTCTCCTCTATTCCTTTCTTCTTCTCCTCTTCTTTTTCTTCTTTTTTCCTTTTCTTATTTATTTCTCCTCTTCTTTCTCTCCTCTTCTTCTCCTTTCTTCGTCTTCTTATTTTCCTTTTTCCTCTCCTTCTTTTTCTTCTTCTTCCTTCTTCCTAGCTAGATATATAATTTTTTTCTAAAAATGTAACTTTTGCATATATATATATATATATATATATATATATATACAACTTTTTCTTCTTCTTCTTCTTCTTCTTCTTCTTCTTCTTCTTCTTCCTTCTTCCTTCTTCTTAAATATATAAAACTTTTCTAAAAATGAAACTAACCTAAAATGTACTAAATCAGAGAACATATATAGATAAAACTTTTCTAAAAATCTAACTTTTGCATATATGAACATATATACACAGAGAACATACTTGCATATATACATTTTTATAAAAAAGCAAAAAACAAATCATCATATATATGAACAAAAAATCTGAAAAAAACAGGACATATAATCATATATACACACACATACATATACTCACACATATACATATAATCTGGAAAAAACATCATATAAATGTGGGAAAAAACAGGGAGGAAGGGGGCGGCGCCGGCCTGACCAAGGAGAGGTGCGGCGTGGTCGGGGCAGGGGCAGAGGCACGGCGTCGGGGTAGAGGGCGGCGACGGCGGCTTGGTCGGGGCAGGGCGACGGCGGTGTGGTCGATCGGGGCAGGGCGAGGGCGCGCGGCGTGGTCGGGGCAGGGGTGATGGCGGCGTGGTCGAGGTGGGGCGATGGCGGCGTGGTCGGGCCGGGCCGACGGCGGCATGGTCGGGGCAGGGGCGGCGGCGTCGACGGGGCAGAGGGCGACGACGGGGCTAGCTCGGGTAGCCTGGCGGCTTCATCAGGGCGGGGCAACTGCAGAGATGAGTGTGAAAAACGCAAAGTGTTTTCTTATATACCCAGGGCATTGGTATCGGTTCGTGGCACCAACCGGGACCAATGCCCCCTCTAGTCCCGGTTAGTACCACCAACCGGGACCAAAGGTCTCTTTTCAGCAGCCCAAAGGGCGGGAAGCGGCGGCCTTTGGTCCCGGTTGGTGGCACCAACCGGGACTAAAGGGGGGGGCATTGGTTCCGGTTGGTTCCATGAACCGGTGCCAATGCACCCCTTTAGTCTCGGTTAGTGCGACCAACCGGGACCATAGGCCTTGCATAGCAGCGTGGTGGTGGGAGTTTAGTCCCACCTCGCTAGTTGAGAGGGGCGCGCAGTCGTTTATAAGCCCCACTGCCGCACCCCTCTCGAGCTCCTCTCCATTGCAAGCTTACGGGCCTAATTGTTACTGCTATGCCAGATGGGCCTACTGGGCCTTCTGCGGGCCTGAATCCTGGCAAATTTTTTATTTTTTCCTAGTTTTTTTTCTTTTTTGCTTTTTTTTTGTTTCTACTTACAACAAAATACTTATTTATTTTATTTTATTTTGTTTCTAATTACTTTTTATTTTATTTTATGATAGTTCTTTTTGCTATTAAAATTTCTAACAAAAAAAGTTCTTTATGAAAATTCTTTTTGCTTTTAATGATTTTGAGCAGAAAATGCTTTGATAATTTTAGTTGCATCAATTTTATATAATTTCAGTTTCAATAATACTATAGGTTGCTTATAATGTTTTGAACATAAAATACTTTGATAATTTTAGTTTCATAAATTTCATTTATGTTATTAAAGTTTATTTTATTTTGTTTCTACTTATATATTTTATTAAAGTTTATATTATTTTGTTTCTAATTACTTATTTTTTTATTTTATGATAATTCCTTTTGCTATTAAGTTTGTAACAAAAAAGTTCTTTATGAAAATTCTTTTTGCTTTTAATGATTTTGAACAGAAAATACTTTGATAATTCATCATTTCACCCACATAGCATGTGCAAGAAAGTAGAGAGGGTTACGGCAAAAACTGGATGCACTTCGTGTACAAAACGGACAATCTCTTTCGAAGTATCAGGGTTTCATATGGAAACTCGTCTGTTACAAGGGGATTTCATTTTTTTGAACTTATTTGAAGTCCATAGTTTTTCTGTGTTCAAAATGCACCATTCAAAGCCACATCATTGATTTTCAACCCTTTCTGACTTCATTTGTTATTTTTCATGCATTTACTGATTATTTCGAGCTATAAGACCTTGAAATTGAAAAGCATTTCAAATGAACTCTGAAAAGGTTGAAAGTTGGCATGGTATCAACATTTCACCCACATAGCATGTGCAAGAAAGTAGAGAGGGTTACGGCAAAAACTGGATGCACTTCGTGTACAAAACGGACAATCTCTTTCGAAGAATCAGGGTTTCATACAGAAACTCGTCTGTTACAAAGGGATTTCATTTTTTGAACTTATTTGAAGTCCATAGTTTTTATGTGTTCAAAATGCACCATTCAAAGCCACATCATCGATTTTCAACCCTTACTGACTTCATTTGTTATTTTTCATGCATTTAAAGATTATTTCGAGCTATAAGACCCTGAAATTGAAAAGCATTTCAAATGAACTCTGAAAAGGTTGAAAGTAGGCATGTTATCATCATTTCACCCACATAGCATGTGCAAGAAAGTAGAGAGGGTTACGTCAAAAACTAGATGCACTTCGTGTACAAAACGGACAATCTCTTTCGAAGTATCAAGGTTTCATACGGAAACTCGTCTGTTACAAAGGGATTTCATTTTTTTGAACTTATTTGAAGTCCATAGTTTTTCTGTGTTTAAAATGCACCATTCAAAGCCACATCATTGATTTTCAACCCTTTCTGACTTCATTTGTTATTTTTCATGCATTTACTGATTATTTTGAGCTATAAGACCCTGAAATTGAAAAGCATTTCAAATGAACTTTGAAAAGGTTGAAAGTTGGCATGGTATCATCATTTCACCCACATAGCATGTGGAAGAAAGTAGAGAGGGTTACAGCAAAAACTGGATGCACTTCGTGTACAAAACGGACAATCTCTTTCGAAGTATCAGGGTTTCATACGGAAAGTCGTCTGTTACAAAGGGATTTCATTTTTTGAACTTATTTCAAGTCCATAGTTTTTCTGTGTTCAAAATGCACCATTCAAAACCACATCATCGATTTTCAACCCTTTCTGACTTCATTTGTTATTTATCATGCATTTACTGATTATTTTGAGCTATATGACCCTGAAATTGAAAAGCATTTCAAATGAACTCTGGAAAGGTTGAAATTTGGCATGGTATCATCATTTCACCCACATAGCATGTGCAAGAAAGTAGAGAGGGTTACGACAAAAACTGGATGCACTTCGTGTACAAAATGGACAATCTCTTTCGAAGTATCAGGGTTTCATACGGAAACTCGTCTGTTACAAAGGGATTTCATTTCTTTGAACTTATTTGAAGTCCATAGGTTTTCTGTGTTCAAAATGCACCATTCAAAGCCACATCATCGATTTTCAACCCTTTCTGACTTCATTTGTTATTTTTCATGCATTTACTGATTATTTTGAGCTATAAGACCCTGAAATTGAAAAGCGTTTCAAATGAACTCTGAAAAGGTTTAAAGTTGGCATGGTATCATCATTTCACCCACATAGCATGTGCAAGAAAGTAGAGAGGGTTATGGCAAAAACTGGATGCACTTCGTGTACAAAACGGATAATCTCTTTCGAAGTATCAGGGTTTCATACGGAAACTCGTTTGTTACAAAGGGATTTCGTTTTTTTGAACTTATTTGAAGTCCATAGTTTTTCTGTGTTCAAGATGCACCATTCAAAGCCACATCATCGATTTTCAACCTTTCTGACTTCATTTGTTATTTATCATGCATTTACAGATTATTTTGAGCTATATGACCCTAAAATTGAAAAGCATTTCAAATGAACTCTAAAAAGGTTGAAAGTTGGCATGGTATCATCATTTCACCCACATAGCATGTGCAAGAAAGTAGAGAGGGTTACGGCAAAAACTGGATGCACTTCGTGTACAAAGCGGACAATCTTTTTCGAAGTATCAGGGTTTTATACGGAAACTCGTCTGTTACAAAGGGATTTCATTTTTTTGAACTTGTTTGAAGCCCATAGTTTTTCTGTGTTCAAAATGCACCATTCAAAGCCACATCATCATTTTTCAACCCTTTCTGACTTCATTTGTTATTTTTCATACATTTACTGATTATTTTGAGCTATAAGACCCTGAAATTGAAGGCAACATATAACTCTTATGAATAGATAAGCCTTCTGTCCCGGGTCAAGCCAGGAACCAGGACCAATGGTTATGGGCCAGGAACGAGGCCCATTGGTCCTGGTTCGTGCCTAGGACCGGGACAAATGGGTCCATACGAACCGGGACAAATGCCCACGAGGCCCCGGCCGCCCCCCTGGGCTCACGAACCGGGACGAATGCCCCCATGGGTCCCGATTCATGACTGAACCGGGACTAATGTGCTGGCCAGGCCCGAACCAAAGCCCTGTTTTCTACTAGTGTATGTGCTTCACTTATATCTTTTGAGATAGATAATTTTGCTCTAGTGCTTCACTTATATCTCTTAGAGCACGGTGGTGGTTTTATTTTATAGAAATTATTGATCTCTCATGCTTCACTTATATTATTTTGAGAGTCCTTTAAAACAGCATGGTAATTTTCTTTGGCTATTAAATTAGTCCTAATATGATAGGCATCCAAGATTGGTATAATAAAAACTTTCATAAAAGTGCATTGAATACTATGAGAAGTTTGATACTTGATGATTGTTTTGAGATATGAAGATGGTAATATTAGAGTCGTGCTAGTTGAGTAGTTGTGAATTTGAGAAATACTTGCGTTGAGGTTTGCAAGTCCCGTAGCATGCACGTATGGTAAACGTTGTGTAACAAATTTGAAGCATGAGGTGTTCTTTGATTGTCATCCTTATGAGTGGCAGTCGGGGACGAGCGATGGTCTTTTCCTACCAATCTATCCCCCTAGGAGCATGCACGTAATGCTTGGTTTTTGATGACTTGTAGATTTTTGCAATAAGTATGTGAGTTCTTTATGACTAATGTTGAGTCCATGGATTATACGCGCTCTCACCTTTCCATCATTGCTAGCCTCTTCGGTACCGTGCATTGCCCTTTCTCACCTTGAGAGTTGGTGCAAACTTCGCCGGTGCATCCAAACCCCGTGATATGATACGCTCTATCACACATAAACCTCCTTATATCTTCCTCAAAACAGCCACCATACCTACCTATTATGGCATTTCCATAGCCATTCCGAGATATATTGCCATGCAACTTTCCATCGTTTCATTTATTATGACACGCTTCATCATTTTCATATTGCCTTGCATGATCATGAAGTTGACATCGTATTTGTGGCAAAGCCACCATGCATAACTTATCATACATGCCACTCTTGATTCATTGCCCATCCCAGTACACCGCCGGAGGCATTCATATAGAGTCATATTTTGTTCTAGTATCAAGTTGTAATCATTGAGTTGTAAATAAATAGAAGTGTGATGATCATCATTAATAGAGCATTGTCCCAAATAAAAAAAAGAGAAAAAAGTGAAGAAGAAGAAAGGCCAAATAAAAAAAGGCCCAAAAAAAGAGAAAAGAAATAAAAAGGGACAATGCTACTATCCTTTTCTTTCCACACTTGTGCTTCAAAGTAGCACCATGATCTTTATGATAGAGAGTCTCTTGTTTTGTCACTTTCATATACTAGTGGGAATTTTTCATTATAGAACTTGTCTTGTATATTCCAACAATGGGCTTCCTCAAATGCCCTAGGTCTTCGTGAGCAAGCAAGTTGGACGCACACCCACTTAGTTTCTTTTGTTGAGCTTTCATACATTTATAGCTCTAGTGCATCCGTTACATGGCAATCTCTACTCCTTGCATTGACATTAATTGATGGGCATCTCCCTAGCCCGTTGATTAGCCGCGTCAATGTGAGACTTTCTCCTTTTTTTTCTTCTCCACATAACCCCCATCATTATACTCTATTCCACCCATAGTACTATATCCATGGCTCACGCTCATGTATTGCGTGAAGGTTGAAAAAGTTTGAGATTACTAAAGTATGAAACAATTGCTTGGCTTGTCATCGGGGTTGTGCATGATGAGAGCATTCTTGTGTGACGAAAATGGAGCATGACCAAACTATATGATTTTGTAGGGATGAACTTTCTTTGGCCATGTTATTTAGAGAAGACATAATTCCTTAGTTAGTATGCTTGAAGTATTATTATTTTTATGTCAACATTAAACTTTTATCTTGAATATTTCGGATCTGAACATTCATGCCACAATAAAGAAAATTACATTGAAAAATATGCTAGGTAGCACTCCACATCAAAAATTCTGTTTTTATCATTTACCTACTTGAGGACGAGTAGGAATTAAGCTTGGGGATGCTTGATACGTCTCCAACGTATCTATAATTTTTGATTGTTCCATGCTATTATATTATATTTTTAGGATGTTTAATGGGCTTTATTATACACTTTTATATTATTTTTGGGACTAACCTACTAACCAAAGGCCCAGTGCAAATTGCTATTTTTTTTGCCTATTTCAGTGTTTCGCAGAAAAGGAATATCAAACGGAATCCAAACGGAATGAAACCTTCGGGAGAGTGGATGTCAAGAAAGAAACGAGGAGGCCACAAGGCAGGAGGGCGCGCCCGGGGGGGTAGGCGCGCCCCCACCCTCGTGGGCCCCTTGTGGCTCCCCTGACCGACTTCTTTCACCTATATATACTCATATACCCCGAAAACATCCGAGAGCACCACGAAACCCTATTTCCACCGCCGCAACCTTATGTACCCATGAGATCCCATCTTGGGGCCTTTTCTGGCGCTCCGCCAGAGGGGGAATCGATCACGGAGGGCTTCTACATCAACACCATAGCCTCTTCGATGATTTGTGAGTAGTTTACCACAAACATTTGGGTCCATAGTTATTAGCTAGATGGCTTCTTCTCTCTCTTTGGATCTCAATACAAAGTTCTCCTCGATCTTCTTGGAGATCTATTCGATGTAATTCTTTTTTGCGGTGTGTTTGTCGAGATCTATTGAATTGTGGGTTTATGATCAAGATTATCTATGAACAATATTTGAATCTCCTCTGAATTCTTCTATGTATGATTTGTTATCTTTGCAGGTCTCTCCGAATTATCAGTTTGGTTTGGCCTACTAGATTGATCTTTCTTGCAATGGGAGAAGTGCTTAGCTTTGGGTTCAATCTTGCGGTGTCCTTTCCCAATGACAGCAGGGGCAACAAGGCACGTATTGTATTGTTGCCATCGAGGATAAAAAGATGGGGTTTATATCATATTGCTTGAGTTTATCCCTCTACATCATGTCATCTTGCCTAATGCGTTACTATGTTCGGGTTTATATCATATTTCTTGAGTTTATGCCTCTACATCATGTCATCTTGCCTAATGCGTTACTCTGTTCTTATGAAGTTAATACTCTAGATGCATGCTGGATAGCGGTCGATGTGTGGAGTAATAGTAGTAGATGCAGAATCGTTTCGGTCTACTTGTCACGGACGTGATGCCTATATACATGATCATGCCTAGATATTCTCATAACTATGCACTTTTCTATCAATTGCTCGACGGTAATTTGTTCACCCACCGTAATACTTATGCTATGTTGAGAGAAGCCACTAGTGAAACCTATGGCCCCCGGGTCTATTTTCCATCATATAAGTTTGCAATCTATTATACTTTGCAATCTTTACTTTCAATCTATATCATAAAAAATACCAAAAATATTATTATCTCTATCAGATCTCACTTTTGCAAGTGGTCGTGAAGGGATTGACAACCCCTTTATCGCGTTGGTTGCAAGGTTCTTATTTGTTTGTGTAGGTACGAGGTGACTTGCGTGTAGTCTCCTACTGGATTGATACCTTGGTTCTCAAAAACTGAGGGAAATACTTACGCTACTTTGCTGCAACACCCTTTTCTCTTCAACGGAAAACCAACGCAGTGCTCAAGAGGTAGCATCCGTTGTCTAATAGCACATTATTGTGCAATTGCAGGAACCATTCTAATATTTAGGATTTTAACAATTTGGTCTTGCACATGTAAGTCCTGCTGTCAGAGGTTTTGACCCACTGTTCGACCCTTTTTGCATATGGGGAAATGAGTTGTCGATGAATATCAATCAAATCAAGAAACTCAGAAAGATTGTTTGGACAAAGAAATTAGCGACAAAAAACAACAAGATCTTTGTCTGCATAATGAAGAAGACATCAGTTCACTACAAGATGGTACTAATTATTATACCATGCCTTTTTTATTCCTTTGCCCCATTTCCAATATAGAGAAGATATTTATGCACATCCTTGTTTTCAGGCCTTTCCAAAGCAGTTCACCGATGATTACCTCTCAAACCGCCTCTATGGTCAGGAGGCGAGGAAGTTTTTCATACAACACCCACGGTTCAATATTGAAGTGTTCCTGAAGAGGACGAAGGGCGGACGGTCAATAATCCACAGGCACTGGCCTAAAGTTGCAAAGATCTTCAACATGAATGAAGGCTCAATATTCGCCTTCCGCTTCAGCAGTTGTCCAGATGAGATGCATCTGTCTATATACCATCTATGATGCTAATTTTGAAAGGTTTTACATGTTGCATGTGGAACTTGCTGCTGGTGCAGTTGTGTAATGGGGTAGTTGAGTGCTGAAGCTATATCATGTTGTACTCTGATGTATTTCAATTATGAAATTCTGCTTCCTTAATATGGAAATGAAATATATTGTGTGCTTAATATGAAATGTCAATTAGATTTATAAATGGATTATGAATAATTAGATAATTAGCCTGCTAATGGCAAATTTGTCTGCTAATTGGGTTTTGCTATTGCAAACGGTTGTTGAAAAAATACCGTGGGCGATGACCTCAGGCAACGCACACAGTTTCTAGGAATAAACCGTGTTGGATCAATGAAAAATCACACACGACTTCCTCTTGAAAACAATTTGCGTTAGGCCACCTTGCGCAAACTTTACCACATAAATACTGTGTGTGATGGACAGCCTTTGCCACACAGTTTCTTCTATGGACCGTGTGTGATACATTCAATAACGCAAACGATTTAACGGGAAATTGTGTGTGATGTACTTGTGAACGGAAACATTTTCTTTGGAGCGACTGTGTGGGATGTGCATACGAACAAAAACGTTTAGCGGGGACTGACTGTGTGGGATGTACTTGCGACCGAAAACAATTTCGCAGTATAATTGTATTTTTTAGCTCTACTGTACGTATTTCCGTATTTGAGCACTCACCGGTCGCACACGACCTCATTTTGCCGAACGTGTGTACCAGGAGGGCATATCCCCGACGGTTTCTGGGTCGTGTGGAAGGATCCCCCTATCGCCCACACTCACTTGGCGACGGTTCCAAATGTCGTCGCGGAAAGGGGTTAAAAACCGTTTGTTTAGGACCGACGCGCACTAGTGTTTGTAGTGGGTTCGATCTTACGCTGCTTGATCCCAGTGATAGAAGGGGAACCGACACGTATGTATTGTTGCTACTAAGGATAAAACGCTGGGGTCGATCTCTACATAGATAGATCTTGTCTACATCATGTCATCGTTCTTATTGCATTACCCCATTTCTGCATGAACTTAATACACTAGATGCATGCTGGATAGCGGTCGATGTGTGGAGTAATAGTAGTAGATGTAGGCAGGAGTCGGTCCACTAATCTTGGACGTGATACCTATGTAATGATCATTGTCTGGATATTGTCATGATTATTTGAAGTTCTATCAATTGCCCAACAATAATTTGTTTACCCACCGTTTGCTATTTTTCTCGAGAGAAGCCACTAGTGAAACCTACGGCCCCCGGGTCTCTTTCTCATATTTGTACAAAAGGTTGAAAGTAGGCATGTTATCATCATTTCACCCACATAGCATGTGCAAGAAAGTAGAGAGGGTTACGGCAAAAACTAGATGCACTTCGTGTACAAAACGGACAATCTCTTTCGAAGTATCAAGGTTTCATACGGAAACTCGTCTGTTACAAAGGGATTTCATTTTTTTGAACTTATTTGAAGTCCATAGTTTTTCTGTGTTTAAAATGCACCATTCAAAGCCACATCATTGATTTTCAACCCTTTCTGACTTCATTTGTTATTTTTCATGCATTTACTGATTATTTCGAGCTATAAGACCTTGAAATTGAAAAGCATTTCAAATGAACTCTGAAAAGGTTGAAAGTTGGCATGGTATCAACATTTCACCCACATAGCATGTGCAAGAAAGTAGAGAGGGTTACGGCAAAAACTGGATGCACTTCGTGTACAAAACGGACAATCTCTTTCGAAGAATCAGGGTTTCATACAGAAACTCGTCTGTTACAAAGGGATTTCATTTTTTGAACTTATTTGAAGTCCATAGTTTTTATGTGTTCAAAATGCACCATTCAAAGCCACATCATCGATTTTCAACCCTTACTGACTTCATTTGTTATTTTTCATGCATTTAAAGATTATTTCGAGCTATAAGACCCTGAAATTGAAAAGCATTTCAAATGAACTCTGAAAAGGTTGAAAGTAGGCATGTTATCATCATTTCACCCACATAGCATGTGCAAGAAAGTAGAGAGGGTTACGTCAAAAACTAGATGCACTTCGTGTACAAAACGGACAATCTCTTTCGAAGTATCAAGGTTTCATACGGAAACTCGTCTGTTACAAAGGGATTTCATTTTTTTGAACTTATTTGAAGTCCATAGTTTTTCTGTGTTTAAAATGCACCATTCAAAGCCACATCATTGATTTTCAACCCTTTCTGACTTCATTTGTTATTTTTCATGCATTTACTGATTATTTTGAGCTATAAGACCCTGAAATTGAAAAGCATTTCAAATGAACTTTGAAAAGGTTGAAAGTTGGCATGGTATCATCATTTCACCCACATAGCATGTGGAAGAAAGTAGAGAGGGTTACAGCAAAAACTGGATGCACTTCGTGTACAAAACGGACAATCTCTTTCGAAGTATCAGGGTTTCATACGGAAAGTCGTCTGTTACAAAGGGATTTCATTTTTTGAACTTATTTCAAGTCCATAGTTTTTCTGTGTTCAAAATGCACCATTCAAAACCACATCATCGATTTTCAACCCTTTCTGACTTCATTTGTTATTTATCATGCATTTACTGATTATTTTGAGCTATATGACCCTGAAATTGAAAAGCATTTCAAATGAACTCTGGAAAGGTTGAAATTTGGCATGGTATCATCATTTCACCCACATAGCATGTGCAAGAAAGTAGAGAGGGTTACGACAAAAACTGGATGCACTTCGTGTACAAAATGGACAATCTCTTTCGAAGTATCAGGGTTTCATACGGAAACTCGTCTGTTACAAAGGGATTTCATTTCTTTGAACTTATTTGAAGTCCATAGGTTTTCTGTGTTCAAAATGCACCATTCAAAGCCACATCATCGATTTTCAACCCTTTCTGACTTCATTTGTTATTTTTCATGCATTTACTGATTATTTTGAGCTATAAGACCCTGAAATTGAAAAGCGTTTCAAATGAACTCTGAAAAGGTTTAAAGTTGGCATGGTATCATCATTTCACCCACATAGCATGTGCAAGAAAGTAGAGAGGGTTATGGCAAAAACTGGATGCACTTCGTGTACAAAACGGATAATCTCTTTCGAAGTATCAGGGTTTCATACGGAAACTCGTTTGTTACAAAGGGATTTCGTTTTTTTGAACTTATTTGAAGTCCATAGTTTTTCTGTGTTCAAGATGCACCATTCAAAGCCACATCATCGATTTTCAACCTTTCTGACTTCATTTGTTATTTATCATGCATTTACAGATTATTTTGAGCTATATGACCCTAAAATTGAAAAGCATTTCAAATGAACTCTAAAAAGGTTGAAAGTTGGCATGGTATCATCATTTCACCCACATAGCATGTGCAAGAAAGTAGAGAGGGTTACGGCAAAAACTGGATGCACTTCGTGTACAAAGCGGACAATCTTTTTCGAAGTATCAGGGTTTTATACGGAAACTCGTCTGTTACAAAGGGATTTCATTTTTTTGAACTTGTTTGAAGCCCATAGTTTTTCTGTGTTCAAAATGCACCATTCAAAGCCACATCATCATTTTTCAACCCTTTCTGACTTCATTTGTTATTTTTCATACATTTACTGATTATTTTGAGCTATAAGACCCTGAAATTGAAGGCAACATATAACTCTTATGAATAGATAAGCCTTTTGTCCCGGGTCAAGCCAGGAACCAGGACCAATGGTTATGGGCCAGGAACGAGGCCCATTGGTCCTGGTTCGTGCCTAGGACCGGGACAAATGGGTCCATACGAACCGGGACAAATGCCCACGAGGCCCCGGCCGCCCCCCTGGGCTCACGAACCGGGACGAATGCCCCCATGGGTCCCGATTCATGACTGAACCGGGACTAATGTGCTGGCCAGGCCCGAACCAAAGCCCTGTTTTCTACTAGTGTATGTGCTTCACTTATATCTTTTGAGATAGATAATTTTGCTCTAGTGCTTCACTTATATCTCTTAGAGCACGGTGGTGGTTTTATTTTATAGAAATTATTGATCTCTCATGCTTCACTTATATTATTTTGAGAGTCCTTTAAAACAGCATGGTAATTTTCTTTGGCTATTAAATTAGTCCTAATATGATAGGCATCCAAGATTGGTATAATAAAAACTTTCATAAAAGTGCATTGAATACTATGAGAAGTTTGATACTTGATGATTGTTTTGAGATATGAAGATGGTAATATTAGAGTCGTGCTAGTTGAGTAGTTGTGAATTTGAGAAATACTTGCGTTGAGGTTTGCAAGTCCCGTAGCATGCACGTATGGTAAACGTTGTGTAACAAATTTGAAGCATGAGGTGTTCTTTGATTGTCATCCTTATGAGTGGCAGTCGGGGACGAGCGATGGTCTTTTCCTACCAATCTATCCCCCTAGGAGCATGCACGTAATGCTTGGTTTTTGATGACTTGTAGATTTTTGCAATAAGTATGTGAGTTCTTTATGACTAATGTTGAGTCCATGGATTATACGCGCTCTCACCTTTCCATCATTGCTAGCCTCTTCGGTACCGTGCATTGCCCTTTCTCACCTTGAGAGTTGGTGCAAACTTCGCCGGTGCATCCAAACCCCGTGATATGATACGCTCTATCACACATAAACCTCCTTATATCTTCCTCAAAACAGCCACCATACCTACCTATTATGGCATTTCCATAGCCATTCCGAGATATATTGCCATGCAACTTTCCATCGTTTCATTTATTATGACACGCTTCATCATTTTCATATTGCCTTGCATGATCATGAAGTTGACATCGTATTTGTGGCAAAGCCACCATGCATAACTTATCATACATGCCACTCTTGATTCATTGCCCATCCCAGTACACCGCCGGAGGCATTCATATAGAGTCATATTTTGTTCTAGTATCAAGTTGTAATCATTGAGTTGTAAATAAATAGAAGTGTGATGATCATCATTAATAGAGCATTGTCCCAAATAAAAAAAAGAGAAAAAAGTGAAGAAGAAGAAAGGCCAAATAAAAAAAGGCCCAAAAAAAGAGAAAAGAAATAAAAAGGGACAATGCTACTATCCTTTTCTTTCCACACTTGTGCTTCAAAGTAGCACCATGATCTTTATGATAGAGAGTCTCTTGTTTTGTCACTTTCATATACTAGTGGGAATTTTTCATTATAGAACTTGTCTTGTATATTCCAACAATGGGCTTCCTCAAATGCCCTAGGTCTTCGTGAGCAAGCAAGTTGGACGCACACCCACTTAGTTTCTTTTGTTGAGCTTTCATACATTTATAGCTCTAGTGCATCCGTTACATGGCAATCTCTACTCCTTGCATTGACATTAATTGATGGGCATCTCCCTAGCCCGTTGATTAGCCGCGTCAATGTGAGACTTTCTCCTTTTTTTTCTTCTCCACATAACCCCCATCATTATACTCTATTCCACCCATAGTACTATATCCATGGCTCACGCTCATGTATTGCGTGAAGGTTGAAAAAGTTTGAGATTACTAAAGTATGAAACAATTGCTTGGCTTGTCATCGGGGTTGTGCATGATGAGAGCATTCTTGTGTGACGAAAATGGAGCATGACCAAACTATATGATTTTGTAGGGATGAACTTTCTTTGGCCATGTTATTTAGAGAAGACATAATTCCTTAGTTAGTATGCTTGAAGTATTATTATTTTTATGTCAACATTAAACTTTTATCTTGAATATTTCGGATCTGAACATTCATGCCACAATAAAGAAAATTACATTGAAAAATATGCTAGGTAGCACTCCACATCAAAAATTCTGTTTTTATCATTTACCTACTTGAGGACGAGTAGGAATTAAGCTTGGGGATGCTTGATACGTCTCCAACGTATCTATAATTTTTGATTGTTCCATGCTATTATATTATATTTTTAGGATGTTTAATGGGCTTTATTATACACTTTTATATTATTTTTGGGACTAACCTACTAACCAAAGGCCCAGTGCAAATTGCTATTTTTTTTGCCTATTTCAGTGTTTCGCAGAAAAGGAATATCAAACGGAATCCAAACGGAATGAAACCTTCGGGAGAGTGGATGTCAAGAAAGAAACGAGGAGGCCACAAGGCAGGAGGGCGCGCCCGGGGGGGTAGGCGCGCCCCCACCCTCGTGGGCCCCTTGTGGCTCCCCTGACCGACTTCTTTCACCTATATATACTCATATACCCCGAAAACATCCGAGAGCACCACGAAACCCTATTTCCACCGCCGCAACCTTATGTACCCATGAGATCCCATCTTGGGGCCTTTTCTGGCGCTCCGCCAGAGGGGGAATCGATCACGGAGGGCTTCTACATCAACACCATAGCCTCTTCGATGATTTGTGAGTAGTTTACCACAAACATTTGGGTCCATAGTTATTAGCTAGATGGCTTCTTCTCTCTCTTTGGATCTCAATACAAAGTTCTCCTCGATCTTCTTGGAGATCTATTCGATGTAATTCTTTTTTGCGGTGTGTTTGTCGAGATCTATTGAATTGTGGGTTTATGATCAAGATTATCTATGAACAATATTTGAATCTCCTCTGAATTCTTCTATGTATGATTTGTTATCTTTGCAGGTCTCTCCGAATTATCAGTTTGGTTTGGCCTACTAGATTGATCTTTCTTGCAATGGGAGAAGTGCTTAGCTTTGGGTTCAATCTTGCGGTGTCCTTTCCCAATGACAGCAGGGGCAACAAGGCACGTATTGTATTGTTGCCATCGAGGATAAAAAGATGGGGTTTATATCATATTGCTTGAGTTTATCCCTCTACATCATGTCATCTTGCCTAATGCGTTACTATGTTCGGGTTTATATCATATTTCTTGAGTTTATGCCTCTACATCATGTCATCTTGCCTAATGCGTTACTCTGTTCTTATGAAGTTAATACTCTAGATGCATGCTGGATAGCGGTCGATGTGTGGAGTAATAGTAGTAGATGCAGAATCGTTTCGGTCTACTTGTCACGGACGTGATGCCTATATACATGATCATGCCTAGATATTCTCATAACTATGCACTTTTCTATCAATTGCTCGACGGTAATTTGTTCACCCACCGTAATACTTATGCTATGTTGAGAGAAGCCACTAGTGAAACCTATGGCCCCCGGGTCTATTTTCCATCATATAAGTTTGCAATCTATTATACTTTGCAATCTTTACTTTCAATCTATATCATAAAAAATACCAAAAATATTATTATCTCTATCAGATCTCACTTTTGCAAGTGGTCGTGAAGGGATTGACAACCCCTTTATCGCGTTGGTTGCAAGGTTCTTATTTGTTTGTGTAGGTACGAGGTGACTTGCGTGTAGTCTCCTACTGGATTGATACCTTGGTTCTCAAAAACTGAGGGAAATACTTACGCTACTTTGCTGCAACACCCTTTTCTCTTCAACGGAAAACCAACGCAGTGCTCAAGAGGTAGCATCCGTTGTCTAATAGCACATTATTGTGCAATTGCAGGAACCATTCTAATATTTAGGATTTTAACAATTTGGTCTTGCACATGTAAGTCCTGCTGTCAGAGGTTTTGACCCACTGTTCGACCCTTTTTGCATATGGGGAAATGAGTTGTCGATGAATATCAATCAAATCAAGAAACTCAGAAAGATTGTTTGGACAAAGAAATTAGCGACAAAAAACAACAAGATCTTTGTCTGCATAATGAAGAAGACATCAGTTCACTACAAGATGGTACTAATTATTATACCATGCCTTTTTTATTCCTTTGCCCCATTTCCAATATAGAGAAGATATTTATGCACATCCTTGTTTTCAGGCCTTTCCAAAGCAGTTCACCGATGATTACCTCTCAAACCGCCTCTATGGTCAGGAGGCGAGGAAGTTTTTCATACAACACCCACGGTTCAATATTGAAGTGTTCCTGAAGAGGACGAAGGGCGGACGGTCAATAATCCACAGGCACTGGCCTAAAGTTGCAAAGATCTTCAACATGAATGAAGGCTCAATATTCGCCTTCCGCTTCAGCAGTTGTCCAGATGAGATGCATCTGTCTATATACCATCTATGATGCTAATTTTGAAAGGTTTTACATGTTGCATGTGGAACTTGCTGCTGGTGCAGTTGTGTAATGGGGTAGTTGAGTGCTGAAGCTATATCATGTTGTACTCTGATGTATTTCAATTATGAAATTCTGCTTCCTTAATATGGAAATGAAATATATTGTGTGCTTAATATGAAATGTCAATTAGATTTATAAATGGATTATGAATAATTAGATAATTAGCCTGCTAATGGCAAATTTGTCTGCTAATTGGGTTTTGCTATTGCAAACGGTTGTTGAAAAAATACCGTGGGCGATGACCTCAGGCAACGCACACAGTTTCTAGGAATAAACCGTGTTGGATCAATGAAAAATCACACACGACTTCCTCTTGAAAACAATTTGCGTTAGGCCACCTTGCGCAAACTTTACCACATAAATACTGTGTGTGATGGACAGCCTTTGCCACACAGTTTCTTCTATGGACCGTGTGTGATACATTCAATAACGCAAACGATTTAACGGGAAATTGTGTGTGATGTACTTGTGAACGGAAACATTTTCTTTGGAGCGACTGTGTGGGATGTGCATACGAACAAAAACGTTTAGCGGGGACTGACTGTGTGGGATGTACTTGCGACCGAAAACAATTTCGCAGTATAATTGTATTTTTTAGCTCTACTGTACGTATTTCCGTATTTGAGCACTCACCGGTCGCACACGACCTCATTTTGCCGAACGTGTGTACCAGGAGGGCATATCCCCGACGGTTTCTGGGTCGTGTGGAAGGATCCCCCTATCGCCCACACTCACTTGGCGACGGTTCCAAATGTCGTCGCGGAAAGGGGTTAAAAACCGTTTGTTTAGGACCGACGCGCACTAGTGTTTGTAGTGGGTTCGATCTTACGCTGCTTGATCCCAGTGATAGAAGGGGAACCGACACGTATGTATTGTTGCTACTAAGGATAAAACGCTGGGGTCGATCTCTACATAGATAGATCTTGTCTACATCATGTCATCGTTCTTATTGCATTACCCCATTTCTGCATGAACTTAATACACTAGATGCATGCTGGATAGCGGTCGATGTGTGGAGTAATAGTAGTAGATGTAGGCAGGAGTCGGTCCACTAATCTTGGACGTGATACCTATGTAATGATCATTGTCTGGATATTGTCATGATTATTTGAAGTTCTATCAATTGCCCAACAATAATTTGTTTACCCACCGTTTGCTATTTTTCTCGAGAGAAGCCACTAGTGAAACCTACGGCCCCCGGGTCTCTTTCTCATATTATTTGCCTTTGCGATCTATTTACCTTTACTTCTATTTTCAGATCTATTAAACCAAAAATACAAAAATACCTTGCTGCATTTTATTCTTATTTATTTTATTTAGCGTTCGATCTATCAATCTACTACAATTATCTTACGTCCGTTTGCCAATTTCTGGCGCCGTTACCCAAAAGGGATTGACAACCCCTTTAACACATTGGGTTGCGAGGATTTGTTATCTGTGTGCAGGGGCTGTTTACTTTGTGTTGCTAGGTCCTCCTACTGGTTCGATAACCTTGGTTTCATCACTGAGGGAAATACCTACCGCTGTTGTGCTGCATCATCCCTTCCTCTTTGGGGAAATACCGACGTAGCTTTAAGCCACATCAAAAGGAATTTATGGCGCCGTTGCCGGGGAGGGTCTTCAACATATACCAGGTTCCTAATCACAAATCTCGTCTCCTCGCAATTTACATTATTTTCCATTTTCCTCCCCCCACTTCACAAAAGATTGCCGTTTTATTCGCCCTCCTTTTCGTTCGCCGTTTTCTCGTCAGATCTGTTTTTGTGTGCAATCTTGTTTGCTATGTTTGCTTGTGTTGCCATGTGCCTTCTATTTGCTTGCATCTTTGCTTGCTAAAAATCTATTGATATGGATTCTCGTCCACTTGCTAATCTTTTCAAAAGATCTAACTATGATGAACCAATTGCTAGTGAATTGAACTCACTAGATTATCTTTATGAAGTTTTGCTTGAGATTTATGAATCTGAAAATTGTGATGAAGTGTTAAACAAAGGAATTGATAAAGTGATTCATGATAGCTCCTTGAATGAAAAGCATGATTGCAATGATGTTATTGTAAACTCTATTAATGTCAGTTGTGCTAATAATATGCAAAACCCCAAGCTTGGGGATGCTTGTTTTGTCATGTCCGCTACTTATTTCAATGATCATGATTGGGGTGATAATGTTTCTTATGATCTTGAAAAATTATTTAAGCCTCATGATGAATATGTTTGCGATAATATTGAAAGTGGGTTTGGAAGATTGTCAACTTTAGCTATTAATAATCCCATATATTTGGAGAGTGTTCAATCTTATGAAATTTTTGATGAAAGTGGGTTTGGAGAGGTCATGACTTTATTTGATGATAATCCCACTATTTTTGAAGAGTGTCTACTTTGCATGCATGTGGATCATAAAGAGAAAATTTTATATGATAGTTATATTATTGAAGTTGATTATGGTCCTACATATAATTGTTATGAGAGAGGAAAATATGGTTGTAGAAATTTTCATGTTATTAAATTTCCTCTCGTTGTGTTGAGATTGTCAATGTTTTATTTCTCTCCTTTGCATATGCTAGATGTTTCTTGTCTTGATAATTTGTTTTCCTATAAAAATTGCTATGCATAGGAAGTATGTTAGACTTAAATGTGTTTGTGATATGTTTCATGATGCACTCTTTGTGTTTCAATTCTTATCTTCCATGTGAGCATCATTGAAATTTTATGCCTAGCTAAGGGCATAAAACGATAGCGCTTGTTGGGAGGCAACCCAATGAATAAAATTTATTTTTGCTTTTTGCTTTCTGTTCTTGAGTGTTTGCACAATTATTTTACTGTTATCATTGTGTTTTTTGTGTTTTAATTAGTGTTTGTACCAAGTAGAACCTATAGGATCTTCTTGGGTGATAGTTGTTTGATCTTGCTGAAAAAACAGAAACTTTTGCGCTCACGAAAATAATTCTTATTTTTTAATAGAGCGTGATAAAATGCCAATTCTTTTTGCAGAATATTAATATACAAATTTCTCAGGTCGTCCTATTTTTTCAGAAGTTTTGGAGTTTCAGAAGTATTCGAACAAATCAGATTGCTACAAACTGTTCTGTTTTTGACAGATTATATTTTTTTGCATTGTGTGCTTGTTTTGATGGCTCTATGGTTTTCTTTGATGAGTTTTTGCCATAGAAAAGTTGGAATACCGTAGATATAATTCAAGAACAAAATATGAATAGGTTGCAACAGTACTTATAGTAGTGATTTATTTTCTTATACTAACGGATCTCACGAAGGTTTTGTTGAGTTTTGTGTGATTGAAGTTTTCAAGTTTTGGGTTATCTTACGATGATGAAGGAATAAGGAGTAAGAAGAGCCTAAGCTTGGGGATTCCCCTAAATCCCAAGCTATTATCCAAAAGAGAGGAAGCAACTAAGCTTGGGGATGCCCCGAGTGGCATCCCCTCTTTCTTCTAACGACCATCGGTATTTTACTCGAAGCTATATTTGTTTTCGTCACATACTATGTGTTTTGCTTGGAGCGTCTTGTATAATATGAGTTGCTTGTTTTTTTAAGTCTTGATTCCTTTCTGTACATACCTATTTGAGAGAGCCAAAATTATGTCATGACTTGTTAGAGTTGCTCTCTATGCTTCACTTAAATTTTTTATGAGCTATGGACTTGCTCTAGTGCTTCACTTATATCTTTTAGAGCACGGTGTGCTTTAGTATTTTTGAAGAAATGCTCTCTTGATTCACTTAGATTTATTTGAGAGTTAGTAAAATTTTCAAGAAATTATCTCTTGCTTCACTTAAATTAATTTGAGAGAAAGAAATATTATGCTCATGATCTTCACTTATATTTGTTTGAGCTTGTCAAAAGCAACACATAAAAATTAGTTCCAAAGTGATAGATATCCAAGAAGGATATAATAAAAACTTTCATCAAGATCATTGGACAAAATAAACTTGATTCTTAGTAATAGTTTTGATATATGATGATGTGATATGTGAGTCATCTTGATGAGTAATTATGCTTTAGTAAGAATATTGGTGTTAAGGTTTGTGATTCCCTATGCAAGCACGAAAGTCAATAATTATGCAATGATATTATATCCTACTTGTGGTGCATTATTCGGTGTTAATTATGCTTAAGCTCGCTTATGAGATTATTTGTTTCTTGGTTGGTCGCTTCTCAATCTTGTGCTAGCCTTCATTTTGCACTAAGTATGATCTCTACTTGTGCATCCAAAAACCTTTAAACCAGTTTTGCCACATGAGTCCACTATACCTACCCATATGTGGTATTCTTTTGCCGTTCTAAGCAAATTTGTATGTGCCACCTCTAATTTTAAAAATAAACTTCTCTTTTGTGTGTTTGTACTGCTCGTAGAGCGGTCAGGGGTGGCTAATATTTACCATGCTAGACGTGTTATTCTCATGATGAGTGTTTATTCACTTGTCATTGCACGAGATTAAGGCAAAGGTATTAGGGATGCCCAGTCCTGAAATGAAAAATGAATTTACTTTATGTTATCAAATAATAAATTCCTTGGAAAGTGTTGGTATGGAGGGCAACCGTGGATACGGCTAGCCATGGAAAGTGAAAGTATGGTTGAAAAAGGAATAAACTTTATTTTTGGTTTGGGAACTGCCTATGATATATGTAGCATGGAAAGTGTTGGGAACTCTAAGTCGTTTTCGTTGGTGGGTAGGATACACCTCCCAAAATGTTTTTATCTCTAAGTTTTTCGCTTTGAGCTCTGGCACCTCTACAAATCCCTACTTCCCTCTGCGAAGGGCCTTTCTTTTACTTTTTGCAATTTTTATTTTGAATTTGAGTCTCCATCTTCTCTTATAAAAGCACCAACTAGGAGGCAATATGATCGTACTTGAGTATTGGGTGTAGTTAATATGCGAGTGTGTTTCATGAATGGATCAATGATTGAGCATGATGGGCTAGGGATAACTTATTTTAGCGTTGATATTTTGAAAGACACGGTCGCTTGTTGATATGCTTGAGTTTTAAGTTGTCATGTCAAAACTAGACTATTGCTTTGAACAATATAAAAGTCCATATGTCCATGCTATAAAGAAAAGAATATAATATGACATGTTAGGCAGCATTCCACATCAAAAATTCTGTTTTTATCACTTACCTACTCAAGGACGAGTAGGAGTTAAGCTTGGGGATGCTGATACGTCTCCAACGTATCTATATTTTTTGATTGTTCCATGCTGTTATATTATCAATCTTGGATGTTTTATAATCATTTAATAGTCATTTTATATCATTTTTTGGTACTAACCTATTGACATAGTGGCAAGTGCCAGTTGTTGTTTTCTGCATGTTTTTTTACATTGCAGGAAATCATACCAAACGGAGTCCAAATGCAACGAAACTTCACGGAGAATTTTTATGCACCAGAAGACACCTAATGGGCCAAGGTTGCACCTGGGGGTGCTCCGAGGGGAGCACAACCCACCAGGGCGCGCTAGGAGGCCCAGGCGCGCCCTGGTGGGTTGTGCCCACCTCGGGTGCCCCCGGACCACCTCTTTGCTCTATAAATACCCCAATATTCCATAAACCCTAGGGAGTCGACGAAAATCAATTCCAGCCGCCGCAGAGTCCAGAACCACCAAATCCAATCTAGACACCATCACGGAGGGGTTCACCACTTCCATTGGTGCCTCTCCGATGATGCATGAGTAGTTCTTTGTAGACCTTCGGGTCCGTAGTTAGTAGTTAGATGGCTTCCTCTCTCTCGCTGAATTCTCAATACAATGGTCTCTTGGAGATCCATATGATGTAACTCTTTTTGCGGTGTGTTTGTTGGAATCGGATGAACTTTGAGTTTATGATCAGATCTATCTTTTTATATCCATGAAAATTATTTGAATTTCTTTGATCTCTTATATGCATGATTTCTTATAGCCTCATATTTCTTCTCCGATATTTGGGTTTTGTTTGGCCAACTTGATCTATTTATCTTGCAATGGGAAGAGGTGCTTTGTAGTGGGTTCGATCTTACGGTGCTTGATCTCAGTGACAGAAGGGGAACCGACACGTATGTATCGTTGCTACTAAGGATAAAATGTGGGGTCTACCTCTACATAGATAGATCTTGTCTACATCATGTCACTGTTTTTATTGCATTACTCCGTTTCTCCATGAACTTAATACACTAGAAGCATGCTGGATAGTGGTCGATGTGTGGAGTAATAGTAGTAGATGCAGGCAGGAGTCGGTCTACTAATCTTGGACGTGATGCCTATGTAATGATCATTGCATAGATATCGTCATGATTATTTGAAGTTCTATCAATTGCCCAACAGTAATTTGTTTACCCACCGTTTGGTATTTTTCTCGAGAGAAGCCACTAGTGAAACCTACGGCCCCCGGGTCTCTTTCCCACATTATTTGCCTTTGCGATCTATTTTCCTTTGCTTCCATTTTCAGATCTATCAAACCAAAAAGACCTTGCTCAAATTTATTCTTATTTATTTTATTTGGCGTTCGATCTATAAATCTACTGCAATTATCTTATGTCCATTTGCCAATTTCTGGCGCCGTTAGCCGAAAGGGATTGATACCCCTTTAACACGTCGGGTTGCGAGGATTTGTTATATGTGTGCAGGTGTTGTTTACGTTGTGTTGCTAGGTTCTCCTACTGGTTCGATAACCTTGGTTTCATCACTCAGGGAAATATCTACCGTTGTTGTGCTGCATCATCCCTTCCTCTTTGGGGAAATACCGACGTAGCTTCAAGCCGCATCAGGGACGGATTAAAAAATGGATACAACTGTTAATTGCAACAGGCTTAACAACATCCTAATTCATGTTTTGTAAGTTTGTAGCCATCAAAATACAACTGTTTAAAAATGGATACAACTGTTAATTGCAACATGCTTAATGACCATTGAAACCGGTACTGATAAAAATGCAATTGCCAGAGTTAAACATCACAAGGCAGGTGCTGCCAGAGCAGATAATGGCCCAGTTGTCTATAAAAAGGTAGGGAAAAAAGCTAAAACGTGTTAGGCATGTTTACTACAACATGCTTAATACATCGACCATACAAAACATAGTCATTAATTGCAACTGGTATTGGTAACTGGTGAGTACATACTTGGTAAGTCCTCAGAGGTAGTTGCTGGGGCACTTCATCTTGGCCAGAGCCTACCCAAAGTCAGCGGCGGCGGAGGCGAGCTGTTCCTCTGGGTAGAAGCATGGATCAGTGCCATTGACATGTGTACCTACAGGCAACCAGTAAATGGTAGAAGTTAAACTGCAATTGCACAAATGATGTGAAATACTGTAAGACATGGGGTGCAGCTAACCTCGACGACAAACAATAGCATCGCCCGTTATGACCATGCGTAAGTACATGGACATGCATGTTAAGTACAACATTGTTAGCATCCACCAAAAATAGCAAATGTGCAGCGTCTCTAGTGATATCCTGAGTAATGTATTGTAAGTTTGTTGCTGGTATTGGTGAAATTGAGCTGGACAGTTAATACTTGAACATCACACAGTGTGCAGTACTGAAATAAACAAGCCACAAACATGCTTAATACATCAACCGTACAAAACATAGCCATTGCAAGAGGTATTGGTAAGATTTAGCTGGGCAGATCATACTTGTTAAGTCTTGGGGGTAGTAACTGGGGCACTTCATATGGGCCAGAGCCTGCACCATGTCGGCGGCGGCAGAGGCGACGTGTTCCTCCAGGTCAACACGCACAACGGCCATCACGCCATGGACCGCCATCAGCTCCTCGACCTCCACGTGATATGTGGTTGGGCTTGCACAGCGATGCTCTGGAGGTAGGGGTGATACGTCTCCAACGTATCTACTTTTTCTCACACTTTTCCTCTTGTTTTGGACTCTAATTTGCATGATTTGAATGAAACTAACCCCGGATTGATGATGTTTTCAGCAGTACTGCCATGGTATTGTTTTTGTGTAGAAATAAAAGTTCTCGGAATGGAGAGAAACTTTGCGAGGAATTTTTATATCAATAATAAGAATTTCTGGAGCCAAGACCCACCAAAGAGGGGCCCCTGGTTGGGCACAACCCACCAGGGCGCGCCCCCTCTCCTGGCGCGCCCAGGTGGGTTGTACCCATCTGGTGGCCCTGCTGATGACCCCCCTGATACTATAAAATCACATATTTCTAGAACAAAATGAGGGAGAAAGAATTTTCACGTTCCACGAGACGGAGCCGCCACCAAGCCCTGTTCTTCCTCGGTAGGGCAGATCTGGAGTCCGTTTGGTGCTTCGGGGAGGGGGATCTTCGTTCTTCGTCATGACCAACCCATCTCCATCGCCAATTCCATGATGCTCCCCACCGGGAGTGAGTAATTCCTTCATAGGCTCGCTGGTCGGTGAGGAGTTGGATGAGATTCATCATGTAATCGAGTTAGTTTTGTTAGGGCCTGATCCCTAGTATCCACTATGTTCTTAGATTGATGTTGCTATGACTTTGCTATGCTTAATGCTTGTCACTTTGGGCCCGGGTGCCATGAACTCAGATCTGAACCGTGTATGAATTATCATTATATCCATGTTTTAGATCCGATCTTGCAAGTTATAGTCACCTACTACGGTTATGATCCGACAACCCCGGAGTGACAACAACCGGGCCCACTCTCGGTGATGACCGTAGTTTGAGGAGTTCATGTATTCACTATGTGTTAATGCCTTGTTTCGGTTCTCTATTAAAAGGAGGCCTTAATATCCCTTAGTTTCCAATATGGACCCCGCTGCCACGGGAGGGTAGGACAAAAGATGTCATGCAAGTTCTTTTAATAAAGCACGTATGACTATTTACGGAATACATGCCTACATTATATCGATGAACTGGAACTAGTGCCATATCGCCCTAGGTTATAACTATCACATGATGAATATCATCCAACAAGTCATCGATCCAATGCCTACGAATTTATCTTATATTGTTTCTGCTAAGTTACTACTGCTATCATCATTGTTACACTTGCTACAAAATTACTACTAGCACTACCGTTGCTGCTGTCACTATTATCAAAACTACCAAACTACTTTGCTACTGATTACTTGCTACAGATAATTAATCTCCAGGTGTGGTTGAATTGAAAACCCAGCTGCTAATACCTTCAAATATTCTTTGGCTCCCTTTGTGTCGAATCTATAAATTTGGGTTGAATACTCTACCCTCGAAAACTGTTGCGATCCCCTATACTTGTGGGTTATCAAGACCTTTTTCTGGCGCCGTTGCCGGAGAGCATAGCCATATTTGTTGAGTCACTTGGGATTATTATCAAATTATCACTATGAAGAATCTGAAGGATCCTAAGCCTAAGATATTTCCCTCAAGTACGAGGGGAGGTAAGAAACTGCCATCCAGTTCTGCTTTAGATTCACCTTCTATTATGAGTAAACTTGCAACACCACCACATGCTATCAATTCTAATATGTCGCAAGTTATTGATGATGCTACTTCTACTATGAATGATGCTTATGATGATGCTAGTACCTTGCTTGATAATGATGATGTGCCACTTGGTGATTTTCTTGATGAACAAATTGCTAGAGTAATAAAACATGATGTTGTTGAATCTGATGATGGGCTTGAAACTGAAACTCCTGAAACACCTGCTAGAACTAGCCTTCCTAGATATGAATTGCCTAAGTTACCGGAAGATTAGGTTATGAGTGAAGAAGCAACTAGAGATATTCTTGCTTGGAATGATAGAGATGATCTAGAGAAATTACTACACAAGTATAAAGAAAAATCTCTGAATGCTAGAATGAAGTATGATCCTAAGTTTTCTACTTCACCTATCTTTATTGATGATAAGGATTATGAATTCTCTGTCGACCCAGAGTTAATTACTTTGGTTGAATCTGATCCTTTCCATGGTTATGAAACTGAAACTTTTGTGGCACATCTTACTAAGTTGAATGATATAGCCACCCTTTTTACTCATGATGAGAAAACTCGCTATTACTTTATTCTCAAATTATTTCCTTTCTCATTAAAGGGTGATGCTAAATCTTGGTACAATACTCTTACTCCTGGTTGTGTGCGTAGTCCCCAGGATATGATTTATTACTTCTCTGAAAAATATTTTCCTGCTCATAAGAAACAAGCTGCCTTACAAGAAATATTTAACTTTGTTCAAACTAAAGAAGAGAGTCTCCCAAAATCTTGGGGGAGGCTTTGCCAGCTACTTAATGCTTTGCCAGATCATCCTCTTAAAAAAATGAAATACTTGATATGTTCTATAATGGACTAACCGATGCTTCTAGGGACTTCCTAGATAGTTGTTGTGGTTGTGTTTTCAGAGAACGAACTATTGCTCAAGCTGAAGAATTATCGAATAACATATTGAAAAATTATGATGATTGGACTATTCCTGAACCACCGGCTAAACCCACTCCGAAGAAGAGGGGTATATTATATCTCAGCCCTGAAGATATGCAAGAGGCAAAGAAATCTATGAAGGAAAAGGTATTAAAGCCGAGGATGTTAAAAATTTACCTCCTATTGAAGAAATACATGGGCTTAATACACCACCACTGCCTAAGGTGGTAGAGGTAAATTCTTTAATGAAGTTCAATGAAAATGATAATCCTCACAATATGCATCCTAGTCAATGCCTTTATGAGTTTGAAAACTATATTAGAAAACAAGATCACTTGAATGCAAATGTTATGAAACAATTGAAATATAATTATGATATGATTGCTCGCTTGAGTGACTTGTTATTTAGAATATCAAATGATGTTAGAGGTGTTGGAAAACATGCTTCTATGGTTCAAACTCAACTAGAACAAGTTGCTAAATCACAAAGAGAATTACTTGATGAAATGAATCACAATATGCATGACTTTGCTGTTAGAGTTGCAACTAGAGGAGGTAAAATGACTCAGGAACCACTTTATCCAGAGGGACACCCAAAAAGAATAGAACAAGATTCACAAAGAAACAACACTAGTGCTCCTAGTCCTTCTAGAAAGAAAAAGAAAAAGAAAAATGATAGGACTTTGCATACTTCTAGTGAACCTGAAATAGAAAAACCTCCTCATAATGAAAATGAAACTTCTGTCTCGGATGCTGAAACTCGGTCTGGTAATGAACACTCACCTAGTGATAATGAAAAAGACAGTGATGAGGTTCATGAAGACACTCGACCAAATAATGAAAAGGAACCAGATAATGATGTTGAGATAGAACCACCTGTTGATCATGATAGCCCACAACCTAAAAATAAAAGGTATGATAAAAGAGACTTTGTTGCTAGAAAACACAGTAAAGAAAGAGAACCGTGGGTTCGAAAACCTATGACTTTTCCACCCAAGTCAACTAAAAAGAATGATGATGAAGAATTTGAACGCTTTGCTGAAATGCTAAGGCCAGTCTTTTTGCGTACTCGCTTGACTGATATCTTGAAAATGCCTCCTTATGCAAAGTATATGAAAGACATCATCACAAATAAGAGAAAAATACCGGAAGCTAAAATCTCCACTATGCTTGCTAATTACACTTTCAAAGATGGAGTACCTAAAAAAGTTGGAGATCCGGGTATACCAACTATACCTTGCTCTATCAAAAAGAATTATGTGAAAACTGCTTTGTGTGATTTAGGAGCTCGTGTTAGTGTTATGCCTTTCTCTTTATAAAAAAGACTTGACTTGAATAAACTCACACCTACTAAAATACCTTTGCAAATGGCTGTCAAGTCAATTGCCATACCTATCGGTATCTGTGAGGATGTGCCCGTTGTTGTTGCTAATGTTACTATTTTGACTGACTTTGTTATACTTGAGATGCCCGAGGACGACAACATGTCGATTATCCTTGGTAGACCCTTCTTGAATACTGCAGGGGCTGTTATTGATTGCAATAAAATCAAGGTCACTTTTCATATTAATGGTAATGAGCATACGGTGCACTTTCCAAAGAAACAATTCCAAGTGAATGGTATTAATGTTATTGAAAAATCTCCGACAATCACTATTGGAAGTTTTCAAATACCTCTACCTACTGTCAAAAACAAATATGAAATGCTTATTGTTGGTGACATGCATATCCCCACTATGGTAACTTAGTGATTTACGAAAGTTCTTCGGTTTCATGCTAATCGAAAGTGGTTGTTAATAAGACCTGATCAACCTTATTAATGAATCATTTTTGAGCGGTATGAAGTTGATGAATTTAGTAAGCACTACCTTCTGTCCCTACTTTTTAATCTTTGTTTTTGTTAGTTAAATAAAATAAAATGCCATGCTTTGTCTATTTTCTGAATTTCCCGTGCAATAAAAAATGACCCAAAAATAAAAGTTCTCAAAATGCCCTGAAAATTTTATATGATTTTTTCTGAATATTTAAGAATTTTTGGTGCAAAAATTACCAGAGGGAGGTGCACCAGTTGGGCACAACCCACCTGGGCATGCCAGGACCCCCAGGCGCGTCCTGGTGGGTTGTGGTCCCCATGTGGGCCCCCTCACTTACCTCTTTAGCCCACATCATCACTCACCTCCAGACAAAAATCCCCATTGCTCTCTCTCCCATGTTCTTGAGCTCAAACCCGCAGATTTCGATCTCTTTGCTCGAAGCTCCGTTTCCGAAACTGTTTCAGGGGATTGTTGCTTGGTATGTGACTCCACCATTTGTCCAATTAGTTTTTGTTTTTGTGGTTTATACTTTGAATAATTAGCTACTCTTGGTGCTACTGGAGATGTGCTTGCATGTTCAATTCTTAGTGTTCTAAGTAGTTTGAATGCTTGCTATAGCCTCTATGTATCCCTATGAGTAGTTGCTATTAATTTTGTGAAGTTCTGTTGAGAAAATTATGTGAACTAAAAATTCAGATTTTTGTTCATAGAAAAATTGGACGCGGACATGAATATCTTCAGGAAGTTTGGCTCAAAGAAGAACTCCAAGGGAGTTATTGGGGAGTCTTCTGACAGTAATCTCCGCCCTTGGAGGTTGGCAGAGGTACGGCCGTGCGAATGGCCGCACATCCCGTTCCAACAAGAGGCTGGAATCCATGAGGAGTTCATGCAATTCATCGCTAATTCCGGTCTCACCGACTTCATCACAGATGAGTGTGACCAGCACCAAATCCTCACGAACATCTTTGTTCAAAGTTTTACTTTCCTGCCTAGAAATAATCCTCCTGAAGTGAGCTTTGACTTATATGTTGAGAACCATCAGATACCACTTACTGATTTTTGTGACATATGCATGATCCCGTCTGATGGGAGCTTGGCTGAGCCTAGGCCGGCCGGGTTTGAGGACTTTTGTCGCACTTTGACAGTGGGTGATGAGAGAAGGGTGTCAGCCATCACTGTCGCTGGCTTACATTTTCCTGCTGTACGTTACTTTGCACTCTTTATTACCAAATGCTTGCTTGCTAGGGAGAAGGTGGGTGTGCTACCTCCTGAGCATGCGTTGGTTTTCCCTTGAAGAGGAAAGGGTGATGCAGCAAAGTAGAGTAAGTATTTCCCTCAGTTTTGGAGAACTAAGGTATTAATCCAGTAGGAGACTACACGCAAATCGCCTAGTACCTGCATAAACAATCAAGAACCTTGCAACCAAAGCGATAAAGGGGTTGTCAATCCCTTCAGGTCCACTTGCAAAAGAGAGATCTGATAAAGATAATAAGATAAATATTTTTGGTATAGATTGGTAAATAAAGATTGCAAAATAAACGGCGACAGGAATAGCTAGTTGACGGGAAACTAATATAATGTAAAATAGACCCGGGGGCCATAGGTTTAACTAGTGGTTTCTCTCATGATAGCATATATTACGGTGGGTGAACAAATTATTGCCGAGCAATTGATAAAAAACCGCATAGTTATGAGAATATCTAGCCATGATCATGAACATAGCCATCACGTCCGTGTCAAGTAGACCGAAACGATTCTGCATCTACTACTATTACTCCACACATCGACCGCTATCCAGCATGCATCTAGAGTATTAAGTTCATAACAACAGAGTAACACATTAGGCAAGATGACATGATGTAGAGGGATAAACTCAAGCAATATGGTATAAACCCCATCTTTTTATCCTCGATGGCAACAATACAATACATGCCTTGCTACCCCTGCTGTCATTGGGAAAGGACACCGCAAGATTGAACCCAAAGCTAAGCACTTCTCCCATTGCAAGAATGATCAATCTAGTAGGCCAAACTAAACCGATAATTCGAAGAGACTTGCAAAGATATCAAATCATGCATATAATAATTCAGAGAAGAATCAAATATTGTTCATAGATAATATTGATCATAAACCCACAATTCATCGGATCTCGGCAAACACACCACAAAAAGTATTACATCGAATAGATCTCCAAGAACATCGAGGAGAACTTTGGATTGAGAACCAAAGAGAGAGAATAAGCCATCTAGCTAATAACTATGGACCCGAAGGTCTGTGGTAAACTACTCACACATCATCGGAGAGGCTATGGTGCTGATGTAGAAGCCCTACGTGATCGAATCCCCCTTCGACAGATCACCGTAAAAGGCCCCAAGATGGGATCTCACGGGTACAGAAGGTTGCGGCGGTGTAAAAGTGGTTTCATGGCTCCCCTGGATGTTTTGAGGGTATAAGAGTATATATAGGCAAAAGAAGTAGGTCGGTGGAGCTACGAGGGGCCCACGAGGGTGGGGGCACGCCTACCCCCCTGGGCGCGCCCTCCTGCCTCGTGGCCGCCTTGTTGCTTCCTTGACTTCCACTCCAAGTCCTGGATTGTGTTTGTTCCAAAAAAAGATCCTCGCGAAGGTTTCGTTCCATTTGGATTCCGTTTGATATTGCTTTTCTGCGAAACACTGAAATAGGCAAAAAAACAGCAACTGGCACTGGGCCTCCGGTTAATAGGTTAGTCCCAAAAATAATATAAAATAGCATATTAAAGCCCATTAAACATCCAAAACAGATAATATAATAGCATGGAAGAATCAAAAATTATAGATACGTTGGAGACGTATCAGCATCCCCAAGCTTAATTCCTGCTCGTCCTCAAGTAGGTAAATGATAAAAATATAATTTTTGATGTGCAATGCTACCTAACATAATATTCAATGTAATTCTTTATTGTGGCATGAATGTTTAGATCCAGAAGATTCTAGACAAAAGTTTAATATTGGCATAAAAATAATAATACTTCAAGCATGCTAACCAAGCAATTATGTCTTATCAAAATAACATAGCCAAAGAAAGCTTATCCCTACAAAATCATATAGTTTGTCCATGCTTCATTTTCATCACACAAAATGCTCCCATCATGCACAACCCCGATGACAAGCCAAGCAATTGTTTCATACTTAGCCTTTGCAAACTCTTTCAACTTTCACGCAATATATGAGCGCGAGCCATGGACATAGCACTATGGGTGGAATAGAATATGATGATGGAGGTTGTAGAGAAGACAAAAAGGAGAAAGTCTCACATTGACGCGGCTAATGAATGGGCTATGGAGATGCCCATCAATTGATGTCAATGCAAGGAGTAGGGATTGCCATGCAACGGATGCACTAGAGCTATAAATATATGAAAGCTCAACAAAAGAAACTAAGTGGGTGTGCATCCAACTTGCTTGGTCACGAAGACCTAGGGAATTTTGAGGAAGCCCATCATTGGAATATACAAGCCAAGTTCTATAATGAAAAATTCCCACTAGTATATGAAAGTGACAAAATAAGAGACTCTCTATCATGAAGATCATGGTGCTACTTTGAAGCACAAGTGTGGAAAAAGGATAGTAACATTGCCCCTTCTCTCTTTTTCTCTCATTTTTTATTTGGGCCTTCTCTTTTTTATGGCCTTTTTATATTTGGGCTTCTTTGGCCTCTTTTTTTCGTCCGGAGTCTCATCCCGACTTGTGGGGGAATCATAGTATCCATCACCCTTTCCTCACATGGGACAATTCTCTAATAATGAAAATCATCACACCTTTATTTACTTACAACTCAAGGATTACAACTCGATACTTAGAAAAAAATATGACTCTATGTGAATGCCTCCGGCGGTGTATCGGGATGTGCAATGAATCAAGAGTGACATGTATGAAAGAATTATGAAGGTGGCTTTGCCACAAATACGATGTCAACTACATGATCATGCAAAGCAATATGACAATGATGGAGCGTGTCATAATAAACAGAACGGTGGAAAGTTGCATGGCAATATATCTCGGAATGGCTATGGAAATGCCATAATAGGTAGGTATGGTGGCTATTTTGAGGAAGATATAAGTAGTCTTATTTGTGATAAAGTGTATCATATCACGGGGTTTGGATGCACCGGTGAAGTTTGCACCAACTCTCGAGGTGAGAAAGGGCAATGCACGGTACCGAAGAGGCTAGCAACGATGGAAGGGTGAGAGTGCGTATAATCCATGGACTCCACATTAGTCATAAAGAACTCACATACTTATTGCAAAAATCTACAAGTCATCAAAACCAAGCACTACGCATATGCTCCTAGGGGGATAGATTGGTAGGAAAAGACCATCGCTCGTCCCCGAACGCCACTCATAAGGAAAGCAATCAAAGAACACCTCATGCTTCAAATTTGTCACACAATGTTTACCATACGTGCATGCTACGGGACTTGCAAACTCCAACACAAGTATTTCTCAATTCCACAATTACTCAACTAGCACGACTCTAATATTACCATCTTTATATCTCAAAACAACTATCAAGTATCAAACTTCTCATAGTATTTAATGCACTCTATATGAAAGTTTTTATTATACCCATCTTGGATGCCTATCATATTAGGACGAATTTTATAGCAAAAGCAAATTACCATGCTGTTCTAAAAGACTCTCAAAATAGTATAAGTGAATCATGAGAGATCCATAATTTCTATAAAATAAAACCACCACCGTGCTCTAAAAAGGTATAAGTAAAGCACTAGAGCAAAATTATCTAGCTCAAAAGATATAAGTGAAGCACATAGAGTATTCTAATAAATTCTGATTCATGTGTGTCTCTCCAAAAGGTGTGTACAGCAAGGATTATTGTGGCAATCTAAAAAGCAAAGACTCAAATCATACAAGACGCTCCAAGCAAAACACATATCATGTGGTGAATAAAAATATAGCCTCAAGTAAAGTTACCGATAGACGAAGACGAAAGAGGGGATGCCTTCCGGGGCATCCCCAAGCTTAGGCTTTTGGTTGTCCTTGAATTTTACCTTGGGGTGCCTTGGGAATCCCCAAGCTTAGGCTCTTGCCACTCCTTGTTTCAAAATCCATCAAATCTTTACCCAAAAACTTGAAAACTTCACAACACAAAATTTAAACAGAAAATCTCATGAGCTCCGTTAGTGTAAGAAAATAAACCACCACTTTAAGGTACTGTAATGAAATCATTATTTATTTATATTTGTGTTAAACCTAATGTATTCCAACTTCTCTATGGTTCATACCCCCCGATACTAGTCATAGATTCATCAAAATAAGCAAACAACACACGAAAAACAGAATCTGTCAAAAACAGAACAGTCTATAGTAATCTGTATCAAACGTATACTTATGGAACTCCAAAAATTCTGAAATAAATTGGTGGACGTGAGGAATTTATCTATTGATCATGTGCAAAAAGAATCAACCTAAAATAACTCTCCAGTAAAAAACGGCAGCTAATATCGTGAGCGCTAAAGTTTCTGTTTTTTACAGCAAGATCGCAAAGACTTCACCCAAGTCTTCCCAAAGGTTCTACTTGGCACAAACACTAATTAAAACATAAAACCATATCTAAACAGAGGCTACATGAATTATTTATTACTAAAAAGTAACAAAAAGCAAGGAACAAAAATAAAATTGGGTTGCCTCCCAACAAGCGCTATCGGTTAACACCCCTAGCTAGGCATAAAAACAAGAATAGATCTAGGTATTGCCATCTTTGGTGTTTATCTTTTTAATGGAGTTATGCTCGGATCCGGGGGGTTCCTTACATTTCCCTTCATGCTTGGAGATTTTTTAGATCTAGAGCATCCAACCACTTATTGCAAAGTGTAATCAACGTATTCATGCGATGAAGGTTCCAACCAACATTTTTAAGAGGTTCAGTAGATTTTTGCAATTCGCATAATTTCTCTAAGATTTGGGTTCCTTCCTGAGTAAGGTGTGGTCCCTTTTGTGGGGGAAGTACTCCTACTACCCCCTCTGTAATTTCATAAGCAATACTTGGATCAATATCAATAAAATTCCCTTTGGCGGCAAAATCAAGGAGTTGCCTATGGGATATGATTAGCCCAACATAAAAATTGTGAAGTAAAATCTTGAAATCTCCCTCTATAGTGCAACCACGATAGGATTCTATCATCCTATACCAAGCATCTTTTGGGTTTTCTCCTTGTTTTTGTTTGAAGTGGAGGACTTCAAAATCGGGAGACGAAGAAAGGGAGAAAGAGCTAGCCATGACTGCGAAATAAACGATCTAACACACGGACACACAAGAAGCAAGAAAAAAGAGGCGAACGGAAAAGGGCGAATAAAACGGCAAATGTGAAGTGGGGGAGAGGAAAACGAGAGGCAAATGGCAAATAATGTAATGCGAGGGATAAGAGTTTGTGATGGGTACTTAGTATGTCTTGACTTGAGCGTAGATCTCCCCGGCAACGGCACCAGTAATTGGCAAGTTGACGGGAGATCAAATCTTGACTTGACTTGGCGTAAACCTCCCCGGCAACGGCGCCAGAAATCCTTCTTGCTACCTCTTGAGCGTGTGTTGGTTTTCCCTTGAAGAGTAAAGGGTGATGCAGCAAAGTAGCGTAAGTATTTCCCTCAGTTTTTGAGAACCAAGGTATCAATCCAGTAGGAGACTACACGCAAATCGCCTAGTACCTGCACAAACAATCAAGAACCTTGCAACCAACTCGATAAAGGGGTTGTCAATCCCTTCACGACCACTTGCAAAAGTGAGATCTGATAAAGATAATAAGATAAATATTTTTGGTATTTTTGTTGTATAGATTGGAAAATAACGATTGCAAAATAAACGGCGACAGAAATAGCTAGTTGACGGGAAACTAATATAATGTAAAATAGACCCGGGGGCCATAGGTTTCACTAGTGGCTTCTCTCATGATAGCATATATTACGGTGGGTGAACAAATTACTGCCGAGCAATTGATAGAAAAGCGTATAGTTATGAGAATATCTAGGCATGATCATGAACATAGGCATCACGTCCGTGTCAAGTAGACCGAAACGATTCTGCACCTACTACTATTACTCCACACATCGACCGCTATCCAGCATGCATCTAGAGTATTAAGTTCATAAGAATAGAGTAACGCATTAGGCAAGATGACATGATGTAGAGGGATAAACTCAAGCAATATGATATAAACCCCATATTTTTATCCTCGATGGCAACAATACAATACGTGCCTTGCTGCCCCTGCTGTCACTGGGAAAGGACACCGCAAGATTTAACCCAAAGCTAAGCAGTTCTCCCATTGCAAGAAAGATCAATGTAGTAGGGCAAACTAAACCGATAATTCGAAGAGACTTGCAAAGATATCAAATCATGCATATAAGAATTCAGAGATGAATCAAATATTGTTCATAGATAATCTTGATCATAAACCCACAATTCATCGGATCTCGGCAAACACACCACAAAAAGTATTACATCGAATAGATCTCCAAGAACATCGAGGAGAACTTTGTATTGAGAACCAAAGAGAGAGAAGAAGCCATCTAGCTAATAACTATGGACCCGAAGGTCTGTGGTAAACTACTCTCACATCATCGGAGAGGCTATGGTGTTGATGTAGAAGCCCTCCGTGATCGAATCCCCCTCTCGCAGATCGCCGGAAAAGGCCCAAGATGGGATCTCACCGGTATAGAATGTTGCAGCGGTGGAAAAGTGGTTTCGTGGCTCCCCTGGATGTTTTCAGGGTATAAGAGTATATATAGGCGAAAGAAGTAGGTTGGTGTAAGTGCATCTAGTGCCCCTTAGTGATTTTGGTGTATTGAAGACTTATAGGTTAAGGGACTAATGCGTTTGTGAGTGTACACAGATCTATAAGTTTATGAGGAGTTTGATAATTACAGAGAAAGTCGACCCCTAAAAATGAAGTTCTTTGACTGAAGACTTTGGATTACTGAAGACTTTCTGAAGACTTTGAAAGTGAAGAAATTGGTGTGACCTTGAAGACTTGGTATTCATTTGAGGACGGACTGCCCCTACTGGAAGAATAAGATGCGAATGCATCTTGAGGCAATTGATAACGATCTCTGGTACGTTGTGGAAAAAGGTGTTCCCTCTGTCTCACCCTCACTGAACGCTGCCGATGTGAAGAGATTCAAGCAACTCGATTCTCAAGCGAAGAATATCATATGTGGTCATCTGAGCAAGGGACAGTATGGAAGAGTGAGTGCTTTGGAAACTGCTAAGCTTATCTGGGATAGGCTGTCCAAAGTAAATGAAGGAGTCTCAACACAGCGTGACTCTCGAGTTGATGTTCTTCGCAATCTCTTCAACCGCTTCAAAAGACTCGACAATGAGAATGTTCAACAAACATTCAATCGCCTCACTGACATCTCAAATGAGCTTCAAGCACTTGGTGCCACTGACATCACCGACCACGAGGTGGTGAAGAAACTGCTGAAATCGCTTGATTCCTCATCTAATACTCTAGCCTTGATGATACAAGAGCGTGCTGATTACAAGTCACTTGATCCCGCTGATATCCTCGAAAGGCTAAACACTCATGAGTTCCAGCTTGCTGAAAAGAGAGATCTCTATGGTTCGAGCTATGGCAGATCACGTGCACTGAAGGCCAAGGCAGTTTCTGAATCTTAAGATGAAGACTCTGAAAGCAGTCTTGGTGATCCTGAAGAACTGAGCCATGATCTAGCACTTGTAGTGAAGAAATTCCAGTAGCTCTCACGTGGTCGCTTTGGAAGACCCTCAAGGAGCAATGATTCCTCATCCAGTGACTACAAGAAGAGGCTTTGTCACTAATGCAAGAAACCAGGACACTACATTCAAGATTGTCTCAGTGGGAAAAGGAATCAAAGAAGAAGAAATACAAGGATTACAGTTCTGATGATATGAAGAAAAAGAAGAAATCCTCAAAATCTTCATCATCAAAATCCTCAAAGTCTTCATCTCACAAGAAGAGTAGCTCCAAGAAGGCTCGGGCATTCATTGGCAAGGAAATGGACTCTGAGGCTGAATCTGAAGAAAATGAGGAAGAGGAGGCATCTGAGGATTCCGAATCCGGTGTGGCAAGCCTAGCCCTCGCTACTGCATTCGTCAGCAAGTCTATCTTCAACTCTGAAGAAAATGACCTCACCAACAAGGCTGATGAAGGCAATGATGACTACGCTCCCACCAATTGCTTCATGGCAAAGGGTGCCAAGGTACTCAAATATGCCTCATCAGAATCAAGTGAAAATGAATCTGATGAAAACCTTAAGCCTAGCTATTCTGAACTTGCTAAGATTGCTGTGAAACAACAAAGGGCCCTTGAAAAGGTTCAAAACATGCTAGACAAGAGTGATGATATGTTGGGTGAAGAAATGGATCACACTAAAACCTTGACTGAAAATCTTCAGAGACTTCAGACTAGGTATGACAACCTTCAAGGTCATCATAACACTCTCTTATCTGATCATGAGAAGCTTTCTATAAATTTCTTCAAAGAAAGCAAGATCTTGAGAAGCCAAGAGTGAGTTATGAAGATCTTCAGAAGGAGCGCGATTCATTACTTGCTCAACAAATCAGCGCTGCTCAGGAAGAATTTGTTCCTCCATGTTTGAAATGCATTGAACGTGAATCTGCTAATTCTTCACCTGAATGTTCAAATGCTTCTAATGCTACAAATTCTTCATCTGTCTCTGCTATCACTAATTCCTCATCTGAGGACATTGCTAGTATCACTGACAATGCAGGGCTGAAGGAATTGTACATGACAGGCATGTACAAAAGCCTCAAAGGACATCAGACTCTTTGTGATGTGCTTAAAAAGCAGATCCTCAATAGGAACCCTAGGAAAGAGGGTATTGCCTTTGAGAGGAAACTCAATGCCGATGGTACATATTGGAAGCCTGAGCAGTACCCCAAAACCTCATGGGTTGCTGCAAAGGGACCTCCAGTTGATCCATCTAATTTATCTGGCTTTACATGTGAATCTTCTCATTCTTCTGATGAGTCATTTGACTCCAACTATAAACTGTTCAAAAATCAGAATGGTGAAGTATTTGCTAGATATGTTGGCACTAACTGCAGGAACGGTTCCCCTATGAAGAAAATCTGGGTTCCTAAAAGGTGCCTTGAAAGTTTTCAGGTGAATGTCCTCATGACACCACCTGTGAGGAATAGGAACCCTAGATCAAATTCTTCATATGGATCCAAGTCCTGATACGGACGAAATTCCTCAAATGGATCAAATTCCTCAAAAGGATCAAAGTCCTCATATGAACATCGTTGTGCTAACAACTCTGTTTCGCAGGGAAGAGCCAAGGGCTATGAATATGAGCATTATTCTTCTAATCATTATGTTCATAAGTCCTCAAAGAATTTCTCTGCTTATTCATATGCTTACCCTAACTCCTCTTATGTGAAACGAAATGGATTGGCTTCTATGCCACCTTTCTCATATGGAGCTCGCAGAGTGATGAACTCTTTGCCACCCCTTCTGATGTGGGTGGTGAAGAAAAAGAACTAATCTCTTATGCAGGGTCAGGTCTCCAGACGTACTTTAACGTCTGAAGAATTTGCTGGGGACCTGACAAATTGCCTGAAAGGACGCAGGCTAATCATCAAGAAATGAACTTTCATTTCTCACATCCTCAATACTGCTTTATCTGTTCTATTGCTTGATGAAATTGATCTGATGAATTGATGTCATATTCTTCACCGATGAAGTATATGAAGTTCGTAAGCTGCACTAATTCATCTGCAGGATGATCAACCCAAAGCCACTGAGTGGGTCCTCGATAGTGGATGTACAAATCACATGACTGGTGACAAGAATCTATTGATTGATGCTCCCTTATCACCATCGCATCTGAAGCATATCATCTTCGCTGACAAAGGCAAAAGTCAGGTATTGGGTCTAGGTAAGGTTGCTATCACAAAGGATCGACACATGGACAAAGTCATGCTTGTCGAGTCCTTAGGATACAACCTCATGTCTGTCTCAATGCTTTGTGATCTTGATATGGTAGTTGTCTTTGGCAAGTACCGTTGTGTTGTGGTTATGGAAGCTGACAATTCCAAAGTAATCGAAGGCTTTAGGAGAGGAGACTTGTATATTGTTGATTTCTCTACAGGACCGCAACCAGCCGTGTGCCTACTTGCAAAAGCTTCAGAAGGATGGCTATGGCATCGACGACTTGGTCATGCAGGCATGAGGAATTTGCACACGCTTGCGAAGAAGAAGCATGTCATTGGCATTGAGAATGTCAAATTCCTCAAGGATCACCTATGTGGAGCTTGTGAAGCTGGAAAGATGACCAAGGCTAAGCATCCAGCGAAGACTATCATGACCACTACTCGACCATTCGAATTGCTTCACATGGACCTCTTTGGTCCTAACCATTACTCAGCTGTCACAAATGATGCATCTCTCTATGGGCTTGTTATTGTTGATGATTACTCTCATTACACATGGGTACACATTGTTACTTACAAACATGAAGTGCATGAAGTCTTCAAACGATTTTCTTTGAGGGCTTCAACCAACTTTGGTGTGAAGATCAAGCACATCAGAAGTGACAATGGAACTGAGTTCAAGAATTCTGGTCTTGATGACTATCTTGATGAACTTGGTATTACTCATGAGTTATCTGCTCCTTATACTCCTCAGCAGAATGGCGTCGTGGAGCGCAAGAACAGAACTCTTGTTGAGATGGCTCGCACTATGCTTGACGAGTACAAGACGCCTCGTCACTTCTGGATTGAGGCAATTTATACTGCGTGCCACATCATCAACAGGGTATATGTTCACAAATTCTTCAAGAAGACTGCCTATGAACTCCTCACTGACAAGAAACCCAATGTGAGTTATTTCAAAGTCTTTGGTGCTAAATGTTGGATTAGAGATCCTCATCACAATGCTAAATTTGCACCGAAAGCACATGAAGGTTTTATGCTTGGTTACGGAAAGGACTCACACACCTACAGAGTCTTCAACACCGTTCTTCACAAGGTTGTTGAAACTGTAGATGTGCGGTTCGATGAAACTAATGGCTCGCAAAGAGAGCACCTACCCTCTGTGATAGATGAACCAGCACCTGAGGAAACTATCAAGTTCAAGGCTACTGAGGATGTCATTCCTACCGAAGAATCTGCTGAAGAATTCATTCCAGAACGTGAAGAACGTCGAGCTAATGCACCTGAAGAAATTGCTGAAGAAAATGGTGCTGAAGAAAATGCTGATCAAATTCCTCGACGACAACCTACTCATCCTCGCGTTGCAAAAGAAGTGCAAGTTGAGAAGATCATAGATGATATTGAAGCACCAGGTCCTCTCACACGCTCAAAAGCTTCACATTTATCTAACTTTTGTGGGCACTATGATTTTGTCTCTATCTCAGAGCCCACTAAGGTAGATGAAGCATTTCTGGAGCCTGAGTGGATTCAGGCCATGCAAGAAGAAATACATTAGTTCAAGCTCAACAACGTTTGGGAACTGGTCAATCGTCCAGATCCTCGCAAACACAATATCACTGGCACAAAGTGGATCTACCGCAACAAGCAAGATGAAAATGGCCTCGTGGTGAGGAATAAGGCACGTCTAGTAGCTCAAGGCTACACACAGGTTGAAGGAATTGATTTCGATGAAACTTTTGCACCTGTTGCTAGACTTGAAGCTATTCGCATATTACTTGCTTATGCTAACCATCATGATATCACCTTATATCAAATGGATGTGAAAAGCGCATTCCTCAATGGTAAGCTTGAGGAAGAAGTATATGTTGCTCAACCCCAAGGTTTTGAAGATCCTAAGCATCCTGACAAAGTCTTCAGACTAAATAAGGCCCTCTATGGCCTCAAGCAGGCCCCTCGGGTGTGGTATGATACTTTGAAGGAATTCCTCATGAAGAAAGGCTTCAAACCCGGTTCACTCGACCCTACTCTTTTCACTAAATCATATGATGATGAATTGTTTGTATGCCAAATATATGTTGATGACATCATCTTTGGCTGTACTGACCAACGTTATAGTGATGAATTTGCCTATATGATGAGTGAAGAATATCAAATGTCTATGATGGGAGAGTTGAAATTCTTCTTAGGTCTTCAAATTCGTCAACAGCACAATGGCATATTCATATCGCAGGAGAAATACCTCAAGGATGTACTGAGGAAATTCGGCATGCAAGATTGCAAAAGCGTCAAAATTCCTATGCCCACAAATGGCCATCTGTGCACTGATGAAAATGGTATTGACTTCGATCAAAAGGTATACCGCTCCATGATTGGTTCTTTATTGTACTTATGTGCATCTAGGCCAGATATTATGCTAAGTGTTTGCATGTGTGCCCGATTTCAAGCTACACCGAAGGAATCACACCATAAGGCTGTGAAGCATATTCTTCGATATCTAGCTCACACACCAACACTAGGATTATGGTACCCCAAGGGCTCGGCTTTTGATCTCGTTCGATATTCTGACTCTGGCTATGCTGGTGATCGCGTGGATCGCAAGTCAACATCTGGTACATGTCATTTCCTCGGACGATCTTTGGTCTGTTGGTCCTCGAAGAAACAGAACTACGTATCACTGTCTACTGCTGAAGCTGAATACATTGCTGCTGGTTCTTGCTGTGCTCAATTGTTGTGAATAAAGCAAACTCTCAAGGACTAAGGCATCAACGTGAAGAATGTGCCTCTCTTCTGTGACAATGAGAGTGCCATCAAGATTGCTCACAACCCAGTTCAGCACTCGAAGACAAAGCACATTCAGATTCGTCATCATTTTCTTCACGATCATGTGTTGAAGGGCGACATTTCTATTGAGCATGTGAAGACTGAAGAACAGCTAGCCGATATCTTCACAAAGCCCTTGGATGAGAAGAGATTTAGCAAGTTGCGGTGTGAGCTAAATATCCTAGAATCTTCGAATGTTCTTTGAAAAGGACACTCATCCTAACACTTATGCAAAATTGATGACTTAGATGTGCAACACATGAAGAAACGTTTTTCTTCAATCAATGAAGAATAACACTCTAAGTGTGAAGAAATTAATGAAGAATTTGATTCTCAAAACCCTACAACAATTGTACGCGGTGTCTGAAATCATCATTCTTATACGGTGGGTCACGCCACCACAAAAGTTGAAAATCTTCAATTTGAGTTTCTTTTTTTCAGTTTTGAAATTCCTCAGTTGTTCATATTCTTCAACTTTGCAAAATCTTCATTGTTTCCGTCGTTTCTCTTCATTGGCTATATAGATATATATGAGTTTATGTCCTCTACAGCATTCACTTATGGCTAATTTTTCAAGTTGCTATTTCTGCTAAGTGAATGTGATCGGACCCTTCCCCCTCTATGCTATACTCAACCCAATCTATTCACAAATTCTTCATGTGCATTCTATTTGAGACTCGTTCAAAATCTTCACTCTATCCTTGTCAGCTGAAGAATTTGCGAACGGAACTTTTAACTTATCTTATCCAAATTTTCGGCTTTGCCGCTCAAACCGTTCCGCTTCCCATGATATACTTATCTATTCACCCACGATCTAACATGATCTCCACCTCTCAGTACGTGGGTGACACATGTCATGCGAATGAGAAGGGTCAGGGGCACGTTCGTCCAATTTCTTCGGGCGAACCGTTTTTCACCATGGCTATAAATACCCCATCTCCCCTTCCTCACTTCTTTTACTCCGCTCGGCCTCTCTCCAGCTCGAGCTTTTCAAACCCTAGTGCCGCCGCTATATCATCGTCGACGGTGAGGAAGAGCTTCACTGCCTCGACCTCGTCGCCGCCGTACTCACGCCGTCCGCGGAAATCTTCACTCCGCCGCCGCCGTATCTGTCTTCCTCCGCCAAGTTAGGGCGTGGAAGGTCTGCACAGACGAGCTTCACTTCTCCACATCCGAGTTCGTAGTGCTCTTCGTTCAGGATAATTAAAAGTTACTTTTACTGCCCACTTTGATTCAAATGTTTATCACAAAATCTTCAAAGGTGTTTTTTTTCAAATCCTCACACACTAAACACCTCACATGTCATCCGCTCTTGATTAGTTTCTCTAAGCATCACTTTTCTTCAAGATTCCTCAATTGTGTGGATCTTCGATCTATACAACTCTGGAACCTAAGACAAAGAACGCTTAGTGAAATTCTTCAAGACTCATCTGGTCAAATTCCTCAAACTTGTTCTTATTGAAAAACCTTCTGAGAACGCATATGACCTCTCCAAATTCCTCGCAACTATACTCTGTTCACAGGTACTCATGTCCGCTGCTGAATCACTAGGTTCTCGTCAACTTAACTCATTTGCAGCGTTCCTTGAAGAAAAGTTGCATACTTCTTCAGAGAATTCAATTGTTCAAATTCCTCAACTGAAGAAAATGGCTAATGAAAAGAGGCCACAGAAGGGAGGAAAGAAGCCTGAGGTCAATACTGCCTTTGAAATCCCCGAGGACATTTATGCGGGGTACTGCACACCCCCTGAGGAAGATAAGAATCAGTGCAAGGTGCGCATTCAGAGGATAGAAAGGAGATGGGCAAAAGAGTGGAGGGAGTACAGGTATGTGACTCCAAAGTACATGAAGAAATTCGCTGTTACTCCTCCATGCTCAAGACCTCCACTGGCACCTGGCCAAGAGGTAGATCCCACTAGCATCAAGCGCGGTGAGGATTTTCCTGAAGAATGGGCCAAGCGCCAAGCCAAGTTGGCCAAACAGGCAAAAGATGCAGTGAAGAAATTCAACGAAGATTCCACTGCTGCTGCTGAGGCCTCTGTACGGCCGAAGAAATCCATGGCAAAGAAGCCTGCGCACAAGCCAAGTGCCTCTTCTTCAATGCCCTCACGGCCAATTTCCTCAGCTCAGCCCTCACGGCCAATTCCTCAAGCCGCTCCTGCTCCTCCAAAGTCCTCAGCTGCTCCGACAAAATCCTCAGCACCTGTGCATCTTGCCACGTGCCAAAGGACTACAGGCATCTCTATTGCCTCAGGAGCTTCAGCTAGTTCCTCAGCTGCACCAAAGTCTTCAACAGGACCCTCTCTGCTGAAGACAAAGACAACTGCTGGATGAGGCTCTCGCCCAAGTCCTCAGAAGAAGCAGGTCGCCTTCCAAGTACCGTCTGATGAAGACGAAGCTGATGATGAAGAACTTGTTGAAATCATCAGAGACAGGCAAGTCAGGGCCGCTAGAGCCAAGGGCACAGAAGTGCCACTGCTTTTGGATCCAAAGCTGATCCTCGACTATATTGATCTGTGGCACAAGGACCCAAACACTCCTATGCCTGATTTCAAGTTGACACCTGGCCAAAGTCACATGCCGACCCATTTCATCAGTGAAGAAAAATGGAAATATGAGAAGGCCAGGCAACTCAAGAAAGCACAATACAGGAAGGAGAAGTTCCTGAAGAACAACGTTGTCTCTATGACAACTGATGAACTTGTAAAGCTCCAGTCTAAAATCAAAGTCCTCAGCGATGATTTCAACGCTTACTATGCTGATTGGAAAGGAGCGAAGGTTAGGTTCGTCAATCTGACGAAGACACTCACTTCAAGTGCCGCTGCCCCTGTGCATATTGAAGTCACTCAGGCTGAAGCATCTGCTCAGCAAACTGAAGAACATGCCAGCACCGCTGATGACAATCAGGCTGCTGAAGATAATGTGAGTTCCAGGGCACACACTAGCGGTGCGCCTGAAGAAAATGAAGAGGTCAGGGCAACTGCATTAGTTGTGCCTGAAGAAACTGCACCAAATTCCTCTGCTCCACCTGCGCCTACTCCAACTCCAATCCTTCCATCTGCATCAGATGTGAAGAAGACCAAGGCTGAAGAGCGTGCAGCAGTGAAGAAGAGGAAAGCATCAGCTTCTTCAGATTCTTCTGCTCCGAAGAAAATGAAGCCTATGACCGACTCTTTTGCAAACCCGATTGATGCTATTCCAATCTCAACCATGCCATCAAAGGACCTTGTTCCTTTTGGTGAAGAATATGTGATCCCCAGCGGATCTGATGAAGAAACTCCTTCTGCTGCTATGTCAGAGCAGATGGATGAAGAAATTGAAGTGGATGAAATCCCTTCAACCCAGTGGTTTCCTCGCCTGTGCCTCAGTTTACTGCTGAAGAGGCCGGCGTTGAAGAAATTGAAGATGAAGATGTGGACATTGGTTGTACCACACCTGTGATGAATGATGACTTTTGGGAAAGTCAGCACCCCAATTCTCCACTCTTCACTCCACTCCAGCAAATTCCTCAGTCCCCAGTCACTACAGTTCAAATGGGATCTGATGAAGCTCATGAAGACATTCCAGCCGCTAGTGCTGAAGAAACTGAAAATGAAGAATTCCAGAACCAGGCTGCCACTGAAGAGGAACCAGAAATTCCTTAGCCTGAAGAACCTGAGATTGCGATTCCTGAGGTTGTGATGCAACTCACTGACACTCCTCTGCCCAAACTAAATGATCCTTTCTCCAGGAAGCAAAAATTCAAGACTAATGCCTTCTTTGGCGAGCATGTATTCTTCACTGATTACAACCCCTATGACTCTGCTCGCATAAGGAAGAGGCGTTTCTGGACTGCCAGCCAGGCAAATTTTTATTCCTCAGTGCTGTTCGACAAAGACAAAGTCTTCGATCATGAGCACATTCCTCACGTGGACATGGAATCTCTGCCATGCTTCGTGCCAGTCCTCAGTGTTCTTCACCACGCTGGACTGTTAAATTTCTGCACTGACATCTACTGAATTGCTTCGTGCCTTACCTCTCAGTCCGCCCCTTGAAGGTGCTTGTTGCGTCTACAATGAACCTGAGCTAACCGATCACTACATGCAAGTGCTGATGAAGCCTTTGAAGCCAGGTCAGACCTCAAGAACAAAATTCCTTGTGAAGGAATTGATGTATGTGCCTCGGACTGTCTATCGCATTCTGACGAAGACATTGAGTCCAATCAAGGGCCACGACTCAAATAAAGAAGAATTCGTTGGCATCATGAAGAATCTGCTTTTCAATATCATTCATGGCATACCCATCAACTTCCATGATTTCTTCATGAGGACTCTGGCTAATGTCGCCATGTCACCATTTGAGTTGAAGCCTTATGCACCTTGGATTATGAGATTCATCAGGACAAGGTCTTCACTCAACTATAAAGCTGATACACTGAACCATTGCAGCTACTTGCCCCCAATTGAAGTCCTCAAACGGACATTTTCCTCAGCTGATGAAAAGGGCAAGGCTACTGCTGTAATTGATGAAGGCAGTCGTCCATTGGATGAACAATTTCGCAAAGCTGCATCCTACTCCACCAATGATGACTCTGCCACCCATGACTCTGCCGCCAACGCACCCAAGCAAAATCCTCAAGGCACAGCACCCAGGGTGATGACTGACCGTGAGCTACTCCTCAGTCTTCACCAGAAGGTTGATCGCAATCATAAATAGGTCAAGCGTTAGTTTGGTTCAATTCTTCACAACATGACTGCTACCCACAATGCAATGAAGAAAAACCACTACTACCTTCATGAAATCCTCAACCGCACCTGGGCTGTTCTATCCCAAGTCTATAGTGAAGAAGATCTGAAGACAATGGGTCTCAAGGACGATCTTGACTGGGCTGCACCTCCTCCGAAGAAGTACAAGAAGGTCAAGGTTCCTTCCTTGGTGGCCAGCTCCTATTCTTCATCACGTGACACTGATGAAAATGAAGATTTGGACGACACTGCGGCAGGCCCTACTCCAACAACCGACCCCAACAACGCTGACGCTCCTTCATCACCTTGATATTCTTCAGGGGTGTTACTCCTCATTTTCAACCCTTTTGGTCATTTGATGACAAAGGGGGAGAAATTTGAGTTAGTCTTCAAGCGGGTATATTATATGGGCGTTTTTTCTAAGTTGCAACTCTTGTTCTTTTGAAGACTTTGTTGGATCGAGTTGTAAACTTAAACTCTATGGTGACCTGATACTTTTGTTGTTTCTTCTACATGCTTATTCCTCGTTAATGTTATTGCATGCATGCTGAATTACATCAGTCACCATATTTCATCATGCATTTCAAATTCTTCATATATTATGTCAAATGCGTGTATGAATTACAAGATATAGGGGGAGATCTCCATGATTCAACTCTTCAAGTGTGCATTGCTTCAAAAGCAAATTCCTCACTATGCACAACTTCAGGGGGAGTTCTTCTATATCTTGCAATCAAATTCCTCAATATCAGTATTTACACTTCATATGTTTATCCCCGTTGAAAACTTAACCTATATTGTCATCAATCACCAAAAAGTGGGAGATTGTAAGTGCATCTAGTGCCCCTTAGTGATTTTGGTGTATTGAAGACTTATAGGTTAAGGGACTAATGCGTTTGTGAGTGTACACAGATCTATAAGTCTATCAGGAGTTTGATAATTACAGAGAAAGTCGACCCCTAAAAATGAAGTTCTTCGACTGAAGACTTTGGATTACTGAAGACTTTCTGAAGACTTTGAAAGTGAAGAAATTGGTGTGACCTTGAAGACTTGGTATTCATTTGAGGAATATGAAGCGTGAAGACTTTTGTTTTCGTAGTTCATTTTCTCTTTCTTGAGTCATAGGAAACACCGTACTGTTAAAGGGGGTCGAGGAAATACTAAGGAAAAATTTCCATGTGATGCTCAACTCAAAATCCTACACCTACCAATCCCTTCGAGTGAAGCCATTGGAAATCTCATACAGTTCAGTCATATTCTTCAGTGACAGAGACGAAGTTCTTCTGGTCTCTGAGGAATTTGTTCTGACTGAGGAGTTAGGAATTCGCTAGTGCGGATTGCCTACACAGTGAGGAACATGATAGCCCTAAGGAATTTGAACCTCAAATTTCTGACCGTTGCTGTGCTATGCGCCAGCTGTCCAAAATATCTACCCACCTAACGGTCATATCATTGAAGAGCTTTTATGTATTATCTTGCAGGCTGCTCCCTAGGCTATAAATAGCCGCCCCCTACAACCACTAGCTGGTTGGCTGCTCCGAGAGAAACTGACACTTGTCATTTGAGAGCATCCCATCCTCCGAGGACTTTGAGCGAAAATCATCAAGTGAGGAAAAACCCCAAACCCAAACACCTACAAACCGAAAGTGATTGAGCATCACTGAAGAGATTGATCTTGCATGGATCTGACGCTTGTTACCTTTGAAGACTGTGCTTCTTCCAGACGGTTAGGCGTCATGGTCTAGAGCATCCAAGAGGAAATTGTGGATCGCCGAGTGACCGAGTTTGTGAAGGTTTGGAAGTCACCTGAACACTTACCACGAGAGATTGGACGAGGTCTATGTGACCTTATTTCAAGGAGAATACGGTGAGGACTGTGTGTCCGGGACTGGGTGTCCTCAGGTTTAAATACCTAGCCGCTCCAACCAGACGTACAACTGAGACAGCAGTTGGAACTGGTCTTCCAAATCATTGTCTTCACCAACCCAACTGGTTCTATTTCCTCAACTCTTTCATTTCCTCATTCCTGTGTTGTGCAATTGTTCATATCTGTGTTTGAAGACTTTGACTGAAGACTTTCTCAATTTCCTCAGTTCAATTTCCTCAGTCTGTTTGTCTTCATCCTGTGTTATCCTGTGTTTACGCTTTCTGTACTCTGTGCTTGTTTCATTTCATCATGATGACTATGCTTGTGCTCTGCTTTGCATACTTGTGAGTACTTATTCCACTGCAAGTAGTTCTTCGCTAAGGAATTTCCTCACCCACAAATTCCTCAGTGAAGAATTTATAAAAATCGCCTATTCATCCCCCTCTAATCGATATAACGCACTTTCAGTCGATGGAGCTACGAGGGGCCCAGGAGGGTGGGGGCGCGCCCTCCTGCCTCGTGGCTGCCACGTTGCTTCCTTGACTTCCACTCCAAGTCTCCTGGATTGCGTTTGTTCCAAAAAAGATCCTCGCAAAGGTTTTGTTCCGTTTGGATTCTGTTTGATATTCCTTTTCTGCGAAACACTGAAATAGGCAAAAAAAACAGCAACTGGCACTGGGCCTCCGATTAATAGGTTAGTCCCAAAAATAATATAAAAGAGCATATTAAAGCCCATTAAACATCCAAAACAGATAATATAATAGCATGGAACAATAAAAAATTATAGATACGTTGGAGACGTATTAGGGTGCACTTAGTTCACCGGACCTTGCTGCTTTACGTCGTGCACTTGAGGGCGACAACACGTATAGCTTGGGAGCGATCGTGGCTCGTCGCCTGCACCTTAATAAATCCAACGGTAAAAATACATGGTGTGATTTTTGCTACTCGGTTGGCGGCTCACTTCGAGGTTGAGATACGCCCTCATGATTACCCTCTGACCAAGGTTTACCTAGACCGAGCAGCCATGGATCACCATCACTTTCTTGCACATGATCGTCGCGACATTGCCATTCCTTACAACATGGTTTATAGCATTAGAACTCGTGATGTTATTCCATTGCCTGCACCTGCTTTGTTTGATTCTATTGCCAGTGGAGGATATAGGATTATGCCTGCAGACATCATCGCCTACTGGAACGCTCACGCTGTTGCAGAGGCCGCACAGGCACCTCAACAGTGGGATGAGTGGATGCCTGCTCCTCAGGATCCCTACTACCCTCCAGGCTACTGATCAATTACCAACTTAGGCCAAAAGCCTAAGCTTGGGGGAGTACGTGTTTCCCACCGACATTATATTCATGTTCGCATATCATTCTATTTGTCGGTGCTCACACTTTTTCATTGTATCATCCATGCTTAGATTTATTTTTCTTTCCTTCTTCTTGTGTGTTTGAAAAAAACTTTAGAAAAACAAAAAAAATTAGTAGTAGTAATTTACTTTCTATGCATGCTTAGTAGTAGTATTAAAAAGAAAATCCAAAAAGATTTCCTTGTTCTTCTTTTGCTTGTTGGGAGCTTTCCTGTGTAAATAGTATTTCTCGTTTTTACTTTTTATTTGCTTGTTGAAGAAAACCAAAAACTCCAAAAATATTTCAGTGTGTTTCTCTGAATTTCTTTTATTTTTATTCGAGTTGTACCGAGGAGAAGACCACGAGAAAAATGTTGAGTGGCTCTCATATGAATAACTGTTGAACTAATAAGAGCCCATTTTACCTTGTCTTCTCCTGTTGAATAAAATGTTTGCAGAATCTAGCTTAGTCCACGGCAATCTTGCACTATTATTAGTTTCATATCATTCAATCGTGCAAGTGAAAACCAAAAATGACGATATTCGATGAACTGGCCGTGGCAAAGAGAAACTGGTATGAACTCGACTTGTTATGTTTGTGTAAATATGTTTAACCTAGTATCCAGGCTTCAGCCCATTATGATTAAACATATTTGCAATGACAATTGGAGATTATAGTTTCTCATGCCATGCATAAGTAGCTAGGAGTGGATAATGATTTATCTTGGATATCAACATAGCGTTAAAATGATTGTGATGTGGTATGATGATATGGTATCCTCCTCTGAATGTTCGAGTGGCTTGACTTGGTACATGTTCATGCATGTAGTTGAATCAAAACCAACATAGCCTCTATAATATTTATGTTCATGGTGTTCATATCCTACTCATGCTAGTGTCCAATGTTACTTATGCATAATGCCTGGTTATGATCGTTGTTGCTCTCTAGTTGGCCGCTTCTCAATCTTAATTGCTAGCCTTCGCCTGTACTAGGTCAAAACCTTTACTTTCCGCTTGGGAACCGCCACTAGCGTGCTTAGCATGGAAGATGTTGATAACTGATGGTCGTGAAGTGAATAAGAAGGGTGCATGTCTCAAAATATCATTTATCTCTGTTTTAAAAATTGAGCTCTCGCACCTCTGCAAATCACTGCTTCCCTCTGCGAAGGGACCTTCTATTTACTTTTATGTTGTGTCATCACCTTCTGAAACAAGCGCCAGAAACTAATTAGAGCACAACTGTCATGATTTATGCATTGTGTATAGCTAATGTTGGGTGCATCATGACTGGATCTTTTCTACCATGAATTGCAATGTTTAGTCACTGCTTGAACTTTGGAGGTGCTCTGCATTTATGTTTTGCAGTCTCAGAAAGGGCTAGCGAGATACCATTATTGTCATATTATATCATGGTTGTTTTGACAACGTGTATCTGTTTGAGATATCTTATTATTGCTCGCTAGCTGATTATGTCATTGATATGAATCATTATAATCTTTAAGAGTTATTGTTGACATGGTTAGTTATAATGTTGGCTGAAAACCTGGGTGCTGTTTAAGCTTATTTATGCAAACAAGAGCAAAAGAGTTCGTCAAAGTTTTTCTTTCTCACTTTCAGTTTATCAACTGAATTTCTTGAGGACAAGCAAAGGTTTAAGCTTGGGGAGTTGGTATGTCTCCAACGTATCTACTTTTTCTCACACTTTTCCTCTTGTTTTGGACTCTAATTTGCATGATTTGAATGAAACTAACCCCGGACTGACGCTGTTTTCAGCAGAACTACCATGGTGTTGTTTTTGTGCAGAAATAGAAGTTCTCGGAATGGAACGAAACTTTGCAAGGATTTTTTATATCAATAGTAAGAATTTCTGGAGCCAAGACCCACCAGAGAGGGGCCCCTGGTTGGGCACAACCCACCAGGGTGCGCCCCCCTCTCCTGGCGCGCTCAGGTGGGTCGTACCCACCTGGTGGCCCCGCTGACAACCCCCCTGATACTACAAAATCACATATTTCCAGAAAAAAATGAGGGAGAAAGAATTATCATGATCCACGAGACGGAGCCGCCGCCAAGCCATGTTCTTCCTCGGGAGGGCAGATCTGGATTCCGTTTAGGGCTCCGGAGAGGGGGATCTTCGTTCTTCGTCATCACCAACCCATCTCCATCGCCAATTCCATGATGCTCCCCACCGGGAGTGAGCAATTCCTTCGTAGGCTTGCTGGTCGGTGAGGAGTTGGATGAGATTCATCATGTAATCGAGTTAGTTTTGTTAGAGCTGATCCCTAGTATCCACTATGTTCTTAGATTGATGTTGCTATGACTTTGCAATGCTTAATGCTTGTCACTTTGGGCCCGGGTGCCATGAACTCGGATCTGAACCGTTTATGAATTCATCATTATATCCATGTTTTAGATCCGATCTTGCAAGTTATAGTCACCTACTACGGTTATGATCCGACAACCCCGGAGTGACAACAACCGAGCCCACTCTCGGAGATGACTGTAGTTTGAGGAGTTCATCTATTCACTATGTGTTAATGCTTTGTTCCAGTTCTCTATTAAAAGGACGTCTTAATATCCCTTAGTTTCCAATATGGACCCCGCTGCCACGGGAGTGTAGGACAAAAGATGTCATGCATGTTCTTTTAATAAAGCACGTATGACTATTTACGGAATACATGCCTACATATATTGATGAACTGGAGCTAGTGCCGTATCGCCCTAGGTTATAACTGTCACATGATGAATATCATCCAACAAGTCACCGATCCAATGCCTTCGAATTTATCTTATATTGTTTCTGCTAAGTTACTACTGCTATCATCACTGTTACACTTGCTACAAAATTACTGCTATCACTGTTACTGTTACCGTTGCTGCTGTGAGTATTATCAGAACTATCAAACTACTTTGCTACTGATTACTTGCTGCCGATAATTAATCTCCAGGTGTGGTTGAATTGACAACTCAGCTGCTAATACCTTCAAATATTCTTTGGCTCCCCTTGTGTCGAATCTATAAATGTGGGTTGAATACTCTACCCTCGAAAACTGTTGCAATCCCCTATACTTGTGGGTTATCAAGGGGCGGTGGGGATTTGGAGGCATGAGGATGTTTCGCAGGCGCCATTTAAGTAATAAGGCCGGGGTCGTGATAGAGATCGGTGGGTTACCTGACTGGATCCGAGCAGAACATAGATGTGGTTGAAGCTGTGGTTGCAGCGGCGGCGGTTTGAGCTGCCGGTAGGGGGAGGCATGGGGGAGATACTGAGGAAATTTGACGGGTGGGGATGTGGTTAGAGGAATGGATTCTGAAATCGCGCACCTAATGAAAATTCCATTGCAAAACTTGAAACTTGGGCCGGGGAAACACACAACACAGACGAAGCGCATAATATACTCGTGTGCGAGAAAACAGAAAATTGGCAGATCCCGTCTCAAAAAAATGTACACGTGTAGTTGATTTTTTCGGTCAATGGTACGCCTGATTTATTAGGAAACATCGCACATGTAACTGACTTATGGATCATTAACACAAAAAAACACACATGGGTACGGCATAGAAACCGTGTGTTTTGTGATCTTCTAATGATTAACACACACAAAACGCACACGGGCACGCATGCTAATCAACGCTGAAAGCCCTCAAAGGATGCTCTTATCGACATTGTACGTTAATACTACAAACTTAAAGTACTACTGGAAATTTGCTCTAATACTACAAACTTAAACTACTTCTCACATGCTGCCATAGCGGCATGCTGGCCAGACGCCGGTGTTCTCCTTCCCGGTCATGTAGGCAGCAGCCCGCCGTGCTTCAGTCTCGGCCAAGCCCTCCTCACCACGGCGTGCGGCCTCTTCTTTCTTGCGGCGGCGGGACTCTCTTTTCTTGACTGCTTTCTGCCTTTTCTGCTCCTTCTTTGCGGATTTGGCCGCCTCTAGATCCACCGCCCATTTAGCCATGGCAGCCTCAAAGTCCGCCCACGTAACTGTGTGGCCGCCGGTGGTGATGAACTTGGCGCGGCAAGATGCCATCGCTTCCTTACCATGTGTGCGGTCGCGGGCGGCGAGGAACGCGACACGGCGGGATGCCATCACTTCCTTACCAGTTACTGTGCGCCACGGTGCCATGAACGATGCTAGGAGAGAGCTCTAGGATGGAGGGGCCAGGCAGTCGTACAGTGCGGTGGTATTTAAGAGCTCAGCGACAAAGGACAAAGGAAATTTGGCTTCCCTTACAATTTTGCTCGTTCATTATCGTACACGATTCATCTCCATCGCTTCCGGAAACAGTGTGCACTGAGCCTATTGTGTGTTGCGTTATGATTGGCCGGAACCCCAGCCACGCGGATCGCGTGTGTGCACCATAGGGTGCACCGTGATCGAACGGCAATTCACGTCCCTCACATCACACCCGGGCAGCTGTAGCTGGATTGGATTTATATGCGCTAAATGCCTATAAAATGCACATAATCCCCTAAATATGGTAAATGAGCCAGAAAAATGCCAAATTTGAACACGGTGATTTGCAGGGTGTATGTTCGTCGTAGAAAAAAAAACTCCATGGCAAAGAACGAAGAAAATTTGGATCCCCCTTCAATCTTGGTGATTTCCCTCTCGAAAGCATGTAACTTCCTCGGTGATGGTTCGATTTATGAAGGGCGTGCATGACAACATAAGCCAAACCTTCTCAAATTTTTACCAGGGCATGGTGAGGTCATACCATGGCACCATGCCAGGTGTCATGTTTTTCAAGCATTTATTTCATTTTTCTGTAGTTGAAAACCCAATAAACAAAAGTTTGTGGTTGACTATTTCCACACATTTCATCGAAATATCTATCCATTCCTTGTAAAAGGCATGAGAATTTACTAAATGGAACGAGCATGGTTTTCCAGGCCGTTCTTGTGCACCCTTTCATGCACCGATTGTTTGAACTTGAATTATGTGCATTAATGCCTAGAAAATGCACATAATCCCCTAGATATGGTAAATGAACCCGGAAAAGTGGCAAATTTGAACACGGTGATTTGCAGGGTGTATCTTCATCGTAGAAAAAAACTCATGGACAAAGGACAAAGGAAATTTGGACCCCCCCCTTCAATCTTGGTGATTTCCCCCTTGAAACCATGAAATTTCCCCCATGACGACATAAGGAAAATATTCTCAAATTTTTACCAGGGCACGGTGAGGCCATACCATGGCACCACGCCAGGCGTCATGTTTTCCAAGCATGTATTTCATTTTTGTATAGTTGTTAACCCAGTAAACGACGTGTTTATGGTTGACTATTGCCACACATTTCCTTGAAATATTTGCCCATTCCTTGTAAAAGGCATGAGAATGTACTAAATAGCACGAGTAGGGTTTTTCAGACTGTTCTTGTGCACCTTTTCATGCACCGATTGTTCGAATTTGAATTATGTGCATTAATGCCTGGAAAATGTGAATAATCCCCTAAATATGGTAAATGAGCCCGAAAAAATGTCAAATTTGAACACATTGCATTTGACGCGGTATGTTGATCATTGGAAAAAAACTGAATGAAAAACTAGGGCAGAAATTTGGATTCCCCTTCAATCTTCGTGATTTCCCTCTCGAAAGCATGGAACTTCCTCGGTGATGGTTCGATTTATGAAGGGCGTGCATGATGACATAAATCAAACCTTCTCAGCTTTTTACCAGGGCATGGTGAGGCCATACCATGGCACCATGCCAGGCGTCATCTTTTTCAAGCACGTATTTCATTTTTATATAGTTGATAACCCAGTAAATGACGCATTTGTGGTTGACTATTGACACACATTCCCTTAAAATCTCTGTCCATTCCTTGTAAAAGGCTTGAGAATTTACTAAATACCACGAGTATGGTTTTTCCAGACCGTTCTTGTGCACCTTTTCATGCACCGACTGTTTGAATTTGAATTATGTGGATTAATGCCTAGAAAATGCACATAATCCCCTAATATGGTAAATGAGCCCGGAAAAATGCCAAATTTGAACACGTTGCATTCGAGGGGGTATCTTGATTGTAGAAAAAACTGAATGACAAGCTAGGAAGGAAATTTGGATTCCCGGTCCCTTCAATCTTGCTGATTTCTTCCTCGATACCATGAAATTTCCTCGGTGATGGTTCGATTTATGTATGGCGTGCATGACGACATAAGACAAACGTTCTCAAATTTTTACCAGGGCATGGTGAGGCCATACCATGGCACCACGCCAGGTGTCATGTTTTCCAAGCATGTATTTTATTTTTGTATAGTACCCAGTAAACACATTTCCTTGAAATATCTGCCCATTCCTTGTAAAAGGCATGAGAATTTACTAAATAGCACGATCATGGTTTTCCAGACCGTTCTCATGCACCTTTTCAAGCACCGTTGTTTGAATTTGAATTATGTCCATTAATGCCTAGAAAATGCACATAATCCCCTCAATATTGTAAATGAACCCGGAAAAGTGCCAAATTTGAACACGGTGATTAGCACGGTTTATGTTCATCGTAGAAAAAAACTCATGGACAAATTACAAAAGGAAATTTGGATTCCCATGCAATCTCGGTGATTTACTATCGCACATGATTCATCTCCGTCGCCTCTGCGAACCGTGTGTGTTCACTCACACATGCAAAAGGAAAAAAAACCTCGGCCACTTCGTCCCCACCCACTCGCCGCGGACTCCTCCGCAACTCTGCACCTCATCAACTTCTATCGCGGCGGCCACCCTAAGCACGGCGGCTGTTGTCGGCGGGCGGTGGTCGCATTCCGAACGGCATGGGATTTCGCCCCTACTGGTTTGCGCCGCCTATCTGCACCGACATTTTAGACTTTGGCCGACTGGGGTTTTCTGCGGGATTGGGCCGGGGATTTTTCTCATGGAGAAGGTAATCAACTTAGCGAAATATTCACTCATCTCTTATCGCAGTCCGTCCGTCGCTGTTAATCAACCGGCGGAAATCGCCGTGGAATCATTTTTGTTCTAGCTGATTCGTGGGTGTTCATTCATGTGTCCACAGTGCGAGCACAAATCGCGTAAGTGTGGTCGCGGCCAGTCGGAAAGAAAGTTCCATCTCACCATTCCGGATGACTTCAGGGAGCGCTCGGTATGTTCAATCTCAACCTACCACAGTCGGCATGGCCTAAATTTGTGAACATATACCGTATGTTGATATATTATCTATATATTTGCATCAAATCTTTGTTACATTATCTATTTTTAATTATATATTTTTGTAGTTTGCTTTCATCTATATATTGATCTGTTCTATTAGTTACTCCCATATTTGCATCTTGCTCTGTTATTTCAATATATCTAATTTACGATCTTAATTTTCATTTCAAGCAGTACATCCCTTGCTTTGCAGGAACAGGAGTAGAAGGAAATCTTGGGCTTTACTTTGTTGATGACTCCCAGGATGTCATATTGACAATGCAGCATGGATTTACAATGACGGTTAGCGTAAAACTTGATAAAGATGGTCACTCCTATTTTAATGCGGACCTTTGGAGAAAAATGTCTAAGTGTTATGAACTAAAAGCTAGCAATAAAATTCTAGTGCGTGCACCACAGCTTGGTCTAATTAACATGGATGTTTACTTCCCGAACGTCATCAGCCGATCAAAGTCTGATCAAGGTTGGTGTTGTTTCAACTTTCTCCATGCTGTCATATTACTTAGCAAAATCGGGGTATATGTTCTGACTAATTGATCACTATTTGAGCAACCAATTGTGATTTCATTTTCTGACTCCGTTCCTAGGCAGTAACAAATTCTATTTACCAATTTATGCGCACTATATATTCTTCTGCCATGTTCTGAATAAATAATACTTTTCCACCTTTTAAGCAGGATATGTTGGATGCATAGTGAATGATCTGTATGTTACTAAGCGTACCAAATTTCACTTGAAGGACTTGAAGCATGTCATAAACTTTGCTGATAATCTGACAGAGAAAGCACATCGTATGAACGCTAGATTTTGGATGGAATTAATTATACCTATTGTGCACATATTGAACAAGACCAATTGTGAGCACAAAACGCTGGTAAAAATTCTTATTTTAATGTTCATGCTCATAAACTATATATATCTTCAACGATATGTTACAATTGGTTTTTATTCTACATTTCAACAGAAATTTCCCGTTGTAGCAGTTCCTGGATCGATTTCCCGGCGTGGTCGAATTACACTTGTGCCTACTAATAACGCCAAAAGTGATTGCAAGGTACTGCATTTCCCGCAGAAATGGAACCATTCAAATTAACAAGTTCTCGCTTGTCGTGGCAATGCATCCATATTGGGAAATTGGAGACACTGTTCTACTCATGCTCTACCAAGGCACAGGAGGGCTCTTCCTTTTCATTTACGAGGTGCCGAGTCGCCATGATCAAGCTGCTTCCAGCGGATAGTTGTGGTTGTTGGCCCTCAGCCTCTTAAAATGTGTTAAGTATGTAGATATGGACCATTGATGTCGCTTGAAGCTACGTCGGTATTTCACCAAAGAGGAAGGGATGATGCAGCACAGCGGCGGTAGGTATTTCCCTCACATATGAAACCAAGGTTATCGAACCAGTAGGAGAACCAAGCAACACAACGTAAACAACCCCTGCACACAAATAACAACACCTCGCAACCCGACGTGTTAAAGGGGTTGTCAATCCCTTTCGGGTAACGGCGCCAGAAACGGTGCCTGGACGGGAGAAAGTTGTAATAGATTGAATAATTAGATCACAAATAAAATAAAACACAGCAAGGTATTTTTGTATTTTTGGTTTAATAGATCTGAAAATAAATGCAAGGAAAAGTAGATCGCAAAGGCAAATATATGAGAAATAAGACCCGGGGGCCATAGGTTTCACTAGTGGCTTCTCTCGAGAAAAATAGCAAACGGTGGGTGAACAAATTACTGTTGGGCAATTGACAGAACTTCAAATAATTATGACGATATCCAGGCAGTGATCATTATATAGGCATCACGTCCAAGATTAGTAGACCGACTCCTGCCTGCATCTACTACTATAACTCCACACATCGACCACTATCCAGCATGCATCTAGTGTATTAAGTTCATGGAAAAATAGAGTGATGCAATAAGAATGATGACATGGCGTAGACAAGATCTATCTATGTAGAGATAGACCCATCGTTTTATCCTTAGTAGCAACGATACATACGTGTCGTTTCCCTTTCTGTCACTGGGATCAAGCACCATAAGATCGAACCCACTACAAAGCACCAATTCCCATTGCAAGATAAATAGATCAAGTTGGCCAAACAAAACCCAAATATCGGAGAATAAATACGAGGATATAAGCAATCATACATATAAGAGATCAAAGAAACCCAAATAACTTTCATGGATATAAAAAGATAGATCTGATCATAAACTCAAAGTTCATCGATCCCAACAAACACACCGCAAAAGAGTTACATCATATGGATCTCCAAGAGACCATTGTATTGAGAATTCAGCGAGAGAGAGGAATCCATCTAGCTACTAACTACGGACCTGAAGGTCTACAAAGAACTACTAAGGCATCATCAGAGAGGCACCAATGGAGGTTGTGAACCCCATCCGAGATGGTGTCTAGATTGGATCTGGTGGTTCTGGACTCTGCGGCGGCTGGATGAATATTTCGTCGACTCCCCTAGGGTTTTTGGAATATTGGGGTATTTATAGAGCAAAGAGGCGGTCCAGGGGGCACCCGAGGTGGGCACAACCCACCAGGGCGCACCTGGGCCTCCTGGCGTGCCCTGGTGCGTTGTGCCCCCTCGGGGCACCCCCCCAGGCGCAGGCAGGGCCCATTACGTTCCTTTTGGTCCATAAAAAATCATTGTGGAGTTTCGTTGCATTTGGACTCCGTCTGATATTGATTTTCTGCAATGTAAAAAACATGCAGAAAACAACAACTGGCACTTGGCACTATGTCAATAGGTTAGTACCAAAAAATGATATAAAATGACTATAAAATGATTGTAAAACATCCAAGATTGATAATACAACAGCATGGAACAATAAAAAATTATAGATACGTTGGAGACGTATCAACCATATGGTTGTTGGCCCTTAGCCTCTTAAAATGTGATAGTTGTTACTATGTTAAGTATGTAGATATGGACCATATGGTTGTCAAAACCGTGTTACGAAGATCCTCCTTTTGTCGAATAGTGTAACCACTATATGCATGTTACTCAAATGCTGTTACCCAAGTTCTTAAATTTTTATGAAAAGTATTAGTATGGTACACAGTTCATTGAGTTTAAGCGTGTGCCCGATGTCCAGAAGGCATTTGCATATTAACTATCCATATTGCAAATTCACGCACATGTTAACATAAGGAAACATATGTGTAACTTACTGATCATCGCACACGAATACTCGCAGACGCATCGTGTGCGATACTCCTAGCCACCGGAAGCAACTAGTTTGCATTTTTCAAGGTTTTTTGTACGCACAGAATCGCACACGAACTAACTGTATTAACCCTCTGTGTTGTAATTTCTCATCGCAAATAGTTTATCCGAGTCGGTTGTTTGCCACGTATCACACACATCTTGTTTACACGACTCATTTGTGTTCTTTTGGCTCATCCCAAACAGTTCATCCATGTGAACTGTATGCCGCATATCACACACACCTTGTTAAGTTGAACTGTTTCTGTTGTGTTCCTAATCGGAAATAGTTCGTCCGAGTGAACCGTATACCGTATATCACACACACCTTGATCTGGCTAACCGTTTCTATTGCACTCCCTAATAGCAAACAGTTCATCAGAGCGAACTGTATTCCGTATATCGCACACACATTGATATGACTGCCCGTTTCTGTTGTTCTGCCTCATCGCAAACAATTCGAATGGACTAACCGTGTGCCCTGCATCGCACACGCAACTAAAATCTGAACCGTGTTTGATGGCTCCGCCATCGCAAATATTTTGCACCTTTTTAACGGTTTTTACACCATCGTTTGCGATTAATGCATCACACACAGTTTCGTCAAAGGGTCTCTGATCGTAGTGTCGCGTTAGCAGCATCCTACAGTAGTGAACAAACATCATAGCAATGATAATGGAATACATGGATGAATGATTCAAATGATACAACAAAGGATCCACTAGGATTCTTGATGTTGCAGATGATAAGGATGTGGATGATGACGATGATGATGGGGTGGATGATGATGATGACGATAGTGGCGATGATATTGTCCTCCCCTTTGCGGTGAGAGGAATCCCCCTCTTCTCCATGTTAATCCCTCCTCTGGATGAACTCTGGAGGCTATGGTTCTGCCTTCTGGATGAGTTTTTGGTGTGTCTGGGCGTCTGATCCACAATCTGATTCGACGGGGTGAAGATAATCGATCTGGCTATGGCGGCGGCGTCCCATATGACCGCTCATATGGGCGCTCGCGGTCGTATGGAACACTGTCTCCTGCTTTGGAAGCGCGACGACGCTAGTTCCTTTGGCCTTCTGCTTGATTCTTTTAGGGGAGGTGATTATCACTTTTAATACGTGATTCCACTATCATTTCTGAGAATTTTCTCCCTTAAATGACGATTGATCCAAAAGAGGTCACCTGAGGGATTATCAACAAAAAGAAGTGCGCGAGCATGGTAAAATTCCACAAGCCTACTATGTAGGCACAAAATACTCAGTAAACTATCACATAAATTAGAGTCATCAGTAATACACTGGGAACAATATCCAAATCTTCTCTACATTGTTAGGCACAAACAGACTAATCTGGTAGAAGTCCTCCAAACTCGCCCTCCAATTCTACAATTTTGGAGGGGCCTTGTGGGGCCAAAATAGTAACATGGAATAATTTACTTCCTTGATTTGCTAATATTGTTGTCACACATGCATAAGATGTTTTTTACTGGAACTTAACTCCCAACGGGGATTCTCGGTGAAGTCTCAATATCCCGCTCTTGTGCATTGTGATGTTCCCGATAACAAAGGCATGTGAAAAATTGATGCACCGCTCAAAGTTAAGATATTCCTTTGGTACTTACGTCGCGAAGTAGTTCTTACAAGAGATAATTTGGCTAAAAGAAACTGGCATGACAATAGAAGTTATTGCTTTTGTCACAAGGATGAGATTGTTCGGCACCTTTTCTACGAATGTCGCTTTGTCTGTGTTGTATGGTCTATTATACAAGCGGCTTCAGGGTTTTTCCCGCCTCAAATATATGACATATGTTTGGTGGTTGGCTATGGGGCATTAGGAAAGACCTAAAACAAAAATTCTTGTTAGGGGCGGCTACTGCATATTGATCGCTTTGGTTATGCAGGAATGATCTAGCTTTTTTTTTACAAGAAAACAATGTCATCTCCTATGCAAGTTATCTATTTAGTTACCCATTGGCTTCGTACCTGTACCTAGGAGCATGGGTGGCAGTCTAGTCTAAGAATTGATGGTCCGTAGAATTCCCAGTTGTTGCACTTGTTATAAATTTTTGGCATGCGTGTGTGTGGGCCGTGTGCATTATGTAGAGACCGAAAGTAGTCTCAGCATGATTGTATCATCTTGATGTAAATGTAATGACCCGACTGCAATAAAAGCTTCTTTTGTTTAGAAAAATGGTTTCTAAGCAGCCATTTGAAGCAACATAGGCATTAATCCTGTATAGGCGAGGCGTATAGCCAACGCTTCTCGTTTTTTTTGACAAAGGGTGAGTTTTATTAACTCAATATGGAGCATTAAGAGGATACAAACACAAAGAGCACACATCCGACCACATAGCTAGGATGCACACAATCCACACGAACACACACAAAAAACTCACACCAACAACTTACAGAGTCACGCGCGCGCGCACACACACACTATGCAAGTGCCCTAACCACCAAAGGCTGCCCGCGGAACCAGAACCTCCGTTGATGCTAGAGTGACGTCAGTTGCAACTCAAATGGTGAGAAGAGATGGCACCGCCAAAATCTCATTGAGACACTCCGGCGATCCCATGCCTTCAATGCAAGTGTTTGTGAATGATAAATTTTGACATAACCACTGGCCCCACATAATACACCATGAGCCTACACTACACCGCCATGGCTGCAGCAAGCCGTCAATATCATCGAACATGACCTGGCCATCAGCACCGTCGATCAGCGCCCCTATCACTTCCACTTCGTGCACCATGTCCGCAAGGCCACACCGCAACAATGGATCACTACTACATGCTGGCAAACAAGCAACCAATGAACCGCCACCAACCACTAGTCTCGACAGCCAGACCCAATTTCAAGATGATGCCTCCAATGGGGAACACGACCCCAAGCACCGCCATCATTTGATCCAGGAAGACCTGGACCTAGGGTTTCCCCTGAAGTATTCTGGGAGGGAAGCCGAGGACTGCACGTCGACACCTTCAGCAAGGTACCGATGCCCGTAGGCGCCACCGTCATTGGCTCCGACGATAGTCAAAGTCTGGCTTTCTCCTGCAGTCTTCGTCCCTCTAAAAAAAGAGCCTAGTTGCACCACCATGTCCACCTTTGACACCACAAGACCACCATGGTTGGAGGATTGGATCCATCCAGCCATACAATCCCGAGGCATGCCCCGATGGGATATGAATCAGATCGGTACCGCGCCGCCTGAAGAAGATGCAACACTAGAGCATCGAAGCACCACCGCCTCGAGCACGTTATTCAGCCGATGTCACGCCACGCATCATGGGCTCTCAGCACCATCGACACCACGCCGGCAGCCCCGCCACCGTGGGCCTTTTCTTTTCTATCTGCTTTTCCTTGTTCCCTAGTGCTTATGCATTTGGGTTTTGTATTCTACTACTTTTCTATACTGCATTGGCAGAGCTTCTGCTTCTTACAGTAAATAAAAGTAATTTCAGCCTATCATGTACTACATGATATACTACTTCTATGTTTCAACATGAGATGAACATGGAGAAAAAATGTCGAGGAGAGACTACAAAATAGACTAAGCAGTTGGGTAAACTGCTATCTCTGAGTGGAAGATTGGCCTCATAAATTCAGTACTAAGTAATATGGTACTATATATGATTTCCTCCTTCCAATTGCCGAAAGGAGTATTACATAGATTAAATTACTTCCAATCAAGATTATTTTGGCAAGAAGATAACAAGAGAAAGAAATATCCACTGGCTAAATGGAGTGTGGTTTGTCGTCCCAAAGACCAAGGCGGGTTGGGCATTCATGACCTGGAGGTTAAGAATAGGGCCTTCCTCGGCAAATGGTTGTTTAAGTTACTAATGGAAGATGGTGTATGGCAAACCCTCCCAAGGAGAAAATATGTGGGTTCCAAGGCGGTATCCCAAGTATACGGGAAGTCTGGGGATTCTCACTTTTGGGTGGGTCTAATGGCTATGAAGAAATATTTCTTCCGCTATGGATCCTTCTCGATTAAGAATGGCTCGAAAATTAGATTGTGGGAGGATAAGTGGCTAGACAATGCTACACTCAGGGAACAATATCCGGCTCCATGTAACATTGTGCGTCACAAGGGTGATACTATCGCCATGGTTTTGGAATCATTTCCGCCAAATGTGACATTAGAAGAGAGTTAATTAAACCCAGACTTCAATCATGGAACATCCTGCTCCAACAGTTGTCCACGGTACAATTGCCATATGAGTCTGATGTATTTCTTGGAACCGACATGGGAATGGACAATTGTCAGTGGAGTCTATGTATAATAAGAAGATCTGGAAGATGAAGATACCTCTTATGAATAAAATGTTTGCATGGTATCTTCGTTGCGAAGCCATTCTTACTAAAGATAACATTATTACGAGGAATTGACATGGAAATATGCAATGTGTCTTTTGTCAGCATGATGAGACGGTGAAACATTTGTTCTTTCAATGCAAATTGGCTTGTTCTATATGATCAGTAATCCAAATAGTTTCTGGCTTGTATCCTCCTTGTAGTGTTGCTAATATATGTGGCAAGTGCTACATGGGATTGATCACAAGTTTAGGACTCTTCTCAGGGTGGGAGCGTTTGCCGTTATTTGGTCGCTTTGCCTATATAGAAACGATAAGGTTTTTAATGATAAAAGTACTTCTCTTATGCAGGATAACTACAAATGTATCAGAACTCTTCGTTTATGGTCCTCTCTATAACGCATGAAGAATTGAGACCTATTTACGGAGGTGTGTACACGACTGGAGGCTGCGACGAGGGATATTTTACCAACATGGGTGGCAGCTTGATCTTAGGATTGACCCCCCCTTCGGTTTAGCCGTTATAGAGACTCTTTTTGTTTTTTGTTTTTGTGAGAGGACTTTGTTTGGCCGTGTGCATTTCAGTTATGCAGAGGCCGTATGTAATGCTCAAACCTTTTAAGTAATAAAGCGACCTTATCGAAAAAATGGGATAACATGTTGTGGGTAAATATAAGCTCTTCGATCGGTAACTTCAGATGTTGTTTTTGTGATCACAATGGAACGAATAAACACCTCTTTCTCGAGTGCCCACTTGCAAAATTATTATGACGCTCAATTCATATAGCTTTTAACGTCCATCCCCCAACGAGCATAAACACGTTATTTGGGATGTGGCTCAGTGGAGTAGACTTACATACAACGCAACATATTCGGATAGGGATATGCACATTACGATGGGCAATATGGAATACTAGAAATTATGTGATTTTTAATGGGACAATGTCGGTGTCAAAACCGGCGGATCTCGGGTAGGGGGTCCCGAACTGTGCGTCTAAGGTCGATGGTTGCAGGAGACGGGGGACACGATGTTTACCCAGGTTCGGGCCCTCTCTATGGAGGTAATACCCTACTTCCTTCTTGATTGATCTTGATGAATATGAGTGTTACAAGAGTTGATCTACCACGAGATCGTAATGGCTAAACCCTAGAAGTCTAGCCTGTATGACTATGGTAATGAGTACATCCTCTCCGGTCTACACCCTCCGGTTTATATAGACACCGGGGGAATCTAGGGTTACACAGAGTCGGTTACATAGGAAGGAATCTTCATAGTTGATCGCCAAGCTTGCCTTCCACGTCAAGGAGAGTCCAATCCGGACACGGGTACAGTCTTCGGCCTTCATGTCTTCACAGCCCATCAGTCCGGCCCATAGATAACAGGCCAGACGCCCGAGGACCCCTTAGTCCAGGACTCCCTCAGTAGCCCCTGAACCTGGCTTCAATGACGAGGTGTCCGGCACGCAGATTGTCTTCGGCATTGCAAGGCGGGTTCCCTTCTTTCCGAACTCCAAGATAGTCTTCGAACGCAATAATAGTATCTGGACCTGTCACGTACTTCATACACAACCACAGAGAAAATATAGTTTTACACGAATCCAATCCGCTGACAAATGTTTTTGCAGCATGACATCACGTCTGCTCGACCATTATTTTCGAACCGTTAGCTGGCCCATCGTCCCACGTCTCAAGACATCGTTTTATTAGCATGTCCTATCCAAGCGGAGATCGTGTCTCCCCTTTTTTAAGGGATTCTTGTCAACCCGGACGTGGGTAACCCAACCGTCATTTGGGTACAATTCCCTGGGAATAGGCAAGTTTTGAGGCCCAGGAGGAGACGTTTGATATCCACAGCCTTTATATAGGGGTACAGACCCGTCTTTTTATTTCACGCTTGCTTCTTCCTCAACCCCAGCTACCCCGAGTTCCAACACCGGGTTTCGGTTGCCACAAGCCCCAATCATGTCCGGATCCAGCCGTCAAGGCCGGTGGGTAGCTTCTTCTATTACGGAGGGAGATATTGCAAAGCTTCGAGCGGCGAGGTATCTGACCGCAGAAATCCATCATCGGCTTCCTGTCAAGGGGCAGGTTATTCCCACCCCCAGATCCGGCAAGAGGGTCGTGTTCGTGTCCCACTTCCTCCGCGGGTTAGGGTTTGCACTTAACCCCTTCGTCCGAGGGCTCATGTTCTATTACGGGCTGGATTTTCATGATCTGGCCCCGGATTCTATTCTTCTTATCTCAGCGTTTATCATTACGTGCGAAGCCTTCCTCCGAACTCCTCCCCACTTCGGCTTGTGGCTCAAGACCTTCGATGTGAAACCGCAAGTGATAGAGGGGGAGCAAGCTGAGTGCGGTGGTGCTACAGTGAGCAAGCTCGCTAGCGCTGTTTGGCTGAAAGGATCCTTCGCCAAATCTTCTGATTTATGGCAGCAGGGGTGGTTCTATATCACCGAGCCCCGCAGCTCCAAGTGGGCAGCTGCGCCCGAATTTCGATCCAGCCCCCCAATTCAGCTTGCATCGTGGATTAATAAGGGGTTGGACTGGGGATCAACGAACGAGGTGCGAACTCTGCAAAGTCGCATCTGAAGCCTCATTGAGAGGGACATCAACATCGTCAACGTTGTCCAAGTCATGCTAGTCCGTCGGACCCTGCCGTGCCAGCGACGGCCTCTCCGCCTGTGGGAGTTCAATCCAGAAGGGTCGTGGACTCTTCAGCACTTCTTCGGCACTACGCACGAAGGAATGTGGAGATTATTCTTCAGGAAATGAAGGCAATGGCCGGACACCACCGAAGATGTCGGCCTAGACTGTAATCACCCGGATACCCCCGGTAAGTACCCGTTTGTCGAATACCTCATAATCAGATATCCAGTGGCAAGTTACTGACCAAATCATCCTTTTTTAGGGCTGGGTAAAGAAGGTGGGACGGATTAGGTGTCCGGCTCCCCTTCCTGAAGACTCAGCTAATCCTGTGCTAACAAGGATGCTGGCCTCGGCACCATATCAGGCGCCGGCAAGGGAGGGCAAAGAGGAGAGCGAAAAGACCCGGGATGACCTTTGTTCCGGAAGTAAGTCGGATACTGAGTCCGGAGAAATCGACCTTTCCTCGCCTGAAGATAAAGGCGAAAGAGGAGCCAGCATCCCTTCTCCGAGTAGGAGAAAAGGGCCGCCTCCGAAGGTTGGGAGGGGCGATCGCCCAAAAGGGGCAAGATGCCACTGTTGAGCGGCTTGGGTTTGGAAAGCGACGCCGTCGAACAGCTCCAACAAGGGGACAAGCCCTCGGCCAAACCGTAAGTGAATCCAGAATACTTTGATAGTGTCCCGCTCCTTTGCCATTAACGAAGATATACGTAACGCGTCCGTGCATTTTTATAGGTCGACGCAGAGTGTATCTGGGCAATCCTCTTCTTCGGGAGGTCTCCTCCCAGAGATGATGGAGAGCGAGACGCCTCCCCCAACTTCCTCACCCAATAAGGCGAACGGCTCTGAAGTGTCGTCGCGGAGGGTTCTTCTTGATCAACAAACTACACAGGGGATAAAAGAGGCAGTACCCGAAGGTGGATCTCCGACCGTCCGAGGTTCTGGGGCTGATAATAAAGGCCCCGGACTATCTGGCTCACAGCCGACGGTGATTCTGGAGACGGGCGAACAGATTCCATCAAAGGATGGTGGTGCTGCTAGAGCGGTTTTCGGAGACCCGGAGGCTCCGGATATATTGCGGAACATGTTGCAAAAAGCATCTGTCTCGGGAGAACAGCGTACCTTGATGGGTACAATGGTTGAGAAGATTTTGTCCGCGAAGAGCGGATTGAATGAAGCCTTCATGAGCCTGCTAAAAGGCTTCGAGGTTTGTGATGTATTATTTTCAGCTATGTTTTATTTGCAAAGATGCGCCTGTGTATAGGTAGTAGCCCCTGAGACTTGGGTTGGCTTCCACTAGGAAGCGAATCGGAGGATAAAAAATGATTACTCAAGGACTGATTTGATGAACTTGAACGCAGGCTGTTTCCCCCTTAGCTACTTCCCAGACTATGGATATTGCCGAGCTGCAGCGGAAGCTTGATGTAGCAGGGGATGACCTTGCGTTAATCAATATGCGTCTTGACGAGTCGCGAGGTATGTATTTGGGGCAATCCCCATAGGTTTTTTTTGTGGTATAAGCATGATGCTAAAATCTGTATGCTGGAATATGTGTGGCTGCAGATGGTGCTGCCGCCGTTGAAGTCTTCGAGCGGAGTTGGCCCGGGCCAAGGAGCAGGCCCGGTGTAGCAATGCGGCTGCCGAAAAGGCATCGGCTGAGTTAAAAGCCGAACAAGCTGCACGGCGCCAAGACGAGGAGAAGATATCCACGATGACGCTCGAACTGGAGAATGCTACTGGCCGCTGTGAATTGCTGGAGAAGGAGAGTAAAGCCTTAATGGCTGAACTGGACAAGGCCTTACAAGAGGCAAGAGAAGCGCGGTCGGAATCCAGAGCAACCCGTGAGGAGATCCGGCAAGCTAGGGAGATTGCGGCTGGTAAGCCGTTTCTGCTGCAAACTAAGTTCGGTAATCCGAACTATGCTCGGCTTAACCAAGTGTGGAGTTCTCCGGACGAGTTTATAGACTTGCCGAAGAGTTCTTCTGATGCTCCGCAGTATTACCAAGCGCGAGATGGGTATGCAATGGAGAAGCTTTTTTGGTCGCAGTTTGGCGCATCGAAGCGCCCTCTGTTGCTTAATGAACAGATGTCCCAATGGGCCGAAATTCATAGGACATCCGGTGCTGCCATGAAGGATGTCGTAATCCGGTTGTGGCCGACTGAGCCTATTCCGGATTGCTACTTCGGTTTGGTACAAAGACTTGTTGACGCGGTGCCGCGAATCGATGCTGTGAAGCGGTCAGTGTGCATTGAAGGTGCATGGATGGCCTTTACTCGAGTCAAGACATTCTGGGGAAAGATGAAGGCCATCGATATCGCGGCTAAGAGTCCACCCAAGGGCAAGGACCATCTTGAACCGGAGCATTATTTTGAAGACGTCCTAGAGGCCGCCCGCTTAATAGAGGGCCAATGCTCGAAAGACATAATGTTCGAGTGAGGTGTATGATAATTGTAAAAGACAATTTTATAGTTAGTCTATTTTTATGTTTTGCTCGAAAGCTTGAATTCCTCTTGTGCGGCCGTTTTAATATAATCTGAAAGTTTTCCAGTCGTCGGCTTCAGCCCCCTCGTAGGATGTACGAGGGTGTTTAGAAAAGCATTTAATCACTCTTTATCCAACGTCTTGGTCCATGAAGGAGGTGATAATGCGGCGAACCAGGCAATCGGACTATAGGGTGTTAACACTTTCTCTTAGCCATAGGAGTTTTATGGTGGGACTACGACATAGCCCCTGGTATGTATGCGGCGTAAGGTGCCTTACATATTTGATCTTAAAAAGATCCTTCGTGTGACACGGAGAATCGCTAAAGATTCCAAGAAGTCGCCAAGTGGTTGACCAGCTCTCGCCGCATCATGATAGTCAGTTTTCGGCTTTCCCTACTGAGGCACTTGACCAGATGAACCGGAAGCGCAATCGCAGTACTTCTTCCTTTACTACCCTAGACGATAGAGCGGAACGTAGGGTAGCAAGCACAGGAGTCGGGCAACCCAACTATTGACCCAAGACAATGATTCGGAGCTGGTGCATATAAGGCCAAACTTGCGATGCCGAAGTACGCTGTAGAGCTGTTCGGGCTTTAATTCGGATACTAGGAGCTGAGCGATATGCCAATGATTATTTATTATATATATATAAGCCATCCTCCCGGCTATTTGACATGCTCGGGGTCGGAGGCAGAGGAACAGGCATAGTACAGGCTCGAAATAGAGAGTGCGGTCTACAAAAAGTTATTTTGGACCTCCTGTTGCACGTCTGCGCCGCCAGTCCTCTGCGGGGGGAATCCTTGACGGAGATAGCCCCTTAGGTGAGTGTACGGATCCGAACTCCGATAGAGCCAGTTTCAGATGTTTGTCCTATTCGTCACCTGTTTCTAAGAGATAGTAAAAGAAGAAATAAAAAGAAAATGGATAAAAGATGTTACGGGGATGCTTGCAGGCTTGTCTGTAGTGTGCTTCCGCCAATGCCCATTGTATTTTGAGTGTGTAGTGATGTATGCGCGGCACAAATTTTTGCAGGTGTACGAGGTGGGCGGCGGAAGCCGGACTGCTATTTTCACTCCAGTAGTAGTTGATCCTCGGGTGGAATTTGCTTCTGACCCCCGGTATTTCGTTGGTGAACCTCTCCGTCATCCCTGTCACCTGGCGGCCTCCTTCCCTTGTGTTCGGCGTTGAGCTTGCTGGCCTGTTTAAAGACCCAGCAATTTCTGTTAGTATGATTAGCTGGTTTATTGGGGTGGCCGTGAATCTGGCAGGGTCGGTCCAATATCCTGTCTAGGTTGGATGGTTTGTCTCGTTTCGCCTTCAATGGCTTCTTCCGTTGGCCGGGCTTGGGATTGCTGAATCCGGCGTTGACCGCTGTGTCGCATGATCTTTCATTATCATTGCGACTGTTGTATTTGCTTCGTCGTGGCTTGCCGTTGCCGTCTCGGATTTCGGAACTGCCCGGGTCGCTGGTGCTCTTGCTTCTACGAGCGGGCCAGCTGTCTTCTCCCACGCAAAAGCGGGTCATCAGAACAGTGAGGGCTGTCATGGATTTAGGTCCTTCTTGGCCGAGGTGGCGTGCAAGCCATTCGTCCCGGACACTGTGTCTGAAAGCCGCAAGGGCTTCCGCGTCCGGACAGTCGACGATTTGGGTCTTTTTGACTAAGAACCGAGTCCAGAGCTTCCTGGCTGACTCTCCGGGCTGCTGGACAATGTGACTTAGGTCATCGCCATCCGGTGGCCGGACATATGTTCCTCGGAAGTTATCGAGGAAGGCCTCTTCCAAGTCCTCCCAACTGCCTATGGAAGTTTTAGGCAGGCTGTTTAACCAGTGCCGAGCTGGCCCTTTTAGCTTTAGTGGGAGGTATTTAATGGCGTGGAGGTCGTTCCCACGGGCCATATGGATGTGGAGGATAAAATCTTCTATCCATACCGCGGGATCGGTTGTTCCGTCGTATGATTCAATATTGACGGGTTTGAATCCTTCAGGGAATTCATGATCCATTACTTCGTCGGTGAAGCAAAGCGGGTGTGCGGCGCCTCTATGTTGGGCCACACTGCGACGTAACTCCGAAGGAGTCCATTTGCGGTTTTCGGCTCGGGCGTGGCTAGGTTTATCACGTCCGAAGAGGTAGCCATCGTCACGTGTCGAGGCATGCCTTCGCGGTCCGTAGATCGGTCTTGCGTGTCCTGCTCTACTGTCCAGGTCCCGCTGCAGGTCGTCTGGACGATCGTGAGCTGCGTTATTCTTGCCTTTACGGCGAGGTGGGGCGGTCTGGTGTTCGGCTTGAGTTGCCTCTTTATCCGGATAGAGTTGTCGGCGGCCAGCCGCATTGTGTGATGATGGTACGAGCTCCAACGCCTCGTCATCGAATTGAGGTAGCAGTCTATGCTTCGGGTAGCTTTTGGATGGGCCACTAAGGCCGTATTCTTCGGCGGCCAGGACTTCGGTCCATCTATCGTTGAGTAGGTCTTGGTCGGCTTGAAGCTGCTGCTGCTTCTTTTTCAGGCTCCTTGCAGTAGCTATTAGCTTGCGCTTGAAGCGCTCCTGCTCAAGGGGCTCTTCGGGTACGATGAAGTCTTCGTCGCTGAGGCTTACCTCATCTTCGGAGAGCGGAAGGTAGTTTTCGTCCTCCGAATTGTTGCTGGGCAGGGCCTGTTCATCGGGTCTGGCTTGCCCGTTTTCTTGTTCCTCCTGTTCGGATCTTGCTCCAACAGGGTCTTCATTGTATTCGGCGTCGTCCGGAGTACTTTTTTCTCCGGTGCCAGCGTTGCTACGATGTGACTTGGAGCGGCGTTTAGGGCGCCGGTGCTTAGACTGCGTCTCGGGAGGTTTATTCTCGACTGGATCTCCTTTGTCATCGTCGCCAGCTTTTTTAAGTGTGTCAACGTCGTACGAGGGGGTGGCCGTCCCACGTCTGGTGACTGGCGGGTCCTAGCCTTGTTCCTTGTCGGCATCGTCGTCAATGTCTTCGGAGCCATTATCAGGCACGTCGGTTAGGTCATCGACGGTGGCTATGAAGTGGGTGGCGGGTGGGAAGCAAAATTCCCCATCATCAGCCTCTAGCTCGAACCAAACATAGTTCGGCTGTGAGTCCTTCTCCAAGGACAAATTCTTTAAAGAGTTTAGCACATCACCCAAAGGTGAGTGCAGGAAGATGTCTGCGGCGCTGAATTCGAAAATCGATAACCGATCCAGCTCGGTGTCCGCAGGCGTACATGGTCCGGAACTTATAACCGGAGACGAGTCCGGAGTTTCGTTGATGCAAATATTGCAGGGTCTTGAGTATGTGTGCGGCTCCAACGCTGCAGACTCTGTGGCTTCGGATGGTGCAATTTGCTCCGGATCTAGGGCCGTAGCAGTTACAGGAACCATCTCCTTAATCTGGTCCGATGACAGATTTAAGTCATGTTCATCGGAGCGATGGGGAGCGATCGCCGCGGTCTCAAATCAATTGAAGATCAAGTCTCCTCGGATATTCGCAACGTAGTTCAAGCTTCCAAATCTGACCTGGTGGCCAGGGGCGTAGCTATCGATCTGCTCCAGATGGCCAAGCGAGTTGGCCCGCAGTACGAAGCCGCCGAATACGAAAATCTGTCCAGGGAGGAAGGTTTCTCCTTGGACAGCGTCACTATAGACGATCGAAAGGGCCATTGAACCTTTCGTCGACTGCACAGCGGAACTCTCAATGAAAGCACCAATGTCGGTGTCAAAACCGTCGGATCTCGGGTAAGGGGTCCCGAACTTTGCGTCTAAGGTCGATGGTTGCAGGAGACGGGGGACACGATGTTTACCCAGGTTCGGGCCCTCTCTATGGAGGTAATACCCTACTTCCTGCTCGATTGATCTTGATGAACATGAGTGTTACAAGAGTTGATATACCACGAGATCGTAATGGCTAAACCTTAGAAGTCTAGCCTGTATGACTATGGTAATGAGTATATGCTCTCCGGTCTACACCCCCCGGTTTATATAGACACCGGGGGAATCTAAGGTTACACAGAGTCGATTACATAGGAAGGAATCTTCTTAGTTGATCGCCAAGCTTGCCTTCCACGTCAAGGAGAGTCCAATCCGGACACGGGTACAGTCTTCGGCCTTCATGTCTTCACAGCCCATCAGTCCGGCCCATAGATAACAGGCCGGACGCCCGAGAACCCCTTAGTCCAGGACTCCCTCAACAAACTTCACGATTTTTTTAGGTAATCTATAGAGCTACAGCGTCGATCCTTATGTGGTCATTACTCACTCGTGTGGACTCCAGTGAGCTTTTGAGTATTGGGTGCAACCATTGAGAGACGGTGGCACAGGCTATCTTCAGCCGATTTGGATGACGTGCTGATAATAGGCTAGGTGTATAGGCATCGTAACCTGATCTGTTTCGCCGGATGTGGCATCTTTCTTTGTTTTATTTCGTTTTGCACTATGATTATAGGCCCTAGTGACCCTAAGGCTTTGGTACTTTATTGCTAATAAGATGACTGCATGCATGGATTGATGCAGAGGCTGGGGTTTTCCTCCTTTTCCAAAAAAAAAGAAGAGAGAGGGAGAGATATGTGTGTAGTGTAGCTGCCAAATACACGAATTGTTCCGGTGGAGTTCGATATATGTTTACACGCCAACACGCGACGGCGATAAATCCGCAGTCCACATCAGTACACAGTATCTACAATTGAACAAATCAACATCATTTTCATTTCACATGGACGGATTGCAGTTTCGTCGAGTTTACGTTTGTCGGCATTACACGAATGAATACGCAGGAATCAAATGCTAGAGAAAGAAGGAAAAACAGAGCAGAGCTTCCAAAGATGAAGAGACCTCGCACAGTTCCAATACAGAATTGAGATTCCACTTCAAATCCTCCCGTGGTCACGCGCACGGCGCACGGCTGCTGGGCCGGTCGGTCTAGCTGGTAGCTCCACCGCCGGCGAGGCATGGACAGCTGGAGATCAGAGACGGAGACGAAAGCAGAAGCGTTAGACACAGCTCGAGCGTTTTTAGCTCCAAATAATTTGCTGAAATATATGCTAGCTGTCGTACAATTTGGCCAAGAAGCTCGGTTTAGCCGGCGGCGCTGCCGTGTTCTGCTCGTGGTTCGACGGGCGGCCGACGAAGTAATCTTGTTTGAGCAACAGAAGACGAACAGAGATTTACTAACAAAATCATGGTTTACATAACATACTCAAAGCGTTGCGCGCACATACCACCAGGGGTATTCAGCGCAGCTGGAGCAGGCTCAGGGACGGCCTGCGGCGGTTCTTTCTCCTTGGTCTCGTCGGTGTTTACCGGACGGCCGATGAAGTAGCCTACAGTAGTCACACACAAGCACCAGATTTACTTTAGCAAAACAGCCGGCAAAGGCCGATGGGAGGCAACCGAAATCTTGGTTCAGGCCATCAGATAAACTCATGGTTTTGCTAATTAATCCACCTCTCCGGCTCTCCCAGAGGTGGATCGACGAGTTGACCGAACTTTCATTTCACAGAGAGCAGAGCGAGCTACGGGAACATCGGATGGATACGTACCTCCAGGAGGAGCATTGCCCTGGCCGTCGCTCATGGCGGATGGACGGTTCTCCGGCTGGGATCAGCTGCTTCCCTCTCTCTGTGCTCGCCTGTGCCTATCCTCTCCCGGCGAGACGAGGCGACGACCGGCCTGCCGTGCTATATAATCAGGTCGCTGCTACTTGGTAGTACACTTCGGTAGGAGCGCGAGAGGGAGAGAGATAATAGAGAAATGGAGATGCTTTCCCCCCAGGCTGGCAATAATTCAGTCCGAAAAGAATATATAGCCACCAAGGAGGAGCCCACGAGGCGACGACCCGGGACGCAATGCAAGTCTTCTCCTCAGGCTCGTGGAAGGTGAAGAAGTGGAAAAATATCCAGCAGACAGAAAGCCAGCAAGGCAGCAACAGCAACCGCAGTCAGGAAACAAACAAACAAACTGGACCTCGCCATGTCGGCACACATCGCAGGCTCCAGCTCGTCTTCGCTTGCACACGGTGAAACGCCAAGGTGGTGAACTGAACAGAGCCGAAAAGGCCGCGCCTAGCTTGGATAGCTTGGATCGACCTACTAGACTCGGTCGTCCATTGTTCTATGCTCTCTTCTTCATTTATCCTTGTTGATGTCAAAAACTAATACCAACTTCGCAACTGTGGTAGCCATTGATAATGCAAAATTTTGTTGTTTTCTGCGGGTTGTGCGGTCGATGATTGCAAGTTGCTGCTTTTCTCTTTCTCTTTCGCATGCGTCCTCTTGCCTATATTTTAATCTGGAGGAAGAAATAATATATTTTTTTGTCCAACTTAGCATATTGCCATATTCAATTCAAGATTCAGAACCTTCCTTTCTCCTGATTGCACTTGGAAAATTAGTCGTCAAGAAAGAAAAGGCACAACCCAGCTCCCGTGTCATCTCTGTGGCGACCTGTGGGCGCAAACCCTAGCCCCGACAGTGGCTCCTCCATGTACTACGTGTGCCGGCGTTGTTGTCAGCTTCATCCGCGGTGGTGGTGGGTCTGGTGGGTCTCATCCCTGAATGGCGCGATGGGTCGCAAGAGACGGACAAAATCACTGTTTTTAACCTTTAATGATTAGAGCAACTCCAATGGACCCATTTCGTCCGCCGCCGTCCGTTTGGGTCGGCGCGAACAGAAAAGTCGGCTCAACCCGCCGACCCAAACGGACGCGCGTCCGCTTTTCGTCCGCGGGCGACCCATTCCCGACCCATTTTTGAGCCGGATTTGCGTCGGCGCGGACACGCGACGGACGCGCGCACGCTCGCCTTCTCCTTTCCCCGGGCCCGCTGGTCGGTGGCTCATTTGCCTCCCCCCTCACCCCAGCCAAACAGCAACCCTCGCCCGCCTCCTTCGTCGCCGACGCCGCCGCCCTTTTTTGCCGGTGACTCTGCCAGCTGCCGCCGCCTCCACATCCGCCCAGCAACGCCGCTCACTTCCCCCGTCGCCCGCCACCGCCGTCTTGCCGCCGGGGAGCAAACTGCTTCCCACCGCCGCTCCGCTGACCGCACAGCCGCCCCGCGACCAAGAGGCCGCCTCGCCGCCCCGGCCACGCTCGACGGATGCCGGCCCACTCGTCGGACGTCGGCAGGGCAGCTAACTGGTCCGTGCGCGCCGCGACTCCCCTCGCCGGCCGTCTCCTTCTTCGACGCCCGCAAGCTGTTCGACAGTTTGCCAAGGTACGAAAATGGACTCCGCCGACGAGTTCTTTTTCCACAATTTTCTTTGTGACTCCGACGATTCGTCGTCCGACGAGGAGGAGGAGATATTGGTTGCCGTGTTGGTCCATCACCACCTCAACAGCCAGCGGCCGTTGTTCCGTGGCTCCATTCCGGGCCACCTTCCGGCGTTGAATCGCAACCGAGAGAGCGGGCATTTCCTTCTTTGGAAGGACTACTTTGATACAACAAACCCGTTGTTCAAACATCAAAAATTCCGCCGCCGTTTCCGTATGAGTAGGGATCTTTTCAACCGTATTGGAGAGGGGGTGGTCGGCTATGATGACTATTTCAAGTGCAAAGAGGATGCCGTCGGCAAGATCGGTTTCTCCTCTTATCAGAAATGCACTGCCGCCATCCGAATGCTTGCATACGGAGTGCCCGGTGATCTCATTGACGAGTACGTCTGTATGAGTGAGTCTACATGCCTAGAGTCCCTGTATAAGTTCTACAAGGTTGTTATTGCTGTCTTTGGCCCTGAGTACTTGAGAGAGCCGACAGCTGAAGATACAACCCGTTTGTTGGCGATGAATGCCAGAAGGGGCTTCCCAGGGATGCTTGGCAGCATAGACTGCATGCACTGGGAGTGGAAGAACTGTCCTTTTGCTTGGCAAGGGCAGTATAAGGGACATGTCAGGGCTTGCACTGTCATATTAGAGGCCGTGGCGTCTCAAGATCTCCGGATCTGGCACTCTTTCTTTGGCATGGCTGGATCACACAATGATATCAACGTGCTTAAGCGCTCGCCGGTGTTTGCTAGGCTTGCCGAAGGCAACAGCCCACCGGTGAACTTTACTGTCAATGGACACAACTACGACAAAGGATACTACCTGGGTGACGGTATCTATCCTCAGTGGACCACTATTGTCAAGACAATACCCAACCCTGTCGGAGAGAAGAGGAAAAGATTTGCCCAGGAGCAAGAGAGTGCTAGGAAGGATGTCGAGCGTGCCTTTGGTGTTTTGCAATCTCGACGGGGCATCGTTCGGTATCCTGCTAATACCTGGAGCACGCAGAAACTGTGGGAGGTGATGACTACTTGTGTGATCATGCACAATATAATCATAGAAGACGAGCGCCCAGAACGTCTGTACGATCAAGGGTTTCAGTTTCAGGGTGAGAATGTTGTGCCTGAGCATGGAGTAGTGGCAACATTTGAACAGTTCACCCTGTTTTCCATGCACGAACAGAACACATTGAGGTTGATTTTCATTTTGTCAGAGAAAGAGTAGCTCGGAAGTTGCTTGAGATCAAGTTTATTTCTACAGGACATCAACTTGCAGATGGGTTTACAAAACCCCTTACCATGAGAGGGTTGGATAAGTTCACGTACAATCTCAACCTTGGCAAAGCTTCTTGAGGTTCAGATTGAGGGGGAGTGTTAGAATAAACTGTATAGAGATAGGAATATTGTTTAAACTTGTAATCCTCCTCTATCTTTACTTATCTCCCGTATCCCTCTGTAACGATCTCTCCTGATCGATCTCGGTCTCTTCCACAACTTGTACGCCAAGGCTATTGCCCAATATATATCAATGCGGCCCGAGACAAAGGGTTCAACGCTTCCAACTTATTTTACAGCCCCACCACCGTCGGCCCCCGGATTTAGCCCGGCAGCGTCCCCCGACGATGGCGGAGGGATGGGAGAAGGGAGTGCGCGCCCCAGCGGCTAGGGTTTGGGTGCTGCCCGAGTAGCCCTAGCGGGGTCGACACGGGGGCTGCTGTGGCACCCCGGCTCAAAGAAACCGGAACGCCCCGTATTCCAGCCCAGAGATCGGGGAGAAGTCTTCTGGAATACGGCACTGCTTAGCATAGAACAAACCAGCTTTCTATTATTACATGAATATGATTACAAGGTCTCCGATATTACAATGAATAACATCGGCACGCCGACACTACGCCATCCTCAGTTGCTCTATGCAAGCAGCAGAACAACTCGAAGCAGCGGAAGAACTTCTAGCAGCGGAACAACAACGACGGTGGTGAACTCCACTCCACAGGGACTCTGGCTGAAACGTTTATCCTAGCTCGCGAACACAGGAACAACACCAAACAAGCAAGCAATCCAGGCACGACCTGCAAACTAGCATGACACGCCAGGTCAGTACATTGAATGTACTTGCAAGCTCACAATAACCAGAAGCATTCAAGACAAACAACAGCATGGCAATTACAGGTTAAACAGGAATTAACATGAGATCCTCATAACAACATGACATGAGCAACATGAACATGATACAGCTAGAACAACATGAGCATGGCATGAACATATGAATCTGACGATACTAGCATGCAACATGATGACACTATATGCACTATTTATTCTGCTCGGATTACTACGTAACCATCACATGCATCACTTACCAATCTCAGACATCACACGATTATCTCAGGATCAAATCAAGCTTGGTATAAACAATACCATAGTAATCATTAAATGACCACAAGGAGCTTGATCATTACCCACGATTCTCGCGCAACATCACGAATATCCAACAACTCGGTATCGTCGATACCACGGTGATCATTCCGGCGATCACAACCATGACCAACACTTGGTCTCAAACGGTGATCTTTCCGGCGATCACAACCAACTTATCTCATCAGCAAACCGGGGTTGTCATTAATCAAGTTATTATTAATACTATTGACTCACAGTGTGACCGGCACGAACTGGGCCCTTATCCGCGGGCGCGGCTATCGATAGATTTAATATACACTCTGCAGAGGTTAGTACACTGTACCCACACTACGGAACTCATGGCCTCGCATTCCCATTCGGGTGGACCAACGGCGTTCCGACAAAACCGATCTACTGCCATGACACTCTCCCGGCCACTCCGACTTACTCCCCACTGGGCTAGTCCTGGGTGGCCCCGTGTCTACCAAAGACACAACGACCACCGTCGTGGCCAAAACGTCCCTCACGGGGACTGGATCCATAACAACAACAACGGGCACACAAGGCTTACGTCCGCCTACCTAATCAGGGTAGCGCGCCCATAACCTTCCCTAGTTGGAGGCACCGGCAAGAGGCACGACAATAGACCTAGTTAGGACCTTCCCATAAAGGTAAGCGTGGTTGCACTGGTCAGTTCGATATGGTGGAACCATGACTCAGCCAACAGTTGTTCAAGTTCAATTTAATCCGGTTAAACTTGAATGCAATATGCTGAGCCATGATAAAATAACATGATGCATTTACAAAGCATGAGCATGATATCAACATAAGCACGGGATGCAACATAACTATCCACCATATCAACTATGAATAATCTCCAACTAAACATGGCATAATGACGAGCATAAATATTACCAGTGCAACACTACTCATAGCATAACATGACCACTAGCATCAACCATAAATACCATGCAAGAACACATCAATAACATTACCGAGTAACACTTAACCAACTAACAGCAAAGGAACAACGCATATTAACAGTACTCGGCAACCGATGTTAGTCATGCACCGAAGAACATGACCAACCCAACATGTACTACTATCAAGCATGGCAATATGAAAGTAATACTAGCAACTAGCAGGGCCTGACAACCAGGTGCATAACAACATAGCAAGCAAGTAAGCACTAACCCAGAAGCATTACCGAAACAATGATAACCCTATTTTAAACAAGCAAACATTTAATAAATATTCAAGTTGAAAACCATGGCTACTGCATGACTATCATGCAAGTGGGTATTGTGGCTTGCCTGGGGATGAAGAAGGCACCGGGAAGAAGTGCGGTGAAGCCGCGGAAAGTTTTGCCAGAAACAGTTCTCTCTTGGAGGGGCTGTTTACGTGCAAGGGCAAAAAGGTCATTTCCAGTATGTCATACCATAGTGAAAATGAAACCGCAGAACGGGCTCGACGAAACGAAGAAGTGGGCTTTGGTTTCACCTTAATCGGAGTCTCGAGCAAAAAGATATGATAGTTTTTCTTGCAGGGACCCATCTGTAATACAAATTTTTACAGACTGGGCCAAAACAGAAAAGCTGAAAGCGCATTCCAGCAACTACGCGTTCGGGACAGTGAAGGCGTATTTTCGGCCGAAGCCGCAGCTCTTTACGCTTTCACTGAAACGAAAGCGTATTCGTGAGATTACGCTTCCGCTTAACTGACGTGGCAATGCGGGGTCAACGCGCAGCCGTCGACAGGTGGGGTCGGGAGGCGATGTGGGGCCCAGCTGGCCTCGTCTTCTTCCTCCTCGCTGCACCCCGATGGGAAACAGAGGAGGCAGGGGCGGGGTCGCGATGCCGGCGGTGGCCCGGCCGGCTCAGGCCGCCTCCGGCCAAGCCGAGGCCACCGGCGAGACCGGCAAGGAGTGCCGCATCCATCCTGATGGGAAGGAGACGCCAGAGATGAGCGGGAGGGACGGCGCTGCAAGGGGAACAGAGAGGCACCGGCGGAGATTGAGCTTGGGGCACGCGGCCAAGGTGGCTCCGGCGGTAGGGAGAGGACACTGGGAGGATCTCCGGGGTCCGGGTGGAGCTATGGTGAGGTCAGGAGGGAGGGGGAAGGCTCGGATGGCTCGGATTCGAGAGGAGACCCGAGGCGGCCATGGCGGCCATGGTGGGCACAGGGAGCTCCTCGAGCTCGAACGAGAGGCTGGGGAGGGAGCCGGGAGTGAGGCGAGGCTGCTGGTGTGCTCGAATCGCTCGGGGGAGGGCTATATATAGCCGGGCGAGGGAGGCAGTGGCCGAGTGCCGCCTCTCGAGCTCGGCCAAAGCTCTGGCGAGGCTCAGTGAAAACGGGAGGGCGCGGGAAGGCGACGAGGAAGGCAACGGACGAGCTACAGAGGCGCACAGGGTGAGGGGAGCCGAGGGCGCAGAGGAGAAGCGGTCGAACGCCATTAAAGCCTCGGTCGGCCACAATGCGTCCGTGGGCGCGCGGCAACGAGAGCTGACGGAGAGGCTAACGGAGGGGGAGAAGGCTCCAGGAGGACGGCGACGACGCGGTGAAGCTGTTGGACAGGCTCACGAGCGCGAAGGCGATGAGAGGAGGAGGGGCCCGAGCAAGAAAACGCCCTGGACGCGGCCAACGCCAGCAGAGCGCGCGCAATGCATGCCAAGGCTCGTGATCACCGCGTTCACTGGTGCCCACAGTGCCACAAGCTAACCCAAACGATGTCTGGGGTGGAGTCCTTCCTTGGGATGTTGCAACTGCGGTGGTAGTTTGGTTAAAAGTGCTCTGGTTAAAAGGTAATTAACCTCTGAAATTTACTGCAGTAACTTGGATGAGAACTGCTGATCAACAAGAAGGAGTTTGGAAGCAATGGAGTTGTCTGGTAGGTTTAGGGTAAGAAGGACTTTCACTCTGGTAACTTGGAGAGGATTAGGATCAAGATTTAATGTAGTTGCTTAACAACCACATAAACTGGTCTAGAAACTAGATTAGGATGATGCATTCTGAGGAAGCATCAACTTGAGCTGAAATTTGGCAAGGCCTAATGATTTGGTCATAGTAAGATGCTGTAAAAATTTCATACCAATTGGATTCATCAAAATGGTACTTCCTTCACAACTATCTTCACTGACCAGAATCTCGCAAACATTCTAGAGGAATAATGGCTTGATGAACCATGCCCAAAATGGGTGGAGGTAGGTTATATGGATAATAGAAGGCCTAGAAAAATTTACACCCATAATGGAGAAAGATAAAATATACTTGCTTCACAAACTGAAATTTTGGACAGAATCAAAGAATTGAAGATGAGCTCACATGGAGGCATGACATGAGCTCTACTTTGGTGGAGGGCTATGGTATGATGATATGAGGGACCATGCAAAATGGCAACTCATTTGGATATGCCTAGCTTGCACCTCCTTCACAAAGCTTCTTTATGGATAGAAACTTTGGAAAATCATAATTAAATAATTACTAGGCAAATGAGGTTGCATTTTGGCATGTGGCAATGATATGGACAGGAAAAGGTGTCCAAGGAGTTTGAGGTCAATTGGGAAAAGGAAAATAGCACTTGCTTCACAATGTGCCATTTCGGGCAGAATAGGAAATGAATTATTTGAGCATGATGACAAACATGAAAAATGAAATATTTTGCCATATTTGAGAAAGATATGACCCAAGCAATTTATGAGAATTATTTGGGAATTTTAGGAGTGATGGAAATAAAGGTTGCTTCACAACCTAGGGCAATTTGAGTTATTCCTTTAATAGAAAAGGAATATTCCCAATAAAAAGAATATTGGGATTTGGGCTAGGATGAAAATGACAGGGTCTAGGGAAGGATTTGGGAATGACAAGCCACTCTGGAAACAAAGAAGAGGGCATCTTCTACAGTTTCCAGACCACATAGCCACGGAAAAAGGAAATCTCAGGCAAAAACCTCGGGAAAAACAAAAGAAAAGAAAGGGCCAAAAATCAGGCTGTTACAGCTGCGGGGGCTATCCTCGCCTCAGTGTTCTCTCATTATTCCGTCAAAATTACGAGTACATCACTGTACATGTGTAGAAATATGAGATTGACTTGTTCAATTTATTTGAAAGCATGGATGTTGACATATATGTATGTTGTAACACCCCGATTTTTGCCCGAGTTTCATTTGAATTCTCTTTAAATTTTGGTTTGGATCTTGATTTGGAAGTTTATTTTAACTTGAGATCAAACTTTTCCCCTCTTACTCCCAAGTTATCCAATGTTTCTATAATCTTGCCAATGTAAGTACACATCTATTCTAGCCATTTCATAGTTCTTCGCCCTAAAGAAGCATTATTTTCCTATGAAAAGAGTGTTATTACGATTGAGCTTGTGAAGCCATATCAGTTTCTTCTCATCCAAGGTCTAAATCAATTCCATGACTTTTCCTACACCTACATACCCATGCACACAACCTTGGATCCTGAAAACCCACAAGTATAGGGGATTGCAACAGTTTTCGAGGGTAGAGTATTCAACCTAAATTTATTGATTCGACACAAGGGGAGCTAAAGAATATTCACGAGTATTAGCAGCTGAGTTGTCAATTCAACAACACCTGAAAGACTTAATATCCGCAACAAAGTATTTAGTAGCAAAGTAGTATGATGTAGTGATTGTAACAGTAGCAACAGCAAAAGTAACTTAGCATAGATCAATATGTGAAAAGCTCGTAGTCATTGGATAAGCGATGGATAATTGTGTTGGATAATATTCATCATGTAGCAGTCATAACCTACGGCGACACAGAACTAGCTCCAATTCATCAATGTAATATAAGCATGTATTCCGTATATAGTCATACGTGCTTATGGAAAAGAACTTGCATGACATGTTTTGTCCTACCCTCCCTTGTCAACGAGGTCCATAAGAAAACTAAGGGATATTAAGGCCTCCTTTTAATAGAAAACCGGAACAAAGCATTAGCACTTAGTGTATACATGAACTCCTCAAACTACGATAATCACCAGAAAGAATCCCAATTATTGTCACCTTGGGGTATTGATACGTCTCCAACGTATCTATAATTTTTTATTGTTCCATGCTGTTATATTATCATTCTTGGATGTTTTACAAGCATTTTACAATCATTTTATATCATTTTTTGGGACTAACCTATTGACATAGTGCCAAGTGCCAGTTGTTGTTTTTTACTTGTTTTTTACATCGCAGAAAATCAATATCAAACGGAGTCCAAACACCACGAAACTTTTTGGAGAATTTTTATGGACCAGAACACCCAGGATGGGCCAGAGCAGCACCTGGGGGTGAACCGAGGGGGGCACAACCCACCAGGGCGCACCTGGGCCCCCAGGCGCGCACAGGTGGGGTGTGCCCACCTCGGTGGCCTCCCGCACCCCCTCTTCGCCCTATAAATTCCCAAATATTCCAAAAACCCTCGGGGTAACCCTAGATCAGAAGTTCCGTCGCCGCAAGGCCTCTGTATCCACGAGATCCAATCTAGACCCCATTTTGGCACCTTGCTGGAGGGGGGAATCATCACCGGTGGGCATCTTCATCATCCCGTAGGCCACCATGATGAGGAGGGAGTAGTCCACCCTCGGGGCTGAGGGTTTGTACCAGTAGCTATGTGTTTAATCTCTCTCTCTCTCTCGTGTTCTTGAGATGTCACGATCTTGATGTATCGCGGGATTTGTTAATGTAGTTGGATCATATGGTGTTTTCCCCTCTCTATCTTGTTGTGATGAATTGAGTTTTTCCCTTTGAGATTTCGTTGTTATCGGATTGAATACTTTTATGGATTTGAGAGCACTTGATATATGTTTTGCATATGAATACTTGTGGTGACAATGGGGTATCATATTGATTCACTTGATGTATTTTTTGGCACTCAACTCGCGGATTCCCGAGGTGACATTGGGGTAATCTATGCATAGGGATTGATGCACGTTCTTGTCTTTGTTTCTCCGGTAGAAATCTTGGGGCACTCTTTGAGGTTGTTCGTGTTGGATTGAATATTATGAATCTGGATTTGCCTTGGTGTTATTTTAGTACGAACTCTTGGTTAGATCGATCGGAAAGAATAGCTTGGTGTTATTTTAGTACGAACTCTAGGATAGATTGATCGAAAAGAGTAGCTTTGAGGTGGTTTCGTACCCTACAAACAATTTCTTCTTATGTTCTCCGCTAGATAAGAACTTCGGAGTGATTCTTCGTTGCACGTTGAGGGATGGTTATGTGATCCAATTATATTAGCATTGTTGAGAGATTCCACTAGTGAAAGTACGGACCCTAGGCCTCATTTTCAAGCATTGCAATACCGTTTTGGTGCCCTTTTACTATTTGCTACCTTGCTGTTTTTATTTATTTAGATTATAAAAATATATTTGTACCATCAATATTACACTTTTATCACCATCTCTTCGCCGAACTAGTGCACCTATACAATTTCCATTGTATTGGGTGTGTTGGAGACACAAGAGACTTTTTATTATTTGGTTGCAGGGTTGTTTGAGAGAGACCAAATTCATCCTACACCTTCCACAGATTGATAAACCTTAGGTCATCCACTTGAGAGAAAATTGCTACTGTCCTACAAAACTCTGCGCTTGGAGGCCCAACACGAATCCACAAGAATAAAGTTGCTTAGTAGACATCAAGCTCTTTTCTGGCGCCGTTGCCGGGGAGGTGAGTGCATGAAGGTATATCTTTAGATCTTGCAATCGAATCTTTTAGTTTCTTGTTGTATCACTAGTTTGGTTTATAAAAAGAAAACTACATAAAAATGTAATTGAGGTTGCATCATATTATTGATCATCTTTATAATATCTTTCTTGAAAATGATGGATCGGAAAATTGTGCTCAATTGTTAGAAGAAGAAGTCAATAAAATGTTTGGCACAAACTATTTGAATGATGAGCATGATTGCAATGTTGCTAGTATTAATTCTTTGAATATCCATGATGGTAGTGATATGCAAAGCCATAAGCTTGGGGATGCTATGTTTGATGAAGATGATATTTTTAGTCCCCCAAGTTTTGTTGAGCAAGTTTATTATGATGAAAGCATGCCTCCTACCTAGGATGATTATGGTGCTGACATGTATGCTATATTGAATAATGATAACCATGAAACTTGTCATCATGATTTTAATTTTCACTCACATGATAGTTATTTTGTTGAGTTTGCTCCCACCACTATTCATGAGAATAAATTTGCTTATGTGGAGAGTAATAAAATTTCTATGCTTATGCATCATGAAAAGAATGCTTTATGTGATAGTTATATTGTTGAATTCATTCATGATGCTACTAAAAATTATAATGAGAGGGGAACATATGCTCTTACATATTGCAATAATATCAAGTTTCCTCTCTTTATGTTGAAAGTTCTGAAGTTTCACTTGTTTTGCCTTCCTATGCTAGTTGATTCTTGTTCCCATAAGTTGTTTGCTCACAAAATCTCTATGCATAGGAAGTGGGTTAGACTTAAATGTTCTTCATGATGCTCTCTTCATGTTTCAATTCTTATCTTTTATGCGAGCATCATTGAAATCATCATGCCTAGCTAAAAGGCATTAAAGAAAAGCGCTTCTTGGGAGACAACCCAACAATTACCCCTACTGTTTTTATGTGTTCACATGATTATGCTACTATAGTAATCATGTTTTATTTCTTTTGTTTCAATAAAGTGCCAAGTAAAGCCTTTGGGATAGTGTGGATGATAGTTGACTTGAATCTGTGCAAAAACAGAAACTTTTGAGCTCAGTCCAGGAAATTTGAAAATTCATTGGAATGTGCTTTTAATCTGAATGTTTTACAGGTGATAGATATACAAATTATCTACGTTGTCCTAATTTTTCAGAATTTTTAGAGTAGCAGAAGTATGGTTGGAGTACAGATTACTACAGACTATTCTGTTTTTGACAGATTCTGTTTTCAATGCATAGTTCGCTTGTTTTCTACTCCCTCCGTTCCTAAATATAAGTCTTTTTAGAGATTCCAATATGGACTACATACGGAGCAAAATGAATGAATCTACACTCTAAACTATGTCTATATACATCCGTATGTAGTCCATATTGAAATCTCTAGAAAGACTTATATTTAGGTACGGAGGGAGTAGTTTCTATGGCTTATATTGCTCAATATAAATTGTAGAAATGATATGCTACAGTAGGCATTGTGTGAAACAATTATGAATCTTGTCTTTGATAGTACCAAAGTGAAATGGTTTGCTCTTTGTCATACTAACCTATCTCACGAAGTTCCGTTAAGTTTTGTGTGATTGAAGTTTTCAAGTTTTGGTTGAGATATCGATATGAGGAGAACAAGGAGTGACAAGACCCTACGCTTGGGGATGCCCAAGGCACCCCCAAGGTAGTATTCAAGGAAGATCGAAGCAACTAAGCTTCGGGATGCCCCGGAAGGCATCCCCTCTTTCGTCTCCAACAATATCTTGAGGCTATATTTTTATTCGTCACATGATATGAGTTTTGCTTGGAGCGTCATTTTATTTTGTTAGGATTTGATTGCTGTTACTTAGAATAATGTTTTGCATCTTTATTTTCCAGTAAAAATGTCAAGGATAGCCTTCACCGTGCTTATTTTGCAAATATATGAGTTGTTGTTTGAAAATAGAAAGTTTATCGCTGTTGCAAGTATACTCTTGCATTCTTTACAGACTGTACTGTTTTGGCAGATTACTGTTATATTTGCATTGTTTGCATATGTTTGCTTGTTTAATGATTCTATTTGAGGATAGGACTATTAAATATGCAGAGGCATTTAGTATGCAATGTTGAATAATAATTTTAGTGGTTTGCTACAGTAGAGAATGATAAAGTTTTTGCATTGGTTTATACTAACTTATCTCACGAGTTCTTGTTGAGTTTTGTGTGGATGAAGTTTTTAAGATTTAGGGAAACCGTGATATAAAAGGAATTAAGGAGACACAAAAGCTCAAGCTTGGGGATGCCCAAGGCACCCCAAGATAATATTTCAAGAAGTCTCAAGCATCTAAGCTTGGGGATGCCCTGGTAGGCATCCCACCTTTCTTCTTCGACAATTATCGGTTAGTATCGGTTGAGCCTAAGTTTTTGCTTCTTCACATGAGTTGTGCTATTCTTGGAATGTCATTTTGTTTTGTTTTGCTTGCTGTTTTAATAAAATACTTAGAACTGAAAGTTTTTAAATAAAATAGAGTCCTCAAATAGTTGCCAGAGAGGCTAGGTAAGCGGCACTCACATCCCGTCAACGAATCTCTTTTCTATGGGATTGCTCTAGTGCTTCACTTATATCTTTTTGAGCACAGTGTGCTTTAGTATTTTTGAAGAAATTCTCTCTTGCTTCACTTAAATTAATTTGAGAGAAAGAAATATTATGCTCATGATCTTCACTTATATTTGTTTGAGCTTATCAAAGCAACACATGAAAAATAGTTCCAAAGTGATAGATATCCAAGAAGGATATAATAAAAACTTTCATGAAAATCATTGGATAAAATAAACTTGATTCCTTGTAATAGTTTTGAGATATGATGTTGTGATATGTGAGTCATGTTGATGAGTAATTATGCTTTAGTAAGAATATTGGTGTTAAGGTTTGTGATTCCCCATGCAAGCATGAAAGTCAATAGTCATGCAATGAAATTACATCCTACTTGTGGTGCATTATTTGGTGTTAATTATGCTTAATGCTCGCTTATGAGATTATTTGTTTCTTGGTTGGTCACTTCTCAATCTTTTGCTAGCCTTCATTTTGCACTAAGTATGATGACTACTTGTGCATCCAAAATCCTTTAAACCAGTTTTGCCACATGAGTCCACTATATCTACCTATAGGTGGTATTATTTTGCCGTTCTAAGAAAATTTGTATGTGCCATCTCTAATTTTCAAAATAAAATTCTCTTTTGTGTGCTCGTACCGCTCGCGAGGTGGTGAGGGGTGGCCGATATTTTCCATGCTAGATGTGTTATTCTCACGATGAGTGTTTATTCACTTGTCATTGCACGAGAGTAAGGCAAAGGTATTAGGGATGCCCAGTCCCGAAATGAAAAATGAATTTACTTTATGTTGTCAAATAATAAATTCTTTGGAAAGTGTTGGTATGGAGGGCAACCGTGGATTCGGCTAGCCATGGAAACTGAAAGTATGGTGGAAAAAGGAATAAACTTTATTTTTTGTTTGGGAACCGCCTATGATATATCTAGCATGGAAAGTGTTGGGAGCTCTAAGTCGTTTTCGTTGGTGGGAAAAGTATGCCTCCCAAAATGTTTTTATCTCTAAGTTTTTCGCTTTGAGCTCTGGCACGTCTACAAATCCCTACTCCCCTCAGCGAAGGGCCTTTCTTTTACTTTATGCAATTTTTATTTTTAATTTGAGTCTCCATCTTCTCTTATAAAGCACCAACTAGGATGCACTATGATCATACTTGAGCATTGGGTGTAGCTAATATGCGAGTGTGTTTCATGAATGGATCAATGATTGAGCATGATGGGCTAGGGATAACTTATTTTAGCGTTGATATTTTGAAAGACATTGTTGCTTGTTGATATGCTTGAGTATTTAAGTCCTCATGTCAAAACTAGACTATTGCTTTGAACCATATAAAAGTCCAAATGTCCATGCTAGAAAGAAAAGAATATGAGATGACATGATAGGCAACATTCCACATCAAAAATGTCCATGCTAGAAAGAAAAGAATATGAGGACGAGCAAGAATTAAGCTTGGGGATGCTGATATGTCTCCAACGTATCTATAATTTTTTATTGTTCCATGCTGTTATATTATCATTCTTGGATGTTATACAAGCATTTTATGATCATTTTATATTATTTTTTGGGACTAACCTATTGACATAGTGCCAAGTGCCAGTTGCTGTTTTCTACTTGTTTTTTACATCGCGGAAAATCAATATCAAACGGAGTACAAACACCGCGAAACTTTTTGGAGAATTTTTATGGACCGGAACACCCAGGATGGGCCAGAGCAGCATCTGGGGGTGACCCGAGGGGGGCACAACCCACCAGGGCGCGCCTGGCCCCCAGGCACGCCCAGGTGGGGTGTGCCCACCTCGGTGGCCTCCCGCACCCCCTCTTCGCCCTATAAATTCCCAAATATTACAAAAACCCTCGGGGTAACCCTAGATCAGAAGTTCCGCCGCCGCAAGGCCTCTGTATCCACGAGATCCAATCTATACCTCGTTCCGGCACCCTGCCGAAGGGGGGAATCATCACCGGTGGCCATCTTCATCATCCCGGCGCCCACCATGATGAGGATGGAGTAGTCCACCCTCGGGGTTGAGGGTTTGTACCAGTAGCTATGTGTTTAATCTCTCTCTCTCTCTTTCATGTTCTTGAGATGTCATGATCTTGATGTATCGCGGGCTTTGTTAATATAGTTGGATCATATGGTGTTTCCCCTCTCTATCTTGTTGTGATGAATTGAGTTTTTCCCTTTGAGATTTCGTTGTTATCGGATTGAATACTTTTATGGATTTGAGAGCACTTGATATATGTCTTGCAAATGAATACTCGTGGTGACAATGGGGTATCATATTGATTCACTTGATGTATGTTTTGGCACTCAACTTGCGGATTCCCGAGGTGACATTGGGGTAATCTATACATAGGGGTTGATGCACGTTCTTGTCTTTGTTTCTCTGGTAGAAATCTTACGGCACTCTTTGAGGTTCTTCATGTTGGATTGAATGTTATGAATCTGAATTTGCTTTGGTGTTATTTTAGTATGAACTCTTGGTTAGATCGATCGGAAAGAATAGCTTGGTGTTATTTTAGTACGAACTCTAGGATAGATTGATCGGAAAGAGTAGCTTTGAGGTGGTTTCGTACCCTACAAACAATTCCTTCTTATGTTCTCCGCTAGATAAGAACTTCGGACTGATTCTTTGTTGCACGTTGAGGGATGGTTATGTGATCCAATTATATTAGCATTGTTGAGAGATTGCACTAGTGAAAGTACGGACCCTAAGCCTCATTTTCAAGCATTGCAATACCCTTTTTGTGGCCTTTTACTATTGGCTACCTTGCTGTTTTTATTTATTCAGATTATAAAAATATATTTGTACCATCAATATTACAGTTTTATCACCATCTCTTTGTCGAACTAGTGCACCTATACAATTTGCCATTGTATTGGGTGTGTTGGGGACACACGAGACTTTTTATTATTTGGTTGCATGGTTGTTTAAGAGAGACCATCTTCATCCTACGCCTTCCATGGATTGATAAACCTTAGGTCATCAACTTGAGGGAAAATTGCTACTGTCCTACAAAACTCTGCGCTTGGAGGCCCAACACGAGTCTACAAGAATAAAGTTGCGTAGTAGACATTAGGTATGCGGATCATAACTCGTAATAGGTGTCTACAACTTGCAAGATAGGATCAATAACACAAATATATTCATGAAAACATAATCGCATCTGAAATCATTGCACTCGGGCCCTAGTGACAAGCATTAAGCATAGCAAAGTCATAGCAACATCAATCTCAAAACATAGTGGATACTAGGCATCAAGCCCTAACAAAACTAACTCGATTACATGATAAATCTCATCCAACCCATCACCGTCTAGCAAGCATACGAAGGAATTACTCACTCCCGGCAGTGAGCATCATGAAATTGGGATGGAGGAAGGTTGATGATGACGACGGTGACAGATTCCACCCTCCGGAGCCCCGAACGGACTCCGGATCAGCCCTCCCGGTGAAGAACAGGAGGTGGCGGTGGCTCCATATCGTAAAACGCGATAAATCGTTCTCTCTAATTTTCTCTCTCCGTGAATAGGTATATATGGAGTTGGAGTTAGGGTTGCCGGAGCTCCAGGGGGCCCACAAGCCTTGGAGGCGCGCCCCCAGAGCTTGTGGCTCCTGGGTGGCCCCTCTGGTATCTTTTTCCACGAGTATTTTTTATATATTCCAAAAATATTCTCCGTAAATTTTCAGGTCAATCCGAGCATTTTGATTTCTGCACCAAAACAACATCATAACAATTCTGCTGAAAACAACGTCAGTACGGGTTAGTTTCATTCTAATCATGCAAATTAGAGTCCAAAACAAAGGCAAAAGAGTTTGGGAAAGTAGATACGATGGAGACATATCAGATCCCATAGTGCATAATTGTGCACATGCATTGCCACATGTTCTTATCCAATAGGACTGAAATTTGGCAGAGAGATTCACTTTAGCAACCAAACACCACCCACCAAATTTCAAAGCATTCACCCCGAAAATTCTCCCACACTCAACTATAAACACATGATGGCAACTATCCATTGTTCCTCTCTGGAATTTTGCTAGTGTACTGATGAACCTTGAACACACACGGGTGACATTGTGAGAGTTCACGTGGCGTCCTCCTCCCTAGAAGGCGCCCAATCCCTGTTGGAAATATGCCCTAGAGGCAATAATAAAATGGTTATTATTATATTTCCTTGTTCATGATAATTGTCTATTGTTCATGCTATAATTGTGTTATCCGGAAATCGTAATACATGTGTGAATACATAGACCACAACATGTCCCTAGTGAGCCTCTAGTTGACTAGCTCGTTGATCAACAGATAGTCATGGTTTCCTGACTATGGACATTGGATGTCATTGATAACGGGATCACATCATTAGGAGAATGATGTGATGGACAAGACCCAATCCTAAGCATAGCATGAGATTGTGTAGTTCGCTTGCTAGAGCTTTTCCAAATGTCAAGTATCATTTCCTTAGACCATGAGATTGTGCAACTCCCGGATACAATAGGAGTGCTTTGGCTGTGCCAAACGTCACAATGTAACTGGGTGGCTATAAAGGTGCACTACGGGTATCTCTGAAAGTGTCTGTTGGGTTGGCACGAATCGAGACTGGGATTTGTCACTCCGTATGACGGAGAGGTATCTCTGGGCCCACTCGGTAATGCATCATCATAATGAGCTCAATGTGACCAAGTGTTTGGTCACGGGATCATGCATTACGGCACGAGTAAAGTGACCTGCCGGTAACGAGATTGAACAAGGTATTGGGATACCGACGATCGAATCTCGGGCAAGTAACGTACCGATTGACAAAGGGAATTGTATACGGGATTGATTGAATCCTCGACATCGTGGTTCATCCGATGAGATCATCGTGGAACATGTGGGAGCCAACATGGGTATCCAGATCCCACTGTTGGTTATTGACCGGAGAGTCGTCTCGGTCATGTCTGCATGTCTCCCGAACCCGTAGGGTCTACACACTTAAGGTTCGGTGACGCTAGGGTTGTAGAGATATTAGTATGCGGTAACCCGAAAGTTGTTCGGAGTCCCGGATGAGATCCCGGACGTCACGAGGAGTTCCGGAATGGTCCGGAGGTGAAGAATTGTATATAGGAAGTCCAGTTTCGGCCACCGGGAATGTTTCGGGGGTCACCGGTATTGTACCGGGACCACCGGAAGGGTCCCGGGGGTCCATCGGGTGGGGCCACCTATACCGGAGGGCCCCATGGGCCGAAGTGGGAGGGGAACCAGCCCCTGGTGGGCTGGTGCGCCCCCCTTGGGCCTCCCCCTGCGCCTAGGGTTGGAAACCCTAGGGGTGGGGGCGCCCCCCACTTGGCTTGGGGGGGAAGCCACCCCCTTGGCCGCCGCCCCCTTGGAGATCAGATCTCCTAGGGCTGGCGCCCCCCCAGGGGGCCTATATAAAGGGGGGAGGGAGGGCAGCCGCACCACAGCCCCTGGCGCCTTCCTCTCCCTCCCGTGACACATCTCCCTCCTCCCGTAGCGCTTGGCGAAGCCCTGTCGGAATCCCGCTACTTCCACCACCACGCCGTCGTGCTGCTGGATCTCCATCAACCTCTCCTTCCCCCTTGCTGGATCAAGAAGGAGGAGACGTCGCTGCTCCGTACGTGTGTTGAACGCGGAGGTGTCGTCCGTTCGGCGCTCGGTCATCGGTGATTTGGATCACGACGAGTACGACTCCATCAACCGCGTTCACTTGAACGCTTCCGCTCGCGATCTACAAGGGTATGTAGATGCACTCCTCTCTCTCGTTGCTAGATGACTCCATAGATTGATCTTGGTGATGCGTAATTTTTTTTTAATTTCTGCTACGATCCCTAACGGTGGTATCAGAGCTAGGTCTATGCGTAGTTTCTATGCACGAGTAGAACACAAAGCAGTTGTGGGCGTCGATATTGTCAATTTTTCTTGCCACTACTAGTCTTATCTTGTTTCTGCGGCATCGTGGGATGAAGCGGCCCGGACCGACCTTACACGTACGCTTACGTGAGACAGGTTCCACCGACTGACATGCACTAGTTGCATAAGGTGGCTAGCGGGTGTCTGTCTCTCCCACTTTAGTCGGAACGGGTTCGATGAAAAGGGTCCTTATGAAGGGTAAATAGAAATTGGCATATCACGTTGTGGTTTTACGTAGGTAAGAAACGTTCTTGCTAGAAACCTATAGAAGCCACGTAAAAACATGCAACAACAATTAGAGGACGTCTAACTTGTTTTTGCGGCATATGCCTTGTGATGTGATATGGCCAAAAGGATGTGATGAATGAAATATATGTGATGTATGAGATTGATCATGTTCTTGTAATAGGAATCACGACTTGCATGTCGATGAGTATGACAACCGGCAGGAGCCATAGGAGTTGTCTTTATTTTTTGTATGACTTGCGTGTCATTGAATAACGCCATGTAAATTACTTTACTTTATTGCTAAACACGTTAGCCATAGAAGTAGAAGTAATCATTGGCGTGACAACTTCATGAAGACACGATGATGGAGATCATAATGATGGAGATCATGGTGTCATGCCGGTGACGAAGATGATCATGGCGCCCCGAAGATGGAGATCAAAGGAGCAATATGCTGTTGGCCATATCATGTCACTATTTGATTGCATCTGATGTTTATCATGTTTTGCTTCTTATTTGCCTAGTACGACGGTAGTAAGTAAGATGATCCCTTATAATAATTTCAAGAAAGTGTTCCCCCTAACTGTGCACCGTTGCGAAGGTTCGTTGTTTCGAAGCACCACGTGATGATCGGGTGTGATAGATTCTAACGTTCGAATACAACGGGTGTAAGCCAGATTTACACACGCAATACACTTAGGTTGACTTGACGAGCCTAGCATGTACAGACATGGCCTCGGAACACGGAAGACCGAAAGGTCGAGCATGAGTCGTATAGAAGATACAATCAACATGAAGATGTTCACCGATGTTGACTAGTCCGTCTCACGTGATGATCGGACACGGCCTAGTTGACTCGGATCATGTTTCACTTAGATGACTAGAGGGATGTCTATCTGAGTGGGAGTTCATTGAATAATTTGATTAGATGAACTTAATTATCATGAACTTAGTCTAAAATCTTTACATTATGTCTTGTAGATCAAATGGCCCACGCTAATGTTGCCCTCAACTTCAACGCGTTCCTAGAGAAAACCAAGTTGAAAGATGATGGCAACAACTATACGGACTGGGTCCGGAACCTGAGGATCATCCTCATAGCTGCCAAGAAAGATTATGTCCTAGAAGCACCGCTAGGTGACGCACCCATCCCAGAGAACCAAGACATTATGAACGCTTGGCAGCAGCGTGGTGATGATTACTCCCTCGTTCAGTGCGGCATGCTTTACAACTTAGAACCGGGGCTCCAAAAGCGTTTTGAGCAACACGGAGCATATGAGATGTTCGAAGAGCTGAAAATGGTTTTCCAAGCTCATGCCCGGGTCGAGAGATATGAAGTCTCCGACAAGTTACCACGTTAGGTTTGGAGAGAGATGGGACCCGTTATAGTTTAGGGGGAACAGATGCAAGCTTTTTCTTTCCATAGCCGGCCAAATGACTACCGTTCAATTGTAAGATGGAGGAAAGTAGTTCTGTCAGTGAGCACATACTCAAAATGTCTGGGTTACACAACCGCTTGACTCAGCTGGGAGTTAATCTTCCGGATGACACGGTCATTGAAAGAATCCTTCAGTCGCTTCCACCGAGCTACAAGAGCTTTGTGATGAACTTCAATATGCAGGGGATGGAAAAGACCATTCCTGAGGTATATTCAATGCTGAAATCAGCGGAGGTGGAGATCAAAAAGGAACATCAAGCGTTGATGGTGAATAAAACCACTAAGTTCAAGAAAGGCAAGGGTAAGAAGAACTTCAAGAAGGACGGCAAGGGAGTTGCCGCGCCCGGTAAGCCAGTTGCCGGGAAGAAGCCAAAGAATGGACCCAAGCCTGGGACTGAGTGCTTTTATTGCAAGGGAAGTGGTCACTGGAAGCGGAACTGCCCCAAGTACTTAGCGGACAAGAAGGCCGGCAATACCAAAGGTATATGTGATATACATGTAATTGATGTGTACCTTACCAGTACTCGTAGTAGCTCCTGGGTATTTGATACCGGTGCGGTTGCTCATATTTGTAACTCAAAACAGGAGCTGCGGAATAAGCGGAGACTAGCGAAGGACGAGGTGACGATGCGCGTCGGGAATGGTTCCAAGGTCGATGTGATCGCCGTCGGCACGCTACCTCTACATTTACCTACGGGATTAGTTTTAAACCTCAATAATTGTTATTTAGTGCCAGCTTTGAGCATGAACATTGTATCAGGATCTCGTTTAATGCGAGATGGCTACTCATTTAAATCCGAGAATAATGGTTGTTCTATTTATATGAGAGATATGTTTTATGGACATGCCCCGCTGGTTAATGGTTTATTCTTAATGAATCTCGAACGTAGTGTTACACATATTCATAGTGTGAATACCAAAAGATGTAAAGTTGATAACGATAGTCCCACATACTTGTGGCACTGCCGCCTTGGTCACATTGGTGTCAAGTGCATGAAGAAGCTCCATGCTGATGGACTTTTAGAGTCTCTCGATTATGAATCATTTGACACATGCGAACCATGCCTCATGGGCAAAATGACCAAGACTCCGTTCTCCGGAACAATGGAGCGAGCAACCAACTTATTGGAAATCATACATACCGATGTGTGCGGTCCAATGAGCGTTGAGGCTCGCGGTGGCTTTCGTTATGTTCTCACCCTCACCGATGACTTGAGTAGATATGGGTATGTCTACTTAATGAAACACAAGTCTGAGACCTTTGAAAAGTTCAAGGAATTTCAGAGTGAGGTTGAGAATCAACGTGACAGGAAAATAAAGTCCTTACGATCAGATCGTGGAGGGGAATATTTGAGTCACGAATTTGGCACACACTTAAGGAAATGTGGAATTGTTTCACAACTCACGCCGCCTGGAACACCTCAGCGTAATGGTGTGTCCGAACGTCGTAATTGCACTATATTGGATATGGTGCGATCTATGATGTCTCTTACCGATCTACCGCTATCATTTTGGGGCTATGCTTTAGAGACTGCCGCATTCACTTTAAATAGGGCTCCGTCGAAATCTGTTGAGACGACACCGTATGAATTATGGTTTGGGAAGAAACCTAAGCTGTCGTTTCTAAAATTTTGGGGATGCGATGCTTATGTCAAGAAACTTCAACCTGAAAAGCTCGAACCCAAGTCGGAAAAATGCGTCTTCATAGGATACCCTAAGGAAACCATTGGGTATACCTTCTACCTCAGATCCGAAGGCAAGATCTTTGTTGCCAAGAACGGGTCCTTTCTGGAGAAAGAGTTTCTCTCGAAAGAAGTAAGTGGGAGGAAAGTGGAACTTGATGAAGTACTACCTCTTGAACCGGAAAGTAGCGCAGCTCAGGAAAATGTTCCTGTGGTGCATGCACCGACTAGAGAGGAAGTTAATGATGATGATGATCAAGGTACTTCGGATCAAGCTCCTACTGAACTTCGTAGGTCCACAAGGACACGTTCCGCGCCAGAGTGGTATGGCAACCCTGTCTTGGAAATCATGTTGTTAGACAACGGTGAACCTTCGAACTATGAAGAAGCAATGGCGGGCCCAGATTCCGACAAATGGCTAGAAGCCATGAAATCCGAGATAGGATCCATGTATGAAAACGAAGTATGGACTTTGATTGACTTGCCCGATGATCGGCGAGCCATAGAAAATAAATGGATCTTTAAGAAGAAGACAGACGCGGATGGTAATGTGACCATCTATAAGGCTCGACTTGTCGCTAAGGGTTATCGACAAGTTCAAGGGGTTGACTACGATGAGACTTTCTCACCCGTAGCGAAGCTGAAGTCCGTCCGAATCATGTTAGCAATTGCCGCATTCTATGATTATGAGATATGGAAAATGGACGTCAAAACGGTATTCCTTAACGGCTTTCTTAAGGAAGAATTGTATATGATGCAGCCGGAAGGTTTTGTCGATCCTAAGAATGCTAACAAGGTATGCAAGCTCCAGCGCTCCTTCTATGGGCTGGTGCAAGCATCTCGGAGTTGGAACATTCGATTTGATGAGATGATCAAAGCGTTTGGGTTTACACAGACTTATGGAGAAGCCTGTGTTTACAAGAAAGTGAGTGGGAGCTCTGTAGCATTTCTCATATTATATGTGGATGACATACTGTTGATGGGAAATGATATAGAATTCTTGGAAAGTATAAAGGCCTATTTGAATAAGTGTTTTTCAATGAAGGACCTTGGAGAAGCTGCTTATATATTAGGCATCAAGATCTATAGAGATAGATCGAGACGCCTTATTGGTCTTTCACAAAGTACGTACCTTGACAAGATATTGAAGAAGTTCAATATGGATCAGTCCAAGAAGGGGTTCTTGCCTGTATTGCAAGGTGTGCAATTGAGCACGACTCAATGCCCGACCACGGCAGAAGATAGAGAAAAGATGAGTGTCGTCCCCTATGCCTCGGCCATAGGGTCTATTATGTATGCCATGTTGTGTACCAGACCTGATGTAAACCTTGCCGTAAGTTTGGTAGGAAGGTACCAAAGTAATCCCGGCATGGAACACTGGACAGCGGTCAAGAATATCCTGAAGTACCTGAAAAGGACTAAGGATATGTTTCTCGTATATGGAGGTGACGAAGAGCTCGTCGTAAAGGGTTACGTCGACGCTAGCTTCGACACAGATCTGGATGACTCTAAGTCACAAACCGGATACGTGTATATTTTGAATGGTGGGGCAGTAAGCTGGTGCAGTTGCAAGCAAAGCGTCGTGGCGGGATCTACATGTGAAGCGGAGTACATGGCGGCCTCAGAGGCAGCACAAGAAGCAATCTGGATAAAGGAGTTCATTACCGACCTAGGGGTGATTCCCAATGCGTCGGGCCCGATGACTCTCTTCTGTGACAACACTGGAGCTATTGCCCTTGCCAAGGAGCCCAGGTTTCACAGGAAGACCAGGCATATCAAGCGTCGCTTCAACTCCATTCGTGAAAGTGTTCAAAATGGAGACATAGATATTTGTAAAGTACATACCGACCTGAATGTAGCAGATCCGTTGACTAAACCTCTCCCTAGAGCAAAACATGATCAACACCAAAACTCTATGGGTGTTCGATTCATCACAATGTAACTAGATTATTGACTCTAGTGCAAGTGGGGGACTGTTGGAAATATGCCCTAGAGGCAATAATAAAATGGTTATTATTATATTTCCTTGTTCATGATAATTGTCTATTGTTCATGCTATAATTGTCTTATCCGGAAATCGTAATACATGTGTGAATACATAGACCACAACATGTCCCTAGTGAGCCTCTAGTTGACTAGCTCGTTGATCAACAGATAGTCATGGTTTCCTGACTATGGACATTGGATGTCATTGATAACGGGATCACATCATTAGGAGAATGATGTGATGGACACGACCCAATCCTAAGCATAACATGAGATCGTGTAGTTCGTTTGCTAGAGCTTTTCCAAATGTCAAGTATCATTTCCTTAGACCATGAGATTGTGCAACTCCCGGATACCATAGGAGTGCTTTGGGTGTGCCAAACGTCACAACGTAACTGGGTGGCTATAAAGGTGCACTACGGGTATCTCCGAAAGTGTCTGTTGGGTTGGCACGAATCGAGACTAGGATTTGTCACTCCGTATGACGGAGAGGTATCTCTAGGACCACTCGGTAATGCATCATCATAATGAGCTCAATGTGACCAAGTGTTTGGTCACGGGATCATGCATTACGGCACGAGTAAAGTGACCTGCCGGTAACGAGATTGAACAAGGTATTGGGATACCGACGATTGAATCTCGGGCAAGTAACGTACCGATTGACAAAGGGAATTGTATACGGGATTGATTGAATCCTCGACATCGTGGTTCATCCGATGAGATCATCGTGGAACATGTGGGAGCCAACATGGGTATCCAGATCCCGCTGTTGGTTATTGACCGGAGAGTCGTCTCGGTCATGTCTGCATGTCTCCCGAACCCGTAGAGTCTACACACTTAAGGTTCGGTGACGCTAGGGTTGTAGAGATATTAGTATGCGGTAACCCGAAAGTTGTTCGGAGTCCCGGATGAGATCCCGGATGTCACGAGGAGTTCCGGAATGGTCCGGAGGTGAAGAATTGTATATAGGAAGTCCAGTTTCGGCCACCGGGAAAGTTTTGGGGGTCACCGGTATTGTCCCGGGGGTCCACCAGAAGGGTCCCGGGGGTCCACCGGTGGGGCCACCTATCCCGGAGGGCCCCATGGGCTGAAGTGGGAGGGGAACCAGCCCCTGGTGGGCTGGTGCGCCCCCCGTGGGCCTCCCCCTGCGCCTAGGGTTGGAAACCCTAGGGGTGGGGGCGCCCCCCACTTGGCTTGGGGGGAAGCCACCCCTTGGCCGCCACCCCCTTGGAGATCAGATCTCCTAGGGCCGGCGCCCCCCCAGGGGGCCTATATAAAGGGGGGAGGGAGGGCAGCCGCACCACAGCCCCTGGCGCCTCCCTCTCCCTCCCGTGACACATCTCCCTCCTCCCGTAGCGCTTGGCGAAGCCCTGTCGGAATCCCGCTACTTCCACCACCACGCCGTCGTGCTGCTGGATCTCCATCAACCTCTCCTTCCCCCTTGCTGGATCAAGAAGGAGGAGACGTCGCTGCTCCGTACGTGTGTTGAACGCGGAGGTGTCGTCCGTTCGGCGCTCGGTCATCGGTGATTTGGATCATGACGAGTACAACTCCATCAACCCCGTTCACTTGAACGCTTCCGCTCGCGATCTACAAGGGTATGTAGATGCACTCCTCTCTCTCGTTGCTAGATGACTCCATAGATTGATCTTGGTGATGCGTAGAAATTTTTTAATTTCTGCTACGATCCCTAACAATCCCGACACCCCTAACCTCCTCAAGCCATCGCGCCCTGCCTACATGAGCCACGGAACTTGCCAACCCACCCTCAGCAGCCATGCACCCTCCTACCTTGGGTTCTTCCCCCGCCAACATGCTGACCACCACCATGTCGCCCATGTTGTTGCCCCGCGGCCTGAGACCCTTTCCGCTCCTCTTGTCCCTCTTGTCCATGTGCACGACTTCTCTATCCACATTAATGCCCACACCTAATTTTTTTCTCTCCCGCACCTAATTTTTTCTCTCTCTCTCAAATTGGTTTTGACCTTAATTGATCAAATTAATGAGTTTATGGTATAAATTGGTCATTCCTGAGTTATTGATCTAAAGCGTGCAATCAGGCTGAGCTAATGGACTAATGACTCATTTTTCTATACACAAATTAATAGAAGCTATGTGCAAAACTTGTTGTAAGAGCATCTACAGCTGCATTGGGCAAATCCGACCCCTCAAACGCCCGCGGACGCGTCCGGGGGCATTGACCGGGCACGCCTTATATTTCGTATTCCACACTCGCATCCCTCATATCCGAAACCTCAAAACCATGCAATTCATGCAACGCTGCGTAAAACACATGATCATAGCACATTTCATCGGATTAGCCGGACAAAAGAAACATGATTCATTGGAGTTCAACGGCGGACAGTGCAAATACATACTACAAACTTATGAAATATATATAAAATATAAACAGAACGAGGAAGGGCGGAGGAAATCACCATTTCCTCGCCGGCCCCTTCACCTTTCGGCCGTCGGCGCGGCTGTGCCCCTCCTCCGTGTAGGCGTCGGCGTGCGGAGGCACGTCGTCGGAGCTGGAGGTGGTGCCGTCTGTCATATCCGAGTCAGAGCTGCACTTCATGCCCGACAGCCTGCGGAGCAGGCGTTCCTGCTCCTTCGCATGGCGGGCCGCCTTCGCCTCCTTTGTTGCCTCGCGCTCCGACAACTCGATGGCATGTCGAGCGCCTTGGCATTTTTGCGGCGGAGGCGTCGCGCATCCGTCTCCGCCGTCGTAAGCGAGCGGCGGAGGACAGAAGCGAGGAGCGCTGCCTCAGGATCGACCGACGCGCTCGCACGCCGCGCGTAGACATCGACTCGGATGCCGCTGCCCTCTCCCTCGCCCGCTGCCGCTTGCACTGGGCTGCTCGGTCCTCCAACTCGGGCATCCGAGTGCGCGCCAGCCCTGCGTCGGGCACGAGGACCCAGCGGTGGCCGGGCACCACCTCCGACGGAAAGGATGCTGGTGGTGGGCAGCGTACCTGGAGGAGCGGAGCAGAGTGGCCGGAGCTGCGCGCCGGGCGAGAAGGGTCGGCGACGTCGCCGGCGCTGCGTTGACGGGCGCCGGGCGCTGACGAAGTGGATCCGCCGCTGCCGGATCGGCCTTGGTCGACGACCGAATGCCTCAATGCGATGCGGAGGGCGACCTCCTCCACATCGTCGGGGTCCGCTTCGCGCAGCAGGCTAGACCAGTCGTCGTCGGAGCCGGAGTCCCCATCGGAGGCAGCGCTGCTTCGGTCGCCGGCCATCGGATGCCTTCGGAGGGGATCGGAAGTGGAGTGGACGGAGAGGGGAGTGAAGTGGAGTTCGGATTGACCGTGGTCTAGGGTTTTCCGGACGGCGATATTTGTGGGGCAGGCGTGGGCCAGATTGGGCCAAGTCGATGTGGCGGGCGCACCCGGACGCGTACGGACCGCCCCATATTTGGTCTGGATATGAGGGGTACCGGTCAGCCCGGGCGTTTGAGGGCGGTTTGTGAGGCCCGGTTGGGTCGAAATTTCGTGACCGGTTAGTGATCGGGCGGCCTGTCCATGCAGTTAAGACGGGTTTAAGAGGTCCGGTTGTAGATGCTCTAAGACATCAAAGGAGTAATTTGAGTAAACAGGACTGCTACACAGACGACGCTTCACGGACGATTTAGGACAACACTCCATATCACACCATCCATTTAAAACCCAATGTACAGAAAGTTTCGTCGAGTAAATTAACGCTATGTGCAAAACTTGTACTTCTACCAATTTAATCGCTTGGTGTGTGACCGTGGGCAAGTTGCCTATGGATTTTGGAATAGCCGGCGAGTTTCCCCAGTCCATGTCCGTCCAGCACTGTCCTTTGCCAACCCCAACTTCCTCCGTTTTCGTGCGTCGGTGCAAGAAGGCCAACTGTGAGACACCGAGCACGAGCCGACATGGGAATACGCCGTTGTTCTCCCCAGTTCTCCCGGCTTGCGGCTTGCAGCTGTGAGACAGCGAGCATGAGCACGGGCACTGGTCTCCCGATGTTCCGGCTTGCGGCTTCTTTTACATCCGCTCTCTCTGCTTCTTCTTTAGCGTTCTTCTCGTAGCTACCCCATTCCTGTCGCCCGAACTCTGTAATGAAATGAACTGTTACATGTCAAGCTGTGACCCAGGGTAGTATTTCAATCTCTATGGCTTACGATGTTTGGTTGGTGGGGGTGGAGACTAATTGACTGGATGCCATATTATGCCCATGTGTTTGTAGGAATCAAACCCAACTAGTATGAGTTTTAATTAACAAAAGAATAAACAAAGTGGCAAGTGGCTGAAGTTCTAGTTACAAGAAGAAGCAAGTGGTTAGTCGGATCAATAGCACCTCCCAGGGCATGCCTCCTACCATTGGCATCCAGGTCCTCAATAACCAGGGTTAAGCTTCAGTGCCGTCAACCACTCGACCAGGTTTGCAAATTCTGCCATAATTTCTAGCAGATCTATAAACATCTTATGGCTCTTCTCGGATGAACTAGTTCGCAACCGATTTCAGTTTTGTCAAGTACTCTGATTCTACCGGTTGGGAGTTTAGCTATTCGTTCTTACCGGATGTTTTCTGGATCTGCTGGCCAGATCGTGGTTAGACGACCATTCTACTCACTCTGCTCATCATTTTTCTTGGATTTGCCTAGATGGAGATTCATGCCCGGTTGTTTTATCCTTTTGCACCGAAGAAATATTGGACCTTTCGGTTCAACGAGTATCCGCCGCTTAGAGCATCTACAACAAGGATCATTTAATTTGGAGCCCCAAAAGCCTGCGGACGCGCCGGTCAGCGTCCGGACGCGTCCTCACCATCCTCTAATTTTTGCTGCAAAATAATTACGACCCGTACTTTCAACCTCTCGTATTCGTAGACATTTTATCATCAAGCATGTTGGATGTGCCGTCGCCGGCCGGCCGGAGCACGCATGCAACGGCAGCACCCGCTGCCTGGTGAGAGCAAGCACGCATGCATGAGCAGCGGCACCGGCGGCTCGCAGCAGCTAGCTAGCACTCACCACTGCATGAGCACGCGAGCGCGGCGGCCAGTGCGAGCACGACGGCCACAGCGCGGCGGCACCCGCGGCCGGCCCGCTGCACGCACGGCCAGCACGGCCTGCGGCTGCACGCCGGTGAGGCCCGCGCCTCCGGCTGCCCACGCCCGCGTGCCCGTGAGGCACGCGGCTCTGGCTGCGTGCATGGCCAGCACGGCCTGCGGCTGCACGCCGGTGAGGCCCGCGGCTCCCGCTGCTCACGCCCGCGAGGCACGCGGCGGCGGCTGCGGACACGGCCAGCACGGCATGCGGCTGCACGCCGGCGAGGCTGCGGCTCCGGCTTGCTCACGCCCACGCGCCCGCGAGGCAAGCGGCTCCGGCTACTCATGCCTGCGCGCCCGCGAGGCCTGCGGCTCTGGCTGCGCACACGGTCAGCACGCCCATGCCGGCGGCGAGAGAGAGATGAGTGGAAGGATTGGGTGGCTGCATGTGGGACCGGGTGTGCCAGCTGTGACGTGCAGAGGGTGCTCGGGCGTGACCGGACCCTCTCATACTGCCGCAGATTTGAGACGGGTTTAAGGTATGCCGATACGTATACAGATGAATTGAGGGGTCCGGTTAAGTTACTGTTTTTTGACCGGGCACGCAAGGTTGGAAGAAAATCATATACGACCTGGGTCGTACGCACCCATTCTGGAGACCCACTTCTACCTGCGGCAAATTCGAATCTCAAAGCGGCAGCCCTTCTTCTCATCGTTTTCCTTTGCCAAATCTTAATTTATGTAGCCCCAAACTGTGCAGCCACCAGCGTGATACGCCGGCCTGCACGGCGACGCTCGCCGCCGATGCGTTCTCGACGCCATCGTCGCCGGCAACGGCTCTCGCCACCGATGCGCTCCTTGAGGCCATCCTCTCCAGTAACGGCGACGCTGGTCGAAGTCAAGCTTGCTCGCCGCCGGTGCGCTCCTCGAAGCCATCCTCGCCGTGTAATGGAGACGCTCGTCGATGCCCAGCTCGCGTCCCATCCAACTACGGATATGTTCCTTGACGCCGGTGGTAACTCCCTTTCCCGTGGTATTCCATCCTCGTCGAAAGCAGTGGCCATGTTCGTCGACGACCCAGCTCGGGCACCGCCCTGTTTGTCCCCGTTGGTGTGGAGGAGCTAGCTGTGGGCAGAGAGGTTGCTGACTGCTGTGTATGTTTGTTGAACTGGAGCCGCGCCATCGCCGACGAGATGGGGATGTTTTTCTGAACGTGGGAATCGGAGTGGGCTGCAAGTTGGAAACGATGGTTCTTGCTTTGAGATTCGGTATGACAGGTGTCAGATGCAGAAGTGGGTCTCCAGTGTAGGCACATACGACCTGGTCGTATAGGTTTTTTTTCCCACCAGGTTGATGTTTCGGGCATTTAGGAAGAGAGTAGGGGGTCCGACTATAGATCTTAGTTCTTTGGTCTGCTTCATCCGACCAAGATTCTGGAGGTCTAATTCCGGAATTAAAAAAACTATTCTTGTCCTTAGGTTGCCTCATTCAGTACTCAACAGTCCGACCCCACCATAAATTGCATCAAATTCACCAAACCCTCCCTCCTGCTCCCGCTGCCCTTCAACTTTTTCCACGTCCGAACCCTCGCCGTCCTCCACCCTTGCTCCCCATCCTCACCACCGGCCCCGATCCACCGCCGGAGATGTCGTCCAGCCTATCCCCGACCGCCGCGAGGGAGACGCAGCCCACCTCGTCGGTCGGCGTCCCTTCGTTGGCTCCGTCTTGCAAGGCGGAGAACGTCGCCCGGAAGTTGCGGCGACGCCGACAGCGAGAGAGGGAGGCGGCGGTGGCCAAGGGAGGTTCAGACATGGTGGAGCAGTTGTCTCCTCCGCCGTGCCCGGAACCCCGCACCCTTTCCATCCGAGCGCCGACGCGGATTACGCCGTCCGACCCTGTTGGGGCAGAGGAGCATTCGACGGTCGGCTGGGCCATTTCGGAGAGCTTTCCGCTCACGCAAATGCCGATGGTCGACGTATGTGCCTCGCCGCAGCTCGTTCGGGCGCGGATGAGCACGGGCATCGGTGGCGCCCGGGCTGCCCTCGACATGTTCGACGGAATGACCGAACAAGAGACGATACATTTTCTTTGCTCATGTCCGATCAAATTTTTGCATAGACCACTAGTTTATTTCGCACATGATGAATGCTTGCAAACCATTATCATGTAGGAGGCGTTCTTGTCGAACATGATCAATGACAATGAAGATCCGGCCGAAATGGAGTATGGATTGGAGGGCACCACCGCATTTGAAGTTGGGACGAAACCTCTTGGATGAGCATGTGAAGAAGTTACTTGCAGACAAGAAGGAGATCAACGACCGTAGGGAGTATGAGGCAGTGAGGGCGGATGCGGCAGCGGCCCGGATGCAGGCGGATGCGGCAACCCGGATGCAGGCGAAGCAGGTAGCCCGGATGTAGGCGGAGTAGGACGCATTCCATTTGGAGCACGACGCATTTCGCTCGGAGCAGGCGCCTGGCCAGTGATCCAAAGCCATCCATCACGCTCGGACATTGATTTCATTTTGGCATGTCCGGTTTGTTGAACTATGATTTGCTTTGTTTTGTTTTGAACTGTTGAATTCAGACAATTTGTATCGTATCATCAACGTGCATGGATTGCATGGATTTGATGATCGGCATTTGACGTATGTGGATGTGGGGCGCAACATATGAGGGGCCGACGAGCGTTGTCTGTGGACGCGCCGGCGGGCGTTTAGGGGCCGGATTTGCCAAGTACGGCTATAGATGCTCTTAGAACCATGACTCAACCGAACAGTACATGCACACAGGAAGCAGAGTTAGCTATTTTATTCCTAGTACCAATGGCATTTTTTAATGAGGATGACTCCGGTAGAACTAGCTATGGACAGGGGTGCGTGGAAGCTTGCTATCCATGTGTCAGAATCATAAGTTAGTTGCGAGATCTGATGGGTTTCACCTATAGCCTACCCCCAACTTGTTTGCGACTAAAGGCTTTGTTGTTGTTTTTGTTGTTGAGGATGACTCCGGCCTCTGCATCAGGTTAATGCATACAAACATTTTATTAATTATTCACCAAGACTTTACGAAAAAATACATCAATAAGTCTGAAGCCACCATCTTGACAACATCTGTTGCCATTCCTGTCAACTTGATGAAGTAGTGCGTATTGTCGAGGCCGCCTGCCCAGACGTCACACCAAAGCCCAACATCTAAAACCGGAGGCCTCAACCAAGCCCCATTCACCGGGTCTAGGGCACACACCGGTCCACCGCACGCTGGAGATGCCGCCGACACCGTATTCCACTTATCCATCTTCAGAGAAGGTATCGACGCATCGACCTTACCAGGCTGCCGTCGACGCCACCAAAATGCCAGACAACGCCACCTCCCTATGCACGTCCATCATCACGCATCCGTTGCCGAGACACTGCAGTGCCATGCTGTCGAGACTCCACGTCGTCGGTGCGTCACATGAAACAACACTCCACCGCTGAAGCCGTCTGGTCCCTCGCACCAATGCACACCTCCAAAAATGGCGCCCTTACAGGGGAACGACAAAAGAGCGTTGTCCTCATCCGATCGACTGATCTAGGATTTCCCTAGGAGGTAGCGGATAGAAGTCTGCAGCTTCTCCACGGCGACATGATCAAGAAGGGGACGACACAAAAGAGCGCCACCATCGCGAGCCTTGGCAACTAGCCGGGGGCAAGGTTTTCACCCAGATCTGCTAGACGAACCTCCATCTAGCATTATGTGCATGGGACCGCCACCGATCTCCGCCGCCACACAGGGAGCAGGCCACGCCGGCCAGATCAGATCTGATCGGAGGCCAGACCACCCATGCAGCCAACCCGTCCACTAGGCCCTCCATGCCGCGGCTGCCGATCCGAGGTCAGATGGCCCGCTGCCGCATGATCGGCCGCCGCCCGCCAAGACCCGAACTGTTGGAAATATGCCCTAGAGGCAAAAATAAAATGGTTATTATTGTATTTTCTTGTTCATGATAATTGTCTGTTGTTCATGCTATAATTGTATTAACTGGAAACCGTAATACATGTGTGAATACATAGACCACAACATGTCCCTAGTAAGCCTCTAGTTGACTAGCTCGTTGATCAATAGATGGTTATGGTTTACTGACCATGGACATTGGATGTCATTGATAACGGGATCACATCATTAGGAGAATGATGTGATGGACAAGACCCAATCCTAAGCATAGCACAAGATCGTGTAGTTCGTTTGCTAGAGCTTTTCTAATGTCAAGTATCATTTCCTTAGACCATGAGATTGTGCAACTCCCGGATACCGTAGAATGCTTTGGGTGTACCAAACGTCACAACGTAACTGGGTGGCTATAAAGGTGCACTACAGGTATCTCCGAAAGTGTCTGTTGGGTTGGCACGAATCGAGACTGGGATTTGTCACTCCGTATGACGGAGACGTATCTCTGGGCCCACTCGGTAATGCATCATCATAATGAGCTCAATGTGACTAAGGAGTTAGCCACGAGATCATGCATTACGGTACGAGTAAAGTGACTTGCCGGTAACGAGATTGAACAAGGTATTGGGATACCGACGATCGAATCTCGGGCAAGTAACGTACCGATTGACAAAGGGAATTGTATACGGGATTGATTGAATCCTCGACATCGTGGTTCATCTGATGAGATCATCGTGGAACATGTGGGAGCCAACATGGGTATCCAGATCCCGCTGTTGGTTATTGACCGGAGAGTCGTCTCGGTCATGTCTGCATGTCTTCCGAACCCGTAGGGTCTACACACTTAAGGTTCGGTGACGCTAGAGTTGTAGAGATATTAGTATGCGGTTAACCGAAAGTTGTTCGGAGTCCCGGATGAGATCCCGGACGTCACGAGGAGTTCCGGAGGTAAAGATTTATATATGGGAAGTCCTATTTTGGCCACCGGAAAATGTTCGGGATTTTTCGGTATTGTACCGGGAAGGTTCTAGAAGGTTCCGAAGTGGGGCCCACCTGCATGGGGGGACCCACATGAACGTGGGTAGTGGGGGCAAGGCCCCACACCCCAGGTCAAGGCGCACCAAGATCCCACCTTAAAGGGAATAAGATCATATCCCGAAGGGATAAGATCAAGATCCCTAAAAAAGGGGGATAACAATCGGTGGGGAAGGGAAATGATGGGATTTCTTTCCCCCACCTTTGCCAACGCCCCAATGGACTTGGAGGGCAAGAAACCAGCCCCCTCCACCCCTATATATAGTGGGGAGGCGCATGGGAGCAGCACCCCAAGCCCTGGCGCCTCCCTCCCTCCCGTGACACCTCTTCCTCCCCGCTTGCGCTTGGCGAAGCCCTGCCGGGATCCCGCTACTTCCACCACCACACCGTCGTGCTGCTGGATCTCCATCAACTTCTCCTCCCCCTTGCTGGATCAAGAAGGAGGAGACGTCCCCGCTCCGTACGTGTGTTGAACGCGGAGGTGCCGTCCGTTCGGCGCTAGGATCATCGGTGATTTGGATCACGACGAGTACGACTCCATCAACCCCGTTCTCTTGAACGCTTCCGCGCGCGATCTACAAGGGTATGTAGATGCACTCCCCTCTCTCTCGTTGCTAGATGACTCCATAGATTGATCTTGGTGATACGTAGAAAATTTTAAATTTCTGCTACGTTCCCCAACACGAACGGCCGCGCCTCCTCATGCCGAGGGCCCCGCACCATCCACATGCCGCAGAAGAGAGGCATACCCCCGCCACAGCCATCGCCCCCCGGGCTTAGTTCGGCGGCGTCCCCCGGCGACGACGGACGGAGAGAAGTGAGGTAATGCCCCCGGTGGCTAGGGTTACGGCACCACCCGAGTCGCCTGAGTGGGGAGGGGGGGGGGCAACACAGGGGTCTGGATAGGATGGAGAGAGGATGATGAGAGGGTTTCGGATGTGCTCTCTGTTATGGAGGAGATGGCCGGAGGAGGAAGATCGAGCTGCGGCTGCGGCTGCGGCTGCGGCGGCGGAGCTCCCTCCGGCGTCGGGAGAGGAGCTGCCTCTAAGGGATCCCGATGGCAAAAGCATGCAGTAGGTTTTATCAGTGCCTTCAGGCCTTCTAAATGTCTCTTGATTTCCCACCATATTTTACTATGAATGTCATGCATAAATCCCGAGAAGGGGCCCAGCAGATGTGTGGCTTTGAACGTAGGTGCGGGTGCATCATGGCTCTGCACAATATTTTTGTTTGAGGGAGTCTATTCGTTTTAAGAGTTCTTTGAGGTTGATTTTGTGGGATTCAGCACAAAACAAATAAGTGTAACTGTAGAGTTATCAGGTGGTGAACTCGATAGAAAAGGTTCTTTCTTATTCGTTAGAGGAGTGCTGTTCTTATGAACGAACAAGTTCCAACTTTTGGCCCAAGCCAAGACAAGATGGTTGTGCAATCCTGTTAACGAGAAAAAAAGAGAAAATCCAGCCTATCGCTGGAAGAAGATTGGAATGCGTCCCAAGAGGTGATCGAAGTAAGACCCTGTTCGGAAATCCGCCAGCTCCGCAAAATCCCCGGAGCTGCGGAGCCAGGAAACTGCAGCTCCGCTATTTTTAACAGTAACTTCAGGCCTCCGAACAGAGGAAAACAGCAGCTCCGGGAGTGGAGTTGTGGAGCGGAGGTCCTCCAAACAGGGCCTAAATAGGATAGAAGTCTTTCAAAATGGCCCCCGTGAAAAGGAAAAAACAGTTTCTTATTCTTGGTGGTCTTGCCGAACTCCTTCCCCTGTTAAAAGATTTCTGTTTCAAACCAAGTTGTTATTTCGCTTCTACTCACACAAGAGGAAAACAGGCGCTTGGTTGTCCGTTGTTTTTATTCAAATTTTTAACCTTTTCAACTATTTTACCGATAAAAGCTTTCGCCCCGCTTTATAGATAAAGCAAACCATCAAATTCACAAGGTCCAAACCAAGGTCACAACGCGCTCACACACACAGGCAGTCATAGAACACACGAACACACACCAAGTATAAGAGGATTCTATTGAGGGCACAGCTCAACAAGCTCTAAAGAGAAAAACAAAGGTCAAAGGCGGTAGGAGACGCCTCAAACGAAAATGCATAGGAGCTCTCGGGTGCTACGCCCCCCCCCCCCTAATATTCAAAAAATATTTTGTAATTCAAAAAAGTCAAAAAATCCCGGCAAATTTTATGGAATCAAACATGATCAAGTATTGCACTCATATAAAAAGATTAAATAGGAAATGACTTTTATTGTATCCAGAGACAAAGATTTCCCCAAAAATGCTAGATACAAGTCTATTCATGCTATATTGTCGTCACAAATTTATTTATTTTTGCCCTGAAGTCAACGAGAATTATTCCTTGGCCAAATTTTTTATATGAGTACAATACCTAGTCATATTTGGTTCAAAAATATATCCAGGTTTTTTTGACTTTTTTTGAATTATTAAGTTATTTTTGAATTATTAAATTATTTTTGAATATAGGGGGGCGTAGCACCCGAGAGCTCCTAATCCGCTTCCGCAAACGAAAATGCATACGAGCTCTCGGGTGCTGCCCCCCCCCCCCCCCCCCCACCCCTATATTCAAAAAATATTTAGTAATTCAAAAAAAGTCAAAAAATCCCGGAACTTTTTATGGAATCAAACATGACCAAGTATTGCACTCTTATGAAAAGATTAAATAGGAAATGACTTTTATTGTATCCAGAGACAAAAATTTCCCAAAAAATGCTAGATACAAGTCTATTCATGCTATATTGTCATCATAAATTTATTTATTTTTGCCCTGAAGTCAACGAGAATTATTCCTTGGCCAAACTTTTTACATGAGTACAATACCTAGTCATATTTGGTTCAAAAATACATCCAGGTTTTTTGACTTTTTTTAATTATTAAATTATTTTTGAATATAGGGGGACGTAGCACCCGAGAGCTCCTAATCCGCTTCCCTGACGCAAAGGGCTAATCCGGCTCCGGTGGCAGTGGCGGTGGAGATACCTTTCAACTATTTTCTGGCCACTTAGAAGTTAGAACGCTTTTATGTTCATTATACATTTCATATGCGCACTAGCAATAGTTTAATAAGGCTGTGTACAATAGACCCAAATGCTTTTATGTTGTCTTGTGACCATAAGCTCACAGGTTAACAGGATCTTGCAGAAATGTAGGGAAAGACTGCGTACAATAGACCCCAAAGTGGTCGGACCCTTCTCCGGACCTTGCGCAAGCTGGAGCTAAATGCACCAGGCTGCCCTTTTACTAGCAATAGTTTAATAAGGTTGTTCTTACTTGCATTTCCAGGGTATCAAGGCATATAATTGCAAATGCATCGCCATACAACTCCTACACAAAGCGACCTGGAGTGCATGCTACGTGATGAAAAGGTAGAACCGAAGGCCTTGCCATTATCACTCCTGGAAGATATCAGTAATGGATTTTCTGATGAGCGGGAAATTGGCAGAGGTGGATATGCAGTGGTCTATAAGGTACGGCAACCCTCAACAATCACAGTTTTAACAACAGTTGATTTTGAGATTTTAATTGATACAAGGCTTTCCGAGAATATAGGGAATGCTTGAGAATGGGGCAATCGTTGCTGTGAAGAGGCTATCTAATACACATATGTGTGAGAAAGAATTCCAACGAGAGTTGAATGTCTGATAAAGGTGAATCACAAAAATGTGATACGATTTATTGGATATTGTGCTGATTCACAAGGGTTATTGCGGATGTACGGCAAAGGTTGCTCTGCTTTGAGTACCTGGATAAGGGAACTCTCGATAAGTATATCGCTGGTAAGATCATGTGGCACATAAAGTTCAGTTTGCATATTTACTTTTTAATTTAACAGTATAAGACGTACCATGTGGTATACTACCTGCCATTCAAAGATGTAAGGTTACTAGACTGCCTTTTCTCTTCCCTCTTTCATAGATGCATCTACTGGACTTGACTGGAGAAAGCGCTACCAAATAATCAATGGGATTTGCAAGGGACTACACTACCTCCATCAAAATCAAATTCTTCACTTGGATCTTAAACCTCCAAACATTTTGTTGGATGATAGTATGTTTCCCAAAATTGCGGATTTTGGTTTATCAAGGTGTTTTGATGAAAAGCAAAGTCGCGCTTTTACAACAAACATAGCTGGAACACTGTAAGCTAGCTAAGCCTCTTGAAATCTCATTCTTTTTATGCTATGATTTATTGTATCCACACTTTTCTCATTAACTAATTGGATCAATATTAATTTCATGAAGGGGATATTTGCCACCAGAATTCGGTAGCCATGAAATCACATACCAGTTTGACTTGTACAGTCTTGGTGTCATAATTATGGAGATACTGACCGGAAAGAGGGGGTATGAAGCTGTTGAGGATGTAAGAATAGCTATGACGCATTTCTAAGATAAAGGCTTGATTTTAATTTAGTTTTAAGTTATTATGATTAGTTTCAATACTAATTTTTTCATAGACGTTGTATTGATGGAATCACTCTCTTTATAGTAAACTACACAACAAAACATTTTTAAAAGGTGAATAATATGTAAATTATTGCCACATTACATCATATTTAGGAATGGAAATTGCAATTTTAACATCAGTATAACGTGGTCAATTTTAGCAACAAGAAGTCCACGATGAAACTCAAGTTTTTTTGTAGGATGTTTTTTGATATCCTGCCTAGCATATCAAATAACAAAAGGTCCATATGGACAGATATAGAAACAACTCCAACAACGTTGCAGTGAACTACAAATGAATAAACTGAGTGTAGTCTCTAGAAAAAACCTTGCGAGTACTACTTAAAAATCAAGTGAAAATTGAAGTAAAAATGCCTCGGTATACTTAGTCCATCTTGTAAGTAACTATTTCTAAAAAGAAAACCAGCTATCGGTTGGATGGTTAGGATGGTGGTTTTATCCCTCACCTACGAAGGATCAAACCATATGTTTGACTACTTGTGTCTCGGTACTACGTCTAATTCTTTTAGTCTGAGGCGATGTTCCCATCGATAGCAGATGACTGTGGTAGCTTTGTTGATCTTAAAGCTCCATTACTGGTCTTCAATAGATGTTGCGTGTGTCTTCATACATATGATGTTTTAACAAAACTGGTTACAAAATCAAATCCTGCATGTCTTATTAACGAATGTGAAAGGCCTTATATGTAATGACCAAGTTGCGTGGGCAGTGCAGTATGGACCATCACGTCTCGTTTAAAATTATCTCAAATATTTCAATTGGTTGTCAAAGTACTTTTCCTTAGTTGAGCTAACCGGCACACTTCAACATGGTGTTTTGGCATAGCATATTAAAGCATATTACAATATATAATAATATTTCTTTGAATTTGCAATTCGTAGATACTTGAAAGTTGGAGCATCAGATTGGAGCAATCACAGAAGGACATACAATTGGAACAAATACGAGTATGTGCTGAGATAGGAATAGAGTGCATAGAGTCCAACCCATTGAAAAGACCGGTTACACATCATATAATCGCTCGGCTCCCTGAAACTACGGATGGTCCTATTGGACCTGCCGGTACTAGATCTTCAGTGCCGCAGGTAATGTTATTTGACGAACAAGACATCCTCCATCAACCTTATATTTAAGCGATTGTGTACCCTGGTGTTTTTCAGCTGACCTGAAAATAGTTATTTTCGGGTTGATATTTAGCATCCACTTGAAAGTAGAAAAACTGTCTTTGTTTCACTTTTATTTCGCAGTATGTGGATAAGGTGAAATATGGTTTCTTGTTCTGCAGGTAGATGATCCGCATAAAGGTGCACTTAAGTCAAGCTCTGAGGTGAGTTCTTCCAAAACTTACCTTTTGATCTTAACTACTGATTTCTAGACAAGTAATACTTAAGTGTTCCATTATTTATCATATCCATTAAACCAAAATAAGAGAAAAGGGTCTTCATCGGTTGCATTTTGCGATCCTGATAACAATATATATTACTCCCTCCATTCCTTCTACATGGCATCCTCGTATTTCATGATCTACTTTGACTATTAATTTGACAAATAAAACACTAGCCACGTGTCATAACAAGTATACCATCGCAAACTTTTTCCGCATAAGTATTCTATGGTATAATTTTCAGGCACCTAATTATGTTTCGTTGGTGAAATTGATAGTCAATTTGACCTTAGACTATGAACGTCACATAAAGATGGAGTAATTAGGTATAGCTGCTATTGCAATCTTCTACCAAAACATAAATACCATAATGCAACTAAAATTGCTTATCTTTGATATTAGTAGGCAATATAACCAACATAAGTAAGAGAGGACACTATTTTATTGTTGCGTTTTGCATTGTGGTGGATTCTAATCATCACGTTTGTCCCACCCGGTTTCATGTTTTATAGTTTTTGTTTGACCCGATTTTGCCTACTTTGTTTCCAAATTTTCACAGTTAGTTATAAAATAAGCACAACACATCATAATTCAACAACCACAAACTGAGGCTATAAATATATTGATGAAATGGTCTATATTACAAGCACTAAACAAAAGGACAATGAAATACAGCAACCGGTAAGATGTATACTAGTACTACATAAGACATCATCGTTAATGCAGTAACCAAGTATTTGCGTAGCCTGGTGCCTGGAGATTAGGCATTCTGTGTCACTGGTGTTTTGTACATAGTGTTTGTTTCCTTCTGGCCAGACCCGCTGGGGCTCTTGTACATTTAAACTCCTTAACCGGTCAATAAAAAAGCAAAGCTTTTGCTTCTTTTCAGAACAATAAATCATCGTTAATTCTACTCACAATTGCATATGATTTGTTGGTACCAGAAGTTCCATTTGATAAGTTGGTATATACATCCTAGACGAACACGACACGGGAAATATAGAAGTATGTAATTGTGTGCCTTCTTTTTATTTTTATTGCAGATAAGCTCTGTCTCTGATCTGGCAGATGAGGTGCCATCGATGGCTGTTTCTAAAACATCATCCGACCAATTGTGGCGAATCAGACCACCCAAAGGACTAAGAGAGACGAGCACCAAGGTGAGTTTACAATCAAAAGGTTCTTTTGTTTTTACCAAGAGAGACGAATAAAGATACTCCTTGTGCACTGCTACTATCTGGTATTGTCACTGCTGCTCTTTGTGGTGGTGGTACTGCCATGATAAGTTTGTATATATTGTATTGCATCACATAGAAGTCGAATTGGCCAGGGGCAGATGTATATAGCATATATGCTTAGGGTGTTCATTTGCGATTTCAACTCAAACCGTGGGTTTAATCTGTATTTCTAAAAAGGAAACCTAAATGATAAGTGTCACATGTGTGAAACAAATCAACATGGTCCAAACGTCTCCATTATCATCTATTTTGCCACATCAAACAAATGACATCAGCATAATCTTTTTAGTTTTTTCGGACTTAATTTTTTATCTCTTAATAAAAATTCCGATTAAAAATCCGTTTTCATCATTAAATCCGTCTCGAAACTACATCCCATATTGATATGTTTCGATGACTTTTTTTTGCCCAAAAGTTGCCATGATATTACACTGAAGTTTCCATAGTGTTTACACTAACGTTGCCATGATATATTTTATCTTTTTTTCTTCTATATTTAAACTAGCATTGTATTTCAACTACTTTTCACGGCAAATTTTATTAATTGACCATGGTAATTTTTAAAAACTAACAACGGCAAACTTAATTCATGGATCATGGCAATTTTAATAATTCATGGTGGCAATTTTAGTTTATAGATCATGGCAATTTTAGTATTTTGACCATGGCAATTCTAGTATTTTTGACCATGGAAATTATTTTTTGTATGAACCATGGAAATTTTTTGTGCATGTATCATGGCAAATTTAAGTAATTCACCATGGCAATTTTAGTTTCTGCTTCATAGCATATTTGAGTAATTGACCATGCATTTTTAAAGTAATTGACAACGGATTTATTTTTAATTATGAACCATGTCAAAATTATTTCATGGATCATGGCAAATTTTAGTAATTCACCATGTCAAGTTTAATTTCTTAATTCCTTTTTTTTATAACATGTCAAAAATTACTTTAAACGTAGAAGAAAAAATAGTTGAAATATATCATGACAACTTCAGTGTAAACACCATGACAATTTATGTGCAATAGACATGACAACTTTTGACCGCCAAAAAATATCGTCGAAACATATCGACATGGGATCTAGTTTTGAAGTTCTTGTCGCGGCGAATTTAGTGGTCAAAACGGTTTTTCAATCGGGTTTGTCATTTAAGAGATAAAACATTTTAAAGTTTGAAAACCCAAAAGATTTCCGGTGACATCATCAGTTTACTTTCCTGTTTGAATGCATGTGTGAAAAAAAGGCTGACGTGTCACAATGGATGGCTAGAAGGGCTTGTGGCCCAACCTCTTTCAGCCCACACATGTATCTCTTATCAGGGTCCAAAGGAAAAAGACAAACTCAAACCATGGATCGGTACTTGTTTTGTTATGGTTTACCAGCATGGTTGGGCCTAACGGAAAAAAGTGAACTTCTTCGGTATTCACTCGTTTCCACGGTTTGCATTCAAATTGACTTTGAACACTCCTAACGGCAAGCGACCTCAATCATTTTTAAAAATAAGTGTAAGCAGTTAAATACTTATTCCATCTTGTTTACACAAAAAACAAATCATGTGTGTTTCTGGTTTTGAAGTTCAAATTATTATTTTATTCAAGCGAAAATAAAAAGTCATCCCTCCAAAACAAAGTACTGGTAGAAAATATAGGTTAACAGAAAATGAGGAAGGAAATAGCCGATAGATAGATATATTGGTTTTTGAGATACATGATCAGTTAAAAAAGCTTTGTTTTCGTTTTTGCAGTGAGTTATAAAAGTTGTTTGACCCTTGTACATTGTCCAGATACATGTCTAAACTTTGTATCATCATTTTAAGCTCAGTTGTAGCTTTGCTGAACAAAGAATGCATATAAGCTGGTTAATGTGGAATCTATATAATTATAGTACTTTATTTGTGCTTGACACGCAAAAATTAACATGCCCAAAATTATAGGATTCTTAGTATGGGTTTAAATTATCTATGGAAGAAAACTACTATTGGTATTTATCATAATTACCAAAACAAAGATACTTTTTTCCTTATGTCCCCGAAGTGATCTACAAAAGATGACAACTCAGTGGTTTTACCATGCATGCACTATTACTTCTTATAAACTTGAGAAAAAAAAGTTATAATACACGATTAATATGTTGCTCATATATGTGCACAGGTCACTTTGCTAGTTACCAATAAAACTTTTAGAAAGCAAACTTCTCCACATTTTTCCTCCTCGTCACTCCTATAAAATTACATGGTAACGTAACCTATTTTTCTTCCCAATATTGACCACCTGTTAAACTATGCACAGTAATTCGACCATATAAAAAAAATCGAGAATAAACTTTTTTTGTTGCTATCAGGATTTCTTATTCCCAGGGCTATCAAGTTTCTTGTTGGATCGGACTATGTCAGGTAATCACTCTACATTTCCATTCCAATATGGCATTACTTCTCCAAGAAAACTATACATTCTCAATAAAGAGTTTGACTGTTTACAAAACATAGGTCATTAAACGCAATGTGCATAATATAAACCATATGTGTAGTACATTTACAGATGTGTATCGTGATCACTGACCCAAATGCCAACGACATGATATACATACTATGTATTGTGTCAATGCCTGGTGGTGCAGAGAAGCACCAGCTAGGACTTGTCGAGTCCAGAATTATGATCAATGTGAACAGCACTATGATCAATTAAGTGAGGCAACAATGATAGTTTGTCTTACTTTAAGGAAACGCTAGGGCCTCTTTGATATGAAGGATTTGCATAACAATCGCAGCTGACATGTCACAATAGTTACACTTAGACAGATCTCACACCAAAAACATTTTAAGTGTTCATACTAATTATTAGTTTAACTAGACAATTAATATTATGTTTGATGCTATCACCAGAATATCAATGCTAGTACAATGCAATGGATAGACACACGAGTAGAACCCTATAAAAGATCATTGCCCATGAAAATAACCTTTTTACCATCTTATGTAGACAATTAGTACTACCGGCAACATTCAAAAATCATAAAAATCATAGCCGACATATCATCATATTTTACCCCCGGTGCTCACGCGGAGGGGAGCCGGTGCTCGAGGACCATTGTCACGGTGGGGCACAACCTCCAGGAATGGGCGGGGCAACACAGTGCAAGGGAGGAGGCTGGGAAGCGTGGGCTCCCTACCGGTGGCAGGGGCTGCTCCTGGCGGTAGCGAAGGTGCACGACACGGAAGGTGACGACGGCGTAGCGCGGGTGGGGTGGGGTGGTAGGATTTGGTGGGTTGGCTGGCCGGGTTGGCTCGCACGGTGGGGCGAGTCACCCCCACATGGGAGGAAGTGTCGGTCATGGTATGGAAGAAGACTGATATCATGGGGGTGGATGCACGTCGGGAGAGGAAGGTGGGTGGAGTGGGGTACTTTTTAGGCTTTTGTGGTTCGGTTCAGGCCGGGGTAGGGGTTCGGTTAGGTGTTTTTAGCATTGCCTTTGATGTATAGAATGCACGTTTTTTATGCATAGAATACGATCGTAAGAGCATCTGCAATAGATGATGTAAAATAGGGCATCGAATTGTGGTTCGAGTAAAATTTACATCACCTAAATGTGCATTTTTACATCATCAAAAACCTCCAACTCCAACAGATGTTGTAAAATAGGCACTAGTGCTCCAATTGGTGATGTAAAATAGGGCAGCCGCACATCTGCAGGAGCCGCGACCGCCATCGCCTTCTTCACCTGGGACGAAGCCGCAGCAGGGTCGCGCGGTGGCCGCTTCAAGCCGCCATCATGTGGTTTGCCCGCATGAGCCTTCTTTCTCGCTGGCAGTTCCATTCCGGCGACGGCCACGGGAGGTGGGGCTACAAATCCGCCACGCTGATTTAGGGAAGGCATGGCGGCGGCGGGACCGGCGACAGACACAAAGGCGGACATGGCGAGGTGCACTGGAGCGGCGTTGGCGGCCGCAGGGTCGGAGGAGGTGTCCATGGGGTCTGGCGGCGGCAGGCGGGAATGGGCGTGCGGCAGCTGGGGCTGCGCGCGTGACTGCTCAACTTTTGCTCGAGCGGCCTATTTTACATCGTGCCCTATCCTTCGAGTAATTTTTTTGCATCTACATCATCCGTTGGAGCACCATTTTTGCTCCCCGGTGATGTAAAATATGTCATTTTTACATCTACATCATTTATTGGAGATGCTCTAGGGGTCCTTATAGAATAAGATCTTTTATGTGTCTGGGTGTTTATATTTATGCAAAATAAAGGTCAAAGATAGACCTTCGTAAATATATCATCTTTTAAAATGTTATGTATTATGCAATGAATGGGGGTAAACGAGAGCAGTTTTAACATGGTACCTCTTACCTCCTCTTTTCACATGATATAATAGATGTGAGCCGTTGATTTCCTCGCATTTGTGAGGGCCACCGTGCTAGTTAGGGCAGAATCACCTTTCAACTAGGGTAATGTAAACAACTTTAGGAGTTCAGTGTCAAAACTTAAACAACAGCAAATAATTATAAGTCTCTTCAATAAATAGATTGACACATTGTGATATATAGATAAAAGGTGGCCATGTAGAATAGTCATGTTCATATATGACTAGATGGGCTAAGCTTGAAGATATTTGATCTTCTACCACATCCACTTAACATGCTTTGTGTATTTGTTTTCCAGGACAAATATCCCTGGTGGTACATCTTGCTGTGACGAAGATTGGTGACATTTTACTAGAAGAAGCCACCAAAGGCACCATAGCTAAGCTTTCTGAAAAACTTGCTAATCTGAAGGAACTGCCGGTAAAGATTGAGCAAATAAAGAAGGTACTCACCATGATGAGCAATGTTATAAGGCAGATAGGCAGGGTATACCTCACGGACGACGTTGTCAAGAGTTGGATTGGGGATGTCCGCAAGGTGGCCTATCATGTTGACGATGTAATGGATAAATACTCATACCACCTTCGTCAACTTCAGAAAGAAGGGTTCCTGAGGAAATTCTTCATCAAAGGAACACATTATGCCATAGTTTTCACTGAAATTACAGATGAGGTAGTTGAGGTAGAGAAGGAGATTCAACTAGTTATAAAGATGAAAGAGCAGTGGATGCAGCCCTTCCAGCTTGTCGCTAACCCACTTACTGAGATGGAAAGGCAGCGGTCCCAAGACAGCTTCCCGAAATTTGTCAAAGATGGAGATCTAGTAGGGATTGAAAACAACAGGATTTGGCTAACTAGATGGCTGTACTCTGAAGAGCCAGAGACAGAGAACAACGTGATAACAGTATCGAAAATCTACCCTTGTTTCAAATGTTTACGAACGTGAAAAGATCAACTTCCCTGCACATGCATGGATCGTTGTGTCACAAGTTTACACTGTTGACGCCCTGTTGAGGAAGCTACTATGGAAGATCGGATTTACCGAACAACCATTGTCAGCAGGTATTGACAAAATGGACGTGTATGACTTGAAGAAGGAAATACAGCAGAGACTTGGAAACAGAAAATATTTGATTGTACTGGATGATGTTTGGGAGCAAGATGTATACTGCCAAATACATGGTGCTCACCAGGATATCCCAGGAAGTCGGATCATCATTACGACACGGAAGGACCATGTCGATGGAATTTCTTCTCCCACCCGTCATCTGGAGCTCCAGCCATTGAGTAAGCCTGATGCATTGAACTCTTCTGCAGAAGGGCTTTTAAGAACCAGAAGGATCACATGTGCCCCAAGGATCTTGAAATGGTTGCTACTGCTATAGTGGACAGGTGCCATGGGCTACCTCTAGTGATTGTTACCATCGGAGGCATGTTGTCTTCAAGTCAACGGTTAGACATTTGGACTCAAATGTACAATCAGCTTCGAAGCGAGTTGTCAAACAGTGATCATGTTCGAGCAATTTCAGATTTGAGCTAGCATGATCTTCCATACGACCTCAGACTCTGCTTGTTGTACTGCTGTCTCTTTCCTGAAGGCCACCACATGTCACGTGAAAGCCTTGTGCGACTCTGGGTTGCTGGAGGCTTTGTGCCGAGTAAAGCAAATAACACAGCGGAGATGGTGGCTGAGGGAAATCTCATGGAATTGATCCACTGCAATATGCTTCAAGTCGTGGAGTATGATGAGCTTGGCAGGGTTAACACTTGTAAGTGTTAGATGTGTATAGTCTCTTTTTGGTTTATCCCCATTATATAAGGGGTTTCCTGGACTTTACCACACATGTATATGTATTGGCCTTTGGCCCTCGGTAAAGTAAGTTGTTGATTATCCAACATGGTATCAAATGCCAGGCTAGCCTCTTCCTCCACCCGCACGCTGCAACTCTGTGCGCCTTGTCTCTAGCCTGCCCATCTCCGGCTGCCGTGGACTGTCTCCGGCCATCTCTCCTCTAGTCCCCGGCCCGGAATCGCTCCTTCGTTGCCTTCTCCGTCAGGCAGGAGCTGTCTCCGGCTCGTCCGAGCCTTCTTCCTGCTGCTGCCCCGGTAGTAGCTGTTCTGCCCCGTCGCCGCCGTCAACCCGGCCCAGTTGCCGCGCCGTCGCCGCCCCTTTTCCCGTCCGGCTGCCGCCTCCCCAAGCCCCGCCGTCGCTGCCCCTTTCCCGTCCAGCAGCCGCCTGTCCAGGACCCGTCGTCGCCGCGGTTTGCTACTGGGGAGTTCCCGCAGGCGCATGCTGGGCTCCTCTCGTCCGCTTCGCCCCGAGCGAGCGGCCCTCGGTTGGCCTGGCCGCAGGTGCGAGCGGGCGGCGCCCGATTGGCCTGGCCGTAGGAGCGAGCGAGTGCTCCTTTGCCTCGATCTCGCCCGATCCAGATCCAGTCTTTTTCGTCCGTTGACCAAAAAAAAAGAGAAGCAGAGAAGCAGAAGGAAGACTTCATCATGTCTTCTTCGGGCTATGTCGCCGTTCCTCGGTGCTCGGTGATCTTCGATGGCACCAACTATGCTGAGTTTGTGGGTTTCATGCGTATCCATATGCGGGGCCTTCTGCTGTGGGGCGTTCTCTCTGGCGAGGTTCCGTGTCCGCCCTGCCCTATTGCTCCAGTGGCTCCTGTTCCGCCGGTACCGCCGGTGCTTGCTGCTGATGCTTCTCAGGCTGATCGGGATGCAGCCAAGGCTCTTGATGACACTGCAGTTGATGCCTATGATCAGCAGGTATCAGCATATTCTGATGCTCTTTCTGTCTACCGGGATGATCTGTCTGCTTACACTCAGTGGTGCAATGATGATGCTCGGGCTGCTGCTGTTCTCACTGGAGTGTCCTTCCTCAGTTTGCTTCGGAGTTTATGGGCCTCGGCACTGTTGCAGCAATGTGGTCCTATCTTTGTCAGCGCTATCAGCCCTCTGGCGATGCTCTATACCTCTCTGTGGTGCGTCAGGAGCATGCTCTTCAGCAGGGTGACTCGTCTGTTGATGAGTTCTATTCACAGTGCTCTGCCATCTGGCGTCAGCTTGCCTCACTAAGGACAGTTGTTTGTGGCACTTGCCGTTGCTGTCAGACTACGCGGTCTGACTTGGAGTTTCAGCGGGTTCATGAGTTCTTATCTCGTCTCCGCTCCGAGTTTGAGCCCCGACGAGCTCACTTACTTGCTCGTGGTTGTGTTCCTATTTCGGAGGTACTTGCTAAGCTTCGTGCTGAGGAGACCCGTCTTCGCTCTGCTGGGTTACTTGTGGTTCCTTCAGTGTTGGCCACCCGGGCTCCTGTGTCATCTGCTCGCCTCACTGCTCCACCACTCTTGCCCACTCCTTCAGGGGGGTGAGCCGTCCTCTATGCTGAGAAGAGTACATCGCGCCGTGACACTTTCTGTGGTTACTGCTCCCGGTCAGGTCACCCAGAGTCTGATTGTCGCCAGAAGAAGCGAGACCAGAGACGCTCCCCTTCTAGTGGCCCTCCTGCGTCTTCCTCGACTCAGTCACTCACTGACCAGGACATTGTACGCCTCAAGCGTCTACTTGCCTCCTCTGGCTCCTCGTCGACTGGTTCAGCTGCTGCTATGACTGCATCCCCTTCTACATCACCGCAGGCCTCTACACAGTCAGGTACATCCTCGTGGGTTCTGGATTCTGGAGCCTCCTTTCATATGTCTTCTGATTCTTCTGTGCTGTCTTCTCTCCGACCTCTTGATTCACCTGTTAATGTTCTTACCGCCGATGGCACACCTCTTCCTGTTGCTAGTCGTGGTCTTCTTTCCACTCCATCCTTTTTTGTTCCTAGTGTTTCCCATGTTCCTCGCCTTACCATGAATTTTTTTTCTGCTGCCCAACTCACTGATTCTGGTTGTCGTGTCATTCTTGATACCGACTCTTGCTCCATTCAGGATCGTCGCACCAAGGCTTTGGTTGGTGCTGGGCCCCGGCGCCGTGAGTCAGAGGGCCTTTGGGAGGTTGACTGGCTTTGTGTTCCTTCCGCTGCCACCACTTCTGCCAACTCCCATGCTCTTGCTGCCTCTTCGTCTGCGTCATTCCAGCAGTGGAATCATCGTCTTGGTCACATCTGTGGCTCTCGCTTGTCTTCGTTAGTTCATCGGGGCCTCTTAGGGTCTGTATCTAGAGATGTCTCCTTACATTGTAATGGTTGCAGACTTGGCAAACAGATTCAGTTACCTTATCCTACTAGTGAGTCTGTATCTCAGCGTCCTTTTGACTTAGTTCATTCTGATGTCTCGGGTCCTGCTCCCTTTGATTCGAAAGGTGGTCATCGCTACTATGTTTTGTTTATTGATGATTTCTCTCGCTACACTTGGCTCTACTTCATGAAATCTCGTAGCGAGGTTCTCTCTATATACAAACGATTTGCTGCCATGGTTCGTACCCAGTTTTCCACGCCCATTCGTACTTTTCGTGCTGACTCTGCTGGAGAGTATATCTCTCAGCTGTTGCGTGGTTTTCTCGCGGAACAGGGTACTCTTGCCCAGTTCTCATGTCTTGGTGCTCATGCTCAGAATGGCGTTGCCGAACGTAAGCATCGTCATTTGCTTGAGACGGCTCGTGCGCTGATGATTGCTGCTTCTCCGTTCCACCCCACTTTTGGGCTGAGGCTGTTACTGCATCCACCTATCTCATCAACATTCAACTATCGACTGCTTTGCAGGGTGGTATTCCTCTGGAGTGTCTCACTGGTCGCTCTCCTGACTACTCCGCTCTCCGTATGTTTGGATGTGTGTGCTATGTTCTTCTTGCCCCCCGAGCAAACTGACTGCTCAGTCGGTTGAGTGTGTTTTCCTTGGTTACAGTGATGAGCACAAGGGCTATCGATGTTGGGATCCTGTGGGTCGTCGCTTGCGCATCTCGCGTGATGTGACTTTTGACGAGTCTCGTTCCTACTACCCACGTCCTTCTTCCTCGTGTTTCTCTGTGGACGATCTCTCTTTCCTTCTCCTTCCCGATACACCCTGCTATGTGCCTCCTGTGTCATCTCTTTCTTCGGCACCTCTCATTTCTTCTCCTTCACCACCGATCCCATCTTCTCCATCCTCCTCCTCCACCTCTCCACCATCATGTCCAGTCCGTCGCCCTCTCTCACCGTTCCCTCTCCACTATACTCGTCGCCCTCGTCCTGAGGATGTCTCCCCTGACGCGCCTTCCACCTCTGGTGCACCTCTCCTCACGCCTCCCCCGGTTCACAACCTCCGGGCTCGGCCTCGCCCCTGCCTGATCGCTACTCTCCTGATTGGTATGGTCTCTCTGTTATTGATGAGCCCACTTCCTATCAGACTGCCATGACTCAAACTGAATGGCAGCTTGCGACGGCAGAAGAGCTTGCTGCCCTTGAGCGCTCTGGTACATGGGAGCTGGTTTCCCTTCCTTCCGGTGTTCGCCCCATCACCTGCAAGTGGATCTACAAGATTAAGACACGCTCCGATGGTTCTCTTGAGCGCTACAAAGCTCGTCTTGTGGCCCGTGGTTTCCAGCAGGAGCAGGGACGCGATTATGATGAGACATTCGCTCCTGTGGCTCATATGACCACTGTCCGCACTCTCCTTGCCGTGGCTTCTGTTCGTCAGTGGTCTATCTCTCAACTTGATGTCCAGAACGCCTTTCTCAATGGCGAGTTGCGTGAGGAGGTTTACATGCAGCCACCACCGGGGTACTATGCTCCTGACGATATGGTCTGTCGACTTCGCCGCTCCCTCTATGGTCTTAAATAGGCCCCTCGCGCCTGGTTTGAGCGCTTCGCCTCTGTGGTGACTGCCGCTGGTTTCTTGCCCAGTGATCATGATCCCGCGTTGTTTGTTCACACGTCTCCTCGTGGTCGGACTCTTCTCCTTCTTTATGTTGATGACATGATCATCACTGGTGACGACTCTGACTACATTGCCTTTGTTAAGGCCCGCCTTCATGACCAGTTCCTCATGAGTGATCTTGGTTCTCTTCGCTATTTTCTTGGGATTGAGATCTCCTCGACCTCTGATGGCTTCTACATCTCTCAAGAGAAATATATTCAGGATCTTCTCGCTCGAGCTGCTCTCAGTGATGACCGCACCGTTGTGACTCCTATGGAGCTCAACGTTCAGCTTCGTGCCTCTGATGGTGACCCTCTTCCTAATCCCACTCGCTATCGTCACCTCGTTGGTAGCCTTGTCTATCTTGCTGTTACGCGTCCTGACATCTCCTATCCTGTTCACATCCTGAGTCAGTTTGTTTCAGCCCCCACCTCTGTCCACTATAGTCACCTCCTCCGTGTTCTACGATATCTTCGTGGCACGATCTCTCAGCGCCTTTTCTTTCCCCGCTCCAGTTCTCTTGAGCTCCAGGCTTACTCTGATGCTACCTGGGCTAGTGATCCCTCTGATCGACGCTCGCTGTCTGCTTATTGTGTCTTTCTTGGTGGCTCTCTTATTGCTTGGAAAACAAAGAAACAGACTGCAGTTTCTCGCTCGAGTACAGAGGCTGAGTTGCGAGCCATGGCTATGCTGACGGCTGAGGTGATCTGGTTACGGTGGTTACTTGAGGATTTTGGTGTGTCTGCTGCTACCTCGACTCCCTTACTGTCAGACAGTACTGGTGCTATCAGTATTGCGCGTGACCCGGTGAAGCATGAGCTCACTAAGCACATCGGTGTGGATGCCCACTTCGTGCGTGCTGCTGTGCAGGATCAGACTCTCGCTCTTCACTATGTGCCCTCTGAGTTACTGTTGGCTGACTTCTTCACGAAGGCACAGACTCGAGCGCAGCATGCATTTTTCCTCTCCAAACTCAGTGTTGTTGATCCACCATGAGTTTGAGGGGGGTGTTAGATGTCTATAGTCCAAAGTTTTAAATAGCGCGCTAAGCCTCTTAGCGGCGGACCTCTTCTAAATGCTATAGCACGCTATTTAAAATGTTTTCTCATGTGTTTGGACAAATGACCCTTAGCGCATGACCTTTTTCAAATGCTATAGCGTGCTATAGCGGAGCTATAGCGGGCTATTTAAAACCATGGTATAGTCTCTTTTCAGTTTATCCCCATTGTATAAGGGGTTTCCTGCACTTTACCACACATGTATATGTATTGGTCTTTGCCCCTCGGTAAAGTAAGTTGCTGATTATCCAACAGTAAGATGCATGATATTGTGCGTGAACTAGCTATTTCTGTTGCTAAAGAAGAGAGATTTGCTTCAGATTATGATTACGCCACAATGATATTGGTACAGCAGGATAAGGATGTTCGTCGTCTGTCATTATGTGGATGGAAAGACGACAGAGCAGTGAAAATTCAACTTCCACATCTTCGAACAGTACTGTCACTTGGAGGAACTGTGTCCGCCCCTGGCATGTTGTCATCAATTTTGTCTTGAGTCTATCTATCTTACAGTTCTCGAGCTTCAAGACTCTGAAGTCACTGAAGTGCCAGCATCCATAGGGCATTTGTTCAATCTACGTTACATCGGCTTACGACGCACCAAGGTCAAATCACTCCCCAATTCTATTGAGAATCTTTCTAACCTCCACACTCTGGACATCAAACAAACCAAAATTGAGAAGCTACCACAAGGGATTGTTAAGATCAAGAAGCTGCGTCATCTTTTAGCCGATAAATATGTTGATGAGAATCAGATAGAGTTCCGGTACTTTATGGGAGTGCAAGCACCTAAAGAGCTGTCCAACTTGGAAGAACTGCAAACTCTCGAGACTGTGGTGTCCAGCATTGACCTGGCAGAGCAGCTGAAGAAACTGATGCAACTAAGAAGTGTGTGGATTGATACCATTAGTGCTGCTGAATGTGCAAATCTGTTTGCGACTCTGTCAACTCTGCCACTTCTTTCGAGCTTGCTTCTTTCTGCAAGAGATGAGAAGGAGACACTCTGCTTCCAGGCTTTCCAGCCAAGGATTATCAGAGGACAATGGGCCATGGGGACACTAAATTGCCCGATCTTTCTCAGCCATGGGAAATACCTCAAGTATGTAGCTCTAAGCTGGTGTGACCTTGTGGAAGATCCACTGGGGATGCTCGCACCGCACATGCCGAACCTGGCATATCTGAGTCTTAACCGCATCGGCATGCTTGTCGGAAATACTTTGGTTCTTTCTGCGGGATCCTTTCCCAACCTGAAGACGCTTGTCTTAAAGCACATGCATGATGTCAGTGAGCTAAAAATCATTGATGGCGCTCTTCCCTGCATTGATGGTTTGTACATTGTGTCGCTATCCAAGCTTGATAAAGTTCCTCAAGGCATTGAATCCCTTCGCTCCCTGAAGAAGCTCTGGCTGCTGAACTTGCACAAGGATTTCAGAACTCAATGGGACACTGAAGGAATGCATCAGAAGATACAACATGTTTCAGAGGTTCGTGTCTAGACACGGCAAGTCGGTTCTTTCTGCAGTGGCATTCTTGTATGCTGCATCCAGTGCAAGTGCGTCATACTTTTAACCATTCCAATAAGTTTGCGATTATCGACATCGCCAGCAGCATTTGGTCAGTACTTATATGCTGTAACAAATCTATTCCTCAAAGATTGGTTGTGGTTGGTGTACATTGCCTTCCAGTGGCCTCTGTACCGCATGTGTTTTTTGTTGACCGTGCTTTGTACCATTTGTCTGTTGTTTAAGTTACATGCTGTAGTAGTAATTTCATGTAACCATATGCATTGTTTGTATCGAACATCTTCTATGATTAATCATGTCAAACATTTCATTTAATATCTTGATACCTTTTGATCTATGTCAATGTATCACCCCATGATCTGATTCGCCAAGAGTTAACATTCATACATGGGTACACTGTCTTTTGATCCCCAAATTTCAGATCAATAAGATCTCTATCTTGTTTTTCATATTTTTTTCAGCAGCACTTTTTTTGTGGGGATTTTCAATAGCACTTCTGTTTGTGAATTTCGCAGGTGTTTAGGTCTGCCAATTTAGCGGGGCTAAACTAGTAGTAGTATCATCTTGGTTCGTCTGATATGTTGTGTGATACACTAGGAAAAAGGAACGCAAATTACATGTACTCCCTCTGTAAAGAAATATAAGAGCATTTAGATCACTACTTTATTGATCTAAACGCTCTTATATTTCTTTACGGAGGGAGTACTTTTTATGAATATGTGTTTTCCGTTCAGAATATGGAGTAGAAGACACTTTCTGTCGACCTTGATACATCGTCTTCTAAGATTGATATATCAGGCGATTTTTTTTTAAAGATACAAGCATTGGGTGGAAAAACCACATTCTTCTGGAGGATGGGAGACCCAACGGCTCTCGTACGGATAGGCGACTCGGGAGGCGACTCCAGAAGCGATGGCGCACGTGTGCCTGGCGGGACCGTGGAGGCGGACGGCGGATGGACGGCGGTGAGGCCAGCAGAGGGGCGAGCGCGGCGACCGCCGGGCGGCTCCCAGGACCGGTGTCTCCCTCGGGCAGCAGGTTCTGGGCGCTGGCGGGTGACGACTCCGACGAAGAAGAAGAAAAGGAAAATCAGGTAGGCAGCCAGGTGAGTGGAGGTGTTTCGCCGAGGCCTCGCGAGGCTTGCTCGGTGGGTGACTTTGTCGCCCGTGCGGAGGAGCTTGGGGGCTCCTTCAAGGCCGGCCGCCGGCGTGCTTTTGCACCTGGTGGTCATGGCTGCCGTCGTCTGGCGGCGCGGATCTGGAGACCGCCCAGTGGTGCGGATGCAGGCCCAGAGGGCCGCTCGTGCGTCCTGGCGGAGGCGGGGCGGAGTGGCCAGGAGGTGCTGCTGCCTCCCTCGGCCGCTGCGAGCTCGTCGGCGCTGACAGGGGTCGGCGGCGGCGGCGGGGTAGTCCCTGCCAGGGAGACGCGCGCTCTGACTAGGGTTCCGTTGGCTCGGGCTGGTGGGCCTGTTTCCTGGTTGGGCCCGGAGGAGTGGCCCAGTCTTCCTTCGCTTGGGCCAGGGGGCCCAGCCGTGGCTTTGCCCATCACCCAGTCTGGTTCGGTGCAGGGGTGCGAGCCAGCTGTTGGACAGAGCCTTCCCGGGCCGCTGGTCACGTGTGCCCATGCGGTCAGGCCCAGGCCCAACGCGGAGGCGGATGCGCGGCTGCCCCTCTCCCCTTATAAGTGGCTGTGGCTGCCGAGGGGTGCCCTAGATCTCACTTCAGGGTTTCCAGCATCCTCCTCGCAAGTGCGGCGCTTTGGGCATCTCGCTCGTCGCCTGGTTCGCTCCGCCCCCCTCCCCACTCGCGAGCTCGTTCACGGCCGTGGTGCGGATGGGATCCCGCGCTGACCGACGCGCGGAGAAGCCAGCCTTGCCGCCGCTGCATCCGGCGGCTGAGCGTCAGCGCGAGCTCGATCTCCGAGTGCAGGCGCAATCCAAGATGTTGGCGGGCCTGGCGGAGGGTGGTGGCTGGTGGCCGCCTCCTCCATGGTGGCTCGCTGAACAAGAGCGGAAGAAGCAGGAGGAGCGCGAGTGCAAGAAGGAGAAGGAGGAGTACAGGCGGTGGGGGCTGGAGCAAAAGAAAGAGCTCAAGAGGAAAGAGATCCAACACCCTCTCTGCGGCGAAAGGATCGGGGATCCCTATGCCAAGAAGTAGAAGCAGAAGGGGGGAGTTCGGTGGAGCCCAAGCATGCGCCGCTGGCCTTGATGGCTGGGCCGTCGGCTTCTAAGGGTTCGGCGGAGGCGCCCATTCCAGTGGAGGAGACTGACGGGCCCGAATGCTTCAAGTGTGGCCGGGTTGGCCACTAACAGAACATGTGCTCGTTCAAGCCGCTGTGCGTCGTTTGCCATGAGGAGGGCCATGCTTCGGCTCACTGTCCTTCGCAGGGGCGGCCCTTGATGCTGCAGATCATGGGCAATGCCATCCCCGGTGAAGGCTTCTTCTGCCTGCCTTTCGTGAAGACGGAGGGTGAGGAGGTGTGAGCCCAGCTAGTAGCGGATGCGGCAGTCATCTCCGCGTCGCCCGGGCTGCTGTCGGTGCCTATCCTGGAGGCGGAACTCCCCCACCTCTTCGAAAGGGTATGGGACTGGCAGGTGACGGTGATTGGCGACAACCTATTCTCGGTCGTCTTCCCCAACAAGGCCATGCTGCGGATGGCGACCCACAGCCGCAAGCTCTTCCTCTCCCTCAACAACATCATGGCCGAGATCAAGGAATCTCTCCCGGAGGAGCCCAAGGCAGAGATCATGCCGGATGTGTGGGTTATGCTGTGGGGCGTGCCTCCCAAGCATCGCCGCGTGGACCGCCTCATGGCCGGGACCATCATGATTGGCCGCCCCATGGAGGTGGATGAGGCGTCGCTGGCGAGTCTCGGGCCGATGAGGATGCGCTTTGCATGCCGCTCTCCGGCCAAGCTCCGTGGCTACGTCCAGATCTGGTTTAACAGCGAAGGCTACACCATTAGGATGGAGGCCGAGACGGACGGGCCTCAAGGTGTTGTGCCCCCTCCCCCTCCCCCCGCAAGCTTGGACAAGGGCCCGGATGGCAAGGACAAGGATCATGACATGAGCTTGGGCGATGATTCGATTGACACGGCGTCGTGGGACAAGTTGGGTCTCAAGGACAAGGACACGACGACCGTCGCTCCTAAAGGGGGGGGGTTGCGACTGACATGGGGGAGCGGGGGAGCGCCATGTTGGCGTGGGCAGCAACGAGACGGCCTTTAATCAGTATGGCTCCAACATGTCGCTCGGCTTCGACACGGACAAAGGCGTCTCGGCATCCTGTGACTCGGGGGGCCGCTCAATGCTCATCTCTCCGGTGGCTGCTGGCGTGGGTGGGGTGCGCGTGCTCGAGGCGCGCTCCCCTCCACCTTCATCTGCGGTGGGCGGCGTCAGCTGCGGGAAGCGGATCCCCAAGAAGATGGCGGGGCGCAAGACTCCTACGGTGGCGCCGGCGAGCCCCCCGACGGCGAGTGCGGGCACGCCTGTCTCGCACAGGTAGGTGGTGATGGTGCTGGCTTCCCCTGGAGGCCAGGCTGGCGGGACTACGGCGACCGCTCCTCCCCCCCCCTCGGATGCGCTCCGGGCGGCGGTGGCCAAGACGGCGCCCATCTCCACTGCCAAGCGTTCCAAGGCGGTGGTGGCAGCGCCATCGACTCTGGAGTGGGCCAGCTCGCGCTCCAAAGGCGCCAAGGGCAACCTTCCCTCGCTGCAGCGCGCCCAGCTCCTTCTGGCGCAGAAGAACATGAAAATTGAAGGTAATCCCCTGCCCTGTTTCACTATTTTCGACGAGTACTCAGATGAGCGATTAGGTGGGATCTTAGATGATTGTGGAGTAGACATGTCGAACAAGGGCGAAGCACGCGAGCTTCTTTCTCTCCTTTGTTCGAAGGAAATCGCGCAGGCAGCGCTTGCCCAGGCCGCTGCTGCCCGCGTGGCGCCATCGACAGACGAAGCAGGGGCTTCTCTGGGGATCGTTGTGCGGCCCGTCCCCCCTCAACTCGTTGTCCTGCCAAGACACGGCGTGTGGTCAAAGCGGTTACCGCGAGGGGTATCCGTCTCCGCAATCGCATAATCTAATGCGTTTCATTTTCTGGAACATTCGTGGCTTCGGCCACGCTGGGAGGCGGACCCAGCTGAAGGAATACATTCGCGAAGAAGGTATCGATGTAGTGGGTTTACAGGAAACCATCAAGGTGGAATTTCTCCACCAGGACTTTTTGGCTATCGATCCTTTGGAGCGTTTTGCGTGGAATTGGGTTCCCACTGTGGGCCACTCTGGGGGTCTGCTGCTTGGTGTCAACCAAGTTTGTTGCGAGGTTTTGACGTGGGATGTGGGCAGGTTTTACATCTCTTCACACGTTCGCCACCGCGCGACCCTGTGCGAGTGGGAGGTCATTGTGGTATATGGCCCAGCCGACCACTCCCGCTCGTAGGAGTTCCTGGGGGAACTCCAGGTGAAGGTTGCGGCCTTGGGTGCGCGAAATTTGCCACTACTGGTAGGTGGCGATTTTAACTTAATTCGCTCGGGAGCGGACAAGAATACCGAGATTATTACCTGGACAAGGGTGTCCATGTTCAACAATGCGATTGCAGCAATGGCCCTTAGGGAAATGGCTCGAGTAGGGGCTCGGTATACTTGGACCAATAAGCAGTTAATGCCGGTTCGGTCGGTGCTTGACCGGTTTTCATGTCAGCGGAGTGGGAAGTTCTTTTCCCCCTTTGCTCCCTACAAGCCGAAACCAGGATTGGATCGGATCATATCCCTCTAATCCTCTCCTCAGGGAAGGACAGGTTGAAATGGAATCCTCGTTTTTTCTTTGAAACTGCATGGCTCGAGCCCCCGGGTTTCGATCAAATCTTTCTAAACAAATGGGCGACATGTGTTGCCCGGCTCGGGCTGCAACGTGGGCCTATGGAGTTCTGGATTGACGTAGGGGCGGGCATGCGCGCGGCTCTCAAAGGTTGGGCGGCCAACCAGGGCCGCGAGGATAAACTGCTTCGAGCACGCATGACCGCGGAGTTGGCTCGGATGGACGCGATTGCCGACTCACAGGGTTTCTCGAAGTAGGATTGGGCTCAGCGTTACGCGCTGGAAGCCCAAGTCGAGGCACTCCTTAGGGCAGAGGAGGAATATTGGCGTAGGCGTGGTGGCATCAAGTGGACGCTGAAGGGAGACGCGAACACCAAGTACTTCCACGCCTACGCTAATGGCCGGCGACGTAAGTGCGCCATCCTGAGATTGCAATCTGAGCAGGGGCTCCTTTTGCGGCAAGAGGATATCGTTAGCCACATCTACGACTTCTACATCCAGCTGATGGGCCCCACGTAGGAGCTGCGCGCTAGGCTGCGGGTAGACGTCTGGGATCCCGTGCTGCGGGTCTCGGACCAAGAAAACGAGGGCCTGGGGTTGGCCTTCCTCCCTCAGGAGATTAATGTGGCGGCTCTCGGGATGAAATCAGACACTGCCCCGGGCCCTGATGGTTGGCCGGTGGCGATGTTTAAGCGCTTTTGGCCAGTGCTTAAGGGGCCTATCTTCGACGTGTGTAATGGTTTCATGCGGGGTTTCGTTGATATCTCACGCCTGAACTTTGGGGTCCTTTCTTTGATCCCCAAAGTTCAGCATGCGGATTGTATTAGACAGTTTAGGCCCATAGCGCTCATTAACGTTCCGTTTAAAATTTGCTCTAAGGCTTGTTCCACGCGTCTCTCTCCAGTTGCTCATCGTATCATTAGTAGGAGTTAGTCGGCCTTTATCCGAGGTCGCTATATTCTGGAGGGGCCGCTCGCCCTTCAGGAAATAGTTCACTCGCTCAAACGATCTCGCCAGCCAGCCATCTTACTGAAGCTGGACTTCGAGAAGGCGTATGACCGCGTGAACTGGGATTTTCTCCGACAAGTTCTCCTGGACAGGGGTTTCACGTCGGTTTGGGTTCACCGCATGATGCAATTGGTCTCGGGGGGCCAAACTGCGATTGCGGTGAACGGAGAAGTAGGGAACTTCTTCCGCAACAAGCGTGGGCTTCGTCAAGGGGACCCTGCCTCCCGCTGTTGTTTAATTTCGTGGCCGATGCCCTGGGCGCCATGTTAGATAAAGCCCGTGCGGCTGGCCACATCAGGGGAGTGGTCGGTAACTTGATCCCGGGGGGTGTGTCGCACCTGCAGTACGCGGACGACACACTCCTTCTCTTCGAACCGGACACGCACAGTATCGAAACTGTTAAGGCCATCCTCCTGTGCTTTGAGCTTATGTCCGGGCTAAAAACCAACTTCCACAAGTGTGAAGTGGTGTCCATGGGGATGGACGTGGCTGAGAGTCTACGTGTAGCCAACCTGCTTAATTGCAAACTTGGGAAACTACCGTTTACTTACCTAGGCCTCCCGATCGCTGAGAAAAAGTGCTTGATTTCAGATTGGGAACCTCTCTGCAATAAGGTGGCGGGTAGAGTTTGCCCGTGGAGAGGGAGATTTATGTCTTCAGGGGCAATACTAATCTTAACCAACTCCAGCCTATCGTCCCTACCTATGTTCGTCATGGGGCTGTTCCTGTTGGCTGATGGGGTGCACACCAAACTTGACACCCCTAGGGCCCGCTTCTTTTGGGAAGGGGCTGGGCCGAAGAAAAAATACCATATGGTAAAATGGCAGGCCGTATGCCGGCCCGAAGCTCAGGGGGGCCTTGGGATCATCAACTCTAAGTTGATGAACATTGCAGTCATGTGTAAATGGATTTGGAAGCTGTCTCAGGGCGAGACTGGCCTCTGGGTGGATCTCCTTCGTGCCAAATACTTCCCTAATGGGGATTTTTTTGAGGCCGAGAATCACGGCTCACCATTCTGGAACTCCATCCAAACCTTAAAACCGTACTTTGCCAGAGGGGCGAAATTTACGGTCAATAACGGCCGCTCCACGGGATTCTGGCTTGACCTATGGATTGGCCCCCAGCCTCTCTGGTCGGAGTTTCGCGATCTCTATTCCATGGCGGTGGATCCCCAACTTTGATTGCCACGGCCTTTAGCTCCTCCCCGCTGGCAATATACTTTAGAAGGGAGCTCTCGGGGCCTGAGGCGAATAGTTGGGATCGCCTGCGGGCCCTAATCGCCGGCGTGCACCTGTCTACTGCCGCGGACATGGTGTCATGGAGGTTAACGGGCTCTGGTAAGTTTTCTATTAACTCTCTCTATAGAGAGTTGGCTCGCGGTCCTGCCCTTCAGGCTGCCTCGGGGCTCTGGAAGGCCCTCATTCTGCTTAAAATCAAGGTTTTCCTCTGGCGATTATGCCAAGATCGCCTTCCTACCTCCATCAACGTGGCTAAACGTAATGGGCCGGCCAGTGGGCCATGCGCACTTTGTGGTGTCCCGGAAGACGCGGATCACGTGTTCTTCCGGTGCCCCCTGGCGCGCTTCGCCTGGAGCGCGGTCCGCGAAGCTGCGGGCGTGGATTGGGATCCATGCTCCAGCTCCGAGCTTGTGTCGTCTCTGTCCTCGGTTCAGGGCTCCTCCCGCCGTATAGTGTGGACTTGTGCGGCCGCAATGTTGTGGGCCTTATGCCGTACTCGTAACAAGTTTCCTATTGAGGGTGTTTTCTCATCTCACCTAGCTGACGTAATCTACAAATGTATCATTTTCTTACAGCAGTGGGCGCCGCTGGTAAGGCATCAGGACGCCGATCTCCATCGCCATGCACTAGCCGCCTCCGCCTCGTCTACTCGGCGTCTTGAGCACCGTTGTCTGCTACCTAGGGATGTGTAGCTCCTTTTGGAAGTGTTTCCTCCGAGCGCTCTTTTGCTGGCTGGCAATGCCTTGTACCGCACTTTACCTTCTGGGCTGGTTGTTTATGTGTTGTTGGGTTCCTTGACTTGGCTATTAGTTATGTGTACGCTGCCTATGTTGTGGGCTTTATTAGTTTAAAGCCGGACGCTCCTGGCGTCTTCGTTCTAAAAGAAAAAAGGCGATATTTTTTCTTGCTCCAGTTAAAGTCCCTGCTTCAGAGGCCAGGAGCCAAAGCTTGGTAGGAGTTCAACAAGGGTGCGCTTTGCTAGAGGATACAATTATCGATCATCTTTTCCGCTTAGTTTGGACACTAAAAGTTTTCTTTGGCAGCAATATATTTCTTCCCATATGAAAAAGAAATCGATTACAAAAGGCAATACTTAGCTGGATATCAGCAGAATTCAGAAGTCAGAACATCTTCAGATGTTCACATGCAACTGCAGCCACTGAAGGGAGACCTCGAGTTCAACTTCATAAAACGGATCCTCGTTTGAAGAGCATCAACTTGCACTAGCACAAATATGGAGAAGACCTACAGGGATGTGGATCAATAGCGTAGGAGATAAGATTCACCCTGCAAAAAAAGAGAGAGTAGGAGATAAGAGTTGTACTCCTAGATGGTAAAGTGATGCAGAGGCCAGCGGTTTCAACCTCCTTTTCGAAAAAAAATGGCAAGCTGATGGTAGGCTCCTAGAGATGCAACCAAAACATAAGACAACTCCAATGAGAATCAATTGTTTTCTATATCCACCGGAACTGGTTCAATGTGAATTGCTAGCCAATAATGTTATTCCTAGGTGGCATCTTCATACTGCAGTATCGTGCAGTGCAGAAATCAGCATTTAAGTATGATCTCCTAGTTTTCCCGCAAAAAAAAAGTATGATCTCCTAGTGTTTTGTTCTATCAAAACTTCTGTTAAAACTGGAAGGAGTGTAATTCAGGGGTACGCTATCGTATTATCAGTTTCTGAAAGTATATGAAAAATCTGAAAACCCAATGTTTAAGTGCATACGTAACCTAGACAAGGAAAAAGAAAGTCGATCTAATCGCTCAAGCTAAGACAAGCAAAAGTTGATGCTGCCCTATGATTTTTTCCCTATTCTATTTTTTTTGTTTTACTACTGCCTTTAATTGGCAAAAACTGTGTGGTTCGATTTCGGCATGTCATGCCGTACTAGCAGTGGTGTAGTATTACTGCATGAGTGCCAATTCACAATGAAATTTGGAGCTGTGAGGTGATCACCAACGTATCATCAAAACACGATACAGAAGCAAGGCGGCTGAAAGATTCGCATTAGCCAAGGCCGAAACTATGAACACGCTACAGAGGCCTTAGTCCAAGACTCCGAGCGGAATCGAATCAAATAGGAGTATAGGACGCCGCCTAAACTACAACTAGTACAGGAAGTTACCGAATAAACTTATCAGCCCGTCAGCCGGCGCCTACAAGGTTGAGCACGGTGAAGGGCGCCCACTGCTCGCCGCCCAGGCTGCCGTCGCCCTGCGGTTGCGGCGGCTAAAGCATTGAGTATGTTTTGGGGGAGATCATATCCACTCCAGTACAGTAGTACTAGGTTTTCTTTAGGCCAACAAGGTTTTTTTTAGGGAACTTTAGGCCAACAAGTTAGAAAAAAAGGATGGCACCCTAGGGCAATTTTCACAATTTTAACCTGTGGATGAAATCATTTCACAAAATGAGTTGCCCCTAAAAAAATTTCACTCAGCTGACCTTTTTGAATGGCGCCTGACACGGAGGCGCCACACCCTACGGTGCAACGCCTAGCACGCGGGCGTTGCACTTCTGTCCAACGTGGCAGCCCCGGGGCCCGCACCCAGCAGTGCAGCGCCTCAGAGCTAGACGCCACACATGTAATGTGCAGCGCCTACTCCGTAGGCGTTGCACTGTCTGTTACTAGTTGGCTGGCTGGCCCCACTCCCCCATTCCCCCCACACACACCCCAACCCCCAAACCATCCCCACCCGAGATTTGTCCCCTCTCCCCCTCTCAAATCCTTCTCCAAATTTTCCAAATTTGAACTCAATCCCTCCCTCAAGGTAATCTTCTCTGATCCCCTTGTTTTGATCCAAGAAATGTTAACAAATTGCTCATTTCCTATGATTAGCGTTGTTAGTATGTTAGGGTTATTCTTGTGGGTGTTCTAATGTTGGTGCTAGGGTTAGGCTTGTTAGTATGTTAGGGTTAGGGTTATGGATGTTGTTATGTTATGGCAAGGGTTAGAGTTAGGGTTGTTATTTCATATCTATGTTAGGGTTTGTATTCCGTGTTAATCCTTGGATTAGTACTCATGGAAGAAATGTTACGTTTTGTTGTTTGAATGCTTATAGGGATGGGAAGAACATGTGTGTTTGTTCATCATGGGGACAAAGACGCCTTCTTGAAAGGCAATATTGAACCGGACCCGGATGAGCTTGACATGGTGTTTGATAATAGTCCTAACTATGCGGACCTCTTGGAACAAGTGAGGAAAGATTTGAATTGGATGGACCCTAGTGATATCGTTGAGTTGGAGGGAAGGCATAATGTTGGTTTTGGAATGCACATCCATTGGAAGACAATGCGTGTGAACTCGGAGCAATGTTGGGTTGCATACAAGGAGACGGTGGCCGAATCACTAAACAAGGCTCTTGAGTTATTTGCAACGAAGAAGGTTGATTCAAGTTTGCATTTGGACTTGAACCGAAACCCCTCCCCTTTGGTTGCTAGTAGCCCCCCACCCTTGAACCGAGATGAAATTGTTGAACCTCTTTTGACCCAACAAGTGAGGCCAACATTGAGCCCGTTTCCAAACAACTAAAATGAAGCTTTGCAAGAGGAGAATGATGAGTATGCGGACGATGACAATGAAGTTGATCTCCATGACAACAATGTGGGTGATCTCGACAAATATCATTTGCAAGAGACAATGGACCATTCCAACCCTTATTCCCGTGGCTATGCATCAGATTCGGATGACGAAGGTCCTGATGAACAAGTTGATGAGGAGGGTTCACGGTGAAGGAGGCCGAAGCTTTCGAGAAGGTATTCGGGCGGGATCATCGGACTACATTGTTCAAGGATGTTAGTCTCGCGGATGAAGCCATGGTAGATGGTGGCCAAGGTATATCTCTTGGGGTTAGGCCAAGATTTCAACTTGATTTGGAAGACGGCAAGAACGGTATTTCTCGCGGGTCTAAGTTCGAAACCTTCTTGGAATTGAAGATGTGGCTCGACAACTACTCGGTTACGCATTATCGTCCACACAAGGTGGTGAACTTGGACGTCAATGTGCGCTGCACTGTTTCATGTGAAGATGAAAAATGTCCGTGGATTGTGCGTGCAAGACCATGGAAAGGAGGTCCCACTTGGCACGTAGTGAGTTGTGTACCAACTCACATGTGCCGAGGCAAAAGGGTGGATGGCAAGGTTGTGTCCCAAGACCACAGACAAGTCACGTCCGAGTTCATCGCTTACAGGCTCTCCAACTCAATATCCACACTTCCAACAATGAGCATCCAACATGTCATGGACCTTGTGAAAGCCATCTTTCATTACAAGGTGAAATACGGCAAGGCATGGAAGGCGAAGCAAGCCGCATTTAAGATGTTGTATGGTAATTGGGAGGAAGCATACAACCGAATCCCTAGGTTGTTGTTAGCCATGGCCGCCACAAACCCGGGCATGGTTCATGTGGTCAAGCCTCATGGGGAAAAAACAACGGTTCATGACGGAAGGAAAGTCCGAGTATTTGGCCGTGCATTTTGGGCGTTCGGGCAATGCATGAGGGCTTTCGAACACTGTAGGCCGGTCATCACCGTTGATGGCACGTTCTTGACCGAACAATACTAGGGCACCTTGTTGGTTGCGATAGCAAGTGACACCAATAACCAGGTGTTGCCATTGGCATTTGCTTTGGTTGAGGTGGAGAACAATGACAACTGGGAGTGGTTTTTGCGTCTTTTGAGGACGAAGGTGTTACCCGCTCAGAGGGAAATTTGTGTCATATCGAATCGGCATCAAGGAATTCTTAACGCGGTGGAGATTGACATTCCCGGTCATGATCCGTTGCGCCATCGATGGTGCATGAGGCACTTTTGTTCGAACTTCTATAGGGCATGTGGCCTTAAGGAGTTGGCTGATGATCTTCAAGATTGCTGTCTCGCTTTCTCCGACAAGCGGTTCACCAATTTGTACAACAAATTGCTCGCACACAAAAAACTTGATCCCGGGGGTCAAGACTTTCTCAATAGGCACATTCAATACCAGAACAAGTGGGCACGTGCTTTTGATGAAGATGGCCGGAGATACGGTCAAATGACAAGCAATATGGCCGAATGCTTCAATAGGGTGCTCAAAGGTGCACGTGCATTACCCGTGACGGCAATAGTTCAATACACATTTGACAAGATGAATGCGTACTTTCTAAAGTACTCAATGGAAACAAACAGATAGCGGGTTAGAACAAGCGCAAGTACAACTATAAGTTCCCACCCAAAGTTGATGAATGGTTGGAATTTCAATCACGGAAGGCAGACTCACAAGAAGCTATACTATATGACAATGAAGATTGGAAGTACGAAGTGAAAGTGCCAAGAGGAACCAAAAACAATGGCCGCCAACATGGAGGTCGGGCTTTCAAGGTCTCATTAACATGGTGTGATTGCTCTTGCGGGAGGCCATTGTTACTTCATCTCCCATGCTCACACTTGTATACCACTGGTCGCATTAGGAATGTGGACGTCAATCACCCCCTCACCGTGAGGGAGTCGGAGTTCTCAATCATGACGGTCAAGAATACATGGGCTCCCCGCTTTCACCCATACTTTGACCAATCACAATGGCCGGAGTACCAAGGACTTCAACTATGGCCGAATCCGGAGTTGAAGGTTGTTAAACGGGGTAGACATAAGACAAAGCGTCTTCGAGGCAACATGGACGGATGGGGCAATGGTGGCCGCCGCGAATCGGGCAACGACCAATTCCAAGAGCCTCATGAGAGCTCCCATTGTGGGAAATGCAAAGGTCATGGCCACAACAATAGAAAATGTACCAAACCAAGAAAGAGGTCAAGGACAAATGATGCAAGCACAAGACAACAAGGAGGTACACACGGTAGCCAACCAAGTGGTAGCCAACAAGTGCCAAGGCAAACAAGTGGTAGCCAACCAAGTGGTAGCCAACAAGTGCCAAGGCAACCAAGTGGTAGCCAACAAGTGCCAAGGCAACCAAGTGGTAGGCAACAAGTGCCAAGGCAACCAAGTGGTAGCCAACAAGTGCAAACGCAACTAAGTGGTAGCCAAAGAGGATCTAGGCAACAAAGAGGGAGGCAACTAGCACTACAAAAAAATACACTTCCGTGATGATGCGTGTTTGTCACAGTAGGTCACGTTTTCTGTCATGCATGTACATCCATGACGATTTTATGACAGAATCAAGATAGTCATACCTGTGCTGTCGTAGAAGTGTTCCATGACATTACCAAAATTATCATCACGGAAGTGTCCACTTCCATGATGATAAATCGCGCGTAATAGAAGTGCTTTCGTCAAGGGTGACCGACACGTGGAATCCACCGTAACGGGTCGCCGTTAAGCTAGCGGGTCCGCTTTTGGATCTGATAACCCGTTAACAGCCTGGACCAATGAGGATTTTCCACGTGTAAAATTGTCATTGGCCGGAGGAAACACGTGTTGGCTCACCGTTGGGACAGATGTCATCCATTCATTGGACAGGAGGCGCCTATGATAGGTCGACACGTGGCACGGCCCAACAGAGGCCCATTCCGGTGAAAAGGCCGGCCCATTTGACTTGGTCAAAAGGTAATGGGCCGGCCCACGGAAAGCCTGTTAACGGCCTGTTCGTATATAGCCCATTTACGACCCGCTAACTCCCGACCCGTTACGGCCTATTGGAATTAAGCCCGGTAGCTTCATTTGGGCCGTCCAATATGATTCCAGCCTATTGTAACTTCCGTCCCATGTATGGCCCATGATGTCTTTCGGCCCATATGAGGCCCTTTGTAACTCTGGGCCCATTAAAGGCCCGAGATGAAACTGGCCCATAATGAACAGTGTATCGCTTTATACCCATTAATGACCCATTATTCCATCGGCCATTTCCAGCCCGTGTTAACTTTCGGCCTTCTAAGGGCCCATTTATTCTTGGGCTCATTTCTAGAATTCGTTTAGTTACGGTCCGTTACTGGCATGTTTCGTTTGTGGGCCAAATTCAACTCGTGGTTACATTCTGCCCATTTGTGGCCCGTTAACCCGTTGGGATGTTTTCATAGCGTTATCAAATATGGCCTATTAACGGCCCGTCATGGTAGTATGACCCATGTTTGGCGAAATGATTATACGGCCCATGTTTGGCCCATGTTTGGCCCAAGTCTTCTATTGCCAAGTAGTACATTATAAAAGCATCAAACAAACATATATCTATGTCCTATGGTCACTGCATTGTCTTGCCAAATCAAAATAGAGACACGGTTCAAATCATATCAGTTCAAGAGAAAGCAGCACTGAAAGAATACAAAGCGTGGGAAACTACACGGCACAATAAGATTTCAGATGAGTACCACGGGTCTACATGTACAACAACACTATTGGCCCTATTGTGATGCTAGTAATGTGCATGATATGAGAAGTCAACTGTATACACAATTGAAATTGAAATCAACGGAGCTATTTATAAGAGCAAACCTGTTAAAGAAACATGCGTAAACATACCTGTTGTGCCATTGGAGTTTCCATTGGATCCTTCAATTAAAAAATAAGTTTGTACGAGTAAATACAGTGATACAAGAGCAAAGCAGTATGCACGATAGCAATGGAATCTTAAATGAGAATAGTTGTTCTTCAGGTTTAAGCACTTATTCTACATGAACAGAGTACAGTAAGACGCAAGCATATACTCAGGACCTTACCACATTCTTGGTTCGGGACCAGTACAGAACAAGGCGTTCCCAGTCATCGTCCAGTAAATGTGACTCAGGAGAACGTAAGGGAATTTGATGAGTTTCTTTGCCAGTGAAGTACGTTTTCTTCAGGTAATTCCGATACTGCCACCAAACATTCTTGAAGATAGCAGAGCTATTAGCACAGGTTACCTCACATCCTGAGTTTCCAAATCGGTCCTTCTCTATAGAGAAAAATGGGAAAATTTGCTGTATTATAACCATCATGGAGGTAGAATGTATGGGACAAATCAAAGTAATTGCCATGAATAACATTACTTACACATAACTCCTGGACAAACACCTGCAACTGGCATTTTCCTTCATCTTCAGTATAATATTTCCATGATGAGAAGATACACACATAGGATTTAACAACATCAAATGCGATAGATGCTAAACTATGAATGGCTGGTTGTGCTTCCTCCACAGGAATAGGTGTACTAACTGGTGGAGTTGGGGTTCGCCGTGGTAGTACTAGCGCTTTGGGCACTGGAGTTGCCTTACTAACTGCTCTTGTTTGGGAGCTCTCTGGTGGAGATGGTGATGTGTCAACAGGAACTGGGTTACTATCTGCTGGGGTTGGGGTTAGATTGGGTGAAGCTGGTTCTCTGTCCATCGCAGTAGGGATAAAATCTGCGAGAGTCTGGGTTATGTGTGGTAGGGCTGGTTCTCGTGCATGTACAACCGGTGTGCTATCTCCACCAAGAGGTAGCACTGTTTTATTTGAAGACCGTGTTTTACTCCGCTAGATACTGCCATCACCCGCTCCAATTCAAATGGCTGATAAACAGGAAACATAGTTGAATGTACATACATTGTGTGAGAGACAGATGCAATAGATAGTATGGAAAAAACAGGGCATGAAATAGTTGACATGTATATTGTTTAACTAAAACGGATAGCATGACATGATTTCACATATATGATGTCTATCTAAACTGGATAGCATAGGATAACATAATTCAAAGATATGATGACTAACTAAACAGGATCACATGACATAATTCACATACATGTTATCTAAGTAATCAGGATCACATGATTTAATTCACATATGTGATTTTTATGCTAAGCAGAGGGCATTCGCATATATGATGTCTGAACTAAGAACATGGTGTTGAATATTGTGTATATGATGTCTAAACTATGCAATGCAAGACACCATATGCATGATATGAGCAGTATAACCGTGCCAAGTTAGAGCATACACCTCGGTGGGGGAATAGGACTGGTCATCTGTCTCTGAATCCATCTCTGAGGAGCTATCGGGACCCAGCAAGAGATCTGCTTCGACAGGTAGCACTATCTGCTCTGAAGGCCTTGTTTTCACTCCAGATTTTTCCATCACCCACTCAAATGGCTGATTCACAGGAAGAGTAGTTTAATGTACAAACATTGTCGACAAATGGAAATGTAATGAAGAAAAGGATGGGCAAGATATCATTCAAATATATGATGCCTGGTTAAACAGGATGGCATTGCACATTTCACATATATTATGGCTGGCTAAAAGACATGAGACTGCATAATTCCCATATATGATATTGAAACTAAACAGGTGGCATTACAGAACATGTCTAAACTAAGCAGATGACATATATAATGTCGAAAGTAGGCACTGCAAGGCAACATATGCATGATATGACTAACATCATCATGCCAAGTTAGAGCAAACACCTTGGGGGGTAAATAGGAGTGGTCAGCTGCATCTGAATCCGCCTCAGTACAGATATCTTCCTCTGGATTACAATCTGGAGAGGGGGGAGGGTTTACCATTGAACCCACCATGGAGCGATGTCTGCATGACATTGTATTGCCGCGAAAAACTCTTCTCCTTTTCTCTACATGTTCAGCATGACTGTGTACAATATCTGACATGCATACAAAAAAATTATAGTGAGATTATGTAAGGAGAGCATGCAAAAATCTAGAGTAATGGTAACAACCAGTGGATGGATCCAAAAATAATGATAGCAGGCTGATGATTGCTTTAATTTAATAAAAAATAGATGATGATTGCTTTACTATTTGTTTCCCACCCAAGATGAACAACATAGGCATACCCTAGGCGAACCAGATATTAGACAGAGATACTATTCATTGCTGCCTCGATATGTGCCCCACAACTAATTTAGAACTCAACTTTGAACATCAATTTGGACCTGAGTTGGAGTCTAAGAGGTGAACATCACAATAATGTAGCAGGTAATATTAAGCAATGCATAACATAAGCAGAAACAAAAGAGTGTGACCTCTCTTGTGGACCCGTGTACTCCTCAGGTTCATGTGCTGAGTCGATGATGGTGATGCCGTTGCGGTGGGTGCCGGCGGCAGGGAAGGAGATCTGAGGCGGCGAAAGACGGTCATGAGTCGTGATGTCAGGTTTGGTGGATCCTTCTGTCGATGGAGCAGCTCAGGTGAGGTGGACGACGTCGCGGCAGGAGCAGGACAAACCACACAAAGTTTTCTTCGACACCTACCTGTAACTGAAGTAATTTTGTAAGGGCTCATTTGGCTTGCATGATTCTAAAAACGCAGGGATAGGAAGAAAAACACCGGAATAGTTTAGGAATGCACATGGGAAACAGAGCATTTGTGAACACAGAATTTCTGTCAACTTGGGTGTTTGGTTCACAGGAAATGGAGGAGCAGAGGAATGCAAAGAAACATGGCCAAAATAAAGTGAAACCATATGAAAGCGTGTACAGTTAGAATGTTATTCTGCCACTAATGCACTTGGTTTTGTTTTCATGCATAGGATTTTGAAAAGTAGGTCCAGGTGGATGTTTTGCTCTATTCCTTTCAACAAAATGCATGAATAATTGAATAGTAGAGTGCCATAGGAAAATATCCTATTGCTATGTTTTTCCGTTGAACCAAAATAGCCCTAATGGGTCGACATGAATGTAGAGTAATAAGTGATGCGACAAGTGTACAACCTCTTTGCCGTAGCCGTGTCGACCTCAGCATCATTGGGTTGGTAGCTGAAGAAGTTGAGGCAGAGGTGGCTGTCGGAGGTGTGGAGGAAGATCTGAGGAATCTGTAGACGGCGTCCAGGGCACTGCTCTGTTGTGATGGATCGTTCCGTCGTTGGAACAGCTCCGGTGAGTCGTAAGACGTCGAGGCTGAAGCAACACATGATAGACATCGTTAATCTCAAGTGGGATTCTAGTAGCATCTCCTATAGATGATGTAAAATACATTACCAAAAAGTGATAGATTTAAATTTACATCACCAAAAACCACCTGACTGCAATAGATGAGGTAAAAAATATTGACTCTGAACTTAACTGTCGAAACTGAAATTTACTGTGGAATCTGAATGTTACTGTCGAAACTGAACGCAATGGTAGTAGAGAGGCACTTCACATGTAGTTTTGGGAGGGCCTGCAGTTCATCTTCAACCTGCAGCCCCCTGAGCTGCCAGCCACCACCGGCCGAACCGCCGGCCCCGCGCCGCCTCGCCGCCCCGAAACAACTCCCCACCGCCGGTCCGCCGCCCCATCGCCCCGAAACGACTCCCCACCATCGGTCCGCTGCCGCCCCGGCCAGCCCTCTAGCCCTCCCTCGCGCCAAGCTTTTTCTCCGGCGATCCCCACGCCACCGCCCCACCACCGCCGGCGACCACCGCCCCCACCCTGAACCCTAAGATAGATAGTGGGGTACCTCTCCGGTGAGCCCCCCTCCCCGCTGCAGGTGGTTCTTCCTTAACTCCGGTGAGCCCCCCACCCCTGAAAATCGACTGACCCAAAAGTCGATTCAGTCGACTGAAGTGTAGCTAAATCAGAGCAGAGCAGCAGCACGAGCGAGGGGGAGAGCAGCAGCAGCAGCGCGAGTGAGCGAGCGAGCGAGAGCCGGAGCAGCAGCATATCCGGCTGGTATGGACGCCGCCGCCGAAGGGGCCTCGCACTGGGGGAGAGCCGCCGTGGAGATGTCGCCTGCGGCGCCGACTTCGAGGTAGTCGCTCCATGGGGGTGCGGGATGGAGCACCGTCGGCGCCGGGAGGTCGAGTTAAGGAGAAGGTGTGATGCGATGAGTGTAAAACCTCTTTGGTGGCGCCGAGTAGGCCTCGGCTTCGTCCGAGGAGTCGGTGAGGATGCTGCGGTTCCGGTGGAGCAGGTTAAGGCGGCGCTGTGGGGATGGAGTAGCCGCGATAGACGAGGCGATCGTCGGAGCAGCTCCTTGGAGGTGGAGGACGGGGCAGCTGAACCGGCGGGACGACGAGATGGACGACGGATCCTCATCCAGGGAGGTGGATGAGGAACGTCGAGCTATTGCGGTTGACGACGTCGTCAGGGAAGAGGCTCCGGCTGGGCAGCGGTGAGGTCGCGGATGGAGGAGGGCGGGGTTTTGTGGCTAGAGCGAAGAGGTTATGGCGGCCTGGGATTTCAAATGGCGAAAAGGAGGCGACGGGAGGGGGGAACCATGACTTAGGGACGCGCTTGCCCAAAATGTAGGGTGTGTTACAAAAGTACCCCCACCGATTTGAACTGGCGGCCCTATCGGCTCAGGGTTAGAAGGGAGATTTCGCGTGTCGGGATTTGGCAGCTGGAGGGAGTTTTCGCGCGTGTTGTAATTTCGGGATAGCAAGGCACGGGTTGTGAAGGCGCTAGTTTTGGGAGCACGATATCTGAATTTTCGGGATATAACAAGGCGCGGGTTGAATTTTAGGGACAAGCCTAACGTGTAATATTGTACTTGTACGTACCAAATCAATTCACACTTCCCTCAACGAAAAAACAAAAAAAAATAAAACTATTCACACCACACAAAGAGAGAGTCTTGTCCCATTTTACTATACAAATGCTATTCAAAACAGAGTATGAATCCATGTTATGTCCAATTAAATTTTTTCGCTGGTTGTATAATGCATGTAACCTACTCATACCAACATTTTAGTGCATTCCAAATGTCTATACTACCGCTGCAATTCGAACTAAATTTGAATTCGTTTCTCTATTTCAATAAGAATCTACAATCATGATTGTTGCCGACTTCAACCTTCATTCGTGTATTACCTTAACAACACACTTGATTACTATAGAGATAGATATGAACTATGTGTACTATATGAACTCGAATTCAATTTTTTGAATACACTTGATGTTGATTCCAAATAATAGTACATTTGATGTACTAACTATATATTCATAATCTAAACCATGTTCCATACGTACACCATGTTTATCACACAAAGTATAGTGCCCCGCCCCCTACATTATGACAAGTATTTAGCCCTGAGCTGCAAAAGCCACACATTATCCCAAATTATAATAAGTGTTCTATATTATGATATCTTCTTCAAGTATCCGTATCCACTTTTTTATAATGAAGTATGATCTCTGTTCGTCTTTTACACCTTCACGATCCTCTTCTCTTTGTAGCTAGCTAGTGCTAACTTTCTATCGTGCATGCACACGCCCGCCCCCCTCTCACCCTCCCTCAGCGTCCCCTCCATCGCGCACGTTCGTTATTTCTCTTTAGGTCGTTCACCCGCGGTGTGTGTAGGCCCCCCGGCTCCTTTCTGGCACACACCAGTCGATATACCTCTCTAGCCAAGTGTGCCTACCACAAACACATACTTCCCCTCTTCTCTTCTCACCGTCCATGCCCCCTATGTCCAATACGGTTCCACGCAGGTGCACACTCCTGCCCCTCTTTTCATCGATCTCATACTCGCACACTCCTCCCCCTCAACATAGTAGGCCTCTCGCACCACCTCCTAGCCGCACCCCTCTCCCCCTGTCTGTCTCTCCAGACCTTATTTGCTTCTAACACATGCATGCATGTATACATACCAATCTCCCTACATATAGCTAGGTCGACTATAATTCTTTTTCCCCACGCACTCATAGACTTACCTCACTAGTTATGTCTCTCCCTTTCTCGGACACATGACGGTTGATCTTCCTATGTAGTTACGTATGCTTACCACAACCATATCGTCTCCCCTCATCATCCTTGCATACCTCCCGAACCGTCTCTCACACGCACGTGCATAGACAGACAGACATCCCCGGCCCTCTCTTATTGATATTGCACTCGTACCCTCCGTTTGTCTAGCAGGCCTCTCCCATCATTTGTGAGACGCCACTCCACCACCAACCCTCCGACACTCTACCTTTGTCTTTCTCCCAACCTTATTCCTCTGCTACACATATGCATGGATGCCGATTGATCTCCCTCAATATACATAGCTAGGTCTCTCTCCTTCTCCACACATATACTAGTCGATCTACCTATCTATAGTTAGGTCTCTGCCCCCCCCCCCCACACACACCGATATTCAAATGTTTGCCCTCTCAAATCCCAGTAGGCCAGCCGCCCTGTATCTTTGACGTGGGCAAATACAAATTCAATGGCACTCTTTATCGATCGCACGGCCACACACTTCATCCCTGTTTTCGATTCTATCGATGCTCACGTCGATGATCCCTCCACTCTCTTCTCGTGGATCACTCCCTCTATATATGATATATCCATGACTCTGTTTCACACATATTGCATATGTTACGTTTTTTTGTTTGAGATATCATCGACACATTGCCTCTGTTTCATGCAAACCATCTCTCTCACACCCACCCACGTACGTACCTGCACCTAAAGAAGAGGTGCACGCAGGACGCACGTACTCACGTCTCGTTCCCAGCCACACTCGCGCAGGTACACGGTGGAGTTCGTTTCTGTACGGAAAGGCAGCCCACGTGATAATTTGACGCGTGTAGCGGTTGTTTACTCGAAGGAGGGTCGTGTACCACGTGTAGACGGAACAAAGTTTGACTTGACGCGTTAGCATTAAAATAAAGTTATATATTCCTCAATGGCATGCACAGAATATAAAACAATTGTCGTGGGGAAAATGGAAAAATCCGCTCCACTATATACAACGGAGCCTGCCTGCCGGGGTTTGTCTCTCGTCACACCATCTCACACAAGGCGGCAGTGGCCACTCTCTCTCACCGTTGGTTAGTGATCCGGCCGCATCCCGTCCACCGGCGGAAAGGGAGGATGTGCATCGTTTATCCGTTCGACAACGTTGAGGTAGCACGTCCCGATATGCGGTACTCGCCATTCTCTCTGACCAAGCTCCGGCACGGCAGGGCCTTCGCCACTTGCTCGCTACCGCAGTATGGGCAGATCCCGGCCGCCGGCGCCCTCCTAGTTTCATCTTGACGACCCTCAGGTACAGCTTCCTCCGGCCTTGCTCCACTGCCCATCTTCCCACGTTGCTGCATGTGGAAAATCCTGCATGTGGATCTTCTTTAGTTGTTTGATTAAAACGTATCTCGGCCGGCGTACTTTTCGTCTTGCAATCTCGTCGTCAAACCATTTTTGACAAACCACCATGCTGCTATATTTCCCTTATTACATGGAATATGCTTCTTTTTTGTCGGCGTATGTGTCTTCAACTCGTGTTATTGGGCAGTAATTGTTTCCTTTCTACCTCCTTATGCAAACAGGGCTGTCCATTTCACCTCGTTGCTATTGCGACCTTTTCGTGAACTGCACAAATCACTTTTTTCTTAAGAGTGTTTTGTGCAGTTCCGCCAAAATGTCACACGGGCAACGTTTTTACATTTCTGTGGGACTGCAGTAAGGGAGATTGGTTTTGCTATCCTCCTCATCCAACTCCGTGCCTAATCTTCTCCAACAAGTAGTTAGTCCTAAAGAGAGATCGCAGAGGTGACCGGCTTCTATTTGTGTGTGTTATGTTTCATCATCTAGTTCCACTATTATTGTAATCACACTGACTGGATATCTTTGCAAACAGGGATGGTCAGCTCGATTTTAGTGGAGCTGCACAAAATGATCGGATTGTGATGTCTTCCATACACCTCTTTTTGGCTACAGAGCTGGGTGAAACTAGCTGCCAACCAATGAACACTGTACCCAGGAAATGGAGCCATGCCTACGAACAACATCGATCAATTATATATTTTTCTTTATTTGTACACCTTCTCACAACTTTGTCTTCAATTGTGATGTGGATATTGGCATTGATCTGTGAACCATTGAGATGCATTAGCAGCCATGGTATTTTCATTTTTATTTGATGGAATGTTGTAACGAGATAATCTTGAGGCAAGAGGACACATGAATCCTAAGTTGAAACCTTTTTTTCCTGCGGGAACCAAAGTTGAAACCTTCATAGCATCACAGTACAATTTCATTAAAGTTATGCGTACATATAAACAAATCTTGAAGGATTGATAGCAATGCCAAAAACAATTCAACTTCGTTTCGCCGACATGTGGGACATCCTTCATCCGGCTCCACCTGCCATGCAGCAACATTGAGTGCACAACTTCAGGGAAAGATTCACCCGGTTGTTGTGCAACAGTAGTAATGACTAGTGAGCAGTCAAATCACAGAGCCCCATCTTCGCCGCAGTAAGTTGCTCGGACGAAGCAACCATCATTTCTCTGTTCGTTGAATCCGCTGGTACTCTGATTTCCCAGAGTAATAAGTTGCTCGGGCGAAGCAACCATGTAACGCCCACGATGCGGCTATATCTCCCACGTGTCGAGGCACGACTTAGAGGCATAACCGCATGGTGGTTTTGTCACAAGAAGGGTCATCTTCACACAATCCCATGTAATGAACAAGAATGGGATAAAGAGTTGGCTTACAATCGCCACTTCACACAATACATAAATAAAATCATACATCATTCAAGATACACACATAGACCGACTACGGTCAAAACCAAATACAAAGAAGACAGCCCCAAATGCTAGATCCCCGATCGTCCCAACTGGGCTCCACTACCGAACAACAGGAAACGAAACAACACAACGAACAAGAGCTTCATCGAGCTCCCACTTGAGCTCGGTTGCGTCATCTGCACTGGTCTCGTCGGCACCTGCAACTGTTTTGGAAGTATCTGTGAGTCACGAGGACTCAGCAATCTCACACCCGCGAGATCAAGACTATTTAAGCTTATGGGTAGGAAAGGGTAAGGTGGTGAGGTTGCAGCAGCGACTAAGCATATATGGTGGCTAACATACGCAAATAAGAGCGAGAAGAGAAGCAACGGAACGGTCGTGAAGCTAGCAATGATCAAGAAGTGATCCTGAACTCCTACTTACGTCAAACATAACCCAAAAGCCGTGTTCACTTCCCGGACTCCGCCGAAAACAGACCATCACGGCTACACACGCGGTTGATGCATTTTAATTAAGTCGAGTGTCAAGTTCTCTACAACCGGATATTAACAAATTCCCATCTGCCACATAACCACGGGCACGGCTCTCGAAAGTTTATACCCTGCAGGGGTGTCCCAACTTAGCCCATTATAAGCTCTCACGGTCAACGAAGGATAAACCTTCTCCCGGGAAGACCCGATCAGTCTCGGAATCCCGGTTTACAAGACATTTCGACAATGGTAAAACAAGACTAGCAAAGCCGCCCGATGTGCCGACAATCCCGATAGGAGCTGCACATATCTCGTTCTCAGGGCAACACCGGATAAGTCAAGCTACGAGTAAAACCAGGCCTTGAGTTTCCCCGAGGTGGCCCCGCAGGCTGCTCGGTTCGGACCAACACTTAGAGAAGCACTGGCCCAGGGGGGTTAAATAAAGATGACCCTCGGGAGCGCGACTCCCAAGGGAAAAAGGCTAGGTGAGGCAAATGTAAAACCAAGGTTGGGCCTTGCTGGAGGAGTTTTATTCAAAGCGAACTATCAAGGGGGTCCCATAAATCACCTAACCGCGTAAGGGACGCAAAATCAAGGAACATAACACCGGTATGACTGAAACTAGGGCGGCAAGAGTGGAACAAAACACCAGGCATAAGGCCGAGCCTTCCACCCTTTACCAAGTATATAGATGCATTAAAATATAAGAGATATTGTGATATCCCAACATAAACATAACCCAACATGGAGCAATCTTCATCTTCACCTGCACCTAGCAACGCTATAAGAGGGCTGAGCAAAAGCGGTAACATAGCCAAACAACGGTTTGCTAGGAAGGGTGACAAAGGTTAGAGGTTCATGGCAATTTGGGAGGCTTGATAAGCAAGTGGTAGGTAGCGCGACATAGCAATAGAGCGAACAACTAGCAAGCAAAGATAGAAGTGATTTCGAGGGTATGGTCATCTTGCCTGAGATCCCGCAAGGAAGAAGAACGAGTCCATGAAGTAGACAACCGGACGTAGTCGAACGAATCCTCACAACTCCGGAACGAAACCGAAGCTAACGAGAGAAGCAACCCGGAAAGAAACAAACAACATAGTAAACACACAATCATAAACATGGCATCATGCACAATCAAGTATGATGCATGTCCGGTTTAAAAAGGCATGGCATGGCAAAGTGCAACAAACAATACTACAAATTAAGTGGAGCTCAATATGCAACGAGTTGCATATTGACGAAACACCACATCAATTATTTAGTTCTCTCCCATTTATGTACCCAACAATATTAACTGTGGTTAAGCATGGCAAGAGGTGAAGCATAATAAACTATCTATTTAGGCAAGTTTAAATGAGGCCAGAAATAACAAATAACAATTCCGGAAAATCCCCATATGTCATTTAGCAATTTAAAGCAAACAACAATTTTGTACTATAGTTTAGGGTCGAAGTGGAACTTGGCGTATCCACGCGTAGGGGTACTTGGCGATCGACGGACGTCATGGTACTTGTCGAAATCCACATCGGATGTAGTTGAACATTTTGAAAAGGAACTTGGCGGGTCCAAAATCTGCGGGCGTCGGTGTCCAACAGGACAAATCAAACCGGCTGCAACCGAAGGCAGCAGGGGAAGCAGTTGTTGTGCTCGCGGAAGAAGATGTCGGGGAAGTCAACGCGGGGCTGGGCATGGCCTGAAGCAGAAGAGGCCGCGGCGTTCGATGACAAGTGCAGCGATGCGTGGATCCATGGGCGCAGCACGGTAGAGGCGCTCCAACAGAGGGACTCGGTGGGGGTGACGCGAACCAAGGACTCCGGCGAATGGAGCGGAGGCAGAGGTGCGTGATGGTGCAGCAAAGCAGCAGCGGGTTCAGGTGGTCAGTGCGGACGAAGCAGTGGACGCCGCGACGACAAGGGCGGCGCTGGATGTCGCCGGCACGGAGGAGGGTCGGCGAGGGGGCGCGAGGCAGCTGGTGGGGTCAGACGCGGAGGAAGAGGAGCGCCTTGGTGCTAGCGAGCAGGCAGGAGGCGCGCGACGGAGAAGGACGACGGGGACAGGCGAGCTTGGCGAGGCCGAGGCTGCGAGGCGGGGCGCGGCGGCCATGGAGGTGGGGCGCAGCACGGCTGCAAGACGGCGGCGGCTGCAGGGCACCGGCGGTGGGTGTGGGTGGCGACGCCATGGGAGCGAGGAGGAGGTCGAGTGCTGGTGCGCGGAGGGAGATGGGGATCGGGCGCGAGGAGAGGGAGAGGGGGTCGGGCACTGGCGGCGTCTGGAGGGAAGGAGATGGGGATCGATAGGGGTTCGATTGGGCTAGGGTTAGATAGGGGCTGCGGCTGGGCCTAGGGGAGGTTGGGCCGGTCTGGGTGGAGGTCCAAGTGGCCAGCTGCGCTGCTGGGATGTGCAGCTGGGCTGGGCTCTCTCCTCTCTCTCTTTAATTTTTTTAACAGAAAGCATTAGAGAGAAGGAAAAGGCAGAGGGGGGGGGTTAGGGAAAAGAATTTGAGCACGAGGACAATTTTCCTGGACTCACAAAAAATGCGTTTGATCCAGGAAAAATAGAAGTGGCATGATTGAAAGATATAAATTCAAATGCATTTGAATTTAATTCAAATGATTTGAATAGGAAGTGAGGGTTGGGAAGGTCCAAAAATGTTCGGATTTTTGGTGGAGCTCCGGAATATGATGAAAGAATACATGGCAAGGTTGGAGACCAAGAATTAAGATAACAAAGGCATTGGGATAATTTGCAAGTGTGTTATGGTGAATTCCAAATTAATGAAATATTTAATATAGCTCCCTAATATTGGGAGGATATGTTATAAAGAGAAGTCACCCTTCCCTCGATTTAAATAGATCAACCATCTATGCAATTTATTAGTTGAGTTGAGATGCAAAGATTAATGACATGGTGGCATGATGACATGATGCAATGCAAAAATAAAAGAGCAAGCACAAATGAAATACATAGTGATCACAAAAATATGGAAGTCTTCTGAAGCGTCGGTCTCGGGGCGTTACAAACCATCACTTCACCTTTCCCACAGTAAGTACTAGTACCTCCTTTTTTTTTACTCTAGAAACAACCACACACGAATATTGGACGGTAGTAGCACAACAACTGAATCAAAAATCAAAACCAACCAATGAACTACTACTAATGGTGAGCGTTTGCTAGTATCATGTACTCCGTCTGTCCATGTATATAGGGCTTAATATGTTTTCCGAGACTAACTTTGGCCCTGTTTGGATCCATGGGTTAGAGTTAGTTTGAGCTAGTTGGGGCTCAAATAGCCCTAAAGTATCCAAGCATGAGGGTTAAATTGGAGCAAGTTGCACCAAACCCACCAAAAAAAACTATCCCACCCAAGAGGTGCTAATTGGAGATAGTTCTCATTGGGCCCATGGAAAAATCACTTTTATCTCTCCATCAAGTGCATTTATTGTCAATCTAACCCTGTCACCCAAACACCTCTTTGGCTACAGTTAGTTCATGGTTAGTCATGAGTTAGTCTAACCTCTAGCTAAGTTAGAGTATCCAAACAGGAGCAGTATAGGACATGCAAGTTGCTCAAAGCATACAGTCAAATTCGTACGTGAAAGGATTGTTTTTTTGAAAACGGAACGTGAAAGTATCTTTGAATGATATAATTTTAAAATTATATAAAATCTTATCAATAGTCAAAGGCATTCTCGAAGAATACATTAGGCCCTATATAAAATCTTATCAATAGTCAAAACCAAGTGTTACTACTACACCAAACAAGTTCAAAACGAGAAACTGGACCCACTCACGGCACGGCGCGCCTATCTCATTTGGTCCGTCGGTCAAAGCGCTTCCTCTTCTTGGCATAATAGTAGGGTACAATAAATATTTTAGAATGCTCTTGGCATGTCGCTAACATGTGATGAGTTAACCGACCTCAATAGACGGCAAAAACGCCAGCCCGCCGCACTTTGAGAGAGACTAGGAGCGAGAAGCGATACGGGCTACTGGATTACTAGAGCTAGGTGTCACACGGATGCCAAGAAATATGGTGATACGTGGGTTAGCCATGTAGGATGATGTAACTACACTGGGCTGCCGTGTTTCGTACTCTTCCGGTCTACTATGGAGATGATTGGTTGATTTTGTATCGCTGAATAATATAAAATATTATGAGTGCAGACGCTCCACCACGAGGTTCCTTGCTCCTTCTCGGTCGTCGGGCGTGCATGTAATGCTATTAATTAGCAAATAAACATTCTTGTTTCTTGACATATCAACCAATAAGAGATGTGGGCGTGCATGTTTTCAATGACTCGAGACTACCAAACACGACATGTAGTGGTTAGTTCATTGCATGCAATGCTATTAATTAGCAAATAAACATTAAGTTCTCTTGTTTTTCCCTCCTTCTTGGTCACGGTGCACAACCAAAGATGACTTATTCACCTGGACGGAGGGAGTAATATAAAATATTATGAGTGCAGACGCTCTACCACGGGGTTCCTTGCTCCTTCTCGGCCGTCGGGAATCTATGAGGATAGAATCTATGAAGTGAGTGTTTGGTTCAAGCCACACTTGGACCCCACATGGCATACACACAAAAAATAAGGCAAGATTCCCTTAGGCTTGCCAACTTGTGGCTCTCATTTTGATGAACTAACCTTAGGCAAGCTTGTCAAAAATGTGTGGCAAAGCTAGGCCTAGAACCAAACAACCCCTTTGCCACAACTAACCTTAGGCAAAGTGTGGCTGCCACAAAAAGTGTGGCTATGGCCACCACAAGTGTGGCAAGATTTGGCAAAAAATTGAGCCTATGACATGTGGACCATATTATTAGAGAAGTGTGGCAAGCCACAAGTGTGGCAATGAACCAAACACATGCCTAAGATGTTGTGGCATGACTAAGGTTAAACGTGGCAACCTTAGGCTGGGAACCAAACAGGCCCTATGTTCTTCCACTTTTTTTTTACGTGAGCTTCGTTCATCCTTTTGCCAACACGTGGGACATCTAGCATCAAGGTGCACGTGTCATGCAAGAAAATGGAGATAAGCAGTGCGTAAGTGAGTCATGCGATTTGATGGCACCTAGTATTACGCAATATTTTTCTCCTCAATGGCATGCGAATAGTGCACGTACTCAATGACGGAGCATGGGATGGTAGCCATGGACATGGTCGGCCCTTTTTAGAGAGAGTACTAAATAACTTTGATGTGTCATGTCAAATTGCAGAATGACGAGCTCCCTCACCAACGCGTGTGCGGTGGCTCGCAGCACGAGGAGAAACTTTCACAAGCGGTGGACGTGCAACAGTTCATTTGGTGTCAGATTGCCAGAAGTACTATTGTAGTACCATCATTATTGCTCGCCTTCCGGAAGAGGAGAAGAGCCAAGCACAAGGTCACCTACTAACCTAGTACTACTAAATGAACTGTTGCATGGTTAATTAATATAGGCGGCTCTTGCAGTGGCACATCATTAACACAGTGCTCTTGCAGCAGCAAGTACTCTCTTCGTAAAGAAAAATAAAGGATTGGAGTGGCATGTCCACTTGAATCCCATAGCATTAACACATTTTCCCCTAAAAAACCAGAATGTTTGACACGGGAAAAACAAAGGAAGTGAAAAAAGTAGGGTGGATGCTAGATTGCCAATTAACACATGATTACATGGGAAAAAATCTTATACCATTCTATCCTATGAATCAAACGACCAATGTAGGTAGCACGGTGCTGCCTCTCATCGACCTCCTCTGCAGGAGTTTTCTTCTAGTAGTGGCGGAGCTTAGGCCAAGGACACAATTGATTTTCAAGTAGGGCTCGATTAACTCAACTATGTCTCCTAGCTAGCAGCGCCCACCTGCAAATGAGCGCCACCGTGAGCTGTGCGACAATGGTAGAGGCTCTGGGAGGACCAGAGATAGGCGGGCGACGAGCCGACGAGGTAGACCGACGACCCCTTGAGCTTGAAAGGCACCCGCATGATCTCCTCTCCTCGTAGGGAAGGTTGGGGTCCATTGGGTACATATCGGACGACATCCGCGGCTTCCGACGGCATCGTTGCCATTTCATTAGTGTAAATAATTAGTCAATTCCTAGTCAACAATCAAAACCGCCTAAACTCTAACATGTGAACACTAAAACCGCTCAAGGGGGTGATATACTCGGTTTTAGAGATTTGAGGGTAAAAATCGTACCAAAATTGACTTTGGGGGTTATTTGTCCATCAACTTACATTTGAGGGTGAAAAATATACTTCTTTCAATGGTCCGCTGGTCAGAATATTCTTTTTAGATTTATAACATGTGGGACCGAGTGTGAGCGAACCGACCTCAATCGACGGCAAAATCGCCTGTCGGACGCACTTTGAGAGAGGCGAGGAGCAAGAAGCGATACGGGCTGGTCGTGTCATGCAAGAAAATGGCTGGTCTCATGTTTAAAACTTGTTGTACTATAGTAGAGGTAGATGTAGATGTAGATGTAGTGTAGATGTAGATGCAGATGTAGAGATAAATGAGACTCACCAACGGTCACCAACGTAGGCCGAGTACGTGCACGAATCACCCGCAAAAAAAGGAGTACGTGCATGATGAGAAAAATTGCACGCACGGACGCACGTACTCTATGCCTCATTCCCTAACACACGTGCATGGGTACACGGTGGAGCTCATTTCTGCATGAAGAGATAGCTCACATGATAATTTGACGCGTTTGGTAGTTGTTCACTTAGTGGAGGATCGGGAACCACGCGTGGACGAATCAAAGTTCGACCATGACGCGGTGGCGTGTTTGTTTTTAATTTTTTTCTTCAATGGAATGTACACAATTTTTTCTTGAATGGCACGTGAATCGTGCACATACTCAATGACGGAGCATGGGATGGGATGGTAGCCATGGACATGGTCGGCCCTTTTTGGAGACTACTACACTGGTACTTTGATGTACATTTAAAAAAAACTACTACTTTGATGTGTCATGTCAACTCACAGAACGATGAGAAGCTTGCTTACTACGCCCTCTAGATAGCCCACACTTTGTACGGCTAGTTATAGTGGGAGTAACTTAGCGCACTCCAAGAAAATTTTGCTTATGTGGCAAGTAGTTAATGAGAAGTGGTAACATACTACTATGTTGCTGTAACATAGCGTTTCCCAAGACAAGATGAGTCTACAAGCTAATAAATGAAGCCATCATAACATTATTGTACTACTCCCTCCTTTCCGGTTTATAGGGCTCCCTCCTTTCCAGAGTAGTAACATAGACTAGTGTTATATGCATGAAACTAGTGCGTATGGGAGCACATGATATTTCCTCGTCCGGACCGATCCCAAGTTGGCTTCTCACCTTCTTGGCCCACCAAAAACCCCTCCCCCTCCCGCGCGCGCTTCCCGCTCGGTGCCAGCTGAGCCCGCCGCTCCACATTGATGGCAAGTTAGGGCGACGCGACCTCTCACTGCTTCCGCCGTTGAAGCGGCGCGCCGACCGAGGGCACCGCCTGCTGCACGCCCGGAATTTCAGACTACACAGTGGAGAGTAACTTTAGAGCAAGTTCTACAATTAGATGACATAAGCAGGCTATAAGGATTTCAATATAGTATTTGTGCTTAGTTGAAGGAGAGATAAGAGGAGAGAGAAGAGAAGCGGGTTGTAAACTTGTAGCCGGTTGTAGCAGGAGCTCCAACATACTTTGTGAGACAAAAGGTGGGGCCATTATTAATGATATAGTATTATACTAAAGGGACTAACTATTGTACTAGCAGGCTATTAGGTTGGTTCTAGATGATGTGTCAACTTCATATAGCCGAATGTTGGCTATACTATTAACCATGCTCTAAGTGTGGTGTGAGTGAGACTAAAGTGTAGGTGAGTGTGAGTTGCACCACCTTATAATGTGATATATTCTAGCATTTGCATGAGCCTGTCCAAGGACAAAAGCTATGCACATGGTCTATATTTTTGTTGGTCAGAAAATTTATGAAGTCATTAATTAATAATTAATGGACGCCTTAATTACTCAGCTGTTTCTGACTCTTCTGGATAGTGGGGCTATTATTGACTTGGACGTGGGGTTTGGGTCAAAGGCCTACTATTATACTTGGTCTTACTCGCACGACCGACCTGACAGGCTCTACCCTAGCCGCCGTTGTATCATATGGTTTCGCACTGTTCCAGATCTTAGCGCCGCCACGCAATTCTTCACCATCCCTCCTTCCGACGTGCACCGCGAGAAGGGACAGCAGTCCTCCGAACCCCGCCTTTCGTGATCCTGTACGGGAGAGGGGCGATAAGGTTTTTGGGGAGCACACTCCTGTGACTGCTGCCAGCGACGACTTCCTCAACGACAGCCTTCTTCCCCGACCTCGGTAACCTTTTCATCAACGACATGAGTGACAACATCAACCAAAGTGGTTCTACTCCCGCTGTACAGTATGCGATTCTGTCCTCCTGGTTTAGTCCGCATCATTACTTCGATCTTTGCAATTGTCGTCATGATCTATTTACTGTTGATTTGGATTAAATCTCATAGTAAATTGCTCATATATTCAACAATCCAATCCAAAAACCTGATTATAGGCAATTTACTCCGAGTGGTTTTGCTGCGCTTTTGAAGCCGCCTACTTTTAAGGGGGTGCAATATAAAAGGTGGCGCACAAGAGCAGTATATTGGTTTCAGATCATGTACTGCTATGACGCCACTAAGGTAAGCCTGAGGGCAATCTTAATCCTACACAGCAGGAAGCTTTTCAGAACATGGATACCCTCTTCAAAGCCGCCCTGCTGAGTGTTCTTGATGATTCCATTGTGGATTCATATATGTCGTTTGACAGCGGCAAAGACATGTGGGCTGCGCTCGAGGCCACGTTTGGGGCCTCGGGCGCTGGCAACGAGTTGTACATCATGGAGCAATTCTGTGACTACAAGATGACTGATGAGCGCTCTGTTGTTCAGCAGAATCATGAGATACAGTCACTCGCTAAGGAACTTGAGTACTTTAAGTGTGTGTTGCCGGACAAATTTGTTGCTGGGACCATCATTGCCAAGCTTCCACCTCCATGGAACAATTTTGCTACTTCTCTGAAAAACAAGAGACATGAGTTTTCTGTTTCGGATCTCATTAGCACTCTTGATTTTGAAGAGAAGGCGAGAGCAAAATACACACGTGCTCGGGTCCCTGAGGGAGCTTCTAGTGCCCACATGGTACACGAGAAGAACTTCCAGCCCAACCAGCCCCAAAACAACAAGAACAAATCTCAGGGGAAAGGCAAGTTTGATGCAAAGAACAAGCCGTCACATTCTACGAACTTCAATACGAATTCTCATAACAGGAAGGGATACAAACCTCAATTTTGGTAGCACCGCACAAAATTTATATGCCTGCATCTACCTGCTATCAGCTAACCTCATGGTGCTCCAGGTATTCCTACATTCGTAACTAGGTACAATGACCGCCGCAAGATGAAATAAGCTTATTCATACGTTGACTTGCTGATTGCAGTGCGGAACGATCCTGTCATGTGTGAAGGAGCAAACAAGCAGTGCAGCCGAAGGTGGAAATCAACTAAGGACTTATGAAATTATATATAATCTTCCTCAGGCAGGTCAGTATCCCCTTCGTCCAGATGATCGTGTTTTGTCATGCCGAGCTATTGATATATGCTACTGTTTTGCAACACCGTTTAAGTATAGCTATTGTTTTCCTATCTTTTCAGATTCAGGACAATGAAGATGATTTTAGGGGAACTGCACAATATGGACTCATGTTGAGTCATCTCTATTGCCTCATGTGTTTGCTGCAAATGTGTCAGCATCAATTGCAAGATGAGGCAGCTAGCTAGCTGTGGAGTTGCCAACATGCTCAAAGTGCTCGCAACATTGAGAAGAAACAAGCATGCATAGGAAATTAATGCATGTGCAGGGAGGCCCTTTGCTCAGAGAAGCATCGACCGATTTTCTTTATTTCCACACCTTCTCACAGCTTTGTATTGGCTATAATATGGTGAATCATTGAGATGCATAAACATGCTGAAATTTTGTTCTTCTGAATGTTAGTATGCATACCGTATCTTCTGAAGCTTAGTTTAATGTGAATGTTGACTAGCATGTGAACCTTCACAATCTAGTAAGTATATTGTAGGCCTGTTATTTGACACCTCACTTTGCCGCGCTACGCAACCAGCGTGAGTGTCTGCATCCAGTACCGCATCCTCTAATTTGGTGGATGCCAAGTTGAAAAAGGTTATCGATGAGTAGCCATTAGCTAGCGGTGTCTCTTTTTTTCTTTCGAATGGGCAATAAGGTGGAGAGTGTCTCGGGTTGCCTCTAGCACAAGGCCCTCCAGTACGAAACACGGGCAGCCGACTGGGCCGATACAAAAGCCTATCCATCTTAAAGCCCATTTGTTTTTGTTATTTGCGAGGAGAAGCCCATATTTCTTGAAGAGGGGGCGATCCCAGAAAAGCCCTCCTTCCTCCTCGCTTCCACTTATAATGCAGCTGGCTCCCCCGCTTCCGTCTCCCTCCAATTCCCCCCGCTCCCCATCTTCCTCACTCGTCCAGAAAACCCCCGCTCACCTTCTTCCTCACTCGTACAGAAAACGCCTGCTCCTCTTCTTCCACTCCTACAGAAAACCCCAGCCCTCCTTCTTCCCCACTCGCACTGCCACTAGGTGATAACTCACAAGTATAGGGGATCGCAACAGTTTTCAAGGGTAGAGTATTCAACCCAAATTTATTGATTCGACACACGGGGAGCCAAAGAATATTCTCAAGTATTAGCAGTTGAGTTGTCAAATCAACCACACCTGAAACACTTAATATCTGCAGCAAAGTATTTAGTAGTAAAGTAGTACGGAAGTAACGGTAACGGTGGCAAAAGTAACAGTAGCAGTTTTTGTAGCAATCGTAACAGTGACAACGGAAAAGTAACTAAGCAAAGATCAATATGTGAAAAGCTTGTCGGCAATGGATCAATGATGGATAATTATGTCGGATGCGATTCCTCATGCAACGGTTATAACATAGGGTGACACAGAACTAGCTCCAGTTCATCAATGTAATTAATGTAGGCATGTATTCCGAATATAGTCATACATGCCTATGGAAAAGAACTTGCATGACATCTTTTGTCCTACCCTCCCGTGACAGCGGGGTCCTATAGGAAACTAAGGGATATTAAGGCCTCCTTTTAATAGAGTACCGGACCAAAGCATTAACACTTAGTGAATACATGAACTCCTCAAACTACGTTCATCACCGGGAGTGGTCCCGATTATTATCACTTCGGGGTTGCCGGATCATAACACATAGTAGGTGACTATTGACTTGCAAGATAGGATCAAGAACTCACATATATTCATGAAAATATAATAGGTTCAGATCTGAAATCATGGCACTCAGGCCCTAGTGACAAGCATTAAGCATAGCAAAGTCATAGCAATATCAATCTTAGAACATAATGGATACTAGGGACCAAACCCTAACAAAACTAACTCAATTACATGGTAAATCTCATCCAACCCATCACTGTCCAGCAAGCCTACGATGGGATTACTCACGCACGGCGGTGAGCATCATGAAATTGGTGATGGAGGATGGTAGATGATGACGATGGCGATGGATTCCCCTCTCCGGAGCCCCGAACGGACTCCAGATCAGCCCTCCCGAGGAAGATTAGGGCTTGGCGGCGGCTCCGTATCGTAAAACGTGATGAATCCTTCTCTCTGATTTTTTCTCCCCGAAAGTGAATATATGGAGTTGGAGTTGAGGTCGGTGGAGCTCCAGGGGGCCCACGAGGCGGGGTGTGTGCCCAGGGGGGTAGGGCGCGCCCCCACCCTCGTGGCCAGGGTGTGGGCCCCCTTCGGTTGATTCTTCCGCTAGTATTTTTTATTAATTCCAAAAAGTGACTCCGTGAAGTTTCAGGTCATTCTGAGAACTTTTATTTCTGCACAAAAATAACACCATGACAATTCTGCTGAAAACATCGTCAGTCCAGGTTAGTTCCATTCAAATCATGCAAGTTAGAGTCCAAAACAAGGGCAAAAGTGTTTGGAAAAGTAGATACGTTGGAGACGTATCAACTCCCCCAAGCTTAAACCTTTGCTTGTCCTCAAGCAATTCAGTTGACAAACTGAAAGTGATAAAGAAAAACTTTTACAAACTCTGTTTGATCTTGTTGGCAAATATGTAATGCCAGCATTCAAGTTTCCAGCAAAGATTATGAACTAACCATATTCACAATAATATTTAGGTCTCATGTTTACTCATATCAATGGCATAATCAACTAGCGAGCAATAATAATAAATCTCGAATGACAACACTTTCTCAAAACAATCATAACATGATATAACAAGATGGTATCTCGCTAGCCCTTTATGAGACCGCAAAACATAAATGCAGAGCACCCCTGAAGATCAAGGACTGACTAGACATTGTAATTCATGGTAAAAGAGATCCAGTCACAGTCATACTCAATGTAAATTAATAGCAATGCATGCGAATGACAGCGGTGCTCTCCAACTGGTGCTTTTTAATAAGAGGATGATGACTCAACATAAAAGTAAATAGGTAGGCCCTTCGCAGAGGGAAGCAGGGATTTACAAAGGTGCCAGAGCTTGAGTTTTGAAACAGAGATAAATAATATTTTGGGTGGCATACTTTCATTGTCAGCATAACAAACCAAGAGATCTCGATATCTTCCATGCTACACACATTATAGGCGATTCCCAAACAGAATGGTAAAGTTTATACTCCTCGACCACCAACAAGCACACTCCACGGCTTGTCCGAAACAATGGGTACCGTCCAACTAGCAACAATCCTGGGGGAGTTTTGTTTGCAATTATTTGATTTGAGCATGGGACTGGGCATCCCGGTTACCGGCCATTTTCTCGTGAGTGATGAGCGGAGTCCACTCATCGTGAGAATAACCCACCTAGCATGGAAGATATAGACAACCCTAGTTGATACATGAGCTATTCGAGCATACAAAACAGAATTTCATTTGAAGGTTTTTAGAGTTTGGCACATACAAATCTACTTGGAACGGCAGGTAAATACCGCATATAGCAAGGTATGGTGGACTCATATGGAATAACTTTGGAGTTTATGGAAGTGGATGCACAAGCAATATTCCCTCTTAGTACAAGTGAAGGCTAGAAAGAGACTGGGAAGCAACCAACTAGAGAGCGACAGCAGTCATGAACATGCATTAAGATTAATCAACAATGAGTGCAAGCATGAGTAGGATATAAATCACCATGAACATAAATATCGTGTAGGCTATGTTGATTTTGTTTCAACTACATGCGTGAACATGTGCCAAGTCAAGCCACTCGAATCGTTCAAAGGAGGATACCACCCTATCATACCACATCACAACCATTTTAATAGCATGTTGGCATGGAAGGTAAACCATTATAAACTCCTAGCTAATTAAGCATGGCATGAGCAACTATAATCTCTAATTGTCATTGCAAACATGTTTAATTCATAATAGGCTGAATCAGGAACGATGAACTAATCATATTTACAAAAACAAGATAGGTCGAGTTCATACCAGCTTCTCTCATCTCAATCAGTCCATCATATATCATCATTATTGCCTTTCACTCGCACGACCGAACGGTGTGGATAATAATAATAGTGCACGTGCACTGGACTAAGCTGGAATCTGCAAGCATTTAATACAAGGGAGAAGACAAGGTAACATGTGCTCTTGGTTAAATCAACAATAATGCATATGAGAGCCACTCAACATTTTCATCATGGTCTTCTCCTCTCGACCCCCAAAGAAAAGAAAAGAAATAAAACTATTTACACGGGAAAGCTCCCAACAAGCAAAAGAAGAATGAGAAATATTTTTGGGTTTTCTTTTAATTACTACTAATACAGGCATGGAAAGTAAACTAGCTAAAAGCTATAACTAATTTTTTGGTTTTTCTTAAGGTTTTTTAAACACACAAGAAGAAGGCTTAGAAAAGAAAATAAACTAGCATGGATAGTACAATTAAAAAGTATGAGCACCGGCAACTAGAATGAGTGTGTGAACATGAATGTAATGTCGGTGAGAAATACGTACTCCCCCAAGCTTAGGCTTTTGGCCTAAGTTGGTCTATGCCCATGGATCGAAGCTACTCTCTCCGGTGTACTGAGGAGGGTCCTCAGGGTGCCACTGGTTAGCGATCTCCTCTGGATCCCACTGATAAAAAGACTGTCGATAAGGGTCAAGTGGTGGCTCAGGCTCAGGCTCTGGCACTTGTGTCAGCCTCCAGTATGCATAAATGGCCTCGGGCAAGATGAGGTACGTGCCTGAAAGTATGTTAAACAAAGAGGCTGCAGGCAAGGTAATAGTCTCACAGTGAGTTTTATCAAATATCAAATTATACTTAAGCATCATCTTCTTATTTGTAACAATAAAATCATGTGCTACCATACTCTTATAATCTAGAAAAATAGGGGCAGCAACTTTTCCTCTTTCTCATAATGCCTAATAGGTATCTCAAAGTGTTCAGCAAGGCGTGAAGCAAAGATGCCTTGAAAGATGGGGCCCTTTGTACGGTTCAGACTTAATCGTCTAGCAACAATAGTGCCTAAGCTGAAAGTTGTATCACGAAACAAAGCATGGCGCAAAATGACAAGATCAGGAGCACTAAGATTTCCACAGTTCCGGCGACCAATTAATCATCTACTAGCAAATATCGCAAAGTAACGTTGAACAGGAAAATGTATACTAGTAATTCTTGCATCGGAAACTTTCCTCATTTCCCCTACAGCAATTCTATCAATAAATCCATCCACATCACTACGATGTGGTTCCTCGATGCTGCCCACAAAGGGTATCTTGCAGACCCGACAAAAATCATGGAGTGACATCTCCTTAACCTCATCATATAAGTGAAACTCCACTGAAGGTGGTGATTTCTTAGCATGGAAATAAAATTTTGCATGAAAATATTAGTGAGTAGGAGATACTGTTCGCGCTGGTCGGTGAGGCCTGCATTCTCGGCCAAGTAATAAAAGTCATCATAAATTCCGGCGGCTCTCAAGAACACATCACAAGGCCATTCACACGGCCGAACCTGCGCAGTGCGAGGAAGATTGTACTTGGGCTTTTTATTCTCCTCATTTTGCTTATCCTTCGAGCTTCGGCTCGAAGAGCCCCTCAACAATCTCTTCAACATTTTCTTTCTCTGAAAAATTTCTGAAATTTTAGTGACTCAAAATAAAAGTGAACCAAACTCAACAAGATTGATAGCAACTACTCCCACAAGTACTTAGAGGCTATATCATGCATTAAAACTACTTTTGACCATATAAGTTTGACATGCAAGCTCAAGAATAGGGTCACCTTAGCAGCAAAAAATTGCAATAAATAAAGCACTAGAACAAAAACTAATTGGACCATTGGAGGAGTCACATACCGGAGAACAATCCCCCAAAACAGTTTTGTGAATGGAGCTTTGAGCAAAGAGATCGAAAATGGCAGCAAGATGAGCTAGAACACGGGTTTGAGCTATGGGAGGATTTTTTTCTAGAGGAAGAAGAACTGAGTGGGTGCTGGAATAAGTGGAGGGGGTCCACGTGGGGCCCACGAGGTAGGGGGCGCGCCCCAGGGGGTTGGGCGCGCCCTGCACCCTCGTGGCCAAATGGTGGGCCCCCTTGGTGTGTTCTCAGTGCCAGACATTCTTAAATATTCTACAAAAATCATATTTCATTTTCAGGACGTTTGGAGAACTTTTATTTTCGGGGTATTTTTATTGCAAGGATAATTCAGAAAACACACAGAAAATAATATTTTTGCTTTATTTAGTCTAAATAACAGAAAGTAAAAGGAGGGTACAAAGAGTTGTGCTTTCTAACTTCATCCATCTCGTGCTCATCAAAAGGAATCCACTGACAAGGTTGATCAAGTCTTGTTAACAAACTCTTTCTGAATAACATGAAACCGGAGAATTTTCGAATAACACTAGGTTACCTCAACGGGGATATGCATGTCCCCAACAATAAGAATATCATATTTCTTCTTGACAGTAGGAAGAGGGAATTCAAAACCTGCAATAATAATCGTTAATTTTTTTCCAATAGAATTGATACTGTGGACTTGAGGTTGTTTCCGCGGAAAGTGTACCGTATGCTCATTACCATTAACATGAAAAGTGACATTGCCTTTGTTGCAATCAATAACAGCCCCTGCAGTATTCAAAAAGGGTCTACCAAGGATAATCGACATACTATCGTCCTCGGGAATATCAAGAATAACAAAGTCCGTTAAAATAGTAACGTTTGCAACCACAACAGGCACATCCTCACAAATACTGACAGGTATAGCAGTTGATTTATCGTCCATTTGTAAAGATATTTCAGTAGGTGTCAACTTATTCAAATCAAGTCTACGATATAAAGAGAGAGGCATAACACTAACACCGGCTCCAAGATCACATAAAGCAGTTTTAACATAGTTTCTTTTAATGGAGTATGGTATAGTTGGTACTCCTAGATCTCCTAGTTTCTTTGGTATTCCACCTTTAAAAGTATAATTGGCAAGCATGGTGGAAATTTTAGCTTCCGATATCTTTCTTTTATTTGTAACAATATCTTTCATATACTTAGCATAAGGATAAGCATATCAATCAAACGCATAGGCAAAAAGATAGGTCTAATCATTTCAGCAAAGCGCTCAAAATCCTCATCATCCTTTTCTTGGATGGTTTAGGAGGAAAAGGCATGGTTTTTTGAACCCATGGTTCTCTTTCTTTACCGTGCTTCCTAGCAACGAAGTCTCTCTTATCATAACGTTGATTCTTTGATTGTGGGTTATCAAGATCAACAGCAGGTTCAATCCCTACATCATTGTTATTGCTAGGTTGAGCATCAACATGAACATCATCATTAACATTATCACTAGGTTCATGTTCATTACCAGATTGTGTTTCAACATCAGAAATAGAAATATCATTGGGATTCTCAGGTGTGTCAACAACGGGTTCACTAGAATTATGCAAAGTCCTATCATTTTTCTTTTTCTTCTTCTTAGAAGGACTAGGTGCATCAACATTAGTTCTCTAAGAATCTTGCTCAATTCTCTTAGGGTGGCCCTCAGGATACAAAGGTTCTTGAGTCATTCTACCCCCTCTAGTCACAACTCTAACAACATTATCATTTTTCTTATTATTTAATTCATTGAGCAAATCATCTTGTGCTTTAAGCACTTGTTCTACCTGAGTGGTAACCATAGAAGCGTGTTTACTAATAAGTTTAAGGTCACCTTTAACTCTAGACATATAATCACTCAAGTGTTCAACCATATAGGCATTATGTTTCAATTGTCTACCAACATAAGCATTGAAGTTTTCTTGTTTAACAATAAAATTATCAAACTCATCCAAGCATTGGCTAGCAGACTTATTAAGAGGACTATCACCTTCATCAAATCTATAGAGAGAATTTACCTTTACTACCTGTGTCGGGTTACTAAGACCATGTATCTCTTCAATAGGTGGTAAATTCTTAACATCTTCAGCTTTAATACCCTTTTCTTTCATAGATTTCTTTGCCTCTTGCATATCTTCAGGATTGAGAAATGGAATACCCCTTTTCTTCGGAGTTGGCTAAGGACTTGGTTCAGGAAGTGTCAAATCATTATCATTACTCAATATATTATTCAATACCAATTCAGCTTGCTCAACCGTTCTTTCCCTGAAAACACAACCAACACAACTATCCAGGTGGCCTCTACAAGCATCTGTTAGTCCATTATAAAAGATATCAAGTATTTCATTTTTCTTGAGAGGATGATCAGGCAAAGCATTAAGTAATTGGAGAAGCCTTCCCCAAGCTTGTGGGAGACTCTCTTCTTCAACTTGCCAAAATTATATATTTCCCTTAAGGCAGCTTGTTTCTTATGAGCGGGGAAATATTTAGTAGAGATGTAATAAATCATATCCTGGGGACTACGCACACAACCAGGAGCAAGAGAATTAAACCATGTTTTAGCATCACCCTTTAATGAGAACGGAAATAACTTAAGGATATAGTAGTAACGAATTTTTTCCTCATGAGTGAATAGGGTGGCTATATCTTTCAATTTAGTAAGATGTGCCACAACAGTTTCAGATTCATAGCCATAAAAAGGATCAGATTCAACCAAAGTAATTAACTCAGGATCGACAGAGAAATCATAATCCTAATCAGAAATATAGATAGGTGAAGTAGCAAAAGCAGGGTCATATTTCATTCTAGCATTCGAAAACTTTTCTTTCAGCTTAGCTAACAGTTTCTTATGATCATATCTATCTTTGCAAGCAAAAAAGTCTCTAGAAGTTTCTTCATCCATAACATAACCCTCAGACACATCAAGCAATTCATATCTAGGGGGAGAATCTTCATCATCACTTTCATCAATATTATCTGTTTTAATAATTTCATTCTCTCTAACCCTAGCAAGTTGTTCATCAAGAAATTCACCTAATGGCACAGTATTATCAAGCATAGAAGTAGTTTCATCATAAGCATCATGCATAGCAGAAGTGGCATCATCAATAACATGCGACATATCAGAATCAATAACAGGTGTTGGTGTCGCAAATTTGCTCATAACAGAAGGTGAGTCAAGTGCAGAGCTAGATGGCAGTTCCTTACCTCCCCTCTAATTGAGGGAAAAATCTTGGTTCTTTCATCTTTCAAGTTCCTCATAGTGACCAACAGATATAAATCCCAAGTGACTCAGAGAACAGAGCTATGCTCCCCGACAACGGTGCTAGAAAATAGACTTGATAACCCACAAGTATAGGGGATCGCAATAGTTTTCGAGGGTAGAGTATTCAACCCAAATTTATTGATTCGACACAAGGGGAGATAAAGAATATTCTCAAGGATTAGCAGTTGAGTTGTCAATTCAACCACACCTGAAAGACTTAATATCTGCAGCAAAGTATTTAGTAGCAAAGTAGTATGGAAGTAACGGTAACGGTGGCAAAAGTAACAGTAGCAGTTTTTGTAACAATCGAAACAGTGGTAACGGAAAAGTAAGTAAGCAAAGATCAATATGTGAAAAGCTCGTAGGCAATGGATCAATGATGGATAATTATGTCGGATACGATTCCTCATGCAACAGTTATAACATAGGGTGACACAGAACTAGCTCCAGTTCATCAATGTAATGTAGGCATGTATTCTGAATAGAGTCATACGTGCTTACGGAAAAGAACTTGCATGACATCTTTTGTCCTACCCTCCCGTGGCAGCGGGGTCCTATTGGAAACTAAGGGATATTAAGGCCTCCTTTTAATAGAGTACCGTAGCAAAGCATTAGCACTTAGTGAATACATGAACTCCTCAAACTACGGTCATCATCGGGAGTGGTCCCGATTATTGTCACTTCGGGGTTGCCGGATCATAACACATAGTAGGTGACTATTGACTTGCAAGATAGGATCAAGAACTCACATATATTCATGAAAACATAATAGGTTCAGATCTGAAATCATGACACTCGGGCCCTAGTGAAAAGCATTAAGCATAGCAAAGTCATAGCAACATCAATCTTAGAACATAATGGATACTAGGGATCAAACCCTAACAAAACTAACTCGAGTACATGGTAAATTTCATCCAACCCATCACCGTCCAGCAAGCCTATGATGGGATTACTCACGCACGGCGGCGAGCACCATGAAATTAGTGATGGAGGATGGTTGATGATGACGATGGCGACAGATTCCCCTCTCCGGAGCCCCGAACGGACTCCAGATCAGCCCTCCCGAGGAAGATTAGGGCTTGGCGGCGGCTCCGTATTGTAAAACGCGATGAATCCTTCTCTTTGATTTTTTTCTCCCTGAAAGTGAATATATGGAGTTCGAGTTGAGGTCGGTGGAGCTCCAGGGGGGCCATGAGGCAGGGGGCACGCCCAGGGGGTAGGGCGCGCCCCCACCCTCGTGGCCAGGGTGTGGGCCCCCTTCGGTTGATTCTTTCGCCAATATTTTTTATTAATTCCAAAAAGTGACTCCGTGAAGTTTTAGGTCATTCCGAGAACTTTTATTTCTGCACAAAAATAACACCATGGCAATTCTGCTGAAAACACCGTCAGTGCGGGTTAGTTCCATTCAAATCATGCAAGTTAGAGTCCAAAACAAGGGCAAAAGTGTTTGGAAAAGTAGATACATTGGAGACGTATCAGTAGGCTCGTCTCTGGCTACTCTGCTCAAACCCGTGACCTCGGCGCTACGCCCACAAGGAAAATGGATTCGGCTGGCGCCAGCGCCAAGAAGATGAGGCTCCCGCCATCGATGACGCCGGTTGTAGATCCCACACCCGGCATCACGGGGAGAAGCGGCGAGCCCCCCCACCCGGATCCGAGGAACTGGTAGAATCTCTGATGGACCGCATCAGCGATCTCCTGGACGTCATCCTTGAGGAGATCATCTCGCTTCTCCCCACCAAGAATTGTTGCCGCACACAAGTCCTCTCAACTCAGTGGCGCCCTCTATGGCGCACCACGCCCCTCAATCTCGACTGTCGTCAGCTATCTATCCTTCCTGAAATTGATCTCCTCACAGCCATCGTCTCCTCTCACCAGCAGGGCCCCGTTCAATGCCTCTGCATCCCGACATGCTACCTGTTGTCCATACCCAGTGAGGGAGTCCTGGACTAAGGGGTCCTCGGGCGTCCGGACTATGTAACGTGGGCCAGACTGATAGGCTGTGAAGATATAGGACCGAAGACTCTCACCAGTGTCCGTATGGGAGTCTCCTTGGCGTGGAAGGCAAGCTTGGCGCCTGGATATGAAGATTCCTTTTTTTGTAACCGACTTTGTACAACCCTAGTCCCCTCCGGTGTCTATATAAACCGGAGGGCTTAGTCCATAGAGGCAATCACAATCATAACCATAGTCATACTGGCTAGACTTTTAGGGTTTAGCCATTACGATCTCGTGGTGCATCAACTCTTGTAATACTCATATTCATCAAGATCAATCAAGTAGGAAGTAGGGTATTACCTCCATAGAGAGGGCTCGAACCTGGGTAAACATCGTGTCCCCCGTCTCCTGTTACCATCAACCTTAGATAGACAGTTTAGGACCCCCTACCTGAGATCCACCGGTTTTGACACCGACATTGGTGCTTTCATTGAGAGTTCTGCTGCGTCGTCACCAAAAGGTTTGATGGCTCCGTCAATCATCTACAACAACGCAGTCCAGGGGGAGGTCTTCCTCCCTGGACAGATCTTCGTATTCGGCGGCTTCGCACTACGGGCCAACTCGCTTGGCCATCTAGAGCAGATCGACAGCTACGCCCCTGGCCATCAGGTCAGGTTTGGAAGCTTGAATTACGTTGCCGATATCCGCGGAGACTTGATCTTCAACGGATTCGAGCCCATTGCAGCCTCTCCCCGCCACCACGATGAACACGACCTAAATCTGTCATCGTACTGTGCCCAGGAGATAGCGCCTGTAACTGCTCCGGCCCTGGATCCGGAGCAGATTGCGCCGCCCGAGGACGGGAAGCTCAACCCCGCCCCGGAAGCTGCACACTCAGCGGTGTTGGAGCCGCACACAGACTCAACCTCGAGCAAGATCCGTGTTATCTGAACATCAGATTCGTCTCCGGCCACAGGTTTCGAACCATGTACATCCGCGTCCGCCGAGCCTGGTCAGGCGTCGATCATGGATTCAGTTCCGCGGACATCTTCCAGCACTCACCTTTAGGCGATGTGCTGAATTCATTAAAAACCCTCTCCTTAGCAGGGGACTCTCGGCCGAATTATATCCGGTTTGAACTAGAGGCTGGTAACGGAGAATTTTGCTTCCCACCCTCCGCCCACTTCATAGCCACTGTCGAAGATTTAACCGACGAACTCGATTACGGCTCCGAAGACATCGATGGTATGGACGACGATGCCGGAGAGGAACAGGCCTGGAAACCGCCGCTTACCGGACGCTGGACAGCCACCTCCTCATATGACGTGTACATGGTGGGTACACCTAAAGACAATAACGGCGATGACAAAGAAGATCCAGTCGAGGATAAGTCTCCTGAGACATAGCCAAAGCATCGACGTCAGCGGCGCCGCTCTAAGTCACGCCGTAGAAAAAGCAGCAATACTGGTACAGGAGAAAATAATACTCTAGACAATGCCGAAGACAATGAAGACCCCGTTAAGTCAACCTCCGAACAGGACGAACGGGATGAGGGGCAAGTTAGCCCTGATGAGCAGGCCATGAACAAAGAGTCGGAGGACAGTAACTACCTTCCACCCTCCAAGGATGAGATGAGCCTTGGCGACGACTACTTTATCGTGCCTGAGGAACACGACGAGCAGGAGCGCTTTAAGCGCCGGCTAATTGCCACTGTGAAGAGCCTGAAAAAGAAGCAGCAGTAGCTTCAAGCTGACCAAGATCTACTTAATGACAGATGGACCGATGTCCTGGCAGCCAAGGAATACGGCCTCGAGCGCCCAACCAAAAGTTACCCAAAGCGCAAATTGTTGCCTCAATTTGATGACGAAGCGCTGGAGCCTGTCCTACCAACGCGCAATATGGCTGACCGACCACCACGTGGCCGGGACAAAGCGGCAACTCAAGCCGAACACCAGCCTGCACTACCTCGCCGTAAAAGCAGAGATGCAACAGCTCGGAGATACACATATGACCTGCGGCATGACCTGAAAAATAGAGCAGGTCAGACCAGATCGATCTATGGATCAAGGGGGCATGCTCCGACGCATGGTGATGGCCATATGGCCGGACATGATAAACATAAGCACGCTCGGGCCGAAAACCGCAGACGAACTCCATCCGAGCTACGTCACGACTTGGCCCGATATAGTGGTGCCGCACACCCCTTTGCTTCACCGATGAAGTAATGGAACATGAATTCCCGGAAGGGTTTAAACCCATGAACATCGAATCATACGATGGAACAACAGATCTCGCAGTATGGATTGAAGATTTCCTCCTCCATATCCACATGGCCCGCGGTGATGACCTCCACGCCATCAAATACCTTCCACTAAAACTAAAGGGACCAGCGCGGCACTGGCTAAATAGCCTCCCTGACAACTCCATTGGCAGCTTGGAAGACTTGGAAGACGCTTTCCGAGACAACTTCCAAGGTACATATGTCCGGCCTCCAGACGCCGATGACCTAAGTCACATCATCCAGTAGCCCGGGGAGTCAGCCAGAAAGCTCTGGACTAGGTTCTTACTTAAAAAGAACCAAATTGTCGATTGTCCGGACGACGAAGCCCTCGCGGCCTTTAAACATAGCGTCCGAGATGAGTGGCTAGCCCGCCACCTCGGTCAAGAAAAGCCAAAATCCATGGCCGCCCTTACTGCTCTGATGACCCACTTTTGCGTGGGAGAAGACAGCTGGCTCGCTCGTAGAAGCAATAACACCGGTGATCCGAGCACTTCCGAGGTTCGAGACGGCACTGGCAAGTCACGACGCAATAAACACAAACGCCAAAACAATAATGAAGGAGCGCAAGATACGGCGGTTAACGCCGGATTCAGTGGTTCCAAACCCGGTCAACGAGAGAGGCCATTCAAGGCAAACAGAGACGGACCATCCAATCTAGACAAGATACTGGACCGGCCCTGCCAGATTCATGGCACCCCCGCTAAACCATCCAATCACAACAACATAAGCTGTTGGGTCTTTAAACAAGCCGACATGCTTAATGCCGAACACAAGGGGAAGGGGCCGCCCAGTGACAGCGATAGCGAGGAGACTCGCCAACTGAACGCCGGGGGTCAGAAGCAATTCCCCCCGAAGTAAAAACAGTGAACGTGGTACACGTGACGCACATCCCTATAGGGGAGCGCAAGCGCACACTACGGGACGCCGACGCCATAAAGCCAGCGGCCCCAAAATCAAGCCAATGGGCGGCCTGCCCGATCACTTTTGATCGCAAGGACTACCCAGCAAGTATCCGTCACGAGGGTTCGGCACCTCTGATCCTCGATCCAATTATCGATGGGTTCCATCTCATGAATGTCCTTATGGACAGCGGCAGTAGCCTTAATTTGCTCTATCAAGACACTGTCCGCAGAATGGGCATTGATCCCTCAAGAATCAAGCCCACCACAACTACCTTCAGGGGGGTAGTACCCGGTGTAGAAGCCCGTTGCACAGGCTCAATAACATTGGAAGTCGTTTTTGGCTCGCCGAACAACTTCCGAAGCGAAGGCTTGACCTTCGATATTGTCCCGTTCCACAACAGCCACCATGAACTACTTGGATGTGCTGCTTTTGCTCATTTTAACGTGGTCCCACATTACACCTATCTCCAGCTTAAGATGCCTAGTCCACACGGCGTCATCACGATAAACGGAAATACGGGACACTCCCTCCCTACAGAGGAATATACTATGGCCACCGCGGCCGAAGTACAAAGCAGCCTTATCAAGCCGCACACCTCATCGGCCGTCAAGCCGCCGGTCTCTATTGAACAGGACCGATCAACCTCAGAGATGGATTAGAAGTCCGTCCTCTGTCGTTAGCCCCATATAGCCGCGAAGTTTGTAGCGCGCATGCATAATTATGCACCTAAAATGCCCTGGTCATCGGCGGAGGCACAATACGGACAGACCTATAGTACGGTCCACACTCTTATAGTGTTTCCCTTTTTCTAACTATTTTTTTATCTTTTACCACAGGTGACTTAAAGCCTGATCATCTTACGGACTCTTTCAGAGTTCGGCTTCGTGTAAATAGCCAAAGGCTATTCTTGCTGAGAAGTCCTTCAACCAAGGCAAGGTAGCGCAGACGTGCGACAGGAGGTCCAAATGATTTGTAGACCGCTCTCTTTATTTCAAACTTGTAATGTGCCCCTTTTTCTCAGCTTTCGACCCCCGGCATGTCAAATAGCCGGGGTAGTGGCATTATAATCTGTAAAGGTTTCGCTTGACGTATCAATCAGATTACATTGAACTTCACCTGCATTGAGTACTCGCTTTTCTCAAAGAACTGCATTTTGCTCCTATGGTTATCACACACGCACCTCGGCATACATTGGTAGGGGCTCAATACGGCAACATATGAGTTGTCGGCAAGTCCGAACAACTTTATAAGCGCACTTCAGCATCGCGAGTTTTGGCCTTATATGCATCAGCTCCGAATCATGTCTTTGGTCAATAGTTGGGTTGCCCGGCTCCTGTGCTTACTACCTTATGTTCCGCTGTATCGGCTAGGGTAGTAAAGGGAGAACTACTGCGATTGTGTCCTGGTTCATCCGGATGAGCACCTCAGTAGGGAAAGCCGAAAACTGACTATCATGATGCGGCGAGAGCTGGTCAACCACTCGATGACTCATCGGAATCTTCGCGATTTCCCCCGTATTACACGAAGGACCGTTCTTCTGGTCACTTATGTACCGCATCGTATTCGGACAGTTGCGTACATACCAGGGGCTATATCGTAGACCCACCGTCAAACTCCTATGGCTAAGTGAAAGTGTTAAAGCCCTATAGTCCGATTGCCTAGTTCGCCGCATTGACACCTCCTTCATGGACCAAGACGTTGGGTCAAGAGTGATCAAATGCTTTTCTGAACACCCCCGCATTATATGCGAGGGGGCTGAAGCCGACGACTGGTAAACTTTCAGGCTATACAAAAATGGCCGCACAGGAGGAATCAAAACTTTCAGGCTAAAGTATAAAAACATAGCCTTAATATATCACAATATTGTTTTTACAATTTCGGTACATTTTACTCGAACATAGTATCTTTCGAGCATTGACCCTCTATCAAGCGGGCACCCTCCAGGACGTCCTCGAAATAATGCTCTGGCGCGTGATGATCCTTGCCCTTGGATGGACTCTTCGCTGCAATATCGGTGGCCTTCATCTTCGCCCAATACGTCTTGACGCGGGCAAAGGCCATCCGTGCACCTTCAATGCACGTTGACCGCTTAACGACATCGATACGCGGCACCGCGTCAACAAGTTGTTGCACCAAACCGAAATAACTATTCGGAATGGGCTCAGCCGGCTACAGCCAAACCACGCCGTCCTTCATGGCAGATCCAGATATCTTATGGACCTCGGCCCACTGAGCCATCTGTTTGTTTAGCAATAGCGGACGCTTTGGCATGCTGAATTGCGACCAGAAAAGCTTTTCCGTTGCATATCCTTCTTGCGCTTGGAAAAACTGCGTCGCATTGGAGACACTCTTCAGCAAGTCCAAAAATGCGTCTGGAGAACTCCACAATTGATTAAGCGGGGCATACTTCGGATCGCCAAATTCAGTTTGTAATAAAAAGGGCTTACCGGCCGCGATTTCCCCAGCTTGCCGGATCTCCTCCCGAGCCGCTCTAGACTCGGATCGTGCTTCTCTTGCCTCTTGTAAGGCCTTGTCGAGATCGGTCGTTTTGGCTTTGTTATCCTTCTCGAGAAATTCACATCGGCTAGTGGCATCCTTTAACTCAAGCGCCATGCTAGATATTCTCTCCTGGCACTGGCGCCGAGCAGCCTGTTCGGCCTTTAATTCAACAGCTGCCTTTTCGGCAGCCGCATTACTCATCCTGGCTTGCTCCTTGGCCCGGGCAAGCTCAACCCGAAGGGTCTCAACTACGGCGGCACCATCTGCAATTATGCATATCTCAGTACACAATTTTCAGCGTCATGCTCATATTATAGTACTGACATATACTGACTGCCCCAAAGACATACCTTGCCCCTCGTCGAGCCGCCTGTTGACAAGCGTGGTGTCATCATCCGCAACATCAAGTTTCTGCTGCAGATCTGCAACATCTGTAGCTTGGGCGATCGCCAAGGACGTAATAGCCTGTGTTCCAATTAAACTAGATTAGTTCCTGGGCATATCTTTCTTGATCCTCTGATCGCCTCCCTTTGGACACCGACCAGAGTCTCAGGGGCTACTATCTATACACAGGCGCATTTTGCGCTTATAGCACAGTTGAAAATATTACATTACGTACCTGAATCCTCTGAACCGCCGTACCCATTAAAGTATGATGTTCCTCTGAGACGGACGCATGTTGCAACATACCCATCAAGGTATTCGGCGCCTCCGAACTCCTGGGAGCGGCCGCGGGAGTACGGACACCCTTTGAAGGGATATGCTTACCCGACTCTAGAGTTGTCCCTGGCTGCAAATCGGATAGTCCGGGGCCCTTATTGTGGGTCCCCGTAGGGGCCACACACCTCAAACCCTGGACGGCCGAAGCATCACCTTTGGGCCCAGTCTTCATTGTCTCCTGCACCACTTGTTGATGGGGAGGGATCCTTCGGGACGACACCTCGGAGTCGTCTGCCCTATCGAGCGGGGAGGTCTATGGAGGCGTTTCGCTTTCCATCATCTCCGGAAGAAGATCCCCAGATGAGGAGGACTGTTGAGGAAGGCTGCATGCCGGACTACAAACATATATTTTAAAAATGTTACTCCTGCAAACCGGAAAAGAACGGGATATGATTAAGACACCCTTGTTCACTTATGGCTCGCCCAAGGGTTCGTCTTTATGGAGGAACTGCGTGACAACGTCACCTCCCGAAACAAAACTGCTTGACAGGGATATCTTCCCTCGCTTGGAAGCCTTTATCTTCAAGTCTTCAGAGGCGGTCCTCTTTTTCCCATAGGGAGAAGGGATGTCCGTTCCCTTTCCCCTCTCATCTTCAGAAGAGGGAGTTCTAATCTCCCCAGGCGTGGTGTCCGGCGTACCTCTAGAATGGGGGCCACCTCGTGCCTTCTTGCTATCCTCCTTGCCTTCCTTCACCGGCACTTGATATAGTGCCGGAGCCAACATCCTTGTTAACACCAGATCAGCTGAGTCCTTGGGAAGAGAGGCCGAACACCTAATTCTTTCCGCCCTCTTTATCCAGCCCTGGCCGAAGATGGTTTTCTCAGTACATTGTTACGGAATATTTAACTAAGCTGTGTTCAGGAGTCGAGTGCTTACCGGGGTATCCAGATGGTTGCAGTCAAGGCCGATGTCTTCGGTGGTATCCGACCACTGTTTTCGTGTCCCAAAGAATAATTTCCACATTCCTCTGTGCGTCGTGCCGAAGAAGTGCTGAAGGGTTCGCGGTCCTTCCGGATTGAACTCCCACATGCGGAGAGGCCGTCGCTGGCCCGGAAGGACCCGGCAGATTAGCATCACTTGGATTACGTTGATAAGACCGATGTCCTTTTCGATAAGGCTCCGGATGCGGCTTTGCAGCATCTGCACTCCATCAATTGATCCCCAGTCCAGCCCCTTATTGACACATGATGCAAGCTGTAACGGAGGGCCAGAACGGAACGCAGGTGTAGCTGCCCACTTGGTACCACGGGGTTGAGTGATGTAAAACCACTCCCGCTGCCATAGGTTGGAAGTTTCCATGAAGGAGCCTTTTGGCCAAGGAATATTGGTGAGTTTGCTCACTATAGCACCGCCACACTCCGCTTGTTCCCCATCCATTACCTTCGGCTTCACATAAAAGGTCTTGAGCCACAAGCCGAAGTGTGGGGGAATATGGAGAAAGCCCTCGCACATAATGATGAACGCCGAGATGTGAAGAAAGGAATCTGGAGCTAGATCGTGAAAATCTAGCCCGTAATAGAACATGAGCCCTCGAACGAAGGGATTAAGAGCGAACCCTAGACCTCGGAGGAAGTGGAAGATGAATACGACCCTCTCGCAGAATCTGGGAGTAGGCCTGCCCTTGAGCAGGAAACCTGTGGGGGATTTCCGCGGTCAGGTATCTTGCCGCCCGGAGCTTCGTGATATCCTCCTCTGTGACAGAGGAAGCCTCCCATCGGCCTTGAGGGATGGGTCCGGACATGACTGGGAAGCTCGAAGCAATTAAACTGAACTTGGTGTGTTGGAACTCGAGGTTGGAGAGGTTGAGGAGAGGATTGGCGTAAGGGAGAAAGACGGGCCTTAGCCCCATTATAAAGGCGATGAATATCAAATGCCCCTGGCCTTAAAACCTACCTATTCCTAAGGAATCATGCCAATAGAACGGTTGGATTACCCACGCCCGTATTGATGAGAATCCCGTAGGAAGGGGACACAATCTCTGCTTCAACAAGACGTGCCAATAAAACCGCGTCTCGAAACATGGAACGGCGGGATGAAAACGGTTCGAAATAATGACCGGGCAAAGATGTGATGTCACGTTGTGGAAAGTTGTCAGCAGATGGGACTCGTGAAATATTATACTCTCTGCGGTTGTGTGTGGTACTTGTTTTGCAGAGCCGGACACGTTCGTTGCATTCGAAGACTGTTTTGGAGTAATCGGAGAAGGAACCCGCCTTGCAATGCCGAAGACAATTTGCGCGCCGGACACATCGTCGTTGAAGCCTGGTTCAGGGGCTACTGAGGGAGTCCTGGATTAAGGGGTCCTCGGGCGTCCGGACTATGTAACATGGGCCGGACTGATAGGCTGTGAAGATATAAGACCGAAGACTCTCACCCGTTTCCGGATGGGACTATCCTTGGCATGGAAGGCAAGCTTGGCGCCCGGATATGAAGATTCCTTTCTCTGTAACCGACTTTGTACAACCCTAATCCCCTCCGGTGTCTATATAAACCAGAGGGCTTAGTCCATAGAGGCAATCACAATCATAACCACAGTCATGCATGCTAGACTTTTAGGGTTTAGCCATTACGATCAACTCTTGTAATACTCATATTCATCAAGATCAATCAAGCAGGAAGTAGGGTATTACCTCCATAGAGAGGGCCCGAACCTGGGTAAACATCGTGTCCCCCCGTCTCCTGTTACCATCAACCTTAGACGCACAGTTCGGGACCAAATACCCAAGATCCGCCGGTTTTGACACCGACACCCGACACGGTGGACGCTTGGCTGACATCCCCTGAATTCGGAAAACTCCAGCAGTTTGAGTTCTACCATTACCACGAAAGTTTCATACCATGAACACACCAAGAATTCGTGCCCACACCACTGTTGTCCATCTCGCGGTTTTCCTCCTCTCTCCACACCGCCACCTTCGCCCGGTGCCATATACCAGACGATCTGGTACAAATGCTTCGACTCCCACTGCTAAAAAAACTTTCGCTTGTGGTGGTTTATCTGTCGGAGGCCTCACTGCACAGCATCATCCACTCCAGTTACCCTGCCCTGGAGCGCTTGCTGATTGTTTTGGGAATAGAAATACCTATCAGTTGTCTCCAAATAAAGTCACCTCACCTTAAAAGCATTGGAATTTGTTTTGAAGGACAGCAGCTCATCATCGAAGATGCCCCTTCACTTCAAAGGTTGCTCCTTGATGATTGTTATAAACCTTCGCAAATAACTGTCATCTCTGCGCCCAAACTGGAGACCTTGGGTCTAATTAGTGCTCCGTTTGATGATCACAACAAGTTGGTGTTTGGCTCCTCACTTTTTCAGGTACCGTATATTATCATCTACACATTTGTAATCATAAGCTGCATTTTTCATTTGTGCGCATAAGTTTTATATCATCTTGGAGTACACTTTGGGTACTAATATTATGTTATATGCTCAATGAAGAGCTCGTCCATGGATAGCCTATCAATGATGCTGGATTCTGTCAAGATCTTATATATCGGAATGTTTTGTTATGATCTGAACATAATTATTGGCTTGCTGTGATCCTTTCGGTCTCTGGAGAATTTATGTATAAAGGTGATGATTTCATGCACATTGAAAGACCATATATATTGTACTAGAATTAACCGTTCAGCTGATGCTCTTTCGACATACTCTTTTTCAGACCTTAACTGTTTTCAAATCTTCATCTCTACTTAGGTACTGCAACCACATGGAGAAAAACGTATAACCAATCGGTGGCGTAATAAGCACCAGGATTTTCTCAGTTCTCATGACATTCGTTTGAGGACAATAACGATGGAAGGATATGCATCCAACCAGGCAAACAGAAGCTTTGTCACATTCTTCCTGTTGAATGCGAGGTTACTATTGTCCATGAGGCTTAAGTTTTACCGCAAGAGATTTCTCACGGACGGACACGTTGAACAATAAAAAATGAAGTTTCAGGTGGACAAATGGGCTTCTAAACATGCCCAGCTTCTATTTACAACAAGTTGTAGTCATCCTGAAATAATTTTTTTTGGCACAAGATGTTGATTTTATGGATCTAACCGATCCATTTGTTTGTGACTGCGAAAAAGAGTGGTTGGGTTAGATGTTACTGCCATGTTCAATCTAGGTTTTGTCTAAAAATTTGATGAACAATTAATCCTCGGGCTTTTTGTACCGTTTGTAAGCTTTAGTTGCATGTTGTTGCCCTCGTACTCCCCTCCACCTGCCACTACACTGCCGCAACTTCCACGACTGCTGTTCATTCCCGTCCGAGGCCTCGCCATAGTTCTCTGCCTCGGTTCGCTTGCTGTGCCCGCCGCCGTCTGGCGTTGTCAACATGGTCAACAACCAAGACGAATCAGGAGATGACTGTACGTGGAGAGGCTGACAGTAGGGACCAACCAGGGTCATTGCATTACGTAAGCAGATGCCTCGTTATTACAAGCCAAAAAATACTTCATCCTAATTGTTTGACAACTAGGTCCCATGCCATTGTCAATGTAGTCAATAAACGAGAAAATTAGTCAAAGAGCGGATAACACCAGGGACCCAACAGCTCGCCCAGTTGTTTTTTAGTTTCAGAGACGGAGCTCAACTGCGCACTATGCGGGGGCTGTGGCCCGTCTAGCCCATGCTTACGCTTTTATTTAAGCACATGACGAGCCCAGTTGATATCTTTTTTCTTTCTGAAAATGGCTAGCCAGTTCTTTTTTTGGAGAATACCAAAACCGAGGCCTACTTGCTTTTCTCAGCCCTGCTGGGCTGCAAATCTTTCAAGACGAGGAGGGATGTAAGTAGTAAGAAATGGTCTTCCCCAGAAAATGGGCTATAAGTTGTAAGAAATGGCCTGTAAACTTTTAAACCAAAGCCAACCGACAATTACATTAAAATATCATTTTTCTAGATTTCTCTACTCTCTACTCTTATAAAAACCAAAGCCAACTGGCAATTATATTAAAATATCGTCTTTTCTCCCACAAGATAAACTACTCATACAAATGCATCGTCATGTTCCGTGCAACGCACGGGCATCTTGCTAGTTAAGATTTTAAATTTAATTCATTTTTTTGCAGAGAATTGTTTTTTGAATTTTATTTTGATATAATATTTTAAAAATTATTTTTAACGTGACTCGAAATTTCGTGATTAAAAGAGTTCGGACCCCACCGAAATATGAAAATTTCGTTGAATTTTTTAGCAGTGCCCAGAATATATGGTCTGTAATGCTAATAAAAAGAATATGGGCTTCAAATATCCTTAAGAATTAGCAAATGGGTTGTAAATTATTGAAAATAATGGCTAATGGGTTGTATGCTGTTTTCCACAGATTTGGAGGCTGACTTCTGGGCCTCCTAGGTTCATGATGACGCTGTCCTAAAAAATATTTTAACGCGTACGCAAGGCTTTGTCAACTTAGTCAACACAGAGCAGTGACTGTTGGATGTCCATCCAACGGCCGTCGTGCTTCTTCAATCTCTGATCTTCCTGCTCCAGCCGCCCAAACCAGCGCCGGCGGGACTGCCTGCTCCCTCCTCCCGTGGCTGGCTGTGCTGCCGCCAGGCCATCCCTCTACCCACCCGCACATCCAGTTATTTTTTGGTGACGTTAGCCTCACCCCGCAGCCGACCAGCCAGCGCTCGTACTCCCCTCAGCGTGGGCATCCACTGCCGCGTCTTCCCCGGCTCCGTGTCGTTCCCTTCCTAGGCCTCCCCGTCATCCACCACCTTGGTGCTCTCGGTGTGGCGTGGTCAACGAATGACATCCAGCAGAAGTGGACGGTACGTGGAGAGGCTGACAGATGGGTCCACGGCCGCACACAAGGAAATGCCTCCTTATTATGCACAATATAATGATTCCTCCACCTGACAGCTGGGACCCACTGGAAGGGCCTCTGTATTTCGCAAAAAAACATTCCTCCCGCTGACAGCTCAGACCCGCCAGCTATATCTTCGCACGCAAGGAAGTGCCTCCTTATTACGCACAAAAAATGAATACTCCCCCTGCTAGCTGGGACCCAGCATAGTGGGTGGCTGACTTGTGGGCCTACTAAGTTGACGGGGACAGAGGGCTTTGTCAACTTAGTCAATATGAACGATTCTAGCTCCAATGACCGTACGATGTCCGTCCAATGGCCGTAGTGCTTCTTCAACCTCTATTCTTCTTGCTCCAGCCGCCCAAAGCAGCACCGGTCGTGCCGCCTGCTCCTGCCTCCCGTGGCCGGCTGTGACACCGCGGAGGCCTCACCGCCCCCTACTACTCCCTCCGCTGGCCAGGCCATCCCTCCACTCACCCACACCCCCTGTTATTCTGCGGCAACGGCAGCCTCACAACAAAGCCGAACCAGTGAACCCTCATACTCCTCTCCGCATGGGCATCCACTTTCGCATCTTCCCCGGCTCCGCGGTGTGGTCAATGTGGTCAAGGAACGACTTCCATCGGAAGAGTACTGTACGTGGAGAGGCTGAAAATTCGGTCCACGGCCGCAGCAAGGAAGTGCCTCCTTATTACGCGCAAAATAATGATTCCTCCACCTGACAGCAGGAACCCACCGGACGGGCCACCATATTTCGTGAAAAAACGTTTCCCCCCTGACTGTTGGGACCCACCAGCTACATCTTCGCACACAAGGAACCGCGTCCATATTACGGGCAAAAAAATGATTCGCCCCCTGACTGCTGGGACCCACCAGCTACATCTTCGCACGGAAGGAAGTGCCTGACAGTCGGGACCCACCTGGTCGAAGCGTGCGTAGCGTTGTCATTCTGGTCGCGAATGTGTACATACATACTGGTCGATCGGTCTGTCTGCAGGCTGCAGCGATGAACCGTGGCCGTGTAAGGGAGGGCACGTGTCGTAGTAGAGGCGCACACGTAGCATGTCACGCAGTCCCGTTAATATCGTGTACACATACGTATAGCGGCCAGGGTGGAAGAAAGTAAATACGGCCACGTATGTACATACGGGCGGGGTCTCGAATGCCTACTCGCGCATACGTACGACCAGGGATCGTGTACATGCCTGGGTCGGAACGGAGAGACTGCGTCGTCATCGTGTTCATCGGGAGGCAACGGAATGCGTCATGTTCATCGAGAGGCAACAGAATACGTCGTGTTCATCGGGAGCCAACCGGCTTGGACAGAACAGCCGATCGAAACGAGGCCTGGCGTACCGCAGAATGGAGGAAACGGCCTTGTGTTCGACCGGCCACCGTCGAAACGGGATCCTGTTCATCGGGAGGGGTCTGGCGTACCGCAAAACGGAGGAAACGAACTTCTCTTGGACCTCCTATGGTCGAAACAGGGCCCTGTTGATCGGGAGGGGTGTGGCATACCGCAAAATGGAGGAAACGGACTTGTGTTGGAGCGCTACGGTCAAAACGGGGGTCCTATTCATTGGGAGGGGTGTGGCGTACCACAAACGGGACTCCGCGGGATACTGTTCATCTCCACCGTCGACTGCCTCCACGGGCTACTATTCATCCACCGTCGACCTCCTCCAGCCTCCACCTGCGACTGTCCATCCACGGGCTCCTGTTCATCCAGCCTCCACCGCTCCTCCACTGGCTACTATTCAACCAGCCCTCTCCACGGGGTCCTTTTCAACCACCCCTCCATGGGCTACTGTTCATCCAGCCCTCCACTGGCTACTGTTCAACTAGCCCTCCACCGGCTACTGTTCAACCAGCCCTTCACGGGGTCCTGTTCATCCACCCCAACCAACTTGATCGATCGGGGTTCTGTTCATCCAGCGGCAACGGCCTCTACTACCACGGGGTCCTGTTCATCCAACCCTCCACTGGGAACTGTTCATCCAAACCCCCCCAGCAACGCTCATTGTTCATCAAGAGGCAGCATCGATGGGCTTCAGTTAGCAGCAGTAGCGAAGGAATTGCTCGATCGGGTTCAGTTAACAGCCATCGATCGATCGCTCGGATTCAGTAACGCGTAGCCTGCAGTGTAATCGCTCCGGTTCGGTAGTCGAACACATCGCTCAGGTTCAGTTATAGCCCAATGCCTCGCACCCACGCGTGTACGTGTACGAGACAAACACACATCGCTCCGCTCCCGACAACCCACTGTAACTGGGAACTCCCCGATATTTTCCTCACCCTCGCTTCTACCACGGTTTTTTCCGCCATGGACGGCCCAAAGAATGTCATGCAGCTGCGTCTCCGGCCCGCCCAGGATGAAAAGCCCATTTTATGTCATGATTTTGTGTCATAGAAGTAGGAGCCCACCACATCTATGATGATACCGGGTTTTGTCACAATTATCGTCATAGAAGTGTCATAAGCATGACAGAAAAAATTCGTTCGGCCCAAAATGTCATGGATGTGTCTTTTTTTGTAGTGTAGGACTTACAAGAGGGCGTGGTGGTGGTAGAGCTCGTGGTGGTGGTCTTGGCCTTGGTGGTGGACTTGGTCATGGTGGTGGTCTTGGGCAAGGTCGTTATAGAGGAATGTTTGGATACCTCGATGGACCATTTCCGTATGTTGCTCACTAACTATAATGTTTTGATTTTCTTTTTTGTCATATGTTCTTGTTGTCCTTATTCACTAATATGTTGCAATTTACATGTTCTTCAATTTGTTCTTATTGTCATTACTAACTATTATGTTTCACTACATGGTGTGGCGCCTAGCTCAGAGGCGTTGCAGGTCTGGACAAATGTCCAGAGAGCAAACAAAAGCTACAGCTAGATACAACTCAGTGTGGAGCCTAGCTCAGAGGCGCCACAGTGTATAGTGCAACGCCTTCGAGCTAGGTGTTGCACGTCTCGGAAGATCTATCCAGAGAGCAACAGAAACTTTCCACCCAGTTTGAGGGCAGAAAAGATTCTAAGTGTTGGTGCGGCGCCTAGACGAGAGGTGCCACACCATACTGCTCGTCTAGGCGCCGCACCAACACTTAGAAATTTTTTGGCCCTCAGACTGGGTGAAAAGTTTCTGTTGCTCTCTGGATAGCTCTTCCCAGATGTGCAACGCCTCAGAGCTAGGCGCCACACCATGGAGTGCAACGCCTAGCGCAGAGGCGCTGCACCGTTCAGTGTGGCGCCTAGCCCTTAGGCGCCATGGCTCTGTTAAACGCAGAAGTAAAAGATGCAGTGTTGCATACATTTTGAGCACATTTTCAATAGCTATACATATACTTGCATCACATAAAAAAACAGTAATGATCTTAACACCTCTTCAACTTCAACAAAGACAACATTACTAAGAGTGACCATCACTTCAAGTTCAACATTTCTAAGAGATACAACCACTTCAAGTTCAACATTACTAAGAGCTACCATCACTTCAAGTTCAATGACATAGCAAGTTCGACATAAGAAAACGCCCACTAGGCGAGTTACATAACAAATAGAGGATGACGACTAGTTCCTTCCGCGCTTATTGGCTCTTTCCCCACTCCTGACGGATATCTTCTTCTTCCGAGCACGAGCAACCGGCTCCGGCTCCGGTTCCTCCACGGCTCCACCTCATCCGCATAGTCATCCAAAGCCGCCATCCGCGAGGTGCCGACCGTCCTCTTGCCTCTTTGGGTGAAGTCTTCGGGTGTGTATTTATTGATTCCCCTCCTAGGCTTTAACATGTATGCTGACCGAACTTGATAGGTCCCCAAGATCATGTTATCAGCAACCTATTACAAAAACAAACGATATGAAAAAGACCGTGTGTGAGGATAAAGTTAGCAATGCATCAATAATTGAATATAGGCTATTGGCATACCTCTTGGGTGACCACACCCACATCCTCATCCTCCAAAGGAGCACCATGGCCAGAAGTGGGATCTGATGGTGTTGCCAACCTAGACCGCTGAGGTGATACATATTCGGGGTCACGACAACCGACAAGGTTCGATAACCACCTTAACCTTTGGCCCTGGCGCTGCAACATGTACAAGTGAATGAGATATCGAAGGTAGCAAGACATGTTACCTGGACAATTGAAGGAGATGTGAACCTTAATGAATTCTCGAAGTGCACCTTCCCCATCGCTTTTCCCAACCGGGGTTGTCTCCAGAATAGTCTCGGTCTCATCAGCTGCTTTTTTGATCTGGATACACTATGAACAGAAACGACATTAACGTGTTAGGCAAGCAAAGATGTCAATAGTGTGAATGGGAAAGCAAAGAGAGAAATACCACAAAGTTCATCATTGCAGCTGAAGGGACTCGGGTGCCTTCCCTGACTAATTTGTTGTACTGGTGCTGGGCTAGCTCATCGAAGAAGGTGGGATCTTCCAAAATCTCCTCATTGTACGTTGGCTTGCATATCTCGACATGGGTACTTGCAAGAAACCATGTGAGGTAGTTGTTGAACGTGATCGGGCAGGGCTCACGAAGCTGGGATCGTTTTCCAGCCTTAGCTTGCTCCATACTAAGCGCAAACTGTATGATATACTTCTTGTGATGCTTGTCCGAATCCTTGATCTTCCGCTGCTTTCTCCTATCCAACCTGCAAGTTACAAAATAGAATATTAGCACCATCGAAATCGCCGAGAAGCTGCTAAATGCTCGAGGTTAATTCTATCTTACGCGTGTAGCAACTTGTCAGTGTCCTCCCACTCCGACGAGTGTGGCTGGAACAAACCAAACTGGCGGTACACCCGATGTGGCATGTGAAGCTCAACCACCCAGTTGCATATGAGTGGGCACCGCATATGCCAAAGATCCCTATCCCTAAGGCACATCGGATTCAGCACGAACTCTCTAGGGTTACCAAAACTATCCCCTTTTCCATACGGCTCCCATTCCACCTGCAACATAGCATAGAATGCAAAATTGATTTCGAGTTACGATAAAAGCATGAGAATCACTTATGCAATGTCGAGTCACCTGCTCAGCCATAATCATGTCCATCTCGCTCGTGTACAACTTGTACATGATCGAGGGATCATCCGTTGTCTCATTTAACACATCCCACTTGTAAGCCCAAGTGGGGAACCGTAGTGGGTCATCTTTGTCGTCCCAATCCTCGTACTTCATAGTCTTCGGTTGTCCAACCGGCAATCGCTCCCAGCTCCATACAGAAAGTACGAACATACAACCACCAATACCTCCGTCCTTTGAGGTCCTACAATAGGCTTCATCCAACTTCACATAGAAGAAAACACGGTTCAATTAACAGGAAGATCGCATTGATAATGTACAAATGAAGTAAAAATAAACAACTACCTACCTGTCTATATAAGTAAGCCAGTGTCGCCGAAACCCAACTCCATTTGCTATCGAAGACAGTCAACGCCTTCAACCACATCCATGGAGCATTCTTGCCTGTGCCATCAGCAAACATAGTCCTGGATATAACGTACCACATGTAGACATGAGCATATGTCTTGACCTCATCCTCATTATCTTCCTCAGGGCAAGAACCAGAGTTCCATGCAATCTAGGTGAGAGGAGCACTGGCTGTGACTCTTTCCTTCTTCTTGTCTTCTGTTTCTGGTTCCCGAGGCTCCCGAGGAATCATACCGATAAGAGCATGCGTCTGCTTGCGCCACCCATCAGAATCAGTGCTCATACAGGATTCCCCTCGGTAGGAAGACCAGTGATCATAGTAATATCCTGGAGCGTCACGGTCATCTCCCCAGTCCAAAGATGGAAACTGTGAAGGAAATATGCCCTAGAGGCAATAATAAAGTTGTTATTTATATTTCCTTATATCATGATAAATGTTTATTATTCATGCTAGAATTGTATTAACCAGAAACTTGATACATGTGTGGATACATAGACAAAACAGACTGTCCCTAGTAAGCCTCTACTAGACTAGCTCGTTAACCAAAGATGGTTAAGTTTCCTAAACATAGACATGTGTTGTCATTTGATGCACGAGATCACATCATTAGGAGAATTATGTGATGGACAAGACCCATCTGTTAGCTTAGCATAATGATCGTTAAGTTTTTTTGCTATTGGTTTCTTCATGACTTATACATATTCATTTGACTATGAGATTATGCAACTCCCGGATACCGGAGGAATACCTTATGTGCTATCAAACGTCACAACATAACCGGGTGATTATAAAGATGCTCTACAGGTATCTCCGAAGGTATTTGTTGGGTTGGCATAGATCGAGATTAGGATTTGTCACTCTGAGTATCGGAGAGGTATCTCTGGGCCCTCTCAGTAATGCACATCATAATAAGCCCTGCAAGCAATGTGACTAATGAGTTAGTTGCGGAATGATGTATTACAGAACGAGTAAAGAGACTTGTCGGTAACGAGATTGAACTAGGTATGAAGATACCGACGATCGAATCTCGGGCAAGTAACATACCGATGACAAAAGGAATAACGTATGTTGTCATAACGGTTCGACCGATAAAGATCTTCATAGAATATGTGGGAGCCAATATGAGCATCCAGGTTCCGCTATTGCTTATTGACCGGAGAAGAGTCTCGGTCATGTCTACATAGTTCTCGAACACATAGGGTCCGCCCGCTTAACGTTCGATGATGATTTGTATTATATGAGTTATGTGATTTGGTGACCGAATGTTGTTCGGAGTCCCGGATGAGATCACGGACATGACGAGGAGTCTCGAAAAGTTCGAGAGGTAAAGATTCATATATAGGACGATGATATTAGGACACCAGAAGTGTTCCAAGGGTACCGGGTACATATTGGGTCACCGGAAGGGGTTACGGGCACCCCCGGACAAAGATATGAGCCTATTGGGCCAAGAGGGAAAACGCAGTAGCCAGCCTGGGCTGCTGCGCTCCCCTTGTTCACCAAGTAGGAAGGGGAAGGGAAAAGGGGAAGAGAGAAGGAAGGGGAGGCAATTTGGCCTCCCCCTTCCTTCCCTCCTCTCACCCCTTTCTTCCCTCTCCAGAAAATAAGGTAAGGGGCGAATTGGACAAGGCCCCAAGTAGGATTCTGTCACGCCCAATATGCGATACTATCCTAAAGAGACTCGAAGGTCCCACCAAGGATAGAACCGCATATTGACACGCTTTTGCAAGGTGGATATCATTACATCAACATTACATAATAGTTGGGGATACATACAAGAGGCATACAATGCCACAAGAATACAACAACATCATACATAAGAGCAACATCCGACTACGGATGAAACACGAACAGAAGCTCAAACGACATCCACCCTGCTAGCCCAGGCTGCCGACCTGGAACCTATCCCCTGATCGAAGAAGAAGCAGAACAAGAAACTCCAAAACAAGTAACATCGCTCTCGCGTCATGATCATCGCAAAACCTGTACCTGCAACTGGTGTTATTGTAATCTGTGAGCCACGAGGACTCAGCAATCCCATTACCATGGGTATCAAGACTAGCAAAGCTTGTAAGGAAGGGGTAAAGTGGTGAGGTTGCAGCAACGACTAAGCAAGTATGGTGGCTAACATACGCAAATAAGAGCGAGAAGAGAAGCAACGGAACGGTCGTGAAACTAGCAACGATCAAGAAGTGATCCTGAACTCCTACTTACGGCAAACATAACCCAAAAACCGTGTTCACTTCCCGGACTCCGCCGAAAAGAGACCATCACGGCTACACACGCGGTTGATGCGTTTTATTGAAGGCAAGTGTCAAGTTCTCTACAACGGATATTAACAAATTCCCATCTACCACATAACCGCGGGCACGGCTTTCGAAAGATAATACCCTGCAGGGGTGTCCCAACTTAGCCCATTATAAGCTCTCACGGTCAACGAAGGATATTCCTTCTCCCGAGAAGACCCGATCAGTCTCGGAATCCCGGTTTACAAGACATTTCGACAATGGTAAAACAAGACCAGCAAGACCACCCGAATGTGCCGACAAATCCCGATAGGAGCTGCACATATCTCGTTCTCAGGGCACACCGGATAAGCTAAGCGTACAGGTACCAACGTAAACCAAGTTGCCAAGGGACGGTCCCGCACGATGCTCTAGTTTGGACCAACACTCGGAGGAGCACTGGCCCGGGGGGGGGGGGGTGGGGTAAAATAAAGATGACCCTCGGGAGCGTGACTCCCAAGGGAAAAAGGCTTAGGTGAGGCGAATGTAAAACCAAGGTTGGGCCTTGCTGGAGGAGTTTTATTCAAGGCAGACTGTCAAGGGGTTCCCATAACACCCAACCGCGTTAGGGACGCAAAATCCGGGAACATAATACCGATATGACAGAAAACTAGGGTGGCAAGAGTGGAACAAAACACCAGGCATAAGGCCGAGCCTTCCACCCTTTACCAAGTATATAGATGCATTAATAATATAAGAGATATTGTGATATCCCAACATAAACATAATCCAACATGGAGCAATCTTCATCTTCACCTGCAACTAGCAACAGTATAAGAGGGGCTGAGCAAAGGCGGTAACATAGCCAAACAACAGTTTGCTAGGAAGGGTGACACAGGTTAGAGGTTCATGGCAATTTGGGAGGCTTGAAAGGCAAGTGGTAGGTAACGCGGCATAGCGATAGCATCGAGGCAACTAGCATAGCAATGATAGTAATGAGATCCAAGGTTACGGTCATCTTGTCTGAAATCCCGCTAGGAAGAAGAATGAGTCCATGAAGAAGATGAAGCCACGAGGACGAACCAAGCGTAGACGAACGAATCCTCACGAACGCAACGAAACAGGAACTATCGAGGAGAAGCACAACCGGAAAGAAGCAAACAACAAGGTAAACACACAACACATAACTAGGCATGATGCTCAACCAAGTATGATGCATGACACGGCTACATGAAGCGACTAATGGCAAGAGATGATGCATACAAGAGCAAAACATCAAGGCAAGTTTAAATGAGGCTGGAAATAACATATAACAATTCTGGTAAGTCCTCATATGCAAGTTTCGAAATTGGTCCAGATCTGAACAAACATTAAGTTGAAGTTGTTAAACATCAAGTTAAAGAGCACCATGATAATCTACACGAAATTCTAGTCAAGTTACATATAACGTTCATTTAGTTCGGAGCTACGACCTAGAAGATATGAGCAAAACAAGTTAAACATGGCATTGGTGCAAAATGCATACAAACATCAATCAAACACACTCAAAACATGGATCCAACAAGGTAACATGAAACTACATGCAAAACTAAGCAAGTTTCATGTAGAGCACACTCAAAACGGAGCAACGGTTCAACACATACACATGAAACAAGTTTAAAGGACAAGCTGTCCAAAACAGCAACTAGGCAACTTGCAAATATCAAAACAACATGCTACAGCATATCAACATGAAACCAAAAGGCATGGACGTGATGTACAGGTAAATCATTACAAAATATGAACACTGAGCTATCTCCAGAAATCACTAGAACATGCTCAAAAGGACATGGCAAGATTGCAAATAATAACAGTTTCACAGACAGCAGAAATTACTGGACATGACAGAAATAACATCAGGTTACAATGTTTAGAGCTATCAAAAAACATGCTACATGAAGATATCATAGCAAAAAAAGGCATGTAATGAATAGAATAATTGTATAGAACAAAAGTCCCTTACTGATCACGAGCCAAAAAGGCACAGAAGATATGATGGCACCCATGTAAACATAGCAAGTTTCATAAACAGATTCAGACTTAGCAGAAAAACTGAGCATGGCATAAACAGAATTATGAAGGCATCTTTGCAAGCTCAAATCACTCATAACAAAGCATTTCATGGCATGTGAAGGCATCCAACAGTAAGATGGCATAATTATGAAGCTAAGAATGGTAAGATCAAGTTCATAGGGTGCATGGATCATTAGAAAAACACATGTCAAAACTGAACTTCATGTTAACAGGCTGACAGCAACATTATTTAACAAATTGTGTGCAAGTTTGAAGCAAACTACATCAGGCTATAAATACAACCAAGGGCATGGATGGATAGAGCATAACATGTATAACAAAACACCCTTAGTGAACATCTCCATATTATGCATATAACTCATGGTGACAGCAGGTTTACATTGCATCACAATGTTACAGCTACAGACTTGGCAGAAATGACTCACAGAAATCAGCAACATAATGGAGGCTACTTTGCATGCTTGTGCTAGTCACCACATATACCAAAAAAATACAAGACAAGCACCCCTGTAAAGATGGCATGATGTAGTTCAAAACACATGTAGATCTCATGCTCATAGGATGCACACACAAAATGCAATGAAAAAGACAAATGACCAAGTTCTGATAACACACAGCAGTTAACATCATATAGCACTCTTGCAACGATGCTACGGGCATCAAGATGATCTCAAAAAAGCAGGGCACAATGGAACAAAATGAAGAGCACCTTATGGTGAACATTTTTATAAATCATATGTGCAAAACGGAGCAGTATGCAACAAGTTATGGCATGTCAAAGTGGGCACCAGAATGCAACAATTTTCAGGACTTGGCAGAAAATCACCTCCGCGCAAGTCAACGCGGGATGAAGCTATCCGGGACGGAGCGGTACGGGACGAGGCTGGGCGTTTGGTTCGGGGAAGGGGTGGATCTCATCCACCCCGACCCGATCCGGCGAAGCTCCGGCGAGGTGGCGGCGAACTCCGGCGAGGAGGAGGCCGGAGCAGGCGCGCGAGGACGCAGGGGCGACGGGGACGGCTGGATCCGGTCCTGCCCGACCGGATCCGCGGCGAGGCGGCGACGGGGCAGGGAGCCGCGGCGGCGGGCGGAGCTTCTCCGGCCGTGGCGCAGAGAAGGTCGCCGGCGGCGAGGAGCTTGGCGCGGGGCGGCGCTCGGGGAAGGGCACGACGACGCTGGGGTGACCGACGACGAGGGGGCAGCCTCCGGTGGCGCGAAGGAGCCGTGGCGCGGCGGCGGGGCCATGTCGGCGAGGCAGAGGCGGCGAGGTCCAGCGACGACGGAGCAGGCCGGTGCGTTGGGCGCGGAGGCGGGATCGCGCGGGCCCGCGATGGGCCTGGCGGGCCGCGGCGGCGGACGGAGGCGGGATGCCACATGGCGTGCCCGGATTGGTCACGGGCGGCGGCGTGATCACATGTCGGCCCCGGATTGGTCCAGGCGACGTGGCTTCGGGGCGTTGGACGCGTCCGGCCACCGGGCGGACATGTCCGGTGGCGCGGAGGAGGTGGGATCTAGGGTTTCACTGCGAAAATGGATGGGGGAGGCCTTTTTATAGGTAGAGGGAGCTAGGAGAGTCCAAATGAGGAGCGGTTTTTGCCCACACGATCGTGATCCAACGACCAAGAGCATGGAGGGGGTTTGGATGGGCTCATGAGCTGATTTGGAGGGGTTTTGGGCTGTAGGACAAAAGGGGCTTTCGGTTAGCTCGGTTACCCGTTGGGGCATCAAACGACCTCCAAATGGAACGAAATTTGATGGGCGGTCTACCGGTGATATACCAAGGCCACTCGGCAAATCTCGGCCCATTCCGAGAAATTTTTTCTCCCGCTCACGAAACAAGGTCTTAGAGGGGCGACGGGCGCGTGCGAGTGTGTCTGGGCTCAGAACGGACAACGGAGAGAACCGGCGGAACCCGAACGGATGCAAGATTTGAAAAACATGCAGATGAAATGCAGATGATGACATGGAAAAATGCATCACGCAAGCAAATGACATGGCAACAACCACGAATAACTGGAAGACACCTGACGCATCGGATCTGGGGCGTTACAGATTCCTCCTACTTGGAGCGCCCCATGGCTGTCCCCCCTCCCACCTATATATATGTGGGGAGGGGGCGCCTAGAACACATATCAAACATTGTTAGCCGTGTGCGGCGCCCCCCTCCACAGTTTACGCCTTCGGTCATATTCACGTAGTGCTTAGGGGAAGCCCTGCGCGGATCACTTCACCATCACTGTCACCACGCCGTTGTGCTAACGGAACTCTCTCTCGACACTTTGTTGGATCAAGAGTTCGAGGGACGTCATCGAGTTGAATGTGTGTAGAACTCAGAGGTGCCGTACGTTCGGTACTTGATCGGTCGGAATGAGAAGAAGTTCGACTACATCAACCGCGTTAACAAATGCTTCCGCTTTCGGTCTACGAGGGTACGTGGACACACTCTCCCCTCTCTTGTTGGTATGCATCTCCTAGATAGATCTTGCGTGAGCGTAGGAATTTTTTGAAATTGCATGCTACGTTCCCCAACAGCGGTATCAGAGCCAGGTCTATGCTGACGGAACTCTCTCTCGACACTTTGTTGCGGAACGTAGTATTTCAAAAAAATTATCAACGATCATGCAAGATCTATCTATGTGATGCATAACATCGAGCAGGAGAGTGTGTCCACGTACCCTCGTAGACCGAAAGCGGAAGCGTTAAGTAACGTTGTTGATGTAGTCGAACGTCTTCGCGATCCAACCGATCAAGTACCGAATGCACGGCACCTCCGCGATCTGCACACGTTTAGCTCGGTGATGTCCCTCGAACTCTTGATCCAGCTGAGGCCGAGGGAGAGTTTCGTCAGCATGATGGCATGATGACGGTGATGATGAAGTTACCGACATAGGGCTTCGCCTAAGCACTACAACGATATGACCGAGGTGGAAATATGTGGAGGGGGCACCGCACACGGCTAAAACAATAACTTGTGTGTCTAAGGGGTGCCCCTCCCCCGTATATAAAGGAGTGGAGGAGCGGGAGTCCGGCCTCCTATGGCGCGCCCCAAGGGGGGATTCCTACTCCTACTAGGAGTAGGTCCCCCCCTTTCCTAGACCAACTAGGAGGGGGAAGGAAGGGAAGAGGGAGAGATGGAAAGGGGGGCCGGCCCCCTCCCCAATTCGGTTTGGGCTTGGGGGGCGCGTCCCCACCTTGGCCGCCTCCTCCTCTCTTCCACTAAAGCCCATTAACTCCCCGGGGGGTTCCGGTAACCTCCCGGTACTCCGGAAAATGCCCGAACTCATCCGAAACCTTTCCGGTGTCCAAACATAGCCTTCCAATATATCAATCTTTATATCTCGATCATATCGAGACTCCTCGTCATGTCCGGGATCACATCTGGGACTCCGAACTACCTTCGGTACATCAAAACACATAAACTCATAATACCGATCGTCATCGAACGTTAAGCGTGCGGACCCTACGGGTTCGAGAACTATGTAGCATGACCGAGACTCATCTCCGGCCAATAACCAATAGCGGAACCAGGATGCTCATATTGGCTCCCACATATTCTACGAAGATCTTTATTGGTCAAACCGCATAACAACATACGTTGTTCCCTTTGTCATCAGTATGTTACTTGCCCGAGATTCGATCGTCGGTATCTCAATACCTAGTTCAATATCGTTACCGGCAAGTCTCTTTACTCATTTCGTAATGCATCATCTCGTAACTAACTCATTAGTCACATTGCTTGCAAGGCTTATAGTGATATGCATTACCGAGAGGGCCCAGAGATACCTCTCCGACAATCGGAGTGACAAATCCTAATCTCGATCTATGCCAACTCAACAAACACCATCGGAGACACCTGTAGAGCATCTTTATAGTCACCCAGTTACGTTGTGACGTTTGATAGCACACTAAGTGTTCCTCCGGTAATCGAGAGTTGCATAATCTCATAATCATAGGAACATGTATAAGTCATGAAGAAAGCAATAGCAAGAAACTAAACGATCATAGTGCTAAGCTAACGGATGGGTCAAGTCAATCACATCATTCTCTAATGATGTGATCCCATTCATCACATGACAACTCATATCTATGGCCGAGGAAACTTAACCATCTTTGATTAACGAGCTAGTCAAGTAGAGGCATACTAGTGACACTCTGTTTGTCTATGTATTCACATATGTACTAAGTTTCCGGTTAATACAATTCTAGCATGAATAATAAACATTTATCATGATATAAGGAAATAAATAATAACTTTATTATTGCCTCTAGGGCATATTTCCTGCAGTCTCCCACTTGCACTAGAGTCAATAATCTAGTTCACATCGCCATGTGATTTAACACCAATAGTTCACATCGTCATGTGATTTAACACTCTATAGTTCACATCGCCATGTGACCAATACCCAAAGGGTTTACTAGAGTAAATAATCTAGTTCACATTGCCATGTAATTAACACCCAAAGAGTACTAAGGTGTGATCATGTTTTGCTTGTGAGAAAGGTTTAGTCAATGGGTCTGCCACATTCAGATCCGTATGTATTTTGCTAATTTCTATGTCTACAATGCTCTGCACGAAGCTACTCTAGCTAAATGCTCCCACTTTCAATATGTATCCAGATCGAGACTCGGGGTCATTCAGATCGGTGTCAAAGCTTGCATCGACGCAACTCTTTTAGACGAACTCTTTATCACCTCCATAACCGGGAAATATTTCCTTAGTCCTCTAAGGATAATTTTGACCAATGTCCAGTGATCTACTCCTAGATCACTATTGTACTCCCTTGCTTAACTCAGGGCAGGGTATACAACAGGTCTGGTACATAGGATGGCATACTTTATAGAACATATGGCTGAGGCATAGGGAATGACTTTCATTCTCTCTCTATTTTCTATCGTGGTCGGGCTTTGAGTCTTACTCAACTTCACACCTGGCAACACAGGAAAGAACTCCTTCTTTGATTGTTCCATTTTGAACTACTTCAAAATCTTGTCAAGGTATGTACCTATTGAAAAAACTTATCAAGCGTCTTGATCTATCTCTATAGATCTTGATGCTCAATATGTAAGCAGCTTCACATATATTTCCGATCAATAATATGTCATTCACATATATTTGTAAATTCTTTCAAATACTCCTTTATGCTTTCTAGAAAATTCTACATTATTTCCGATCAATAATATGTCATTCACATATATTTATCAGAAAGGGTTTATTGCTCCCACACACTTTTGTAAATACAGGCTTCACCGCAAGTCTGTATAAAACTATATGCTTTGGTCAACTCATCAAAGCGTATATTCTAACTCTGAGATGCTTGCACCAGTCCATAGATGGATCGCTGGAGCTTTGCACACTTTGTTAGCACCTTTAGGATCATCAAAACCTTCTGGTTGCATCATATACAACTCTTTAAGAAATCCATTAAGGAATACAGTGTGACGCCCCCGATGCAATCGTACACAAATCATGCACGCAAACGTGTACAATCAAGATCAGGGACTCACGGGAAGATATCACAACACAACTCTAAAACATAAATAAGTCATACAAGCATCATAATACAAGCCACGGGCCTCGAGGGCTCGAATACAAGTTGTCGATCATAGACGAGTCAGCGGAAGCAACAATATCTGAGTACAGACATAAGTTAAACAAGTTTGCCTTAAGAAGGCTAGCACAAACTGGGATACAGATTGAAAGAGGCGCAGGCCTCCTGCCAGGGATCCTCCTAACTACTCCTGGTCGTCGTCAGCGGCCTGCACGTAGTAGTAGGCACCTCCGGTGTAGTAGGAGTCGTCGTCGATGGTGGCGTCTGGCTCCTGGGCTCCAGCATCTGGTTGCAACAACCAGGTAGAAGAGAAAGGGGGAAAGGAGGGAGAAAAGCAACCGTGAGTACTCATCCAAAGTACTCGCAAGCAAGGAGCTACACTACATATGCATGGGTATATGTGTAAAGGGCCATATTGGTGGACTGAACTACAGAATGCCAGAATAAGAGGGGGATAGCTAATCCTGTCGAAGACTACGCTTCTGGCCACCTCCATCTTGCAGCATGTAGGAGAGATTAGATGGTAAGTTCACCAAGTAGCATCGTATAGGATAATCCTACCCGGCGATCCCCTCCTCGTTGCCCTGTTAGAGAGCGATCACCGGGTTATATTTGGCACTTGGAAGGGTGTGTTTTATTAAGTATCCAGTTCTAGTTGTCATAAGGTCAAGGTACAACTCCGGGTCGTCCTTTTACCGAGGGACACGGCTATTCGAATAGATAAACTTCCCTGCAGGGGTGCACCACATAACCCAACACGCTCGATCCCATTTGGCCGGACACACTTTTCTGGGTCATGCCCGGCCACGGAAGATCAACACATCGCAGCCCTACCTAGGCACAACAGAGATGTCAGCACGCCAGTCTAAATCCTATGGCGTAGGGGTCTGGGCCCATCGCCCATTGCACACCTGCACGTTGCGAGGGCGGCCGGAAGCAGACCTAGCCTAGCAGGCGTTCCAGTCCAATTTGGCGCGCGCCGCTCCGTCGCTGACGTCACGAATGCTTCGGCTGATACCACGACGTCGAGTGCCCATAACTGTTCCCGCGTAGTTGGTTAGTGCGTATAGACCAAATGGCCAGACTCAGATCAAATACCAAGAACTCATTAAGCGTGTTATTTTAAATATCCACGGACGCCGACCAAGGCCAGGCCCACCTCTCTCCTAGGTGGTCTCAACCTGCCCTGTCGCTCCGCCACAAAGTAACAGTCGGGGGCCGTCAGGAACCCAGGCCCACCTCTACCGGGATGGAGCCACCTTTCCTTTCAGCCCCCTCATCAGAATCACTTGCGGGTACTCAACGAGATGACCCGACTTTAGTCACCACTTGTGTCATGTATATAAAGTATATAGTATATACCCGTGATCACCTCCCGAAGTGATCACGGCCCAGTAGTATAGCATGTCAGACGGACAAAAGTGTAGGGCCACTAATGGAATACTAGCATCCTGTACTAAGCATTTAGGATTGCAGGTAAGGGTAACAACTGTAGCAACAATGACATGCTATGCAGCATAATAGGATTAACGGAAAGCGGTAACATGCTACACTACTCTAATGCAAGCAGTATAGATAAGAGTAGGCGATATCTGGTGATCAAGGGGGGGGGCTTGCCTGGTTGCTCGGGCAAGAAGGAGGGGTCGTCAACAGCGTAGTCGGTCGGGGCACCAGCAGCGGCGTCGGTCTCGTAGTCTACCGGAGAGAAGAGGGGGAAGAAACAATGAATACAATGCAAACAGATGCAAAACGATGCATGACATGACAAAGCGTGATGCTAGGTGTGCCCAAACGCGGTAGTAGGTGATACCAGCGAAGGGGGTGGGACATCCGGGAAAGTATTCCCGGTGTTTCGTGTTTTCGGACAGATGAACCGGAGGGGGAAAGTTGCGAGTTCGATATGTTAGGGATGTGTGGCGGACGAATGGGCTGCGTATCCGGATTCGTCTCGTCATTATGAGCAACTTTCATGTATAAAGTATTTCCATCCGAGTTACGGATTATTTTATATTAATTTTTAAAGTTTTAATTCAATTTTGAAATTAACAGATTTTAATTAATTATAAAAGGTAATTATTGGGTCAGCGTGACATCGGCATGATGTCAGCAGGTCTACAGGTTGACTAGGTCAACACTGGCACGTAGGGCCCGTTTGTCATAGTCTCAGGTTAATTAAACATGGTTAATTAGTTAACTAGAATGATTAGGTTAATCTAATACAAAATTAATTAAGTTAATTAATTCTTTAATTAATTAATATTTTTTATTTATTTTTTATTTTTTATTTTAAAACTTCTTTTTTTATTAAAGTTTAAGGGCTGGGCCCACTTGTCATAGGGCCAGTGGGGGCACTGGCCCTTGGCGGGCATGCGGGTAGGCGGGCGAAGCCAGAACCCTATCTCGCGCTGCAGGGCGTGCGGGCGCTACGGGCGCCTGACAGGGCGCTGTAGGGAGCAGCGCACGGCGACGGGCAGGGGGGTTCCCGGTGGCCGGCGGGCGGCGGCCGGAGGCGAGGCGCGTCGGCGCGGGACGACGCGATCGAAGCGTGCACAGGAAGGTCGGCCAGGGGGTGCGGTCGGCGCGAGGGGCGACGGGCATGGCCGGACAAAGAGGCGCACGGCCAGGGCGCGGCCCGACCGCGGTGAGCGCGCGTGCGCGCGGTAGAGGATGCCGCGGCATCGCGAACGGCGCCAGCGACAGAGGGAAATAGGAAGAGGAGGGGGTCCTCACGGCGGGTCGTAGGGTTCGGGGCAGCGGGGCGCGGGGAGGAAGACGGAGACGAGGCGACGCAGGGGAGGAGGCGACGAAGGCGTCCGGCGAGGTGGTCGTCGGTGACGAAGGCGGCGAGGCGCTGAGCAGCTTCGGGAGGCGGCTCGTTGTACCGCGTCGGGGGCGAGGCGGGGCGGTCCGGTGATGGGCGTTCGAGGACAAGGCGGCGATGTCCAGGGCGACGGCGTCGGAGCCGGGCCGGCGTGGCGGCTCCGGCTTCGAGCGGCGGGGTGGCGTCGGGCGTCAAGGGCGCGGTCGCGGTCTGCGCGGCGAGGGGAGTCGTTGAGGGAGAGGGGACGGGGGCGCGAGGACGAGGGCGGGGGCTGGCGAGGTGGCACCGGGCGATGGCCACGGGGGCAGCCCTGATCTGATCTGGATCGGGGGGGAGGGAGAGACGAGGGAGTGAGGGGGGAGTGGGTTGGTTCGGTTAGGGTTTCGGGCTAGAGTGGGATGTTATGGGGAGTGGAGTGGGCTGGCTAGGTTAGTGGCTGGCCAGTTAGCTGGGCCGTGGCCCAGTGGGCAGGGGGGGTTTCCTTCGTTCTTTTTATTATTATTTTTGCTATGTTTTTTTGTTTTACTTTTCTTTTTCTGTTTATATTTTAGGATCTAATTATTTTAGTTTTGTGAAACACATCTTTAGCACCTAGATTAGCATATCAAGTTAGACCAGTGCCATAGAAAGTTTTTAGTGCCCAATTAAATTATGTTAATATTATATTAACTATAAAAGGTATTTACTTAATTGTTTTACCTACTGTTTTAATCATTTTAGAGCCTTTAAACATTTTATAAAAGTGGGGTTTCTTCACCACAATTACCTTTGCATTATTTGGCACAACTCGAACATTTTAGTTTTAATGTTTGAAAAGTTTTGTTGTTTGCCCTCAATTAAATTTTGAATTTGAATCGGTTTTTAACTAATCCGAGATTAACTCCAGTGACAGAGGTGACGTGGCATCATCAGTAGGGAATTACTGTAGCTTAATTATACGGGCGTCACAATTCTCCTCCACTACAAGAAATCTCGTCCCGAGATTTAAGAGGGGAAGTAAGGGGGAAGGGACTTGGTCGCGAAATTCTAACGAGTCTTCTCGGTCTTGGTTGCTATTCTCAGAGAGGTCGATCCATTATGTTGATGTCTTCATTTCTCTGCTTCAGGTCATCATGCTGAAGTCGGCATCCTTTCTTCTAGAAGTCAATCATACTTACTACTGTATAAAGGGGGTATTCCGGGAGAACGGACCTCTGCAAGGTTGACTATCTGGTAGCTAACATCGGGGAAGGTGGCGGAAAGTAACTCTCGAACTGGATCTTAAGAAAATATCGAGAGCAAAGTAAGAAGGTACCATGAGAAGTCTCAAGCGGGTAGGCAATCGTTCAATGCCTGAAACAAAGTGTAAAAGGGGTCCAGAGCAATGGGAATAAGTTTTGTGTCTGATACCAGAATTGATGATCGCTTGGGAGGTGGCTCGTGAATGATATACGAGGCCACGCGCGAGGAACAACCTTGGGAACAGGGGGTGTACAGGAGAGTCAGGTTTCGATCCTGTGGAACTGTGGGTTATGGGCCTACCATGTGGATTAAAAGTAGGAGGAACGGTGACATCTTGCACGGTCAAGATAGCAAGACATGTCAGAGGGTAGCCTGACGATTATGTCGGCAAGAACGTCGGTACCAAGGGCGAGGGACGAAGAGAACCATTTTCCTGCTCGTTGAAACGAGGCGGACCAGTAGGCAAAGTTCTCGTCCATCGGCGGTTACCAAAATGTCATCAACAAAAGTAACAGGGTCTTGCTGACAGAATTGTACACCGAGGTGTTTACATAAGCAGGAGAATATTACTTCTTAGATCATATAGATCACAAGAAGGTTAAACAAAACAATGGAAAGGAATAGGTGATCATCAGATTAAAAAGAACAATGGAAAGGAAAATGTGTTTAAACACATATTTCAGGGATATATCCTTCCCAAGGACAAGCAGAGCATGCTATCCGTGGCAGGGTATAATGTAGAAAACTCTTTAGGCAGGGGAGGGAATTTTCATGACATTACCCATACAACGGTGTTTGGATAATTGAGCAGGAAACATTTAGCATCGGGCTTCAAATGTTCCTGTTGAAAATCGGAGTACCATAGACATGCTTCGAGATAGCATTGACATGGTCAACAGGTGAAGATCAGACTTTGGAAACAAAAGGATCCATCAGGAACAACTTATAGAATAAGTCTTACAATTTCCTCACGGAAGAATGACTAACCTTGCCAAAAAGGAAACTATAACAATTGGTCCTCCGGCTAGGTGTGCTAGGCATGACATCACCTTACTGGGCCACATAAAGACCAACGTTATAACTCTTGGAATTATGTTCGAACCATCATATCTGACTGAGATTCAGATCTGATTGGTGACAGGATACCTAGGAAGAAAAGGTGCAACACAATTTACGAGATGACAATGTAAGATTCCCGGGAAATGAACTATGGAAGCGAGTTCCGATACAAGAGTTCATTAGTAAACCATGGAGAGGATGAGGAGGTGGCTGATGGACTCAGCGGCAATTCATCGAGGTTTCCAAAAGCTGGATCTCCATAATTAAGTGAACGAGGTGATAGCATCGGACACGCCTAAGTATATAATGAGGTATGTTCGATGAGAACCTCCACAATTAAATATTGAACGAAAATGCACCTGGAAATATGGACCAAGTAGGACGATCAAAGTTAGAATGGTGATTCGATAACGAAACTACCAGCCATTCACTTCGAAACAATAGGGTTGCTAGAGGTATTAAATTCTCACAACAGAGTTCACTCAACACGGGGGCCAAGAAAAGAATGGTGATGGCGAGAAGTATCGCTGCAACAAGAATTTCTTAAGAGGTTTTGAAATTCTCACGACATTCCTGACATAAAAGATGGTAATTCTCCAAGGTGAAGAAGAAAAAATGTTGGATAGCAAGGAACTCAAGGTATAACACAGAACACGAACAAGTTTGTGTTGGAGGGAAGGCAATAAAGTGGTCGATGACAACACAATTCATCGAGGGAAAGGATGGTATTTCTAATCATGAATTCAATTGATATCCTGGAAGAGCTCCGAATGCTGATGATGATCACGACACATTTGTCGAGAGATTTCATGAAGATGTAATCGATCGGCGATGACATCAAGTCAAAGGAATGATGAAGCGATAGGTTAATGGAACCAAGGGTACGACACAAACTCCAAATCAAGCTTGTTGTTCAAGGCGAAATGATATGACGAGGAAAATCGACGTAAGCTTAGCTCATCGTCGAAAGTGGTGCTCCGGGAATAAGGACCAGGTAGTACAGTTAAAATCATCTCGACAATGATATAGCCAAATAGGCTTGGAATGGCGTGATCGGGTACAAACTCGTACGTAAAGAAGATTACTAAGAGTTGTTGAACCATAGTGCAGACTTGGTTCAATTATCGGTGTCTTTGAGTGTTTCATAACTCAGAGCCCGTGAAAAATTGGAATCAGTGAAAATGTAGTACTTGATGAAGAACTCATAAGAAGTTATGCAGTTCCATGATAATCTCGAGATACCAGGGGGGGTAATGCTGGACGCCAGATCAAAGTAGAGGTTGGACTGGGGTATTGATCCGCAGAAGAAATACTTAAGCTTGCCCGAGAAATGGGATCAAAGAAGAACAATATGGTCGAATGTATAGCTGCAAGGGATCCAATTTAATGACACCGAAAGAGTTACCAAAATGATTAAATATTTTGCAAGAAGCTTCCGTGATAAGTTCCACATCGGGTCCATGGGCATGAACACAAAGGTTCAAGGTCGACTCCCACTTCTTCAATGCAAAACCTTTCATTCACTTCTCGCTTTCGAAGAAGTTGTAGCATTGAAATTTTATATGGCAAAACACTAAAAAGAGTATGAATCGTGAAAACATCGAGTTCACACATATTAAGGAAGGCATAGGTTCAACCCATCGGGGCATCGTGGAAACATATACCACAAGCTTCAATAGTAAATATCACCAGCTCGAAAGCAGAGCATGGTTGACCAAAGAAGAGGATACAATTTACTAAAGGCATTATGTATCCGAGAGGAATTCACAAGGCGATTAAATATGAAGGACACTGTCGAATAGTAACCAAGCAATTGGTCTCGCGGACCACAACAAATCTGATGTGAGTATCGGTACTCAATCAGAAGGAAAAAGAATGCAAAGGCATCAGATTATAGAAACAACCGACTAATTCAAAGCTCAATGCAAATGATTTATGATTTTCAAATCAAAGGGTCAGAAGCAAACACTCTGATCAAGGGTGGATAAGTTTAATAGACCTAAGGGTACAATTGACAGCAAATAGATTGGTCGAGAACCAACTCATGTTTAATATGACATCTGAGCTGGAAGGATGAATTCTAGGATCTGATTGAGGATTGCGAGCATTCGCAACAAATTGAATCAACGGACTCAAAATGATAATGACAAGAGATGCCAATAAGATTGTAGACTTATGGGATTAACCATAATGCAAGCAAGTAAGAATTTCAAGAGCAATAGGCTACTCAGGATTTTCGGAAGTTCAAATAGTATTTTGAAGAGTTTTGTGAAATACATGAATCAACTGGGGATGAGCGGATACTCGATAAGGGCGAGAAATTATCCGTAGGGGTATTCAGGTGGCAAGGAACTGCAAGGCAGTAGGCACAAAATATTCTCGGAACAAAGGAGAGCAGTTCGAGGCATCTTGTAATAACAAGATCAATGGGATTGAATGTAAGAATGGCAGGTGTATGCAGTTATCCATAAGGATTTATCAGTGGTAGGGAATTTGCAAAGACGATGGGCACAAGTGTCTCGGGAGAACATCCTAGAGTATCTTCGAAACCTTCTGGCGCAACTGGCAAACATATGTAATAAAAGGCTCTCCGAGCGGAAGTAATTACGAGAACCTAGAGTTAGAGTTAGCAAAATCATTTAACCCGAATAGAAGAGAGATCAGAGTCCTAGAGTATAGATGAGAAGTAAAAGATCCTAATACCACCCAATGGCAACGTGGGCCCGTAAGGCACACAGCCATGTTAGTAAAAGTTTAGCAATGTCTAGACTCGACTTCGGCCAAGGAGTGTGGAAGGGGGATTCCTACAGGCAGTCGGCTCTGATACCAACTTGTGACGCCCCCGATGCAATCGTACACTAATCATGCGCGCAAACGTGTACGATCAAGATCAGGGACTCACGGGAAGATATCACAACACAACTCTAAAACATAAATAAGTCATACAAGCATCATAATACAAGCCAGGGGCCTCGAGGGCTCGAATACAAGTGCTCGATCATAGACGAGTCAGCGGAAGCAACAATATCTGAGTACAGACATCAGTTAAACAAGTTTGCCTTAAGAAGGCTAGCACAAACTAGGATACCGATCGAAAGAGGCGCATGCCTCCTGCCTGGGATCAACCTAACTACTCCTGGTCGTCATCAGTGGCCTGCACGTAGTAGTAGGCACCTCCGGTGTAGTAGGAGTCGTCGTCGACGGTGGCGTCTGGCTCCTGGGCTCCAGCATCTGGTTGCGACAACCAGGTAGAAGGGAAAGGGGGAAAAGAGGGAGAAAAGCAACCGTGAGTACTCATCCAAAGTACTCGCAAGCAAGGAGCTACACTACATATGCATGGGTATATGTGTAAAGGGCCATATCGGTGGACTGAACTGCAGAATGCCAGAATAAGAGGGGGATAGCTAATCCTGTCGAAGACTACGCTTCTGGCCACCTCCATCTTGCAGCATGTAGGAGAGAGTAGATGGTAAGTTCACCAAGTAGCATCGTATAGCATAATCCTACCCGGCGATCCCCTCCTCGTCGCCCTGTTAGAGAGCGATCACCGGGCTATATCTGGCACTTGGAAGGGTGTGTTTTATTAAGTATCCAGTTCTAGTTGTCATAAGGTCAAGGTACAACTCCGGGTCGTCCTTTTACCGAGGGACATGGCTATTTGAATAGATAAACTTCCCTGCAGGGGTGCACCACATAACCCAACACGCTCGATCCCATTTGGCCGGACACACTTTCTGGGTCATGCCCGGCCGTGAAAGATCAACACGTCGCGGCCCTACCTAGGCACAACAGAGAGGTCAGTACGCCAGTCTAAATCCTATGGCGCAGGGGTCTGGGCCCATCGCCCATTGCACACCTGCACGTTGCGAGGGCGGCCGGAAGCAGACCTAGCCTAGCAGGCATTCTAGTCCAATCCGGCGCGCGCCGCTCTGTTGCTGACGTCACGAAGGCTTCGGCTGACACCACGACGTCGAGTGCCCATAACTGTTCCCGCGTAGTTGGTTAGTGCGTATAGACCAAATGGCCGACTCAGATCAAATACCAAGAACTTGTTAAGCGTGTTATTTTAAGTATCCGCGGACGCCGACCAGGGCCAGGCCCACCTCTCTCTTAGGTGGTCTCAACCTGCCCTGTCGCTCCGCCACAAAGTAACAGTCGGGGGCGATCAGGAACCCAGGCCCACCTCTACCGGGATGGAGCCACCTGTCCTTTCAGCCCCCTCATCAGAATCACTTGCGGGTACTCAACGAGCTGACCCGACTTTAGTCACCACATGTGTCATGTATATAAAGTATATAGTATATACCCGTGATCACCTCCCGAAGTGATCACGGCCTAGTAGTATAGCATGGCAGACGGACAAGAGTGTAGGGCCACTGATGGAATACTAGCAACCTGTACTAAGCATTTAGGATTGCAGGTAAGGGTAACAACTGTAGCAACAATGATAGGCTATGCAGCAGAATAGGATTAATGGAAAGCAGTAACATGCTACACTACTCTAATGCAAGCAGTATAGAGAAGAGTAGGCGATATCTAGTGATCAAGGGGGGGCTTGCCTAGTTGCTCGGGCAAGAAGGAGGGGTCGTCAACAGCGTAGTCGGCCGGGGCACCAGCAGTGGCGTCGGTCTCGTAGTCTACCGGAGAGAAGAGGGGGAAGAAACAATGAATACAATGCAAACAGATGCATAACGATGCATGACATGACAAAGCGTGATGCTAGGTGTGCCCAAACGCGGTAGTAGGTGATACCGGCGAAGGGGGGGAAACATCCGGGAAAGTATTCCCAGTGTTTCGCGTTTTCGGACAGATGTACCGGAGGGGGAAAGTTACGAGTTCGATATGTTAGGGATGTGTGGCGGACGAACGGGCTGCGTATCCGGATTCGTCTCGTCATTCTGAGCAACTTTCATGTATAAAGTATTTCCATCCGAGTTACGGATTATTTTATATTAATTTTTAAGGTTTTAATTCAATTTTGAAATTAACAAATTTTAATTAATTATAAAAGGTAATTATTGGGTCAGCGTGACATCAGCATGATGTCAGCAGGTCTACAGGTTGACTAGGTCAACCCTGGCACGTAGGGCCCGTTTGTCATAGTCTCAGGTTAATTAAACATGGTTAATTAGTTAACTAGAATGATTAGGTTAATCTAATACAAAAATAATTAAGTTAATTAATTCTTTAATTAATTAATATTTTTTATTTATTATTTATTTTTAATTTTAAAACTTCTTTTTTTAATTAAAGTTTAGGGGCTGGGCCCACTTGTCATAGGGCCAGTGGGGGCCTTGGCGGGCATGCGGGTAGGCGGGCGAAGCCACAACCCGATCTCGCGCTGCAGGGCGTGCGGGCGCCGTAGGGAGCAGCGCACGGCGACGGGCAGGGGGGTTCCCGGTGGCCGGCGGGCGGCGGCCGGAGGCGAGGCGCGTCGGCGCGGACGACGCGGTCGAAGCGTGCACAGGCAGGTCGGCCAAGGGGTGCGGTCGGCGCGAGGGGCGACGGGCATGGCCGGACAGAGAGGCGCGCGGCCAGGGCGCGGCCCGACCGCGGTGAGCGCGCGTGCGCGCGGTAGAGGAGGCCGGGGCGTCGCGAACGGCGCCAGCGACAGAGGGAAAGAGGGAGAGGAGGGGTCCTCACGGCGGGTCGTAGGGTTCGGGGGCAGCGGGGCGCGGGGAGGAGGACGGAGACGAGGCGACGCAGGGGAGGAGGCGACGAAGGCGTCCGGCGAGGTGGTCGTCGGTGACGAAGGCGGCAGGGCGCTGAGCAGCTTCGGGCGGCGGCTCGTTGTACCGCGTCGGGAGCGAGGCGGGGCGGTCCGGTGATGGGCGGTCGAGGACGAGGCGGCGATGTCCAGTGCGACGGCGTCGGAGCCGGGCCGGCGTGGTGGCTCCGGCTTCGAGCGGCGGGGCGGCGTCGGGCGTCGAGGGCGCGGTCGCGGTCTGCGCGGCTAGGGGAGTCGTCGAGGGAGAGGGGACGGAGCGCGAGGACGAGGGCGGGGGCCGGCGAGGCGGCACCGGGCGATGGCCACGGGGGCAGCCCCGATCCGATCTGGATCGGGGGGGAGGGAGAGACGAGGGAGTGAGGGGGGAGTGGGTTGGTTCGGTTAGGGTTTCGGGGTGGAGTGGGGGGTTATGGGGAGTGGGGGTGGGCCGGCTAGGTTAGTGGGCTGGCCGGTTAGCTGGGCTGTGGCCCAATGGGCAGGGGGATTTCCTTCGTTCTTTTTTTTATTTTTGTTATGTTTTTTTGTTTTACTTTTCTTTTTCTGTTTATATTTTAGGATCTAATTATTTTAGTTTGGTAAAACACATCTTTAGCACCTATATTAGCATATCAAGTTAGACCACTGCCATAGAATGTTTTTAGTGCCCAATTAAATTAGGTTAATATTATATTAACTATAAAAGGTATTTACTTAATTTTTTTACCTACTGTTTTAATCATTTTAGAGCCTTTAAACATTTTATAAAAGTGGGGTTTCTTCACCACAATTATCTTTGCATTATTTGGCACAACTCGAGCATTTTAGTTTTAATGTTTGAAAAGTTCTGTTGTTTGCCTTTAATTAAATTTTGAATTTGAATCGGTTTTGAACTAACCCGAGATTAACTCCAGTGACAGAGGTGACATGGCATCATCAGTAGGGAATTACTGTAGCTTAATTATCCGGGCGTCACATGTAGGTTTGACATCCATTTGCCAAATTTCATGAACTGCGGAAATTTCTAACATGATTTGGACAGACTTTTAAGCATCGATACAAGTGAGAAAATCTCATTGTAGTCAACACCTTGAACTTGTCGAAAACATTTTTGCGACAATTCAAGCTTTGTAGATAGTAACACTACTATCAGTGTTCGTCTTCCTCTTGAAAATCCATTTTATTCTCTATGGCTTGCCGATCATCGGGCAAGTCAACCAAAGTCCACACTTTGTTCTCATATATGGATCCCATCTCAGATTTCATGGCCTCAAGCCATTTCGCGGGATCTGGGCTCGTCATCGCTTCCTCATAGTTCATAGGTTTGTCATGGTCTAGTAACATGATTTCCAGGACAAGATTACCATACCACTCTGGTGCGGAACGTGTTCTGGTTCACCTATGAGGTTTGGTAGTAACTTGATCTGAAGTTTCATGATCATCATCAATAGCTTCCTTACTAATTGGTGTAGGCATCACTGGAACTGATTTCTGTGATGAACTACTCTCCAACTCGAGAGAAGGTACAATTACCTCATCAAATTCTACTTTCCTCCCACTCACTTCTTTCGAGAGAAACTCCTTCTCTAGAAAGGATCCATTCTTAGCAACGAATATCTTGCCTTCGGATCTGTGATAGAAGGTGTACCCAATAGTTTCCTTTTGGGTATCCTGTGAAGACTCATTTTCCGATTTGGGTTCAAGCTTATCAGGTTGAAACTTTTTCACATAAGCATTGCCACCCAAACTTTAAGAAACGACATCTTAGGTTTCTTGCCAAACCATAATTCATATGGTGTCGTCTCAACGGATTTAGATGGTGCCCTATTTAACATGAATGCAGCTGTCTCTAATGCATAACCCCAAAACGATAGTGGTAAATCGGTAAGCGACATCATAGATCGCACCATATCTAATAAAGTACGGTTATGACGTTCGGACACACCATTACTGTCGTGGTTTTGTCATGGCAGATGTCCTCATGAAAGGACTTAGTCGTGGAGCCATCGCGATGGGTTAGCTTAAAGGGGTTAAAGCGGACATGGGACGCAAAGAGTTTATACTGGTTCGGCCCCTTGCGGTGAAGGTAAAGGCCTAATCCAGTTGTTGTGGAATTGCTAGGGTTTCGATGACCAAGGAGCGAATCCGCTATGCCTGGCTCTCGAGTTATTGTTTTGTTTTTTCCCCTAAACCGCCGCTGGGTCGTCCCTTTATATACATGGGTTGACGCCCGCTGGTTTACAGGATCCTGAGGCCGGCTCATAAACATGTCCGGCCCGGTCTCTATTGTTTCTACCTTACAACACAAGTTTACATATCAATGTCGGTTTATGTCTATAGGCCTCAATCCGCCTTTGGGCCTTGGGCCTTCATAAAGCGCCATCATCCTTGTCTTCACGGGCTTTAAGCATAATAACTTATTATGGGGATAACCCGGCCTCTCCGGGCTGGTTTATATCCAGTAGTAATATCCCCAACATTAGGCCCCAGATTGACTTGAACTGGTTCATGTCAATTTTCAACCCTTCATCGTCTTCATAGAAATCTTTGTAAACCGCCATGACGTCATCTTCCAGAATCATGATAAACCGCCATGACATCACCTGCTATTAAAATTGTATACAGCTCACCTTCATTAACGAGTCTCCAACAATCGAGGCGACGGAGCTGGCACATATCCCATTTTTTCAGGCTCCTGGATTCTCGCGCCTGCCACTTATCCATTCACCTTATAAATAAGGCCGAGGGGTCCTTTTCACTTTTCCCCTTCGTGCCCCTTCACATCGTCCTCTTCCTCGCAACACCCGACCATTGGAGCTCTGCCGCCACCGTCGAGTTTTGCTTCCGCCCCAACGACGGCCGCTGGATCAACCTGACCGCACCAGAGAAACGCGACACTCCTCCACTGTTCCTTCAGCATCGGTAAGTTCCTCTTTTCCTCGCTATAGATCCATCGTTTAGGGTTTCAGTGTTCATCGGAGTTTATTGAAGCTACGGTGCCTTCCTTCCCTGTTCTTCCTAGTAGCGCAAACAGCTAGTTTGGATCTGATACTTCTTGTGCGGTCGTAGTCATAATCCCCTTTTTCCTTATTGGAGCATCTCCTTTATATAAAAACTCATCTGAGCTTGATGAACTGTTTAAGCACCTGAAATTAGGTCTGAATATTTTCTAATTTTCTGTCACACCGCAGATCTGAAATTATGGCATCCATCTGCGAAACTTGTTTTTTTACCTCATTTAGGTACTTTAGATCTGTACCTTTCATACCAATACAGGCGGTTTAGCTTTGACAAAATGATAATCCGGTAGGTGTCATTAGTCCCCTCTTAAACCACCAATTCATCTTCCTCCATTGTTAGACTCCGGTTTAGTAATATCAACACCGGTTTAGCAATATGCATATACCTCTATATCCGCTTATCTTGCTCCGCTTTATGCTTGTTCAATATGAATCTTAAACCGACAATAACCATGTTTTAGCTTTCCATTGAAATGGCCAAACAAGTCTATGAGTGCAACTGGGTTCCTTCTTGGGTCACTGAAGAACAATTAGACAGATGGGTCGCAACTGGCGCTTTAGCCAAGAAAGAGGTCATCCATTGGAGGGCCCCCGGTCCGGAAAATCCTCCTGAACCCAAGGACGGAGAAGTAGTTGTTTTTTGCTGACCATCTGGGTTGAGGCTTTAGCCCTCCCGGTTCAAAGTTTTTACGAGATGTGCTTGCCAGTTTTCAGCTCCACCCTCAGGACATCGGCCCAAACTCTGTATCCAACATCTGCCATTTCCAAGTCTTTTGTGAAGCATATCTTCAAGAGGAGCCCATAGTTGAATTGTTTAGGGATTTCTTCTATTTAAACCGTCGCACAGAGTTCACAGATGGACCCAATACTGAGCTCGGCGGAATGGCGGTTCAAAAGAGGAAGGATGTCAGCTTCCCTCACGCCAAGCTTCACAGTCACCCCAAGGAGTGGAACCAGACTTGGTTTTACTGCAAAGATACATCTCCAATTGATGAAAACCCCTTGCCGAGTTACCGCCCTCACCGTCTTAGCAATACACATCCCTTTACTCAGAGGTTAACTACAAAGGAAAGGGCCAACTATGCTCCACAACTGTCAAAGGTTAGAGCCTTTATGGCGAACGGTTTAACAGGTGTCGATTTTACTCGTTGTTGGATAACTTGGAGCATATTTCCCTTAAGCCGACGCCCCGGTTTAATCTGTGAATATACCGGGAGTTTAAAGGACCCTCAACTACACATTGATATTCAGCTTATAGATGCTGAAGTTACTGAGGCTGTGAAGAAGATACTGAATGAACCGGAGGCTGTGTGCAGCCAGACCGGATTAAGCCCTTTCTGTGTTTCCAACAAACTGCCAGCTGTAAGGATCTCATAACTTTTTTGATCTAACTTATTTATTTCAAATATTCTCTCAAAATTTTGTCCATCTTTCATAGGGTGATGACCCATTCTAGAATAAAAAATCACAGGATAAACCGGTAAAACCAACTCGCCCGAAGACCAAAGTTACCAAAAAGCCTGCCAAGAAGAGGACCACTGCATCTTCCGAGCCAAACGCTGATGCCGATTTGGCTAATGACTCAGAGGTAATACTTGACTCTCTTGGTTCATTTTTCATATATCTCATTGACAATGACCATTATCAGGACGGTGCTGAAGGCAGCCAGGCTGATGATGTAGAGGTAATTATCCTTTCCTCTGGTTCAGATCCTCTGCCAATACCAAAAATCCGTCGAGCAAACCGGAAAGTAAAATTTTCTCACCCCCTTGCTCACTTGGACCCAAACTTTCTTTTGAAGATGCAGCAACTCGAAGCTCGCCGCACAACCCGGCACAGCGGCCAGGTAGTTTCCTCTGCCGGCCTACCAAACACTCCAGTCCAGAAACGTCAATCAGAGGTCTCTTACATTCCTGACACTTCTTGTCCCAAGGCGGGTTGTTTTCGTCAGCCTCTTAATCCGTCTGATTCAAATTATCAGGGCACACCCAACTCATTCTCCGGCGAGTCATCGGCCACACAGCTTCCACCCCTCAAAACAGTTGCTGGGTGAGTCATACTTTAAATTTATTTTCCATGCCTTATGCTTTACACAATGTATTGACCTTTATTTTTGTTCTTTCTTAGTGCCAAGCCAAGACCTAGCAAGAAGGCTCGGTTCAACAAACCGTCAGATGAAAATGTGGTTATTGAACCGGAGAAAATCCCAGATCCAGTAGAGATCAATGCGGACGCTCAGCTTGATGATCTTCCACCACAAGATTATGACTTCGTCGCTGAACAAGTGGAAGTTAACACCACCGGTCATACTGACCAACCGACTAGTCCAGCTCGCACGAATGATAAACCAGCCAGTCCAGCCAAAGCTGCTGATAAACCGTCCACTCCAATGAAGGCTGCTGATGTTATAGAAGATGATATTATGATCACCGGCGTCAGCCACACCGCTCCTGGCAACCCGGTTGCTTTATCCAAACATAGCGCCAAGGATGAACTTTCTGCTATGGGCAAAAGCAAGTGGAACACCGATTTGTGTAGCTACACCCATCTCAATGCCCAAGAAATTCACTCTGGCTTCTTGAACCATCTGTACACCAGTCGTGATTATGAAGCCGGTTTAGTAAATCTGATGGAAGAGCGATATGAGGTAACCACACAACCGTTTCTCTTATGTCCATTTTCAAATGTCAACTCCAGTAGCCCCCAAGGGCCGGGTTATGATGCTAATCTGAACCGGGACTGTGTAATATCTTTAACTTTGCATGCCTAGCCTCCAGGGACTGGGTTATCTCTTGAAGATGAACCGGTACTTTAGAATTGTAACATTGTATCTTTCATTGGTATAGCCCCCAAGTGTCGGTTTAACTTATGAAGGTAAACCGGGACTTTAGAGCAAACATACATTAGCCCCCAAGTGCCAAAGAAGAATACTTGTATTGTGTTTGGGACTTGTAAATTTTTTCGAGAACAAGCAAATATGCATTAGCCCCCAAGTACCAGGTGCATAACTTGTTATGTCCTTGGTACTTCAAATATGTACTGTCAAGTCATGATATGTCTATCTTTTATAGGCTGAGCTGAGCAAAAAGGAAACTCAAACTGCTGATCTGCAAGAAAATATCAAGTCCCAGCAAGCCGAAACCTCCAAATCCAAGGATGAGCTGACCAGCGCTTTAGCAGCTATGGAAAAACTGAAGGAGAGTTTCAACAAGGAGCGGGCGGATTCGGAGACAAAAAATCTGCTTTGCAAAAAAGAGCCAAGGACGCAGAAGCATCTCTCAAACCGGTGGAAGATGAGCTGACTGGTGTAAAGCGGCAAGTACATGCCATGACTGCTGCTGTGTTCGGTAAACATCCTGGCCTTAAGTTCTCATCATGTCATCCCATTCATTGCCGGTTTACTGATGTTTTGTAATACTGCAGGAACTCGCATTAGCCATCTGGGCTCTAATGTACAGAAAAAATTGAAGGCTGCCTATACTTTGATAGAGCAATTGTATACCGGCGCGCAAAGGATCATTTGCGCTACTTCTCACAACAAGCCACCCCCAACCTTAATCAAGGAAACCTTAGAGAGGTTGTCAATGCTACCTGCCCGAGTAGAAGAACTGAAAAGATCTGCTGCGAGGGCTGGTGCTCTGACCGCGCTAACCCGGGCGAAAGCGTGGGTGCCTGATCTTGATCCGGAGGACGTGGGTAAAGGTTATCCGAGCTTAAAAGAAGATGGATCAGAATTTGGCAATGATGACCTTCGAATTATAAACCGAGAAGTACGTCCTCTCGCTTGCCAATTAGCTGAAGAAGCTGATCTTTCACATTATCAGGCGAGCTATGACGTCAACAACAAACGGTTGACCGCACCAACTCCGGAGGCTCAAAATCTTATCCCGCCAATTCGTAAGCACACTTATGCCCCTGACATTGAACCGTCCACCCTTATAAGCGACAAAGCTGTGTTCCAAGCCTTAACTGGGATCGACTGGACAACTATTGACTTCCAGCCGCTGGGTAGAGACGAGGAGGATGAACCGGTGCAAGATGATCCAAAGCCGTCCAGTCAACCTGGTGATGAATCATGATCCGGAGACCGGATTGGCCTTCTGCGAGCCGCAACACTTGTTTGAAAAACAATTATTCTTTTGGGCAGTAAAGCGCCTTGTAATAGGCTAGCTTAAACACTTGGTCTGTTATGCCATCGTGCATACTTATTTTGCCTGAAACTGTTAATCCGCCATGGTATATTATGTTCATAATCCGTAGCGCTTTATTCAGCTGTTCCTGCACACAAGTATTTAAATGTGTCCTGGCGGTTTACCGCCGGACGGGTCATGATGCCCAGATATATAGCCAGGGTTTGTAACCAAGGCTGCAAAAAAGATAATCAAATATAAAAATAAATGATACCCATGACATCTAATCACACCGTTGGTTGTCCAACTTTTAAGGGCTGATAACTCCTTTCATAGCATGCCGGTTTATAATAAAACCGTACTGGGTTGTGATAAACACCGGTTTATCCATATTCAATACTGGCGACTTATAGTCGAAACCAGACCGGGTTAATAAACTCCGGATTATAAGTGATCGTGTACTGACAAGTTGTATCTGAAAGTCAAGCCGGGTTAATGAACGCCGATTCATCAAAAAATGTCATGAATCTTATCAAAGGAGAAAAAACTTAGCAAATAAAAACATATGAAAACTTGTAGTCGAGGCTTTTCACGGGCTGGCTGGCCCCAAATTCGCGGCATTTCATGGGCTGCCAGGCCACTGAGTTAAACCATTTCACAAAGCCTTTTAAGATGGTCCTCAATCCTTAACCAATCGTCGTTTTAACTTTGACAAGTTCAGGGTCTTATTAGATTGACTTGTTGAAGTTCGGCGGGTCATACCAGGTTTACCTGGACGGAGTGACTTACTTAAAGAGGCAGGCTAACCCGGGGTTTTAGGTGTATACACCAGGCTTCCAAGCCATGGCTTGATAGCCTATTACAAGTGTAGATTCTTTGTTCATTGCGATAGCAAAGAATCCCCAAGCAATATTTTGAGATGTGCTCAGTGGGTGCCTATGTTTGAGTTGTTCTTTTGCAACACTCTCTTTGGCCCCTAAGTAATATTCTGGTGTAGCTATGGTTCGGACACGACCAAGCCCCCAAGTATTTTTCTAGTGGCCTTGCGCCGATCAAGAGGTGTAGCTATGGTTCGAATACGACCAAGCCCCCAAGTGACTTTGATATAAAGCTTTATAAGCTGAACCAAGGGGTAAACCGGATGCCGCTTTATAAATAGAAGCCCCCATGTAACCACACATGATGTAAGAAAAACAACAGATACCCCGCTTTAGCTAAGGCTCCGGATTCTTATATTGATCATAATATATACAATGTCATAACTATGTACATAAGCAGAGCATGTGGCTCAAGTATAGTAAGGCTGAAGATGAGCGATATTCCACGGCCGGTGGGTCTCCTCCTCCGACTTACGTGAGTCTTTGTGCTCTCGAACATCTATAAGGTAGTATGACCCGTTATGCAGATTCTTGCTGACCACAAAGGGACCTTCCCAAGGCGGGGATAACTTGTGCATATCAGTCTGATCCTGGATGAGTCGGAGCAACAGATCACCTTCTTGAAAAGTTCTGCTTCGAACCCGGCGGCTGTGATAGCGACGCAGATCTTGCTGGTAAATTGCCAAACGGGTTGCTGCAATGTCACGTTCCTCATCTAACAGGTCAAGAGCCTCCTGTCACGCCTTCTCGTTGTCAGCTTCAACATACGCTGCCACACGAGGTGAGTCATGACGGATGTCACTAGGGAGAACCGCCTCCGCTCCATAAACCATGAAAAAGGCGTGTAACCCGTGGATCTGTTAGGTGTGGTATTGATGCTCCATAAAACAGAAGGTAACTCCTCCACCCAACAACCCGGCGTCCGTTGCAAAGGAACCATAAGCCGGGGTTTGATGCCTCTCAAGATCTCTTGATTGGCTCTCTCCTCTTGACCATTAGACTGGGGGTGAGCCACTGATGATACATAAAGCCGGATGTGCTCACGTTGACAGAACTCTTTCATGGCACCTTTGGACAGATTAGTACCATTATCAGTTATAATGCTGTGTGGAAAGCCAAACCGGAAAATCACCTTCTTGATGAATTGAACCGCCGTAGCTGCATCACACTTACTAACTGGCTCTACCTCCACCCACTTAGTGAACTTATCAACCGCCACCAAAAGGTGGGTCTTCTTGTCCTTGGATCTCTTAAAGGGCCCAACCATATCCAGCCCCCAAGTCACAAATGGCCAAGTAATTGGAATCATCCTCAACTCTTGAGCTAGTACATGAGCGCGTCGTGAGAATTTCTGACAACCATCACACTTTTTCACCAAGTCTTCCGCATCAGCATGAGCCGTCAACCAATAAAAACCATGACGAAAAGCTTTAGCTACCAGGGACTTTGAACCGGCGTGGTGACCACAATCCCCTTCGTGGATCTCACGCAATATCTCACAGCCTTCTTCAGGAGACACGCAATGCTGAAATGCCCCTGTTACACTGCAATGATGCAACTCGCCGTTGATAATAGTCATGGACTTTGATCGCCGGATTATCTGCCTGGCCAAGACTTCATCCTCTGGTAACTCGCCCCGGTTCATATACGCCAGGTAAGGGACCGTCCAATCCGGGATAACATGAAGAGCCGCCACCAATTGAGCCTCCAGATCAGGAATAGCCAGATCCTCCTCCGTAGGAAGCTTGACTAACGGATTATGTAGGACATCCAGGAAGACATTGGGTGGAACCGGTTTACGTTGGGAACCCAAATGGCTTAAAGCGTCTGCCGCTTCATTCTTTCGCCGGTCCACATGATCAACCTGATACCCTTTGAAGTGACCTGCAACAATGTCTACCTCTCGACGATATGCTGCCATGAGCGGGTCCTTGGAATCCCAAGTACCAGACACTTGCTGAGCCACTAGGTCCGAGTCACCAAAGCATTTAACCCGGCTTAAATTCATCTCCTTAGCCATCCGAAGGCCGTGGAGCAAGTCCTCATACTCAGCTGCATTGTCAGTGCAAGGCAACATTAAACGGAGAACATAACAAAACTGATCACCTCGTGGGGAAGTTAATACGACTCCAGCCCCCGAGCCCTCCAATTGCCTGGACCCATCAAAATGAATACTCCAATAAGTATGATCCGACTTCTCTTCTGGCGCCTGTAACTCTGTCTAGTCATTGATGAAATCCACAAGTGCATGAGATTTGATTGCCGTCCGGGGTACATACTTTAGCCCGTGAGGTCCAAGCTCAATAGCCCACTTGGCAATCCGGCCAGTTGCTTCCCTGTTCTGGATTATATCCCCCAAAGGAGCAAAACTGACCAAAGTGATGGGATGACCCTGGAGATACTGCTTCAGATTTCGGCTTGCCATGAAAACTCCATACACCATCTTCTGCCAATGCGGGTACCGCTGCTTAGACTCAATAAGTACTTCACTGATGTAATAAACCGGCCATTGAACCGGATACTCCTTCCCAGCCTCCTTGTGTTCCACCACGATAGCTACATTGACAGCCCGAGCATTAGCAGCCACATATAACAATAAGGGCTCTTTATCAACAGGAGCAGCAAGGATAGGCGGTTCACCTAGCAGCCGCTTTAAGTCCTCAAATGCTTCATTGGCGGCATCACTCCAGACGAAGTTATCTGTCTTTTTCAGTATCTGATACAAAGGGATGGCCTTCTCCCCAAGGCGGCTGATAAACCGGCTAAAAGTGGCAATCCGGCCTGCCAGGCGTTGAACATCATTGATACACCTCGGTTTAGCCAAAGAAGTTATAGCCTTGATTTTCTCCGGATTAGCTTCAATCCCCCTATTAGACACAAGAAAGCCCAAGAGTTTACCTGCCGGTACACCAAAAATGCACTTGGCCGAATTAAGCATCATTTTATAAACCCGGAGGTTGTCAAAGGTCTCCTTCAAGTCATCAATCAATGTCGCCTCCCTTCTGGACTTTACCACAATATCATCCACATAGGCATGAACATTACAGCCGATTTGATCATGAAGACAATTCTGCACACAACGCTGATAAGTCACCTGGGCACTTTTGAGTCCAAAAGGCATAGATACATAGCAGAAGGCTCCAAACAGAGTTATGAAAGCCGTCTTCTCCTAGTCCTTAACTGCCATTTTGATCTGATGGTATCCAGAGTAAGCATCCAGAAAACTCAAACGCTCACAAGCCTTGTTTAGATCTGTGTAATCCACACACATACGCCAAGTGCCGTTCTTCTTAAGCACCAGCACCGGATTAGCCAGCCATTCTGGATGAAATACCTCAACAATGAACCCAGCCGCCAAGAGCCTGGCTACCTCTTCACCAATTGCCTTGCGTCTTTCCTCATTGAACCGGCAAAGAAACTGCTTGACCGGTTTATACTTGGGATCAACATTAAGAGTGTGCTCAGCGAGTTCTCTCGGTACACCTGGCATGTCAGAAGGCTTCCACACAAAGATGTCCCGATTCTCACGGATGAACTCGATGAGCGCGCCTTCCTATTTCGGATCCAAATTAGCGCTGATGCTAAACTGCTTGGATGAATCGCCAGGAACAAAATCAACAAGCTTAGTCTCATCAGCCGATTTAAACTTCAAGGCCGGTTCATGCTGTGTAGTTGGCTTTTTCAAGGAAGTCATATCCGCCGATCAACCTTGTCCTTATAGAATTTTAACTCCTCTGTTGCACAAACCGACTCAGCATATGCCGCATCACCTTCTTCACATTCTAAAGCGATCTTGTGGCTCCCATGAACCGTAATGGTCCCCTTATGACCCGGCATCTTGAGTTGTAGATAGACATAACAAGGCCTCGCCATGAACTTGGCATAAGCCGGCCGTCCAAATAGGGCATGATATGGGCTCCTGATTTTCACCACTTCAAAAGTCAATGTTTCTGATCTTGAGTCATGCTCATCTCCAAAAGCAACCTCCAGTGCTAGCTTGCCGACTGGATATGCCGATTTACCAGGCACCATACCATGGAAAACAGTGTTCGACGGTTTAAGATTTTTATCCGTTAACCCCATGCGACGGAAGGTTTCGTAATAAAGGATGTTGATACTACTCCCTCCATCAATGAGCACCTTGGTGAACTTATACCCTCCAACCTGAGGTGCCACTACTAATGCCAAATGACCCGGATTATCAACCCGGGGTGGATGATCCTCTCGACTCCACACAATGGGCTGCTCAGACCAGCGCAAGTAACGGGGCACCGCTGGTTCAACGGAGTTTACTGCCTTTTTATGAAGCTTCTGATCACGCTTATCCAGGCTAGTGGTGAAGACATGGTACTGCCCATTATTCAGCTGCTTTGGGTTACTCTGGTAACCTGACTGCTGCTGCTAATTCCCTTGATGATTATAACCACCTTGGCTGCCCTGACTGCCTTGATTGCCATGCCCGCTTTGATTACTTTGGAAACCTGAACCAGAATTGCCTCCACCAGGCCATGAGATCCAGGGCCTGAACCACCGCCCGGTCCATGATCATACCGAAAGTCTGAATTTTTGAACTCCTGCATGATATAACAATCTTTCCAGAGGTGCGTGGACGATTTTTCCTACGTCCCGTGCTTTGGGCAAGGCTGGTTTAATAGATAAGACAGGCGCTCCGGATTAGGACTTGGTCCTCCGCCACGCTGGGGCGGTTTACCCTTACGCCGCTGGCCTTTATTCTGCGTGTTGCTGTTAGCCACAAAATCTAAGCTGTTATCCGCTTTACGCTTACCACTGTTTCCATGACCCGCCGGGTTATGCTGCCGCCCCTTGGTGTTGCCGCTCTTCTTTCCCTTCCCTGTCTTGTCGTCGTCAGACTCGGGGTCCTTGGTACTATCAAAGTCGACATACTTTACCAGAGCTGCCATAAGCATTCCCATGTCATTACAATGACGTTTGAGCCGTCCCAACTGCAACTTCAGAGGTGCAAACCGGCAATTGCCTTACAATGTTAAAACGGTTGTATCAGCGTTGATGCGGTCGGATGAATGCAAAATCTCCGAAACCCGGCGCACCCAGTGGGTTGTCGATTCTCCTTCCTCCTGGACACAAGAAGCTAAATCCACAATTGACATGGGCTGCTTGCACGTGTCTTTGAAATTCAGAATAAACCGGGCCCTTAACTCGGCCCATGATCCAATAGAATTAGCTAGCAAATTTTTCAACCAAGTGCAAGCCGTTCCTTCCAACATCATGGTGCAGTACTTAGCACACGCCGCATCATCCACATCCAGCATCTCCATCGCCATCTCATAACTTTCAACCCATGACTCGGGGGATAAATCGGCAGTGTAATTTGGCACTTTACGTGGGCCCTTGAAGAGCCTTGGGATCCTTGGGCAGCCGTACGTTGCATAGCGCTGGGACGAGACACAGCACCCCCAACGAACTGGAGGTAACCCCTGGCTCCACTGAAGTTGTCGGACGAACCGGAGTGAGTTGGCGGGCTTCGTGCTGTGCCGCTAACTCGGCGTCTCGACGTGCCCTGGCATGATCCACCACATCCTGGGCATTACCACTGCCTCCCGCCGGGTTATGGCCACGGTTCGGATTACGATTTCGCACACTGCTCGACACTGCCAGTTCATCCAGGTGCCTGCTGTAACTCCGGCTCGGGCGGGGAGTAGAATGAATCCTTTCGCGGCTCTATGAATAAGCCTGCTGCTGAGTCAAGGCTGTCTAAAGAAGTTCCCTAGCCCGTCGTGTCTCGACCGCTACTGGGGACTCGCCCTCAATCGGGAGAGCTGCCAATCGTGAAGCGGCAGCAACAATGTTATCCATCGGGTTAGAGTAATGACCCGGTGGTGTAGGGACGTGTTGTGACGGGACGTTGTTCTGACGAGGCGGGTCTGCTGGCCGTGGCCGAACCGGCGCCCCCGCTCCAGGTGCCTCCGCCCGATTCACCACCGGCTGATTGCTGGTTCTTGCTCCTGGAGTATTAAAGAGATTCCTGGCCTCATAAACCGGAGGCAGGTGAGATCGGTATCTTCTCCTCATGACATCGTTGGATGCGCTCTGATCCAGCATAAGCCAATAAGCCTGTGCCTCCAACTGAGCCCGCTGTGCGGCTATCCTGGTGTCTTCGGCTGCCAGGTCTGCCTTGGCCTGATTTATCTGATCCTTCACCTTCGCAATTTCCGCATTAATCTCATCCTGGTTCGCCGGGTTAACTACGGCCATCAGCGCTGCCAAAGCATCAAATAACTCGGACAAAACCTGAGCTGGCGGTCGCGCGGGGCCTCCTGCCCCGGTTGCTGTCGCCGCCGTCGCTCCAGAAATCATTGGCGCTGCAGTCGAAGAGTGCTGCGCAGGCTGTGTACCGGCCATGAAGATCGCAACCCGGCTCGGCGGATCAAAAGGGTCCGGAATACTGTCGCCATTGGAACATCCCCCAATCCGGCCATCTTGCAATTGGTACAATGACTCGGTCTCCTCGGTAGATGACTCGTCGCCGGAGTAAACGACGGTTTCACCACCAGATTCTGATCTATCCTCAGAATCCACTCCGTGGATGACTCCCACGATGGCACGCTTCATGACAGGCTTAACCCGGGCAGATCTCGCACGCTGAGACGTCTCGACGAGGTCGGTGCAGATGTCCGGCTAAGGGCCCGGTTCGCCAATCTTGCCAATGAAAACGTGGATGCCTCCGAAGGGGACCCGGTACCCGTACTCGATTGAGCCGGCCTCGGGGCCCCAGCCTGCATCGTCGATGAGAGCTTGCCGCGATGACTCTTGGTCATCTGGCTCACAGCGTATCCCTTGAGTCCTTCGAAGCTGCCCTCTAAGAGCTCGAAACCATCGTGCGATAGCCCCACGGTGGGCACCAACTGTCGTTGTTTTGTCACGGCAGATGTCCTCGTGAAAGGACTTAGTCGTGGAGCCATCACGATGGGTTAGCTTAAAGGGGTTAAAGCAGACAAGGGACGCAGAGAGTTTATACTGGTTCGGCCCCTTGCGGTGAAGGTAAAGGCCTAATCCAGTTGTTGTGGAATTGCTAGGGTTTCGATGACCAGGGAGCGAATCCGCTATGCCTGGCTCTCGAGTTATTGTTTTGTTTTTCCCCTAAACCACCGCCGGGTCGTCCCTTTATATACATGGGTTGACGCCCGCCAGTTTACAGGATCCCGAGGCCGGCTCATAAACGTGTCCGGCCCGGTCTCTATTGTTTCTACCTTACAACACAAGTTTACATATCAATGTCGGTTTATGTCTATAGGCCTCAATCCGCCTTTGGGCCTTGGGCCTTCATAAAGCGCCATCATCCTTGTCTTCACGGGCTTTAAGCATAATAACTTATTATGGGGATAACCCGGCCTCTCCGGGCCGGTTTATATCCAGTAGTAATATCCCCAACAATTATGATGTGGTGTTCCAGGTGGCGTGAGTTGCGAAAATATTCCACATTGTTTCAAATGAAGACCAAACTCGTAACTCAAATATTTGTCTCCGCGATCAAATCATAGAAACGTTATTTTCTTGTTACGATGATTTTTTACATCACTCTGAAATTTCTTTGAACTTTTCAAATGTTTCAGACTTATGTTTCATCAAGTAGATATACCCATATCTGCTCAAAACATCTGTGAAGATCAGAAAATAACGATACCCGCCGCGAGCCTCAACACTCATCGGACCGCATACATCAGTATGTATTATTTCCAAGAAGTTTGTTGCTCGCTCCATTGTTCCAGAGAACGGAGTCTTAGTCATCTTGCCCGTGAGGCATGGTTCGCAAGCATCAAGTGATTCATAATCAAGTGGTTCCAAAAGCCCATCAGCATGGAGTTTCTTCACGTGTTTTACACCAATATGACCTAAACGGAAGTGCTACAAATAATTTGCACTATCATTATTAACTTTGCATCTTTTGGCATCAATATTATGAATATGTGTATCATTACGATCGAGATTCAATAAACCATTCACATTGGGTGTATGACCATTGAAGGTTTTATTCATGTAAACATAATAACAATTATTCTCTGACTTAAATGAATAACCGTATTGCAATAAACATGATCCAATCATATTCATGCTCAATGCAAACACCAAATAACATTTATTTTAGGTTCAACACTAATCCCGAAGGTAAAGGGAGTGTGCGATGGTGATCTTATCAACCTTGGAATCACTTCCAACACACATCATCACCTCGCCCTTAACTAGTCTCTGTTTATTTTGTAACTCCCGTTTCGAGTTACTACTCTTAGCAACTGAACAAGTGTGAAATACTAAGGGGTTACTATAAACACTAGTAACGTACACATCAATAACATGTATAGCAAATATACCTTTGTTCACTTTGCCATCCTTCTTATCCGCCAAGTATCTAGGGCTGTACCACTTCCAGTGACCATTTCCTTTGCAGTAGAAGCACTCAGTTTCAGGCTTGGGTCTAGCTCTGGGCTTCTTCACGGGAGTGGCAACTTCCTTGCCATTCTTCTTCAAGTTCCCTTTCTTTCCCTTGCCCTTTTACTTGAAACTAGTGGCCTTGTCAACCATCAACACTTGATGATTTTTCTTGATTTCTACCTTCACCGATTTCAGCATCGCGAAGAGCTTGGGAATCATTTCCGTTATCCCTTGCATATTATAGTTCATCACTAAGTTCTAGTAACTTGGTGATAGTGACTAGAGAACTCTGTCAATCACAATCTTATCTAGAAGATTAACTCCCATTTGATTCAAGTGATTGTAGCACTCAGACATTCTGAGCACATGCTAACTAGTTGAGCTATTCTCCTCCATCTTGTAGGCAAAGTACTTTGTCAGAGGTCTCATACCTCTTAACATGGGCATGAGTCTGAAATACCAATTTAAACTCTTGGAACATCTTATATGCTCCGTGGCGTTCAAAACATTTTTGAAGTCCTGGTTCTAAGTCGTAAAGCATGGTGCACTAAACTATCAAATAGTCATCATACCGAGCTTGTCAAAACATTCATAACGTCTCCATCTTCTCCTGCAATAGTTCTGCCACCTAGCGGTGCATCAAGGGCATAATTTTTCTGTGCAGCAATGAGGAAAATCCTCAGATCACGGACCAAGTACGCATCATTGCTATTATCATCTTTCAACTTATATTTCTCTAGGAACATATAAAAAAATAAATGGGGAGCTACATCGCGAGCTATTGATCTACAACATAGATATGCTAATACTACCTGGACTAAGTTCATGATAAATTAAAGTTCAATTGATCATATTACTTAAGAACTCCCACTTAGATAGACATCCCTCTAATCATCTAAGTGATCACGTGATCCAAATCAACTAAACCATGACCGATCATCACGTGAGATGGAGTAGTTTTCAATGGTGAACATCACTATGTTGATCATATCTACTATATGATTCACGCTCGACCTTTCGGTCTCAGTGTTCCGAGGCCATATCTGCGTATGCTAGGCTCGTCAAGTTTAACCCGAGTATTCTGCGTGTGCAAAACTGGCTTGCACCCGTTGTATGTGAACGTAGAGCTTATCACACCCGATCATCACGTGGTGTCTCGGCACGACGAACTGTCGCAACGGTGCATACTCAGGGAGAACACTTATACCTTGAAATTTAGTGAGAGATCATCTTATAATGCTACCGCCGTACTAAGCAAAATAAGATGCATAAAGGATAAACATCACATGCAATCAATATAAGTGATGTGATATGGCCATCATCATCTTGTGCCTTTGATCTCCATCTCCAAAGCACCGTCATGATAACCATCGTCACCGGCTTGATACCTTGATCTCCATCGAAGCATCATTGTCGTCTCACCAACTATTGCTTCTACGACTATCGCTACCGCTTAGTGATAAAGTAAAGCAATTACATGGCGATTGCATTTCATACAATAAAGCGACAACCATAAGGCTCCTGCCAGTTGCCGATAACGGTTACAAAACATGATCATCTCATACAATAAAATATAGCATCATGTCTTGCCATATCACATCACAACATGCCCTGCAAAAACAAGTTAGACATCCTCTACTTTGTTGTTGCAAGTTTTACGTGGCTGCTACGGGCTTAGCAAGAACCGTTCTTACCTACGCATCAAAAACCACAACGATTTTTGTCAAGTGTGATGTTTTAACCTTCAACAAGGACCGGGCGTAATCACACTCGATTCAACTAAAGCTGGAGAAACAAACACTCACTAGCCACCTGTGTGCGAAGCACGTCGGTAGAACCAGTCTCGCATAAGCGCACGCGTAATGTCGGTCTGAGCCGCTTCATCCAACAATACCGCTGAATCAAAGTATGGCATGCTGGTAAGCAGTACGACTATTATCGCCCGCAACTCTTTGTGCTCTACTCGTGCATATAACATCTACGCATAGACCTAGCTCGGATGCCACTGTTGGGGACGCGGTATTTCAAATTTTTTACCTACGATCACGCAAGATGTATCTATGTGATGCATAGCAATGATCGGGAGAGTGTGTCCACGTACCCCCGTAGACCGAAAGCGGAAGCGTTAAGTAACACGGTTGATGTAGTAGAACGTCTTCGCGATCCAACCGATCAAGTACTGAACACACGACACCTCCGCGATCTGCACACGTTTAGCTCGGTGACGTCCCTCGAACCCTTGATCCAACTAAGGCCGAGGTAGAGTTTCGTCAGCACGACGGCATGATGACGGTGATGATGAAGTTACCGACGCAGGGCTTCGCCTATGCACTACAACGATATGACCGAGGTGGAAATATGTGGAGGGGGGCACCACACACGGCTAAAACAATAACTTGTGTGTCTAAGGGGTGCCCCATCCCCCGTATATAAAGGAGTGGAGGAGGGGAGGCCGGCCTCCTATGGCGCGCCCCAAGGGAGGATTCCTACTCCTACTAGGATTAGGTTTCCCCCCTTTCCTAGTCCATCTAGGAGGGGAAGGAAGGGAAGAGGGAGAGAAGAAAAGGGGGGCCGGCACCCTCCCCAATTCGGTTTGGGCTTGGGGGCGCGCCCCCACCTTGGCCGCCTCCTCCTCTCTTCCACTAAATCCCATTAAGGCCCATTAACTCCCCGGGGGGTTCCGGTAACCTCCCGGTACTTCGGAAAATGCCCGAACTCATCCGAAACCTTTCCGGTGTCCAAACATAGCCTTACAATATATCGATCATTTCGAGACTCCTCATGATGTCCGAGATCACATCCGGGACTCTGAACTACCTTCGGTACATCAAAACACATAAACTCATAATACCGATCGTCATTGAACATTAAGCATGCGGACCCTACGGGTTCGACAACTATGTAGACATGACCGAGACTCATCTCCGGTCAATAACCAATAGCGGAACCTGGATGCTTATATTGGCTCCCACATATTCTACGAAGATCTTTACCGGTCAAACCGCAAAACAACATACGTTGTTCCCTTTGTCATCGGTATGTTACTTGCCCGAGATCCGATCGTCGGTATATCAATACCTAGTTCAATCTCGTTACCGAAAAGTCTCTTTACTCGTTCTGTAATGCATCATCCCGTAACTAACTCATTAGTCACATTGCTTGCAAGGCTTATAGCGATGTGCATTACCGAGAGGGCCCAGAGATACCTCTCCAACAATCGGAGTGACAAATCCTAATCTCGATCTATGCCAGCTCAACAAACACCATCGGAGACACCTGTAGAGCATCTTTATAGTCACCCAGTTATGTTGTGATGTTTGATAGCACACTAAGTGTTCCTCCGGTATTCCGGAGTTGCATAATCACATAGTCATAGGAACATGTATAAGTCATGAAGAAAGCAATAGCAATAAACTAAACGATCATAGTGCTAAGCTAACGGATGGGTCAAGTCAATCACATCATTCTCTAATGATGTGATCCCGTTCATCAAATGACAACTCATGTCTATGGCTAGGAAACTTAACCATCTTTGATTAACGAGCTAGTCAAGTAGAGGCATACTAGTGACACTCTGTTTGTCTATGTATTCACACATGTACTAAGTTTCCGGTTAATACAATTCTAGCATGAATAATAAACATTTATCATCATATAAGGAAATAAATAATAACTTTATTATTGCCTCTAGGGCATATTTCCTTCAGTTATGCACGAGTAGAACACAAAGAGTTGTGGGCGGTGGTCATACTGTTTACCACCAACGTCTTATTTTGATTCGGCAGTATTGTTGGATGAAGCGGCCCGGACCAACCTTACATGACCACGTTCATGAGACCGGTTCCACCGACATGCAACTAGTTTTGCATAAAGGTGGCTGGCGGGTGTCTATTTCTCTAACTTTAGTTGAATCGAATTTGACTACGGTCGGTCCTTGTTGAAGGTTAAAACGGCAAACTTGACAAAACACCGTTGTGGTTTTGATGCGTAGGTAAGAACGGTTCTGGCTAGAAGCCCATATCAGCCACATAAAACTTGCAACAACAAAGTATCGGCATGTTGTGATGTGATATGGTCAAGACATGATGTGATATACATTTTTGTACGAGATGATCATGTTTTGTAAAAGTTATCGGCAACTGGCAGGAGCCTTATGGTTGTCGCTTTATTGTATGAAATGCAAACGCCATGTAATTGCTTTACTTTATCACTATGCATTAGCGATAGTTTTAGAAGCAATAGTTGGCGAGACGACCACGACGCTACGATGGAGATCAACGTGTCAAGCCGGTGACGATGGAGATCATGACGGTGCTTTGGAGATGGAGATCAAAGGCACAAGATGATGATTGCATGTGATGTTTATCTTTTATGCATCTTATTTTGCTTAGTACGGTGGTAGCATTATAAGATGACCCCTTACTAAAATTTCAAGGTATAAGTGTTCTCTCTGAGTATGCACCGTTGCGATAGTTCGTCGTGCCGAGGCACCACGTGATGATCGGGTGTGATAAGCTCTTCGTTCACATACAATAGGTGCAAGTGAAGGAAATATGCCCTAGAGGCAATAATAAAGTTATTATTTATTTCCTTATATCATGATAAATGTTTATTATTCATGCTAGAATTGTATTAACCGGAAACATAATACTTGTGTGAATACATAGACAAACAGAGTGTCACTAGTATGCCTCTACTTGACTAGCTCGTTGATCAAAGATGGTTATGTTTCCTAGCCATAGACATGAGTTGTCATTTGATTAACGGGATCACATCATTAGGAGAAAGATGTGATTGACTTGACCCATTCCGTTAGCTTAGCACTCGATCGTTTAGTATGTTGCTATTGCTTTCTTCATGACTTATACATGTTCCTATGACTATGAGATTATGCAACTCCCGTTTACCGGAGGAACACTTTGTGTGCTACCAAACGTCACAACGTAACTGGGTGATTATAAAGGTGCTCTACAGGTGTCTCCAAAGGTACTTGTTGGGTTGGCGTATTTCGAGATTAGGATTTGTCACTCCGATTGTCGGAGAGGTATCTCTGGGCCCACTCAGTAATACACATCACTATAAGCCTTGCAAGCATTGTAACTAATGAGTTAGTTGCGGGATGATGTATTACGGAACGAGTAAAGAGACTTGCCGGTAACGAGATTGAACTAGGTATCGAGATACCGACGATCGAATCTCGGGCAAGTAACATACCGATGACAAAGGGAACAACGTATGTTGTTATGCGGTCTGACCGATAAAGATCTTTGTAGAATATGTGGGAGCCAATATGAGCATCCAGGTTCCGCTATTGGTTATTGACCGGAGAGGCGTCTCGGTCATGTCTACATAGTTCTCGAACCCGTAGGGTCCGCACGCTAAACGTTACGATGATAGTTATATTATGAGTTTATATGTTTTGATGTACCGAAGGTTGTTCGGAGTCCAAGATGTGATCATGGACATAACGAGGAGTCTCGAAATGGTCGAGACATAAAGATTGATATATTGGAAGCCTATGTTTGGATATCGGAAGTGTTCCGGGTAAAATCGGGATTTTTCCGGAGTACCGGGAGGTTACCGGAACCCCCCGGTAACTTAATGGGCCTTAGTGGGCCTAGGTGAAAGAGAGGAGAGGAGGCCAGGGCAGGCCGCACGCCCCTCCCCCCCCCCAGTCCGAATAGGACAAGGAGAGGGGGCGGCGCCCCCCCTTTCCTTCCCTCCACCTCTTCCCCCTCTCTCTCCTAGTCCAACATGGAAAAGGGGGGAGTCCTACTCCCGGTAGGAGTAGGACTCCTCCTGGGGTGCCTCTCCCCTTTGGCCGGCCGAACCCCCCCTTGCTCCTTTATATACGGGGGCAGGGGGCACCTCTAGACACACAATTGATCATTGATCTCTTAGCCATGTGCGGTGCCCCCCTCCACCATATTACACCTCGATAATATCATAGCGGTGCTTAGGCGAAGCCCTGCGTCGGTAGAACATCATCATTGTCACCACGCCGTCGTGCTGACGAAACTCTCCCTCAACACTCGGCTGGATCGGAGTTCGAGGGACGTCATCGAGCTGAACGTGTGCTGAACTCGGAGGTGCCGTGCGTTCGGTACTTGATCGGTCGGATCGTGAAGACGTACGACTACATCAACCGCGTTGTGTTAACGCTTCCGCTTTCAGTCTACGAGGGTACGTGGACAACACTCTCCCCTCTCGTTGCTATGCATCACCATGATCTTGCGTGTGCGTAGGAAAACTGTTGAAATTACTACGTTCCCCAACAACAAGACAGTTTTGCACATGCGGAATACTCGGGTTAAACTTGACGAGCCTATCATGTACAGACATGGCCTCGGAACACTGGAGACCAAAAGGTCGAACGTGAATCATATAGTACATATGATCAACATAGAGATGTTCACCATTGAAAATTGCTCCATCTCACATGCTGATTGGACATGGTTTAGTTGATTTGGATCACGTGATCATTTAGATGACTCGAGGGATGTTTATCTAAGTTGGAGTTCTTAAGTAATATGATTAATTGAACTTAATTTATCATGAACTTAGTCCTGATAGTTTTTGCATATCTATGTTGTAGATCAGTGGCCCGTGCTATCGTTTCCTTGAATTTTAACGCGTTCCTAGAGAAAACTAAGTTGAAAGATGATGGTAGAAACTACACGGACTGGGTCCGTAACTTGAGGATTAACCTCATTGCAGCACAGAAGAATTATGTTCTTGATGCACCGCTAGGTGTACCACTCCCTAGCAACTGCAGACGTTGCGAACGCCTGGCAGTCGCGTGTTGATGACTACTCAATAGTTTAGTGTGCCATGCTTTATAGCTTAGAATCGGGACTTCAAAGACGTTTTGAACGTCATGGACCATATGAGATGTTCCAGGAGTTGAAATTAATATTTCAAGCAAATGGCCGAGTTGAGAGATATGAAGTCTCCAATAAGTTCTATAGCTGCAAGATGGAGGAGAACAGTTCTGTCAGTGAACACATACTCAGAATGTCTGGGTATCATAACCACTTGACTCAGCTGGGAGTTAATTTTCCAGATGATAGTGTTACTGATAGAGTTCTTCAATCACTGCCACCAAGCAATAAAGGCTTCGTGATGAACTATAATATGCAAGGGATGGAGAAGACTATTCTTGAGCTCTTCGCAATGCTCAAAGCTGCGAAGGTAGGAATCAAGAAGGAGCATCAAGTGTTGATGGTTAACAAGACCACTAGTTTCAAGAAAAAGGGAAAAGGAAAGAAGGGGAACTTCAAGAAGAATGGCAAGCAAGTTGCCACTCACGGGAAGAAGCCCAAGTCTGGACCTAAGCCTGAAAGTGAGTGCTTCTACTGCAAAAGGATTGGTCACTGGAAGCGAAACTGCCCCAAGTATTTGGCGGATAAGAAGGATGGCAAAGTGAACAAAGGTATATTTGGTATACATGTTATTGATGTGTACCTTACAAATGCTCGTAGTAGTGCGTGGGTATTTGATACCGGTTAGGTTGCTCATATTTGTAACTCGAAACAGGGACTACGGATTAAACGAAGATTGGCTAAGGACGAGGTGACGATGCGCGTTGGGAATGGTTCCAAGGTCGATGTGATCGCCGTCGGCATGCTACCTCTACATCTACCTTCGGGATTAGTTTTAGACATGAATATTTGTTATTTGGTGCCAGCGTTGAGCATGAACATTATATGTAGATCTTGTTTAATGCGAGACGGTTATTCATTTAAATCAGAGAATAATGGTTGTTCTATTTATATGAGTAATATCTTTTATGGTCATGCACCCTTGAAGAGTGGTTTATTTTTGTTGAATCTCGATCGGGGTGATACACATATTCATAATATTGATGCCAAAAGATGCAAAGTTGATAATGATAGTGCAACATATTTGTGGCACTGTCGTTTAGGTCATATTGGTGTAAAGCACATGAAGAAACTCCATGTGGATGGACTTTTGGAATCACTTGATTATGAATCATTTGATGCTTGAGAACCATGCCTCATGGGCAAGATGACTAAAACTCCGTTCTCCGGAACAATGGAGCGAGCTACTGACTTATTGAAAATAATACATACCAATGTATGAGGTCCAATGAGTGTTGAGGCTCGCGGCGGGTATCGTTATTTTCTGACCTTCATAGATGATTTGAGCAGATATGGGTATATCTACTTAATGAAACAACAGTTTGAAACATTTGAAAAGTTTAGAGAATTTCAGAGTGAAGTGGAGAATCATCGTAACAAGAAAATAAAGTTTCTACGATCTGATCACGGAGGCGAATATTTGAGTTACGAGTTTGGCCTTCATTTAAAACAATGTGGAATAGTTTCACAACTCACGCCACCTGGAACACCACAGCGTAATGGTGTGTCCGAACGTCGTAACCGTACTTTATTAGATATGGTGCGATCCATGATGTCTCCTACCGATTTACCACTATCATTTTGGGGTTATGCATTAGACATAGCTGCATTCACTTTAAATAGGGCACCGTCTAAATCCATTGAGATGACACCGTATGAACTGTGGTTTGGCAAGAAACCTAATCTGTCGTTTCTTAAAGTTTGGGGTTGCGATGCTTATGTGAAAAAGCTTCAACCTGATAAGCTCGAACCCAAATCGGAGAAGTGCGTCTTCATAGGATACCCAAAAGAGACTGTTGGGTACACCTTCTATCACAGATCCGAAGGCATGATATTTGTTGCTAAGAATGGATCCTTTCTAGAGAAGGAGTTTCTCTCAAAAGAAGTGAGTGGGAGGAAAGTAGAACTTGATGAGGTAACTGTACCTTCTCTCGAATTGGAAAGTAGCCCATCACAAAAAACCGTTCCCGTGATACCTACACCAACTAGTGAGGAAGCTAATGATAATGATCATGAAACTTCGGATCAAGTTACTACCGAACCTCGTAGGTCAACCAGAGCATGTTCCGCACCAGAGTGGTACGGTAATCCTGTTCTGGAAGTCATGTTACTAAACCATGATGAACCTACGAACTATGAGGAAGCAATGATGAGCCCAAATTCCGCAAAATGGCTTGAGGGCATGAAATCTGAGATGGATCCATGTATGAGAACAAAGTATGGACTTTGGTTAACTTGCTCGATGATCGGCAAGCCATAGAGAATAAATTGATTTTCAAGAAGAAGACTGATGCTGATGGTAATGTTACTGTCTACAAAGCTCGACTTGTCACGGAAGGTTTTCGACAAGTTCAAGGAGCTGACTACGTTGAGACCTTCTCACCCGTAGTGATGCTTAAGTGTGTCCGAATCATGTTAGCAATTGCCGCATTTTATGATTATGAAATCTGGCAAATGGACGTCAAAACTACATTCCTTAATGGATTTCTTAATGAAGAGTTGTATATGATGCAACCAGAAGGTTTTGTCAATCCTAAAGGTGCTAACAAAGTGTGCAAGCTCCAGCGATCCATTTATGGACTGGTGCAAGCATCTCGGAGTTGGAATATACGCTTTGATGAGGTGATCAAAGCATATGGTTTTATACAGACTTTTGGAGAAGCCTGTATTTACAAGAAAGTGAGTGGGAGCTCGGTAGCATTTCTAAGATTATATGTGGATGACATATTGTTGATTGGAAATGATATAGAATTTCTGGATAGCATAAAAGGATACTTGAATAAAAGTTTTTGAATGAAAGACCTCGGTGAAGCTGCTTATATATTGGGCATCAAGATCTATAGAGATAGATCAAGATGCTTAATTGGACTTTTACAAATGGGTACGTCGATGCAAGCTTTGACACTGATCCGGATGACTCTAAGTCACAAACCAGATACATATTTATATTGAATGGTGGAGTTGTCAGTCGGTGCAGTTCCAAGCAAAGCGTCGTGGCGGGATCTACGTGTGAAGCGGAGTACATAGCTGCTTCGGAAGTAGCGAATGAAGGAGTCTGGATGAAGGAGTTCATATCTGATCTAGGTGTAATACCTAGTGCATCGGGTCCAATGAAAATCTTTTGTGACAATACTAGAGCAATAGCCTTGGCGAAGGAATCCATATTTGACAAAAGAACCAAACACATCAAGAGACGCTTCAACTCCATCCGTGATCAAGTCAAGGAGGGAGACATAGAGATTTGCAAAATATATACGGATCTGAATATGGCAGACCCGTTGACTAAGCCTCTTCCAAGAACAAAACATGATCAGCACCAAGACTCCATGGGTGTTAGAATCATTACTTTGTAATCTAGATTATTGACTCTAGTGCAAGTTGGAGACTGAAGGAAATATGTCCTAGAGGCAATAATAAAGTTGTTATTTATATTTCCTTATATCATGATAAATGTTTATTATTCATGCTAGAATCTATTAACCGGAAACTTGATACATGTGTGGATACATAGACAAAACAAAGTGTCCCTAGTAAGCCTCTACTAGACTAGATCGTTAATCAAAGATGGTTAAGTTTCCTAACCATAGACATGTGTTGTCATTTGATGAACGGGATCACATCATTAGGAGAACGATGTGATGGACAATACCCATGCGTTAGCTTAGATAATGATCGTTAAGTTTTTTTGCTATTGCTTTCTTCATGACTTATACATATTCCTTTGACTATGAGATTATGCAACTCCAGGGTACCGGAGGAATACCTTGTGTGCAATCAAACGCCACAACGTAACTGGGTGATTATAAAGATGCTCTACAGGTATCCCCGAAGGTATTTGTTGGGTTGGCATAGAACGAGATTAGGACTTGTCACTCCGAGTATCGGAGAGGTATCTCTGGGCCCTCTCGGTAATGCACATCATAATAAGCCTTGCAAGCAATGTGACTAATGAATTAGTTGCAGGATGATGTATTACAGAACGAGTAAAGAGACTTGTCGGTAACGAGATTGAACTAGGTATGAAGATACCGACGATCGAATCTCGGGCAGGTAACATACCGATGACAAAGGGAATAATGTATGTTGTCATAACGGTTCGACCGATAAAGATCTTAATAGAATATGTGGGAGCCAATATGAGCATCCAGGTTCCGCTATTGGTTATTGACCGGAGAGGAGTCTCGGTCATGTCTACATAGTTCTCAAACCCGCAGGGTCCGCACGCTTAATGTGCGATGACGATTTGTATTATATGAGTTATGTGATTTGGTGACCGAATGTTGTTCGGAGTCCCGGATGAGATCACGGACATGACAAGGAGTCTCGAAATGGTCGAGAGGTAAAGATTCATATATAGGATGATGATATTCGGACACCGAAAGTGTTCCGGGGGTACCGGGTACAAATCGGGTCACCGGAAGGGGTTCCGGGCACCCCCCCCCCCCCCCGGCAAAGAATGGGCCTATTGGGCCAAGATGGAAAACACAGCAGCCAGCATGGGCTGCTGCGCCCCCCTTGTTTGCTGAATAGAAAGGGGAAGGGAAAAGGGGAAGAGAGAAGGAAGGGGAGGCAATTCGGAAAATAAGCTAGGGGGGGCGAATTGGACAAGGCCCCAAGTAGGATTCCTCCTACTTGGGGCACCCCATGGTTGTCCCCCTCCCCCTCCCACCTATATATATGTGGGCAGGGGGCGCCTAGAACACATATCAAACATTGTTAGCCATGTGCGGCGCCCCCCTCCACAGTTTACGCCTCCGGTCATATTCACGTAGTGCTTAGGCGAAGCCCTGCGCGGATCACTTCACCATCACCGTCACCACACCGTCATGCTGACGGAAATCTCCCTCGACACTTTGCTGGATCAAAAGTTCGAGGGACGTCATCAAGCTGAACATGTGTAGAACTCAGAGGTGTCGTACGTTCGGTACTTGATCGGTCGGAATGAAAAGAAGTTCAACTATATCAACCGCGTTTACAAACACTTCCGCTTTCGGTCTACGAGGGTACGTGGACACACTCTCCCCTCTCTCGTTGCTATGCATCTCCTAGATAGATCTTGCATGAGCATAGGAATTTTTTAAAATTGCATGCTACGTGTCCCAACAAGCTGTGTGTCTTCGGCCTCCAACGATCAACAAGCATGGTGATTGCTGCAGCATTGAGGGGTGGCGTCGACCGGCTGGCCAACTGAATGAAAGGGAGGAGTCTTGTCTTCCTTACGTATGGTGTGTACCATTCATCATAGCGCATCCCCCCAAGGGTGACCCCGTGAGACCGAACCTTCAGAGGTGCAAGCTCCTACAAACAAGCAAATCAGAATATTACATATGGGACATGTGTGTTTGAAATAAACACAAAATTCAAAATACCAACAACTTTGCTTATTACCCACTGCTCCACCGACATAAAGTATGACTAGTGTCGAGTGTCCCAGTGATCATCGAGAAGCCAAACCATCCTACAAAATTTCAAACAATAAACATACGTTAGCTTACTCCCTATGCTTTATTTAATATGCAAGCATTATTTCATAAGTATTCAACAATCGGTAAACACTAAAAGGAAAGTTGAATACTAATCTAAGATATACAATGAAAGGACGACAACAATCATCACAAATACCCATCATAAATACTAGTGTCCAACAATGATTACAAATCATCTACAAAGCCTAATCACAAATCTATATCAATATTACAAATCTGCACAAGGGTACCAGCAAAACTTGAACAATCTAGGTTCCACAATGACTACAAATCCTAAATCACACCACACTATTTCAATTTATCATATAAAAATCAAATCCAAGAAAATCGAGGGTTCCACCAAAACTTGGCTAAATGAGACAAATGTGAACGAATTTACGGAGGAAAAGAAAGGGATCGGAGGAGAGTACCTTGTAGGATGGAATGGTGAAGAATTCCACGGACCAAATCATCAGATCTGAAGATTTTTGGAGAGGAGATTGAGAGGGGGAGATGACGCTGGTATGCTTCTGATAACTGATGCTGAAGAATGGGGTGGGTGGGGGAGGACTCAACCTGGCAGTCGGGTCGGGTTTGGCCGGGTTGACCTCAACCAAACCCATGCCCGATTATACTATCGGGTCAACCACAAACCCACAACCCTACCCACGGGTCTTAAGATGGACCCATGCCCGAACCCGCCGGGTAACCCGACCCTGTCGGGCACCATCGGGAGGTGACAAACATCCTTTTTTTGGTTCGAGTGATACCGTGGGGAAAAGAATTCGATATCTTCATCAGCTAAAAAAGAAGAATTCGCTCTCTTCCCTGCGAGAGCAGAGCGATCAGTGAGCAAGGGCGGATCCACCATAGGGCATGGGTGTACAGATGTACACCCAAATATTTTTGCAATAAATTCGTATACAGGTGTATATACACATATATAACAGAGATACCAGCCTATAGGCCTAATAAGCGCATTTCAGAAGCAGCCCACTAGCCCGGCAGCAAGCCAGCAAACACCATCCAGTTCTGTCCACGCAGAACGAGACTCCCGTAGCCGCCAGCTAGTTTCTTCTTCCTACAGACGAAGCGGCGGCATGACCCTCAGGCCTCAGTCAATGGCGAGCCACCGGCGTCGGAGCCGCCATGGTTTCTGAGAGGGATACGAGCAAAGCCCCGCCGTGCCCTGCCCGCTGCCGCCGGTTGGGAGGAGATGGGAACGGGATGCTGCAACACAGAGGATGAGGAAGAGCGTCGCGGCGGCAGCCGCTGCGGTCGTCGATGTCGGGGAGGGGAGCGTACTAGTGTAGCAATTGGCTCCATCAATCTCAATCTCAAGCCCAAGGTGAATCCCCGTCTAACTCCGGAATTGCAATCGTTGCTTTGTTGATTCAGAGAGAAAAGGGTTGTAGAGCATCCATTGAATTATAGGCATCCTTTGAATTAGGACACCGATAACTGCCACACGTGTGGTGTATCGGGTGGTTGTGCCGCACGCCTCGTGTGGCATGGAGAAGAACCCGCCCGCACGACCGCGTCCGGGCGCGCGCAGCCACAGCCCGCATGTCCGGTGTGTGGCAAAACCGCCCACACGTCCGGGCCAAACGACCGCGCTGCCCGCACAACCCAGCACGCCAGCCGTCCCGGGCTCCTTGCGATCCCCAGTCCGCCCTGCCGCCATTGTCTCGCACCTCTCGATCCCCTACCTCCGTCGCCTTCCTTCTCTGGTTGCCATGGCAACCAGAGCAGATCCCTAGCGCCTTTCCCACAGCTAACCACCCACCCCACCCCCTACCCCCCTCCCACCCCAACCCTGCCTTCCCAAGACGACGAGCTAAAACAGGTGGATACCCGATCTCCTTCTGTTTCTCAACCTTCTTTTGTCCAGAAATCTGAATTTGCAAAATTTGCCCACGAAGATGGCGACTGGATCCACGCTATCAGGGCAAACACACCACGAATTTGTGTGTCTTTGCATTTGCCCTCCAACATACGCCAGATCTGCCATATACTATGCTAGACTTGTGCCAAGCTTCTGGGTTGGCTTGATGCGAGTAGTTGGTAGCGTAGTAATCACTATAAAATAGGGAGAAAAAGGAGGAATTTGGCATGGGGAGGGAGGAAAAATAATTGCCACTTGTATCTAACGTCAGTTGCCATCTATCGTTGTCCGTAGTTGCCACCATGTTATATTATTGCTTGCCATCCTATTTTATTTTCTGTTGCCATCGCTTCAAAATGATATATGGCATCCAGAATTCAGAAAAGAAAAATGGATGTGCATGTCCTACTTGCCATGAGGTGTTGGTTGCCTACGCAAGAAATGTTATGAGATTGCCGTGTTATCTTCTACGTGCAAACAGCAAGAACGCTTTTTGCGGATTGTTGATGCGTTCTTGTTCATGCAGTGACTAAAAGCACAAAGGTAGAAAAGAAAAAGCAGAAGAATGAATCACGAAGATGGCACTAATCCTTGGCTTTCTCAAAGGCCGGAAACGCCACCTTGGGATGTAGCAGAGTACAATCAACTCATTTCTTCAGGGCCATTGCTGCCACTACTAGAGCACTAAGCGGGCATCGGTACGATGCAGGATAAACAAAGAAGAAACAGTTGCCATGTTCGTGACGATGAAGATGTCATTCTACTTATGTCCTACAATCTATTTTTAGCAGGTTCTTATGACCAAACCACAATCAGGGGGGCAGCATGGCAAGTTTCGTCACAGGGCGCTAACGCTGACAAATGTACGGGCAACCAACTTCAGCTAGCTAATGTGGCAAATCAAGGTAACGCATACGAAAAAGGAACTTATTGTTTTGGACATGAAATTAAACTTGCAAGGATGGCAAAAGACTCACGAGCTATATCGAAAAAAATGTAGGACCTTCATGCAGCACGTGGCATCAAGCAGCAACCATGTACCTGCCATCAACGTCGTACACAGGTGAGCACATGAAAGTGAAGTTGTGGAATGTGAGTTAGGAGAAAGGAACATATATGTCAACTGCAGTTGCCATGCCTGGACAGCTTCGGTTGCCATGGCTGGACAAACTGCAGTTGCCATGCCTGGACAGCTTCGGTTGCCATGGCTGGACAAACTGCAGTTGCCATGCCTGGACAACTGCAGTTGCCATGTATAATCAAATGTGACTGCAATGTCTAAACAACCGTGGATGACAAGTGTGAACAAATCTATGTGGCATGGTTGGACCACTACATGTGCCATGTTGAACAAACTACAGTTGCCATGCAATGACCAACTGCTACCATGATCGCAGGTTGTTACGGTGGAACCACATCGGCAAACATCTCATGGCAAGCTTCACAGTTGCAGGAAAGCGCTATTGCAGATAGAGCACATCAAATTGGAATGACAGACCACACAAGATCGGCACATGCGGCACAACAAGGTCAAAAAAAGTGAAAACAGAAAACAGTACGGCATTTGCTTTTGTGGGGAATAGCATGTGAAGAAAAGTAGATTTTTAACGGTGGTGGTGGAAAAAACAAAAAAAATGCTACCAAGTGGTCATGTGCAAAAGAGACGTATATTGTCTTCGGGATTTCCCAATTGCTATAAGAGTGTGTGCAACATTCATGATTGTTCACATTTGCGTATTGAGCTCAAGCCTAGAATACAAAGTTTTGATGCTAGAGTATACTGGTTGCCATGTGTTGGCAACAGTAGTTGCCATGTATGCTGGATTGTATCTGCCATTGCTATGTGCTGCAAGTTCTGATGCTGAAAGAAGCTGGTTGCCATGTGTGGGCAACAGTAGTTGCCATGTGTGTTGGACTACTTCTGCCATTGCTATATGCTACAAGTTCTCAAGCTAAAAGGCGATGGTTGCCATGTGTTGGCAACGGTAGTTGCCCTGTGGTTGGACTGTAGCTGCCATTACTGGAGAATTATAGTTGCCATGCATGGCCATATGCAGATTCACGGCTTGCTGTGTGAAATGATGTCATGCAAAATCACATGCAGTTGCTGTACTCCGTTACGATACACATGACATTCAAGCAAAATCTTACGCTCGTACCTGATTTTTTAATGCAGGACCTTCAACTACAATTAACAGCGGCGCGGGGACATCTACTGCGGGGAGCTCTGAGCGCACGGAAGGCGCGTTCCACCAGCCAGCCAACACTCATGCCACAAACAATGCCGAGTCAGTGTCGGAAATGGCAATCGTGCCAGCAATACCGACAAGCACACATGTGCACACCAGCACAAGCAACACTCAAGCAGGTGAAACAGCCGCCGATACTGAAGTGAATGATGAAACCGATGACGAAGCACATGGGGATGAAGATGGTGGGCAATCAGAAATCATGGTACCCCAGCAATAGTATCTTGGGCAGAGATTTGATTCGTTTGCAGATGCAAAGGAATTCTACCAGACATATGCAAAGTTCCATGGGTTTGTGGTCAACACCGAATACCATAGGAAAATTAAAAAAACTAACGAGTACAGCAGAGGTGAGATGAGGTGCTACAAGGCACAAAGAAACAAGAAGGGCAAAGGTGATGCGCCTGTCGTTCCAGAACGAAAGAGAGGTATCATTGTCAAGACAGAATGCCCTGTCCGGTGTAAGCTGAACGTAGATGGAGCACAGTGGGTGGTCACTGAATATTTTGACGAGCACCACCACGAGCTAATAAAGAAGTTTGACCTGGTAAAATTTCTGACCGCCCACAGAGGATTCACCCCCCTCGAGAAGAAATTCATAAAGCTGCTACATGATTGTAACGTCGGTCCATCAAGAATGGTGCAGATACTCTCCCTCATCCACAGCAAAAAGGGGTCTCTGAGTAGCATGCCCTACCTACCAGCAGACATCACAAACCTAAAGGCAAAGTACCGTAGAGAAACCAAGTTGGCTGACATAGAAGCCACGATAGCCTACTTCGATGAGAAAGCGAAAGAAGATCAAGATTTCTTCTACAGGATAAGATTGGACGATGAGGACCGTGTCAGGAACATGTATTGGGTGGATGGTGCTGCGAGAAGAGCCTACAAGCATTTCCGAGACTGCATTTCTTTCGACGCGACATATCTCACTAATATGTACAAGATGCCATGCGCTCTATTCATAGGAATAAATAACCACAATCAGTCATTGCAGTTCGGATGCGGGCTCGTTCGGAACGAAGACACGGATGGGTACGTTTGGCTGTTCAAGACCTTCTTGGAGTGCATGGGTGGACTTGCTCCGATGAACATAATAACAGACCAGGATTTTAGCATGCGTGCAGGCATAGAGGAGGTCTTTCCGTTGGCAGTGCACAGGCACTGCAGGTGGCACATTATAAAGAAGGCTGAGGAGACACTAGGACCGTTCTTTGCTGACCGTCCAAACCTGCACAAGGCATTCGAGCTGTGCGTGGACCACAGCTTGACGGTGGAGGAGTTTGAAAGGAGCTGGATGGCTATGATTGAAACATATCAAGTCCAAGACCACGAGACGCTTGCTAGCTTGTGGGAGAAGCGAATGTACTGGGTGCCGGCCTACTTCATGCAGTGCTTCTTCCCGTTTCTGCAGACTACACAGCGCAGTGAGGGGTTCAATGCTGTTTTGAAGCGGTACGTGAGCCCTGGCAACTCATTGCTACAGTTGCCAAGCAGTACACCGCTTTGCAACAAAAAATACTGGGATCCGAGCTACAGCAAGATGCAAACACCGCGCTCAAGCAGCCAAAATTGCTAACGTATTTACCAATGGAGAGGCAGATGAGCAAGATATACACCAACACGATTTTTAACAAGTAAGTCAGTTGTGTTACAATCTTATTTGCACAAATCATGAAGGTACCAGGTGCCATGTAGAATGCAATGCAGTTGAAATGCTTATTTGAAAATGATGATTGTGTTGAAAAGTAGCCATTAGGTACAGAGTAAACATGATATGTAGTTGTCGTGCTTAATGAACTACAGTTTGCCATGCTTAATGAACTGCAGTTTGCCACGTTCACTCAACTGCAGTTACCATGTTTGCGTAACTGCAGTTGCCATGTTTGATGAACTGCAGTTGCCATGTTTAATGAACTGCAGTTGCCATATTTAATGAAATGTAAATTCCAATGGCCATGATGGTATGGAATGCAAATGCCAAATTGAAGTTGTTATGTAGTTGCCACGTTTAAATGAAAATGCAGTTGCCATGTTTAATGAACTGCAGTTGCCATGTTTACTCAACTGCAGTTGCCATGTTTAATGAACTGTAGTTGCCATGTTTGAACGAATTGTAATTCCATTGGCCACAACAAACAAAAGGTGCTACAAAAAACTTCACACAAGAGTTTAACAAAAACCACACAAAACTTGCAGATTCCAAGAAGAAATAAAGCGTGCCAGCATGTACACGGCTTTCCAGGTGGACGAACATATGTTCAAGGTGTGTTCTATCATGGGCATGTTGGATTCAGAACCTGAAGACCCAGACAAGGGAAGGAACTACTTTGTGAAGGCATCGATAAGCGAAGGCGAATACTACTGCCAATGCTGCAAATTCGAACGGGACAGGATTGTGTGCTATCACATTCTAAAAGTAATGGACTTGAACGCGGTGACACGAATGCCCCGCCATTTCATAAGGCGGCAATGGACTTGGGACGCTGACGACGCATTGGCGCCGCAAACATCAAACGCAGTTTTGGCCGTGCATGACGAGAGACCAGAGTCAACCATGGAAGCCGTGAGGCACGTTGTGTTGACAAAGAACTATGCTAAACTAATTGATGAAGCGTGCAAGAGTGATGAGCCAGCAAGGGTCGCAGAAAAACACTGGAAGGCCCTCAAAAAAGAGCTTGATGAGATCAAGAAGAGGAAAGTTGAGGAAGCCTTACACAGTTTCCCCCGCACATCAAATGTGCCTTCGTCCACAGGGCCATCATCTGAAAACTCGAAGGTAGGATTTGGAACAGCAATCACACAAACACAGGTTAGGAACCCGCCCCGTTCCATCACAAAAGGGCGTCCAAAAGAGATAAGATACAAATCGGGATTGGAGATTCAAGCAAAACACAAGAAACCAAAGAAAGGGATGGGCAATCCGTAAACAACATTGGAGCACTTTGACTTGGTCCATGGTGACATTTTTTTGTAATCTAGATGTTCTAAATTTTGTAAAAACTGGAGAATGACTCTTCAGGTGCATCAGAATCTGAAGTAAAAATGCCATGAAGGAATAGCTGCAGTTGCCACGTGTATGGCACTGAATTTGCCATGTTACTTGAACTGAATCTGCCATGCAATTTCTACTGAATCTGCCATGCCATTTCTACTGAATTTGCCATGTTATTTTTATTGAATTTGCCATCTTATTTTTTACTGAATCTGCCATGTTAGTTGTACTGAACATGCCATGTTAGTTGTACTGAATCTTCACCGCGTAGATTTCCATGTTCAGTCAGCGCATTTTAGTCACACATATTGTATTCTGGTGCAAACTATGGGAAACAAGCTGAAACGGTCTCGTGCAGCAACCGCACAGGTTACTGCTCCGTGATCAAACTACCATGCTAGCCGGTACAGTTATCAGTGCAAAAAACCCAAAAAGCCAAACAAGAAAGAACGATAACTTTCACTAACCATGACTGATCAACTACATTTGCCATGTTTTCAGACATCATGGACGCATTCAAAACACCATGCTGGTACTACCAACCCACAAGCACATAATAATACTGAAAACACATAAACGTATCTGCTGTCAAACCTAAGTAGGTTCACATCCACACATATATTACAAACTATTCAAATGTCACTCACAGGCCACCACTGTATACTAGGCTACGGGGAGATGCAGTAATAGCATATTACAAGGACATAGTTTTGAAAAAACAAGGTAATACCTTACATTCCTCGGCAACAGAATGTAAAGTAGGCGTTCGGTCAGGAGCACCACGTGATCACTTGTACTTCTTGGCGGCTTTCTTCACAGCTTCCTCTATGAACTCACGTGTGTTGGACCGCGTGTTGAAATCTTCATTCATCAACCAGTTCCATGTGTAAATTTTGCGGAGCTCGACGACCATTGCAGCTGTGACAACAGGAACACGTCGACCTTCCCACTTTGCAAGGTATTCCAACATGTGGAAGCCGCAGTCGTGCCTAAACAAGAAAAGAGTCGGGTTAACTCACAAGAACATATAGAAAAAATCATAAACTTCAATTCAGAGGTGACAAAAAGAGAGGGTGAGCATTGGTTTGGAGGACACATGAAGAAAATATGGGAAAATACCGGTTTCCTTGCTTCGTAGTCGCCACGTACTCAACTGGAAAATGTCTGATCTGGACCTTTGAGTTTTCATAGTGATGGTTCCATGTCTCTTTGAGGTTGTTGATGAAGTATTCAGCATGCGTAGTAAGGTCTGCATCAGCTTCTGAACGCATTGAATCAAGCACCTCAAAACGTTGGTTCTTCAGGTCAAGGCAGACTGCGTAGTGGTGACCACACTTGTCATGTGGGTCGTGTGGTGCAAGCTCTTGGAACATGGGGAACAAGACCTGCAAACAAAAATGAAGGAAAGAAAAGAAGCAGAGCTCACATTAAGAACAGAAATGATGTAGTTGGGAAAATGACATGTAAAGATATCACCGGTTACACTAACAGGCACATGAGTGACTACGAAAGCATCAAGGGTCCATGAAAAGTGGACCAACATATAATGTTTAGTTGTAGTGGGTAATTAAAAGTAGTTGACGTCCATGTATGAACAAAGTTGCCATGTATTTTAGTTTGAAGTTTCCACATAGGTTGTATTAGGAAAGCAAATCAGAAGTCATTTTACATGGCAGCTGTTGCCACATGAAACAGCTGTCACAAAACAGGGTGTAGCCCACATCTGAAGCATAGCTACTGGCAAAAAAATAACATGGGAGGAAAAAAATGTGCAAAAAAGGAAGGATTACTCACACATTTCTTCATTGTGAGCTTGAAATCACCATGCGCAGCAAAATGCTTCCTCAGGATTTTGTGGTGGAAGTCACCATCCCATATTTTGCACGTCACAGTGTACTGCATGATTGTTTTGTCGGGAGACATATCCATATGCCTGTTGATGAAGTCAATCCCACATGCAACTACATTCTTTGACATTTTACCGAGTGGCCTCATAGACTCGGCAAGATCACCCAGGTCAACGTACGTCGCATCACATTGTATGATCTTGGTTTTGTCCAAACATGAGCTGTATGAAAATGATATAACATGAAAGAATCATGTCTACTAAGTGAAAAAAAGAAATAAAACATAGACGGATCATATCTAGAAATATCAAAAGGATGAATAGTAAAAAGAGCAAAGCAAATGAGAGGTTTATGTGGGTGTGGTCATTACGCTTTCAGCTCCTTCATGTGATTGCTGTTGGACCTCGCATTTCCAAAGCACTTGACAATATCGTACAGCTGGTTCTGATCCTTTGTGGCCTTGACTTCTGGCTCATAATCATCCATGGGTGGCGCATGAACTACCCTACGCTGCCTCACAGAACCAGGGGCGGCACTTCTAATGGTATCCTCAGATACGGACTCAGCAGGCACGTTGGAACTTGATTGGCCCTGACCTCGTGAGGACCTCCTCTGCAATGCTGCCTCCTCAATCCTGCGGTAAGCTTCATCAATTGACGGCGTAATCTCCTCAGGGGTGGCTGCACGGATCAAAAAAGTGGGTTAGGAATCCTTGGAAAACAAAACAAATCTAGTTTGAAATGAAGGTTGCAGAAATATGAGATGTAGGCACAGAAAGTAGGGAGTTGCCATGTGCAGGCAACTCCAGTTGCCATGTGCAATGCATTGTAGTTGCCATGTGACAACAACTACAGTTGCCATGATCTATCAACTGCAGTTGCCATGTGCTTGCAGAATGGAAAAATGGAGTATGACAACAGAAAAATGTAGGTGACAGTGTGCAAGCAAATCCAGTTGCCATGTCCATCAGATAACATTTGCCATCACAAGTGAGAACCCAAAAAAATGCTTGGAACAAAAGTCAGACTAAAAAGATGTATACATGAATATGATAAACGCATAAAGAAATGTACCTTGCACAACCGGCTCTGCGAACTTCACAGCCTTCTTGCCCTCGACCATTGGCTGCGCCATCATTGGGGCCATGCCTGCCGGGAAAGCAAAGGCAACTGGTGAAGGATCTTGCGACACTGGTTCATCTTGACTGCGATCAATGCCAAGGCTACAGCTCAGTGGGGTGAAGGACATTTGGTGCCTCTCCTGCCTACTGGCCGGACCGCGAACAGCTTGCTGGTCATAATCCAAGGGTGAAAGTTCAACAAACATTTCTGCATCGGCTGCTGCAGAGTCATCAGGCTTATTCGTAGGACGGGGCGTGCTGTCAGCGGTATCAGTCGCAGCTTTCTTGACAATCTTCTTGTTTGGGCTGTAGGGGACACCGATGTTGACTGGGAGCTTAGAAGTGCGCAGATTTAAGCTAGGGTTATCCACTACGGGTAAAGACGCTGTCTGCTCCGCACGTTCACCTCCGTCAGTCGCGCCCGGCTTGCCACCTGGGTCGGTTGTACTCCGGTCTTCCGTTCTCTTCATAACATTGCTTCTGGCAGGTGGTGGGAATAGTGTGGACACAGGCACATAACCAGAGTCATCTCTGCTGCTCCTAGCTACAGCAGGCGCGTTGGGTGTGTCTGTAGATTGCTTGCGGGGGCTACGACGCCTAGGTGGAAGACCAGCTCGCGCAACGGTCACCTTGGCAACCTCTGGAGCACCAGAAGCTGGAGCTGTTGTGCCAAGAGTCTCACCTATGGATGGCATATCATTATGAACTGTCGCCTCAGCCCCTTCTTTCGTGGACGAAGAAGTGCCACCACCCACGTGCTTGGAATCCGTGTCAGATGAGCGGGAACCTTCCTTGCTTAGGTTGATCTCGGGGGTGTCCACTTCAACACTTGCTGATCGGGTCGCATGGCTCATAGCAGCATCCTTCATTGCTAGCAGAGTGGGCAATATTTCAGCAGTCCTGGCAAATACCGACTCGTCGCTCCCAGATGTACGTATGCCTTCTGTCGTAGCCTGCATGCAACCGGCGGAGATGTTCGGCCGCTTGCATCAGAGCTAGTGGGAACAGTGGATGGTGCAGCAGCAGGTTTGTGCACTGGCGCCTCATGAACGTCTGAGTTGCCACCTGTCGACAGCTGTGAGTGTATGCGTTCGAGTGGGTCTCTGGGTTCTGCTTTGTCACGCGTGTGGTAGTCTTCTTGACCCTAAAAAAACACACGAACATTGTTAGATGAACAGATGATAGTTGCCATGCAGGTAGAATAAGAGTTGCCATGTGGACCAGTTAGCAGTTGCCATGCGTAACAAGCAGCAGTTGCCATGGTAGACATCTTAAAAAATGTAAGAAATGTGTGATGTGTCAGGATGCCATTTCAAAACTAGGTGTGGATGAGTGCACAAACAGATGGAAAAGCTGGTAGTTGCCATCTAGGTGGAATAAGAGTTGCCATTTTGCCTGGTTAGCAGTTGCCATGCAAAAACAGGCAGGAGTTGTCATATAGTAAGAAGAAATAGAGCATGGGAGAAACAGCAGTTGCGATGTGGGACTGATGGCAGTAGCCCATGTGGCAAACTGAACAGCTGCATTGAAAGGCAAAAATATAGCAATATGGCAATGAAGAAAGAACATGGATAACCTACTTCTTGACTGCCTTCCTCAAATCTGGCAACACGACAGGATCATCGGTGTTGGACGTCGACGTACGAGGAGATGACCTAGTGGAATGCGTGTCACCAGCAATAGGGGCACCCTTGTTCAATCAAGCAGAAACACGGGTTGGCGTTGGTGCTTGTTTCTTCGTAACTACTCGTCCACCAGTTGTCGCCTCGCTGCACATATAAGAAAGAGGCAAAAAGGTGCCAAGTGTCAGACACGAAAATCGTTGCCACGCTTAGAAAAAACAAATGGAAAAGGGGGTCAGTCTGTTCGAAAGGATAGACAAAACAAAACACTAAAAAAGAAGTCGAACCTCCTCCTAGCAGCTAAGGGATCGGTCCTAGGTCTCTTGACAGGAGAGCCCTGCCCAACCTCCTCTGGATCCCTCCCCCTCTTTGAGGGCGACACCTCCTTGCCTCTCGCAGCTGTCTGTTCTTTGACTTTCTCCGGTGAGGGGACATCTGGTACACCCTTGCCCTTCTTACCACCTGCACGAACGTCGACATGTTCATCATCGTCGATGTCATGTTGCACATTCTCCATGTCATCGTTGTCGTCCTTGTCGAGAGCAGCATCTCCATCTAGTTCATCTTGTGTGTCGGGAAGCTCCTGCGAGCTGTTGTAGTCGTACCGACCACGGCAACCAGTTGGCCGATGTGTCCGTTCTGCAACAAATGGAGTGAACTGCCTTGCAACCGCGTCGCTGTCAGAGCCATTAAGGGACGTCGAACCCTCAACCAACTTCCCGAGCAAGCTGGCCATTCTGGATGCAAACTGCCCAATTAGATGCTCAACAGGTGCCCTCGCCTGTGCACAAAACAAGAAGCATCAGTAACCAACCATATTAAAGTCACGTGCACACGATCAAAATAAACCAAACACAACCATAGATATATATCCTTGATTACCTCAACAGGACAAGACGGAGCTGAGTGCACGTCCATCCACTTTCCAAAGTTTTGAGGCCCACCAAACACGTTGTAGTCTATAGCATGCTTGGCCATCAGCTGGAAAAAACCAAAAAAACAGCTAGCATGTAAAGAGAGAAAACAATGAACACTAACTAACAGTTCATGTATTGCAAAAATAAAAATAAAAAGGAGGAAGAGGATAGAAGTTTCAAAATGGATGGCAGAGTTGCCATGTGGCGTAAGACATGGATACCATGCGCAGACAGCCATGGCTAACAAGGTAGTCATCTCTTGTTAGCCACAGACGGTTGCCGTATGGGGATTTTTTTCATATGTTATGCAGCGTCAAAATTAAAAGAATGTCATGCAAATAAAGAAGCCAGAACTAACCTGCAGTTTCCCGTATTTCGTATCAGTTATCTTGTCCGCGGCAAGCACAGCTTGACAGCATCGTAAGTCCACGCAGAAACAGCAAACTTGTGTGGAGGCGGCGGGCCTCCTATCCCAGTAAAGTCCATAGTGGACAGATCAAGACGACCGACGTACATGAGCTAATGTACAACAATTTAAAAAGAAAAAATATCAGTTGCCATCATGGTATTTGGCAAAAAAGAAGCTAATGTATGTTCCTTCAATCATCAAGTTGGAGAGCATGAAGAAGGAAAGAGTTGCCATGTATTTTTGTTAGTTGCCATCTATATGTGCTAGTTGCCATCTAGTTATGTTGGCAGTTGCCATCTAGTTATGTTGGCAGTTGCCATCTAGTTATGTTGGCAGTTGCCATCTAGTTATGTTGGCAGTTGCCATTCTAGTTATGTTGGCAGTTGCCATCTTGTTATGATGGTAGTTGCCACAATGTCACCATCATGGTTGCCATGCATGCTCAAGGAGCTAGGAGTGTTTGCAAAAGAGTAGTACAAAAATACCATTAAATGGAGTCGACAACCCTTCTGGTACATCTTGTTTGAGAATGCACCATGCAGGAAGTCTGGAATGAACTTACACCAATTCATGTTATTCACTTCTTTCAGTTTTGCCTGCACGACACAAATTTCAGGACAAGAAGTTGCTGCATCAGAAATCAAAATGGGAAAACATCAAAAAACTGGCAGTGACTAGCTTACAGATGACATAGGAGAAAAAAAATGAAGGAAAAATGAAGGAAAAATGAAGGAGTAGAGATAGAGCATTCACCAGGATGGGGAAGCATTTGTTGCTTGGACGAAGAGATGTGGTCGGCGCAAAAACAGCTGAGATCAGGTACATGAGTAGCTTCATCTTAAAAACTTCTCCATGGGTTTTCATGCCCTCCAGCGAATTGCCAGCACGGTCGTGTTCGGCATGGATGTCATCCCAGGAAACAAACGGGTAAACAACGTTTCCTCAATCGTATGATTGACCTCATACGGGACTTTGATTTCTCCACGGGGCACAACCAATGTGCAGAACACGGATTCCTCGTCTAACGGTAGTCTTCCACGTCCCGGAATCACAAATTCCCTGGAGGCGGGCTCGTAAATCTCACCGTGCCAGTCGCATACAGGGTTCACTAGATTCTTGCACCGAACATCCATCAGAGCCTGCCTCCCCAACTCAGCAGCAGCTCCCTTCTGGTCGTCGGTGAATCCCTCGGTCAATATAGTCAGGCGTTCCTGTGAAGCCCTATTGCGATTACGTTTCTGCTTCTGCAAAACAGAGAAATGATCATTTGTTGCCATGTTTCACTATCATGAAGGTTTAGACCCTATCAGACGATTGCAAACTCAACATGACATTCAAAACATATGGGGGAAGGGGGCTGGGGGGTGGAAAGTTACCTCATCGCCGTCTGTTGTCCGTCTAGTTGCGCGATTCTGCCGCGGTAACTCCATGAAATCATCATCATCGTCTTGATGATCGCCGCGAGCCATTCTGCTGAGGTAAGAACAAAGCAAAATGTCAGGGTGAAAATGAAAGTATGAAGTAAGCAGTTGCCACCTAACAGAATGTACTTGCCACATGGGCTCAATTCAAAGTGGCAAAAAGTTTAGGGAATATCGTATGAACACCCACACCCCCTATGATTGTCCAACAATAAATCTGGCAACAAAACACATTGGCTTCATTTGAAAAATGTACAGATCATAAGGCACTTGAAACAAAATGCTGAAGTTGCCATGTTAGCACAAGATAGTACGAAAGAAAGGCACAAATCTTCGGCTGCACAAACATATAATGTGGCAACTCACACTCTGTCCTCATACAAAAAATGAGTTGTCATATACTGAAATTGTTGAAAACATCTACTGAACAACCTGTAATGTGGCAACTCATACATTGACCTCATATTAAAAATGAGTTTCCATGTAGTACGGCCAAATATGTTCAGATATCACAAGTTTGCATGGCAAAACACAAAATTGAGTATATGGTACAGTGAATTTGCCACATTATCCTGCCTACATCATGGCAACAGCCATAGTGTGTTAACATAAATACTTGCCACATGGAAATCATACTTGTGGCAACTGACACATTTGATCAGGAAATTAGTTGCCATCCAGTGCACATAGTTGTCATATATTCAAAGGCAAATGTCCTAGGTTGAAATTGCCATGTTAAAATACAAGACAATTCAAAAAGTGTTGAAAACATCTACTGAACAACCTGTAATGTGGCAACTCACACACTGACCTCATATTAAAAATGAGTTGCCATGTAATACGGTCAAATATGTTCAGATATCACAAGTCAGCATGGCAAAACACAAAATTGAGTCTATTGTACAGTGAATTTGCCACATTATCGTGCCTATATCATGGCAACAGCCTTAGTGTGTTAACAGAAATACTTGCCGCATGGAAATCATATTGTGTGGCAACTGACACATTTGATCAGGAAATTAGTTGCCATCCAGTGCACATAGTTGCTGAAACTGCCATGACTACCTATTTACTACACTTTATCATGCCTACAGCATGGCAACAGCCATAGTGTGTGCACAAAAATAGTTGCCACATGGAAAATAAATTTGTGGCAACTGACACAGTTGATCAGGGAATTAGTTGCCATCCAGTGCAGCTAGTTACTGAAACTATCATGTCTACCTTCATACTGCACTTTGAAATACAACTACCTAGATCTAGGGTTCATTGGCAACTATCATAACCTGAAAATCGTCAACAAAAAACTTCCTACACTGATCGCAAATAGCATTTCGAGACAAATACATAACTAATGGATAGAAAAACGCCGGCTCAATCCCAAGGCAGAACCAGGATGTGGCTGCGGGCAGGCCGAGCCACACCGGCATGACAGCCGCGGCGGCGGCGGCCAAACTGTGCAATGCCACCGAAAACGACCAGGACAGGACTCCGCCGCCGGCGGGAATGCCGGAGTATCGCGAATCCGCCTGAATCTCGATGAATCTCGAGCGGAACATTGACCACAGAGGAGAGGGGAGAAATGCAAGGAAGGAACGTGACCGTGGGAAGGAGCATTATCTTCACTCTGTAGGCACTCCGGCGAATACGCTCCGGTCCGGCGAGTCCTACCGACGGCCGCGAATGTCGTCGACTCTGCCGCCTCCGCCGTCGCCTTCTCCTCTCGCCTTCTCTTCCAATCGAATGAACTGCGGGGTGGGTTGGGTGAGTAATGAAGTGGAGAGTAAATGGAACCGTGAGGGGAGGAGGGGCGAAGTGCGCGACGTGGTTGACGGCAACCGCAGTTCGGGCGTGGCATGCGGGCGCAGAGCAGTTCCACCGCACGCCTCCGAGTGGAAACCGTTGACCGCGGGGGGCAACCGGCGTGTGGGCGAACACTCTCACACACCACACACGCGACTTGTCCTACGTGGCACACAAAATCAGCCAAAACGTGCCAAGATTCGTGCAGAAACTGTTGAACGGCGATGGAGGCGTGTGGTTGAGTTGGCTAACGCCCACATGTGTGGGCGTTATCTTTTTCGTATCTTTTTCGTTGAATTGTCTTTGAATTGTAAGTTGTAGATGGCACTTGGTTAAACTTGCACGTCTCGATCCTATGGATTTCACAAGGAAGGTTTGATGCATATCCCTTGTCAACTTCTCTATTACGGAGCAAAAAAAAATTTTGAACACCCAATGTTGCATTCCTAGATCCGCCACTGCCAATGAGTAGCGAGCATCACTGCGTTGTGGTTCTCTTTTATAGGCACCCATCCCTTCTACTCCTCCTTCCCCAGCCAAGGTAGGACTAAACTACTCGTGCCACAGCATGGTTGCAGAACTGCAGGATCCAGCCAGAGGCATCAAAGACGGGCCGAGTGCTTCTATTTGCACGTGCATGTGGCCCATATATGGCGGTAACATTGGGCTGCCAATTCTCTTCACTCTTCTCGTTTTTGTGCTATGGGCCGAGTGCTTCTCTTTTGCACACGCATGTGGCCGGTGTATCATTTGGCTGGCAAATACTTTTTTGCTCATTCCTTTACTATGTGGCTTGTACGTATATGCATACTGATTAAACATGTACGTATAAACAAGACCACCTTATATATTCATGCAAAAAAAAGACCACCTTATATATGTGACCCATATTTGATACTAATCGGGTAGCCCATCGGGTAACCCATGGGTGTAGACCTATGCCCATACCCTACCTATAACTAATCGGCTTACCCATGGGTCTCACCCATGGGCGTACATGAAGACCCATACCCTACCCATTCGGGTCGGGTGCCCATGGGCGTGCGTACCCATGGGTCAAATTGCCGGGTTGAGGGAGGACTAGCGCGCGGCGGCTGCATCTAAGTCAATGTGCAACGCCTATGGGCTAGGCGCTGCACTGCTGGGTGCGGGCCCTGGGCTGCCACGCTGGACAGAAGTGCAACGCCTGCGTGCTAGGCGCTGCACCGTAGGGTGTGGCGCCTCCGTGTCAGGCGCCACTCAGAAAGGTCAGCTGAGTGAAAAAATTTTAGGAGCAGTTCATTTTGTGAAATGATTTCATCCTTAGGCCAATATTGTCAAATTTGCCGGCACCCTAGCCGCCGCCAGGCCAATCTACCGGCAGCTAAAGCATTGAGTATGTTTCGGGTAAGTTTGAAAAAAAAATTCCACTCGGGTACCAGGCGACTGGAGCCCTAGTCGGCACTAGGAGATCTAGCAGCCCCGTCCTCTCGTGGCTCCCCTCCACCGACAACCTCGGTGGTGAGGGGGGTCATTGGATCCCTCACGTGCGGATTAGGTAGCTTTAGGTTTTAGGGCCCTAATGGCTTAGGTTTTGGGTCGTTCGACATCTTGGCTTTAGCGGCGACGGCAACGCTGAATAAAGAAGCTCCAATTCCTCCCTCAATGAGGCGATCAGCTCTATGATGGGTGATGGATTTGGAAACTAGCCTATACAAGAGGAGATGTGGCGGTGTCGGCATCCTTGTGGCGAACTCCGCCATTGCGCCAGGCCGGCCCATAGCTTGGGAGGTAGTCAAGGAGTGGCATCTAGAAGACGAATTGTGTGCTGGGTTCGTGGTTGGTGCCATATGGGTATGGTTTCCTCTTTCGACGTCTTAGTCAGTGGGGGTGCCAGATGTGGAGTTCGATGACGTGTTCGGGGTGTTGCCTCAGTCTGATTCGTTCAATGGCAATGGCTTCGTCTTTGTTGAGCCACCTTGAAGGTCCGCAAAGTTGCATATCAGCGAGAGGCCACGTCAAATTCGGGTGAGGAGATGACCTATCATTTTTTTCTCCTTTAGTGGTTGTTGTGGTGATGCTAGAGGCAGGTGACGAGCTGTGGTGTCAAGCTCAGGGGATTCTTCAGTCTTGATTGTAATTATTTTCTTGACTAGTGTTCCTTTGTGCAAAGCTAGCGATCTGCTATTTTTTCAGTTTTACCATATCGATATCTACGTGGCTTCTACTATGATCTTTATGATATAATTTTTTTAGGGAATCTTTATGATATAAATAAGACATGTATTATCATGGAAAACTTAGAAAGAAACCGGCCCCTGTGTTGCTCTGTTGTTCGCTCTTGCTCAGACGATTTGCATCCAGCTCGTCCGGATATACTGGCCTAAGAGCATCTCCAATAAATGATATAAAATACATCATTGAAAAGTGATTGAAGTAAAATTTGCATCACCAAAAAGTGAATTTTTATATGGAAAATCAAATTTAGCTCTTGGGAGCATATGGTCCTGCCCATCAAAAATGTTTTTTGCAAATGTCAAACAAAAAATGAAAACAAATAGGATGTGTTCATTGTCACATCAAAATGCTACCTGTAAATTTTCACGAGGAAATCTTAAGTATTTTGATCTAAAAAAACAAGTCGAATGACAAATGTTACCTCCAAATGCTACACTTATTTTTGTTTCTTTCACCGACGAAGCATTATCATCCCGTTTCATATGAAAATTGTCAAGCGCGCTTGTTACACTAACAAGAATATCCAGAAAAAAATCAGAATTTTAAATTTTATTTTCTATCTATTCTGAATTTATTGTTCATCGTGGAGCATATGCACCCAGAGACAAAACGACCCTCCCTTTTTTACATCACCAAAAGCGTCCAACTCTAATGGATGATATAAAATAGGAGTCGCACGGCAGTTGCTCCAACAGATGATGTAAAATAGCAGCCCTGGATGGATTCAATCGTTGTGCCACGAGGCCAATCACGACGGCATGAACAAGCAACACCATGGGAAAGTGGAGCGTAGCACAGTGCACCGCCAGCCGGCGTCGCCGTGGCTGCTGTGGAGGAAATGACCGGGAAGACGAAGAGGCCGGGGCTCCCATGGAGACGGCCATGGTGGCTCGTGTGATCGAGCAGCGGCAGTCCCTCGATGCCGCATCCGGCCGGATCAATGGCGCCCTCGGGCAATGGTGGTGGATTGAATTGGCCGGATCCATGGCGGAGCTGCCGGATTCAAGGCTGGAGAGGAGGCAGTGCCATTGCAGAAGGAGAGGCGGGGTGCGGCCATGGCGTGGTGTGGCGGAGGTGCGGTGGCAATTGCGGGGTCGAGGGAGCCGTCCATGGGGTTCAGTGGGAGGGAGGCGACAAGGCGGGCGTGTTGTCGGTTCTATATCCGGCATATCTCGTAGTAGGGGTCCTAAGCTAAGTGTCTTGGAGCGATGGTAACATGAACACGGGATTTTACCCAGCTTCGGGCTCTCTCGAAGAGATAATACCCTACATGCTGCTTTTGATTGTATTCATATGGGGTGTAGTATAGAGTACATGTATCTACCACGAGATTGTAGTAATGAATATTAGCCAATCTATTGACTAGCCTGGCCTCAGTTTATATAACACATCGGAGGCCTAGGGTTTAGAGGAGAGTCCTTGGCTTGAGCGCCAAGTCTTGTGGAGTCTTCCTTGTATGCGTCATGGGCTGCCTAAAGTGGCCCATGAATGAACCGCCGTGGGGGTCCTCGGCCCGACCCACCTGGTCAGGAGACGACGTGGTGAGTACCTCCCTAGTCCAGGACATCGTCAGTAGCCCCCTGAACCGGTCTTCAAGTTGGGGACGCTCCTCGATTCTTCCGAACTGTTCTTCATCTTCGATCGTCGGTCATGAAAACTGGTTCAACAAATCTTCTCATCTTCGATCTTGAGGATCACCGAAGTGAATCCGAAGAGTTTACATGTCGGGTATCCGAGGAGCCCCTTTAAGTTTTCGTCCTTTATCAATGCCTTGTTATTTTTATGCCACACCTCGGGTTTGAAGTTGTTCCCGGGCGGCAGTGACCTCTTGCGTCCGAGCTCCAACGCCGGACTGCATCTGAGGCATCCTCTGGCAGCCGAACTCCAACGTCGGACTGCATCTGAGCTCCATTGCCAGATTGTAGCCGAGCTGTCTTTTTGCAGCGGAGCTCCAACGCCAGACTGCAACTAAGGAGGCACAGAGTACCTCGTGTTTGAAAAAGTTTGAAGGAGTTTGTCCGAGCTTAACACTGAAAAGTTCTCTATGGAGCCAGCCGCTCGCGGCCGAGCTTTATGTTGGAAACATCCTATATGGATTTAGTCACTTACACCCAAGCTTTATGCCGGATTGCTTTCGATCTGTGAAAGTTATTTGCTGATGAGATGTATATAGCTAGTATCCCTCAAGGTGTGTGTCGGCCTAAAACCCGAGATGCACATTGGAGGAGATAGTGATCGGCAGAGAGACCCTTGAGAGAGGGTTTTGAGAAGTCGTCGTAATATATTAGCTTGATGCCGGATAGGTCCCAGATGGTGCCTATTGTTGTCTGAAGACGCGTTTGCCCATAGTTCGGTCAAGCCGAACACTGAGCCCTTTGAATTTTCTGCATTGAATAGGCAATGCAGTAGCCCCCGAGACACTGGTCAGGTGGCAACACCAGATCAGGGATCATTGTGCCCCTTTAATATTAGTAAATGATAAGCCCGAAGCCCAGTAGCCCCTGAGCCTTAATGTGGGCACGGGTGGCCGAATTAAGGATCGATATCCGAAGTAAAATCACAAATTATGTGTAATGATTCTATGTATCCAAGTACTTTACATCATTAACGCTCGGATCCACATTGTACAAAACTTTGTTGACCGACCATCGGCTTCCACCTCCTTGGCCAGTAGCCGAGGAGTGTTTGTCCTACTTTGTAAAGCCTTTATGAGGGCAAAGATTTACGACAAACAAGGCAATCCGGCCATACGGTTTTATAAACAAAGGCACGCAGAGAGATATGTTATATTACTGTTTAACATAAGAAATGTCTTCCAAAGAAAATAGTCCCACTATCGGTTCGTTTCTTTGGGTTGTCATGCTAAGCATGATCATGAAACCTTAGCTCCAATCAATGTGGGAGCAAAATATTGAGGATTTAGTTTGGGGAAAGTTCCCGAACTATGTGGTCTTAGTGAACCGAAATTTTCACTTCCGTCGTTGCCGACCAATTATATCCTTTAAGATGGCTAGCTTTCGGCCTCACCCAGTCTGAGGTACTAACCCGGATGACCTGGCAGTAACAATCACAGAGGTGCTCCCTTTACCGCCTAGCCGAACAATCGGGAACATAGGGGTAAGCACAGGAGCCAGGCAACCCAACTTGGCCAAAATCCTAAGTCAAATTGATGCATATTTATGGCTTTATAACAATAATTACGGAAGGCAGCGCTTGTATAATGAATACAAACGCTGATGAGATATGTTTATTTTGACTCCGTCGCGACCGTTTATCATTTGAAAGTGGCCCATCATCGGCTTCTACCCCTTTGTAGATGCTACGCAGGGTGTTTCCGTAGTAACAAGACAACCCTTAGCCGACGTCTCAGTGCCCGGAGGCGGTTGCATTAGCGGAAACAAGGCAATCCGATATGCGAGCTTTATAACTTTCACTTAGTCATAGGAGCTTAAAGTTGGGAGGCCAGCTACTAGCCCTCGGTTAGTGTTCGGCGACAACCAAGGTCAAGCCGTTAACACTTCGGCCAATGTTATGAACAGCCCATCGTTTAACATGGGGTGACCTCCATCGATGTTATAGTTTAACACAGTCATCGGATCGCTGACCAGTTTACGCTTATTGTGACAGTCAGTTTTTAGCTTTCTCCACTGAGGTGCTTAACCAGGCGAGCTGGAAGCACAATCGCAGTGGTTCTCCTTTTGCATACCTAGCCGAACAAAGCGGAACGTAGGAGGCAAGTATAGGAGCCGGGCAATCCAACTATTGACCGAAGACACAATTCCAAACTGATGCATATAAAGCAATATCCGAGAACGTTTGCCGAGGAATCCTCGGAGTACCGTGGCTTTTTGATCGGTTCGGCTCTAGCTGCCGCATGATAACCCACAAGTATAGGGGATCGCAACAGTTTTCGAGGGTAGAGTATTCAACCCAAATTTATTGATTCGACACAAGGGGAGCCAAAGAATATTCTCAAGTATTAGCAGTTGAGTTGTCAATTCAACCACACCTGGATAACTTTGTATCTGCAGCAAAGTATTTAGTAGCAAAGTAATATGGAAGTAACCGTAACGGTAGCAAAAGTAATATTTTTGGGTTTTGTAGTGATTGTAACAGTAGCAACGAAAAAGTAAATAAACAAAGAACAATATGTGAAAAGCTCGTAGGCATTGGATCGGTGATGGAGAATTATGCCGGATGCGGTTCATCATGTAACAGTCATAACATAGGGTGACACAGAACTAGCTCCAATTCATCAATGTAATGTAGGCATGTATTCCGAATATAGTCATACGTGCTTATGGAAAAGAACTTGCATGACATCTTTTGTCCTACCCTCCCGTGGCAGCGGGGTCCTAATGGAAACTAAGGGATATTAAGGCCTCCTTTTAATAGAGTACCGGAACAAAGCATTAGCACATAGTGAATACATGAACTCCTCAAACTATGGTCATCACCGGGAGTAGTCCCGATTATTGTCACTTCGGGGTTGCCGGATCATAACACATAGTAGGTGACTATAGACTTGCAAGATAGGATCAAGAACTCACATATATTCATGAAAACATAATAGGTTCAGATCTGAAATCATGGCACTCGGGCCCTAGTGACAAGCATTAAGCATAGCAAAGTCATAGCAACATCAATCTCAGAACATAGTGGATACTAGGGATCAAACCCTAACAAAACTAACTCGATTACATGATAGATCTCATCCAACCCATCACCGTCCAGCAAGCCTACGATGGAATTACTCATGCACGGCGGTGAGCATCATGAAATTGGTGATGGACGATGGTTGATGATGACGACGGCGAGGAATCCCCCTCTCTGGAGCCCCGAACGGACTCCAGATCAGCCCTCCCGAGAGGTTTTAGGGCTTGGCAGCGGCTCCGTATCGTAAAACGCGATGAATCCTTCTCTCTGATTTTTTTTCTCCCCGAAAGTGAATATATGGAGTTGGAGTTGAGGTCGGTGGAGCGTCAGGGGGCCCATGAGGTAGGGGGCCCGCCCAGGGGGCAGGCACGCCCCCACCCTCGTGGACAGGGTGTGGGCCCCCTGACGTGGATTTTTCTTCCAGTATTTTTCTTATTTTCCAAATAGATGTTCCGTGGAGTTTCAGGTCATTCCGAGAACTTTTGTTTCTGCACATAAATAACACCATGGAAAGTCTGCTGAAAACAGCGTCAGTCCTGGTTAGTTCCATTCAAATCTTGCAAGTTAGAGTCCAAAACAAGGGAAAAAGTGTTTGGAAAAGTAGATACGATGGAGACGTATCAACTCCCCCAAGCTTAAACCTTTGCTTGTCCGCAAGCAATTCTGTCGATAAACTGAAAGTGATAAAGAAAAACTTTTACAAACTTCGTTTGCTCTTGTTGTTGTAAATATGTAAAGCCAGCATTCAAGTTTTCAGCAAAGATTATGACTAACCACATTCACAATAACTCTTAGGTCTCATGTTTACTCATATCAATGGCATAATCAACTAGCGAGCCATAATAATAAATCTCGGATGACAACACTTTCTCAAAACAATCATGATATGATATAATAAGATGGTATCTCGCTAGCCCTTCCTGAGGCCGCAAAACATAAATGCAGAGCACCTTTAAAGATCAAGGACTGACTAGACATTGTAATTCATGGTAAAAGAGATCCAGTCATAGTCATACCCAATATAAATTAATAGTAATGAATGCAAATGACAGCTGCGCTCTCCAGCTAATGCTCTTTAATAAGAGGGTGATGACTCAACATGAAAGTAAATAGATAGGCCCTTCGCAGAGGGAAGCAGGGATTTGTAGAGGTGCCAGAGCTCGATTTTGAAATAGAGATAAATAATATTTTGAGCGGCATACTTTCATTGTCAACATAACAACCAAGAGATGGCTATATCTTCCATGCTACACACATTATAGGCGGTTCCCAAACAGAATGGTAAAGTTTATACTCCCCCTCCACCAACAAGCATCAATTCAAGGCTTGCTCGAAACAACGAGTGCCTCCAACTAGCAACAGTCCCAGGGGGAGTTTTGTTTGCAATTATTTTGATTTAGTTTGCATAAAGCATGGGACTGGGCATTCCGGTGACCAGCCATTTTCTCGTGAGTGAGGAGCGGAGTCCACTCCTCTTGAGAATAACCCGCCTAGCATGGAAGATACGGACAGCCCTAGTTGATACATGAGCTATTCGAGCATACAAAACAGAATTTCATTTGAAGGTTTAGAGTTTGGCACATACAAATTTACTTGGAACGGCAGGTAGATACCGCATATAGGAAGGTATAGTGGACTCATATGGAATAACTTTGGGGTTTAAGGGATTGGATGCACAAGCAGTATTCCCGCTTAGTACAAGTGAAGGCTAGCAAAAGACTGGGAAGCGACCAACTAGAGAGCGACAACAGTCATGAACATGCATTAAAATTAATAGACATTGAGTACGAGCATGAGTAGGATATAATCCACCATGAACATAAATATCGTGAAGGCTATGTTGATTTGTTTCAACTACATGTGTGAACATGTGCCAAGTCGAGTCACTTAAATCATTCAAAGGAGGATACCACCCCACTATACCACATCACAACCATTTTAATAGCATGTTGGCACGCAAGGTAAACCATTATAACTCATAGCTAATCAAGCATGGCATAAGCAACTATTATCTCTAATTGTCATTGCAAACATGTTTATTCATAATAGGCTGAATCAGGAACGATGAACTAATCATATTTACAAAAACAAGAGAGGTCGAGTTCGTACCAGCTTTTCTCATCTCAGTCAGTCCATCATATATCGTCATAATTGCCTTTCACTTGCACGACCGAACAATGTGAAAATATAAAGAGTGCACGTCCATTGGACTAACCTGGAATCTGCGAGCATTCAATAAACAGGAGAAGACAAGGCAATATGGGTTCTTGGTTAAATCAACAATAATGCATATAAGAGCCACTTCAACACTTTAATTATGGTCTTTTTCTATCGACCCCCAAAGAAAAGAAAGGAAATAAAACTATTTACACGGGAAAGCTCCCAACAAGCAAGAGAAGAACGGGAAATCTTTTTGGGTTTTCTTTTTAATTATTACTACTACAGCAAGAAAAGTAAACTAACTAAAAGCTACACTAATTTTTTTGATTTTTCTTAAGGTTTAACAAACACACAAGAAGAAAGCAAGAAAAAGAAAATAAACTAGCATGGATATTACAGGGAGAGTAATACGGACAGCATGACGTCTGTCAAAGATTAAGCGATAATGGAGAGGTGATTCATTCCTCTCGACAAACTGGTGGTGAACCATAGCATTAAAGTCTAAATAAGTAGGTGGCAACTCAATATCATCCTCACATATGTCCACACCAAGAAAATTGTCTAAGAGGGTTGCATAAATTCCTCCAAAGAAATCTCAATTAAATCTATTATGATGCAACCTACGTGCAACAATGGCTCCCAAATTATAAGATTTCTCTCCTAACACAGCACTCCTAAGAATACTGAGGTCAGGGACACACATGTGACATGCTTCATCTTTACCATTTATGCACCTACCTATGAAGAGAGCAAAATAATGTATAGCAGGAAAATGGATGCTCCCTATGGTAGCTTGTGCTATGTCTCTAGATTCCCCCACAGTTATACTAGCAAGAAAATTTCTAAATTCAGATTTGCAAGGTTCACTAGCACTACCCCATTGTGGAAGTTTGCAAGCAGTGGTAAAGTCCTCTAAGTCCATCGTATAAGATTTTTCATAAAGATCAAACAGGACAGTTGGAGAATTACGTGAAGATGAAAATTCAAACCACCTCACAAAGGAACTAGTGAGATAGTGGTACTGGCGGCACTTTTCTTCCTCGAAGCTCACAAGATCAGCGTTACGCAAATATGCGTTAAATTCTTCCTTGATTCCCGCTCGATCCATAAAATTTTCTGAAGGCCATTCACAAGGCCGCACTGGAGCGTCCCTTGGTGGCTCATCGTCAGCATCACTCATTGCAAGCCTGGGTCCTTGCTTCCTTGAAGAACCACCTTGGAACATTTTCCTAAGCATATTTCTTCCTCTGAAAAATTTCTGAAAATTTTAGTAACTTCAAAATAAAAGTGAACCAAGCTCAACAAGATTGATAGCAACTACTCCTACAAGTGCCTAGAGCCTATATCAAGCATTAGAACTACTTGGAACCATATAAATTGGACATGCAAGCTCAAGAACATGGTCACCTAGGCAGCACAAATTTGCAATGAATAAAGCACTAGAACAAAAACTAATCGCACCAATGGAGGAGTCACATACCAAGGAACAATCTCCCCAAGCAGTTTTGTGAGGGGTGCTTTGAGCAAGGAGATCAAAAATTGCAGCAAAATGAGCTAGAACTCGTGCTTGAGCTGGATGGTGATTTTTTTGGGAGGAAGAAGTGTGTGGGTGCAGGAATAAGTGGAGGGGAGCCACCATGGGCCCACGAGGCAGGGGGCGCGCCCTGTAGGGGTGGGCGCGGCCTGGACCCTCGTGGCCAGGTGCTTGCTCCCCCTGCTGTGTTCTCAGTGGCAGATATTCTCAAATATTCTAGAAAAAATCATATTCCATTTTCGGGGCATTTGGAGAACTTTTTTGGGGGGGTATTTTTATATTGCACGGATAAATCAGAAAACAGACAAAAATTACTATTTTTACTTTATTTCAACTAAATAATAGAAAGTAGAGAGAGGGTACAGAAGGTTGTGCCTTCTAGTTTCATCCATCTCATGCTCATCAAAAGGAATCTACTAACAAGGTTGATCAAGTCTTGTTAACAAACTCATTCCGACTAACATGGAACCGAAGAAATTTCGAATAACACTATGTTACCTCAACGGGGATACGCACATCCCCAATAATAAGAATATCATATTTTTCTTGACAGTACGAAGAGGAAATTCAAAACCTCCAAATATAATCGATGGAATTTTTCCAATAGAATTGATATTGTGGACTTGAGGTTGTTTCCTCGGAAAGTGTACCGTATGCTCATTACCATTAACATGAAAAGTGACATTGCCTTTGTTGCAATCAATAACAGCCCCTGGAGTATTCAAAAAAGGTCTTCCAAGAATAATAGGCATACTATCGTCCTCGGGAATATCAAGAATAACAAAGTCCGTTAAAATAGTAACGTTTGCAACCACAACAGGCACATCCTCACAAATATTGACAGGTATAGCAGTTGATTTATCAGCCATTTGCAAAGATATTTCAGTAGGTGTCAACTTATTCAAATCAAGTCTAAGATATAAAGAGAGAGGCATACCACTAACACCGGCTCCAAGATCACATAAAGCAGTTTTAACATGGTTTCTTTTAATGGAGCATGGTATAGTTGGTACTCCTGGATCTCCTAGTTTCTTAGGTATTCCACCCTTAAAAGTATAATTAGCAAGCATGGTGGAAATTTCAGCTTCCTGTATCTTTCTTTTATTAGTAACAATATCTTTCATATACTTAGCATAAGGATTCATTTTGAGCATATCAGTTAATCGCATACGCAAAAAGATAGGTCTAATTATTTCAGCAAAGCGCTCAAAATCCTCATCATCCTTTTTCTTGGATGTTTTGGGAGGAAAAGGCATGGGTTTCTGAACCCATGGCTCCCTTTCTTTACCGTGTTTCCTAGCAACAAAGTCTCTCTTATCATAACGTTGATTCTTTGATTGTGGGTTATCAAGATCAACAGCAGGTTCAATTTCTACATCATTATCATTGCTAGTTTGAGCATCATCATGAACATTATCATTAACATTATCGCTAGGTTCATGTTCATTACCAGATTGTGTTTCAGCATCAGAGATAGAAATATCATTTGGATTCTCAGGTCGTTCAGCAATAGGTTCACTAGAAGCAGGCAAAGTCCTATCATTTTTCTTTTTCTTCTTTTTAGAAGGACTAGGTGCATCAATATTATTTCTCTGAGAATCCTGCTCAATTCTCTTAGGGTGGCCTTCGGGATACAAAGGTTCCTGAGTCATTTTACCAGTTCTAGTAGCCACTCTAACAGCATAATCATTACTCTTACTATCAATTCATTGAGCAAATCATTTTGAGCTTTAAGTACTTGTTCTACTTGAGTGGTAACCATAGAAGCATGTTTAGTAATGAGTTTAAGTTCACCTTTAACTCTAGACATATAATCACCCAAGTGTTCAATCATATAAGCATTGTGTTTTAATTGTCTACCAAAATAAGCATTGAAGTCTTCTTGCTTAACCATAAAGTCATCAAACTCATCCAAGCATTGGCTAGCAATTTTAGTAGGAGGGATTTCAGCTTTATCATATCTATAGAGAGAATTTACCTTTACTACCTGTGTCGGGTTATCAAGACCATGAGTTTCTTCAATAGGTGATGGATTAAGATCATATGTTTCTTCAACAGGAGGTAAATTAAGACCATGTATTTCTTCAATAGGAGGTAAATTCTTAACATCTTCAGCTTTAATACCCTTTTCTTTCATAGATTTGTTTGCCTCTTGCATATCTTCAGGACTGAGAAATAGAACACCTCTTTTCTTCGGAGTTGGTTTAGGAATAGGCTCAGGAATTAGCTCATGAGCTGGCTCAGGAATTAGCTCAGGAGCTGGCTCAGGAAGTGTCCAATTATTTTCATTTGTCAACATATTATTTAATAAAATTTCAGCTTCATCCGGTGTTCTTTCCTTGAAAACAGAACCAGCACAACTATCCAGGTAATCTCTGGAAGCATCGGTTAGTCCATTATAAAAGATATCAAGTATTTCATTTTTCTTGAGAGGATGATCAGGTAAAGCATTAAGTAACTGGAGAAGCCTCCCCCAAGCTTGTGGGAGACTCTCTTCTTCAATTTGCACAAAATTATATATATCCCTTAAAGCAGCTTGCTTCTTATGAGCAGGGAAATATTTAGCAGAGAAGTAATAAATCATATCCTGGGGAGTACGCACACAACCAGGATCAAGAGAATTAAACCATATCTTAGCATCACCCTTTAATGAGAACGGAAATATTTTAAGGATATAAAGGTAGCGAGATCTCTCATCATTAGTAAATAGGGTGACTATATCATTTAATTTAGTAAGATGTGCCACAACAGTTTCAGATTCATAGCCATGAAAAGGATCAGATTCAACCAAAGTAATTATATCAGGATCAACAGATAATTCATAATCCTTATCAGTAACACAAATAGGTGAAGTAGCAAAAGCAAGGTCAGGTTTCATTCTAGCATTAAGAGATTGCTGCTTCCATTTAGCCAATAACCTCTTGAGCTCGTATCTATCTTTGCAAGCTAAAATAGCTAAAGCAGCTTCTTTTTCAAAAACATAACCCTCAGGAATAACAGGCGATTCATAATTATCAGGGAGAGAGTCTTCATCATCACTTTCATCAATGTTATCAGTTTCAATATTTTCATTCTCTCTAACCCTAGCAAGTTGTTCATCAAGAAATTCACCAAGTGGCACAGTAGTATCAAGCATAGAAGTAGTTTCATCATAAGTATCATGCATAGCAGAAGTGGCATCATCAATAACATGCGACATATCAGAACGAATAGCAGAAGCAGGTTTAGGTGTCGCAAGCTTACTCAAAACAGAAGGTGAATCAAGTGCAGAGCTAGATGGCAGTTCCTTACCTCCCCTCGTAGTTGAGGGATAAATTGTTGTTTTTGCGTCTTTCAAGTTCTTCATAGTGACCAGCTAATATAAATCCCAAGTGACTCAAAGAATAGAGCTATGCTCCCCGGCAACGGCGCCAGAAAATAGTCTTGATAACCCACAAGTATAGGGGATCGCAACAGTTTTCGAGGGTAGAGTATTCAACCCAAATTTATTGATTCGACACAAGGGGAGCCAAAGAATATTCTCAAGTATTAGCAGTTGAGTTGTCAATTCAACCACACCTGGATAACTTAGTATCTGCAGCAAAGTATTTAGTAGCAAAGTAATATGGAAGTAACGGTAACGGTAGCAAAAGTAATATTTTTGGGTTTTGTAGTGATTGTAACAGTAGCAACGGAAAAGTAAATAAGCAAACAACAATATGTGAAAAGCTCGTAGGCATTGGATCGGTGATGGAGAATTATGCCGGATGTGGTTCATCATGTAACAGTCATAACATAGGGTGACACAGAAATAGCTCCAATTCATCAATGTAATGTAGGCATGTATTCCGAATATAGTCATACGTGCTTATGGAAAAGAACTTGCATGACATCTTTTGTCCTACCCTCCCGTGGCAGTGGGGTCCTAATGGAAACTAAGGGATATTAAGGCCTCCTTTTTAATAGAGTACCGGAACAAAGCATTAGCACATAGTGAATACATGAACTCCTCAAACTATGGTCATCACCGGGAGTGGTCCCGATTATTGTCACTTCGGGGTTGCCGGATCATAACACATAGTAGGTGACTATAGACTTGCAAGATAGGATCAAGAACTCACATATATTCATGAAAACATAATAGGTTCAGATCTGAAATCATGGCACTCGGGCCCTAGTGACAAGCATTAAGCATAGCAAAGTAATAGCAACATCAATCTCAGAACATAGTGGATACTAGGGATCAAACCCTAACAAAACTAACTCGATTACATGATAGATCTCATCCAACCCATCATCGTCCAGCAAGCCTACGATGGAATTACTCACGCACGGCGGGAGCATCATGAAATTGGTGATGGAGGATGGTTGATGATGACGACAGCGACGAATCCCCCTCTCCGGAGCCCCGAACGGACTACAGATCAGCCCTCCCGAGAGGTTTTAGGGCTTGGCGGCGGCTCCGTATCGTAAAACGCGATGAATCCTTCTCTCTGATTTTTTTTCTCCCCGAAAGTGAATATATGGAGTTGGAGTTGAGGTCGGTGGAGCGTCAGGGGGCCCATGAGGTAGGGGGCGCGCCCCCACCCTCATGGACAGGGTGTGGCCCCCCTGACGAGGATTTTTCTTCTAGTATTTTTCTTATTTTCCAAATAGATGTTCCGTGGAGTTTCAGGTCATTCCGAGAACTTTTGTTTCTGCACATAAATAACACCATGGAAAGTCTACTGAAAACAGCGTCAGTCCGGGTTAGTTTCATTCAAATCATGCAAGTTAGAGTCCAAAACAAGGGCAAAAGTGTTTGGAAAAGTAGATACGTCGGAGACGTATCACCGCACCACGTTGATAGTGCCGAAGCTTTAAAGGTGTTCGGCGTTGTACTGCAAGACTTATGTTGAAAACACACAAATAGGTTAAAAGTGGCATAAGCCTGGAAAACCAAAAGACTTCAGTAAAAACTTTAAGTCCGAATTAAATCAAGTTTTTTGTGTCGAAATTAGTCTTAAATTTTTTTGTGCTTCTGTCATGCTTTAACATGACACATCCGATCTCAAGACTTCAAGCGGGTCAGCCTATGGCTTCAACCTCCTATCCCAAAGGCGGAGTACTTCTCGTTAGGCCAGTTTAGCGAACCAAACCCGAGCGGCTTTAGAGAGAAAGTGGGCCATCTGGCGATTGACCACACACTCAAGTCGAGAAAGGAGTGGTAGAAAAAGACTTTGCAACGATTTAGAAGAACACTTATTATAAAACGGCTCATATAAATTTAAGAGCCCCCAGTTAACATGGGAAATGAAGTGTTTTTAACAAACAACGTTTGTGAGCATGGTCGAACCGAACACAAATTTAAAATATAAAACTTCGAGCATGAAAGCGACTTAGCTGGTTAATGTGTTCGGCATTGATGACGCGGTCCGAGCTTGATACGGGACAAGGTTCCAGCCCCCAAGCCGGTCCCGAGGTGGCGGAGCGAAGAGCTCGGCACTCCGGAGTGGCGACGTAGCACGGCCAATGTGGCGAGGTGTAACCCCTAGTCCGACTGAGGCGACAGAGCAGGCCGGCAGTATGACGCCGAAGTCCTCGGCGTGGGTTAATGAAGTCTTGACAAAGCCCCCGGTCCAGCTGAGGTGACGTGGTACGTCGGTACGCAGAGGTGACAGTGCTGCCCCAACCCGAATCATTTACCTATGCACAGAAAACACTCGATGAGGTAGAGCTCTCTCAACGATGCCGAAGTCCCTGAGGCAACCGAACATGTTGGTATGGTAATTCAACCAACAAGGTGATCACACGAGCCAATTGGGACGACGACGTCGGTTTGCCGAAGTGAAGCAGACGAAGTAGATTTCCTGCTCACATGGAAATAGTGCAAACCAAAAATAATAACAATTAAAAAATTGCATAATTTATTTATGCGAAGTTGATAATTCGAGGAATATAGCCTGGGCGCCGAGGACAATGTGGACGCGGGTTATTGACGCCACGGTGAGGGCATGACGAAGTCTAAATTCATAGGGCGGTCCGAGTTCCGGATGCGGGGTTCATCAGGCCCCGAACATGAAGTTGATTGGACTGGCACATAGGGCGTACTGCGATCTATATACTCACAACAATACAAGCCTAGGAGAAAATATGATGGCACAAAGAATTTATACTGTGTGTAATTAGTAGGAAGAATAACACCTGATGTCTTATGAGGCAATCAGCAGATGATGTAGTAATCAACATCAGATCTGAATCAGATAAGGCGGAGGAGGTCTAGCATCTCACGCAAGTGTTAGCAAATACTTAGTATGACACTACTTTTAGTGCAAGGGTCAAATCAACCTAGTACGTGAAAAAGTGCACGGAAGACAGACGACAAGACAAAAGCGTAGGCTGCCTCCAAACTTGATTAAATAAACAAAAAGGAGAAGAAGGATTAAGTCTCCCTGTGGGTTGCCCCCACGCCAGCCGAATTGTCAAAGCAAGTCGGCGAGGTGGATGTCAGAGGTGAGGGTACGATGTCGGCACGCCAAGATGACCGCGTGACGCAGTAAAAATCGATAACGTGCACACATGATACAATGCAAGCAAGAAACAATAATAATTAAAAAATTGCATAATTAATATAAGGGAAGCGAATAATTCGGCTGATCGTCGAGGTTGGCTCGATGGTATGACGACGTTGTGGTCGGCTGGCCTAGGTGACGGCGAGAGGCTGGCTAGACCGTCACCGCGTACATGTGTCGGAAAAATATCTCTGCAAAAATAATGCAGTACAAAACAACAGAAAATATTATGTGTGCAATAATTTTATGTGCTAAACGAATAGCTAGGAGAAACAAAACATGTTTGACGATGAAGACTGTAGCAGACCAAAGCACACGCAGGAAGAATTCGCGCGTACTGAGCTGACATCGCGAGTCAGATCGTTTCAATCTATGCACAAGGATTCACTAAAACACCCACATAAGGCTAGTTGAATTATTAGAATTCGCCAACCAGGTTTGGGCGGCCGTGCTGCAAAGCTAATTCAATTTCATTAGTAGTACTTCTGGTTTGGAAAAGGCATAGTAGGGAACGAGCAGTAATCTATGCACCGAATTAAAAAAAGAAACAGAGGAAAACGAATCTCCTCGGCCGCCGCTGCTGCTTGGGCATGATTACTCCTGACGTACTGACGGATTGTGACCTTTCCTCTACATTGACCCAAGTAAGGTTGCCTCATCTATGCATGTGCTTCTTCAGGATTGTCCACGGTCCGCAAGGTCTGATGTACTCGCAATAGCCGCATCAGAGTCCGGATCCGGTGTACTACGAGGCGACAGTACGGCCGCCGTCGTTAAAATTTTCTAGATCATGGATCCTGATCTAACTACAAACAATATAACACAATATGAAAGCAATGACTTGCAAAAAAGACGATTTACGTAGAACAGATCTAATTAAAAAAATATCACCTGATTGTCCCATCGCCCAGTAGGCTCTTAATGAAAGCACCAATATCGGTTCTATATCCGGCATATCTCATAGTAGGGATCCTAAGCTAAGCATCTTGGAGCGATGGTAACATGAACACAGGATTTTACCCAGCTTCGGACTCTCTCGAAGAGATAATACCCTACATGCTGCTTTTGATTGTATTCGTATGGGGTGTAGTACAGACAGTGGCGGATCTACCATTGGGGCGAGCGGGGGCGGCCGCCCCGGGTCGCCTGCGGCGGAGCAGCGACCCCCGCCTACCTACCCTTCCTCTGCTCCTCCCAATTTCCTCCGGTGGCGGGCAGTTTTCATGGCGGCGCGGATGTTTCCTGTTTCCTATTTCTGCGAAGCCGTACGCGAGGCCGTGAGGATGACCGGGTGAGGGAGAAAAAGAAGATTGGGCTGGGCTGCAGCGTTTGCACAATTGCACTTAAGGCCCAAAGACCACAAGCACGCTGCCGGCCACCAATACACATCCAGCCCCAATCGATCCCCGAGCACTAACTACTCACTGCTGCGTCGCCCCACTACTGTGCAACATATCTCTTGTGTATTTTGATTTGTTCTACTCTTTGGCTCATACCCTTACTGAATACTGAATACTTACTTAATCAGTGTATGAATTATAGTGCCAAGTGCCAACACCGCTCTAGGCTAAGCTATGTCAGCAATTGATCAAGTGCTGGCAACAAAGTGCTTTGTCTGGTTAATTCTAGTAAAATGAGCAGACACGTTACATTCAGGTATTATCAATACTGTATTGTTGTATGCAACATTTAAAATAGCTTCTGATGCTAAAGTTGCACTTTCGATGTCATACCACCAAGAATCGTGGTAGATCATGTGGAATCACATGATGAAGTCATATCTTATTGGCTTTTGAAAGAACATGACATGCCTAAGACATCGAACACAAAATGCATGGAGCGACAAGTGTCAATGTTATCAGTGGTTTCTAATAACTTTTTATGCCTTTTCATGACTTTAGTAGTTGAATGTCATGACTTTTGGTTCAGTACACGTGTATTTGCATCCAAAAAAATTGACCTTAAATATTCGCCCCGGCTAGCTTCAATTCCTGGGTCCGCCACTGAGTACAGAGTACATGTATCTACCACGAGATTATAGTAATGAATATTAGCCAATCTATTGACAAGCCTGGCCTCAGTTTATATAGAGATTTTTTACGGTACATCATACTACTTCTAGGACCAGGTAGTATTAAATCATCTCAGCCGTTGACTAGCAGTGTAGTTTTGTCATTTTTGTTTGATTAATTTGTAAAATCCTTCACCATGATTTCCCTCGTTTGGCCTCCTCGTTGCCGGCGCCAGTCATCGGCAGCGTCTGTTCTTACAGTACGATCTGTCCGCCACGAGCTCCCTCAGCGCTCGCTCATCATGGACCGCTGTCATCGCTGTTCGTCTGTCCTATCGGTTTGTCCATCGGTGAAATTCATTGACGCTGTGCACGCGCGTTGTTGTGTGCAGCCGCCGGCTGGCGTACATAAATATCGTATACATATGCGTGATCGCCGGAAAGAAATCGGTTTCTCACGTACGTAGTGCATCTGACGTACTGGACATAATCGATCGATCTGGGAGGCTAGCTTGTCTAGCTTTGTATCTGGGGATTTCCTCGGCGCACCGGCCGGCGAGGATCGAAGAGGACTACGTACAATCAGTCTCTTCGTTGCATCTTCTCTGAAAAGTACTCAACCGATCGAACTTGCTCCGACAGTCCCGGAATGGATGCACTGCATCCGGTTAGAGCGGAAGAAGAAAACACATAGGCGCTTCTGATTTTGCCTTCATAGTTTCAAATCATTTGGTATTTGTTTTGTCTGTTCCAATTTTACCCCTTAGACAAAAAATACTACCGATCTCGTCCAGTAGTATTGGTGAATCTAGTCCATTGATTTGCTGAGAATGGATGGCTAGTATTGTTTTGATGTATCGAAAAATGTCTTTTTATATAACACACCGGAGGCCTAGGGTTTAGAAGAGAGTCCTTGGCTTGAGCGCCAAGTCTTGTGGAGTCTTCCTTGTATGCGGCATGGGCTACCTAAAGTGGCCCATGAATGAACCGCCGTGGGGTCCTCGGCCCGACCCACCTGGTCGGGAGACGACGTGGTGTGTACCCCTAGTTCAGGACACCGTCACGCGTGACGGAAAGTTCCCGCGTGGCAGTTGGGCTGCTCACGTTTTACTCGAGCAACTGCTGGTGATGTATGTTTGCATCGCTTGGTGATGTATTTTACAAACTTGATATTTTTCTTTACATCTACGTGATCATCAAGTGTAAAACACTTCATTATCCACGCAAAATATGGTCGTAAATACTTTACAATATATATATATACCTGCAAACATATGACCCTACTAATACACCACAAAGATCACATCAGAATTTGGTTACAAAATCAGAGATAAGACTGATGTCGAGAAAAAAAACAGAGATAAGACGGTGGTACCCAGGAGTCAGAGTCTACTCTAAAATTCAGCGCGCGCTTTTGCTGCAGCTCCACACCGGCGGGTTACCGCGCGGGCTACACGACCCCGCGCAGGCATCCGTGAGCATGTTCACCACGTCCCTCATTGCCGGCCGCCCGGCCGGCAGCTTGGTTGTGCAGAGCATGGCGATCTTGAGTACCCTGAGCATCTCCTCCTTGCCCTTGGCGGACGACGCTGCGAGGCGCGGGTCCACGACGTCGTCCAGTCTCTGCGCGCCGAGCTTGCTCGACAGCCAGAACACGATGTCCTTGCCCTCACCGAAGCGCGCGTCGATCGGGCTCCGGCCGGTGACCAGCTCCATCAGCACAACGCCGAAGCTGTACACGTCCGTCTTCTCCGTCACCTTGAGAGAGTAGGCGAGCTCTGTGGACATGAGACACGGAGAATTTGTAAGCTGCAGCTCGCTGACACGGTTAATTAACTGGATAGAATAGATAGACAATATAAACGTCGGACTCACCGGGAGCGAGGTAGCCGTGGGTTCCGGCGAAGCAGCTGAACTCCTCGGAGTTCCCGGCGGCGACTCTGGCGATGCCGAAGTCGGCGATCTTGGCCTCGTAGTCCTCATCGAGAAGTATGTTGGTGGATTTGATGTCGCGGTGGATGACCGCCGGTGTGCAGTCGTGGTGGAGGTACATGAGCCCCTTGGCGGCGCCGAGCGCGACCCTGCACCGCCGCGGCCAGTCCAGCTCGGGCTCGCCGCCGCCGCCCTTGGCCTCCCGGCGGAGCGCCTGGTACAGGTTGCCCCGCGGCATGTACTCGTAGACGATGAAGTTGAGCTCGCCGCGCGACAGGCAGGCGTGGAGCTTGAGGACATTCCGGTGCCGGATCGTACCGAGGATGGACATCTCCGCGGCCATGACCCGCGCCGCGTCGCCCTTCCACAGCCGCTTGACGGCTACCGTGCCGCCGCCGTCCTTGAGCTGCAGCCGGTACACGCGCCCCGTGCCGCCCGACCCGACGAGGTTCTCCTCCCCGACGCCGCATATCTCGTCGGCGTCCAGCTCCGGCGGGTGGAACGACTCCAGCTTCCACTGGTCGCACCCGTCGCCGCGCTCCAGGTCCCTCCTCCTCTGCTCCTCGAGCTTGAAGCTTCTGTAGCTCACGAACAGTATGCCAACCACAAGCAGCACCATCACGGACACAATGACCGGCAGGACGACAAGCGATTTCCTCGCCAGGCCGTCCCTGTGGTGGTCGTTCGTATTGCACGCGCCGAGCTCAGACCAGCCATGGACGCAGAGACCGGGATTCCCGGCGAACGCCTCGTCGCCGGCGATCACGAGTAGCCCGGGCGGCACGCTGCCGGTAAGCCGGTTCGCCGAGAAGTCGACGGAGCTCAGCTTCAGCGCCTGAAGCTGGGCCGGGATCATCCCGGTGATGGCATTGCGTGAGATGTTGAGTGAGTTCAGAGACGACAGCAGCGACAGCGAGGCGGGGATCGGCCCCGTGAGCTCGTTCCGGGAGACGTCGATCTCGACGAGCCTGGAGCAGCTGCCGATATCAGCGGGCAATGCGCCACCCAATGCGTTGTCTTCCAGGTGCAGCGCCGTCAGCTGAGCCAAGTTCCCAATCTGCGAGGGTATTGTCCCCGAGAACGAGTTGTTGGACAGGTAGAGCTTCTGGAGCTGCCCGAGCCGGCCGGTTTCCGCCGGGATCGTGCCACTGAGTCTGTTGTTCTGCACCCAGAGCTGGTTCAGATTCTGCGCCTCGCCGATCAGCGGCGATATGGTCCCGGTGAACCCATTGTCCGATACGTCGATGATCGTCACGGCGGGGAGCCCCCACAGCCTCTCCGGGATGCTGCCGGTGAGCTGGTTCTTGTTGATCCGGAACCTTTGCAGGGTTTTGCACTCCGAGTACTCCTCCGGGACCTCACCGGAGAAGCCGTTCTGCAGGGCGAGAAGGAACTGGAGGCTCTTGCCGTTGCAGAAGTGCCTCGGGAACGGCCCGACGAATCCGTTCTCGGAGATGTCCACGCTTTCGAGCGACGAGAACCGGCCGAAGTTCGCCGGGAACTCGCCGGTGAAGCGGTTCTCGTAGACGGAGAAGCTCTTCAGGGACCTGAGCTCGGCCCACTCAGCCGGGATCGCCCCGGACAGGTTGTTCCGGTACAGCTGGATCACCTCCAAGTTCTTGAGCTTGGCGAATGCTGCCGGGATTCCGCCGCTGAGCTGGTTACGGGAGACGTCGATCTCCCGCAGCTCCGCGAGCCTGCCAAGCTCCGGTGGGAGCTCGCCGGTGAGGCTGTTCTTGTACAGCTCGATCTTCCACACTTTCTTGAGGTTGCCGATGGCCCTCGGGATCTCGCCGGCGAGATTGTTCAGGGACAAATCCAGCGTCTCCAGCAGGGTCAGCTCGAAGACGGAGTCGGGTATCGCCCCTCTCAAGCTGCAGTTCGACAGGTACAGATACGTCAGGTTCTTGAGGTTCCCAATGCTCGGAGGCATCTCCCCTTGATCGTAGTTGTTGCAGCCGATGCTGAGGTACACCAGGCCGGTCATGTCGCCCACCCACGCCGGAAACCGGCCCGAGAAGCCATTGTTCGCGACGTCGAGGCTCTCTAGCTCCGTCAGCGCCGAAAAATCCGGCAGCTCTCGGGTCAGGGTGTTCCAGGAAAGGTTCAGGAGCCGGAGCTGGGTGCAGCTGATCAGCTCAGAAGGTACAGCTCCTGACAACGAATTGGTGTCCAGATCGAGCCGCTCCAGGCCGCTGAGCGCGGCGATGGACGGCGAGATCGTACCGGAGAGGTTCATGCTCGACAGCGAGATCTCAGTCACCAAGCCTGCGTTGCACTGGATGCCATGGAACTGGCACGGGGACGTGGCGTTTGTCCATGTCTGAAGATAGTTGAGAGGGTCAGCTAAGCTGGCCTTGAATTGGAGAAGTGCCTCTGTTTGGGGATCAGTTTGGCAGGTTGAGCTCACAGAGAGGGACAAGAGTATGGTGAGTTGGAGACAGAATATGATGTGTATTCTCATTGCAAGAATTGGTGTTGGCAAATCTGGAAGAGAATGGTTACATGGGTATTTAGTATTGCCCTGGATTTTGCTTTGGAAGACCTGAAAAATTGCAAGAGATTGATGCCTGTTAGTTAACAGAGGGACTTGGAGTATGCAGATATGTTAGTGCTTCTGTTCTGAAATTGCTTACTAACCCTATGAAAATATATCTTTTTGTCTACAACCTACAAACACTCTCTGAAATTGTATTATCCTGAAAAAGCTCTAAAGCCTTAAGAGACATATCTCACCTTCTAATTATGATACTAGTACTTGCTTTCCATTTTTATTATGTCTTGCTCTGTATTTTTATTCCTCACTGTACATTAATGGGTTTGTGTGTGCACTATATATGTCTGCTCTACTGTTTGCTAATCATACCTCTCTTCAGATAAAACCAACAAAAAAGGGAACAAGAAAAACTCCAAGGCCTCAAGAGACTTCTTTTTGGAGTGGAATCTTTGTCTCATGCACAAGATCACAGGACAAAGCCAATGTCAGCCTCAAACAGTTAACTGGCCGTCAGAACATTGTATAATTGGCATCTGATTTGGACATCCCAAAGTTGCTTTGGTCTGTTAATTACTACATGTTCCAGAGAAGATGACCTCCCAGCTACCACCATCCACTCCCTCCCCTGTTTCCCTCTCATTTTCACCAGGGCCAAAACTGCACTGGATTGCTAGCATGACACATCAACTATTTTCTCCACTAAATTAACCAGGTAATGGGGGCAAAAAAGGCAGAGCACTTGCCAAGATGTAATGGGGTCAGATGATGAAATGCACACTCCGGGAAGAAAAGTGGTCAAGGCAATTTCAGTGGGTTTGTGCTTCACCACTTGCTGTTTTTGTGCGGCTTGTGTGTGCAACATGACACGTGGGCAAAAAACCGTGGTGCTGCGAGGGATAACCAGTGGAACCTATAAATGACACGATATGACCGACCTGTAAAGGAAAACTTATTGGCCAGCGAATTAAATCCACTTTGGGAATATATACGCGTGTTATTATTTTGGAAAAGAAATAGCCCAACTCATTTTGTCTCAAGACTGAATTACCTAACTCATGGTCATGGATATTAGAAATGCTTGTGGTCTTGGATTCTGTGTGGAGGATATATTTTTATTGCGAGTTTCAAAGGTCGGTTGTACAATTCTTCAAAACATTGATGCTGGATTGCATGAGCACATATAAAAACTTGACAACTAATCTGTGACTTTTGGTGCTAGATCATCTATTTAGTTGGTTTTCTTGACTTGTCAAATTAAGAAAAAAATATTGTCTGCATGCACAGAAGAAGACTAATTGGTCTCAGAATTTCCTTTTCTGCTACAACCGGAAACTGACTATGATGACTTTTTTAAAACAATTACCATGATACAGTTTCTATGAACATCTCTTACACTAACTAACTAAAAAAAAATCTGTAGAAAAAACTGAAAAAGATAAACCAGTACAATCTTTGTGAAGGAAACTATTTTTTTGAATAGGTCTCCTACATGGTACTTGGATTACCCTATTTGCCTACCTATTTAAATCAAAAGTAAAAACATATACATGTTTTTTGTTTTGCTTTATAATTGATATATTTTGCCATATATCCTCCATAAATTCTTGGACTTGTGCACTTTCAATTAGAAACCGTCCAAAAAGTTTAATGGGTCATTCATCTGATGTAATCATGGATAAAAAAAAATCAAGGGTAAACCCCGGTAAGTGGTAACCCCAGGGCAATTAAAATATGGGTGCAAAGACGGGATGGAAACATAGAAATTGAATTTCAATTGATGAAAACCAACTCCTGCCATAGGTTTGCTGAAAGCCGTACATGTTTTAAATCCTGAATTGTACAAAGATGAATTTGGTGGTCTTTCGGGGCCCTAATTATGTGAAAAAGGTCCATTTTCATGGGGATATGGGTTCGTCGCAAATGAAAAAAAAAGACTTTTAGAGTCGTCAGATCAGTTGCTATCAAGCAATGAGGCTGCTCCAGAAACTCTTCATTTCGATGTCAGAGTTGTCCACTGCATTTCTGAAGTGAAAAAAAGAAACATAGGGGAAAAAACGCGACGAACTGTCATGTTGTTAACGTATACTGAGAGCAAATAGAACGGGGCAATCTGCTAGCTCAGTTCTCTATAGCAAAGACTGACGATGGTTGACATGGAGAAAGTCAAACATGGTGGTTATTAGATTGTGTAAGCAGCAACAATGATCCTGTCACCTAGCTCAGTTCTCTATAGCTACATGTGGAAGGAACTCTACGACACCAACAAGAATGCAAATCCATGAAACAAAACAGAGTAACAGAGCATAGCTCGAACCCATATACCTCTCAGATATCTCCTCAACTCGATCCCACTCTGCTCGCACGCCTTGCTGAACCGAACTTCGACTTCTTCTCTTGTCCCCGCCCTCCAAGAATTCTCATCAAATGGAAAAGCAGACAGCCAAAGGAGCAAGAACTCACGAAGATGAGAGGAGAAGCTGAGATGGACAGGAGAAGGAGGGAGCTCGGCGCTAGGTGGAAGAAGAGCTTGCTATTTCAGGCGGCTGCTGGGAGCTGTGTCTTTTGTGGGCGGCAATGATGCACAGATGAGATGTGCTGAGTAGATACATAAATACATAAATGCAGAGGTCAGTATCTGGGCACAGGGGGCAGCGCAATATTTTCGGATTGTTGGCCGGTGATGATGGGTGGGACACGAGGGAAAGGGAAGGTAGCGAAGGGCGGAGGTTGTTGCTTGCGGGAGTGCCGTTTGAACTGTGGCATGTGGCCCCTCTTGCCGCCTTCCGTTGGCTGCTGGTGACCGGTGAGGGACCGGCCCGGGACGGATCCTCTGTAGCTGACTGGGGAAAGTGAGCGCCTGGGTCCTGGGATATGTCTTTTTTAAGGGGAAACCTGAGAAATGCACAATTATATGCATCATGCATGCAATGCTTACGATAACAAATTCCTTTTACCAAGAAAACCATTTCGAATCAAAACTAACTCGCGGGTAACTCCCGGTGGCGCTCGAGGGAAACCTTAGCCGCCGCCTCCCCTCTCTCACCCCCTTCCCATTTACCTCACCACCACCGGAGGAAGCCGGCGGGCAAAGTGTGCACGGCGGTTGCCCTGGATAGCGTGCATGCGGAGGTCGGGGGGTAGCCATGCTGCTGAAGCGCTGTGGGTGCAGCGGGGCGGCCAGTCATGGCATTGTTTTCAGCGATTTTTGGTGGAGGCTTTTCGATCACTTATTTGTGGCTAAAGTGGATCTTCTGGCTACCGTGTCCAGTGGTGATGACGCATCTTTTTGGTCCTTAGCAGGAGGCGATTTGCAGAGTTTGTGGCAGTCTTGATCTAGAGGATGTGCCGCCTCTAAGGTATTTGTGCATGTGTCTGCTATTTTGATCCAGGTGACGCAACCCCTATGGGGTACAAAGGTCAGCGGGCATTTTCCTCCTTATTGGAGGTTTTGTGCCTCTGCTTCTGGTCGATGCGTGAGTTCAACCCTTGTCTTAGGTGCCACGCGTGATTGGCTAAATAAGCTCTAAGTGGGTGGTCTAGACTCATGGTGTCATGGGATTGATGTCGAGGGGGGGGGGGGGGGCGTCCCTCGGCGTTGTTCGACAACATGTGTTGATCAGACATGGTTCTAGTTGTGTGGCTAGATCCACATCAGGACTCTGAGGGTCTGTGATGATGGATCAACGGGAGGTGGTAGTACATGGCGGCTTTGGTTTGGTGGTGCTCTCTGAAGGCTATGTCTTAGGTTCATAGGTGAAAACTCTAGTTTTGACCTTTTCTGGTTGAACTTGGTAATGGTGGCGTTCATGCATTTTTTACCTTGGTAAAGGAAATCCTATAATGTGGTCTAAGTGGTTATATCAGGCGACGACAATGCTCATGCGTCGTTTCCTTTCTGGAGGCACTTTTGTCGTAGTACTTTTCATTTTGCCCTTGGTTTGCCATCATTGTTGGTTAATGTATATTGCAATTTTACTGCCGGTCGCTTTTATCCTTCCATAATAATTTGGCTATGTGCATTCTCGATGCCTTGTCAACCTCTTGAGTTGATGCAGAGGTCGGAGATAAACGATATCCTCTTAATATTAATACATTCTCTTTATTGATTTTTTGAGTAAATTACCCGCAAAAGGTTGTCTCGGGGTAAATTACATTTTTAAAGCGAATGTGCAAGAGGTGTCCGACTTTATATATTACAATACAGAAACTGAAGAATTCGCTCCCACGAGAGGGCTCAGACAGGGCGACCCATTATCACCTTATTCATTTCTCTTGTGCTCTGAGGGTCTTTCAAGCTTATTAGCTCATGAACAGGAAATTGGAGGACTGGAAGGGGTCCGTGTTTGTAGAAATGCTCCTCCTATCTCACATTTACTGTTTGCAGATGACTCCTTGATCCTAATGAAGGAAGACTCACATAATGCAAGTACACTCAAAAGGGTTCTTGACACATATTGTGCTAGTTCTGGGCAACTAGTTAGTAATGCTAAATCGGGTATCTTTTTTAGTCCTAATACTAATGTCAATACCAGGGAGAATGTGTGTAGAGATTTAAGTATTGAGACAGAAGCTCTATCTGACACATACTTGGGTCTCCCTACAATGGTGGGAGTCGACAGAACTGACTGTTTCCAGCACTTGATCGATAGAGTTTGCCACAGGTTGAAGGGATGGAAGGAGAAAACACTCTCGATGCAAGGTAAAGAGGTACTGGTAAAGTCGGTAGCCCAAGCAATACCTTCTTATGCAATGTCAGTTTTTTAATTGCCTAAAGGAATTTGTAAGTCTATCACTGATGAAATTGTTGGGTTCTGGTGGGGTGACAATGAAGAGAAAAAGAAAATGCATTGGTTTGCATGGTGGAGGTTGTGTATTCCGAAGAAGGAAGGGGGATTGGGTTTTAGAGACTTGCACAGTTTTAATCTTGCTATGTTAGCAAAACAGTGCTGGCGACTAATCCAAAACCCGGATTCTTTGTGTGCGCAAGTTCTGAGGGCAAAATATTACCCAGATGGCGACATATTGAATGTTGGACCAAAGAAAAGCTCTTCTTATACTTGGTAGAGTATTGTCGCAAGTATTCGGACTTTTAAGCGGGGGTTGCATTTGGCATGTTGGAAGTGGAGCTCAAATTGATATCTGGCATGATCCATGGATTCCATCAAGTGTCACAAGGAAAGTAATCACGAATAGGGGTGCAACAATGCTTTCAAAGGTTGATGAGTTAATAAACCCGTACACAGGCCAGTGGGATGAGGATCTAATTCATGATGTTTTCTCTCCTGTCGATGTTAATAGGATATTACAAATCCCCTTGAATTATCACTTGACGGAAGACTTTGTGGCTTGGAACTATACACGGTCAGACACGTTTTCCGTACGATCGGCTTATCATAAGGAGTTTGAACATCAACATGGGGCACAGTGGGTGCGAGCTGATGGGCAAGGTACAGAAAATATAAACTCGATTCGGAAGGATATGTGGAAGCTGAAAATACCAGGGAAGATAAAACATTTTGCATGGAAAGTTTTGCATGGCGCCCTCCCATGCTTTGGTGTATTAGCAAACCGACACATCCCATGCTCAGCTCAATGTCCAGTTTGTTTAGTCAGAGCAGAAGACATTCAACACTACTTATTTAAGTGTCGACGAGCGACAGATGTTTGAGAGCGCCTGGGCTTGCTACAAGTCATACGGGAAGCTGTCGCCGAGGACAGATCAAGATCTATTACGATGGAAATTTCATCAAAGCTTCAGGGCAATGATGCGGAGGTACCAACGGCGGAGCTTGCAGTTGTAGCAGCATGGTATATATGGTGGCATCACCGACAGATAGTAAAGGGAGTAAAAGTCCAAACGCCAGAAAAAGTTGCACTAGCCATCAAGGTTTTGGCGACAAATTACCTCAGGTCAACTATACCCAAAGGACCAATAAGGAAGAATGACCACATGTGGAGGAAACCAGGGCATGGGATCGTGAAGATAAATGTTGATGCTTGTGGTGCTGTGGCTCGGGACGACCGGGGTGATTTTATTGCTGCAGCAAGTTGGTTTGTTCCAAACATCAGTGGAGTTGACTCAGCTGAGCTAACTGCCATCAGAAACGGGATGTACTTGGCAACTCACATTGGATGCAACAACATAGAAATTGAATCAGATTGTTCCTTCGCGGTGGACTCGGTGAACCAAGTTGATGATTATTTAGGCCCGGAGGTAGCTATCATCACAGAGTGTAAACAGCTTATGATGGACTTTGCTTCCATATCCTTCAAACATTGCTATAGAGAGGCCAATCAGGTGGCAGATGAATTAGCAAAAAACTCTTTTACTACTAGATCCTCTAGTTCTTGGGATGATGAGATCCCTCATTTTATTTCTCATCTGCTTGTAAATGACACGTCTATTATTTGAGAAATAAAGTCTATTTGCGGTAAAAAAAATCTATAACTTGGCAACCAATTAGAGGTCTTGAAACAAACTTAAAAGATAAAATAGAGCACAAAACAAAGGGTTACACTCGCTCGAAACTGATGCGAAGATACTTAGCATGCAAACTAGCTTATGTTAGTCACACACGCATACTTACCTTCTAGAATGCTTCCTTCAATGATGTCTTGTCCTTAAGGTTGTCAAAGTTGCAATTATCTTACACTATTCTAAGACTTTACGGTCGAAACTAAACATTTTGATTTTACAATTTTGGTTAGTAAAGTCTACATTTCTACGTCTTGGTAGTTAAGATTCTATGATTTGCGATTCTACAATCGGAGTTCTTATCCTATTAAAATCATGATTCTGACTACCTTGCTTGCCTTTCATTTTCCCCTACGTTGAGAACATAGTCTCTTTGGTAAAAAATGCTCATGATCCTTGTTGTTCGAGGAAAAAAAAAGCATTATCGTAACACGCACCTCCTCACCCCTTCCTACAATTGTTGCTTTCTACGATTTCACTTCACCTCTACTAAAGACTAGTTGTCGGGCTAAGTCACGGTATTAGTCAATGTAGGCGGTGACACAGAGGCCGACTCCAATACCCTTTGGTGGCGAGATGTGATCTATAGGCGGAGACTTGAGGAAGAGGGACTAGTTGTGCGGCGATGGTATTTTGGGTCGGGCCCGCAACCTCTATTGGTGAGGCGTTGGTGGCCGCAACCCCGTATGCAGGTACATGGGAGGCAGTGGCAGCCTTCTGCATCCCATCAAGGCGGTTATCCTCTCGGGTGCACAAATGATGTCGCGGTCCTACCCTGCTAAGTAGTTGTTGTAATGGGCCGGAGGGTCCTGGACCTTTAGACCCTAGGGTAACAAAGAGTATTTTTTGCCGACCAATTTTGCCGCTAAAAACATAGGCTCAACCGAGACATGCAGATAGCTGTTGACGAGAATGAAGGGGATGGCAGGGCATCCCCAAGCTTGGAACATGAGATCTCTTCAAATAATTGTTGGGAAACGTAGTAATTTCAAAAAAAATCCTACACTCACGCAAGATCATGGTGATGCATAGCAACGAGAGGGGAGAGTGTTGTCCACGTACCCTCATAGACCGAAAGTGGAAGCGTTATGACAACGCGGTTGATGTAGTCGTACGTCTTCACGATCGACCGATCCTAGTACCGAACGTACGGCACCTCCGCGATCTGCACACGTTCAGCTCGGTGACGTCCCACGAACTCACGATCCAGTAGAGTGTCGAGGGAGAGCTTCGTCAGCACGACAGCGTGATGACGGTGATGATGAAGCTACCGGTGTAGGGCTTCGCCTAAGCACTACGACGATATGACCGAGGTGGATTACGGTGGAGGGGGGCACCGCACACGGCTGAAAACAATCAACTTGTGTGTCCTAGGGTGCCCCTGCCCCCGTATATAAAGGAGCAAGGGGGAGGCCGGCCGGCCTTGGGGCGCACCAAGGAGAGGGTGGAGTCCTCCTCCTAGTAGGAGTGGGACTCCCCCTTTCCTAGTCCTACTAGGAAGAGGGAAGGGGAAAGGAAGGAGAGGGAGAAAGGGAGGAAAGAGGGGGCGCCGCTGATACGTCTCCAACGTATCTATAATTTATGAAGTATTCATGCTATTTTATTATCCATCTTGGATGTTTTATGGGCTTTACTATGCAATTTTATATTACTTTTGGGACTAACCTATTGACCCAGAGCCTAGTGCCAGTTTCTGTTTTTCCCTTGTTTCAGTGTTTCGCAAAAAAGGAATATCAAACGGAGTCCAAACGGAATGAAACCTTCGGGAAAGTTATTTTTGGAACGGAAGCAATCCAGGGGACTTGGAGTGCACGTCAGGGAATCAACGAGGAAGGCATGAGGCAGGGGGGCGCGCCCACCCCCCGTGGGCGCGCCCTCCACCCTCGTGGGCCCCTTGTGGCTCCCCTGACGTATTTCTTCCTCCTATATATACCAATATACCCTAAAACCATCGGGGAACAGAATAGATCGGGAGTTCCGCCGCCGCAAGCCTCTGTAGCCACCAAAAACCAATCGGGACCCTGTTCCAGCACCCTGCCGGAGGGGGGAACCCCCACCGGTGGCCATCTTCATCATCCCGGCGCTCTCCATGACGAGGAGGGAGTAGTTCACCCTCGGGGCTGAGGGTATGTACCAGTAGCTATGTGTTTGATCTCTCTCTCATGTTCTTGATTTGGCACGATCTTGATGTATCGCGAGCTTTGCTATTATAGTTGGATCTTATGATGTTTCTACCCCTCTACTCTCTTGTAATGGATTGAGTTTTCCCTTTAAAGTTATCTTATCAGATTGAGACTTTAATGATTTGAGAACACTTGATGTATGTCTTGCGTGGGATAACCGTGGTGACAATGGGTTATTCTATTGATTCACTTGATGTATGTTTTGGTGATCAACTTGCGGGTTCCGCCCATGAACCTATCCATAGGGGTTGGCACACGTTTTCGTCTTGACTCTCGGGTAGAAACTTTGGGCACTCTTTGAGGTTCTATGTGTTGGTTGAATAGATGAATCTGAGATTGTGTGATGCATATCGTATAATCATACCCATGGATACTTGAGGTGACATTGGAGTATCTAGGTGACATTAGGGTTTTGGTTGATGTGTGTCTTAAGGTGTTATTTTACTACGAACTCTAGGGCTGTTTGTGACACTTATAGGAATAGCCCAATGGATTGATCGGAAAGAATAACTTTGAGGTGGTTTCGTACCCTACCATAATCTCTTCGTTTTTTCTCCGCTATTAGTGACTTTGGAGTGACTCTTTGTTGCATGTTGAGGGATAGTTATATGATCCAATTATGTTATTATTGTTGAGAGAACTTGCACTAGTGAAAGTATGAACCCTAGGCCTTGTTTCAATGCATTGCAATACCGTTTACGCTCACTTTTATCGCTTGCTACCTTGCTGTTTTTATATTTTCAGATTACAAAAACCTATATCTACCATCCATATTGCACTTGTATCACCATCTCTTCGCCGAACTAGTGCACCTATACAATTTACCATTGTATTGGGTGTGTTGGGGACACAAGAGACTCTTTGTTATTTGGTTGCAGGGTTGCTTGAGAGAGACCATCTTCATCCTACGCCTCCCACGGATTGATAAACCTTAGGTCATCCACTTGAGGGAAATTTGCTACTGTCCTACAAACCTCTGCACTTGGAGGCCCAACAACGTCTACAAGAAGAAGGTTGCGTAGTAGAAATCAGCCGCCCTCCCTCCTTGTCCAATTCGGACTCCCAAGGGGGGGCAGCCCATGGATCCCTCCTCTCTCTCACACAAGGCCTATGTTGGCCCATTAGTTCCCCCGGGGGTTCCGATAACCCCCGGCACTCCGATAAATATCGGTGACCCCCGGAACTCATCCGGTGTCCGAATATAGTCGTCCAATATATCAATATTTATGTCTCGACCATTTCGAGACTCCTCGTCATGTCCGTGATCATATCCGGGACTCAGAACTATCTTCGGTACATCAAAACACATAACTCATAATACCGATCGTCACCGAACGTTAAGCGTGGGGACCCTACGGGTTCGAGAACTATGTAGACATGACCGATACACGTCTTCGGTCAATAACCAATAGCGGAACCTGGATGCTCATATTGGCTCCTACATATTCTACGAAGATCTTTATCGGTCAAACCGCATAACAACATACGTTGTTCCCTTTCTCATCGGTATGTTACTTGCCCGAGATTCGATCGTCGGTATCTCAATACCTAGTTCAATCTCGTTACCGGCAAGTCTCTTTACTCGTACCGTAATGCATCATCCCGCAACTAACTCATTAGTCACATTGCTTGCAAGGCTTATAGTGATGTGCATTACTGAGAGGGCCCAGAGATACCCCTCTGACAATCAGAGTGACAAATCCTAATCTCGATCTATGCCAACTCAACTAGTACCATCGGAGACACCTGTAGAGCACCTTTCTAATCACCCAGTTACGTTGTGACGTTTGGTAGCACACAAAGTGTTCCTCCGGTACTCGGGAGTTGCATAATCTCATAGTCATAGGAACATGTATAGGTCATGAAGAAAGCAATAACAATATACTAAACGATCAAATGCTAAGCTAACGGAATGGGTCAATTCAATCACATCATTCTCTAATGATGTGATCACGTTAATCAAATGACAACTCATGTCTATGGCTAGGAAACTTAACCATCTTTGATTCAACGAGCTAGTCAAGTAGAGGCATACTAGTGACACTCTGTTTGTCTATATATTCACACATGTACTAAGTTTCCGGTTAATACAATTCTAGCATGAATAATAAACACTTATCATGATATAAGGAAATATAAATAACAACTTTATTATTGCCTCTAGGGCATATTTCCTTCAGTCTCCCACTTGCACTAGAGTCAATAATCTAGATTACACAGTAATGATTCTAACACCCATGGAGTCTTGGTGCTGATCATGTTTTGCTCGTGAGAGAGGCTTAGTCAACGGGTCTGCAACATTCAGGTCCGTATGTATCTTGCAAATCTCTATGTCTCCCTCCTTGACTTGATCGCGGATGGAATTGAAGCGTCTCTTGATGTGCTTGGTTCTCTTGTGAAATCTGGATTCCTTTGCCAAGGCAATTGCACCAGTATTGTCACAAAAGATTTTCATTGGACCCGATGCACTAGGTGTGACACCTAGATCGGATATGAACTCCTTCATTTGCTGCTTCCGAAGCAGCTATGTACTCCGCTTCACACGTCGATCCCACCACGACGCTTTGCTTAGAACTGCACCAACTGACAGCTCCACCGTTCAATATAAACACGTATCTGGTTTTTGAGTTAGAGTCATCCGGATCAGTGTCAAAGCTTGCATCGACGTAACCATTTACAACGAGCTCTTTGTCACCTCCATAAACGAGAAACATATCCTTAGTCCTTTTCAGGTATTTCAGGATGTTCTTGACTATTGTCCAGTGATCCACTCCTGGATTACTTTGGTACCTCCCTGCTAGACTGAGAGCAAGGCACACATCAGGTCTGGTACACAGCATTGCATACATGATAGAGCCTATGGCTGAAGCATAGGGAACACCTTTCATTTTCTCTCTATCTTCTGCAGTGGTCGGGCATTGAGTCTGACTCAACTTCACACCTTGTAACACAGGCAAGGACCCTTTCTTTGCTTGATGCATTTTGAACGTCTTCAAAACTTTGTCAAGGTATGTGCTCTGTGAAAGTCCAATTAGGCGTCTTGATCTATCTCTGTAGATCTTAATGCCCAATATATAAGCAGCTTCACCGAGTTATTTTATTGAAAAACTCTTATTCAAGTATCCTTTTATGCTATCCAGAAATTCTATATCATTTCCAATCAACAATATGTCATCCACATATAATATTAGAAATGCTACAGAGCTCCCACTCACTTTCTTGTAAATACAGGCTTCTCCAAAAGTCTGTATAAAACTATATGCTTTGATCACACTATCAAAACGTTTATTCCAACTCCGAGATGCTTGTACCAGTCCATAAATGGATCGCTGGAGCTTGCACACTTTGTTAGCATCCTTTGGATCGATAAAACCTCCAGGTTGTAACATATACAACTCTTCTTCCAGAAATCCATTCAGGAATGCAATCTTTACATCCATTTGCCAAATTTCATAATCATAAAATGCAGCAATTGCTAACATGATTCGGATGGACTTAAGCGTCGCTACGGGTGAGAAGCTCTCATTGTAGTCAACTCCTTGAACTTGTTGAAAACCTTTCGCAACAAGTCGAGCTTTGTAGACAGTAACATTACCATCAGCATCAGTCTTCTTCTTGAAGATTCATTTATTCTCGATGGCTTGCCGATCATCGGGCAAGTCAACCAAAGTCCACACTTTGTTCTCATACATGGATCCCATCTCAGATTTCATGGCCTCAAGCCATTTCGCGGAATCTGGGCTCATCATCGCTTCCTCATAGTTCGTAGGTTCGTCATGGTCGAGTAACATGACCTCCAGAACAGGATTACCGTACCACTCTGGTGCGGATCTTACTCTGGTTGACCTACGAGGTTCGGCAGTAACTTGATCTGAAGTTACATGATCATCATCATTAGCTTCCTCATCAAGTTCTACTTTCCTCCCACTCACTTCTTTTGAGAGAAACTCCTTCTCTAGAAAGGATCCATTCTTATCAACGAATGTCTTGCCTTCGGATCTATGATAGAAGGTGTACCCAACAGTCTCCTTTGGGTATCCTATGAAGACACATTTCTCCGATTTGGGTTCAAGCTTATCAGGTTGAAGCTTTTTCACATAAGCATCGCAGCCCCAAACTTTAAGAAACGACAACTTTGGTTTCTTGGCAAACCATAGTTCATAAGGTGTCGTCTCAACGGATTTAGATGGTGCCCTATTTAACATGAATGCAGTCATCTCTAAAGCATAACCCCAAAACGATAGCGGTAAATCAGTAAGAGACATCATAGATCGCACCATATCTAGTAAAGTACGATTACGACATTCGGACACACCATTACGTTGTGGTGTTTCGGGTGGCGTGAATTGCGAAACTATTCTGCATTGTTTCACTCATAACTCAAATATTCTCCTCCACCATCAGATCGTAGAAACTTTACTTTCTTGTTACGATGATTTTCCACTTCACTCTGAAATCCTTTGAACTTTTCAAATGTTTCGGACTTATGCTTCATCAAGTAGATATACCCATATATGCTCAAATCATCTGTGAAGGTGAGAAAATAACGATACCCGCCGCGAGCCTCAACATTCATCGGACCACATACATCAGTATGTATGATTTCTAACAAATCTGTTGCTCGCTCCATTATTCCGGAGAACGGAGTTTTAGTCATCTTGCCCATGAGGCATGGTTCGCAAGTACCAAGTGATTCATAATCAAATGATTCCAAAAGTCCATCAGAATGGAGTTTCTTCATGCGCTTTACACCAATATGACCCAAACGGCAGTGCCACAAATAAGTTGCACTATCATTATCAACTCTACATCTTTTGGCTTCAATATTATGAATATGTGTATCACTACTATCGAGATTCAATAAAAATAGACCACTCTTCAAGGGTGCATGACCATAAAAGATATTACTCATATAAATAGAACACCCATTATTCTCAGATTTAAATGAATAACCGTCTCGCATCAAACAAGATCTAGATATAATGTTCATGCTCAACGCTGGCACCAAATAACAATTATTCAGGTCTAAAACTAATCCCGAAGGTAAATGTAGAGGTAGCGTGCCCACCGCGATCACATCGACTTTGGAACCATTTCCCATGTTCATCGTCACCTCGTCCTTAGCCAATCTTCGCTTAATCCATAGTCCCGGTTTCGAGTTGCAAATATTAGCAACAGAACCAGTATCAAATACCCAGGTGCTACTGCGAGCATTTAAGGTACACATCAATAACATGTATATCACATATACCTTTGTTCACCTTGCCATCCTTCTTATCCGCCAAATACTTGGGGCAGTTCCGCTTCCAGTGACCAGTCCTTTTGCAGTAGAAGCATTCAGTATCAGGCTTAGGTCCAGACTTGGGCTTCTTCACTTGAGCAGCAACTTGCTTGCCGTTCTTCTTGAAGTTCCCCTTCTTCCCTTTACCCTTTTTCTTGAAACTGGTGGTCTTTTTGACCATCAACACTTGATGGTCCTTCTTGATTTCTATCTCCGCAGCCTTTAGCATTGCGAAGAGCTCGGGAATTGTCTTATCCATCCCTTGCATATTATAGTTCATCACGAAACTGTTGTAGCTTGGTGGCAGTGATTGAAGAATTCTGTCAATGACACTGTCATCAGGAAGATTAACTCCCAGTTGAATCAAGTGATTGTTATACCCAGACATTTTGAGTATATGTTCACTGACAGAACTATTCTCGTCCATCTTGCAACTGTAGAACTTATTGGAGACTTCATATCTCTCAATCCGGGCATTTGCTTGAAATATTAACTTCAACTCCTGGAACATCTCATATGCTCCATGACATTCAAAACGTCGTTGAAGTCCCGGTTCTAAGCCGTAAAGCATGGCACACTGAACTATTGAGTAGTCATCAGCTTTGCTCTGCCAGACGTTCATAACATCTGGCGTTGCTCCTGCAGCGGGTTTGGCACCTAGCGGTGCTTCCAGGACGTAATTCTTCTGTGCAGCAATGAGGATAATCCTCAAGTCACGGACCGAGTCCGTGTAGTTGCTACCATCATCTTTCAACTTAGCTTTCTCTAGGAACGCATTAAAATTCAACGGAACGACATCACGGGCCATCTATCTACAACAACATAGACATGCAAAATAATATCTGGTACTAAGTTCATGATAAATTAAAGTTCAATTAATCATATTACTAAAGAACTCCCACTTAGATAGACATCCCTCTAATCATCTAAGTGATCACGTGATCCATATCAACTAAACCATGTCCGATCATCACGTGAGATGGAGTAGTTTTCAATGGTGAACATCACTATGTTGATCATATCTACTATATGATTCACGCTCGACCTTTCGATCTCAGTGTTCCGAGGCCATATCTGCATATGCTAGGCTCGTCAAGTTTAACCCGAGTATTCTGCGTGTGCAAAACCGGCTTGCACCCGTTATATGTGAACGTAGAGGTTATCACACCGGATCATCACGTGGTGTCTCGGCACGACGAACTTTCGCAACGGTGCATACTAAGGGAGAACACTTGTACCTTGAAATTTAGTGAGAGATCATCTTATAATGCTACCGTTGGACTAAGCAAAATAAGATGTATAAAGGATAAACATCACATGCAATCAATATAAGTGATATGATATGGCCATCATCATCTTGTGCCTTTGATCTTCATATCCAAAGCACCGTCATGATCACCATCGTCACCGGCGCGACACCTTGATCTCCATCGTAGCATCATTGTCGTCTCGCCAACTATTGCTTCTACGACTATCGCTACCGCTTAGTGATAAAGTAAGCAATTACATGGCGATTGCATTTCATACAATAAAGCGACAACCATATGGCTCATGCCAGTTGCCGATAACTCCGTTACAAAACATGATCATCTCATACAATAAAATTTAGCATCATGTCTTGACCATATCACATTACAACATGCCCTGCAAAAACAAGTTAGACGTCCTCTACTTTGTTGTTGCAATTTTTACGTGGCTGCTACGGGCTGAGCAATAACCGTTCTTACCTACGCATCAAAACCACAACGATTTTTCATCAACTATGTGTTGTTTTAACCTTCAACAAGGACTGGGCGTAGCCACACTCGATTCAACTAAAGTTGGAGAAACTAACACCCACCAGCCACCTGTGTGCGAAGCACGTCGGTAGAACCAGCCACGCGTAAGCGTACGCTTAATGTCGGTCCGGGCCGCTTCATCCAACAATACCGCCGAATCAAAGTATGACATGCTGGTAAGCAGTATGACTATTATCGCCCAGAACTCACTTGTGTTCTACTCGAGCATATAACATCTATGCATAAACCGGCTCGGATGCCACTGTTGGGAAACGTAGTAATTTCAAAAAAAAATCCTACGCACACGCAAGATCATGGTGATGCATAGCAACGATAGGGGAGAGTGTTGTCCATGTACCCTCGTAGACCGAAAGCGGAAGCGTTATGGCAACGCGGTTGATGTAGTCGTACGTCTTCACGATCGACCGATCCTAGTACCGAACGTACGTCACCTCCGCGATCTGCACACGTTCAGCTCGGTGACGTCCCACGAACTCACGATCCAGTAGAGTGTCGAGGGAGAGCTTCGTCAGCACGACGGCGTGATGACGGTGATGATGAAGCTACCGGCGCAGGGCTTCGCCTAAGCACTACGACGATATGACCAAGGTGGATTATGGTGGAGGGGGGCACTGCACACGGCTGGAAACAATCAACTTGTGTGTCCAAGGGTGCCCCCTGCCCCCGTATATAAAGGAGCAAGGGGTAGGCCGGCCGGCCTTGGGGGTGCCAAGGAGAGGGGGGGAGTCCTCCTCCTAGTAGGAGTAGGACTCCCCCTTTCCTAGTCCTACTAGGAAGAGGGAAGGGGAAAGGAAGGAGAGGGAGAGAGTGAGGAAAGAGGGGGCGCCGCCCCCCCTCCTTGTCCAATTCGGAATCCCAAGGGAGGGGGGCGCGGCCAGCCCATGGCTCCCTGATCTCTCTCTCACAAGGCCCATGTTGGCCCATCAGTTCCCCCGGAGGTTCCGATAACCCCCCGGCACTCCGATAAATATCCGGTGACCCCCGGAACTCATCCGGTGTCCGAATATAGTCGTCCAATATATCAATCTTTATGTCTCGACCATTTTGAGACTCCTCGTCATGTCCGTGATCATATCTGGGACTCCGAACTATCTTCGAGACATCAAAACACATAAACTCATAATACCGATCGTCACCGAACGTTAACCGTGCGGACCCTACGGGTTCGAGAACTATGTAGACATGACCGAGACATGTCTCCGGTCAATAACCAATAGCGGAACCTGGATGCTCATATTGGCTCCTACATATTCTACGAAGATCTTTATCGGTCAAACCGCATAACAACATACGTTGTTCCCTTTGTCATCGGTATGTTACTTGCCCGAGATTCGATCGTCGGTATCTCAATACCTAGTTCAATCTCGTTACCGGCAAGTCTCTTTACTCGTTCCATAATGCATCATCCCGCAACTAACTCATTAGTCACATTGCTTGCAAGGGTTATAGTGATGTGCATTATCGAGAGGGCCCAGAGATACCTCTCCGACAATCGGAGTGACAAATCCTAATCTCGATCTATGCCAACTCAACAAGTACCATCGGAGACACCTGTAGAGCACCTTTATAATCACCAGTTATGTTGTGACGTTTGGTAGCACACAAAGTGTTCCTCTGGTATTCGGGAGTTGCATAATCTCATAGTCATAGGAACATGTATAAGTCATGAAGAAAGCAATAGCAATATACTAAACGATCAAATGCTAAGCTAACGGAATGGGTCAAGTCAATCACATCATTCTCTAATGATGTGATCCCGTTAATCAAATGACAACTCATGTCTATGGCTAGGAAACTTAACCATCTTTGATTCAATGAGCTAGTCATGTAGAGGCATACTAGTGACACTCTGTTTGTCTATATATTCACACATGTACTAAGTTTCCGGTTAATACAATTCTAGCATGAATAATAAACATTTATCATGATATAAGGAAATATAAATAACAACTTTATTATTGCCTCTAGGGCATATTTCCTTCAATAATTTGGGGATGCCTTGGGCACCCCAAGCTTGACCTCTTCCGTCTCTCCAACTGTCTCTCATACCACCCCCCAATGTAAGCCATGGATATTAAGTATAAATACATAACAAAACTATAACGACAATCTGTCAAAATTAGAACAGCCTTTGATAATCTAATTAATATGCATACTTCTATAATTATGGAAGTTATTAAAAAATTAAGATGTAACAAATAATTTCTAGGAAAGTATTGTGTTAAAATTTCAGAAATTCGCCATGTTCCAGTAAAAGATGATAATTTAAATACTGCAAACAAAGTCTTTGTTCCTGCACCCTAATGGCAAACATTGACACTTTATTTTATGGTGCAGTGGTTTGTGCAAGGGGATATTTTTTTAAAGCTTCTGTGATTCAAAATTCATAAAGTTTTCATGGACGTGAACAAAGTTCGAGCCTAGCCCCCAATTTCACGATGCTCATCTTTCTCACTTGCACTTTTTTGAAAAAGTTTTAGGTTGCCCAGTTTGTTTTGTTTGTTTTTGAAAAGTTTATCATCACAGAAAAGAACAAAAATGACTCTCTAAAACTTCTGGATTGTTTCTCGGGCAGTGCTTGGTTTAAACTCATTAAGCTAGGCATAAAGGTGCAATTACATCTTTTTTTCGTGTGTTGTGTTCCCTATCCATAACCAAAGAGAGGAAAAATTAAGAACATGAAATAAAATCTACTTAATTATAGAAGCAAACAAGCGCACACGAGAATATCCAAAAGGATTTTTGCAATTCTGGATTAATAGTACTTAGAATGGCTTTTTCACCATATGTTATGCTCCCGACAAAGGCGCCAGAAAAAAGCTTGATAATCCACAACTATGGGAAATTGCCGTAGCACTTTCCAACGATGGAGGTAGTAAGTATGGAGTGTCGAACCCACAAGGAGCTAAAGGTAGGATTAGTATTCTCTCAGGTCCTATCTACTACTGATACAATCCCACATACACTGAACGTTTCCTTTATCTAGAAATAGGAAATGAGTATAAGAGGATAGGTTTGTTAGAAACTAAAGAACGTAAAAATTAAGGTTAGGTGATGTCTAAGTAAAAGTATATAATACAAATAGAGAGTGTGCAAAAGCGATGGTTGATGACCCACAAATATAGGGGATCAACCATAGTCCTTTCAATAAGTAAGAGTGTCAAACCCAACGAGGAGTAGAAGGAAATGATAAGCGATTTTTAGCAAGGTATTCTCTGCAAGTACTGAAAGTAGCGGTAACATATAGTTTTGTAGCAAGACAATTCATAACAAGTAACAAGTAGCAATAGTAACAAAGTGCAGCAAGGTGACCCAATCCTTTCTATAGCAAAGGACAAGCCGGAAAGCTCTCCTATATAAAGCAAAGTGTTGTCGAGGACACATGGAAATTGTCGTCTAGTCACGTTCATCATGTTTAGTTGATTCACGTTTGTTACTTTGATAATTTAATATGTTGGTGGAACGGTGCTAGGATGTTGTTCTTACTTGAACAAGCAACCCTCTTATGATTACTGATACGTCTCCATCGTATCTACTTTTCCAAACACTTTTGCCCTTGTTTTGGACTCTAACTTGCATGATTTGAATGGAACTAACCGGGACTGACGCTGTTTTCAGCAGAATTGCCATGGTGTTATTTTTTGTGCAGAAATAAAAGTTCTCGGAATGACCTGAAACTTCACGGAAAATATTTTTGGAATTAATAAAAAATACTAGCGAAAGAATCAAGGCCAGGGGGCCCACACCCTGTCCACAAGGGTGGGGGGCACGCCCCCCTGCCTCGTGGGCCCCCTGGTGCTCCACCGACCTCATCTCCAACTCTATATATTCACGTTCGGGGAGAAAAAAAATCAGAGAGAAGGATTCATCGCGTTTTACGATACGGAGCCGCCGCCAAGCCCTAATCTCTCTCAGGAGGGCTGATCTGGAGTTCGTTCGGGGCTCCGGAGAGGGGAATCCGTCGCCATCGTCATCATCAACCTTCCTCCATCACCAATTTCATGATGCTCACCGCCGTGCGTGAGTAATTCCATCGGAGGCTTGCTGGACGGTGATGGGTTGGATGAGATTTATCATGTAATCAAGTTAGTTTTGTTAGGGTTTGATCCCTAGTATCCACTATGTTCTGAGATTGATGTTGCTATGACTTTGCTATGCTTACTGCTTATCCCTAGGGCCCGAGTGCCTTGATTTCAGATCTGAACCTATTATGTTTTCATGAATATATGTAAGTTCTTGATCCTATCTTGCAAGTCAATAGTCACCTACTATGTGTAATGATCCGGCAACCCCGAAGTGACAATAATCGGGACCACTCCCGGTGATGACCGTAGTTTGAGGAGTTCATGTATTCACTAAGTGTTAATGCTTTGGTCCGGTACTCTATTAAAAGGAGGCCTTAATATCCCTTAGTTTCCAATAGGACCCCGCTGCCACGGGAGGGTAGGACAAAAGATGTCATGCAAGTTCTTTTCCATAGGCACGTATGACTATATTCGGAATACATGCCTACATTACATTGATGAATTGGAGCTAGTTTTGTGTCACCCTATGTTATAACTATTGCATGAGGAATCGCATCCGACATAATTCTCCATCAACGATCCAATGCCTACGAGCTTTTCACATATTTCTCTCTGCTACTATTACTTTTGCCACCGTTACCGTTACTTCCATACTACTTTGCTACTAAATACTTTGCTGTAGATATTAAGTTATCCAGGTGTGGTTGAATAGACAAGTCAACTGCTAATACTTGAGAATATTCTTTGGCTCCCCTTGTGTCGAATCAATAAATTTGGGTTGAATACTCTACCCTCGAAAACTGTTGCGATCCCCTATACTTGTGGGTTATCAAGACTATTTTCTGGCGCCGTTGCCGGGGAGCATAGCTATATTCTTTGAGTCACTTGGGATATATATCTGTTGGTCCCTATGAGTTACTTGAAAGATGAAAGAACTAAGATTTTTCCCTCAACTACGAGGGGAGGTAAGGAACTGCCATCTAGCTCTGCACTTGATTCACCTTCTGTTTTGAGTAAGCTTGCGACACCTAAACCTGCTTCTACTCTTAATTATGATATGTCGCATGTTATTGATGATGCCACTTCTGCTATGCATGATGCTTATGATGAAACTACTTCTATGCTTGATACTACTGTGCCACTAGGTGATTTTTTGATGAACAACTTGCTAGGGCTAGAGAGAATGGAATTATTGAAACTGATAATATTGATGAAAGTGATGATGAAGATTCTCCCCCTAGATATGAATTGCCTATTGTGCCTGAGGGTTATGTTATGGATGAAGAAACTGCTAGAGACTTTCTTGCTTGTAATGATAGAAATGATCTTAAGAAATTTTTAGCTAAGCTTAAAGAAAAATCTCTGAATGCTAGAATGAAATATGACCCTGCTTTTGCTACTTCACCTATCTATATTTCTGATTAGGATTATGATTTCTCTGTCGATCCTGAGATAATTACTTTGGTTGAATCTGATCCTTTTTATGGCTATGAATCTGAAACTGTTGTGGCACATCTTACTAAATTGAAAGATATAGCCACCCTATTCACTCATGAGGAAAAAATTCGTTACTACTATATCCTTAAGTTATTTCCGTTCTCATTAAAGGGTGATGCTAAAACATGGTTTAATTCGTTTGATCCTGGTTGTGTGCGTAGTCCCCAGGATATGATTTATTACTTCTCTACTAAATATTTCCCCGCTCATAAGAAACAAGCTGCTTTAAGGGAAATATATAATTTTGTGCAAATTGAAGAAGAGAGTCTCCCACAAGCTTCTCCAATTACTTAATGCTTTGCCTGATCATCCTCTCAAGAAAAATGAAATACTTGATATCTTTTATAATGGACTAACCGATGCTTCCAAAGACCACCTGGGTAGTTGTGCTGGCTGTGTTTTCAGGGAAAGAACTGTTGATCAAGCTGAATTGCTACTGAATAATATGTTGACTAATGAAAATAATTGGACACTTCCTGAACCAACTCCTAAGACAACTCCGAAGAAACGGGGTATTCTATTTCTCAATCCTGAAGATATGCAAGAGGCAAAGAAATATATGAAAGAAAAAGGTATTAAAGCTGATGATGTTAAGAATTTACCTCCTATTGAAGAAATACATGGTCTTAATTTGTCGCGTGTTGAAGAAATACATGGTCTTGATAACCCGACACATCTAGTAAAGGTAAATTCCCTCTATAGATTTGATGAAGGTGATATTCCTCGTTATAAGTCTACTAGCCAATGCTTAGATGAGTTTGATAATTTTATTGTTAAACAAGAAAACTTCAATGCTTATGTTGGTAGACAATTGAAACGTAATGCTTATATGATTGAACACTTGAGCGATTATATGTCTAGAGTTAAAGCTGAACTTAAACTCATTAGTAAACATGCTTCTACGGTTACCACTCAAGTAGAACAAGTGCTTAAAGCTCAAAATGATTTACTCAATGAATTAAATAATAAGAAGAATGATAATGATGTTAGAGTTATGACTAGAGGGGGTAAAATGACTCAGGAACCTTTATATCCTGAGGGCCACCCTAAGAGAATTGAGCAAGATTCTCAGAGAACTAATGTTGATGCACCTAGTCCTTCTAAAAAGAAGAAAAAGAAAAATGATAGGACTTTGCATACTTCTAGTGAACCTGTTGTTGACACACCTGAGAATCCCAATGATATTTCTATTTCTGATGCTGAAACACAATCAGGTGATGAACATGAACCTAGTGATAATGTTAATGATGAGGTTCCTGTTGATGCTCAACCTAGTAATGACAATGATGTAGAGATTGAACCTGATGTTGATCTTGATAACTCACAATCAAAGAATCAACATTATGATAAGAGAGACTTTGTTGCTAGGAAGCACGGTAAAGAAAGAGAACCATGGGTTCAGAAACCCATGCCTTTTCCTCCCAAACCATCCAAGAAAAAGGTTGATGAGGATTTTGAGCGCTTTGCTGAAATGATTAGACCTATCTTTTTGCGTATGCGTTTGACTGATATGCTTAAAATGAATCCTTATGCTAAGTACATAAAAGAAATTGTTACAAATAAAAGAAAGACACCGGAAGCTAAAATTTCCACCACGCTTGCTAATTATACTTTTAAGGGTGGAATACCAAAGAAACTTGGAGATCTAGGAGTACCAACTATACCATGCTCCATTAAAAGAAACTATGTTAAAACTGCTTTATGTGATCTTGGAGCCGGTGTTAGTGTTATGCCTCTCTCTTTATATCGTAGACTTGATTTGAATAAGTTGACACCTACTGAAATATCTTTGCAAATTGTCGGATGTGCGGTTCCGGCAAACCCTTATGGTTCAAACACTGGGGTGCGCGCGAAGTCTTTCCATCCTATCGATCTACGCCCTAGCTCGCTAAGATCTCGCGGACAAACTCGACCAACTCGCAACACAGAAAGACACGAGATTTATACTGGTTTGGGCCACCGTTGTGGTGTAATACCCTACTCCAGTGTGGTGGTGGTGGATTGCCTCTTGGGCTGATGATGAACAGTACAAGGGAAGAACAGCCTCCTGAGGTTGAGGTGTTCTTGTGGCTAGGCTCTCGATCGGGTTGGATCAAGCTAAGGTGAGATCAGATCTCCTCCCCTACTATGGTGGCTAGCTCTACTTATATAGGCCCTGGTCCTCTTCCGAAATATCGAGCGGGAAGGGAGCCAACAACGGCGGGTAAATTTGAAGGGGGACAGCCAGTACAAGCTATCCTGACAGAAGCGGTCTTCGCCTGCGAAAAGCTCTGGTGGTGACGCCGTCTTGGGCTCCACGATGACCTCCGTCTTACCGTCCTCCTGGTCTTGGTCTTGTTGCACCAATATAGAAACCTTTGCCTGATGCCTCAGTACTCTTCGCCTGCGCTGGCCTCCTTAGCACCAAAGAGGAAATAAGGACGCTTCGCGCGCTGGCGCCCGCCTGGTGCCCGCCTGGTGCCGTTCGTCATGGCTCACGTCACGAGAGCCTCGTGTGGTTTGCCCCGCCTTGATATCTCCACTCCTCGTGAGCCTGCCTCGCTCGGCCACTCCAGAGGAGGTCTTGCGTCGTCCGCCTCGCGAGGCTTGGACCCTCGCGAGGGTCATGGATGCCTTGTTGATGAAGATGGGCCGTACGGCCTGCTGGCTTAGCCACGCTGTGGGCCGTAGGCAGGCAACTCTGGGGACCCCCGTTCCCAGAACACCGACAGTAGCCCCCGGGCCCAAGGTGCACCCGGGCTTGGCTTCGCGGCGAAGCCAAGGGTCAAGTTCGGAGCACCGCAGGCCCCAAAAGCATGCGGCCTTGGTTGACGCGTGGCGGTTGATTGGACGTGGGCGTCTCCGCTTCCCCACGCTGCCTCGGCAACAACTTGATCTGACAAAAGCCTGACGCGGGCAGTTCTTGCTTTCATTGCTTCTTCCTTGCCTCGCTCCATATCCCCTTTCTTGCTCCTCGCCACCGCTACCACCAGATCCGCTCCAATCTCATCCTGCACCCGCAATCCATGGTGCCGCGAGTCAAGACTTCGTCAGCACCGGCTTGGTATGAGCCAGCCCTTGAGGCTCCCACCGTCACGGAGAAAAGCCTTGCCTCCGTGCGCCTGCTGACGGTGGGCGAGAGCAATGAGTGGGGGGCGACCGAGCTCCGACTTGCCTCCGACGTGCCGAAGCTCGAGGGAAGCACCTTCTTCCCCTTCTTCTCGAGCGGTGTCGCCGTCAGGTTTGTTCCCCCCTTTTCTGATTTCTTTTATGAAGTCCTCGACCACTACAGTCTGCAGGCGTTGCATCTCCATCCCAACTCTGTCCTCCTCCTGTCCATCTTCGCCTACTACTGTGAGGCGTACCTGGGCATGATGCCGTCCGTGGCGTTGCTTCACCATTTCTTCTTCCTTCGTGTCAGTGAGGGTCACATCTACGGATGCACTTCGTCGCATGCGGCAAGGCCAACTCGATCTCGAGCACCGGGAAGAGGGCCGACAACATCCGATCCAAATGGGTCATGATGGATGTCCAGCGTGCCGATCCGCACCTGGCGTTGCCGATGGAGGCGCCCCGACAGGGCAAGGGGTGCCCAAGGCGGAGCTTGTCCATGAGCGGGCATCGTCAGTGTTGAGGCAGATGATGACCGACCTGAAGCTGGGCAACGCGAGGGCGGCCAAGATAACGGGGGCGATGCTCCTGAGGGAGTTCTTGATGCTGCGGGTTGCCCCACTCCAGGCGCGCGTGCCCCCTCTAGGAGCTTGAGGAAGAGGAGAACAAGACCCGCCTGAGGCCAGAGGACCTGCCTGGCGATGAATTGGACGCCGTCCTGCGCCTCATAGTCGGGGACAACCAGGAGTACCCGCCTAGCGCCTTCGTTCCCCTGTTCAACGCAGGGACCGGGAGGAATTCGTCGCCTCCAGGCCGACTTTTGATGCGCGCGGGCTGGTGCCGCCGGCGCTTCCGGAAGCTTCTACGGCGCAGAATCTGGTGGAGGTGTCTTCTGGCGAGTCCCGCGGAGAGGGGGAAGAGGAGGTGGACTCGGAAAAGACCCTGGAAGAGGTGGGGGAGACTTCCCCTCTGAGCAAGGCCAAGATTCTCCGCGCCCTTCCTGATGATGCCGAAGCCGACGCCTACCAAGGGGAGAGGGAGCAACCCCTCATCCCGACGAAGGGTAGGTCGTCGCTGGTGGCCCACGGTGCCACCTCCACCCCGACACCTCCTGGGGCTGGATCCGGCTCTGCTTCTGCACTGCCTGCTGCTGCCGGGACCCGAACGCCTGCCCCTCGGGTCCCGATGCTGTCAGGCTTCAAGCTTCCCAAGCGGAAGGTGGAGTACTTCGCGGTGGACCGGTAGGTGTCTCGAGCTTCGCTTTATCCCTGCTGGTACTTGTTATTTCCTGACGCTCGCCCTTGGTTGATCAGGCCGACATCTTCGGCGAAGAAGAGGAAGGAGGATATGGCGGCCGTGCCTCCCTCCGCAGAGAAAGGAGGCAACAACACCCACATCTCCCGAGCCTGGTCGTCCTCGCGGGGCCAAGAGGAACATCGCCGCGTGGAATCAGCCCCCATGGCCCCGCTGGCTCCGGAGGTGCCGGCGCCTGGCGCGGCTGACGGGGTCCCAGCTGCTCCAGGGTCCGCGGTCTCCCAAGCCCTGGTAACGATGTTTCTTCCTCCCACTGCTGCACCTCCATTCCCTGGTTCTTCTGCTTCTGCTACTGTCTTGGAGCGCGCCCTTTAGGAGATGACCCAGCTGCAGGCGGATCTCCTGAGCGCAGACCCGTGCCTGGTGGCCGGGCGTCTGGAGTTGGCCTCTGGCTGGCTTCACTCCGACCTGGCGGTTCGCGCGGCGCTGGGCCAGGCTGCTGCGGCTTCCGAGAAGGAGAAGCAAGGAGCCGCCAGTGCTGCAGCCGATCGTGAGGCGGCGCTGAAAGATGCCAAGGCCGCCCGTGACCGCTGCCAAGTGCTGGAGGGCGTGTTGCAGAGCCTGCGCGACAAGCACGCCAAAGAGGTACGCTGCCGCCAAGCGAAGGTGGTGGAGATGAAGGCCCGGGAGGAAGCCGTCAAGAACCGTGATGCCAAGCTGGCGGAGCTGGGGAAGAAGCAGGCCGCTGAGCGCAACCGGTTGGAAGAGTTGGAGCGGAAGATGGGGACGAGGGAGGCCGATCTTGATGCCAAGGCGCGAGTCCTGGCCGAAGACCGCGTGGCCTTCGCCGATCTCGAGAAGAGATCTCGCAAGGCGCTGAAGACGCTTTACGAGCACGGCCTGGAGAAGCCTCTGGACACCGACGAGGACGGCCCCACCCAGCAGCTTCCTCTCGTGGTGAAGGCGCTTGAGGAGGTCGTTGATGGTCTCGGTCCCATGGCACAGGCAGAAGCTCGCGTCCTGTCCTCAGCCGCACTGACTCGCGTCTTCAGCCATCTGCACCTCCGCGACCCCAACGCTCGCCTTGACGAGCTGCTGGAACCTGTGGCTGAAGATCAATGCGAGGCGGCCGCCGCGGCCGTGCAAGGTCAGGTGGGGGCCTTGCGGAGGAAGTTCCGCGGCTTTGTCTCCGCTCCTCTGTCCGGCGATGTCGTCGACCATGCAGCTGGTGGTGAAGGTGAAGACGAAATTGCCCACCGGGAAGCACCTTCCGCAGGCGACGTCTAGAGGTGAACCGCGCCCATTCTTCCCGTTCCGTTCCTGCGACATGTATCAGGCCTCGTGGAGGCGTTTAGACTTTTCATTTGGTATTGTGAGGACAATATGCTTGTAATATTTGCTTCGAGATTTTGCGTTTTCCTTCCTATTTGCTTTGTTCTGCGTCGGCAGAGCCCGGCCCCGCGCATACCTCAACCGCCATTGGGCCGACCGGAGACTAGGACGGTCCAAGGAGTGAGGGGCTACGTGACCAGTTAGGCTCCTGAGTCGCGATGCTCAGGAGTCCCCCTTGATGCGCAAACAGCATATAGGGAGATTTCACGAGGATAGATTAATGTTCTACGTCGGCAGAGCCCGGCCCCGCGCATACCTAAACCGCCATTGGGCCGACCGGAGACCAGGACGGACCAAGGAGTGAGGGGCTACGTGACCAGTTAGGCTCCTGAGTCGCGATGCTCAGGAGTCCCCCTTAACGTGCAAACAATTTCCATACCTGCCCTCGCCGAGGCCTCGGGAGGGGCGCGCGACGCCCAGGTTCGGGGACCTGGTTGGGTGGCGTGCGCTTGGGCGTGACCCGAGCGCAGCCCCCGTGCCCAGCCCCCTCGCGCGGCACTCCCGAGGGGAGGCGTTGTGGTGAGGCTGGGCGCTGAGCTCTGGGCTCCCTGAGGTTGGTACGACCGTGGGGCCGCCCTCAGTTGTTTATCACCAGCGCGGAGCATAGTGCTTCCGCTTGTGCACGGGCATAGCCGCTCCTCGGCAGTGTCGACAGCCAGCGCGGAGCATGGTGCTTCCACTTGGGCGTGGGATGGGGGCCCCCCTCCGGGAGGAGCCACCGGGGCGTGTACAGCCCCGCCCTGACACGTGGCTTGCACGGCAGGGCTGTGAGGTGTATCTGGGCACTCGTGAGCCAGCGCGGGACTCACGAGGCCCTATCTCAAGGCGGGTTGCGCCTGGTCTTGAGTCTTGGTGACAGTATGTCCCTGCAAGGCGGTTAGATGCAAGCACTCTACGTCCTCAGGTCCCGGCCTCGAGCGAGCTCAACTGCCACTGGTATGCCAGGTCGTGATGCCGTGGTCAAGGCCAGGGGGTGAGGGCTGGAGAGCCAGTAAGAGCTCCTGAGTCGCGATGCTCAGGAGCCCCCCTTTTAACGTGCAAGCGAATTGCATAGGATGAACAGACCCATGGCGGGCGGCAATCGAGAGGGCGATAGCCGTTGGCACGTTAAGCATGGAGAGCAGATCAACTTGGATAAATGTAGGAAGATACATGCCACCGGGTCCGTCCCGAGCGGCTTGGGGATGATGCAGCCCGAGGGGCGCCCCGGCAAGGTAAGCTAAAGACATAAGGAAAAGGGATACATGCCGCAGGGATGGACCCATGTGGCCTGGGAATAATGCAGCTCGAGGGGCGCTCCCAGCTTAAACGAGCTTGGAAGATGTCACCTGGTTCTGTAGACGAAGTAGAGTTGGTGCAGCTGAAGGCGTGCGTTGAAGAAATGACTCCTCATGAGCCACCGGGACCCTGAGCCTCGGGAGGCTCTGGGGCTCGGGAGGTTCCCTGAAGACCGTCTCCATCTCCTCCAGGACGGCGTGGTACCTGGCCTCCTGAGCCGCCAGGACACGCCGCAAGTCGCGTTGATAGGCTGACGCCATGCTCGGCAAGCCGAAGGGCATGCGAACGTAGCTGTGTGGTGGGCCCTCGCAGCGGCCCACACACGAGGGCCAGAAGCGCTCCTGAGATGCGGCCCTGTTGAGCCCTAGGACGTCGATGTAGACACGCAGCCCAGCATCCTCGCCAGGATGCGGAGCTGTGCCTCGCGAGCGGCTGTCGCCGCGCATGGCTCTTGCTTCTTGTAGTTCCTGAGTGGTCTTTGTGATGAACTCCTGAGTGGTGGGTACTCCTTGCCCTATGCTCTCCTAAGGAACATGTGCCGCGAAGCACACTTCCAAGTGGTGCCCAAGCGCCTCCCTCGTGAGGTTGGCAAGGTCAGAGGCCCTCCAGAAGAGAGCCCCCGAGCCTTGCCCGAGGAGGGCGCTGGGCGCGCCTTCCTATGCAATGGAGGGAGGCGCCCCTGGAGCGGGCGCTGATCCTGACAAGGCTCCTGCCTCGACGCCATCCTCCTGAGGTCCTGCACGGCGCGGCTGCTTCATCTTGGGGGTGGCCTCGGGAGGGCCTTCATTTCTGCTGTCGGGGTCGTCGATTGCTGCGGCTTGGAAGGCGCGCTCAAGGGAGCACACCGCATCCCTCTCTTCACACGCGACCGTGATGATTCCTCTGCTTCCTGGCATCTTGAGAACATTGTAGCCGTGATGAGTGACTGCCATGAACTTGGCCAGGGCTGGATACCCGAGGATGGCATTGTACGGCAGGCGGATGTGCGCGACATCAAAGTCGATGAGCTCGGTGCGGTAGTTCTTGCGCTCCCCGAAGGTGACAGGCAGGCGGACCTGCCCTATCAGTGTGGTGGAACCGTCGGTCACTCCTGACAAAGGCATGGTGGGCTGGAGCTGTTCATATGGCACTTGGAGGTTGTCGAACGTGTCGACGGACAGGACGTTAAGCCCTGCGCCGCCGTCGATGAGGGTCTTGGTGACCTGCACATTGCTGATGACTGGGGAACACAACATAGGGAGGGCGCTAGCGGTGGCTGCGCACTTGAGCTGATCCACCGAGTTGAAAGTGATGGCACACTGGGACCACCTGAGCGGGCGCGTGGCCTCGAGCTTGGGGAGCACCGCGTTCACCTCGCGAGCGAACTGTTTGAAGATGCGCTGAGAGGCTGGGGCCTGGGCGCCGCCCAAAATGCATGCGATCGCACGCGGCTCCTAGAAGCCCCCAGCCCCCTCGTCCTGGTGGTGGTCGTCATTCCTTGTTGGTGGCGGCAGCGGGGGAAGGCCGGTGTTGCTCTGGGGGCGATCCTCACGAGGCGGGTCCCTCCAGGCGCCCTCGCGAGGCTGGTCCTGCCAGCGGTCCTCACGAGGCCGCTCGCGCCACTCCTGGCGCGGGCCACGATCGTCCCAGCGTCCGCCTCCACATCCTCCTCCATGGCCGTAGCCCCGGTCGTTGCGCTTGGGGCGTCGACCGTAGCATCCTTCCCGTATGGCTCTGAGCTCTTGATAGTCGCTGGTGTTGTAGGTGTTCAGGTTGTGGAAGGCGCAGAACGGTTGGCCGTTCTTGGATGACTCGGGATGATCTCTGCCCCGCTTGGTGTCGGGCTCCGCTGCGACCACAGCTGCCTCCTTGCGCTTCACGTCCTTGGCCTTGGCCTTCTTCTCCTCCGCTCCTGCAGCTGGCAGCTCGAGGAGAGAGAGGCGTCCCTCCTCAGCTCTTGCGCACTTGGTCGCCAGGTTGAACAGCTCCTGAGAGGTGCAAAGCTCCTCGTGGATGGCGAGCTCTTCCATCAATTTGACATCACGGACGCGTCGGAAAACGCAGAGATGATGGCCTCGTCTGTGACCTTGGGGATCTTGAGGCGGGTGTTGTTGAAGCGCTGGATATACTTCTGGAGGGTCTCTCCTGGTTGCTGCTTGATGCGGCGTAGATCACCCGTGGCCAGTGGGCGGTCGCGAGTGCCCCGGAAGTTGGCAACGAAGCGGTCGCGCATCTCGTCCCAGAAGGAGATCGAGCCGTGCTGCAGGTTCAGGAGCCAGGAGCGGGCTCCATCCTTGAGAGCCATGGGAAACCAGTTGGCCATGACTTTTTCATCCCCATTGGCCGCTTCGATGCTCAGCTCATAGAGCTGCAGGAACTCTACAGGGTCGGCGGTGCCGTCGTAGAAAGGAGGCAGGTACGGCTTGAACTTGCCTGGCCAAGCGACGCTACGCAGCTCGGGGATGAAGGCGCAGCAGCCAGCCGTGGTTGCCGGGGCCCGCTTCGGAGGTGGAGCTTGGTCTTGACGAGGTCCGCGCTGCGCCGCTGCGGGCGGTGCGCGGTCTTGGCGAGGTGGCGCGGGGAGCGCAGGTGCAGCTTCTCGCGGCCGCGGGATTTCTTGGCAGCTTCTCTCTTCACGCGCGGGCGCCGGGCGCGGCGGATCACGCCGCGGAGCCACGTGCCTTGGTGCCAAGGCGCCGTCTTAGGGCTAAGGTGGTGGAGGCACGCCATGAGCCCCGTCGCCCGCAGCTGGTTGAGGGGGAGGCAGAGAGTGGGACGGCGCCGAAGAGCCCCCTGCGGTGCGGACGAGCTCGGCGACGCGGTCGAGCCAGTCCTCGTAGAGGTCGTCGACGGGGCGGTAGCGCAGGAGCTCGTTCGCTGCGAGGAGTGTGGCCCATGCCTCCATGGGAGCACGGTGCGCGTGGGACGAAGAACTGGCAGGGGTCAGTGATGGAGTAGCGGTGCGGCTGTCCTGCCACACCGAAGGATGGAGCGAGGATGCCTGCTGCTCGTTCCCTGCCGAGCCGGTGGCAACGTTGGCGGCGGGAGACGGAGAACGACGAGGTGGCCCGCCAACGGGAGCCGTCTGAGCGACGCGGGTGGTGAGGGCAGCCCGACGCTCAGCTCGAGCACGGCGAGCGTCCGCCATGGAGACGATGGAGCGACGGAGCGACGAACTGATGGAAGGGAAGCTACGCCGCACCCCTACCTGGCGCGCCAAATGTCGGATGTGTGGTTCCGGCAAACTCTTAAGGTTCGAACACTGGGGTGCGCGCGAAGTCTTTCCCTCCTATCGATCTATGCCCTAGCTCGCTAAGATCTCGCGGACGAACTCGACAAACTCGCAACACAAAAAGACACGAGATTTATACTGGTTCGGGCCACCGTTGTGGTGTAATACCCTACTCCAGTGTGGTTGTGGTGGATTGCCTCTTGGGCTGATGATGAACAGTACAAGGGAAGAACAGCCTCCTGAGGTTGAGGTGTTCTTGTGGCTAGGCTCTCGATCGGGTTGGATCAAGCTAAGGTGAGATCAGATCTCCTCCCCTACTATGGTGGCTAGCTCTACTTATATAGGCCCTGGTCCTCTTCCGAAATATCGAGCGGGAAGGGAGCCAACAACGGCGGGTAAATTTGAAGGGGGACAACTAGTACAAGCTATCCTGACAAAAGCGGACTTCGCCTGCGAAAAGCTCTGGTGGTGACGCCGTCTTGGGCTCCACGATGACCTCTGTCTTTCCGTCCTCCTGGTCTTGGTCTCGTTGCACCAATATAGCAACCTTTTCCTGATGGCTCGGTACTCTTCGCCTGCGCTGGCCTCCTTAGAACCAAAAAGGAAATAAGGACGCTGCGCACGCTGTCACCCACCTGGCGCCCACCTGGTGCCATTCGTCATGGCTCACGTCACGAGAGCCCCATGAGGTTTGCCCCGCCTTGATATCTCCGCTCCTCATGAGCCTGCCTGGCTCGGCCACTCCAGAGGAGGTCTTGCGTCGTCCGCCTCGCGAGGCTTGGACCCTCGTGAGGGTCTTGGATGCCTTGTTGATGAAGATGGGCCGTACGGCCTGCTGGCTTAGCCATGCTGTGGGCCGCAGGCAGGCAAGTCTGGGGACCCCCGTTCCCAGAACGCCGACACAAATGACTGATAAATGAACTGCTATAGCTGTCGGTATTTCTGAGGATGTGCCTGTTGTGGTTGCAAACGTTACTATTTTAACGGACTTTGTTATTCTTGATATTCCCGAGGACGATAGTATGTCGATTATCCTTGGTAGACCCTTTTTGAATACTGCAGGGGCTGTTATTGATTGCAACAAAGGCAATGTCACTTTTCATGTTAATGGTAATGAGCATACGGTACATTTTCCGAGGAAACAACCTCAAGTCCACAGTATCAATTCTATTGGAAAAATTTCAACGATTACTATTGGAGGTTTTGAATTTCCTCTTCCTACTGTCAAGAAAAAATATGATATTCTTATTGTTGGGGATGTGCATATCCCCATTGAGGTAACCTAGTGCTATTCGAAAATTCTCGGTTTCATGCGATTCGGAATGAGTTTGTTAACAAGACTTGATCAACCTTGTTAGTGGATTCCTTTTGATGAGCATGAGATGGATGAAGTTAGAAAGCACAACCTTCTGTACCCTCCTTTTACTTTCTGATTTTTAGATTAAATAAAGCAAAATTAGTATGTTTCTGTCAGTTTTCTGAATTATCCGTGCAATAGAAATACCCCGAAATGCCCTGAAAAAGAAATATGTCTTTTTTCTAGAATATTTGAGAATATTTGGCACTGAGAACACATCAGGGGGAGCAAGCACCTGGCCATGAGGGTCCAGGGCGCGCCCACCGCCCTGGGCGCGCCCCCTGCCTTGTGGGCCCATAGTGGCCCCCTCCACTTATTCCAGCAACCACACACTCCTTCTTCCTCCCAAAAAAATCACCAACCAGCTCAAGCACGAGTTCTAGCTCATCTTGCTGCGATTCTCGATCTCCTTGCTCAAAGCTCCACTCACAAAACTGCTTTGGGGGATTGTTCTTCGGTATGTGACTCCTCCAATGGTCCAATTAGTTTTTGTTCTAGTGATTTATTCATTGCAAATTTTTGCTACCTAGGTGACCCTGTTCTTGAGCTTGCAAGCCAAATTTATATGGTCCCAAGTAGTTCTAATGCATGATATAGTCTCTAGGCACTTGTGGGAGTAGTTGCTATCAATTTTGTTGAGTTTGGTTCACTTTTATTTTAAGTTACTAAAAATTTCAGAAATTTTCAGAAATTGATGAAGAGATTTTTGAGGGGCTCTTCGAGGCGAAGCTTGAAGGATAAGCAAAGTGAAGAGGATAAAAGTCCCAAATATAAACTCCCTCGCACCGCGGAGGTTCAGCCGTGTGAATGGCCTTGTGATGATTTCTTGAGGGCAGCCGGGATTCATGATGATTTTTATTATTTGGCTGAGAATGAGGGCCTCACCGACTTCCTCCGCGACCAGCGCGAACAGTATCTCCTACTCACTAATATTTTTGTGCAAAATTTTCATTTCCATGCTAGGAGATCACCACCTTCGGTGGATTTATATATATATATATATATATATATATATATATATATATATATATATATATATATATATATGATGAGTTTAAGGAGATGTCACTATTTGATTTCTGCCGGGTCTGTAAGATACCCTTTGCGGGCAGCATAGAGGAACCACATCGTAATGATGTGGAAGGGTTTATTGATATGATTGCTGTAGGGGAAACGAGGAAAGTTTCCGATGCAAGAATTACTAGCATACACTTTCATGTTCTGCGTTACTTTGCAATATTTGCTAGTAGATGTTTAATTGGTCGCGGGAACTGTGGAAACCTTAGTGCCCCTGATATTGTTATTTTGTGCCATGCCTTGTTTCGTGATAACACTTTTAGTCTAGGCGCTATTGTTGCCAAGCGGTTAAATCCGAACCGTACGAAGGGTCCCATCTTGGGAGGTATCTTCGCCCCGCGCCTCGCTGCACACTTTAACATACCTATTAGGCATTATGAGAAAGAAGAAAAGTTGATGCCTCCTGTTTTTCTAGACTATAAGAGTATGGTAGCACATGATTTTATTGTTAAGAATAAGAAAAAGATGCTTAACTATAGACTGATATTTGATAAAAATTACTTTGAGACTATTACTTTGCCTGCTCCTTCTTTGTTTAACTTATCTTCAGGAAAGTATCTTGTTCTGCCGGAGGCCATTCATGCCTACCGAAACCTCACACCAGCTCCAGAGCCAGAGCCGGAGCCACAACTTGATCCTCACCGTCAGTCTGTTTACCAGTGGGATCCGAAGGAGATCGCCAACCAGTGGCACCCCCGAGGATCCTTCTCTGTACGACCCCAGCTACAACTTTGATCCATGGGCATAAACCAACTTAGGCCAAAAGCCTAAGCTTGGGGGAGTACGTATTTCTCACCGACATTACATTCATGTTCACACACTCATGCTAGTTGTCGGTGCTCATACTTTTTCATTGTAATATCCATGCTAGTTTATTTACTTTTCTCGCTTTCTTCTTGTGTGTGTTTGAAAAACCTTAAGAAAAACCAAAAAAATAGTTGTAGCTTCTAGCTAGTTTACTTTCCATGCTTGTAGTAGTAATAATTAAAAAGAAAACCCAAAAATATTTCTCATTCTTCTTTTGCTTGTTGGGAGCTTTCCCGTGTAAATAGTTTTATTTCTTTTCTTTTCTTTGGGGGTCGAGAGGAGAAGACCATGATGAAATTGTTGAAGTGGCTCTTATATGCATTATTGTTGATTTAACTAAGAGCCCATATTACCTTGTCTTCTCCTTTGTATTAAATGCTTGCAGATTCCAGCTTAGTCCAATGCACGTGCACTATTATTATTATTCACACCGTTCGGTCGTGCAAGTGAAAGGCAATAATGACGATATATGATGGACTGATTGAGATGAGAGAAGTTGCTGTGAACTCGACCTCTCTTGTTTTTGTAAATATGATTAGTTCATCATTCCTGATTCAGCCTATTATGAATGAAACATGTTTGCAATGACAATTAGAGATTATAGTTGCTTATGCCATGCTTAATTAGCTAGGAGTTTATAATGGTTTACCTTGCGTGCCAACATGCTATTAAAATGGTTGTGATGTGGTATGATAGGGTGGTATCCTCCTTTGAATGATTCGAGTAACTTGACTTGGCACATGTTCACGCATGTAGTTGAAACAAAATCAACATAGCCTTCACGATATTTATGTTCATGGTGGATTATATCCTACTCATGCTTGCACTCAATTTTTATTAATTTTAATGCATGTTCATGACTGTTGTCGCTCTCTAGTTGGTCGCTTCCCAGTCTTTTTCTAGCCTTCACTTGTACTAAGCGGGAATACTGCTTGTGCATCCACTTCCATAAACCCCAAAGTTATTCCATATGAGTCCACCATACCTTCCTATATGCGGTATCTACCTGCCGTTCCAAGTAAATTTGTATGTGCCAAACTCTAAACCTTCAAATGAAATTCTGTTTTGTATGCTCGAATAGCTCATGTATCAACTAGGGTTGTCTGTATCTCCCATGCTAGGCGGGTTATTCTCAAGAGGAGTGGACTCCGCTCCTCACTCACGAGAAAATGGCTGGTCACCGGGATGCCCAGTCCCATGCTCTAAGCAAATAAAATCGAAATAATTGCAAACAAAACTCCCCCAGGGTTGTTGCTAGTTGGAGGCACTCGTCGAGCCAGCCATGGATTGATGCTTGTTGGTGGTGGGGGAGTATAAACTTTACCATTCTGTTTGGGAACCGCCTATAATGTGTGTAGCATGGAAGATATCGAGATCTCTCGGTTGTTATGTTGACAATGAAAGTATGCCTCTCAAAATATTATTTATCTCTGCTTTAAAATCGAGCTTTGGCACCTCTACAAATCCCTGCTTCCCTCTATGAAGGGCCTACCTATTTACTTTTATGTTGAGTCATCATCCTCTTATTAAAAAGCACCAGCTGGAGAGCACTGCTGTCATTTGCATCCATTATTATTAATTTATATTGAGTATGACTGGATCTCTTTTACCATGAATTACAATGTTTAGTCAGTCCTTGATCTTCAAAGGTGCTCTGCATTTATGTTTTGCGGTCTCAGAAAGGGCTAGCGAAATACCATCTTGTTATATCATATTATGATTGTTTTGAGGAAGTGTTGTCATATGTTGATATGAGTAAATATGAGACCTAAATGTTATTGTGAATATGGTTAGTTCATAATCTTTGCTGAAAACTTGAATGCTGGCTTTACACATTTACAACAACAAGAGCAAACAGAGTTTGTAAAAGTTTTTCTTTATCACTTTCAGTTTATCAACTGAATTGCTTGAGGACAAGCAAATGTTTAAGCTTGGGGGAGTTGATACGTCTCCATCGTATCTACTTTTCCAAACACTTTTGCCCTTGTTTTGGACTCTAACTTGCATGATTTGAATGGAACTAACCCAGACTGATGCTGTTTTCAGCAGAATTGCCATGTTGTTATTTTTTTGCAGAAATAAAAGTTATCGGAATGACCTGAAACTTCACGGAGAATATTTTTGAAATTAATAAAAAATACTGGTGAAAGAATCAAGGCCAGGGGGCCCACACCCTGTCCACGAGGGTGGGGGCGTGCCCCCTGCCTCGTGGGCCCCCTGGTGCTCCACTGACCTCAACTCCAACTCTATATATTCACGTTCAGGGAGAAAAAATCAGAGAGAAGGATTCATCGCGTTTTACGATATGGAGCCGCCACCAAGCCCTAATCTCTCTCGGGAGGGCTGATCTGGAGTTCGTTCGGGGCTCCGGAGAGGGGAATCCGTCGCCATCATCATCATCAACCTTCCTCCATCACCAATTTCATGATGCTCACCGCCGTGCGTGAGTAATTCCATCGTAGGCTTGCTGGACGGTGATGGGTTGGATGAGATTTATCATGTAATCGAGTTAGTTTTGTTAGGGTTTGATCCCTAGTATCCACTATGTTCTGAGATTGATGTAGCTATGACTTTGGTATGCTTAATGCTTGTCACTAGGGCCCGAGTGTCATGATTTTAGATCTGAACCTATTATGTTTTCATGAATATATGTGAGTTCTTGATCCTATCTTGCAAGTCAATAGTCACCTACTATGTGTTATGATCCGGCAACCCCGAAGTGACAATAATCGGGGCAACTCCCGGTGATGACCGTAGTTTGAGGAGTTCATGTATTCACTAAGTGTTAATGCTTTGGTCCGGTACTCTATTAAAAGGAGGCCTTAATGTCCCTTAGTTTCCAATAGGACCCCGCTGCGACGGGAGGGTAGGACAAAAGATGTCATGCAAGTTCTTTTCCATAGGCACGTAGGACTATATTCGGAATACATGCCTATATTACATTGATGAATTGGAGCTAGTTCTGTGTCACCCTATGTTATAACTATTGCATGAGGAATCGCATCCGACATAATTCTCCATCACCGATCCAATGCCTACGAGCTTTTCACATATTGCTCTCTACTACTGTTACTTTTGCCACCGTTACCGTTACTTCCATACTACTTTGCTACTAAATACTTTGCTGCAGATATTAAGTTATCCAGGTGTGGTTGAATTGACAACTCAACTGCTAATACTTGAGAATATTCTTTGGCTCCCCTTGTGTCGAATCAATAAATTTGGGTTGACTACTCTACCCTCGAAAACTGTTGCGATCCCCTATACTTGTGGGTTATCAATTACCCCCTCTTGCAAGCATCTAAAACTACGAAAGAAGAATTAAGATAAATGTAACCGTAACATTAAACATATGGGTCCTAATCAGCCACTTACGAAATAACGCATAAACTACGATTTAACCTTCTGTCACTCTCGCAACCCATAATCTACTTATTAGTCCCCAATGCCTTCCCTTAGGCTCAAGTATGGTGAAGTGTCATGTATTTGACATTCATATGACACTAATAAAGTAAGAACAACATACATATCATCAAAATATCAAAAGAATACCAACTTCACATGATTACTTATAACAAGACTTCTCCCATGTCCTCAAGAACAAAAATAACTACTCACAAATCATATTCATGTTCAAGGTCAAAGGTGTATTGAATATGCTTAAAAATCTGAACATATAATCCTCCACCAAATAAACCAACTAGCATCAACTACAAGATGTAATCAACACTACTAGCAACCCGCAGGTACCAATTTGTAGTTTTGAGAGATTGAATACAAGAGATAAGCTAGGGTTTGAGAGGACATGGTGCTGGTGAAGATGTTGATGAAGATTGGTCCTCCCACGATGAGAGGATCATTGGTGATGTCGATGGCTTCGATTTGAGCAAAAGTGCTCCTGCCCTGGTTCCGCTTCGAGATAGCGGCGCTTTATCCCGAAAGTATTTCACTTAATTTTCTTTAGGGAAAATGGCTTCATATAGTAGAAGGAGGGGCCAAAGGCCAACTGTAGGGTCCACAAGGCATCAGGGCGCGCCCTGGGGGGGGGGGGGCGGGAGGCGCGCCCCGTTGCCTTGTGGGCAGCATGTGGGCCACCTTTGGTATTTCATTGTTCCAATATTTTTTTGATATATTCAATAAAAAAACCTCTGTGAAGTTTCAGGTCTTCTGGAGCTCCGTAGAATAGTTATCCTTGTTGTAGCTCTTTTAGGTCCAGAATTCCAGGTGTTGATAATTTTTCTCTTCATGTAGCTCTTGAAAATTAAGATAGAAAAAGTATTATAATTGCATTATAAAGTGGAATAATGACCAAAAACATTATAAATACTAGTAGGAGAACATGATGCAAAATGAAGGTATCAGTGGTACGATGTGCAGAATTGTCCCTAGGCAATTAGCTAAGTTACTAAAACGATTATCATCATTGCAGTTTTATATGTGGGAGAGGCCTATGATAACATACTATCCGTATTACCTCCGTCTCGGTGAATAAGTCATTCACGTAGTTTTAGCTAGGTCGACGATTTAACTATCTAAATATGTATTATATATGACAAAAAATATATATTTAGAAACTACATCCATGTAGAAATCTAGTGATATACTTTTCATGACATATAAAACATATTTAATTCCTCAAATCGATGACCTAGAACTACGCGAATGCCTTATTACCTAGACAGAGGTAGTACTTGGAATTGTATGTACTTATGATTGTAACTATTAGCAAGCATCCACAAATATTAACATGTTTATTGAGGTAAACCAACTATAGCATTAAGATATATTGCCCCCCATATGCATCAATTTCTACACCCAGCCTCGGTAATATCCATCACTCCGGGCAACCTATGCATAGTCCTATCAACATACTACTAACGCTAAGTTGTGATGCACCTGCGTGATCATATGATGGGCACCAAAGGACAACAACATAACCACATGCAACTCAAACTAATCATAGCAATTCACTGATTAACACAATGGGCAAAAATAATCTAGTCGAACATATAAAAGATGCAAAAAAAATCATGTAACAGTCAATGGAATCCAACACTATTTTCAAGTAGGGGATTACAACGGGTTGCAGGACAGTGTACCACTGAATAGAGAGGAAGGAAGCGATGGAGATGTCGGTGAAGACATCGAAGTTGTTGGAAACGATCGTCACGATGGTGGTTCCCTCGGCGGCACTGCAGCGCCACCTGGATATAGTGTGAGAGAGACCCCCTCCTTCTTATTCTTCCATGGCCTCTCCTCTAGAAGTGGAGAGGTTTTCCCCTTTGGTCCTTAGCCTCCATGGTTCCCGGAGGGGCGAGAGCCCCTTCAAGATTGGATCTCTTCTCTATTTGTTCACTGTTTTTTGGAACTGTTTCTGAGGCCGAGCATCATTTTTTAACTTGCCACATATCCATAATAAAGATTGGGTTGAAAGTTTTACATGATTTTTTTTCATAAATTAGCTTTCTAGCAGTGAAAGAAGAGCTCCAACCGCCTTAGGGAGCTCCCATGCGGGTGGCCCACACGGGCAGGCCCTGGCTACACTAGGTGGCCATGTGAAGCCCTCAGGTACCACCGTATGATAATCTTTTCGCCCGAAAATCCGATATGCCCGAGTATTCCGTAAAACAATTATAAAAAAATTCAACTCGTTCCGGTTCCGTTAATTTTGACCTATGAACCCAAAAACAATAGAAAACAGAAACTTGCCTCTGGCACTAGATTAATAGGTTAGTCTAAATAAATATTATGTTAAAAACATAAATAAATAATGCAAGTATAACATGAATACTTTAAAAATTATAGATATATTTAAGACGTATCATTGACCAGGCTTAGGAAGAATTTGGATGGGTGCCAAATTATCAGTACGCTAGTCCGCCTCAACATTTCCCCTCTCGTTTTGCGCCAAATCATTGGTAGAAACGTGGTAATTTAATCGATGGTCAATTTTTGGCGCGCCAATGGCAGCCAGGATTTGGCAAGGCGTACATCGGCTCGAACCAAACAGCCCCATAGCACGCAGCTTGGTGGGTGTGGCAGCCCACAATTAGCCAGGCGCTTCGTTTTTATTTCATCACTTTTGAAATTCACTTCCGCTTCGGTAGACCCCCCAATACAAGGACGGCCGAGATTGCCCACTACCTCTTCATAACAGAAGGCAAAATGGGCAATTTTTTGAAAAAGAGTCCGCCCGCCCGCCCGCCCCTCCAAAAAAATTCCGCAGCGTATACGTACATGAATACAGGACCCGCCCGCTACCCCGCCCGCCCGCCATGAAAAAAAAACTCGAACTGCCCCAATCGGCCACCCGCACACGACTACGGACGTGGCGCGCATGCAGACGTGCACACGCAGCCCGCCCGGCCGCCCGCAAAAAAAAACAGAGTGCGTACCCACCCGCCCGCACGCGCCTGCGAACGTGCAGGCAGACGTGTCCAGCCGCGATCAACGCGGCAGGCCTGCAGTCAATGCGTGGAACTGCCGCGCGCCGCCCCGTCCCGTCGGTCGCCGCTGCCGCCCGACAGCCCGGCCGCCTCGCCTGCCGCGATCCCCTCATCAACCGCGCGCCGCCCCGTCCCGTCGCGCGCCGCTTCCAGCCGACAACCCTGCCGCCTCGCCTGCCGCGCCCGCCCGCCACCGCCTCGCTTGCCGCGCCCGCCTGCCGCCTCCCCGCCAGCAACACGCCACTGCTGTCGCGCCTCCTCGCCTCCCCACCGACACCCACCGACGCCCCCCCCGACCCGGGGCTATATAAACCGGCGCCCCGTCGCACGAATCCCCTGTCCCACCAGCGCCCCACGAATCCACCCCCCCGACGCCCCACGCATCCCCCGTCCCCCGCCACCCCACCGATGGCGTTCTACCGCGGCAGCACCAGCGCCGGCGCCGCCGCCGACGACGGCGGCGTCCCCGGCTCCTTTCCGACGAGCCTCGGCGTGCCGGAGACGGAGGAGCTCCACCGCTACTGCCTCCTCGTGCCGCCCGGCTGTCGTCTTCCACGCAACTAGAAGATCGACGCGGACGGCTACCCGACGCCGGGGCCCGGCGCGACGGAGGAGGAGCTGCGGAGCCACAGCGGCGGCCGGCACAACACCCTCGGCCGCCACAACTTCTGGCGTGGCAAGGACTATTGGGAGGTCATCACCGCGTTCCGCCTTGCGGCGGCCGGCGTGACCCCTGATCTGACGGGCGGCAGCGGCCGTCTTCGCGCCCCGCCTCCGCCGCGGGATCGTCGCGGACGTGCCGACCACCGCGGGGCGTACCCGGCAGCGGCGCCCGTGCCGACCGCCCCTCCCTCGCCGCCGGAGTTGGAGTTGCCGCCGGAGCAGGTCATCCTCCGCGAGGACGGCGATCCGGATGACACGCCGGGGTACCACGTGGCCCTACGGGCGTCGGAGGCGGCATCGGCGGCTTCCGCAAGAGAGGCCACCGAGGTTGCGGCCGCAATTGAAGCGGCCGAGGCGATGGCCGCTGAGCAGGTGGCGATGGCGCCGGCGGAGTGGCAGCAGCCGCCGCCGGAGTGGCAGCAGGAGTGGCAGCCGCCGCCGCCGGAGTGGCAGCAGCAGCCGGCGGAGGTGGAGGACGACGACCCGGTCGACTGGGACGACCTCGCGAACCGGTCCAGCAGCGACGGCCCGGTCGTGGTGGACCTCGGTGATAGCGACGAGGAGTAGTTTTTTTAATGTCATTTTTAGGTTAATCTCGTTATGTCGTTCTAAGCCTAAGTAGTAGACTTTATGTATGAACTTATCTGTATCGAGCTCGGTCATCTATGTAAAATATCTTATCTATGTTCAACAAACTTGTCTTGTCCATTTCAGTTGAGATTATTGATTTGATGATGCATTTGTACACGAATATATGCTAAAGCATAAGCAATAAATTGAACAATAAAGATGGACACATAAAATATCGGCAGTCCAGAACGATGCTGGTTGCACTAGCGCTACGTGATCGCATGCATGAAATGAAAGGAAATTTTGCGAGGGTGCGTGCATGCCAAATGCAGGCCCCCATGCATGTTATGAACGAAATCGGACACCGAACAATTGTCGCGCCACGTCCAGAGAGCGTTTTAGGGTATTTTCGACAGGAAAACCCTAGAAAATGCATCGGACGTCAAAAAATACCGAAAATTGTCATGCGTGCTACCCATTGTCGACGGATGACGTGTAAAAAGTTTTCTGTCATTGTGTGGAGGTGAAAATAAAACATCTTAGAGAGTTGCCGGACCGGCATACCCAAACAGTCCTGATTTTACTACGGGTACGTGATGGCATGCATGAAACGAGACCAATTTTTTGCAGGGTGTGTGCATGGCCAACATAGGCCCCCACGCAAGAAATGAACGAAAACGGATACAAAACTAACGTTGCGTCACGTCTGGCCAGTGTTTTTGGCTATTTTGGCCTGGAAAATTCTAGGAAATGCATCGAGTGTCGGAAAAATATGAAATTTGGTGTGGGTGTTGTGGATGGTGATGCCAAGGTGTGGAAAAAGTTTGGGGCCGTTTGACGGAGTCGAAAAAAAAGTAGTTGGGAACCCCCTCTCCGACACACAGAAACGGAGCTGGTTGGACTGGGGCTACGTGATCGCATGCAGGCAATGGCACCAAAGTGTGCATACATGTGTGCAGGGCCAACCTAGGCCCCCACGCAAGAAATGAACGAAAACGGATACAAAACGAACGTTGCGTCATGTCCGGCCAGTGTTTTTGGCTATTTTGACCTGGAAAATCCTAGGAAGTGCATCGAGTGTCGGAAAAATATGAAATTTGGCGTGGGTGTTGTGGATGGTGATGCCAAGGTGTGGAAAAAGTTTGGTGCCGTTTGACGGAGTCGAAAAAAAGTAGTTGGGAACCCCCACTCCGACACACAGAAACGGAGCTGGTTGCACTGGGGCTACGTGATCGCATGCATGCAAAGGCACCAAAGTGTCCATACATGTGTGCAGGGCCAACGTAGGCCCCCACGCAAGAAATGAACGAAAACGGATACAAAACTAACGTTGCGTCATGTCTGGCGAGTGTTTTTGGCTATTTTGGCCTGGAAAATCCTAGGAAATGCATCGAGTGTCGGAAAAATATGAAATTTGGTGTGGGTGTTGTGGATGGTGATGCCAAGGTGTGGAAAAAGTTTGGGGCCGTTTGACGGAGTCGAAAAAAAAGTAGTTGGGAACCCCCTCTCCGACACACAGAAACGGAGCTGGTTGCACTGGAGCTACGTGATCGTATGCATGCAATGGAACCAAAGTGTGCTTACATGTGTGCACGGCTAACGTAGACCCCACGCAAGAAATGAACGAAAAAGGATACAAAACGAATGTTGCGTCACGTCCGGGCTGTGTTTTTGGCTATTTTGGCCTGGAAAATCTTAGGAAATGCATCGAGTGTCGGAAAAATATGAAATTTGGCGTGGGTGTTGTGGATGGTGATGCCAAGGTGTGGAAAAAGTTTGGGGCCGTTTGACGGTGTCGGAAAAAAGTAGTTGGGAACCCCCTCTCTGACACACAAAAACGAAGCTGGTTGCACTGGGGCTACGTGATCGCATGCATGCAATCGCACCAAAGTGTGCATACATGTGTGCACGACCAATGTAGGCCCCCACACAAGAAATTAACGAAAAAGGATACGAAACGAACGTTGCGTCACGTCCGGCCAGTGTTTTTGGCTAATTTGGCCTAGAAAATCCTAGGAAATGCATTGAGTGTCGGAAAAATATGAAATTTGGCGTGGGTGTTGTGGATGTTGATGCCAAGGTGTGGAAAAAGTTTGATGCCGTTTGACGGAGTCGAAAAAAAGTAGTTGGGAACCCCCTCTCCGACACACAGAAACGGAGTTGGTTGCACTGGGGCTACGTGATAGCATGCATGCAATGGCATCAAAGTGTGCATACATGTGTGCACGGCCAACGTAGGCCCCCATGCAAGAAATGAACGAAAACGGATACAAAACGAACGTTGCGTCACGTCCGGCGAGTGTTTTTGGCTATTTTGGCCTGGAAAATCCTAGGAAATGCATCGAGTGTCGGAAAAATATGAAATTTGGCGTGGGTGTTGTGGATGGTGATGCCAAGGTGTGGAAAAAGTTTGGGGCCGCTTGACGAAGTCAAAAAAAAGTACTTGGGAACCCCCTCTCCGACACACAGAAACAGAGCTGGTTGCACTGGGGCTAGGTGATCGCATGCATGCAATGGCACCAAAGTGTGCATACATGTGTGCGCGGCCAAGGTAGGCCCCCATGCAAGAAATGAACGAAAACGGATACAAAACGAACGTTGCGTCATGTCCGACCAGTGTTTTTGGCTATTTTGGCCTGGAAAATCCTAGGAAATGCATCGAGTGTCGGAAAAATATGAAATCTGGCGTGGGTGTTGTGGATGGTGATGCCAAGGTGTGGAAAAAGTTTGGGGCTGTTTAACGGAGTCGGAAAAAAAGTAGTTGGGAACCCCCTCTCCGACACACAGAAACGGAGCTGGTTGCACTGGGGCTACGTGATCGCATGCATGCAATGGCAACAAAGTGTGCATACATGTGTGCATGGCCAATGTAGGCCCCCATGCAAGAAATGAACGAAAACGGATACAAAACGAATGTTGCGTCACGTCCGGCTAGTGTTTTTTGGCTATTTTGGCGTGGAAAATCCTAGGAAATGCATCGAGTGTTGGAAAAATATGAAATTTGGCGTCGGTGTTGTGGATGGTGATGCCAAGGTGTGGAAAAGTTTGGGGCCGTTTCACGGAGTCGAAAAAAAGTAGTTGGGAACCCCCTCTCCGACACAAATAAACGGAGCTGGTTGCACTGGGGCTACGTGATCGCATGCATGCAATGGCACCAAAGTGTGCATACATGTGTGCACGGCCAACGTAGGCACCCATGCAAGACATGAACGAAAACGGATACAAAACGAACGTTGCCTCACGTCCGGCCAGTGTTTTTGGCTATTTTGGCCTGAAAAATGCTAGGAAATGCATCGAGTGTCGGAAAAATATGAAATTTGACGTGGGTGTTGTGGATGGTGATGCCAAGGTGTGGAAAAAGTTTGGGGCCATTTCATGGAGTCGAAAAAAGATAGTTGGCAGTACCCGGAAATTATACAATTGTACGAAAAAATATTTTTAATAATGTGATACGACCTTACACAACTACCCAGGCAGTACCTGGAAAGTGCACCGCCCGGACAGTTGAGTAAGGTCACATGACGATATTAAAGATGACCATGCATGGGTTAACCGACGCGGCTATTTAAGCCGGTCGGGGCGTCCTTCCGCGGCCGAGGAGGGACTAAACTATGTCGTCCGACCGCTCGACCCTGATCCACGTGCGTCGTCTGGGGCCCGGCCCAATGATTGAGGACGGCAGAGGAGAGAGAGGTGACGTGGGCCCGACAGAATCTATCGGGATTGGAACCTCGTACCTCGCACGCACGTCGCCATATGCCCACGACACACACGACGCCCCAACCCTAATGCACGCCGCCACCTGCCCTCTTAGCACGCCGCCATCCATCATACCCATCTGGCCCGTGACGGAGTGCCGCCGTCCGCTGTTCAAGAACACGCCTTCTGCCGTCCGCCGATCAAGATCACGCCGTGCCGTCCACATCTGGCCCATCACGTCGCCGTCCGAAGTCTCTGACGTCGCCGCCCGCGGTTCCACAGCACGTCGTCGTCCTCCCCCCCCCCCCCCCCCCCGGCGGCCACGTACGGCCTAATGGTGGGAGGTAAAATTTTTGTTTTTCAAACGGTGCATTGATCATGTTTATCATCTAGACATGTAAAGTAGCTAATATTTTTTTTTGCTTCTATTCGTAGTGATGGAGTACAGAGAGATTTATTGTTCTGTTGAGAAGTGGTGTCTTTTGGTCAGCAAACTGAACTCAAGGCAGAAAAACCGTTTTGCAAGCACTAGACTAGGAAAACTGTTGATGATTCCTAGTGTGCTCATGCGCAAGTGTTTGCTTAAGTTAATTATTAAATCATATGCGTTGGACAGAGATAGGTTCATCATGCCATCAAAAAACGGTGCGATATCATTGCGCGCTGAAGATGTCTTTGATATTTTTGGTCTAGAGAACAAGGGCAGAGATGCCATGAGAGCTTTAGGTAAAGGGGGGAAAAAGGAGAAGGTGAAGGTGCCGAGGCGTTTCATAGATTCCAGTACGAATGAAATAATGATAGACTAGCTTATTCAGGACATCACTACCAGTGGCATGTATGATGATGATTTCCTGCGTCGAATTGTCTTGGTTCTCCTTGGCATGGTTCTTGCACCGCACTCCATGATAGAAGTTCCTAACGCTTTTTACAAGTTAGTGGAGGATGTGGAGAGCATCAAATCATTTAACTGGAACGCGTTTACTTTACGCGTTTGCGTTGATGGCATCAAAAAGACCATGTCAGATCTTACAAAATTTACATGGCCAGTGGGAAACCTTGCCCTCATACAGGTAAATTGTATGTTATAATTTTAATTTCGAATTATAGTTTACAAAATTAAGATTGCTAATATATTTCATGTTCATGCAGTACTTGTTTTGGGAGAAAGTACAGCCACTCGATGGAGAGACATTCGATCCACTCTCTCATGAATATCCGTTGATGCTTAACTAGACAGAAGATGAGGCTCTTAAGCGTGACGCGTACGAGACATCGTACGGGCGCGGGAATGGGAATGTAAGTATTTATAGGTTGTACTGCATGCACTTATGTTACTATTTAAATGTTGAGTAATTTGAACTTATTTAACGTGTCTCGGGTCGATGACATAATAAATGAGAGATACAAACATGCATTAATTGCTCGAGAAGGGAACATTCCAGAGGAAGAAGTTGAGCTAGAAGATCGAACAGGTCGTGCCCGAATAAACAAAGATAATAGAGACGAGGCTTCGTCAAGTAGGGATACTACCTTAGATCAAGTGATGAAATGCATCAAAGATATGCAAAAAGAAATTCGTCTTCTCCCTGAAAAATGTGCCGAGGTAACGAGTGTCGTGTACTTCAATTTACATGGGATTATTCATAATGTTTGCATTTAGTTAATGCTTTCGATGTGTTATTGCAGATAGTAGTGGAGAAGCTGGAGAAGGAAGGTCTTGTCTTCAATCGAAACAGGGGGTCCGGTGATGATGTTGAGTTCGTGGAGCATAGTGAAGACTGGATGGGGAAGTATCGTCCATCAAAATATTGGACAGATGTAAAATCAACTCCTCGAAAAGAAGACATGGAGGCATCCTTCACCATGGGTAACGGGAAGAAGTCGGCGCGTGAGAAAGGTGTGCATCACAACACACCCGGTACAGGAGATGAAGGCGACCCCTTCGTTATTGAGGAGAATGGTAATTCACCCGACCCATCTCTAGCAACGGTAGACACAAATGACTTTCCAGCTCTTACTGCAACCCCCAAGAATATAAATACAATGTCAGACGGGTCTACCGCCGATAAATCTGAGGAGGTTAGTATGCATAGTCTGAACACCCGTATTAGAAATGCGAAAGAGAGTGGCACTAAGGAGAATGATGGGAAACGCAAGAGGAAACAGTCAAAATACTGTCTTTCACCCTACCAGCAGAACGGTGGACGTAAACGTGCAAAGAAAAGTAGGTGCTAGGTAATTTATTCTTATAAGTTATTTCTGTCCTTTCATGTGCACTTTATTAACTCAATTTTTTTTACTATTTTAGATCTTTTTGGTATAAGAGCCGCTATGGTTAGTACCGATTACATTAATGAGGAACACATAGAGGCCGCGACGGTTTATATCCAGACACTAGCACGCTCGGAGAAGCTTTATACGAAAACGGTCATGCACATGACGGGAATTGCTGGGGAAACATGTACACCTCATATGCTTGAAGCCATCATTTCCAAAAAGTGGTTGCATGGCGCTGTAAGTATTAGCATTAATTTATTAAGTTTTCCATGTCATTTATATAAATTTTCTAATAGGTGTATTGCTATTATGTTATTTTCAGGTCATTAATAGTTATTGCAACCATATGCAGACCCATAATCCTCGTGTTGACCATCACATATTAACATCTTGGGTGTCCCACTAGCTACTTGTTTGTGCTGATGGAAAGGTTAAGAACTCTAAGAAACATTTTATGGAACATTTCACAAACCAAACTAAAATGGTGTCTAGAGTTACTGAAGAGTATTTCATCAAAGATAAGTTACGTCTGTTTAGTATGATCCATCGTACTACATAACTATGTGTGTGTACACCAACATGAATAAACTTTGTTGTAGGCATACTTTCCTTTTCATGTGGAAGAAAATCATTGGATAACAGTTCTCATGCACAACAAGAAAAAAGAGTTTCAAGTTTTAAATTCTACTGGTAAATGCAGCAACATAGTTCTTGCAAAGATTACTACGCTGGTAAGATTTCAACATTACATAAAACAACATATAGTAGTAATTACATATGTACTGCATATGAATTTCACATTTTTATTTCGGAGGGCAGAAATAGCTAGAGATACGATGGAGGTGAACGCCCTTATAAATACGGAACATCCTGACGTATCTTCCTGGCCAATAAGGGAGTATAAAATGCCGTTACAAAAGGACGGGTATGTTCAAATGTTCAATTTGTATGCACTTATCTGATCCAACAAAGCTTGACTCGCGGTTTGTTGCAGAGTCTCTTGTGGTCTTTTTGTGGTGAAATGCATTCAAAACTGGAATGAAGATGATTGGATATTTGACTTTGATCAAGCTGAGGTTAATGCTTCAAGGGGACGAATTCTAGCTGAAATACTTTTTTCAGAATGCAACACGATGGAAGCTGTGAAAGAAAGATTTTGAAGATCATGGACAAGAAATGAGTCCGTTGATGGGGTTTTCACTACGAGGACATTAGTTTTCTTATTATCGCAACTAAATGAACGTGTCGTTGACGACACTTGCAACTATTTGGATATTAAAACATTTTTTTTATTGTAATGCGGCATGATTTCGCACGTTTGGCAACTAAATAAAGGTGCCGTCGTCGGTACTAGCTACAATATTGATTTTGCAATGCCAATCCTATTTGCATCATTATGGGTGATGATTATGTGATGATTTTGCAAGAATATATATGTGCTGTCTGATTATGTGATGATGACGCCGACTTCTGTTGGCTCTTAGAGGCATATAAATGGAGGCGGCCGCCCGCTTGTATGCTGATGCCGCTTGTATGATGAAAAAAATTAAGTTAAAAAAAAGGCCTGACCTTCGCTTCTGGACCCATAGGGGACTATGCAACCAACCCAAATCAAGCCGAAAGGCGACTCGGGCGGTCGATTCGGACCCCAAATGGGCCCACAAGCGAGGCCCAACGGGGCTGGCAAGGCAGTGGTAATAGAGGAGCTCGGGAGCATACGCCGATGCGACTATTTAAGCCGGTCGGCGCGCCCTTCCGTTGGCGAGGTGGGACTAAAGAATCGTCGGCTATGCATGCGGTCGATGCAACGCTGACGAGGTCGGATTTATCCACCATCACCGCCCAACCCAGGTCAGCCCAATATGAAAGGGCCCGACTTGCCCTCCCCCGGCCCACTCACCGTCGCGTCGTGCGCCCGACGTAGCTCTTTAGTCCCACCTCGGAAGCTGACGGGGGCGAGGACCGACTTAAATACCCCGGCATCGTATAGAGGTCGAACTCCTCTACTACTACCAGTGCCTGACGTCACCGCCCCGTTGGACCCAGCTGCTGGGCCGTTGTTGGGCCCTATGGACCACCCGAGTCGCCCGCGTCGTCTTGATTTGGGTGGAAATTTTCCCAATTCCGATCCAGCAGCTGCCGGTCGGGCATTTTTTTCCACATCGCCGGTCGGGCATTTTTTTGCACAACGTCGGTCAGGCGGGGAACGGAACGCACATGTGTATAGTAACACATCATTAACCAAACAAAATGCTCAGTATTTAAAAATTGTGAACTCTTTCACATAGTAGTACAAAAAACATGGCAATTCATTGGATAAATATGATGTGTCATATCACATATGTTCACATAAGTATTTTCATCAAACATGAACAAATCACTTATTAAGTTTTCTGAGACGCACGTACAAATAAAAAATAACATAGATTCAGAGATGACTCATGTGACCACCTCCATTCTTCCAACAAACCAAGCTTCTTCCCTATGTCCAATTCCTCAACAAAACATAAAGAAATTGGTGAGAAAAGATAGTTAGTGAAATGAAAGTAGCAACATAACAAAAATGAGAAGGTACCATCTTACTTCTCGTTCAATTTACATGTAGCCTTGTTATGACCTGGGAGACTACACAGACTGCACAAAGGACCACTTTTCTTCTCTCTAAAATCTTTTGGCCAACCATTCTTCGTAACGTCGGGGCCCCTCTTTGACCACCCCTTCTTAGGTGCACCCTTCGTCGAAACTTTCTGAGGATCACCAATACCAGGTTCAACTTGTTGCGCCTGACTTGCCTCCTTCATAAGCTTAGCATACCTTCTACTTCCTATAAGTTCCTCCTCTGGTATCTTTTTCTGCGCTATTATGTTGTCCAGACACTTCATGAACTCGTCAAATTAGAAGGGATCATTTGCTGCAACATGAGCAGCCTCTGCGGTTTTTATGCTTATTTGACTATATCGGTCTCTCTCTAATGGCCCTGACCAACCCCATCCAAACATATCACTCTTCCGCTGCACAGGCAACCCATCTCTCGCATTTTTTGACAACCGATGAAGGACACAACACTTTGGTATTTCAGTTATGCTCAGATGATGGAGAACAAAAAGAATGTGTTTGCATGGCAGCCCTTTCCGAACCATCCTAAGACAACTCCATGTTATAGTTTCTTCTGAGTTACCTGGTTCATAAACAACATTGTACATGAACTTGTGGTTATCCTTCCATGTCACCATAAATGTCTGATGCTCAATTCCCACGAGCGTCTCAAATATCTCCAGCTGACCCATATTTTGCAAATCTTTTTGCAGGATGTAAAAATTAGTAGGTGTGAATACTTTGGCGGCATGCTCCTCAAGGGCCTTATATTCAGTAACCGACGGTGGGTCTTTCTGGTGTGCCTCGCAGTCATCGTACGCCTCGTTCTCATGCAGGCGAACTATACAGTTCTCATAATGCACTACCAAATCAACTATTGTCATACCGTAGTCCAGGTGAAGGTGAAGGCGGGAGTTGAGGCTTTTGCTCCTCTGGTTACTTCGCATACCAAGAAAGAAACCATCGGAAAGATATGATGCTGCCCAAAGTCTCCTCTTCCTGTACATCCTGTCAAGCCACTCTTGAGTTCTAACCGTCTTCCACTTATCATAGAAAGCGGTCCATCTCTGCTCAAAGTTCGCTTGAGAGGTGGCATAGTATAGGAGCGATCTGAACTCATCCAGTGACTTGTAATGCAGGTGCCTCTGCATATTTTTCTCAATATGGCAGGAGCAAAGACGATGGAACACATCTGAAAGGACAGTCCTAATAGCCCGGATCATTGCAGCGTCACCGTCTGTGATTATTGACTTTGGCTTCACCTGACAGTTTGCCTTCATAAATGTCTGCAGCAGCCACACGTATGTCCCTTCCGTCTCCACTAGTAGAAAAAAGGTCAAATGTTCAGCTCATTAGTGCCAGTTTGAATTTGAGCCGGCACTAATGTGTCCATTAGTGCCGGTTCCAACGGCTAGCCGGGCCGCTCTCATTAGTACCGGTTCTTGCCTAACTTTTAGCACTGGTTCGTGCCACGAACCGGTACTAATGAGAGTGGTGGCAGGATGTTGTTAGTCTGGGCCCCTCCAGCACCTTTAGTACCGGTTCGTGCCATGAACTGGTACTAAAGGTCGCCCTATATAAACCCTTCGTCCACCCGAGCTCGCTTCTTCCCCCTTCCCCTCTCCTCTGTTCTTCCCTTCCTCTCGAGCTCATCACAAATTTTTCCCAAATTTTGTCAAGATTTGAAGGCCCCCCATCCATTCAAATGGTCACAAAGGTTAGCAACTTTGTCCTTTCATCTATCATTGCTAGATTAGCTCTTGCAATGGTTTATATAGTGATTAATTTGTGGGTTTTAGTAATTTGGGAGGAATTATATGTGGTAGTATTTGATTTATATGCAATTTGATGTCAAAATAACACTTAGTTTGCATATGTAGGTGTGGTTTACTTAGTGCCTTCTAAATCTCCGTCGTAACCACCGTCAATCGCCCGCACCGTCCCGTCGCCGGCACCACCTTGTGGTGAGCCTCTTGTTCATGAATTTTTTATATAAAAAATTGATGTTTGTGTGATTTGGATATATAGTTACTCATATAATTATCTTACCCGTACGTTGTTTGTTATACATAGTGCCACGGTTTTGATATCCGTCCCCGTTGGCCCTCGTCCTTGTTATGATTCGGATGTGGTATATTCTCTTTTAAAACTATTTGTTGCATTTCACGTTTATGACAAATTATGCCCATCAAGTTGACATAGATATTTTTATCTAGGAGGTATGTGAACCAGAAATTCCAACCGACCCTATTGTCGAGAGGTTAAATTTAGTTGAAAGAGAAAACAAGTATTTGAAAGAAAAATTGAAAAGAATTGAGGGGGAGAAGATGGAATTGGAGTTGCATGTTGCCGATGTCGTCGATGATCACAGGATCAAGATGGAGAAAATGCGCTTGAAGATTAGAAAGATTAGAAAATATGCCATTGATAGTGAGGCTTGGTATCATTATGTTGTTGGATCAATTGTTACCTTAGTTGCGATCTTGATCGCATTTGTTGTTGCATTTAAATGCTTTAGCTAGAGAGTTATTTGTTTGTTGCATTTAAGTGTTGTATGAACTTTATGTATGAACTTGTATTAATTTGGTCTTTTCGGTGTTGTGTAATGAAGATGAGCCGACAATGGATGTACGATGACCGATGCTCTCCCGAGTTCATTAATGGCGTGCAAACTTTTCTGCTTGCGGCTGAGGCAAACAAGCGGGCGGATGGTTTTATGCCTTGTCCATGTGCTGGCTGTAAGAATGATCACAATTACTCTAAGTCAAGAACCATTCACGTCCACCTGTTTGAGTCCGGTTTCATGCCCCACTATAATGTTCGGACCAAGCACGGAGAAAGAGGGGTTATGATGGAAGACAATGAAGAAGAAGAGGACGACGACAGCTATCCTGGCCATGGGTTCCCTGAATACGATGATACAACAATGGGGGAAGAAGTTGAGCCGGCAATGCGGGAAGAAGCTGAAGAAGAGGCATCGGATGAGCCCGCTAATGATCTAGGTCGGGCCATTGCCGATGCAAAGAGAAACTGCGCAAGTGATTTGGAGAAGAAGAAGTTGCAGCACATGTTAGAGGATCACAAGAAATTGTTGTACCCGAATTGCGAAGCTGACAAGAAAAAGTTGGTCACCACACTGGAATTGCTGCAATGGAAGGCAGAGAATGGTGTATCTGACAAGGGATTTGGAAAGTTGCTGGTAATGATAAAGAATATGCTTCCAAAGGACAACGAATTGCCCGAGAGTACGTACGAAGCAAAGAAGGTTGTCTGCCCTCTAGGGTTAGAGGTGCAGAAGATACATGCATGCCCTAATGACTGCATCCTCTACCGCGGTGAGTACGAGGATTTGAACGCTTGCCCGGTATGCGGTGCATTGCGCTATAAGATCAGCCGCGATGACCCTGGTGATGTCGAGGGCGAGCACCCCAGGAAGAAGATTCCTGCCAATGTGATGTGGTATGCTCCTATAATACCACGGTTGAAACGTTTGTTCCAAAACAAAGAGCATGCCAAGGCGATGCGATGGCACAGAGAAGACCATAAGAAAGACGGAAAGTTGAGAGTACCCGCTGACGGGTCGCAATGGAGAAAAATCGAGAGAAAGTACAGGGAGGAGTTTGCAGGTGATGCAAGGAACGTATGGTTTGGTCTAAGCGCAGATGGCATTAATCCTTTTGGGGAGCAGAGCAGCAACCATAGCACCTGGCCTGTGACTCTATGTTTGTACAACCTTCCTCCTTGGTTGTGCATGAAGCGGAAGTTCATTATGATGCCAGTGCTCATCCAAGGCCCTAAGCAACCCGGCAACGACATTGATGTGTACCTAAGGCCATTAGTTGAAGAACTCTTACAGCTGTGGAATGGAACAGGTGTACATGCGTGGGATGAGCACGCATAGGAAGAATTTACCTAAAGGCGTTGTTGTTCGTGACCATCAATGATTGGCCTGCTCTCAGTAACCTTTCAGGACGGACAAACAAGGGATACCGCGCATGCCCGCACTGTTTGGATGATACCGACAGTATATATTTGGATAATTGTAGGAAGAATGTATAACTGGGACATCGTCGATTTCTTCCGAGCATGCATCCCGTAAGAAAGAAAGGCAAGCATTTCAAAGGTGAGGTAGATCACCGGACGAAGCCTCACCACCGTACTGGTGCTGATGTACATGATATGGTCAAGGATTTGAAGGTAGTCTTTGGAAAGGGTCCTGGCGAACAACCTATTCCGAATGACACTGACGGACGCGCACCCATGTGGAAGAAGAAATCTATATTTTGGGACCTGTCCTATTGGAAAGACCTAGAGGTCCGCTCCGCAATCGACGTGATGCACGTGACGAAGAATCTTTGCGTGACCCTGCTTGGCTTCTTGGGCGTGTATGGGAAGACAAAAGATACACCTGAGGCACGGGAGGACCGGCAACATATGCACGGAAAAGACGGCATACATCAGGGTCATGCCAGCTATGCTCTTACCAAAGAATAGAAGGAAATCTTCTTTGAATGCCTGCTCAGTATTAAGGTACCGTCTGGCTTCTCGTCGAGTATAAAGGGAATAATAAATATGGCAGAGAAAAAGTTCCAGAACCTAAAGTCTCATGACTGCAACGTGATTATGACGCAACTGCTTCCGGTTGCATTGAGGGGGCTTCTACCGGAAAACGTTCGATTAGCCATTGTGAAGCTATGTGCATTCCTTAATGCAATCTCTCAGAAGTTAATCGATCCAGAAATCATACCAAGGTTAGAGAATGATTTGGTGCAATGTCTTGTCAGTTTCGAGTTGGTGTTCCCACCATCCTTCTTCAACATCATGACGCACGTCCTAGTTCACCTATGAGATGAGATTAACGTTTTGGGTCCTGTTTTTCTACACAATATGTTCCCCTTTGAGAGGTTCATGGGAGTCTTAAAGAAATATGTTCATAACCATGCTAGGCCAGAAGGAAGCATCTCTAAGGGCCATGAAAATGAGGAGGTCATTGAGTTTTGTATTGACTTTATTCCTGACCTTAAGCCGATTGGTGTTCCTGAATCGCAGCATAAGGGCAGACTGGATGGAAAAGGCACGCTAGGAGGGAATCAAATAATATGTATGGACGGACATTCTCTCAATGAAGCACACTACACAGTTCTATAGAATTCCGCCTTGGTGGCTCCGTATATGGACGAACACAAGAATTTTCTACGCTCCAAACACCCGGAGTGGTCTGATGACTGGATTACACGTGAACAAACGGGGACTTTCGCCGGCTGGTTGCAGACACGTGCCATGCATGACACCTCTATTGAAGATGACCTGTACTTGCTGTCCCAGTTACCATCTTCGAATATAATGACTTTCAAAGGGTATGAGATAAATGGGAATACATTTTACACGATCTCCCAAGATAAGAAGAGCACCAACCAAAACAGTGGTGTCCGCTTTGATGCAGCAACCAAGATGGGAAAGGAAACATATTATGGTTACATAGAGGACATATGGGAACTTGACTATGGACGTGGTTTGAAGGTCCCTTTGTTTCGGTGCAAATGGGTCAATATTGTTGGGGAACGTAGTAATTTCAAAAAAATTCCTACGCACACACAGGATCATGGTGATGCATAGCAACGAGAGGGGAGAGTGTGTCCACGTACCCTCGTAGACCGAAAGCGGAAGCGTTAGCACAACGCGGTTGATGTAGTCGTACGTCTTCACGATCCGAACGATCAAGTACCGAAGGTACGGCACCTCCGAGTTCAGCACACGTTCAGCTCGATGACGTCCCTCGAACTCCGATCCAGCCAAGCTTTGAAAAAGAGTTCCATCATCACGACGGCGTGGTGACGATGATGATGTTCTACCGACGCAGGGCTTCGCCTAAGCACCGCTACGATATTATCAAGGTGGATTATGGTGGAGGGGGGCACCACACACGGCTAAGAGATCAATAGATCAATTGTTGTGTCTAGAGGTGCCCCCTGCCCCCGTATATAAAGGAGAAAAGGGGGGAGAGGCGGCCGTCCAGGAGGAGGCGCGCCAGGGAGAAGTCCTACTCCCACCGGGAATAGGACTCCCTCCTTTCCTAGTTGGAGTAGGAGAAGGGGGAAGGAGGAGGGAGAGAGGACGGAAAGGGGGGTGCCGCCCCCCCCCCTCCTTGTCTAGTTCGGACTAGAGGGGGAGGGGTGCGCGGCCTGCCCTGGCCGCCCCTCTCTTCTCCACTAAGGCCCATCTTGGCCCATTAAACACCCGGGAGGGTTCCGGTAACCCCCGGTACTCCGGTAAAATCACGATTTCACCCGGAACACTTCCGATATCCAAATATAGGCTTCCAATATATCAATCTTTATGTCTCGACCAATTCGAGATTCCTCGTCATGTCCGTGATCACATCCGGGACTCCGAACTACCTTCGGTACATCAAAACACATAAACTCATAATATAACCGTCATCGAACTTTAAGCGTGCGGACCCTACGGGTTCGAGAACTATGTAGACATGACCGAGACACATCTCCGGTCAATAACCAATAGCAGAACCTGGATGCTCATATTGCTCCTACATATTCTACGAAGATCTTTATCGGTCAAACCGCATAACAACATACGTTGTTCCCTTTGTCATCGGTATGTTACTTGCCCAAGATTCGATCGTCGGTATCTTAATACCTAGTTCAATCTCGTTACCGGCAAGTCTCTTTACTCGTTCCGTAATACATCATCCCACAACTAACTCATTAATTGCAATGCTTGCAAGGCTTATAGTGATGTGCATTACCGAGTGGGCCCAGAGATACCTCTCCGACAACCGGAGTGACAAATCCTAATCTCGAAATACGCCAACACAACAAGTACGTTCGGAGACACCTGTAGAGCACCTTTATAATCACCCAGTTACGTTGTGACATTTGGTAGCACACAAAGTGTTCCTCCGGTAAACGGGAGTTGCATAATCTCATAGTCATAGGAACATGTATAAGTCATGAAGAAAGCAATAGCAGAATACTAAACGATCGAGTGCTAAGCTAACGGAATGGGTCAAGTCAATCACATCATTCTCCTAATGATGTGATCTCGTTAATCAAATGACAACCCATGTCAATGGCAAGGAAACATAACCATATTTGATCAACGAGCTAGTCAAGTAGAGGCATACTAGTGACACTCTGTTTGTCTATGTATCCACACAAGTATTATGTTCCCGGTTAATACAATTCTAGCATGAATAATAAACATTTATCATGATATAAGGAAATAAATAATAACATTATTATTGCCTCTAGGGCATATTTCTTTCAGTCTCCCACTTGCACTAGAGTCAATAATCTAGATTACAAAGTAATGATTCTAACACCCATGGAGCCTTGGTGATGATCATGTTTTGCTCGTGGAAGAGGCTTAGTCAACGGGTCTGCAACATTCAGATCCGTATGTATCTTGAAAATTTCTATGTCTCCCACCTGGACTTGATCCCGGATGGAGTTGAAGCGTCTCTTGATGTGCTTGGTTCTCTTGTGAAATCTGGATTCCTTTGCCAAGGCAATTACACCGGTATTGTCACAAAAGATTTTCATTGGACCCGATGCACTAGGTATGACACCTAGATCGGATATGAACTCCTTCATCCAGACTCGTTCATTTGCTGCTTCCGAAGCAGTTATGTACTCCGCTTCACACGTAGATCCCGCCACAACGCTTTGTTTAGAACTGCACCAACTTACAACTCCACCGTTCAATGTAAATACGTATCCGGTTTGCGATTTAGAATCATCTGGATCAGTGTCAAAGCTTGCATCGACGTAACCATTTATGACTAGCTCTTTGTCACCTCCATAAACGAGAAACATATCCTTAGCCCTTTTCAGGTATTTCAGGATGTTCTTGACCGCTGTCCAGTGATCCACTCCTGGATTACTTTGGTACCTCCCTGCTAAACTTATAGCAAGGCACACATCAGGTCTGGTACACAGCATTGCATACATGATAGAGCCTATGGCTGAAGCATAGGGAACATCTTTCATCTTCTCTCTATCTTCTGCAGTGGTCGGGCATTGAGTCTTACTCAACTTCACACCTTGTAACACAGGCAAGAACCCTTTCTTTGCTTGATCCATTTTGAACTTCTTCAAAACTTTGTCAAGGTATGTGCTTTGTGAAAGTCCAATTAAGCGTCTTGATCTATCTCTATAGATCTTGATGCCCAATATATAAGCAGCTTCACCGAGGTCCTTCATTGAATCACTCTTATTCAAGTATCCCTTTATGCTATCCAGAAATTCTATATCATTTCCAATCAGCAATATGTCATCCACATATAATATCAGAAATGCTATAGAGCTCCCACTCACTTTCTTGTAAATACAGGCTTCTCCAAAAGTCTGTATAAAACCATATGCTTTGATCACACTATAAAGTGTTTATTCCAACTCCGAGAGGCTTGCACTAGTCCATAAATGGATCGCTGGAGCTTGCACACTTTGTTAGCTCCCTCTGGATCGACAAAACCTTCCAGTTGCATCATATACAACTCTTCTTCCAGAAATCCATTCAGGAATGCGGTTTTACATCCATTTGCCAAATTTCATAATCATAAAATGCGGCAATTGCTAACATGATTCGGACAGACGTAAGCATCGCCACGGGTGAGAAAGTCTCATCGTAGTCAATCCCTTGAACTTGTCGAAAACCTTTTGCAACAAGTCGAGCTTTGTAGACAGTAACATTACCGTCAGCGTCAATCTTCTTCTTGAAGATCCATTTATTCTCAATGGCTTGCCGATCAACGGGCAAGTCAACCAAAGTCCACACTTTGTTCTCATACATGGATCCCATCTCAGATTTCATGGCCTCAAGCCATTTTGCGGAATCTGGGCTCACCATTGCTTCTTCATAGTTCGTAGGTTCGTCATGGTCTAATAACATAACTTCCAGAACAGGATTACCATACCACTCTGGTGCGGATCATACTCTGGTTGACCTACGAGGTTCAGTAACAACTTGATCTGAAGTTTCATGATCATCATCATTAACTTCCTCACTAATTGGTGTTGGTGTCATAGGAACCGGTTTCTGTGATGAACTACTTTCCAATAAGGGAGCAGGTACAGTTACCTCATCAAGTTCTACTTTCCTCCCACTCACTTCTTTCGAGAGAAACTCCTTGTCTAGAAAGGATCCAAATTTAGCAACAAATGTCTTGCCTTCAGATCTGTGATAGAAGGTGTACCCAACAGTTTCCTTTGGGTATCCTATGAAGACACATTTCTCTGATTTGGGTTCGAGCTTATCAGGTTGAAGCTTTTTCACATAAGCACTGCAGCCCCAAACTTTAAGAAACGACAACTTTGGTTTCTTGCCAAACCACAGTTCATAAGGCGCCGTCTCAACGGATTTTGATGGTGCCCTATTTAACGTGAATGCAGCCGTCTCTAAAGCACAACCCCAAAAAGATAGCGGTAAATTAGTAAGAGACATCATAGATCGCACCATACCTAGTAAAGTATGATTACGACGTTGGGACACACCATCATGTTGTGGTGTTCCGGGTGGCGTGAGTTGCGAAACTATTCCACATTGTTTTAAATGAAGACCAAACTCGTAACTCAAATATTCTCCTCCATGATCAGATCGTAGAAACTTTATTTTCTTGTAACGATGATTTTCCCGTTCATTAAGTAGATATACCCATATCTTCTTAAATCATCTGTGAAGGTGAGAAAATAACGATACCCGCCGTGAGCCTCAACATTCATCGGACCACATACATTTGTATGTATGATCTCCAGCAAATCTGTTGCTCGCTCCATAGTTCCGTAGAGATGGCATTTTAGTCATCTTGCCCATGAGGCACGGTTCGCAAGTACCAAGTGATTCATAATCAAGTGGTTCCAAAAGTCCATCAGTATGGAGTTTCTTCATGCGCTTTACACCAATATGACCTAAACGACAGTGCCACAAATAAGTTGCACTATCATTAACAACTCTGCATCTTTTGGCTTCAATATTATGAATATGTGTATCACTACTATCGAGATTCAACAAAAATAGACCACTCTTCAAAGGTGCATGACCATAAAAGATATTACTCATATAAATAGAACAATCATTATTCTCTGATTTAAATGAATAACCGTCTCGCATCAAACAAGATCCAGATATAATGTTCATGCTCAACGCTGGCACCAAATAACAATTATTCAGGTCTAAAACTAATCCCAAAGGTAGATGTAGAGGTAGTGTGCCGACCGCGATCACATCGACTTTGGAAACATTTCCCACGCGCATCGTCACCTTGTCCTTAGCCATTCTTCGCTTAATCCGTAGTCCCTGTTTCGAGTTGCAAATATTAGCAACAGAACTAGTATCAAATACCCAGGTGCTACTGTGAGCATTAGTAAGGTACACATCAATAACATGTATATCACATATACCTGTGTTCACCTTGCCATCCTTCTAATCCGCCAAATACTTGGGGCAGTTCCGCTTCCAGTGACCAGTCTGTTTGCAGTACAAGCACTCAGTCTCAGGCTTAGGTCCAGACTTGGGTTTCTTCTCCTGAGTAGCAACTTGTTTGCTGTTCTTCTTGAAGTTTGCCTTCTTCTTCCCTTTTCCCTTTTTCTTGAAATTGGTGGTCTTGTTGACCATCAACACTTGATGCTCCTTCTTGACTTCTACCTCCGCAGCTTTTAGCATTGCGAAGAGCTCGGGAATCGTCTTATCCATCCCTTGCATGTTATAGTTCATCACGAAGCTCTTGTAGCTTGGTGGCAGTGATTGAAGAATTCTGTCAATGACGCTATCATCCAGAAGATTAACTCCCAGTTGAATCAAGTGATTGTTATACCCAGACATTCTGAGTATATGCTCACTGACAGAACTATTCTCCTCCATCTTACAGCTGGTGAACTTATTGGAGACTTCAAATCTCTCAATCCGGGCATTTGCTTAAAATATTAACTTCCACTTAGATAGACATCCCTCTAATCCTCTAAGTGATCACGTGATCCAAATCAACTAAACCATGTCCGATCATCACGTGAGATGGAGTAGTTTCAATGGTGAATATCACTATGTTGATCATATCTACTATATGATTCACGCTCGACCTTTCGGTCTCAGTGTTCCGAGGCCATATCTGCATATGCTAGGCTCGTCAAGTTTAACCTGAGTATTCCGCGTGTGCAACTGTTTTGCACCCGTTGTATTTGAACGTAGAGCCTATCACACCCGATCATCACGTGGTGTCTCAGCATGAAGAACTTTCGCAACGGTGCATACTCAGGAAAAACACTTGTACCTTGATAATTTAGTGAGAGATCATCTTATAATGCTACCGTCAATCAAAGCAAGATAAGATGCATAAAAGATAAACAACACATGCAATCAATATAAGTGATATGATATGGCCATCATCATCTTGTGCTTGTGATCTCCATCTCCGAAGCACCGTCATGATCACCATCGTCACCGGCGCGACACCTTGATCTCCATTGAAGCATCGTTGTCGTCTCGCCAACTTATGCTTCTACGACTATCGCTACCGCTTAGTGATAAAGTAAAGCATTACAGGGCGATTGCATTGCATACAATAAAGTGACAACCATAGGGCTCCTGCCAGTTGCCAATAACAGTTACAAACCATGATCATCTCATACAATAAAATATAGCATCATGCCTTGACCATATCACATCACAACATGCCCTGCAAAAAAAGTTAGACGTCCTCTACTTTGTTGTTGCAAGTTTTACGTGGCTGCTACGGGCTGAGCAAGAACCGTTCTTATCTATGCATCAAAACCACAACGATAGTTTGTCAAGTTAGTGTTGTTTTAACCTTCTCAAGAACCAGGCGTAGCCACACTCGGTTCAACTAAAGTTGGAGAAACTGACACCCGCCAGCCACCTGTGTGCAAAGCACGTCGGTAGAACCAGCCCGCGTAAGCGTACGCGTAATGTCGGTCCGGGCCGCTTCATCCAACAATACCGCTGAACCAAAGTATGACATGCTGGTAAGCAGTATGACTTGTATCGCCCACAACTCACTTGTGTTCTACTCGTGCATATAACATCTATGCATAAAACCAGGCTCGGATGCCACTGTTGGGGAACGTAGTAATTTCAAAAAATTGCCTATGCACGCACAGAATCATGGTGATGCATAGCAACGAGAGGGGAGAGTGTGTCCACGTACCCTCGTAGACCGAAAGCGGAAGCGTTAGCACAATGCGGTTGATGTAGTCGTACGTCTTCACGATCTGACCGATCAAGTACCGAACGTACGACACCTCCGAGTTCAGCACACGTTCAGCTCGATGACGTCCCTCGAACTCCGATCCAGCCGAGCTTTGAGGGAGAGTTCCGTCAGCAGGACGGCGTGGTGACGATGATGATGTTCTACCGACACAGGGCTTCGCCTAAGCACCGCTACGATATTATCAAGGTGGATTATGGTGGAGGGGGGCACCGCACACGGCTAAGAGATCAAGAGATCAATTGTTGTGTCTAGAGATGCCCCCTGCCCCCGTATATAGAGGAGCAAAGGGGGGAGAGGCAGCCGGCCAGGAGGAGGCGCGCCAGGGAGAAGTCCTACTCCCTCCTTTCCTAGTTGGAGTAGGAGAAGGGGGAAGGAGGAGGGAGAGAGGAAGGAAAGGGGGGCGCCGCCCCCCTCCTTGTCCAATTCGGACTAGAGGAGGAGGGGGCGCGCGGCCTGCCCTAGCCGCCCCTCCTCTTCTCCACTAAGGCCCATCTTGGCCCATTAAACCCCCAGGGGGTTCCGGTAACCCCCGATACTCCGGTAAAATCCCGATTTCACACGGAACACTTCCGATATCCAAATATAGGCTTCCAATATAGCAATCTTTATGTCTCAACCATTTCGAGACTCCTCGTCATGTCCGTGATCACATCCAGGACTCCGAACTACCTTCGGTACATCAAAACACATAAACTCATAATATAACCGTCATCGAACTTTAAGCGTGCGGACCCTACGGGTTCGAGAACTATGTAGACATGACCGAGACACGTCTCCAGTCAATAACCAATAGTGGAACCTGGATGCTCATATTTGCTCCTACATATTCTACGAAGATCTTTATCGGTCAAACCGCATAACAACATACGTTGTTCCCTTTGTCATCGGTATGTTACTTGCCCGAGATTCGATTGTCGGTATCTTAATACCTAGTTCAATCTCGTTACTGGCAAGTCTCTTTACTCATTCCGTAATACATCATCCCGCAACTAACTCATTAGTTTCAATGCTTGCAAGGCTTACAGTGATGTGCATTACCGAGTGGGCCTAGAGATACCTCTCCGACAATCGGAGTGACAAATCCTAATCTCCAAATACGCCAACCCAACAAGTACCTTCGGAGACACCTGTAGAGCACCTTTATAATCACCCAGTTATGTTGTGATGTTTGGTAGCACGCAAAGTGTTCCTCTGGTAAACGGGAGTTGCATAATCTCATAGTCATAGGAACATGCATAAGTCATGAAGAAAGCAATAGCAGAATACTAAACGATCGAGTGCTAAGCTAATGGAATGGGTCAAGTCAATCACATCATTCTCCTAATGATGTGATCCCATTAATCAAATGACAACTCATCTCAATGGCTAGGAAACATAACCATCTTTGATCAACGAGCTAGTCAAGTAGAGGCATACTAGTGACACTCTATTTGTCTATGTGTTCACACAAGTATTATGTTTCCGGTTAATACAGTTCTAGCTGAAGGAAATATGCCCTAGAGGCAATAATAAAGTTATTATTTATTTCCTTATATCATGATAAATGTTTATTATTCATGCTAGAATTGTATTAACCGGAAACTTGATACATGTGTGAATACATAGACAAACAGAGTGTCACTAGTATGCCTCTACTTGACTAGCTCGTTGATCAAAGATGGTTATGTTTCCTAGCCATTGACATGAGTTGTCATTTTATTAATGGGATCACATCATTAGAGAATGATGTGATTGACTTGACCCATTCCGTTAGCTTAGCACTCGATCGTTTAGTATGTTGCTATTGCTTTCTTCATGACTTATACATGTTCCTATGACTATGAGATTATGCAACTTCCGTTTACCGGAGGAACACTTTGTGTGCTACCAAACGTCACAACGTAACTGGGTGATTATAAAGGTGCTCTACAGGTGTCTCCGAAGGTACTTGTTGGGTTGGCATATTTCGATATTAGGATTTGTCACTCCGATTGTCGGAGAGGTATCTCTGGGCCCACTCGGTAATGCACATCACTATAAGCCTTGCAAGCATTGCAACTAATGAGCTAGTTGCGGGATGATGTATTACGGAACGAGTAAATAGACTTGCCGGTAACGAGATTGAACTAGGTATTGAGATACCGACGATCGAATCTCGGGCAAGTAACATACCGATGACAAAGGGAACAACGTATGTTGTTATGCGGTCTGACCGATAAAGATCTTCGTAGAATATGTGGGAGCCAATATGAGCATCCAGGTTCCGCTATTGGTTATTGACCGTAGAGGTGTCTCGGTCATGTCTACATAGTTCTCAAACCTGTAGGGTCCGCACGCTTAACGTTACGATGACAGTTATATTATGAGTTTATGTGTTTTGATGTACCAAAGGAGTTCGGAGTCCCGGATGAGATCAGGGACTTGACGAGGAGTCTCGAAATGGTCGAGACGTAAAGATCGATATATTGGACGACTATATTCGGACATCGGAAAGGTTCCGAGTGATTCGGGTATTTTTCGGAGTACCGGAGAGTTACGGGAATTCGTATTGGGCCTTAATGGGCCATACGGGAAAGGAGAGAAAGGCTCCAAAGGGTGGCCGCACCCCTCCCCATGGACTAGTCCGAATTGGACTAGGGAGGGGGGCGCCCCCTTCCTTCTTTCTCCTTCTCCCTTCCCTTTTCCTACTCCAACAAGGAAAGGAGGAGTCCTACACCCGGTGGGAGTAGGACTCCCCCCTTGGCGCGCCCTCCTCCTAGGCCGGCCGCCTCCCCCCTTGCTCCTTTATATACGGGGGCAAGGGGGCACCCCATAGACACAACAATTGATCATTGATCTCTTAACCGTGTGCGGTGCCCCCCTCCACCATATTACACCTCGATAATATCGTAGCGGTGCTTACGCGAAGCCCTGCGTCGGTAGAACATCATCATCGTCACCATGCCGTCGTGCTGACGAAACTCTCCCTCAACACTCGGCTGGATCGGAGTTCGAGGGACGTCATCGAGCAGAACATGTGCTGAACTCGGAGGTGCCGTGCGTTCGGTACTTGATCGGTCGAATCGTGAAGACGTACGACTACATCAACCGCGTTGTGTTAACGCTTCCGCTTTCGGTCTATGAGGGTACGTGGATAACACTCTCCCCTCTCGTTGCTATGCATCACCATGATCTTGCATGTGCGTAGGAATTTTTTTGAAATTACTACGTTCCCCAACACTAGCATGAATAATAAACATTTATCATGATATACGGAAATAAATAATAACTTTATTATTGCCTCTAGGGCATATTTCCTTCAAATATGACACGAGGCGGGGTAACAGAAGACCCGCAGTACAAAATGACAACAGTGGATCTCAACAATCTTGCGTATGCAGACGAACCATTCGTCCTAGCCAATGATGTGGCACAGGGTTTCTATGTGAAGGACATGTCTACCAAGCCGAGAAAAAGAAAAGATAAGGAAGCGAATGCATCATACGATGAGCCAAAGCGCCACATAGTTCTTTTTGGGAAGAGAAACATCATGGGAGTGGATGACAAGACAGACATGTCAGAAGGTTATGAAAAGGTTGATGAAATTGCTCCATTCACAGTGAATATTGACCCGAGCATCCAGTTAAATGATGAAGATTTTCCATGGCTACGGCGCAAAGGGACACATGCGAAGAGAAAGTTTCACACCCAAAGATCTGGGATGTCATCGGCTTCACTATCATCACTTTCTTCTGTGTTTCACACCCAGGAGGGAATCTCTGTAATAGTTAGGGTAGTTATGTGTTTTGGCATTTGAAGCGCGAAGAAATTTTATTTGCAAACAGATTCTTTCATGCATTTACTGATTTTTTCAGCTAAATGACCCTGAAATTGAAAAACACTTCAAATGAACTCCGAAAAGGTTGAAAGTTGGCATGGTATCATAATTTCACCCACATAGCATGTGCAAAAAAGTAGAGAGGGTTACAGCAATAACTGGATGCACTTCGTGTACAAAATGGACAATCTCTTTCGAAGTATCAGGGTTTCGGACGAAAACTCATCTGTTACATAGGCATTCCATTTTTAAATAACCTAAGCATTACCAAATTGAATATAATGATAAAACACACTAATATTAAACATAAGAAAAAAGAATCACTGAAAAATCTATTTTTAAAGTTAAGTTATTCACAAACTAGTGATTCACACAAATTTCAAATAATTCAAAATTTAAACTATTCAAATTTGAAAACTAACGGCACTAACATAAAGTTTGTAATTTTTTTGTACCTATAGAAAAAATATTGACAAAGAAACTCTAAATACAGCAAAAAATAACTCAGAAATAAATAATAGAAAATAAATAAAGCAAAAAAGAAAAAAAAGGAAAAAATAAAATAAAAAAGCCCGCCTACTGGGCCACAGCGACCTGCATATGACTAGAAACCCAATCTGTTGTTGGGCCAGGATGCAGGCCCGCAAGGCCCAGTTGGCCCACAGGGCAGCACAAAACAGGTAGGCCCAGAAGGCCTGCTTTGGAGAGGAGCTCGAAGGAGCAGCCGCGGCTGGGTTTATAAACCAGTGCGGCTGCCCTTCGCCTAGTGAGGTGGGACTAAACTTTGCGCCCCTCGCCTGACAGCGCACCTCCCTTTAGTACCGGGTCGTGGCTCCAACCGGTACTAAAGGGGGGGTCTTTAGTACCGGTTGGAGCCACCACCCGGTACTAAAGGCCTGCCCTTCCCGCCGCTTGGCCTGGCCAAAACAGGCCTTTAGTACCGGTTGGTGGCTCCAACCGGTACTAAAGGTGCCTCCTATATAAGAAAACACTTCCAAAAATTCGGTTTCTCATCTCCCACTTCTCTCTGCCGCTGCCCCGTCCCGCGCCGTCGCCGTCCCTGTCCCGCGCCGTCGCCGCCCCCTCGCGCCGTCTCGCACCGTCGCCGTCCCCGTCGCGCTGTCCCGCGCCGTCGCCGTCCCCGTCACCGTCCCCGTCGCACCGCCGCCCCGTCGCCGTCGCCTCGACCTCGCCCGCGCGCGCTGTGAGCCCCTTCCCCGGCCTCTCCTCCGTCCAATCCACCGCGCCGGCGCCGACGCCGGCCGCGCGCGCACACAGACACACACTACATGCGCGCACAC